>NC_000077.6:65676620-66876620 GCF_000001635.26 Mus musculus
AGGCATGTCTGTTGCTCCAGCACAGATGCTAGGGACAGATTTGCCTAGCTCAGCAGGAAGGAAGATGTCACAGAGGCAGAGGAAAGGAGACGACAGATACTATAGAGAGAGCAGGGAAGGTCTCTTTCAACTGCCCACATCCTGGTCAGCAGAGCCGCAAACATGGTTATCAGTTAGATGTGTAGGTGAGAGATGATGCTAAGTTTTAGCAAGAACATCTGGAAGATCAGAGGAAAGAATTCCCTGCCTAATATTTCCCTGAGTCCCTATTTGTAGTACACAGACGTCAGAGAGAATGAAAGATAGTATGAACATCATGAAGCCAAGGTGATTGTGGTACCCAGATACCAGTGCATGGCCAATCACTTCAACGATGTCCTCATTCACATACTGAACTGCCCTCATCTCCGTTCTGAAAAGGGAAATACAAAAATGTCATATCTCATCATGAAAACTGCAAGCTCATAAATCAAGGTACAGAATGACTGTGATGGGGGATGCAGGCATATTTGCCTTGGTTGTAGGAGGCCATCATCCTGCGCCAAGTTACTCCTATTCCCTGGCAAACCCCAGTGATGACTGGCCCTTGCCTCACTAAGCCAGATAATGGAGCATCCTTACTCCCCAGAAGCCTCACTCAGCAATAAACTCACAGCATCACCTTATCCTTGATCCCTGGGTCTGCCCACATTCTGGCCTCTGAGATGGGGTGGGAGGACCCTCTCCTTATGATGGACAGCGTCTCCCTTACAGAGTACTCAGGGCCCTTGGCTCTTTCCTGCCTTGACGCCGCCTTCCCTTGTCTTCAATCTATCACAGGTTTCTAGAATTTTGATGCTCTGCTTAGAAACATCCAGAAAAAGGGACTTCCAATCCAGTCTCCTCCCCCATAAGATGTCCACAGTGTAGGAATACAGCACCCTTCCCCCTTCTGCTCTCACCTACCTCTTTCTGGCCCCCCCCTGCTGCTCCCCAGTTATGTGTTAGTAGTTGTTCTTTGTCTGTCCCCCTGCCTCCCACCAAACACCCACACTTCTTCATTTTGTTGTGATGCAGAGTGTTGAACCCAGGTCCTTCCTCTTGCCTGTCAGTCAAGTTCTGTGCCACTGAGCTAAATGCCCAGCCCCCCCAGCCCCAACTTTCTCCTGCCACTTTCTGATTTGATTTTCCCCCTAAACTTATGTCAGATTTGTTTTTTTCACCTCGGGCTCCATTACCACCCATAGTTATTCCAGCCTTTGTCCTCTGGGGACCTAAAACATTTAACCACCTTCTCAGTGGCTCCTGGTTCCAGAGTCACCTTACTCTAATCCATCCTGTGTTGGTTGATCATTCCAAGCTACTGACTAGGTAATGGTCTAGTTTGAACAGAGAAATCTAAATTATCAATTTATAAATGGCACTTAAGCTTTTAACTTGATCATGAAAAGAGGTGAGGGGTGTCCTTATTCCTCTACAAAAGTAAGGTTCGTGAAGGCAATGCCTTTTGTGTTTTGTGAAGAGAGAGACAGACAGACAGACAGAATCTATGAGAGTATGAGGAGTTTGTGTGTATGTGAGAATGCATGTGTGTATGTGTGTGTGGATACATGTGTGTGTATGCATATGTATGAGGATACATGGATGCATTTGTGTACGTATGTGTAAGAATGAATGTGTACGCATGCATTTGTGTTTGTATGAGGATGAATGTGTGTGTCTGAGCATGCATGTATGTATGTGTGTGTGCACGTGTGTATGTATGTATCACACCAATGAATTTAATGAACACCACCTGCTTAGTTTTTGCTTGCTAAGCTCAAACCACAACAAAATAATACAGCATAAATTCATCAGCAGAGAATTTGATAAGGACAGGCTTGTTTTGAATTCTATACCGACCCAGGGACTAGGTGCTTGGTAAGCTTGAGTACTAACAAATGCAAAGAAAAATCTGCAACCCTATAGGTGGAACAACATTATGAACTAACCAGTACCCCGGAGCTCTTGACTCTAGCTGCATATGTATCAAAAGATGGCCTAGTCGGCCATCACTGGAAAGAGAGGCCCATTGGACACACAAACTTTATATGCCTCAGTACAGGGGAACACCAGGGCCAAAAAGGGGGAGTGGGTGGGTAGGGGAGTGGGGGTGGGTGGGTATGGGGGACTTTTGGTATAGCATTGGAAATGTAAATGAGCTAAATACCTAATAAAAAATGGGAAAAAAAAAAAAACTCCAGCCTTCCCTGCTATTTGCATGACTACAAACAAACCTCTAGTTTCTGGGCTCTAATCCCCTATGCAAAGGGCAGGCATGGAGGGAGATAGCCCTTAGCCCTTCTTAACTTTTAGCCATTAAAATCTTTATTCCAAACACCCTTCTCCGGCCTGTGCCTGTTTTACAATCGTATAGCTCCCCCAAGTGTCCAAGGAGATGAATGGAACCGGAATGAATGCCCGTGTTTTATGCACTAGTTAATAGTACCAACCCTGTGACGGGCCAGATATCGATAAGCAGCCTGGGTACACTTGTTTGAATTCTTACCCAAACACTACAAGCTGGTAATTGCTTTCATCTGCACCTTATGGGTGAAGAAACAGACACACGGCTCACAACCAAGCAGTCTGAGTGCAGCCTGCGCTCTTCAGTCTCTGTGCACAGGTCAGAGAGAACGAGCGGCCAGTTGGTGTCAGAAGCTGACTTGGAAAGCTGCAGCTGCTGCTACGTGTCAAAGGACCTCCCTTCTCCCGACCTCTGGCCAGAAAGCATTTCAGAAGCCAGTCAGGTCATCTTGAGAAGCCAGTACCTTTACCCATGTTCTCCAGACACTGACTGCTGTGAGGGAGCAGGCAGGCCTCTCAGCTCCAAGGGAAGAAACAGTTTACCTCAGGAAGTTTCCTTGGATCGACCATCTTTGACGGCACAATCCCAAAGTGCACAGAGATTGGCTTGGCTAATCAGAACTACAGTGAGCTTCCACCTCATTCCAGTCAGACAGCTATTCGTAAGAAAACAGCAAAGACGCTGCCTGGGATTTGAAGCGCGGATGCTCTAACAGTGCTGATGGGAATGTGAATTAGTCCAGCTAACATGGAAACGAGGATAAAGGCTCCAAAAAGAACTCAGCAGAACACCTGGGGATATGTCCAGAGAAATCCAAGTATGACTCAGAGACCTCTGCACAGTTGTCCATGTCCCCTGCAGCACTACACACAAGAGCCAAGGCATGCAATCAGCCAAGTCGAACAGGAGATCTTAGAGGACAAGGAATGTAACTGAAATTCATGATATATTTGTAGGAAACCATCCTAACGGAACCCTGCTTTGTCCAATGAATGTACTATTAACAAAAAAACAAACAAAAACCCCAAAATCTTTTAAAGGGCTGGAGAGTTATAGATGGTCATGAGCCATGATGTGGTTGCTGGGAATTGAACTCAGGGCCTCTGGAAGAGCAGTTGGTGCTCTTAACCGCTGGGCCATCTCTCCAGCCACCTGTAATTATCTTTTAAACATATTGTTATGAAATATAATGTGATGAAGGGGTGTCTTTGGCAGGTCCACGCCAAGGTGTACCTCCAAGAAATTATGCTATGCAACAAATCTGCTGTAAGAGGTTTTTTTGGGGGGGGGAGAGGGGGAGAAGGGGAAAGGTGTGAGGTCCTGGGGAAGGTATGGAGGCAGACATGAGGGCAGAGAAATGGGGCAGAGAGGAAGAGAGAAGGAAAGGCTGACTCAGGGAACCATGACAGGGACCACAGAGAACAGAGCTGGGGTGTCTGGTGATCTTTTTTGTCTGCAGCCCACTTGGAGCACCTGGTGGTGGTGGCAGCTGGTAAAGGAAGAAGGAACTGCTAGGTCCCTGAGAGTAGGCCAGTGGCCATGCCTGTACACTCACACACAGTTCAGCAGTATCAAGTATTTCTCATAATACTTATCCATCTCCAGAACTTTCATCTTATGAAGAGAAAACATGACTCAAATGTCCCCATTTCCAGCCCTGAGCAGCCACCATCTGCTTTTGTCTCTCCGAGTTTGACCACTAAAAGTGACTCATGTACGTGGGGCTAGGAAGCACTTGTCTTGTAGGACTGTCTGTTTCACATCATCTAATATCTTCAGAGGTTGTCTCTATTGGAACCTGTGTCAGGACTTCCCTTTCTCTGTAAGGTTGAGTAATAGTTCAGTGGCTGTGTAGCTGATGTTTTATTTATCCATCTATCTGCTGGTGGACACCTACCTGGGTTGCTTCCAAATGAACACATTGCCACCCCCATTGGTGTCCACATTACATTGGTGTCTCTTCAAGACACTATTTTATCCTTGAGATGGGGGTCTCTGTATAGTTCAGGTTGACTTCACCATATAGCTGTAGTTTGAACGAGCAATGTCCCCTCATAGGCTGGAGTATTTGCAAACTTGTTAGCTACGGGTACTGCTTGGGGGAGGTTAAGGTGGTATAGTCTTATATGAGGAAGCATGGCACCAGGGGTGGGCTTTGAGAGTAAAAAGCCTTGAGACACTTCCAGTTTTCTTCCTCTGCTTTGTGCTTGCAGGTGAAGAAGCTGTGAGCTCCCAGCTTCCTGTTCCTGCCGGCAAGCCTGCCACTTCTTCCCATGCCTCCCTGCCAAGGTTTGCTCTCACTTCTCTGGGACTGTGAACCCAAACTCCTCCTGGCCCAGCCTCCTCCGAGTGCTGCGAGAGCAGGTGCAAACCACCACACCTTTCTCTAAAGCATTGCTTCTAATTCCGTTGAATTTATAAGCAGAAGCAGAATCACTGGATCAGAGAACTCTCAACCTGCAGAGACAGGCCAGGCTGCATTCCCCAGCAGCCTCCCCAGTGCACAGGGTTCATCTCCTTGTTGTGCTAAGTCACTATCCTAATTGACTTGCATCTTCTGAATGTTCTTCTAAAGTCTCTTCCCTTTTAATCAAGTTGCTTATCTTATCGCTGTTGAATTTTAATTTTTAAAAAAATATCCTAAATGCTAGTTCTTTAAAAATATTTAAATGTTAACTGTGCATGTGTGTGCACACTCACATGCATGCACACACTTCATTTTGCCTGGAGCTGGAGTTACAGGTTGCTGTGCACCTCCTAGTGTGGGCATTAGGAACAGACCCTGGATCCTCTAAAATAGCAGCAATTTCTTTTAACCGTTGAGCCACCCCTCCAACCACATGTACATATTCTTTGTCATATACATAATTTGAAAATATTTCTCCCATTCTGTAGGATGCCCATCACAGTATCTTGATGTAGATTTTCTTTAATTTGTCCACTTGTCTTGTTGTCTTGCCTGTCTTTGGTATTATATTCAAGAAATTATGGCCAAATCTAGTATTGTAAACCTTTGTCCCATGTTTTCTTCTAAGCTCTTTGTAATTTTAGATCACAGATCTATTCTGAGTTGTTGTGTAGGCTCCATAATTCATATGGCTTTTCCAGCATCATGGGAAAAGCTATCTTCTCTTACTGGTCTTAGAACTCATTAAAAAAAATGTTTCTGGGCTTTCTATACTATTCCATCCATGTATACATGCATTTTCACATCAGTATATACCACACTGTTTTAGATTTTTTTTTCCCTAACCAATTGTTCTGGCTATTCAAGGTCTTTCAAGGCAGAGTTTAGGCTGCATTTTTCTTTTAGGCTCTATCTTCATGTCTGTTGACTATGTATGTGTATGTATGCCTGTGGAGGACAGAAGGCAACAGATCCCTGCAACTGGAGCTATTGGTGGTAGTTGTACGTAGCCTGATGGAAGTGCTGAGACTTGCACTCGGATTCTCTGGGAGAGTAACAAGAGCTCTCAAATGTTGAGCCTTCTCTCTGTAAAGGCTGAAAATTTCTATTTATAAAATCAAGTGCCATTGAGATTTTAGACTGGAGAGATGGTTCAGTAGTTAAGAGCACTATCTGTTCTTCCAGAGGACCTCGATTCAATTCCTAGAACCCACAGGGCAGTTCACAACTGTCTGCAACACTGGTACCAGGGGATCTGACACCCTTGCACACACATACAAGCAGGCAAAACAAAATGCACATAAAGTAAAAATAAATCACTGGGCTGGAGAAATGCCTCAGCGGTTAAGAGCACTGACTGCTCTTTCGAAGGTCCTGAGTTCAATCGCAGCAACCACATGGTTACTCACAACCATCCATAATGAGATCTGACGCCCTCTTCTGGTGTGTCTGAAGACAGCTATAGTGTACTTAAAAATAATAATAAATAAATCTTTAGAGCAGAGTGAGAGGGGCAACTGGAGCGAGCAATCTATATTCCCAGCAACCACATGATGGCTCACAACCATCAGTACAGCTACAGTGTACTCATATACATTACATTACATTACATTAAATAAATAAATAAATAAATGTAAAAATAAATAAATAAATAAATCACTAACAAAAATAGATTTTGATAATGGCATTGAATCTATACTGTCTTGGGGAGTGTTGACTTTATGGATGGAATTCCTTGTATGAAAATAAAGGGAAATAATAATGTTAATAATATAATAAGTGATATTTAGAAGAGTGTCCCTCAAACTGAATTGAGAAAGTGTAATGGGAAATGTCTAGGTTTTGTAAAACTAAGTAGCCCCTGTAAAAGTATGAAGCTACTCTGGACACAGTGGCACTGCCTTTATCCCCAGCTCTTGGGAGGCAGAGGCAGGCAAATGTCTGTGAGATTTAGGTCAGGCTGGTCTACACTCTGTTCTCTCTTCCACCATATGAGTCCTAGGGAATGAAGCCAGGCCACCAGGCTTGGTGGGTGGCCAAGTGCCTTTACTTCTCAACCCATCTCATAGACTCATAACTTATTTATGCACCCCACTAATTTTATAAAATAGGATCACCTTTAATAGCTTCTATTGGTTTGTATATATGATCATATCATTTATAAGAATATACTACTTATTTTCAACACAGTTGCCTTTTCTTCCCCTATTTTCGGTGAATTCCATTATCATACTTATATTAAGAGGAAACATTTTTATTCCTTTTTCTTGGAAAATGACTGTATGCTTTTGCTTGAGACGGGGTCACATGTAACCTAGGCTCATCTCCATCTCCCTATGTCAACAATGATGCTGAGGTCTGGCCCTCCTTCTTCTACCTGGAGTGCTGGCGTTATAGGCATGTGTGAATGCATTGCCCTTTTACTGTGGGCTTTTCTATGTGGTTTTCATACGTTCAATGTTCTCTTCTAGAGAAGTTGCGAGTCTCCTGGTCCCTTGCATCTCTTGATAAATCACTTCAGTGGAGAGAACAGGCTTGCAACTGAGGCAGTTAAGTGTAGGGACATCTCAGTGACCTAAGGCACTGACCCTGAAAAAAACAAAATTCTCCTATGGGTAATTTGTGGTCAGGTATTTCTTGAGAGGAGAGACAGAAAAGGCCGGCTGGGACCAGCATAGGAGGCAAGCACAGAGAAGGCCAATTTTCCTTAAAGTGGCCTGTCTGGAAATTTTCCAACTCATGTGTGCAAGATGTACATCTAAAGTAGAATTTACAATCAGGGTCAGGATCTGCCCCATCCCAGGATAGGCTCTTCCCATTATCTGGTCTCATAACCCTGGGGTCTTGAGCTAGGCGCTGTCCATCTGTATGCTCCCCTCCTATGGAGCACATTCCATGCTTTACTCTTACCTTTAGTAAAGCTATATTTTCACTGTGTCTCTTTCACAATTTTCCCCAAGACACAAAACACCTGGACATCACATCACAGATGAACCTGAGGCCGCTCCAGTGTCTCAACAGTGAAGAAACCGCTTGCTGTGCTTCGCTCCATAGTCAGAAGCAACCAGCGGTGACAGCACTGGAGGGCCCTTTTTGCTCACGTGGCTCCATATCATCCTTCTAATCAATGTGTTACTGCAACCACAGTCAGAGTAACGAGGCAGTATAAGTTAAATTGATAATTAAAGGAGAAAATACAATATTACTTGTAGGTTACTGACCACTTAAATATAAAACTGAAAACTATGAGCCTGTTATTAGAGGTAAAAGAAGACATGAGGGAGGGGCAGTGGCAAAATTAACATCAAAATCCAGCTTCTCTGCACGAAATCACATGACCAGTCATATAAGTGTCTGATAATAATCTTATTTTCTGCTATAACTCCATAGAAAAACTGTAATTGTACTGAGACAGGAAAGATTTCAGAAAACAGAAAGGAGTAATACTGGAACATGCAGATGGAAAGAAAGTAAATTTCCTGAAAATAACCCAACTCATGACTAAAAAGAAACAGGCAACTATCCACTATTTCCAACATTGGGACCTGCATCTGCATGGGAGGGTGGTGTTGCTTGTATGACTGTGTGTGATACTGTGTGTACCATCCAGCAGAAAGGGAAACAGACATATGCAAGTAACCGGGATTTAGTGTAAGCCTGAAATCATTTACATTTAATATGCATACACTAAACCCCTGAGTAGCCACATGAAAACAAGGAATCTAAATATATATTGTGAGAAATCAGTATAGAAATTTAAATGCTACAATAGAATAAATTTGCATAAAGTAAATCGAAACGATGGGAAGAAAAATGCATTTGTGGATAACATTATTTTGTACATAGCTTGAAAGAATCTATTTAAAAACTATTAGCATACATGAATTCAGGAGGGTGACAGGATACAAGATGTATGAGGAAAATGAGTTATAATCCATGGACTTTACAATCAATATTTAAAATTTAGGCTAAGAAGACTTAGTCCTGCTCATAAAACGTAAGAAAATATGCAGAAGTAAATGTAACAAATTGAAAAGTGCCAAACACTGTTTAGAGTGGAAGATCCGAAGAAACTGGAAGGAAACCGTCCCAACTCGTGGAAGATGAAGCCTTAGGAGGTAAACTGACCCCCACACACAACCTGTGGGGCCGTCAGCAGGCTTCTCTACAGAAACTGCAAAGCTGATGCTAACATCTGTAGAGTTAAGGTACAAAGGACCCCTTAAAGGAAAACAGCAACGGGAGTCAAGACAGACTGGGCAGAGGATCCAGATGTCAGTTCAAATGCCTGTGACTAGGGCGTCATCAGCAAGAGCGCTAAGAGTTCTTGATGAGGACAGAATGACCTCAGCAGAGGTGCCAGGACAGAAGGATGTCACAGACCAAATATGAAGTGCTCTCTTCATTCATACCATCTAGAAAAAAGTGGGAAGTGGGCCGGGATGTAAAGATATGACCTATAGCAATCAAACTCTTTAAGTGGGAATACTCAACGATACAGTGCTTTGTAAAAGTCTGGCAGCTACTCAGGCAGTAAGCATAGTACTGAGTGCCTTCAGGAGGCCGGAGATGAAAACATACACACATAAAAATATGCAAGTGAACAGTTAACAAAGGTGGAATACAAACATTAAAATAAACAAAAACAAAAACAAAACAGGTTAACAGGATCTGGCATGCTTGTTTAATGGCCATAAAAAAGGGTATTTACCTAGAAAGGCTCATCTCTTAATTTTCTCCTAAGGAGACCAGGTCTTACTCAATAGACCAGGCTGGCCTTGAACTCAAGAACCTCCCACTTCAGCATCTCCAGTGCTTACATTTTTTCAGATACATTAAAACATATTTATGTTATTTTGTGTGCAGGTATGCACACATGTGGAGGCTGCCAAGGTTGACATAGGGTATCTTCCTCAATCACTCTTCACATTCATCCATCCATTTGTTTGCTTCTAAGTTTCACAGTAAGCTCACAGCTTGTCTGTCTGTCTGTCTGTCAGTAGGTCATACTAAATGTACAGCTCACTGAGTTACCTAGACCAGCAAGGCTCAAGAACCCCATCTACTCCCCTCCAGCATCCCAAGTACAGGTGTGTGCTGCTGCACTTGAGGTTATCATGGTTGTTGTTATTATTAATTTTTTTAGACATGGGAGCTAGAGAGTCAAGCTCAGGTCCTCACGTTTAGCAAGCAAAGGCTTCAATGACTGAGCCATCTCCCCATCACTAATATTGCTGTTTTAAATTGTTGATGAAATGGTCACAGTAATCATAATGTAAACTGCTGGTCTGCCTGTAAAAGTACCTCATACATATATAACAAATGTGGGGCAGGACCTGTAGTTTTTCAGTCCCCTTATAAACAGATGTAATGTTGACACAACTCTGAAGTAGACAGGGAGGGATGGTATTGCTGCCTCAGACTTACACACAGCTTCAGTGTATATAAAAACAAGTGGCTGGTTCATCTGATGTAATACATCAAAAAGGTAACTGGCCAAGAACTAGAAATAAACTCCTTCCAGAAAGGCTGGAGAGCCAGTATTCCAAATGTGCCCTCATAGCCAATGTCTCTATTCTCTATGTTGCAGCTACACATTTGGGCAGTTATCAGTTCAAATTCAAAGGCAGCTTAAAGATTCTCTTGTGCAGTTTGCGAGCCATTCTAGCAACAGGCAATCTCTTAATCCACAGCCCCAAGTGCTGTACTAAATATAAGGACTCAGGGGTCTCGGGTAACCTCATCCTGCCTGTGTAAGCAATGCCAAATCTACTACGTTCCCAGAACTTCCACCTTCAACTCTCATGACAACAGAGCAGGCCTGGTGAGAGTCACAAATACAGGAGATCCAACAACTTCTCAGTCACACACTTCTATTGTTAAAGGTGATGGGGTTTTTATTCTTATTAGTCCTGGGGAGGGGCGTGTGTGCCACCTGTACCACCTGTGGAGGTCAGAGGACAACTTACAGGAGTTGGTTCTCCATTTCTACAATGTGGGTCCTGGGGACTGAACTCAAGTGTTGAGCTCCTCTATCTACTGAGCCACCTTGCCTGCCTTAGATAATGGGTTTTAAATAGCATGTTTTTATAGTTTTGGGTTTGAGTCTTTCAGCCTTTGTGTTCCCTACTAATACCTGAGGCAGAATTTTACTTCTGTAACCTCTTTCTGTTCTCTTATTTAGAAAGAATTTCCTACCCTGTGATTTTGGTGGGGTTGCACTCAGAATCAAATGAGATGAACAGACACAAGATATAGTCCTATGGAACGTGGAGTACACCTGTTCCTCCTGACACTGGCTCAAATGGGATGAGAACCTCTGAGGTACTACTTCCCTCAGCAGGCAACACTTAGCTAAGGAGCAAACACGAGAGGACACAGGACAGTGCTGAACCACTGTGGTATGACCAAGTAGGCATCAATGGCCATGGGAACACAGCAGAAAAACTCAGACTAGGTGGCTTCCCACCATTTCCAGGCTCCTGAGACTTTTGTGTTCACTTCCATTATGTAACCCTCCCACCCCACCCACCCCAAGGAGCTCCTCGGGCATGACCCCTATAGCCCTTTTTAACTGCAGTCTCCTCCTCACCCTGCTCTCCTCTCAGGTAGCAGTAAGAGATCCCATCTGACCTCTCACCCGGGAGTCTCAGCATCAGGAGCCTGGCTGGCCACACCAGGCCTAAGGTCACACCTGTCAACGCTGATACAGGTAGAACTGAACCTGCTTCCTGCAGCATTCTACAACCACAGTAGGTCCAGACACCCAAGTGCGAGCTTGAAAAGACTGCACCACAGCTGCTAAAAGAAAAAAGCAAGCTGTGCCACACTGTTACATCAGGGAAGAAGCAGAGGGAGGGGACGAATAAAGAAAAGAACCAGAAACTTCTGGAAGGAGATAACTCTCCTGTATATGAAATGCACAGATGATTTAATGTCATTTTTTCTTGAATTTCTTTCTCGGGGTATGACTGCAGAAAATCAGATTACAAGACCATCATCACAACCTAGATTTATTACAACTGACCTGCAGGCAAAGGGTAGACTATTCCATAAACATGTGGGCTCCATGGCTATGTCTTAAATAGAGGAAGGATTCAAACAAGAATACAGGATAAAATATTCCAAAGCTCCAAGAAGCAGTTATGTTACTGAGCTACATTTTTACAGACAAATAAGGCAATATCCCTGCACATCAGCTTTTTGATAATTTTTATATACTTTCATATGGTACAAGAGAAAAATAACCAGAGCTCACAATGTACAGTTCTTACACTATTTTCACAGTTTGTGAACACTATACACCCTTTTGTTTTAATAAAGATACATTGTAATAAATTCCTTGCCCTTAAGTTTATAGTTTATAATAATCTATGATTAATACACTAAAATTGCCTTTTTATGTGGCCGCCCACACAGCAGAAAGTGAGATAGCTCCTGGACAGTCAGAATTACTTTGATCTCCATTTGCATAACGGCAGAGTGAGGCTATACTGAGCCAGACAGGAAGCTGACAGCAGAGAAACAAATTCCTCTTGAGTCCTGGGAACAACGGAGGACAATGGCTTGGTGCAGCTTAAGGAAGACATCTCATGATGTCTCCTTGTGGAACACAGAGAATCTAAGGGTAGGGGGCCAGGGGTGGAAAATGGGAAAATTAGGCAAGTGGACCAAAAGATAGATCATTTTTAAATCCTCCAAAGAGAAGGGATGTAACTTCAAACAGCACCATTTTCCTTTTATTGTTTGATAGTACTTTGAGTGCCACTCTGGGGGAGACACAGCAGTGCCCACCAGGAATAGATCCTGGGAGGGCATCACCTGCATAGCAGGCATCCCCTGCACGGCAGACCACTACCAGTGCTGCTTAACTGCTATGCAGAGCCTGACGCTCAGTACCTGGCTAATGGGCTGAAGACAAGCAGCGGCACATAAGATGAAGTGGCTTCTTTTCGTTTTGTCTTTTTTGGGGGGTTTAGGTGGGTAGAATTCCACTTCCAAGGGAGAGAGTGAACTGGTAGAGGCCTCAGCAGGTGTCAGACATGCCTATCTGAAAGGCTGCCATTTAGGATCTTTATCCTGCTCAAGTATGCCTCTCCAACAGACTGCCTCTTTCTCACGTACAACATCAACTGGGCCCAGCTGTCTCAGCTTTCTGAACACCAGAGCACAGGAGAGATTCAGGGTTACAAATTGTGGTAAGTAGCATCCCTGGTAATGTTAGGGTTCCCAATGTGAAAAACAAGGCAGAATACTAGACTGAGCAAAAGCCGCATGGCGACAACGAACTGTGGGGAAGGGAAAGAGTTAGAAACTGAGGACCTGGCCCATGATGTCGAGAAGCAAAGCGTTGTGATTTGGTGTTTTGCTGCCTGCAGGAAATCTTCATCAAGGCACATTGCTACTAGCTAATTCTCCCTGTTAGTGAGTTACGATGGCTCAAGTCCCAGGCTTGGGGCCAAGGGGGAATCTATAGCTGCTACAAGCTGTTCTGGACAAAATGCCAGAATCAAAAACATCTGTAAACTTTGCCCTCAGTACTGTTTCCTTCCTTCAGTCCTGGTGGTTGGTGGCAGGTAGAGCATCAAGTTGGCAGCACCCTTCTATGACAGGTGGCAGACTCCTGTATCTTCCCAGAGAAGAGCAGGGCTGGAAAAGGACAAAGAACACATTCTGTCCTGTCTCAGTATTTTAATGTTGACCTCTCTGAAAGCAACATGGTTTTTGGTAAAGATAAATTCTAATTTAACATGATATTTTGAGTAGGGAATTTGGCTGAGCACATCGCGTGTGACGGTAAAGCAACAGCCTATCAGATGAGGAAATCTATTGCACTTGGTGAAGAAAGGGAATCCTTCCTCTGTCTCCCAGCTGCAGAAGGCAATGTGTCTCACTGGCTGTGCAAGCTCTTCTCACTCAAGCCCGGGTTCTCTATGCTCAGACAGTACATCCATGACTGTGTCTTTCCAGCCTTGGAAGTCTCACAAAACACCATTCCAGTAGCTGCGTCTCCAGGTTTTGAGTCTAGAAATGAATTAAGGTGTGATCTAATCACAGTCAACAACTTGATCGTACTGACTTCCACGCGTCATGAATATGTTCATCACAAAAGAGCAGGATGAGGTCTCTCTGACCAGCACTAACACTGTGATCAGTCAGGTATTACAGGGATGCACAGTCTAGATGACAGAAGTATACAGACATGATGGAAACGAACACCAGTCTTATTGCACATGGTGTCTGGGCGAGCAATAAAAACACTGTGATACAGGATGAAAACTCTTTACGTCTTGCTTCCCCTCAGCCCTTTTTTCTAGAGTCTGATGTAGCAGCGGTATCAGTCGACATACATGGGCGAGCTGGGAGTGGCTGGCATCTGATCCAGGATTTTACAAACATAGCATGCGACCTCTACAGTACGTTCTTCATACATCAAAATAAAGGGATGTTTCTGCGAGAAAATTGAACAGAGAAAGCGTCAAACATTTGTATCAGAGCCCTACGTCAGTGCTTCTCAATGTCTATACAATACAGTACTATAAGCTCCCAATCACACACAGCTTCAATATATCATAAGAACGGCACTCATCGCATGAACATTTCAGTGGATGGATGTGGACACCTTAAATGTGAGGTACTGCATCACCATCTGGAGGTTGCACCCTGGCAGTGAAGTCTCAGAACTGTGTACAGGGAGTATTTGCTAAAGAAGAAAACAGTTGTTTATTCCTTACCACACCACCTGAGATCCAAGGACTACAGGAATCTCAGTTGAGCTTCTTAGGACACTAGAGTAAGCCACTGGTAGCTCAAGGATCTTTGAAAAGGTTCTCAGTTTCAAACCTTCTGATTTCTACTTTTAAAAAAAGGCCAAGAGAGCCCTTCCCTGTGCTCTCCAGAGTCCACAGTCCTCATCACCAAGCCCTCTTTTTGTTCTCTATCACTAAACAACAGTCTTTCCGCAACTTCTCTTACATTACCTGATCCTAAGTTTGGCTTAACAGCCTTAGAAAGCCCTGAATGTGACAAGCAATGCAAACTTTTCGTCAAATGTTTTCACATCATTAGACCACAGACAGTACTTTCTCCTCTGCTCAAAGGATAGCCACACAAAGGAGCTTATCATGGGCTGAATTAAAACGTCTCAAAGGATTGTATTAGCAGAGTGGTGTGCATTACCAGAGGTGTGCATACCAGAAGCATCCTGAATAAAATTTCACTAACTTTGTCCTACAGGAATTAAACAAACTAAGACTGCACAATGAAATGTTTCAGGAGAATTTTCTAACATGATAAGGCCAAATTCCTTTTATGAGAAATGAGCTAGGAAGTTAAAGGTAACCACCGGTTTCTGGTTACAGGGTCCATACTTACCAGAAGCTCTTTATACTTTGGCCTTTTGGATTCATCCTTCGTAAGGCTAAAATAACATAAAAGTAACAGTGTTAAGACGAAGTCATAATGACCCAATTATTTTACTTTTTACAAATGAAAGGCAGACCAGGTCAAGGTCATCTTTGGCTATATAGAAAGTTCAAGGCTAGCCTGGGTTACATAAGGCTTTAAACAAAGCTCTTATGAGGACAGTACAGATATCCTTCAACTGCAGACATAATGATTCAGACAATTTTGACATGCTGAAAAATAAAAAAAGCATGAGACACTTATATTCACCACTGCTACCTGCTGTGACACAAAGAGAAACAAGAAGAAAATGTAACACAGTACTACATGCACACAGTAAAACCACATTGGAGGTCTAGGTATCAAAATAACAGAGCTGGGGAAATGGCTCAATGGGTAAAAGCACTGCCCTGCAAGCCTGTTGCCTTAAATTCAGATCCCTAGAACCCAGGAAAAAAATCTGGATGTAGTGTCTCACACATGTAGTAATCTCTACAATCCCAACATGGGAGTCAGAAGTAGGAGAAACACCCAAAAGTTTACAGACCAGTCAGTATGGAGTACACAGCACGGTGACAAAAACAAGAGGCCCAGCCTCACAACACAAAACAAGTAAAAGGTGAGAACCAACTCCCAAAAGTTGGTCTCTGACCTCCACATGGATGCTGTGGGGCCTGTGTTGTTGCACGCAACACATATAAACACTTTAAAATAAACAGTCTGTGATGTACATTAGATTCTTTTTCGCAAGTATTTCATTAAAATGGATATACAGAATGGCCAATATGGAGCTATGCAACTGCATTTTATATATACAGAACTGTCAGTGAATAGAGGATGCCAGCCAATTGTCACCCAGCAAGCTTTCTTCTACTAGTTCTTGCGGCATTCTGTCCCCTTTCTGAAAGATCACAATAGGCAGAATTTGGTCAGAAAAGATGAAAGAGACCTAAAAACTCCAATCAACAAACATCACAAAAGTGCTGGCGTTACAAGCAGATGATGTGGTCCATGTGGCTTTTAACGGTTTCTGGGGCTCCAGTGGAGTTCCAGGCTTCATATCTGCACAGCAAGTGCTTCACTCACTGAGCCATCTCCCCAGCCCTGCATATATTTGCTCTTAGGTGCCATGTGCATATAAAAAAAATGATGAAGTAGACAACAATAACAGGCATGGAGTCCAACCCTTCTTTGGAAAATGATTACAGAGAGCCGATATATTAATTTTAGCCCATAAATTTAAGCTTTGGACTTGACATTACTACACATACCTATACCCAGCTATGCTCTAGGTTTTAATCAGGCCAGAGACCCATGCCTTACAGTCTGGTCTGGTGAGTTACTTAGTAGTAAAAGCATCCAGGTGATCCTGATACAACCTCACCATGAGAAGGTTACCATTCTAATCCAGACATTTAACCTAGTAACTTTTACTCGGGACTGGAGATCTGGAGGCAGCTGCTTTGACCAACACTGTAGTAGAATACGAGGATGCTGCCTCTCCAAGCTGACTAGAACTTCTACACAGCAGTGACCCATAGTCCTAGCTAGGGGTAATGTAACAAAAGACCCCCTTGGCTCTGTAAAGCGTCTATGTAATTGAGATTAAGTTGCTTAACTGCTCCCCCAATTTGTGTTTGAACCTTGTCAAATACAATACTTACCACAAGTTGACAAAGTTGATGAAACTGGGGGAGAACTCCCTTTCTTCAGAATTACTCAGCTGCGGAGGGTCTCCTTTCACCACTTGTGTTAGCTGATCAAATACACTATTCCACTTTGGATAAGGAAATCGGCCTGTGGCCAACTCGTACTACAGAGAACAAAAAGGAAGCAGAAGACGACACCAGGCATGATTTACTAATCTCTATTGGAAGACTGATGTCAATACAAAGATCCAGCAAAAGTCTTTTAAAGCCATCCCTCAAACTGTCAGGTTAGGGAGGAGGAGTAGATCATGAAATGTGCCTCGACCGAACTCAAGGCCTTGGACTACAGGTGAAAGCAAAGGCTGTCTGGGTCTAGGTTCCACTACACTTCCATAATGCAGGCCCAACCCTTTGTATGAAAGGCTCTGGAAGGTTTAGTCTACAACTTCCACAGAAGACATTTTCACACTCTGTAGTCACCTGCATGGGAGTTCTCAGTCCAAAACAGTGGCCAGATTCCTTTCTAAGGTAAAAAGAACATTTAACAAATGAAAAGCCAGTCTGAATTCAAAGGAAAGAGTATTCAAATCCTGTGGTTACTTCAGCCTCAGTCAGGCTTTATAATTACCAAAGAAACTGAGTTAGGCTTACAGACCCACTAAAGGACTCACAACAGTACCATTAAAGCATACAGTGCGCATTGAAACAGTATAATGGTCTCAAAATATTTGCTAATAACCAGTATATCTAATATTGCCCTAGCTCTGATCTGAAATTCAATGTAGACCAAGGAAGTTGTACTTTCCCCGAAACATGGAGTCATGAGCCCACTATGAGGATGAGGCTCCAAAATGGTACAGAGAAATGGTTTGTTAAGAGTGACCATTCTTAAAAAACCAATTCCACTTCCTCCTTAGAACTGCTGTCTCTCCACGTAGACACAGGTGCACAGGGAAGTAAGAAGGCGTACACGTGCAGGCACGCGCACACACACACACAGGGAGAAGAGGAGCATAGCTTTGGCTTAAGCTTCTTTTCAGTAAAGCCGAAAATGCCTGGAAAGGGTAACTCTTACCCAGTAGGAATAACCTCACCAGCCTTACTCTGGAGGGCAGGTTGGAATAAGAAGGAAAGCCTGAATTATATGGTGAAAAGCTACTTTAAGATTATCCTATGGAAGTCAGCAACCAAGCAGTCCTAAGCATTGAAATACTTGGCTAACACAGCTTAAAGGAACTTACGTAAAATTTTTCTATGTTAAAACTCTTCCCAGGTTTGGGGGTGTGATGCGGTGATAGAATTCTTGTCTACTATGCCTAAGGACTTGGTACAACTGCCTCCCTTCCTCCCTTACAATACAAACCCAACCCAACCCAACTTATTAAACAAAAATTCTCTTTAGTAAGGAATAGCATACTTGCACATAGGTTTGTTTGCATCTCCCCCCCCCCCTCTCTCTCTCTGTGTGTGTGTGTGTGTGTGTGTGTGTGTGTGTGTGTGCGTGTGCATGTGCACATAGGGCTGTAGAGGCTCTAGGACAACTAGGAATGCTGTTCCTCAGGCATCGGCACCTGGTTTGTTTGCTTCCCCTTGGTTGGTTTTGAGACAGGATCTCTCTAAGACCAAGAATTCACCAAGGAGGCTATAGACTGGGCAGCTAGAAAACCCCAAGGATTGCAAGTCCCTGCCTTCCCAACAGTAGCATTACACATGCAGGTCATCATGCCTGGCTTTTTACGGTCTAACAATAACAGCAGGAAGGGAGTAGACAGGGACTTCTGGGTGCTTTATGTGCAATCAGCTAAGTGGGATCAATAGGTCTTCCTACATAGCCTGTGAACTGGTTTGACAATAAGAAATAGAAGAGATATCTGCAGCTTGCAGAAGCAAACTGTTAACCTCCCTATAAGAGAATCAACGCATTAGTCTGTCAAGAGTTTTCACCAAAACTAAGAGATATGTGATTCTCATTACAGAAGAAATTCCACTTTAAAAAATGAGATTGGTAAGCTACAAAAAGCTCATTGCTCTTAATACAAACTAAAGGACCTTGGTTCAACTTGAAAATGGGAGAAAATATAAGAAAAGGAATTTTGTCCCGGTGTGGCCTTTAATCCCAGCACTTGGGAGGAAGAGGCAGGTGGATTTCTGAGTTTGAGGCCAGCCTGGTCTACAGAGTGAGTTCCAGGACAGCCAGGGCTATACAGAGAAACCCTGTCTCAAAAAGACTGGAAAAAAAAAAAAAAGAAAAGAAAAAGAAAAGGAATTTTACATTGTCTACATCCTAGAATCCATATGGGACAGGCACTTCAGATAATACAGAAGCTAAGGACGCTGTTCAAAACAAGAAGCAAACAACAATCAAAGCAAAGGCCTGAGAAAACGCACCTTGGAGAGGAGAAAATGAGTGCATAAATAGGCACTGCTTAAACTGTGTCCCTCAACTCTTCTGGCCTCCAGAGGCAGGGCGTGGGGAAGCGACTAGGTAATCAGAGTGCCTCACAAACAGGGTCAGTAAACTTACGGGGCACCTCTGACGTCCCTAACCCTCTTTGCCATTTGAAAACAACAAAGACAACATCTCATTCTGTACAAAAAAGTCAAACCCTTGTTCTTAGACTTCTTAGTCTCCAAAACTGCAAGAAATAACTACCCAGTCTGACTAAGATACACAACTTATGGTATTTCGCTAAAGCACACAAAACTAAGGCAGATACATTTAAAATGAACCCAAAATTTCAACATAGTCTTTAGGTAAGGGTGAAGAGTTTTGGTTTGTTTGTTACAAATCACAAAGTTTCTCCTTGTCTTTCACTATTTTTTACCTCTTAACCTCTTACTGTTACATAACTATGACAAAGTTTAGCCAACAGAAACATACCAATGTGATCCCCAAACTCCAGACATCAGAGCGGACATCATACCCTTGTCTTGATGCACTTGGGTCTATTCTTTCAGGCTGGAATACAAAGAGAAGTCAACATCATTAGTTATGTGGACTGTGGTAGCATAGCTGGGGAAGAGACAAAACCTCAGCACCGTCCCAGAAGAACTCATGGCCACAGCCAGACCAGGGGTACCAGAGAGACACCATGTATTAGGAACAACTAGCAAAACCTCCACTGACCTCAATGGCTACGTCAGAGGAACTGTGTTAACTTGACACAGAGTTATGAGAGAAAGGGAGCCTCAATTGAGAAAATGCTTCCATAAGATCCATCTGTAAGGCATTTTCTTAATTAGTGATTGATGGGGGAGATACCAGACCATTGTGGGTGGTGCCCTCCCTGGGCTGGTGGTCCTGGGTTCTATAAGAAAGCTGGCTGAGCAAGCCATCGAGGGCAAGCTAGTAAGCAGCACCATTCCATGGCCTCTGCATCGGCTCCTGCCCTGTTTGACTAAGTCCTGACTTTCTTCATGATAAACAGCAACATGGAAATGAAAAAACCCTTTCCTCCCCAACTTTCTGTTGGTCATGGTGTTTCATCATAGCAATAGCAACCCCAAATAACACAAGGACTACATTATAGACCCTCTGAATACTCAAGGCACTGGCAAAGCTAAAGCTGAGAATGGTCAGAGGAGAGCAAAAAGGGGATGGGGACAAAACAAATAATTACAAGAACTGATTCCAGCAAATGCTGGTAAATAGGAAGGGGCAGGGGAAGACAAGAGCTACATTCTGATTTCCCAGCCTTTGCTCTCAATGAGAAGACTGACCACAAGGTACTTGTGACAAAAAAGAAAAACAGGAACTGTCATCACTGTACGACCCCGCCCTTTAATTCTTTTCAATATTCTTTGAATATCCCAATTACTTGTATTGCCTTTAAAGATACATGCCTATGAATCATTTTGGCCAAATTAAAGCACAATGTGTAATATATCACCTTGTCTTATGAACAGCAAAACAAACAGAAAACAAACAAACAGCAACTTTAGTAATTTCCATGAAGGGAATATTTTTGCATTTCCTTGAAATTAGGTACTATTTTTTACAACATATAACATAGATGCAGAGGAACACAGGAGAATATGGCAATGGCGCAGAATTCACAATGGGGTGGATCTTGATGGCCAATTGTAACTGCTACTAAAAAGAAACATCCCAAAAGTGTAATAGTTGTACCACACCACTAATTTGGAGACATTTATTTTAATTTGAAAAATAAGTGCTGTGTTGCACCAATATTCACTGAAAGCTATTTACATTTTGTTACAAATATAATTATATTGCTGAAAATGATACACACTATGTAAAAACACTGACTATTCACCCACAGGAGAAAACACTGTCCCAGCGTCACTAGTACAGACCTGGTGTACTGAGGTACAACATATACCTTCTTATACAGAATGGCAACGATGCCGAGCACATGTGCAGGTGATGAGATAAACTAAAAATCAGGAGTATCTTCAAACCCTAAGGAATATCTCCATATATTTGGAGAGAAAGAAAAAAAAACATAATACCACGTGGATCAAAGGAGTCACTTTACAGGACACAGCTGAGTCTTACTTGGAGGGAAATCATCTCCTTACAGCACATAACTGAAGAGTAGAGATCTCAGATCAATAACCCAGCTGTACGCACTAAGAACAATAAAACCAAAATTCAAAGAAACAAAACACCAACAACAAGCACAGAAGAAGAAATCAGACCCAAGGAACTGAGCACCAGGAAATAACAGAGACAGTAAGTGAAATAAAACAGTAATAGAGAAACAACAGAAAGACGTCAACAAAACCACGGCACTTCCTGGGCAATAACAGAACATACACTGTGGGCCAGCTCTGGTCAGACTAAGAGAACGAGACAGCCTTGACATCCGTACATAAGAATGAAGGCTGGGAATCCCTATTCATCTGAAGGAAACAACTGAAAATCTGTGATATGGAGCTGGGAGAGGTACGCTATGAGCCTTCATCCAGAACTGAGGGCCACTGACAGCTGAGCTTCCTGGAGTGAGAAGGGCAGGCCTTTTTGAAGGGTGTGACCCCTGATAGGTCAACCAAACTCCAGTGGACAGATGGTTGCACATCTAAGAGTATATGGTTAGTATAAAATAGAATTGATGTACCATTTAAGAAAAAAAACACCCACAACAAAACATCTAAAGGGGGGGGGGGGGAGCTGGTCCAGGGAGAGCAAGGGAGAAGAGACAAAGAGGTGAATATGATCTAAAGCACTATGAAGTTCTAAAAGAAATAATATATTTTAAAAGGAAAATGAAAACTTATCAAGACAATATATAAATACAAATACAAAAAACTTTAGAAGTATATTTTTTTAAATGAATTTGCCATTAAAAACTATCCCACAAGCTGTATGTCATGGCTCACAACTATAACTTTGATACTGAGGAGGATGAAACAGGAGGAATATCATGAGTTCAAGGCAAGCTTGGGCTGTATAGCAGGTACCAGGATAGTCTGGGCGACGGTGAAAGACTGTCTAAAAGAAAAATGGAGAAACAATAAGCAAAACCCACCTTCCCCCAAACAGACTCATAGTAAAGTAGGCTCTCGGAGCCTTTTCAAACCTGCAAGGAAGAAATATCAGCCATCTTATATGCATTCTACATCAAAAGACAAAAAAGGAGGGAGGGAGGGAGGGAGGGAGGGAGGGAGGGAGGGAGGAAGGACAAAAAAAGAAGGAAGAAAGAAAGAAAAGAAGAAAAAAATAGAAATGACAGGATGGTTCTCAACTTGTTTCCTAAGTCTCTTAGGAAAACCTGACACAGGCAGCGCAAGACAATGTTCCTGTACAAAACAACACAGAACGCGAGCAATAGGAATCAACCCACAGCACACGCAGAACTAATGCAGCAGAACCAGTGCACTGTCTCAGGGATGCTGCAGGGATGCTGCAGGGATGCAGGCTGCAGGGTTGTAACATGAATGGAGCACATATTCACATATTGGTAAACTCTGTACACGCTAAACCTTCTGACAAAATTCAATCCCAAAAGTACAGCAATAGCAACAAGTCTTAGCACACTATGGAGAGATAAAAGTTCTCACTTCATCAAAGAAATACAAAGTAACCTCGACTTAATTCCAAATACAACACTTCCTTTTTAATTAAGTCACTCAGAACTGAGTTCCAGCTAGTGCAACATGTAACGTACAGGTGTTACTTTTATTCAGAAATTTCTACAACCCTCTACATAGGAATTCTCTATTAAAACTCAGTGAATCTAAGTTAACAAGGTCACCAAAATACAAAGGCAACTTAAGACAACGATTGGTACTTTGACATAATAAAAGTGAGGTGGTTTTTTGTTTTGTTTTAAAGAAAGACTTCATTCCATTCCCAGTAATAGTAATAGTAATATCCAAATTCTTATGTTCTTTTTGTTTTTTTGTGAGACAGGGCCTCACTATGCATCTCTAGCTATCCTGGAACTCACCCTGTAGAACTGGCTAGCTTCAAATCCACAGATATCTGCCTGCCTCTGCCTCCTGAGTACAGAGAGATTGAAGATGTATACCTGTACTGACCAAACCCATGAATTCTGTAGCAATAAATTTAAAATGACTTCACGCTAAAAAACTATGGGCACTGCTAAGAGAGCAAAATATCTAAATGAATTAAGGAACTAAATGAACCAGGAACTAAACCTTGTGTCAACACAAGAATGGACAAGCAAAAATGGTAGAAGAGCTACACAACCCAAGCCTCTCAGCACAACAGCACAGGTACATCTTTAAAATATTCCAGAGAAGGCGGGTGTTAGCTGCCTTAGGCAGGAATGGGGAAACACATAGGACAAAGACAAGAGATAGTCAAACAAGAAGTGTTTTGTATCTTCACTGGTTCTGATGAGTGACTATTTGCCAACACTCCAAGTGTGCACTTAGAACAAGGAGCTACCATTCACAGTTACTGTGCTAAGATCACTCTGAACTCCTTTGTATTTGTCACAAACAAGCTAGAAGTTCTTGCAAGAGTGGACTATGCAAATATATCTCAAATCCGAAGCAGCTAAGCTTAGAGGCATTTGTAAGTCACCTATAAAATGGGTGCTAAGAACTGAAACTTGGGTCCTTTCAAAGAACAACATGCTCTTAACCCTTGAGCCATCTCTCCAGCCCTGAAGTAACTTTTTAGAAGTCACTGTGTTAGAGGGTAACACAAGAATAAGGAATCTTGGGGCTAGAAAGTTGGCTTAGTGGTTAAAAGCACTGACTGCCCTTCCAGAGGCCTGAGTTCAATTCTCAGCAACCATATGGTGGCTCACAACCATCTGTAATGGGACTCGATGCCCTCTTCTGGTATATCTGAAGAGAGCACCAGTATACTCACATACAGAAAATAAATAAATCTTTTAAAAATGAGAAATCTTCTGGAAATTAGACTTTTAAGTATATTCAAACAAAAAGAGAAACTGAGGAAAGGGGACACTATCTTGCAACTGCTCCCACTCTCTTTTAAGTGTTATAAGTCGTCGATATGATGTGCTTTGTCATGTGGTGCAATAGAAGGCAGACATTAGCTATGAAATTGTCATCCCAAAACAATCTATGGTCTGAACCTAATCAGTCTGAACCTAGCCTGGGGTAATGAGACTCAGGAAGAATGTGTGTGCTTGTGGAGAGCCTTCTGGGGTACCGCGTGGCAGGACTCTGACATTAGCCATGACAAGGAAGTAAACTCAGGCGGGAATCTGACTTCAGGGCATGATAGGAAAGTACATTTCAGCAAGACTCTAGCTTTAGGCTGTAAAAGGGAA
This sequence comes from Mus musculus, assembly GCF_000001635.26. Classification (NCBI taxonomy): domain Eukaryota; kingdom Metazoa; phylum Chordata; class Mammalia; order Rodentia; family Muridae; genus Mus; species Mus musculus. The sequence continues at coordinate 65,701,143 of NC_000077.6, forward strand.
GTAGGTTCATGAAGGCAGGAATTTTAATCTTAGGGTAGAACAAAGGCATAGGCTTCAGGCAAGAGTTTGAGCTTGATCAAGGAAATGGGCTCACATATTTTGGTCATTCTGACAAGCTCTAGGAAACAACGGTTGAAGGACTTTGCTTACTGCCTTGCTAGTTCCTTATTGTATTGCTCACCCTTAATACTTGCATGTAATTAAGATGGCATAAAAGTGGATTGGGAAAATTAAATTTGCCTTCAGTCCCAGAATTGACTGGGGTCATGCTGCAGCACTGTCTACTTGTCTCTTTCTTTTCAATCCTCAATCATGCGCTGGAGAACCTGTTGACTGAGTGGGTTTGGTCAGATGCTAAAGCTACTTCCAAAAAGGTTAATCCCATGGGAGGGTGGGAGGTCCAGGCCAGTCCAGACTGAAATAATAAATGCAAAAGCTGAAAACAAAGCATCAATTTAAGGTAACTATGTCTTGCACATTTAAGAAATGTAAGCATTGCCTATATAATACTACAAAATTCTTAAGTATTTTATGCATGTTAATGTTACTGTGGTCATGTGACAGAATATCCATCTTGGGAGAGGGACACCCAAGTGTTTGGAATAAAATGATTCAGCAAGCATACACCACACACATGCATGCATGAATACATTTATATATTTGTATGTGAGGGAAGAGAGCTTGCCAAACTATTAAAATTTCCATATAAAAGTATTATATAAAAATTCTATATTTTGGATTTTTTTATGTTCTAGAATTAGAGAGTAATCTCAGCTTCTCTAGATGGAGGAAAAAAATGTAAAAGTCTACTACAAGGGCATTTCTGGTGACTTCAGTACTCTAAGGTGGAAGCAGGAAAAGCTTAAACTTGGAGCTAGCCTGGACTGTGTTTCAAAAACACACACACACAAAGGCATTTCTTATGTGCTACAATATACCAAGGAGACTCAAGCCACCTCAAGGCTCTCAAAATTAATTCTGTATTTCTGTCTATCTCTTAATAGGTCGGCCTCTGTCCACCAGTGGCAGGACTATTTCATTTGATTTAGTCAACATCAGAACTACAGAGGCTATCATTGGCCTGCACATCCCAAAGTAGGATAGAGTCAGAAAGAAAAGTGAATCCTTACACCACTTCTCTTTTGGTAGGTGTGAAACCATATTTCTCCATATTTCTATACAAGAATGAAGTGCCTGTCTCTTTCTTTAAAAGTTATCTGAATAGGATCAGAGGAGAGGAGGACACAACATCTGCCCAACACTGGGGATTAATTGGGACCAGCAGGACCAGTGGGATCAGTGGGACCCAGGCACCCAGGAACTCCACCTGACTAGTGGCATGAGTTCCTTCTGGTCAGGGCCTGTGCCCTGAGCAGACCTTGGGCGCTAACTCCGAAGCCAGTCCCACAACACCCAGAAGAAGCTCCACTCGCAGGTGCTTTCACGCACCTAGGATCCCAGGATCCCAGGAACTTGATCACACCAGGATCTCAGGGTCCCAGAGGCAGCTGAACTCTGAGGAGTTCTGACACAACCAGGATCATAGGAAGGACAGCATCCAGTCAGATATAGCAAGGGCATGTAGCGCTAGAGATAATTAGATGGCGGGAGGCAAGCGTAAGAACCTAAGCAACAGAAAAGGTTACTTGGCATCATCAGATCCCAATCAATTCTCCCACCATAGCAAGTCCTGGATACACCTTCACACCGGAAAAGCAAAACTCTGATCTAAAATCACTTCTCATAATGATGATAGAGGACTTTAAGAAGGACATGAATAACTCCCTTAAAGAATTACAGGAGAACACAAGTAAACACCTAGAAGCCCTTAAAGAAGAAACACAAAAACCCCTAAAGAATTACAGGAAAACACAATCAAATAGGCGAAAGAAAGGAACAACCAAGATCTAAACCATCCAAGATCTAAAAATGGAAATAGAAACAATAACGAAACCTCAAGGGAGATAACCCTGGGATTAGAAAACCTAGGAAAGAGATCAGGAGTCATAGATGCAAGCATCACCTACAGAATTCAAGAGATAGAAGAGAGAATCTCAGGTGCAGAAGATACCATAGAAAACATTGAGACAACAGTCAAAGATAATGCAAAATGCAAAGAGCTCCTAACCCAAAATATCCAGGAAATCCAGGACACAATGAGTAAATGAATCCTAAGAATAATAGGTATAGAAAAGAGCAAAGATTCCCAACTTAAAGGTCAGCAAATATCTTCAACAAAATTATAGAAGAAAACTTCCCTAACCTAAAGAGAGATGCCCATCAACATAAAAGAAGCCTACAGAATTCCAAATAGACTCTACCAGAAAAGAAATTCCTCCCATCACAGAATAATCAAAACACCAAATGCATTAAAGAAAGAAAGAATATTAAAAGCAGTAAGGGAAAAAGGTCAAGTAACATATAAGGACAGACCTATCAGAATTACGCCAGACTTCTCACCAGAGACTATGAAAGCTAGAAGATCCTGGGCAGATCTCATACAGACCCTAAGAGAACACAAATGCCAGCCCAGGCTACTATACCCAGAAAAACTCTCAATTACCATAGATGGAGAAAACAAGCTACTCCATGACAAAACCAAATTTACACAGTATCTTTTTACAAACCTAGCCCTACAAGGGATAATAGATGGAAAACACCAACACAAGGAGGGAAACTACACCCTAGAAAAACCAAGAAAGTAATCTTTCAACAAACCCAAAAGAAGATAGCCACACAAACATAATTCCACCTCTAACAACAAAAATAACAACTATATAAAGAATCAACAAACCCAGGAGCTGGTTCTTTGAAAAAAATCAATAAGATAGATAAAGCCTTAGCCAGACTAACCAGAGGACACAGAGACAGTATCCAAATTAATAAAGTCAGAAATGAAAAGGGAGACATAACAATGAAATGTATTTTAAAATAATTATTCTGTTTGTTGAATATTAACAGTTGAAAATATTAAAATCATGTTCTACAAACATCATGGAAATACTGATAATTTTCCTCACTGTGCTTGAAATTAGCATTTTCATTTTCTAAATGTTTAACCTCAAAGAGTGTTTGCTATTTTGAAGTTTTTAAAATATACTTACTGATAAAATAATTTCTCTCCTAGAAACACTGATAATCTTTTGTAAGAAAACTGTTAGACAATGTACAGAGATATATAATGTGTTTGAAATACTCTCTATCATATCATATAATAGCTTTTGAATGTATTTCTTAAGGACTCATTTTTAATATTTTATGCTCTTTTACTATGCTTAACTACAAATGAATATTTTGTATGTTTTGAAACAATTTAGTATTCAACATTAGATATAGGATCCTCAGTTATGGATAGTATTAAATATTCATTAATAACATTTTTAAGGTATGAAAGGATATGAATATAAAAGTTGAACAGAAATTTTATGTAGTATTTGATTCTCAAAATATTCAATATTATATGTTTGCTGTGGAAAATACATTTAAATAATAAAAAAATAAGAAAAAAATATTATTTGGATTCAAAACAATTTGCTGTATCTAGGCCACAGCTACATTTTTTAGACTTGCATGAATCAAAAGTAATTCTTAAGCAATATCACACAGTGCTAATGTTTGGGCATGTTTTGTTCCTAAGTATTCAGGTACTAGAGGCGTGGTCTAAAGAGGTGTCAGTATTATGACAAGCCAATCATTTAGACAATGGGCCACTAAAAGGTGGGCCCACTAAAGAGGTTAGCTGGTTGATGGAGGACTTGGAAAGGATTGATGATGGGCTCTTAAGTCAGATCTCCTGAAAGTGGATAATTATAAAACAGAGCCCTTCAGCCCTTTCAGCAAGCGGACAACTCCCTTCCCATTTCTCTGCCAAACCGTGGTAAAACCAGAAGGCTCTCAGAAGCAAACAGATGAGAGATACTCAACTGTGAACTTTCAGTTCCTAAAACTACAAGCTAAAGATTCCTTCCCTACAAGTAACCAGCCTCAGGTATTCTGTTACTACACGAACAGCAATAAAATCATATTGTCACAGCTAAAAACATCCAGCTAACCTTAGCATTAAACCATCTCAACACAGGTAATATGCCCTAGGACGTATGGTTACTGAATGTGTCAATTATGCCAACTAACAGAAGTGTGTCTATTGATTTATTTCTTGCCTTTGAATCGGTTATACCATTTATTCCTAATTACCACAATGAAAATAGGATTTTCTGAATTGCATCTACCAAGTGAGGACAAGCAAACACAGTTCTAAAATAAAGTGTCTTTTTATGTACACACACACACACACACACACACACACACGAACAGTTCTAAAATTCTGTCAATAATGAAACATTTCCCACACAATGCTTTCTAAACAGAAAATCCGCCAGACAGTGGTGGCGCACACCTTTAATCCCAGCACTTGGGAGGCAGATTTCTGAGTTCGAGGCCAGTCTGGTCTACAGAGTGAGTTCCAGGACAGCCAGGGCTGCACAGAGAAACCCTGTCTCGAAAAACCATAAATAAATAAATAGATAAATAAATAAATAACAGAAAATCCAAGTATAATATAGCAAGAACAGGTAGTACTGTGTTTCACATGCATCCATACTGAGGTATGGAACAGAACTGATGGCAAACTGACTTCCAAGTGATGTAGGGAATAAAATATATTCAAGGTTTTAAATAAATATGAAATCTGAAGATGCACTGGGCCCATCCATCCAGAGCATGTTAGAAAATCTTGTACTTCTTGTTTGTGACTGATCTGATTTAAAATTTTTATAACACTTATAGAAGCAATCACAAAGGAAACACAGGAGGAAGATGTTTATTCAGCTCTTAGATAATCTTTAAAAAGGTTTGTGAAGGCAAGATAGCTCATTAAATAAGGACACTGAACAAGCCTGGCAACCTGAGTTCAATTCTCGGATTCCAAGTAAAGGTGGTAGGAGTAAAACTGACTCCATAAAGGTGTTCTTTGATCTCCACACATGCACCATGGCGTGATTGACCCAACAATGAGGAGGATCATGATGGTGATTTAAACAGTGTACAGACTGACATAAAAGGCCAAACAATGGCCAACCTTATCATCACTTATAGGAGCATGCTGATCTCTAAAGGACCAGGATATTAAAGGAAGAAACTGGAATCCTGGGTAGAATTAAAACAGACACCAAACACTAATCAAATGCAACTCATAATCCGGGCTGTGGGCCAGGCCATACAAGTAACACTAGGGTAAGGCAAATAGGGAAACTCTGAAAGAACAGCGTCCATCTGTTTTCCTGGAGGGAAGACATTGCTTCCTGCTAAATGCCTAAGGCCTCCAGCTTTGCATTTATTGGTGTGTTTCATCCATTCCTGAAGTGAGAAATTACAATTAAAGCATACCATCAGCTTTTGTAAGACATAGTGCACTCTTCTAGTAACTGTCTTCCTGTAACAACGTACTCATCTGTAACTTGCAACAGCATCTTTCACGAGTCTAGGACATATACCTCTCAACAGATACTATCTATTTTGGCAAGAAAGTATAAGAGATGTAAGAAAGACAAAGACATTGACAATTTAACACATGGTTGATTAGCTAAATTGAAAAAAGAAAATCAGAGAAGACTATAAATGCTAAAAACCAAACAAGAGAATTAATATGAATACAGGAGGGCAATGAAATAACTTAGCAATATTCCAGAACTGACAACTTGAGCTGGGAAATGCTTAGAGAGAGAAACATATTCTAGCACAGTGAAACTACATAGCTAAAGGCAGATCCCTTACACTCAGCACCAAAGGGCACAGGATCTCTATGCAATGACTGCCAAGCAGGAGGCTTGGCTGCATACTTACTGCCATATACGGCCTACACCCAGCATCTCTTGTCTTGGCAATAGAGTCCACAAGCTGTCCACTGATGCCGAAATCACAGAGCTTTATATTTCCACTTCTGTCCAGAAGAATATTGGAAGGTTTGATGTCTGCAAGAGACGCATGTCATTCAGTACGCAACTGATCAATCAAGTGACTCTAAAGTACTACAGTCAAAAATACTGAAAATTTGGAAACCTTAAATTCAGATATATAAGAAACAAACGTTCATTTAGTACATGCAACTATCATTCATGTTTTAAACACGTGTCAACAACTAAGGCCAGAGATGGTGGCTTACATCTATAATCCCAGTACTTGTGACATTGTGCAGGGAGGATTGCTAAGAGTTTGAGACCAGCCTTAGCTACAGAGTAAGACCCTGTCTATAAAAACTAAAAAGAGACTAGAACTATAATGTAACTGTCAAATTCATTTCACTATTACAATTTAACAAGCCGAAACACTTCTCTTAACATCTTCACACATATGAAATACAAATAAAATCATGGTATTCAGCAGTCAGGATAGGGTATGAATTTTATCCAATAATACACTAAGCTTACTTTTAAAAGAAGTCAACAATTATACAACTAAATATAAGGTATACCAGTCATGAACCTACAACTTTAATTTTATTAAGTATAGCTTTAAATTATGAATAGATTATTTTAAAGGAAGAAATTATTTAGTCTCGAAAAATATAATCCATTATTTCTAAGGAATTTCTTTTAAAGATTTATTTGTGTGTGTGTGTGTTAAGTGTAGGTCAAGTGTATGAGGAGACACTCAGAGGCGAAAATAGGACATCAGACCCCCTGGAGCAGGAGTTTTTGATCCCAACCCCCCATCCCCCATGTGGGTGCTGGGGACATGAACTTGAGTCCTCTGGAAAACAGCACACACTTATAACTGCTGAGCCAATGCTCATCCCGAGAGTCTGGTGACCTAAAATGTTCTCTCCAGTTTCTCCCAACCACCTTTCCCTTGGTCTCATTTCTATAGCTTTCAGAATGATTGTGTCTTTGCTCACCACACAGAAAGTCAAAGCTCCTCCTCATTGGCAATCACTACCAACGTGCCAATGAGCTGACTGTCACATTTTCCCCTATGCTCTCCAATTCTCTATTTCTATTATCATCATTCCATCTATTTCATTGTCAGCATCATGGAAAACAATAATTGATACACAGAAAAACATCTATATAGACCCAGAAGTTCCTAATCCCTCCATCCTTTCTAGTGACATCTGCATCTTGTCAAGGCCTCTATCCATATCTCCAAGACATGGCTCCTGGCAGGTTACCTAAGTCTCAGGCTCCTTGGCAGTAGCTACTCTTAGAGAAAGGGACAATTCAAGTAAATGTGACATAGAGTACAAGCATGTAGGAAAGTATGTCCTTGTTGCTAAAAGGGACACATGGGAAGTGAAAGTCCTTTCTTCAGGACATTATTGGATCTAGAAGCAATACTGGGAGCTGAAGCGGTCATTAATGCCATGACAATGATTTCATAAATAGGTCATGTTTTAGAGGAGTTTCAGTTTGTAATGTGAGTTTTAAATTTCTTTTACAAAAACATGTTCTAAAGTAAAGAGGAAACATTTCATAAGAAAAATAGGATGACTTTAAAATGCTTAAGTATAGGGGCTGGGAGTGTAGCTAAGTAGTAGAGATCACTTGTTCAGCTTGCACAAGGACCTGGGTTCAATTCCCAACAATGAAAAAAAGAAAAAAAAGCTTAAGGTGCTATGTGGTCAGATCTTTCTTTGAATAGCCACAGGGCCACTGTGAGGCTTTGACTGTATGCAGTCATCAATGATACTGGGCAATGAGAGATTTATTTTTAGTCATTTGTTTCCCTTTAATTAATTTTATTGGCACCTTTTAACTTTACAAAGAGGCTTTTTACTAATAGTAACTATTTCTAATTAAGATCATTTATTTGAAGGAAAATGTACTTTTTATATCTAATATGCTTACTACATTAGCTGGAAATGTATAGATTCCTGGGGAGGGAAAGCTGAAGTTTCAGAACATATAGCACTCGGATTGTGTGTGTGTTTAGCTAGTTGGGTTTTTTTTTTTTAAATTGGCTACAAACAAATATTTCATGCAAATTTATATAGTGTTATGGTAGTTTTCATTTTAAAAAAAATTTTTTTTTCGTTTTTTGAGACAGGGTTTCTCTGTATAGCCCTGGCTGTCCTGGAACTCACTTTGTAGACCAGGCTGGCCTCGACCTCAGAAATCCACCTGCTTCTGCCTCCCGCGTGCTGGGATTAAAGGTGTGTGCCTCAATGCCTGGCATTTTAAAATGTTTTAACCAACTAAAGGAGAAAAAGTTGATTCCTATGTAGTAGGAGTTTGGTTTTTTGAAAACACAGAAATGAAAGAATGTCTTCATTTTAATCCCAGATAGATGTGGGATATGGGGCTGCTTCAGATTATCCACAGCAGCTGACTATGATTTGCCTTGTGCTCTAGCAGGGGTATGATTTTGTACTATCTGTAGCTTATCTGTAGCTGTGTGACTTTGGAATTCTAGAGACTCTTCAGAGGGTATATAAATCCCAGAGCCTTGACAGAAGCTGCTGTATGTAGTTGGCCAGTTGGTGGCTGGCTATTGTTGGTTGCAGCTTGTGGCAGTTTGTCAAGTAGTTGTGTGCAAAGAGACAGAAAGAAGAAATTAGATATTCTGATGGCAAAGATCAAATTTGTTCGCAAGGAACTCAATGTCCCTAATCAGCAGGAAGGAGTCTAAGCATAACACCGCCCCCTTTCCCCTTTATCCTTTTTTCTCTCCTACCTAGTCTTAGGATGATGAAAGGGTAGAAGGAGAGGGGTGAAGAAGGGTAGAAGAAAAATAACCCACAACATAGCCAAAAGTCAAGCTATATTCCTATTCCATAGAAAGCAATCCATACTCACCTCTGTGAATAATTTTCAAGTTTTCTTTTAAGTGGTTTAGTGCTTTCACAGTCTAGAGAGAAAAAGAAAAAATGGGATAAAGATCTTTATTTAATAAAATAGCCCAACAACCTATCACAAGCAATATCCTTCAAAGCTCTCTGTATGCTTTCTCTATTTAACATATGAAATGCTATCCTTCTGTATATTGAATTATGATGGTATACAATTTTACATCTGACAAGCTGCCTTTTATATGGTCCTCTCTGACAGCTAAGGAAACAGTAATGTGACATATATTAATTCAGTAAAAAGTTGTATTGTTTTTGTACCTCAAACCTGTACAATCATAAAAGCTGGCTCTACTATCCATGATGGTAATAATTTTTATAAGTTCTCAGCTCCTCACAATCATTCACTAAACCCTTGAAGTAAGTTCTGCACAGCTGACATATCTGCTCAGGCTGTAGCAATTTGTCCTGTCCTGGGTCATACTACCCATGATTAGAAACCATAAGCTTCTTCAGAAAGGGAGGAAACAGAGACTTGACAACAGGCCAAGAAATCTGCTGTTTAAAAGAAAAGAAAAAAGATAGTCAAGTCTTTGTTGTCTTCAGAGGAATTATTTGAGGAATGTAGAAAGCACCACCTTGAATTGGTCCATTAATTAGGAGGAGACTTTACAGGAAGCAATTTAAAATGTTGTACTTAATATGTAAGGTGATCACCAAGTTTAAAAATATAAACACAGATGTACTAAGTACATATACCTAAGTATATATACTAAATATATAGTATGTATAGTATGTGCTAAGATATACTAAGTATATATACTAAGTATATACATCATACTCATACATGATAAAGTAACTTTATATTTGTATGCTGTAGGTAAGAGTGAGGTTATAAGATCAGGTTGTGGTGGTTTTAACCATCAATAACTTAAAACCATGTAAATACCAAAGCAAAATAATATTTCAAGTACGGTTTACCATCTGAAACAATAAGATATTACTTACCATAGAGTTACCAGAAAGATTATGTGATAGAATCTTGGATCAACACAAATAATATTCACTCACCATTAACTATTATCATTATTCAATTACTGTAGAGCACTGCAGTACTATTCTACTACAGTATTACTTCACCCCAATACTGTGAACAGTGGCAAGTTCCAAGACAACAGTGGCTTGGTGACTAAACTATTAATGTAAGGCTTACATATTTATCTGAACAATGAATAAGTTTCTAGTTCAGCTCAGTTTCCCTCTATAGAATTATATGAAAGAATATGTATCTCAAAAGTTAGCTAGCTCACAAATGATTTAAATTTAACCATTAATTTGGCAGGGAAAATTTTTTTTAGCAAATTATCAACTTTAAGATAATTTACTAACTACAAATTAATCAAAAGTTGAAAAGTCTACTAGACACACACATCTCTTACAACTGAAAGAGTTCAGGAATTGTTTATTTTCTAAATCGGTTTTATTAGCTTTAGAAATCACCAAATTGGCAACTGACAAAAAAAATTGGGGGAGTTTCTGATTCACAGAAATCATAAGTCTTAAGCAACCATATATGATTTAGTGCTCACATCAACTAACTACATGAGTATCTCTGGCTCAGAGTCTGGGGGGCTCTAAATATCTTAGTACTTTTGCTTTATAAAAAAATAAATTACCTATTCTTTTGTAAAAAAGTTGTACACACTAAAAGATGAGAGCAGAAAAGTGATTGTGAATTCATAACGCATACTCAGAGAACTCTTCCCCTTTTTGGCACTCTGGTAAATGCAAACTGGTCAAATCATAATGCTGGCTACTAACATTACAAGTTAACATCTTAAATGATTTAGACTGAATAATCTTCATTCTTAAACCACAGCAAAACACACTTGTCAAACAGCTTCAAAACGGACTTTTGCCACTCTGATGAGCTTAGGGATATAAACTATACAAACATAGTTAAAACAACAGGGGAACAAATATAAAATAGCATTCCTACTTTTCCTTAACAGTCCGTTACAGTTCTTTGCAATCTGAGTAAGAACAAAATTACAGTATTCACAGACCTTCCTTGTTTTGAAGAATGTTCCTCAGATCCATTATTTTCATTATGGCACAGACATGGCTTTATCTCTTATCCTACCACAAGTGATTTTCTCAGGAAGGCAACAAAAATTCAAAACCATGTGCATTCACAAACACACTAGCAACCAGTAACAGAGTTATACATCAGCAACGTGAAAGTCAGATACTTACTGCTAAAGTGATTTTGCCTAAGATCTCTTCCGGAATAACGTCATCTAACACACTATATACATATTTGTAAAACTTATCGAACGAGGTAGACATGAGCTCCATACAGATCCAACAGTCGCCCTGTAAAACAACAGATACTCGTCACCACTAAAATCCTGCTATTAAAGACTGGCATCTTCCCCTTACTTAGGACAGAAACAGAATGGAGATGGAGAACATCTTCCTCTGCTTTTACAGAGAATTTGTAAAACCTCTGCTGAACCTTTAGCTTGTGATATTTTTTTATTCATTATTAAGGACCAGGAAAGGATGTCCTATCTGAGCTTAAACATAAGTATGTGGTCAAATCCTATTTTATCTAGTCTTTTTTTTTTTATTTTATTCATTTTTTTTTAACGTGTCTCTGTGTGAGAGAGAATGCAATACCTTGGACACCAGGAGAGGGTGTCAGATCCCCTGGGAAATGGAACCTGGATCCTCTCTACAAGAGCACTCAGGGCTTTTAACAACTTAGCCATCTCTTTGATCCCTCTTTTACCCAGTCTTAGTTTACACAGACAACGTATATGCTTTAATAAAAATTTCAAATTCTGCCATAACCAAACATAAAATTAGGAAATAATGGAAGAGCATCCTTTTTCATTGACAAAAGAGCTTATCTGAAGGAAGGAATAGAACTGCTCATTAGAAAGCTTAAAGCAAACAGCAAATGTCATCTTCGGCTCAGAAGCCTCCTCCTCAGTGCGATGAGTCACTTTACTGAGTTCCTTTACCCTGTCTGTTCCCTGTGGTGCTTACTGTAGTCCAGCAGCTCGTCCCTCCTTCTTGCCCCAGCCTACAGCTGCTGTAAGATGCAGCCCCACCCCGCCCCAGGAGCTGTCAAAAATGGCGGCTCCTATCAAAATGGCACCACAACTCAGCCTGCAGCTGTCACAGGAGCTGTCCATGGTGACCACACCTTTCCTACCTCATGAGCACCTGTCCTTGCTGTCCTGCCTCAGTCTACAGCCTTGGTGAAACACCACTGCAGGAAATGTCCCACAGGTGCTGTCCACAATGGCAGCACCTCCTCTCCCGCCTCCCTGAGCAGCCTCAAAAGCAAATGTTGGCTGAATGAAGCTGGGAAGGACTTCCCATCCTAACCCATGGGCCTGATGCAGGGAAAAGGAAGTAAGAAGAGACCCACCAATTCCCGAACAGGAAAACACACCAATCCCTGAGTCCCCCAAGCACAACTTTAAGTCCAACCAATTTCCAATCTGGAAATCTCTGCTCTGAAAAGCTCTGCCCCCTCAGAAATCCTATATAAGCACTGCCCTTTGTCCAATCCCCTGCTGCACACTACTACTAGCAGAGGGCTCCCTGGATTCATCCCCCCTCCTTCTTCTCCTCCTAGATTCTTCGCTTCAGTAAATCTCCTTTATGAGATTTATGGCCTGGAGTGACTTTCTTATTGTAAGAAGCTGAGAAGAAAAGAAGCAAAGAAAAGAAGCGAAGAAGGAGCAGGGCTGAGGCTCCGAAGTTGCTCATCAGTTCAGCTGGAGATACCTGCCCTGGAAGCTGCAACACCTTTGCTGAGTATCCTCAGAGCTGTGTGGTTCCTGTGGGATGCTGTCCCACCTCAGAGCTGTGTGGTTCCTTGGCTTCTGAATCCCAGGATTCCATTGACGCAGAAACACTTACACTTAGCACTGTCTAAAAATGTATAACTGCTCATTTTTATGTTTGTCTCCAATAAATCAATATAATTAAACCAGTGTATGAAAGCAATCTTATCATGAAGACACAACACAGGAAGAAGTCCCTGCTTTCTTGTAGTCGATGTGATCTGATAACAGTACAGTGGTCTAGTGATAAGTCAAACTGTTGTTTATGTGCATAGGTGATAACACCCTGTGATGTCCTACCCCATCCACCACGGGTGTGAGTCATCATTTTATCCTATGTAACACGCTTTCTATAGTACCTGGTATAGGCACCCCATGTAGCCATCTTTCTACAGTAACCAAGTCAGTTATCAGAGTAACTGCCATAGGATCACAGTGCTGCACTTCAAGTATTGCTACGGTATTAGAATTGTTACACCGTATGATTAGTAAAATTATGATTATCATTTACTTTCCCAATATTCTGTTGAATTTTTTCACATGTATATATGCAAGAATAAACCATATATAGATTGGTAGTATGAGAGGTCTCAGGCACCCGCTGGATTTGTTGGGATGTACCTGTTGCAGGTAAGGGGCACCTACTGTAGCCATACTGACATTTGATAGAATCACCCTATTTCTAGGAATATCTTTAATATTCAATAAACACAGATAGAAAAAAACAAAAACTGGAGAACGCTAAGCTCAGAATGGTACACAACACTAAAAAGAGTATCTTAAGTTCCATTTCTGGACACTGAGGTAATAATAGAGGAAAGCAGGAGGGGTGTGAGAAAGTGAAGGCCTCAGCAGGCTCATCTGAACAGGGCACAGAGCACTGACCAAAGTAGAAAAGCTACTACCAGCTAACGACCAAATCATTGTCAACAACTTTTATGCTGTCACTAATTTAGCCCTCACAGCACAAGCATATTTGACTAACAAATGTGACGAGCACACACTGAAGAATGCTGGGATGAATGGCTAGGGCATTTGTCATTAGACAACTGGGGAACATGTCTATGATAAAGTATGTTTACATTTTCTTTCTACAGTGTTCTCGGAGAACAGCTCTCACAGAAAATCAAAACTCTTCACCAAAACACATACTCAATCTTATTTTGATTTCATGACACCAGTAGATTCACTAGAGCTTTTTATTAGAGAAAACTACAGGCCCCCACCAGAAGTAAAGTAATCTCAAAGGTAGAAAGAGCCCTGATGCTGAGATCCTGGGAGGCCAGCACCTTCTGTTTATGGTAATAAAATCTCCCAACAAGGAGAAGCCCAGAATTGGAAGCCTGAATGTTTGAATTCAATCAAGCCTCTACAGAGGAGCCACCACCAGCATCCTCAGACTGTTCCATGAAATAGGAAGGAAGAAACAGCAAACTCATTCTATAAAGCTGCCATTCCAAATGCACCAAACCCACATATACACATAATATTTTCAATAAAATACTTGCAAACTCAATTCAAAAACCCATAAATACCAAGCTGTTTTCAGTCCAGTAATGTAAGGATTGTTTCATACACATATTTATACATACTAGTTACTTTTCTGTTGCTGTTATAAAACTCCATAGCCACTGAATTACAGTTCCAGAGAGAGCCCAGCATGGTGGTAGGCAGCAGAAGCAGGAAACCCAGAGCTTACATCTTTAAGCACAAGCATGAAGCAGAAAGTTTACTTTCAGTAGAGTCTGACTATAGACGTTTAAAGCCTGTTCCCAGTGACATGCTGCCTCTAGAGAGGCCCTACCTTCTAAAACGCTCTGAACAGTGCTGCCAGCTGGAACTGGGGACAAAGCATCCAATGCCTGAGCTTATGCGGGACACTTACCATTCAAGCACTTCATGCAATGAAATACTGCCTATAAATAAGACTCAAGGAGAGAACTACATGATCATCTCAATAGATGCAAACAACCTTTTGACAAGTGCAACATTTCTTCAGGATGAAAGCCCATAAGAAATTAAACTTGGAAGCAACATAGCTGAGCACAGCCTAGGGCATACAGGACAAATTTATAGTCAAAACTATTGTGAATTAAGAGAAACTGGTTGCATTTCCTCTAACATCAGAAAAGAAAGAAGGTTGCCCACTCTCCTTTGATGTAATGCTGAAAGTCTTAGCTGAACACTGAGAGAAAAGAAAGAAAATTAAAAGAAGCAAAACAATCCTTATTTATAGAGGACATGATCCCCCAAGAAATTCTCTCTATAGTCCTGGCTGTCCTAGAAGTAAAACTGTAGATCAGCTTAGCCCCAAACTTAAAAAAAAGCAGCCTGCCTCTGCCTCTCAAGTCCTTGGATTTAAAGGTATGCACCATCATGCCTAGCTGAAATGATCCTATTTTTAAAAGACCTTACAGCGATCCCAGCACTTGGGAGGCAGAGGCAGGGGGATTTCTGAATTCGAGGCCAGCCTGGTCTACAAAGTGAGTTCCAGGAGAGCCAAGGCTACACAGAGAAACCCTGTCTTGAAAACAAAACAAAACAAAACAAAACAAGACCCTACAGATGCCACCAGAAAACCCTAGATGTGATAAACATAGTAAAGTAGCTTCCACTGTTCAAATGAGAGTGACCTCCATAGTCATATATTTGACCACTTGATCCCCAGGTGGTGGAATTATTTGGGAAGGATTAGGTGTGACTTGTTAAAGGAGATGTGTCACTAGGTGTGAGCTTTGAGGTTTGAAAAGGCCATGCCATTCCCAATTAGCTCTCTCTATCTGCTGCATGCTGATAAGGATGTAAGCTCTTACCTCTCAGGCACCATGCTCACACCTAGCTGAATGTTATCATGTTCCCCACCACGATGGTCATGAACTCTAACCCTCTGAAACTATAAGGTACCCAAACCTCTTTCTTCTGTAAGTTGCCTTGGTCATGGTATTTTTTTCCACAGCAATCAAAAAGTAACTAAGACATAAACTGCATTTTGTATTCTTCAATTATACTATATACCAGTAATAAATTTGTCCAGAAAAAAAAAATGGGTGCAACAAAACAAAAAACAAAACCTTATTCATCACAGTTTCTAAAAGTAAATAATAAAATACCTGTGAATAACCCTAATCAAAAGGATAAACGTGAAAGCCTGGAGGAAACTCAAGACTATATTAGAAGGTAGAAAGACCGCTCAAGCACACAGACTGGCAGAATTAACGTTGTGAAGATTAGATATACAGGACCCAAAGCAAATCACAGGCTCAGCATAATCCCTGCTCTGCCTGGCTTTACCTTGGCACATGCTAGCATCATCAGAGAGGAGGGAAGTCTCAATTGAGAAAATGTCTGAAGGGCTTTTTCTTAATAAATGATTTATGGGGGGGGGGGGGGGAGCCAGACCATTATGGGTGAGGCCACCCCATGCTAGTGGTCCTGGGTTCTATAAAAGAGCAGGCTTAGAAATACCATAGGAAGCAAGCCCTCTCCTCCTCATCCCCATGGCCTGCCTCCATCAGCTCCTGCCTCCAGGCTCCTGCCCTGCTTGAGTTCCTGCCCTCACTGCTTTTGATGATGAACTGTTGTATGGAACTGTGAGTGAAATAACCCCATTCCTTCCCAAGTTGCTTTTGGTCATGGTGTTGTTATCACTGCAATAGTAACCCTAACTAAGACAGTCTCCATCTAAAAATGTCAGTGGAATTTCACATAAAACTAGTAAGAAAAGCAAAACAAACAAACTAGTAAGAAAAGCAAAACAAACAAACAAACAAACAGCTAACAAATAGATGAATACTAAGTAATACTATGTAGAACAATGCTAGAGACATCCTAATATCTGACCTAAAACTATACCACAGAGTCTCAATTGACAAAAATAATTGTACTGCACAGACACTAATGGTCTACAAGACAGAACCCAGAAATAAATCCAGAAAGCTACAGCCATCAAATCTTAGATTAAATGTGTTAAAAATGTAATTACAAAAGAACCCTCTTCAACAAATAGTGCCAATAAACTGGATATTCAATGTAAAAGAAAAAAACTTTTCTTCTTCTACATTTTCCATTCTGAACAACAACAAAAAACAAGCAATACAATACAGACAGAATAAAGCAAGGACCTTAATCTAAGACCTGTAGCTGCTAAAGGAAAACAAACAAAATATTCAGAATATTCCAAGCAGAGAGGTGCAGGCAAGGTTTTTTTAAACACAGTCTCCAGCAGCATGTAAGAACTGACAAACGGGGTTACATGAAATTAAAAAGGTTCTACATGCCAAAGCAATCTATGAACAGAGCAAAGAGACCACGTTTTGAATGGGGAAAGTCTGTGTTGGTGATATAACTGACAGGGGAATTGCTATCTAGAATCTATAAAGAACTTCAAAAAAATAAACACTAACAACAAAATAAAAAAAACCACCTAATCCATGAGTAAGCTAATAAATAGTTCTCGAAGGAAGAAATATAAATGGCCAAGAAACATTTAAAAAAGAGTTTTCAAAATGTGTAGCCATCAAGGAAATACAAATTCAAACTGCTTTGAAGTTGTATCTCAACTTGTCAAAATGGCTGTCATCAAGAAAACAAATGCTGATGGCGATGCTGAAACAGAGTAACCCTTATAAACTGTTGGCAACAGTATGGAGGCCCCTCAACACAGAAGCAGTAGAAGCACCAGATGCTCCAGCCATCCCTGCTCTTAGGTCTGAAGATCTAAGTCAGCCTATCAGAGCTGCTAGCATATTCACATCTTTGTTGCACTGTTCACAGTCAAGGTACGGAACCAGCTTTGACGTCTACAAACAGATGAATGGATTTTTAAAAATATGGTACAAACACAAATGGAATTCTTTTGTAAAGAATGAAATTACAGCCTACACAAGAAAAGTGGATAAAACTGGATAATCATATGACGCAAAATGAGCCAGATTCAGAAGGCAAAGGCTGCATATTTTTTGCCACACATAAAAGATAGACAGACAGACACGCGAGCACATGCGCACAGGCACACACACCACACACTAGAAGTAGAAAAGGAACTTAGAGGAGAGGAAGAGGTCGAAAGGTAAGGGTGAAGCGAACAGGACAATGTAATGAGACACTGACAGGAGAACAGAAAGAGGGACCATTAGAAAATGGAAGGTGATCAGCCAGAAGGAGGAAGGGAATGAGGGAAGGACAGGTGGGTGGGACAAAAAAAGAACAAACTGTAATGAAATACACTTATAAAGGAGGCTAGTGGGAGGAAAGGCAAGGGGGAAAGTGACAAAGTCTATTTTAGGAAAAATGTATTTTTTAAAAACCATAACACACATTTCATTACTAACCGCCCCCCCCACCAAATTAAACAAAATAATTCTTAAAAATCTACATTGAAGTACTGACACAGAGCTGTGTCACATCCTTAATAGAAAACATAAAGGAAAAAAAACCAATGGCAGTCAGAAGCAGCAACCACAAAGACACAGAAATATTTACATATGGCTAGATAGATGTTACTATAAGAAGCTTTAAGTCTAAACTTCAGTGGCATTCCAAAACAATCCCAAGCAGAAAGAACCTGCAAGTTAACGAGGATGGTTCTGTACTATAACAAGAGGCAACTTTGTTATTAATGTAGAATTAATCCTACCTCCTCTTACTCATCCAAGTTAGATATGCATTTACCAGCTAAAACCCAAGCCGTTTCCCCATACCTCTCTGAAGAGTGCACCATAGAACTGAACAATGTATGGGCAATCACTACTCCGCATTACTACATCCAAATCCATGAGAAGTTGTTTTTGTTCTTTTTCATCCACAGTTGACCGAATTCTCTGGAAAAGAATAACAACAGATGTCATGCAAACAGAATAGTTTTAGAAACTGGAGTAAAACCTTTTCCGTAGTACTGAAAATTACTAAACCTCACAATATTAACCAGGCTAGAAAATTATCATGTTTCCTTATACTTTATAATTGTAAGTTTGATCACACAACAAAAAAGCACTCAGAAATTCTTTTAAGGGCACAGGACTCTAAGTCACACATTCACTAATGGTGGTGAGGCTTACACAATAACTCTCTGAGGCTCTGAGAATTATGCCCACATGCAAATACAAAGAAAATCAGAGTATAGAAGTTTTCACATGACTAATTGTAGGCTCCTTCACACAAATATATTTTTAACCATCATCTCAGAATTGTATAGGCTCTAGCATGCAATGCAACAACAGCCTTCTTAACTACCTAGCAGCATCTTCATTCACTAGATTGAGATGGGAAACAGTCCAGGACAGAAAAGATGAGGACTGGAATGGGGAGCATACAGATGAGAATTCAAGCCTTTCAAATCCGGACTGCCCTTCCTTCACTGAACTTCCTCTATGTTGAAAACAGGAAGTTTTCCCCACTTTCTATTCATGGTTCTGCATGCAGGTCAGTGTAACCTGGAGGAAATCCTAAAGTGGAGAAACAGAGGACTCCTTTTGTCCACTCCTAAGCTGAAAAGACAGTCCTCTGTATAGTACAGATCTGGAGCAGGGTCCTAACCAAACTATATAAGATTTATAAAATACATAAGATCTTATATGTAAAATCATAAATCTTATAAAATACACATGATTTCAAATGAACATTCCCCACTGTACTAGTAAGTAAGATAGAACAGAATCAAGTTCAGAAAATATATGACATTAATAATGGAAATACAGTTTAACATTAAAGCATGCAAAGTAGTTTTATTCTCATTTAAAAAAAAGTTCACAATGTCACACTGTGTCACTGTACACAACACAAAGCACATACTTACAAGGTAAGTTAGTATCAAAAAATATACAAGGTAGCATTTTGTCCTCCAAGACTTCGAGGTATCTGTCCTCAATGTTCTTGCAAGGAGTGAAGGCAGTCAATTAAATTCTTGAGCCAATTTTACAGAAGAGAAACCAGAGGCAGAGATACAAAAGAGTATTTCATGTGACACGAGAACAAGCAGTTAAAGAACAGAAGTGGGTTCTCTCAGTTTTATGTTTTGACACTACACCAGGCATCAATCCCATATTCTCCAAATATGTACTTTAAAAATGTATTTACTAAAACGCATACCTTGCTATCTAAGGTGTTTCATACCAAATGAAATGTCTTGACTTTAATTTAAAATGTTACACTGAACACCACAGTCATAGAAATAAAGTTAAAAGTAAGAATGGGAGACAGAAAAGATAACTAGTCCCCTCAGAGGTGAGAACCTTTTCTTTCTTTCACTCTTGTGTTCATATTTTCAGTGTGATAAGAATGACTTTGCTTCTAAATCAACATTATTATCTTGCTCCAAAAGAATATTTGTTAAAAGTCTAAGTAAGCAGACAAGTGGTTTATATTTGTTCAAAATATGGCAGAGATCATTTTAATTAATAATTAATAATCAGTAAGTATTTGAATTAACTTTTCTTTCTATTTTAAAATACAAGTTGGTTGGGTGGTTGTAGAAGTAGTCAACATGATTTTTTTTCAAGGAATTTTCTTATTTCCACATATCTGAATTTAAAACAAAGAGTTGATAAATAAAAGAAGAAGAGAAATCTCAAACTACCCTCTGGTTGAGAAAGATTTCTATGCAGTAGTTTATGAATTTTTACTATTCAAGTTTTTTTTCTTAATTATTAATTTTCTATCTTTTTTCTATCTACATGTCTATACTAACACACATGATTAGATACCATGATTGTAAATTTTGTTTTTGTTTTTTTTTATTTTTATAAAGTTTGTCCAAGTCTAAAAAAAGGACATTATAGTAAAAACCACAACAGTTCACATCCATGTCTGACTTCGGGAAGCAGATTTCCCAACTCTGCCATCACTAAAGAAAGAAAACATGCCACTCCTACTCCCGGCATGGGCCCCACTGAGCTTTCTGTCCAGAATGAAGGACAGTTCCTTAACTCTAAGCTTTGGCAGGAGAATCTGCTCATCTGCAATACCATTCTCAGTTCACTTCTGTGCATAAAGGAACACAGCTGCCGGATGGCTTCAGGTCAGCATGACCCTGCTATGCCCGGGACACTCTGCACTAGACTCCTGCCTCCTTCCCATCTCCCATTGTTCAAGTACTGTGGGTAGAGGTGAACAGCCCACTGCTGGGACTCCACCTGAATGATCTGAACTGAGAAAGCATTGCTCAGTAACTACAGTAAAGTTCTGGGGTTGAGTTGTAACATTTATCTCAATGAAAACCTAACAAACTAACCCAATTCAAGAGGCTTACCAGTCCTCCCAAAGGAGAATTACCTACAAGTATAAACCTACATTAACAGCACATTCAAGTTAATGACTCTTAGTTCTTGATAAATAACTCAGGTTAGAGAATATCTAAGGATAATGAGTGTATAAGTCAAGTAGTAAAACAGTTGCTACCGGACACTTGCTTATGGGAAATCAGAACAGTAGCATGGGAAAAGTTTCTACCATTCGCAACAAGTGAGGCCAACATGAGTTGAACTCCCATAAAGCTGAACACATCAGGAAGAACCTTCCTCTCCCTTCAGTCAGTCATTAGCCCCATCCGCAGGAAAAGAGAACTGCAAAGATGAAGCAATGCTCACAAGCTCCGAAGTTGAACCAAGGAACTCATGCATGGTTTCTAAGAAATGTTCGTTTATTTACACCTTAAATATAAGCTGATGGCGAGGATGTGGAGAAAGAGGAACACTCCTCCATTGTTGGTGGGATTACAAGCTTGTACAACCACTCTGGAAATCAGTCTGGCGGTTCCTCAGAAAATTGGACATAGTACTACCGGAAGATCCAGCAATACCTCTTCTGGGCATATATCCAGAAGATGCCCCAACCGGTAAGAAGGACACATGCTCCACTATGTTCATAGCAGCCTTATTTATAATAGCCAGAAGCTGGAAAGAGCCCAGATGCCCCTCAACAGAGGAATGGATACAGAAAATGTGGTACATTTAACAATGGAGTACTACTCAGCTATTAAAAAGAATGAATTTATGAAATTCCTAGGCAAATGGATGGACCTGGAGGGCATCATCCTGAGTGAGGTAACCCAATCACAAAGGAACTCTCACAATATGTACTCACTGATAAGTGGATATTAGCCCAGAAACTTAGGATACCCAAGATATAAGATATAATTTGCTAAAAACATTAAACTCAAGAGAACGAAGACCAAAGTGTGGACACTTTGCCCCTTCTTAGAATAGGAAACAAAACACCATGGAAGGAGTTACAGAGACAAAATTTGGAAGTGTGACGAAAGGATGGACCATCTAGTGATTGTCATATCCAGAGATCCATCCCATGATCAGCTTCCAAACGCTGACACCATTGCATACACTAGCAAGATTTTGCTGAAAGGACCCAGATATAGCTGTCTCTTGTGAGACTATGCCAGGGCCTAGCAAACACAGAAGTGGATGCTCACAGTCAGCTATTGAATGGACCACAGGGCCCCCAATGGAGGAACTAGAGAAAGCACCCAAGGAACTAAAGGGAACTGCAACCCTATAGGTGGAACAACAATATGAACTAAGCAGTACCCCGGAGCTCTTGTCTCTAGCTGCATATGTATCAAAAGATGGCCTAGTCGGTCATCACTGCAAAGAGAGGCCCATTGGACTTGCAAACTTTATATGCCCCAGTACAGGGGAACGCCAGGGCCAAAAAGGGGGAGTGGGTGGGTAGGGGAGTGGGGGTGGGTGGGTATGGGGGACTTTTGGTATAGCACTGGAAATGTAAATGAGCTAAATACCTAATAAAAAATGGAAAAAAAATAAGCTGAATAAGACAAATATTAGATTGGGCAACACAAGCCTTTATCTTTTCTTCTCCCCTTTTTTTAACTCCAAGAATAGGATGAAATGTCTATAAGAGACTATGAAACACTTTAAAAAGTCATTTCATGATTAAAGAAGTTCATTTATAATAAAATATCAGGGAAAATTCGGCCCAATTCCTAAGAAGCTGTTGGAAGCTTACTATCTTTTCTAATATAATGAAGCAACTAGAAGTTACTAATTTAACACTAACACACTGGCCTTGTGCAGAATGCCTTGAGTTTGTTTGGAGGTAGTTAAGGATGGAGAGCCCAGGCTTTGAGTGGGCTGGCCACTCTCACTCAGCCTATATTTAAGGTGTAAATAAAGGAACATTTCTTAGAAACCATGCATGAGCTCCTTGGTTCACATTCTGAGCTTGGTGAGCAGTGCTTCATCCTGCACTGGGTTTCCTGTGGCTGGGATTAGGACTGACTGTGAAGGGAGGGAAGGTTCTTCCTGACGTGGCTGGCCAGTTGCTCTACCACTAAGCCACATTTGCAGCCCCCAGTACCTTGTGTTTCTCCAACCTAGATTTAAATAAAGTACAAATACAACCCTTTTCACTGATATTGAACAATGATAAAACGTCAGAGTAGCAGCTGTCCTCTCAATTTTCACTCAGACCTCTGAGGTGGCTGGCTCTTCCCACAATGTACCATGCTTTTCTAACCCTGCCCCACACCTCCCACATATTTGGCACTCATGAGAAATGAACGGCTAGTGACAAAACAAATAGTAGGAGAATTCTCAAGTAAATTAAGATGCATGCTATCACGGAAAGGAGTGGGAGGAGCTCCTAACCTACAATCACAGGAGGGGCTGGGACTGGAGGCAGAGAAGCAACAGGATGGAGATAAGCAGCATAGGATCCAGAGGAAACTATGGTGACCCCTTCTTACTGGCAAATTTAACCTGATGGAGTCATGAATGTGCCCACTCCCACCCTCCACTTTTGTCTGCATTTATTTCCAGGGCTGAGGACAAAGACAGAGTGCAAGGAAGGAGCAGGATGATAAACCAAACCTCAGTGAGAGTAAAGTTAAAAAGACTTATATGTGACAAAGAAAGTAAGAAGAAAGGTTGACTATGGCTAAGGATGAATATGTAGGGAAAATAAAGTAAGAAAGGCTCACAGGAACTTCCTTTCATCTTATGAGTCTGTGGTAGTTTGAATAATAGCTTCCATAGGCTCATATACTTGAATGCCTAGTCATGGGGAGTAGTATTCTTTAAAAAGGAGGGTTAGCCTTGTTGGAGGAAGTGTGTCACTGGGGGTGGGCTTTGAGGTTTTAAAAGTCTACACCAGGCCCAGAGTCTCTATCTGCAGATCAGGATGTAACTCTCAACTACTTCTCCAGCACTATGCCCGCCAAGGCAGCCATGCATGCTACCATGCTTCCTGCGACTGAAAATAATGGACCCTCTGAAACCTTAAGGAAGCCCTTAATTAAATGCCTTTCTTGTCTTACAAAAGTTGCCATGGTCATAGTGTCTCCCCACAGCAATAAACAGTGACTAAGACAAAGCCTGTCTTTACACAGGGTCACCAGGAAGCATTTTGCTAAATGCTAAATAAACACAAGATGGTTGTAGCCATAACTGACTAAGGCTATTCCTTACATTGACTGAAATCAGGATTCTCAAAAATCTCCGCATTTCAAGAGGCAGCCAGAGCCTGCCTAAATGACTCTTTGTCTGGTGGACAACTACTTGGTCTTACCGTATCAACCCAGTTTTTCTTTCTACTACATTAAGCTATGAGCAAAGGTAAGGCAGAATGACAGCTCTATCTCTTAGATTATGTATGTGTGTGCAGTGGCCTCTGGGTTCCTGATTCCATTCCTGTCTGGAGAGAGGGAATTGGGTTATTACATATTCCAAAGATAACCTAGAGTTAAAAACAAACAAACAAACAAAACCTCCAAAAGATGGCAAGCAGTGTTTGCTATTGATTAGAAACTGTAGCTCCACAGGATGCATGACACATAGAACACTGCAGGCGAGAAGGACATGAGTCAAGAATCATACCAGAATCTAGAGCTGAGAAGATCAAGCACTGACTTCAGTTAAGCAGCCATGCCATGGACTTGGAAACAGCAAGGGGAACAAACACAGAACACGGCTGTCAGTTCTGTCACTTTGTTTTGAAATGAAGAAAATGTACATAGAGAGGCTAAAATAAAGGGGCTCTGGAATGGGGACGGTCACAGCCCTGTCCTCACAGACAAGTCCTAAGTCCTTGTGTGACCAATGTTTGTCAAGTTTCTGTATGGCTCAGCTGAGGGTGCAGAGGACAGTACAGGAAGATATTAAGGTAATTAGATCTCACCCTTGATGCACAGGTCCATCTTTCAGAGGTACTCCAAAGTAAAAAAAGCAGGTTTTCTGGTCAGAAATCGGGGCAAGGACAAGAAAGCTCAGCAAGGCGATAGGCTCAGGAACTGCTGAAGAAACCAGTGCATAAACTTTTCACGTCACCCGGGGCCCAGGTAAAGCAATCTAAGAGAGGATTTAAACAATCCATTGCCCATTAACAAGCAAAATGGTATTTTCAATGTACTGCCAACCAAATGCAGAAAATGGAAGCCATTTCCTCTTTATGTGGCCCATTCCTCTACAAAAGTTCCTACTGCCATGTTATCAAAATATGTGCATTCCATATTTTAAGCAGCTTCCAAATTCAAATTTGTGTGAAGACCAAAAACAACAACAAAAAACTACTCCCATGACAAAAATAAAAAAATCCAGTTATGATAGCTGTTTTACCTTTTGTGTTGACACTGATAATACTACCTATGCAAAATTCTAAAACCAGTTGTTAGATTAAGCAAATATATCACAGAGAAACTCTCCAAAGGGAAGGAGGGAACAAAGAAGGAAGGGTGGGAAGGAGGCAGGGAGGGAGGGAGGAAAAGATAGAATGAGAAAATGGAGAAGGAGGGAAGAGAGAAAGATAGAAACAGAGAAAAGGGGAGGGGAAAAACTCTGAGGGTCAGAGAAGCAAGCAAGCCAGGGAGGGAGGGAAATGTGCCTAGTCCTCGTAATTAACGTGCACCCAGACTCCTGCATATATACACACTGCTGTTTACTAAACATCTGCTGCTAACACCTCTGTCTGCAAAGAAGATGCAAGAGCAGATGCCCGCACCCTGCTCTACCTGTTAGAGCCCCATTACTCCACACAACCTTCCTCTGGACGACACACACACACACAAAATCTTAGGAATTTTTATTTTCTGTCTTCTATTGACTCAGATTTCTGCTGAACAAGTTTATCTTAAGCTGCTCAAGTCTCTACACAGATCACATACTTAACTTTCCAAGACATCTCATAGTGCCATGATCAACAAGAAGAGATGGTGACATCATCCAAAACAGAGAATGTGAGGTACGGAGAGGAGCATGAAATGTAGATCAAAGATCCAACATTTGTTTTCATGTCCAGAAGTAATAAATGGTGTCTACTGAGTATGAAATTACTATGGGTACTTGCATCTACTAAGTTCACAAGAACGTGAATTTTAGCTGAAAGTTCACTGAAGTCTTTTTATAAATGAAATCAATTTATAAACTTCTTGGCTTACTTCACCAAATTGATAAGCTAAAATTGGTATTTCCCATTTTTCTCACTAAAGACACTGGCTGCGCACTGAGAACTTGGGAGAATATGTTGTATCCCACCACAGTAAGGAGAGTAGAATGAAACAAGCTGGATGCGCCTTGATAAAGGGGCTTCTTCCTTCTCACTAAGCACATCATGTACATTCAAGCAGCACAATGTTGGCCAGGGCTAAGGATTCTAGGGTGTAGAGATCATGTCATCGTTCCTGTACCTATGACATTAAAAGAGACAATGAGCCAAATCTATAGGATAATCAGGAGCAAGGTTTAAGACAGCACAAGAGTTAGGAATTACCAAATATTAGTTCAGATATACGCAAGGAGGGAGAGCTATGATAAGCCTAGTATTTCTCCAAATAGCTATGCATGCTGGGATATAATTCAGTACCACAATTCAGATAGGTCTACTAAGCAATGGTCAGTTTTAGAAACTAGATTCAAGTATGATCTGAAACACACAATGGGCTGGTTAAAATTTACCTAGAACAAGCATTTCCAAACTACCTTACTCCAACTCTAATACTGTCTTTGAACTGGTATTCTCTGGGCTTCCAAAACTGGTAGATAAGAGCTATCATGTTTCCCATGGTCCTAGCCCCTTCCCTCATTCTATTTTATCTATCTGCTTGTTTCATGCTGAAGACTGACCCCAGGACTTGAGGCATGCTTAAACACATTCTACTACTTTAGTATATTCTCAGCCTCTTCTAGCCTCTACTGATTTATCTATTTTATTTACTGAGTTTCATGTAAAACTTTTACAAAAAGGAACTCACACTGAAAACCACTGACTTGGAGCTACCAAAAAAAAAAAAAAAAAAAAGCACAGATTTAATTCAAAACCCAGCCTGACAGGAGGCAGCTCTGTCATAACTGTGGAATCCCCACTCTTGGGCAGTCTCAATTTGTACTGTGCATAGGAAATACACCTCTAAGGTAATCATGGATTTCTTAATTTAGTCACATGATCTGGCCAATAAAATGAGATCACAGGATAATAGAGATCTTTCTCAAATCAAGCAACACAGCCATGACTTCTACATCCCATCCAGATTTAAATAATCAAATGTCATCACTATGGTCTTAATTGCTTAACAAAGCACTATATGATATCAAAAGGGAACTTTCTCACCAAAGTCACGTCTGTCACTATCCCATTAAAGGTTTTCAGAGCAATATGTAAGGCATAAATATAAACACTATAAAATAAACACTCTCCTCCCCCAGTGATTACTGACCATCAACCTCCACCAGAACCATTCACTGATGGAACTTCTAACAGAAACAGCCAAAGTGTACTTTTACCATTCCTGACTTCCCACAAGGAAGAAGGGCCACAAGGAGAATAAACTTAAAGACTCAGGATGCTCCTGAAGCTCACAAGATGGATAAGTGCCCCACCTACACACTCCCACCCTAGGGTTATACAAACAGAGCCAGAGAGGAGGTTCCTGCTGGCTCTGTCATACACAGGTTGTGCGGGGAACTCAAGGAATGGAGCTTTCCTGAGTCACCACCCACGCTGAGGTGGGCCTTTCAGTGATATGGATGCCTCGGAGTCACCAAAACTTCTATAAGTAATCCCTCACCTATGCTCCCTGTGAGTAGCACTAAAGAACTCTGGTTCACGGAGCTACACTTGGGTGGAGCTGCTTCTCTGGTCTGCCCCTGGAGTCCTATCTGGGGTAAATAAAGTGTTCTCTTCTCCCTAGGAAAAGTCACGCAAGTCAAGGAGTGAATACTGTTTGCTTGACTTCGCACCCTTTGAGAAGCCAGATGTAGCTAATGCAAAAGCAAGGGCCACCTTGAGCCTGTCAAAGGGAAGCACCAGCTCCAGTCACAGACACAAATGTGGCCTTGCTCCCCCTGAGACTAAGCCAGGCCAACTGGAGCAAGACAGAGACCGTCAGGGACAAA
Organism: Mus musculus; assembly: GCF_000001635.26. Taxonomy (NCBI): domain Eukaryota; kingdom Metazoa; phylum Chordata; class Mammalia; order Rodentia; family Muridae; genus Mus; species Mus musculus. The sequence continues at coordinate 65,729,138 of NC_000077.6, forward strand.
GTAAAAGCCCGGTACCCCATGATGGGTCAGTGGATATGACTCATGGACAAGGACTCCACTAGAAGGTCAAATGGGGTGTTGTTTCTCCTCCACACTGCTGTACTCAACACTGGTTATTTATAGTTTTTTATTTTCTTCATTCTGTATATCTACATTATATTTGCTCTGTGTGTATGTGTTGGGGGTGTACATAAGTCAGAGGAAATGAACTAAGGCCATTAGGTTGGCAGTAGGGGCCTTTCCTGCTGAGCCATCTCACCTGCCCAACACTCAGGAAAGAACTGAGACAAATGAGATCTTTTCATGCTGCTCTGGACGTGGGATAATATTTCTTCCTTTTTAAATACTCTTAGCCAGCCAAGAAACTAGTACTTGCTTAGAATAGGTAGCAGGCTTTCAGGGATCCTGTCTACATTCTGTAAAATGGTTCATTTATATAATGCTAGCTAGCCCTCAAGTGTCTTAAAAGCATCTGGAAGAACAGTAAAGAGTGTAGTTACGGAGCTTAAATGAAAGCGCCTTGTTGAGTGGCAAATGGTACTCTCAGGAGCAATAACGTTGTTGGTTGAAAAATCAGTATTAGGAGTTGGGCTTCCTTTTTGTCAGTTATCAGTCAGGGAGGCCCTGAGCCCCACAAGCCATAAAAGCTACTGCCATTGCTATTGGTTGCATGCCAGAACTAGAACTATGCTGATGACACCACTGCCTTTGCCTCAGACATGAAGGAATCAATCAGACTAGGACTGTAATGGAAGTCCTTTCCCTGCTGGCTTACTGCTGGAGTACAGGAAGGTACTATGTAGTTGTACGTAGGTGGCTAGGGGCTAACTGCCACTGACAGTGTTGCTGAGTTATGGAGCCTGTGACCTATACCAGCAACATGTCAGCTCAGATGTGCTGACTGGTGCAAGACTGCATTCTACAACTGTCATGGGTACAACCAACTGCCTTGTGATTGGATTTAAGGCCCTCTGCACGAGAGGGAACATGTATCTGCTACTATAGCCTACGGCAAAGACACATGAGGTAATAGACCCCAATGACAGGGGCAAAAAGAAAAACCCAACTTGTTTTGTTAAATAGATATGATGTGCCTGTCAATTTGTCTTTATAACATTTGTATTTACAACCACAGGTTACTGCTATTGTCAGCCTAGGTGACTCATGAAGAGAAATTTATTTCTTGCAATGGGCAGTGTTTAGTGCAGACTCACAGCCAGTCAAACTCCTGAGAGTAGATAACTGTTGCTGTAGCACAGTAGCCTAATCTTCAGTGGTAGATGGAAGAAAATAATTAGATATATCAATTATCTCTTCCACAGAGAACATGGCGCTATTAATAGAAAGCAGAAATATTAAGATAGAGAAAAAAGTAGAGCACTGTGTTTTGATTTCCTTCAAACAAGTATTTCCAACTCTGAGAGAGGAGGGAAGGTTAAGATACAGAAAACAAATGAAATGTAAACGGCCCAGAAAACTCCTAAAACTTAGAAGCCCTGGGGGATATACAAACAGTAACAACTGTTCTCCCCAGTAGGCTGAACTGCCTGAAAGAGTATTCAAAGAACACCAGAGATATAGCTTCCCCTAAGTGTTGGGCTGGGGCTTTTTACAATTCCCCAAGTTCTCCTACTCCTCTAAGTCCCTGTAAGTAATTCCAATAAACACACTAGTTCTCTAACCCTGGGCAGGAGCCTTTCTTTGGTCTGTCATTAGTGCTCTACTTAGGGTAAATGTTTATATACCGCTACAGAAGTGTACATACCACGCCAGTATCATCTGCACCAAGGGCAGACCTACCTAACCAGCAGATGGTAGGCAAGGGTTGAGCTGCAGGGAATACTGTCCTTCCCACTAAGTATCTAGGTTCTAGTTCAAGAACACTGAGGTCAACATCCAAATATCAGAGATCAAGTGGCCAGTCCCAAACTGAAAATAGTTAAATTAATAAAACAGAAAAAGCAAAAGAGCAAAGTTGAGGATAGGAAAAAAACTGAGACATATTAGGCAAACCAGCAACAAAAAGAAAATCTCTGAAGCCCTAACATACACTATCACACCATTGGCAGTCTGGTACAAGCATGCAAAGTAAACAAATGGCCTATTTTCCTGATTAGCCCAGAAAGTTCTCCAAGCAGAGGGCAGAGACAACACCATAATCCCCACACTCTCTGGGCATGCAGTACTTACTGTGGACAGGCCTAGCTGGATGATTCATGTCTGTCTTCCTTCTCATAGTAGCAGTGGTGCTGGTCACCATATACAAGTGTCAGTCTGAGTTACTCTATGACACCTAATTTGTTCTTTCTCATCTCCTCCCAAATCCCAGGATATGCCTTGTCTTCTGACTCTGATTACCTACATCCTGCTGGTATTAGGTGTTTCTCCCAGACATCAATTTCTCTAACCTTATAGAGAAATTATAGTCCTAATAGACTGAGTCCAAACCTTGATATTTACCTACTACAAACAACTCTTGTAGACAACTATGCAGAGAAACTGACTTTTCTTAGAGGATAGTGACTTCATGTTTGTTTCAATCTGTGACTACCCTACCATTGAGAAAAATATGCCATTAACCTCAAAATCTGCTGTAGTTCACAACATCCATAGACAAAAACAACTTGCACATCTAATTTCTAAGAGAAGTAGATAAAAAGAATGCTATGCATTCACACTGTGGAATACTACCCATCCGTACAACACAATGGAGTCCTGGTCATGAAGGCTCTGAGTGAGCCACAAGGCAGCCAGCTCTGTAGGCAAACTGCAGCTTCATTTGTGGAGCCTGGAAAACATTTCTCTCAGAAGCTGAGAAGACAGCAGTGGATACTGGAATGGGGGACAAAGAGAGCTATGGGTAAATGATAATAAATAGTTATTACTACAGTTAGAATTTCTCATATGCTATTTTATTACATAAGAATTAATATTTGAATAAAGAGTGTGCTTTATATTTCAAGAAACAAATTTGTATCCACCATAAAAAATGATAAATTTGGGATAATTGATTATTTTTAATTGAATTTTAGTGCTGCACTGTGTGTGTGTGTGTGTGTGTGTGTGCGTGTGTGTGTGTGTGTGTGTGAGAGAGAGAGAGAGAGAGAGAGAGAGAGAGAGAGAATCTCATTATGACTGTTTTGTTTTTATGAATCTGTTCTAGAATTTTTTAATTTAAAAAATATAACGACATTAAATAAATGTCATTTGTAGAGAATACTGATCAAAGTCAAGAATGAAGGAATACTCAGTTAAAAGTTGACAGCTGCCCTCTTTTTACAACACTTTAGGAGACCTCACTGCCGACAAAGACTTCTCTCTACACAGCTATGGCCCAATCATCCTGGCATGGGTTGACAGGCAAATTGTATTACCCACATTCACTAGCAAGCAATTGGTCTTTGCTCACTAAGTGTAATTAAAGCTTAGAGATTAAAAATGTCCACATCTTCCTGTGAACATATTAGAAACTGTCTAAGGACACATTTTATATGTTCCTTGTTGAATCTGATTATATCTTAGTCGATTTTCAAATTTAGTCTTTGAGATACTTATTTCAGGTAACTAAGAAGACACTTTTCATACATCTCCTGTACATAGCTAATGAATCTGAGCAAAAGCTTTTTCAAAAGTAAAAATGAGGAATCAAACCATGAAAAGAAATTCACAGTCCACTTTTGCACAGCTATTTAAAGTACATTTTGAAGATAATTTGTAGGGTAGACTTAACACCCAATACAACCATCCTTCTCCATAGAACTAAAATACATGTTCGGATGCTAGCAAGCACTGGGCTATTTCAGGAAATGTTTCTCAGTTAACAACAATGAAAAGTTACTCACTGTGTGGCTGTCTCTCTTTAACTACAACACACCAAATTTAACTCATCCTCACCCACTCATCCCTTCTAGATAATCATACTTGTCAGGGTGCTCTGGGTGCCTACATGATGACCTGTGACAGAAGACTATGTCTCTCTAAAGGAATACATGTTTAAAATTCCAAAGTAGGTGACATATATCATTCACCAACTGGTATTAAGGCATAATGATCCAAAATGACTTATTCTTCCAGTATTAATGAAGTCATGGAATCCAATGACATTCCCTGATCTGTCAAATTAAGCCTTACTGCTATCTTCTTATGCCCAAGCTGCTATGTGTGCTCAGTTACTTAAAGGAGTACACAAACAGTTCAACTAGAAAGTGTACATTTGACAGCTACAAGTATAGGTTTCATAACTGCCTCTGGCTGAGCACACAAGTCTCGGGATTTACATTAGCACTGCAAACGTCACCCTCAAAAGAGTCATTGGGTTACAATAGTATTTATTTTATATATTTATTATGAGTGTTGAACAACAATACAACATTTTCACTCTCAACACTTGATTAACCATTATACAGCCCCAAATGTGATCAAATTAGTCACCAAGGAATGTCACAATGAAGTGCTTTCTTTTTTCTTAAATCTTTTACTCATTTTAACGCTTATCCACATGACTAAATAACATCTGTGTGCTAAGCACCACAGATGAAGTACACAAAACCTAGGAAAGAAATCAGTAATAATCTTTAAAAGTATTTTCCCTCCTTCGTGGGAGAATGTAAAACTTGTGCAGTCCATGAAGCTTTCCCTCCACCCCTGCAACTGAAGTTGGACGCCCACACAGAGAGACAAGCCCATGAGGACAGCAGGACACTTGGCAGAAGCATCTAAATCCAATCATTTGCTCCCCTTACAGTGCAGGAGCACAAGATAACAATAGAGAAACCATTTCAAATTCTCAGAGGCGCATTTTGTATCATGGATACTCTAGAGCAGAGGTCCTAGTCTGTGCATTTTTAGAGGTCTGTGGGCTATATGCAAAATTTTATGAATGTATACACTTTTTCCTACCAAAAGCACCTTTCTCTCCACATTGTAAAAATATGGTCGAAACCAAGAAACTGGAGAGAAACATAAAATGTTTCCTCAACACTAATTTAGCATTATCCTGACATGACCCATCAGTGAGGAAACACTGAACACTGGAGACCTTCAATATGCTGCTGTAATAGCTCTCAGATAGCATTAAAACTGGGAGACAGACCCACTTCTCAGTGTCATCCCTGCAGGCCATTTTGACAGACAGGATTAAATTAGACTATCTGCAAAGCCACTCTCAACTGTTGTAAACTGAGATGGCATTTGTTCTCATGGGTATTTTGAGACATGAAATACAATATGGCCATATCTTGTTTTTTTCTTGTAAGTTTGCTCCCAAATTGCTAGTGTGCTGTATCTTAAACAGAACATAATGTTTTTTAAACATCTGAACAAACAAAGTACAGTTATGCAAATCCATTAAGAGCAAGATGAACACTGTCAGTTCATCACAGGTACAGAGGCTCGCTGGGTATAATTTAGACCGAATCTCCACTTCTGGCCTTTTTTAGGGGAAGAAGGTAAATGAACAAATCAAATGGCACAACACAATTAGGACAGAGGTGACAGTATTATCACAAGGTACACATTTAGATACAACTTTTAAACCAGGGAACAGGGCAGTACTGAGTAGAGATGGAATAAACCAACAGAAGCCGAGCCGGTCAGGACCGAGTAAGGTTGAGGTTAGTGGCAACAGCATGTGTGTGGTTTCCAGGAAACCGTCAGTAAGACTGCTGTTAGCCCTAGCCCCGCACCTTGCCCAGCCCACTGTGCTGCTTCTTCCTCCAGCTCCCGCCTGGCTCAGAGCAGCACTGCCCTGCTCCCAGGGGTGCAGCGGCCCAGCCTGAACTCACCTTGGCAGTGAAGGGGCCAGAAGTTTAAAACCTGTTAATGTATCACAGCAAAAATGTAATGAGCACACATACTTCACACACTCACATTCCAGAGCAAGAAAACATACAACCAGTAAGACAACCTTTACACAAAACACCCTCAGCAAAAGCAGAGACAGAATTTTTAACACCCATTATTACCACAGAGGTAAGAACAGAGCAGTGGTGTTGCTGTACCACAAAATTTCAGCTAATGGATTAAAGTACCAAAAGTAATCATGGCATCACCTACTTTAACTGCCATTATCTGCCCACTTGGTTTGTGGACCATTTTGTTGACAGAACCATAAGCTCCTCGTCCAATTTCTCCAAGGTCTTTCAAGTCCTCTGCAGTGAAATCCCAGTGTTGTTCAGGGGAGATCTTCAGTTTTCCTGATGACTCAATGCTGTGTGTTCTCAGTCTCTCTCTGTTAAAATATTGGGAAGCAATTTTTCCACATTTTAAATAGGTTTTAACTTTTTTTCTTTTAGCTAGCACTGAGTACGTGTGGGAACACTCATCTGATCACAAGCAGCCTGACCCAGTTCTAGAGCTGTTTGTGACATCTTGCTCTTTACACATTGAAATTTAATAGAATGCATTTAGGTATCCAGAAGGCACAGCTTCAAAGACAATCATACAACCCAGTCTCCTTTTGCTGATGAAACTACCAGTTTTGATTACTCAATTGTAGACCCTTTTCAAGCCTACAGAACTCTATTACCTCAAAAGCCCCAGAACTGAGAATTCACCTCTACAAATGCTTACCCTATCACACCCTCTAGCTGCTTAAGCTGTTTCCAAAATTTGCTGTATCTAAGGATAGCCTGACCTACTGTTTAAACGCCGAAGCCCAGGAGTAGCCTATAGCAATTAAAGCAGAGCATATGGGGTAAGCTGGAAAGCAACATTTCTAGTATCCCCAGTGGTTTTAGCAATACATGGGAGTGAGTACTTTAATACACTGTCCTGTTATTGTTTACACTGCACTAAAGTGGGGAACAGTTAAACAAAAGCCAGCTAACCCAAAGCAATCTGCACTATCTTATTCAAAGCCTTTAGCCTCTGTTCAACAGCAGGAGTAATGAATGGGCTTAAAGGGGAGTTGGTTACTCACAGAAAATGCAGGGATCACTTTGCATTAAATATCACACCCAAATCCCAATACAGAAACCAGACTTCTCTTTCTTCTCTCCCTTTCCCTACATGTGAGAACAAACTATGTCAAACTAGAAAGTGCAACACACATGAAGAAACCAGTGAGTATCAACAAGTTTTCAATTTCATATTAAGTCATAAAACTTGTTTCAAAGTCCAGCCCTGTGATAAGAGCAAAGACAGTTTACAGCTCACTTATCTATTTTGTTCTTGAAGAACTCTGGAATGTCTCCTGAAATTTGTAGAACTGTTTTCTGTGGCTAGTTCTAAGGGCCTCAAACACTTTAGAATGCTAAAATCTCGCTTCCCCCAAGCCCATCTTGATAATAAGTAGGATAATAAGTAGGACTAATGTTGATAATAAGTAGGATTCAAGGGTACAGTTAAAAGCTTAATATATTTTATCTAAATGACTTAGGGAAGCTGTGCTCCAAATAGGAGGTTCTCATGCTGCAAGCTTGAGAGTTCTTAGCAGCTTCCACCCCTGCCTTGGCACATCTACCTTCCAGTGACAGAAGCCCAGCAACCAAGCTCAAGTGACCACTTTAGTCCTGATGAAACCAGCACTGATCTCTGAAGATGGAAAAGGTATTCAGGTGATAGCAAAGAGATTTTTCTCAGTAATCTTTCCCCTGAAATAGAGTAAGCCAGGAAATATTCTAACATAAAGAAATTCCATATCACTAAGTGATACCATCTCCATGGCTCATGTTAATCGATGAAATACTACACTGGCCTAAAAGTGAAGCTATCTAAAATAAGATAAGTGAAATGACTTGTAAATTGGAAGCAATATTTTAAATATTTGCTAATGTGAGGGTTGTAGGGGTCACCACATGGTTCCCACCATCCTCCCCTCCTGGCCTCACACTGTTGGCAGGTTTCTCTTTTTGGAGAGGCAAATCTGTGAATTGCTTTGACAAAACACAGACATGGATCAATCAATGGGACCACTTCATGACTGCATTATGGCTATGCATATGCTACCATCCTTGAGAATGGAAATGAATACAGCACTCTTACATGAAAGCTTTATGTAAAAGCATGGAATAGCAACAGACACAATGCTCTCTAATGTTAAGAGCAAATTTTCGCATTATGGACACTCTCTGCTAATAGTTTAGGTTACTTTAGTCAGCTGCATAGCTTTGAGATTAACCACTATTTTCTTTTTGAAAGTGAACAGTTAAATAGCTAAGAGATACAAAATATCTTATGAAGTAATGAAAATGCCCAAAATTGAGTAAGGCATCAGATCTTCAACTTTGTGAACATAATACAAAGTCACAGAGAACATGTCATGGTTACATCACCACAGCACGTCACGTCACTCATACTGGGCCTCAAACCATTCCAGGAAAACTGAACCACTTTCTCAGCTTCCAGCCTTAAGAGCTTCCAAAGGATGATAAATTATTATAGCACTAGGTAGGAAGCCTGCCTGAACCCAACCATGAATTCTAGCTGCAGTCAATTTCTGGTCTAAACTACTTCAGGGGCTAGGGTAGTCTGAATAAAAACAGCCTCCATAGGCTCCCTGCATTTGCATGTTTGATTCCCAGTTGGTGGGACTTTTAAAGGAGGATTAGAAGATATATGGCCTTGTTGGAATAAGTATGGCCTTATTGGAGAAGTTGTGTCATTAGGAGTGAGGTTTCAAAAGCTCAAACCAGGCTCAGTCTGTCTCCTGCCTATGAATCAAGATGTAAGTAGCTCTTAGCTACATCTCTAGGACCATGTCTGCCTGCCTGCCTGCCTCCATTGCTCCCCACCATGATAGCCATGGACCGACCCTCTAAAGCTGTAAGCAAACCCCCAATTAAATGCCTTACTTTATGAGTTGCTTTGGTCATGGAGTTTTATCACAGCAATGAAATAGTACTAAGACAGGGGCCTAGAAAAGAAAACTTACAAACAACAGAAGACACATCTATCGAAAAGCTTGGCAAAAAGGCTGGCATGAAGGCTCAGTGGGCTGTGAGATTTGCTGCCACGACCAACCATCTGGGTTCAATTCCTAGATCATACATAGGGAGGAGAAAACCGACTCCCACAAGTTGTGTGCTCTGACTTCAAAATGCATGTCATAGCAGGTGTGCATGTATGTGCACACACACATACACACATACACAGTGACAAAAAATGGTATAAGTAAAAGACAAAACAAAACAACAAAGAAATAATAACATAGAAAATGTGTTAAGTTTATACTTTATGACTGTACTCTTGAAGAGAAAAAAAATAGAAGCAACAACCTGTTCTATCAAAAACAAAACAAACAAACATACAAACAAAACCAAAACCAACCAAAAAAAACAAAAACAAAAACAAAACAACAACAACAAAAAACAAACATCTTCCCAATAGCCTTCATTCCTTGTCACCGTTTTCTACAAAATGCCTTCAGTGAATAATGAATAATGTCTAATCGACACATTAGCCAGAGTATGTGGTTGATATAACTACCACGCTGTCCACCACCCTTTCTCCTCTCCATCCTTTCTACATGAGGCAGAAATGCTGTATGTCCTAACTATGTATGTTATGAACTAAATTGTGTTCCATCTCAAATGTCACATACCAAAGATACCTGGTGTGACTACATTATGGCCTTGGACATAATTGAGGTTAAAGGAAGGTTAGTAAAGATGGGACATACTCCAACAAGACTAGTGTTCTTGTAAGAGAACACATTAGAGAGCTTGCTGCTTTACCACATACATGAAGAAAAGAGGTCCTATGACCAGCCAATGAGGTGTTGGTATCAGGAAGCCATAGAAAAAGACCTCAGAATAAAACCTCTCTTCCTAGTAACTAGATCTTGGGCTCTCTAGCCTCCACAATTGTAAGAAATCAGTTTCTGTTGTTTGAATCACACTGTCAATGGTTTGGGTTTAGTTTTCAAACACTCTAGACTTCACCTGTGACAACACTACATGAGCCTATCTCTGTCTGGATGAATATATAGAAAAGGGGAAAGAAGTTACAAGGCTTCTGCCATTGTCTCTGTACTTGATGTTTATATGCACTCAAATTTACCCTGCACTAGCAAAGTCCCTAAGGTTATTGCATTTCCCAGTGATTCTCAAGGGAGGTGAAGTCCTATAGCCCTAGCATCTGGCATAGAAGGAGGCAGGTCAGCAGGGAAGCTCACCCAGCATCAAGTGGCTGGCAAACACTAACCTAAACGTCTTCAAGCCCACAGCAATTCTAGTCAAAAGCTCTGCCTTAGAAGTATCTGATTTCTTAAAGATATAAAGCTTAAATCTAATAAATAATTCTTGGTTCCTAAAGAGAACATGTACATTCACATAGTGAAAAACTGACATAGTACGTGTGCACACAAAAGAAATGTATGTTTATAAAAGTAACCCTGTAGAGCATGTAAGATTTTAAGTAGGACATTTGATATAGGGCTTGAATCCATTTAATACAGGCCTTATTATTAAAGTAGCATCAATGCATAGAGACTAAAATCTGAAATCTTAGACTTACCTTGTCACATGAAAGTCTGCAAACTGGCAAACTGATACATGACGTCTCTTCTGCTTATTTAGCTTTTGGGCAGATATGACCAAATTTTCCATTTACTAGCACTGCATCTATGTTAGCTGTCATATTTTCACTGACCCACACAAATCTATAATTTCCTAACAACTAGAGATTTTAAAAACAAATAACTGTGACATTATGTTCCAGAACATTAATCCAGAGGTAAGTTATATTTCTATTCCACATGTTTGGCAAAGCTGCATGGGGCTTTTTATATGGGTGGGTAAATTCCATGTTGTTTCCTGTGTAGGTAGGTAGACTTTACATTGCTTGTTTTGTTTTAAACAGTGACACAACCAAGGAGGTGACAAATGGCTCCAGCAGTACTCAACTCTTCACATCTGCTCTCTGTTAATACAGTGGTGTCCACTTTGCCAACTCAGCAGCAAACAGGTTCCTGAGCCACTCCTGTCTAACCAGATACCCTAAGCCAACACCCTTTGATAAGGCTCCAAGGGTAGAGAAAAGGAAAAACCTCACTCACAGTTCAGAAAGAAAACACACTTTCTGTTTGCATTTATCTATACTGTATGCATAAATTACAAAAGCTAGTTTACAAATTCCACCAAAGCATTCTAACTCAGCAGTCATTAGTTACAGCTTCATTTTGATCAGGGCTGAAGAACATTGCTTATATAGACTTGGCAGGACCAGCAACACCCACTAGTCAAGAGCCAACTTTTGCCTTGCATTCTAACTTAAATTGATACTAAGATTAAGTAACATTTTCCCTGTCTCTTTTGAGTCAGGTTCTATATAGACTGAGTTTGTCTCAAATTCTTGCCTCAGCCTCACAGGTGCTGGTGTTTCAGTCACACACACACACACACACACACACACACACACACACACACACACACACACGACTCTCTCTAGTTGTATTTTACTGTGCCTGTTGAGTAATAAGAAGCATTTCCTGTTCTCCTGCCTGAAAGAGCAGCACCACTGAGACCTGCTAGTTCAAGCAGTCTGCTTTGTCATTGCTCCTTTGCCCAATAAGTTCTTTAGAGTAGTGGTTCTCAACCTGTGGGTTGCAATTCCTTTGTGGGGTCAAATGACTCTTTCACAGGGGTGGCCTAGAACCATCGGAAATCATATACTTACATTATGATTCATAACAGTAGCAAAATTACAGTTATGAAGTAACAATGATAATAATTTCATGGTTAGGGTCACATGAGGAACTATATTAAAGTGTTGCAGCATTAGGAAGCTTGAAAACCACTCTCTAGAACCATAAATCTTACCCACCAAAAATGTTTCACAGGCTTGTTTACCTTCTCAATGAATTCAAGAATGTAAAAGAATTCAGCTATTTATGTTTTGAAATCAGTTATTTCCCTCCAGTTCTTGGCAACTGCTGTGTGTGAGTGTGCATGCCGCATGTACCATGGTCTCTCACTACTCCTTTGTTTCCAGATTCCAGAGAAGTCGAGCGTCCTCCTGTCCCACGCTCAGTTCAGTAATGAGTACTGCAGCTCATTCAGCCCAGCTCCTTCTTACAAGCTACATTTCACTTAAGAAACGGTTTTGATTGATTTATATTATTTTTTATGAGTTCTTTGGCTGCATGTATTTATGTGCACCACATTCATGTCTGGTGCCTTCAGAAGCCAGAAGAGGCTATCGATCCCCTAAATCTTCAGTTATAGACAGTTACAAGTTATACGTGGGTGCTAGGAACTGAACCCAAGTGTTCTGGAAGAGAAACAAGTGCTGTTAACCACTGAGCCATCTTTCCAACCCCTACAAATTAATTTTTTTTCATTATGAAGAGAATTAGTCCTGGCTAGGGATGGGTGAAAGAAACTATGTGAATCCTGAGAAATGCTGCTAAGAGATAGTCTTCCTAAAATCAGCCAAGATGTTTTCTATTGTTATAAATCCTGTTTCCTTGTGTCTATGTAGCACCAAGTTTCCTATTCTAGAGTATGGAGAGAAGAATGACCTCACAGCAGACAAGACAGACACAAGACACAATCTTAAGACACTAGGCATCAAGCATTGATGGTAGCAGGCCCTGACAGAAAAAATAATGCAACTGTCCCTAGCTCCTGCCTGAAGGGCTCAGACTACTATAAGGACAGAGATCCAGGAAGGTTTGTCAACACCCTTGTGTTGAGGACATGGATCTAGGAGTGTGGATAGATCATGGCAACTGGAATTAACAAGGCAGGGTACACATTAAAAAGCATCCCACAGACATGCAAACCTCCCTCTATTTTGTATCGTTGCATGTGAGAAATGCCACAAGCTGCTGAGGCAGACACCCAGGGCCTAATGTAATAATGCTAATATCCACAGCTCCAGTGCAAACTCTCCCACCCCTAGTCTCCTTGCTCTCTTCTAATAGCCTTTGAGCTGACAGCAGAAGACTCAAAAGCCTAAGTCCTGGTTTACTGCTACCTCAATCTTCTACTTCCATCCATAATGCTTTACTCATGATGACCTCATTTCCTAAATAAGGTGTGCCCCCCCCATCCATTCCTCTTCCCTTAAAGAGAAGAACTGTTGTTTGTTTGTTTACTGATTGATTGATTGATTGATTGATTGGGGAGGAAAGGTAACCTGAAACAGGGCAAGTAAGGCCACCTTTCCACAGGCAGCCTCTGACTAAGGAGAAAACTTGAGTAATTTTTATTTTTGTAGCCTCATAACTAGCATAACTGCCAATGGAAGTCAGCACCCTGGGGGCTGAGGCAGAAGGATCATAGATTCCAAGTCAGTATAGAACATACTGTTAAGACCTGTCAAAGAAGGGTAAAGAGTTCAGCATAACTATGATCTGTGATAAAGCAGCTTAATTTAATCCCAAATATACAATAAGCCTGACATACTCATGATTCCAAACAATACAACTGTTACTGAATTCAAGAAAATGTTAGTATTTCTAGAAAACTGCTTAGGCTTTCACATACAGTTCAACCATATGAACAAAGGTTTTGGTAAAGTGAAGAAAAAAATATTCTCGGGGCCTCCTACATCTCAACTTGGCATCCAATGTGAACATATTTATAGACTAAAGAATTCAACTAGAAAAGAAACAAGATTTCATTTGGTCTTTGCTCTCTGGGAAACTCTCCTTGGAAATCCTGGCCTGGGCTTCATGTTTCTTCACTGCATCTCTGAATGGAATCAGAATACACCAGTCCTTAGCAGAGGCATGACCCACAATCCAACAACACTCTCAGAAAGGATGGAGTGCTTGATTAGTACTTCCTTACTTTTAGTAAATATTAATTTGGATCTACTGCTAGTCGTTTCGGCTTAATTCTTATGATCACCTCTATTTATCAGGGGTTTCATTCTTTAGTATTCAGATGATGCTATGGGCATTAGCCCATCAAATTAAAATGGGGTTTTCTCTTTAAGACAGCATCCACACTGGGACCTCTTGTTTCCTGTTTGATTCTTCACCACACATACATACATCCCTTTTCAAACATGGACCCAAAGGTGGTGACTGAGATTTCTAGGGACTTCCAGGAAAGATATTAATATTATGACAATGGCTCACAAATGTGCCCATACAGGACGAATGAAACACTGCAGTCCTCCCAGCCTCAGCTGGTTCTTTAGATACTAGGGACAGTACCAACATCCCAGCAATAAACAAGCCTCAGGCAACTGTACTGAAGTGTCCCTTCTACGCCGCCATCTACTGTTTGCTTACTTGGTGCTTCTTCTGAATCAGTTTGTTTCCAGTGGCATAGCCATGAGTCTCTTCCCTCATAACTCAGATTCTTGCTTTGGTTCCAATCAATTTCATAAAACTCCAAATGTGTTTGTTACTGTTTGGAGTTTGAAAGCTGAGAGCTGAGGAGAGACATGAAGAGATGAGAAGAGGACGAGATAAAGATCCTAGTGCTGTCTTCCCTGTGAATTCTGGTGCTCTCCCTCTCCAGCATCCTAGTGCTCGTCCCATTGCCTCAACACCACATGGCCATGCTCTGTGGCTTATATGGCCCCATACTTGAAGACTGAGTCCAGTATCTTTCCGAAAAGTCGAAATCTCCAGCAGAATGTGTTCTTCACAAGTTTCCAAAGGAAGCTGGCCAGCAACTGACTAGCCTTAACACAGAATGTGGTTTAAGAAAACCACACCCAGATTTTGAATAATCCCCTGTACTCCCAAAATATACATCTATCCAGAACCACAGAATGTAACTGTATCTTTACAATCTTATTTAAGATTTCAGAAAGGGATCACCTTTGTGAGCTCAGGAGAGCCTGTCTCACCCCTTGACAGCTGCCACAAGCAGGAGAGCTGACTGGTGTGATGACCAACTCGGCCACTACCAAGGCCCAGATCCAGAGCTTTGAGTTGGCCCACCCCAGCATCCACCCCGTTTATGAATTGCTGGAACACACTAAGAGGGCAGGTCCTACAGATCCCAAGCTGCAGGATCTCCAAGGCACAGAGCGACAACAGAGTATCTGAGAGGAGTCCCCATGAAAATCCAGTGCTGATTATGTAGCAGAAGTCAGAGGCCTTGAGCCAAACCAATGACTCATTGCAATGACCATTTGTAAGTAAAGCTGTTTGGGCAAAGGGGATACTGTGAGACACACTGCAGCTTCTACAGCAAGAGTTTTTAAATTTTATTGGTGTGTTTATTTTTTGTTTTCTTTTGGGGAGGTTGAAGGGTAGAGGGTAGATATGGAGGGATAAGTGGGATTGGGGTAAATGATGTGAAATTCACAAAGAATCAATAAAATGTTAAGAAAAGAGAGAGAGAGAGAGAGACTTGATTAAGATAGATCCAAAATAGCAGAATTGCTGGGCGTAGTGGCACTGGGTAGGAACGGGACCTACAGGCTTGAGGCCAGCCTGGTCTACATAACAAGTTCTAGGCCAGCCTAAGGCCCTTTCTTAAATTAAAAAAAAAAAAAAAGGAATCTTACTATTCATACACATGGATGATTTTTCAGACATTTCAAGCATGATGTCTCTCCTTAAAGGAAACACAGAGAGAAAAACAAAAGGTAGTAAAGTGAAGATGAAGAGATTGTAACACCACTAAGACAGGGCCAGAAATGCTCAATATTACCATGAGGAGCAGAGAGGGAGGAGCCTTCTCTAGAGGCTGGAGAAGCAGCACTGCCCAGCCAACACCTTAATTTTCGATTTCTGGCCTCTAGTACTGTGATGGAATAAATTGCTATTGCTGTCACAACAGTTAGTTACAACAGACATAAGAATACATTATGAGTATCAAGCTTTTCTGTACAGCATCAGATAGTAATTACTTCAGGCTTCACAATAAGGTCTTTGCAAACAATCTCCATTGTAAACATGCAGCCAGATCACTGACTGTGTTCCAGTCAAACTTCATTTGCAAGAAGAACCTGCCATGGAGATACAGCGTACTGACAACATGACATAAATGTTGTCTAGTCATCACTTAAGCCTCTAAACCACTATATTTTTTAGATCTCTTTTCTTTTTTAAATTTATTATTTTATACCATAAGAAACCCTAATTATCTACTCAAACCCTACAAATTTATTTCAGAATTCAATCTTAAAATGCACTTGTGTTTTTTCTTAACTATCCTGACCCCCAGATCAACAGGATTAAGGATCTAACAACCTTCTTGAGGCTTTCTTATCATTTAGGCAGGTGCTTGGTGCAGCAAACCTCCTTATTAGCACATTGGGTGCTTCTCTTAGCCACTGTCTTTCAGCAGGTGATAGTAATCACCTTGATGGACTTCTTGCTCAAAATAAAAATCTGATTTCTTAGACATGCTGGTGCCTACCACCTTTCCTTTAAAAAGCAAGAGCCATCTTTTGCCTAGGCCCGCCTTTCCTCAGAATCATTTGATGTCGACTGAAGTAAGTGTACTTTCCTCGTTTCCTTACCACCCCCCCACCCCACCCCCCCAAGAGATGCACTTACCTAATTTTCTCTCAATGGCACCAAGCAGATCCTCCTTTCCAAACAACATTTTCCTTTTTGTCTTTAAGCAAGCTCCAGGTTACCAAGTCAGGATGTATGAAATGCCTCAAAGCTGTTTAACTCTCCCAACGCATGTGTATACACACACACACACACACACACACACACACACACACACACTTGCCAATCTTCCTTAGACAAGAAAATAAACATGCACATATCCCGATAACAATAACACAGCAACTGTTCCTCCCTGCATACCCTGTGAAGATCTCTAGATGAATACTGCTCTATGCATCCTTCTGCAATGCAGCTCTGTTAATTCCGGAAATTTCCACAGTAAACTCAGCCTGTCGGTTACCATGGAAACTGCCTGCTTCCTGGCTCTACTAACAAAATCAGAGTCTTTGCTTAGATCTAAAAAGCCGCAAAAGAAAGAAAGGTCACCAAAAATTTGCTCAAACAATCCAATTAGAAGCACTCACATTCTAATGTTCTTAATCAGAAAGTAGTAAGAAGCTGGTGCAGTGTGGTACCTTTAACCCTAGCATTCAAGAGGCTGGAAGCCCTCGGCCAGGCTGCGCTAAGGAGTCAGAGTCTGTCTCTTGGAAGGATGGGAAGGAAGATGGAGGGACAAAGTAGAGAAATATGCAGTAGTTGAGCCAAAACTGATTTAAGATGGAAAGGTAAATGTTTCCTCGCCAATGAAAAGAGCGATGTTAAAGAGGATGAGGCAAACACTTATGTTTTAATATTGCTGCTACAGCCAATGTATTTGCTAAGAGCTGACCTTCTACCAGCTGTACTCAAAGCTTAGCAATATAATCATTTCCCTGGGCTGTTTCACATAGAGGCACTCTTCAGACTGCCCTAAGCTAACTATGTTTTCACCTCAATCACCACAGCACTTAAAATGCTATCTAAGGAATTCCACTAAAGACTCTTGGCATCACACATTGTTAATCCATTCTTCTCCAACTGCATCTTCGTAAATGCTGGGCTTCTATGACATCACACACAACCTTCCACCCCCCATCCCCCCAAGTATCTTTTCTTTTTCTCTGCCTGCTCCTTCAGCCTCTACAACATTTCTTTGGAATTTGGCCCTATGTACATTTTTCTCATCAAAATAAAGTTCCACCTTAATACACAACTTTTATCATCTAAATCCTAATGATTTAATGCTTTTTTAAATCTCCAATTTTGCACTGACTTCTTTTCAGATGTATGGGTGTGACCAGTTACATCATACTCCTGACCACATGGAGTCACTCTTACCACTCTCTTGGCACAGTTGTAGTAAGACCCTCTGACAGCACAGGCTAAAGTCAGTCCTCCCTCTGAAGTTACTTCTATTACATATTTTGTCACAGTGAAAAGTTGACTATATATTTTTATATCTACTAAGTTTTTCTATAAGAATATATATGTGATAGATAGATAGATAGATAGATAGATAGATAGATAGATAGATAGATAGATAGATAGATATTCTTGTTTTATTAGGCTTGTCTTGGAAAAGAAGTAGTAATTGCACAAAGCTTACTATTTTATAATTTTCTGGATCGATGAATACTCTTATTTTTCCTTTTTCTTTCCACCCCCACACCCTTGGTTTATTGAGACAGGATCTCGCTATGTAGCTCTGGCTGTCCTAGAACTAATTATTTAGACCAGGCTAGCCTCAAACTCACAGAGCTCCACCTGCCTCTGCTTCCCAAGTACTGAGATTAAAGCATGTGCTGCCATGACTGGCCAAACTGAATCCTCTTACCTGAAGCATGTTATTTTTTTAAAGACAATATGTTCAACCTACATGGTAAGATTACACTGACCTCTTTTAAAAGAAAATGTTTGCTTGTTTATTGATTGAGACAGGGCCTCACTATGCTGTCCAGGCTTGCATCTTCCTCTTGGGCACAAGAGAACTACCTCTTTGGCTTTCTTAGTAGCTGGGACTAAGCTCATGATAGCATATCTGAATTCAAAAATATTCTTTTGAAAGCACACTAAAGACAAGTCTCCAATGTTATCTAAAGGAGCCAACTACCCAGATGCACACTATAATTGGCATGATGCAACAAATGTTCCAGAGTAGACTGAGAACCAAATAACACTTGATAACAATTTCTTTAAGTTTTGCTCAGGCTAATGTTCAGTGACTAAGAGTGCTTAATGCTCTTGCACAGAGCCTTTGTTTCAGTCCCAACACCTACATCAGATAGCTACCACCTATAATTCCAGTTCTAGGAGATCCAACACCCTCTTCTGGCCTTCTTAGGCACCAGCGTACACACAGTGCACATAAACTCACACAGGCACTCCTACATATATGCATAAAAATTAACTAAATACATTTTTCACAGACAAATCCCTCTATAGTTGGAGTCTGCCCAAAAATAGAAACCTTACTCTGACAGCAGTTTTAAGGATGAAATCACTAGCACTGCTACATAAATTAATTAAATGAATCATTCTAGGTTTCTTTCAAGCATTCTAGCAAAGGAAAGTGAATGAGCAGAAGTAACATTTGTCACAAACTTCTCCACTGGCATAAGAAGTGAATTTAACCAATACCTGTGTTCATATAATTATCACCAAGTATTATGGCTGCTGAAATGCATGTGTGCTTTGAAAAAAGGACAAAAAAAATCACTATTACTATTGAGAAAGGATAAATAATCTATCCATATAACTTTACTACTCTGTTTCTTTAATACAATATCATTTACACGTAGTGAAATATCCATATCACAACCATTAGGTTTTGGCAAATTCATACACACTCAGTTTTGTAAGATTTAACAAGACAGAAAACCTGATCCCTAGGTTGCTCCTTGTGCCATTCTTGTCAGTCTCCACAAGACAAGACTGTTCTCATCTCAGCCACCCGCATCGACTTCAGCCTTGGTCGCTCTGCAATCTCAGACAGTTGAAGAAACACCATGTGCTCTTCTTGTGCTGGCTGTGTCTCAGCACTTCTGGACTCACATGTGCTTATGTGGATCAGTAATTCCTATTGCATTCTAGTAAGACACAGTTTATTCATGCATTCTCCCATGAATAGACATTTGTGGGTTTGTTTGTTTTTTTTTGTTTTGTTTTGTTTTGTTTTGTTTTGTTAGAACCACGATGAA
This sequence comes from Mus musculus, assembly GCF_000001635.26. Lineage (NCBI taxonomy): Eukaryota > Metazoa > Chordata > Mammalia > Rodentia > Muridae > Mus > Mus musculus. Next base: position 65,748,689 of record NC_000077.6, read on the forward strand.
CAGTTTCTATGACTGTTCAAATGCAAATTTTCATAAAAACATTTTCACAACGCTAGATCATGTTTTAACACATAAGAAACTATTAAGGGGCTTTCTAAAGTAGTTGAGCCCTTGTCTATTCCCTCCGCAATATGTGGATTCTGATACCATTATGTATCCTTTTAAGTTTGGGCACTTCTGGCAGGTTAGTAATATCATTATCATTTTTATCTGACTCTGCTTACTAATGTTAAACATGCCTTCCATGCATTTATTGACTATTCCTAAGTTTCTTTGTGAAATGTCCACTTAAATCCAAAACCCATTTAAAAGGATTGTTTGTTCTGAGTTGTTAATAGTTCATTGTATATCTGAAAGTCTTTTGTCAGGTAAATCTAGAGTATTTTCTCACTGCATGACTGGCCTATACAATTTCCTAAGAAACTTCTGATAAGTAGAGACATTAACTTCAATGAAGTCCATTATCTTTGGTAGCAATTAATACTATGTTCTTCTGTACTATCAACTAAGTATTTGTCTATGCCAGATAAATACATTAAGATGGTTTCCTTTACAAGTTAGATGGAATTTCTACTTTACCCTTTAAGGACAATGCTTTATTTCAAGCACATGGTGTGAATTAGGAAATGGGTTCACTCTGTTACAGATCTCACCCCAGTCTGCTCAATCATCATAAAAGGTCGAGCCTGTATGCAAAATTGTACAGGGATCTTAGACAAAAATTAGCAGACTGTACATGTGTGCTCATATGCTACACTTCCTATTCCATCTTATATACCATTCTTCTATAAGACTTTAGCTGTTGTATCTTCATTACTTTATACAAAAGTATTTTTCACTATTCTACTTCCTTTGTATTTCCACATAAATTACACAATCAAAATGTCAGTGTGCATTTGTGTTAGTGTGGTGTGTGTGTGTGTGTGTGTGTGTGTGTGTGTGTGTGCTAAGGTGGCTAAGATATTCCTGAGTTGAATTAATAAATGAGTGAGATAAGAACAGGTACCTTAATCACACTGTACTTTCTAATACAGGAATAAGCCACTGTTTTTGTCATGTGTGCCCGCCCATGGGCTTGAGGGGCTTGGGACACACAAGGGAATTACTCTGTCACTGAGCCACACAGCTTACCCAGAAGAGGACATCTCACTCATGTATTCAAGTCTTTCATGTCCCCCCAGTAATTAATATGTTGGCCTCATCATATTTCCTTTACTGTAGCAATAACTATTTTGTACTTTTTAAGCTACTCTAATGATTCTGGAACTTCATTTTCCAAGAGTTTATTTTTGCTAACAGGTGTTTACAGAAAGAACTGATTTTGTTACCCATATCCTTTGCTAAAGTCACTTAATAATTTTAGTAATTTTTCAAGATCAATATAGATTTTCTACATATGCAATTAAAACACCTGTCTGAAAAAAGGCTGGTTTGCAATCCAATCTTAAGTTTTTCTGATCAGCATCTAGGGTTTCCTGTCTTGTCACCAATCACAGACACAGCACTGAGTCTTTCATCACTAAGTATTATACTATCCATAGTAAAAGCATTTCCTTAGATGCCACCAATGAGTCAGGAACTACCCCTCTTAGTTTAATGGAATGTTTTTGATAATAAATGTTGTCAAATATTATTCTGTACCTACTGAAAGCCCACATATTTTTCTCCCTTACTTTATTAATATAGTGAATTATAAGGATCAAATATTCAACCAAGATTAATCCAAAGTACTGTTCATGAGGATTTCAAAGTGTATGTTTATTAACAATGGAATTCTGTGGTCTCCTTTGCTTTGTAACGTCTTTGTCTAGTTTCTGTCAATGCTATGCTGACTTCAAAGTATGAGTTGAGAAATGTTCCTTACTTCATTGTCTAAAGAGTTCTGTAGACTTAATATTATTTCCTCTTGTCTTTATTTCTATTCCTGCTGTTTGTTTCCCCAGGGGCTGAAACACATTAGGCAGGATCACTACCAGCTACTATACTTTACTATGCCCACAGCTCTTTCCTTTTATATTTGCTATCAGGTACAGAAAAACCACCAAGGTCCCACATTTCCTGTACGAGAATACTAAAATGTAAATTCAACTTTTTATCAGATGAGGAACTTCTTGAGTAAGCTTTTGTTATTTATGCCACAAACTAACTCAATTTGCCAAATTTAATATTAACTATCATATTATTCTCAGTATCTGTTTTACCGTGTAACCATTTGGCTTTAATTCTGTACCTACAACGTAAAAGAAAAAACTACTATTAGTATTCTATTTCATCTGAACTCAAGCTGCCAGAAAAGTTACTTTTAACTTGAAAGAGAACATATACACACACATATGTGTATATGTAGCTCACCGTTCTTTTTTTTTTTTTGGAGGAAGGATTTATTGTGGCTTCTGGTTATAGTGAATCACTGAATCATGTTAAAGAAGACATGCAAGCTAGCAAGGAAGAGGAAGCTGTAGGTACAAGGTCTAGGTGGTCACACTGTCTTCACAATCCATACTCAGAAGGCAGAGTGTTAACAGACGTGGGGCGTGCTTCAAAGCCTAAAGGCCCTCCATAGTGGTTCACTTCATACAAGGAGGCTCCATCTTTAAGAATTCTAAGCTCGTACCAAAAGGCACTACTAGCTCCATAGTACATGTTTAAACACACAAGGCTCTGAGGGCATTTTACATTCAGACTAGAACCCATAATATTTAGTCTATGGGCTCGGATGATTTAACCACATCAGGTCATGAATGTGAAATCTAAACAAAAAATGACACAGTTCCTAATTTATTCCTCCTCTGTTATCTTTTTCCATAGAAAGGAATATAATGTCCAAAGCAAGAAGACAATGTCGTTTACTGTTTGTTATAATTTAGTTCCTTAAATGAAAGCTCATTTTCTCCCATGTCCTTGTCCTGACGGTTTTCAGTATTCTATATTTTAGTCATTTCAATGTGTCACGTTTTGCTGAAACCATAAGGTATAGATTCCAGAGGGAAGGAATCTACGTTACAAACACTGTGGGGATTTGGTCTTTATATGTAATGTCATAGACAATGAAGGTGAAAAATGTTATGTAAAACTATTAGACATTCACACAGAAAGCAATTGTTTCTATCTTTCTTTATGGCCCGGTGTGTCTGTGTGGGTAGCTCAGGAGATACAGAGCTTTCCTTGAAGAACAAACACTTTCCTCTGAGTTGGTAGCTCACCATTCTAATTCAGTCATTTAAGTGCCTGAACATCCTGTATTTATAAAACTATATAAACAAAAAGGTTTAATCTTAAATATACTTTAGAAATCATAGTTTTATATCTATTAAATATGTATGATTTTAAAGTGTGTTTCTATCATTTTTACATATAAATAACTGTAATACATAAAATTATGTATCCCCTCCTATACATATTTTAATAAATTTACAGGGAAGAAATTAAAATTAAGTAGTTATGACTTTATGCAAAGAGAATTGGTGATGATATAAATAAAATTACTGTTTGTATCCATATAGAATTAAGAGAAGTAAATTTGCAAGTAAAGACTCTAGCTCTAGGATACCTGTGAAGATCGGATGACATGTTCCCTGGGTATGCGACTGCCTGTGGTACTGAGTACAATCCTTTTGTTTTGTTTTTTGTTTTGTTGTTGTTAAATGAGAGGGATGTTTCTAATAGTTCTATAATGTAACAAAGATGTCTGAGAACCTAAAAAAAAATACAAGGTATTCAATAAATAATAGTGGCCCTAAATCAAAAACAATAACTGTTTTATAAGTAGATAGTAATTTTTGTAGTAGATAGTAATATTTTTAATCATATTACTTTGTTTCTTTATAATAATAAAGCTAATTGGTATTCTTTAACTGTGTTAGCCAATGTAAAAATGCATTATTATTTTTATTAGTTACTTATGAAGAAAAACACCTGAAATTAAGTATTCCTGTGTAACATTTTGCTAGTAAGCAATTTAAAATAGGCCATGCAAATGTAAAAAATATACCTTATTTAAGAATAAAGATCATTCTAATTTCCTATGTGTTTAAAGTTATAATTTTTATGACTAATATAAGTACCTAGCCATGTTTCTTTAAACTTAATAGTCTAAACTAAGTACTTAAGATATTTTCTTGATTTGGACCTAATCAACTGAGGATCTTCTCAATGTAACCCAACTGATCTCTAAAGTTGTATCTACAGACTCTGCCCTGCTCCACTTTTTATTTGGACTATTACAAGAGTGTCTTAGTTAAGCATGTACATATCCTTAACTATAGTGTGTATGCGTGTGCGTGTGTGTGTGTGTGTGTGTGTGTGTGTGTGTATACACATATATATACATATACATACACACACACACACACACACACACACACACACACACACACACATATATATATATATATATATATATATATATATATATATATATATACACACACATACAATACATACACATATATATGCATGCATATGCCATAGAGCTTGGTTTTTACTACAGAAGATCAAATACAGGAAGCATCAGGGAGGTTCAGGACAGGATCAATCCCAAAACCTATTTAAACCCCTAAGACATCAGAAGTCACAGAGCCCTGGATGATGCCAAGCAAGCATGAGCCCTCTTTGCTTCAGGAAAGGCCTAAGGCTGGAGAAACTATACCAGAGGCACAAGCACAGGGGAGAGAGAAACACAGTAAACGTCTGGGATGGAGATAAAGCTTACCTTTTGCCCAGTTTGACTCCCAAGCATAAACCTTCCTTCCATCCACAACAGAATCTACTCTCTACCTATTAAAGGGGAGGAAGACAGACAGACTAGGGGAGATCAGAGGTGTCCTTGGGCTGCTTGAGGAATGCAGGCAGAGCTTCTCCCACCTCCAGCTAAGAAGTTCTTTGTCTTTCAGACTTTCAACTTTGAACATGAAGTAAAGAAAATACTTCCAAAAGAAATTAATTCTCTCCCTCCTCCCACCAAACTCTTCACCTTTCTCACTCTCTCCCTCAAGTCACCAAATGAAATAGAAAACACTGGTATTCTAAGTCAGGCTTGGACTGCACACACCAGCCAAGCGATTCACAGGCCAGCGTTAGTGATAACAGTGGGTAGAAGCCAGCACTTAGTTTCCACCTACTGCTCATATCTACAGAGAAGGTTAACAACAACAGTTTCCCAGGCATGCCAGCCCATGCCTACAGTCTCAGTACTCAGAGCTGAAGCAGGAGGAATGCTGACATTCAGAGGCCAGTCTGAACTAGAGTGGAAGACAAAGTTTCTACAATTTACTCAGGACTAAATGGCTTTTTCAGTGAAGCTTTACTGAAGAAGTGCATTACAGAATGTAGAATATTGGTGATTAAAATAGGACTTTAAAATGGAATCTTTTTTCCAATATTTCAAACAAAGATAAATGAGGCATTGGTCTCAACAAAGATTCTGAATTTAAAATGTAGCTGCCAGTGCTTAAGCCCCAAACATATCAACTCATTTATTTAAGTTAATATAAAAGTATAGTATGTGTGGTGCATGTGTATTTCATCTGTATGTATGTATGTACACCCAGTACCCACAGAACCCAGATGAGGGTGTCAGATTCCATGGCACTAGAGTCTCAGATGACTATGAAACACCATGTGTATGGTGGGAATTAAGCCAGAGTCCTCTGAAAGAGCAACCTGTGCTCTTAACGGCTGAGCCATCTCTCTTGCCCCATTTCCAAGTTAACTTTTAAACTTGCTCTCTCCCTATTGAATAACCGTACTGTGTTGTAGCAATATCTGTGCTGTGCGCACTTTAAACAGTTTTGTTCCAAGAACATCAACCATTACTCACCATGATAAAGGCACAGAACGTAACAACAGAGTATCTACTTCTACTTCTCTTCAGTTTACACTGAATAGGATTTTAGCACAAGTCTGTTACATTTCCAAGAATAGCCCCTGAAGTATATAATGAACTGGTATAATGAAACTCTGACAGAAATATAGAAAGGGGTCATTTTTCCCCCTTTAACCTATTTTTCTTTACATTCTTTGGGTTTATACAACTTTTCATTTTATGAGCCAAAAATCAAAACATTAACAGCTGTTAAACGTACAAGGGTCTCTAGTATATGGCTAATTTTTCACATGCTAGAAATATATATGGTAATTAAAGCCTAGTATATCCTAAAGAGGTGATCTCTTTATCCTCCAAGGACTCAAATGGGAAAAGGAAAGAAGGGAAGGGAAAAATGAAGGAGGGGAGTAGGTCTTACACTCTCTTGCTTTACATGTCAAGCATGTGGTCAGCTGGTAATGAGAATAGTAAAATGAACTATGCTTATAGATTCACCTTGGATTTATTTTCACCACAATGCTAGAACATGAGGAAAGAACACTGCTTACTGCTAGAGTATTGCCTGGCTAGGTACTGGGTTTTCTCGCTCAATATAAGCCCTGTTTCATGTTTCACAAGGAAAAAGACAAAGACTCACAGCCCTCTCCCTCCTCTCTTCCCAGTCCCACCTTTATAAGTCCCTCCCCCATTGTCCCCTCCCCTTTTCCCGGGGCATTTATTCCCAGAAGAACTAGGCACATCCTCTCCCACTGAGCTCTTATGAAAACTTAACTGTGAGTGGATAGCTTTCCCAGACAAATAAGGTATCCTTAATTCTAAGGTTACTTATGAAACCCTAAATATATATACACACACACATACACTCCTCACATGTACACATTACTACTGCAAAAATAAAGTATTTCGGTCATGCCTGCAAAGGTGACAGCGCACCCACTTGTTACTGTTTGCAAATACAAGGTCTACCTAAGTTCACAAGAGAGGAAGCAATGGCCATGTCTCTTTGACAACACTAGCAATATCTGAAGTCTAATAAAGCCTGAATGCAGGCATTAAGAAATTAGTTTTAAAACATAAGATACTCTGTTCCCAGCTCTGTTCCTATAACATCCACGGCTTGCTCTTCGCATCTCAGTACTAGGACTAGATGAATACACATATGAACAGAAGTCAAGCCACTGGCTGCCATGCTCAGGAAAGTCTGAGGAAAGAGATTACTATTTAATATACCACATCACTTAGACTGAAGGCTTCAGGAAACTATTATTCTCAGGCTATTAGTTAAAATCAACTAACACATTCCTACTATTTTCTGTAAGATACACTATCATAGCTATCTTTTTATTTGAAATATTAATTAATAACAGATGGCATGACGTGTATACTAACTTGAACACAACTTTGATTTGCCACATGAGTTTTCAAGGAAAGAGAATCTACATTCCCGCTAAGTGGACAGTGGTGGCTGAAAGTGAGAAGACAGCTGAATTCCTAGACATAACCTGAACTTTACCTGAAACCTAAAGTTAATTTAAAAAAATATAAGTGAGCCTGGGCCTTTGGCACTATTTTCCCAAGTAGACATTTAAAGAAAAAAATTGTGTTTATCAACTAAGAGTACAGAATCAGTAACTCTCTATTTAAATTCAAATAGTAACATTTTAAAGTATCTTAAGAAAACAGAAATATCAGTCCCTTGCTTTGCATAAAATGGAGCAGCCAGAAAGCCCTGCATTTAGTCACTGGGAGTACTCACATGTGTGGGTTCTGGACTCCTGTAGTATTAGGATTCAGAGTAAACCGTGCTGTCGATTTGACAGGTGGATTTGCAAAATTCAACTTCAGTGCTTTGCGCTTACCTGAGAAACAACAAAGGGAAAGTTTCAAATACTAACTACAGACATGCAAATTGTGGTAATTAAATTTAATTTTTTTTAACACTCAAGCATTATAAAACAGGTATTACTTTGAAAGCATGAGAAATTCAGTGAAAAAGAGAGAAACATGCCTTAATAAATCTTACTCAATATAGAGCAATGCTTGAAAAGGTACCAAATATCTTAAAATTAAAAAAAAAAAGTTATCTTATGCCCACTCCCCACAAATCTGTCTTTGTGCTGTAGAGCATCAGATGATGTTCAGTGCTTCCAGTTTACAGTGTCCAGAAACCTAAGGCTTTGCAGGGAAAGAACCAGTCACTGCGTCACCCATCCCAAGGGAGCTCAAGCACTGCTAAAAGGCAAATATCCTCAGTTTAACAGAAACCCCTTCCTCCAAATGCACTATAAATGCTGAGTGACAGACCTGAAGCATTCTGCAGCAGTTAGAGTGAAATCATCACGGTACAGTCTACTTCAAGTTAGCAACACAGGTATACCAGTAACAACTTTCTTGAAACAATTTCTTTGGGCTTAAAAGCAGGAAAGTATCAGCATTTTTTAATATAAAACTAAATCGTATCCATTATTAAAAAAAAATCAGAAAATTCAAAGAAAATGAGTTTTTTAAATGATAAACATACATGCAATATATACTATTTTCAAAAGATGTATATCCGTTTATCACTCTAATTAACCCCCCCCAAAAAAACGCATTAATTTCTGCTGCAAACTTTCCCTAAATATAGATAGATAGATTGATTGATTGACAGACAGACAAATAGATTATTTATATCAAAATCTCAATCAGGCTATGGTACTGCTTCAACATGTTTTCCTTGATAGCCATATTTCTTTCTGGGTCAATAAATTACATGAATCACTTCTTTAGGGTTTCTACAAAAGATCTGTAACAGAAAGGCTTTTTACTCTTGTATTGGCTAGTTTTGTGTCAACTTGACACAGCTGGAGTTATCACAGAGAAAGGAGCTTCAGTTGAGGAAATGCCTCCATGAGATCCAACTGTAAGGCATTTTCTCAATTAGTGATCAACGGGGAAAGGCCCCTTGTGGGTGGGACCATCTCTGGGCTGGTAGTCTTGGGTTCTATAAGAGAGCAGGCTGAGCAAGCCAGGGGAAGCCAGCCAGTAAGGAACATCCCTCCATGGCCTCTGCATCAGCTCCTGCTTCCTGACCTGCTTGAGTTCCAGTCCTGACTTCCTTTGGTGAGAACAGCAAAGTGGAAGTGTAAGCTGAATAAACCCTTTCCTCCCCAACTTGCTTCTTGGTCATGATGTTTGTGCAGGAATAGAAACCCTGAGTAAGACAACTCATTCTGGTTTTGTGTTCCTATTAGGGATACTGTTTCCAGCACTCCTATCTTCAGAGTGTTTTATACACACTTTTAGCTACTCAGCTAATCTCTGCAATCAATACTTTCCCACCTCAGTAAATTCTAAAGCTATACTCGAGCACACCAACTACAGATATGAGATTGGGGGATGGAGCAAAGGAATGTCCTGAGAATACACATCTGCTGTACAGTCCTGAGAGCAGCTCTGAGGGATGGACCTTTCTAGATTAGGGAGATATTGGGAATAGCCACTTTCAGACATGAGGTTGGTACAGGAATTTCCTCATGGTTTGCTGTTGCACATATCAAAATTTTACTTTTAAAACACTTTCATCTGACTTAACTAGGACATTCAAACTACATGCAAAAGATGCTCTGTGTACAAAAACATCAGATTTAATTTTAAAGCCATGTGTTACTAGGAGGTTGAGGGACAAAATGTTTTTCTTGTTTGTATTTAATATAGGGTCCCATGTATCTGAAAAATAACCTTGATGTGTTAATTTTCCTATCTCTACCTCCTGTGTGAATGCTGGGATTATAGATATGCATTACCATTCACAGTTTAAAACTTTTAAAATTAAAATCAAAATTTGGAGAAATCATTTGGAGAAAGCATCAAGGTATAGAATGGGAAAAGTTTTGTTTTGTTTTTTTAAACCAACTACATATCTAAGAGAAGGCTAATATCCAGACTATATAAAGAACACAAAACAGACATCAAGAAAACAAATAATCTCATTAAAAATGGGGTACATATCTAAACAGAATTCTCAAAAGAGGAACTGCAAAAAGCTAAGAAGCAGCACTTAATAAAATGTTCAACAACCTTGGTCCTCAAGGAAATGAAAATCAAAACTACTTTGAGATTTCAATGATTTGGGTCACTCATCCCAATAAGACTGACTAAGATCAGTGGGAGGAGGGGGAAGGAAGACAGCTCGCGCTGATGAGAATACACATTGCTAGTGGGAGAGTACAGCCACTGTATAAATCAGTGTTCTTCAGAAAAATGGGACTCGATCTACTTCAATCCCCAGCCATACCACTCTTAGGTATATACTCAAAGGATCCTACTACAGACACCTGCTGAATCATGTTCATTGTTGCTCCATATATATAGCCAGAAATTAGAAACACCCTAGATACCTGTCTTTAATGAAGAAAAAAAATGTGGTACTTTTATACAATGGAATATTATTTAGCCATTAAAAAATAAAATCATAAAATCTTCAGATAAATAAATGGAATTTTAAAAAAAATCATCCTGAATGAGGTAACTTAAGACACAAAAGGACAAATATATAGAATTTATTCACTTATATGTAGGTGTTAGTTGTGAAGCCATTGATAAGCAAGCTACAATTCATAGGACAGAGGCTAGGTAGAGTCAGGCACAGATGGAGGGAGGGATCTCTCTAGGAGGATAAACAGGATAGCTAGCTATGGACAGACAAAAGGGAAGATTGTAATAAGAAGACCAGACAGGAAAGGGGATGAAAAAAGGGGCGGGGGAGGGAATAGAGGGACAGACAGGTAAACTAAGAGCCATATGAAAGGTCATATGAAAACCTAATACAGTAGAAGCTAGAGAGAGAGAGAGAGAGAGAGAGAGAGAGAGAGAATGAATCTAAATGAAATGTCCATATAGCAAGGGAAACAGAGCCCCAACTGGACATCTCTCATCACCAAATGGAGCTTCCAACACCAGGAATGGGTTAAAGCTAATCAAGTTCTTGCCTAAAGAGGCTCCCAGAGGACTCACCAAACAATCCAGGCTATCTACAAGGCTACTGGTGGCTATCTAATCTACAAACTAACAGGAAGGTCCTGTGGCTAAAGACAACACCTACACAACTCACTGAAAACAGAGAAGTTGAGCTGGTGTCTACCTAGAGCCTGCATCCCTATGGACTAGTATTCATGATAATGGAAGGTATTCTCGTGCTGTCAAAGGAGAGAAAGGTAAACACCAAATCAGCTACAAACTTTTGATCTACAAGAGGGATCTGCCTCAAGATATACTGGTGTAATAATGACACAAAGTTTGTGAGACCAACCAACCAATACCTGCTTTGAGTTAAGGCCTAGTCCATGAGATAGAACCCATATCCAATGCTTTTGGCGTGGCCAAGAAACTGAGATTAAATAGGCTATGGACCTAAGGAAAAAAAAAACCCAAATACCACTGTTCTGCTAATGGAATGTAAAAATAAAACCACTCCTAATGACATTCACTATACTCATAGATCCATGCCTGGCTCAGCCATCATCAGAGAAGCTTCCTCCTCCAGACAGAAACAAATAGAGAGACCTACAACCAGACAATATACAGAGTGAGCACTCTGGAATACTCAGCCCTGTAAGGAGGTCTCCATCAAATCCCTCCCCTCAGGGAACAGGGGACTCTGTAGAAGAAGAGGCATAAAGAGGGTAAGACCCAGAGGGGATGGAGGACACCAAGGAATTAAAGCCTTCTAGTCACAGCAGGGCTGAGATACACATGAACTCAGAGTCTGGGACAACAGGCACAGGGCCTACACAGGTCTGCACCACATAAGGTCCTAGAGCTGAAATAAGAAGTGGACACACACCTTATCCCTGAGATGCTATCTCCAATTGATAGCTAATTCCAAATGAAAAGTTAGTTTTCTCCAAGGGAATCTCACTGGGGAAACGATTCTAAAGGGTAGGTGCAATGCTTAGCAGTAGATGGTCAGTCAACACAAAAGAGCTCATTCCAAAGAAGGCATCTTTGGAGGTTCTCTGACTTGTAATGTTACAAGCTCTTTGTGTATATATTATATTTTCTGGTTTGGGGTTTTTAAGAGTGTGTGAACATGTGTGTCTCTGCATCTATGGTCACATTCTGATTTTTGATGAATTGTATTGTATTATACTGCACTCCACTGTACTGCACTGTATTATATTGTTATTTCTTAGACGCCTGTTTGTTTTCTAAGGAGAAACAGGAAGGATGTGGATCTGGATGGGAAGGGAGGTGAGGAGAAACTGCAAGTAGGGGAAAGAGAAACCATAATCAGAAAGTATTGTATGAAACAGATACATTTCCAATGAAATATAAAAGTGGTTAAAATGCTTTTTTGGAAGTATGCAATAGGTATAGAGACAATCACAGGGTAACCCTGCCCAAACTGAAACTTAGACCAGGCTAGCCTCAAACTAACAATGATCTCCTCCTGCTTCTGCCTCTTATGTGCTGGAATTACAAGTGTCACAACATATGGCACAGCAAACTGATCCTCAACATTTAGAAACAAAGCAAGAGACAAACATGATGAGTATGGTGGCTCAGGCTAGCACACAGGAAGTGAGGCAAGGAATTAGCACAGGTTTGAGCCCAACCTGGTCAACGTAAGGAAGTTCCCAGCGCCAGGGCTTCATTCTGTGTGTGTGTGTGTGTGTGTGTGTGTCTCAAGCAAAGCAAAACAAAATTGACAAAGAACATAAAGATAAACCAGAAAAACTACATGAAGTGCTGACACCAAAAGCATTCAAGATGTTTTATTTGTTAAAGTCTGGAGAGCTTGTACTAAGTATAAGCTTGGCTAGAGAACATGCTGATCAGGGTGACTGGGTGAATGAATCACTAACAGCAAAACTGCTTTTTAAAAGAATTCAGCAATATAAAAACCCTTTTTAATGAAACACTCTTTTCTCCTTGGAAATCTGTCCTTGTGATTCTCAAAAGCCCCAGTGGGAGCCACTGTACTGGCCTCTAAACAGCAGTGTCTTCTGTGAGTGGGAATGGTGTTCGTGCCACCCTCTCAGCACTCGCCTGTGCTGTCAGGTCATTTGTTTTCCAGTTTCTAGGTCCAAATACAGATTACTGACCCAGGGATGGACAATACACTGAGGCTTAGCACTAACTGACTGAATGGTTCTGAAGACTGTCTGAGTTGATGCCGTAATGTGATAAAACTCTGAGGATATTGAGGTTTTCACATAAGATGTACATGACTAAGATCATAGTGTAGTGGGCTGAATGGTGACACCCCCAAGATAACTAAGACCTAATCCCTGGGAACCTATGAATCTTGCCTTATATAACAAGGGTAGCAGTGACGATTAAAGACTAGCAAGCACACACCTTATGAGCTCAAACCCAACAAAGCCACCATGTTGAAAGCTGAACACCATTTGTCTGTCATATGCTGTTCTTAGAATCATCTAGCACACACATAATGCAAGATCTCCATACACGAAGAAAAATTGGCAAAAGACAGACCAAACACGAGTCAAAGACGGAACAAAGAAATTTTACAAAAGCAAAGCACTAAACAACTTTCCTCAATTTGTGGGTGAGGGGGCAGCAATAGGCAAACTCTGCCTCCCGGGAATACTGAAGCATGGTGCTACCATGAAATCTCACTTGAGCTATTTTCTTGACAATAAAAACATTTAAAGTGCTGGGCAGTGGTGGTGTATGCCTTTAATCCCAGCACTTGGGAGGCACAGACAGGCGGATTTCTGAGTTCGAGGCCAGCCTGGTCTACAGAGTGAGTTCCAGGACAGCCAGGGCTACACAGAGAAACCCTGTCTCAAAAAGAAAACAAAAACAAAAAAAAAAAAAAACAAAACAAAAAAAAAAGAGGAATTCATTTTTAGCTCTAGATCTACAGTTAAATAGCAAATTGGAGAAAGGGACTTTAAAGATAATTGACTTCATAAACAAATGTACACAGTTTAATGCAATGTGATTTATACTAAATTAAATTTACATGCTCTACTCAATCTGCAAACAAGTATAAGTTCCAATCATTTACTAACAAACATATGAAAGAATTCTAAGTTTTCAGATTCCAGACACAAATGTCTCAGCTCCAAGGAGCCTAGGGAAGACACAGTTATCTTGCCAGTTTTCACGAAGACACATCAATCCTGCAAATGACCAACTGAGGATAGACTTAAAACTAGTTTTGTGGAGGAAAAGGAAAGCTACAAAGGCAGGTGTGACTAATGCAAGGGGGAGGTAGCCTTTCAGACCCAACATGCTCTTTGCAAACATCCACAGGCTCACTAGCCCTTCCGTCCCTCAAAGCAGCCCCTCTCCTTCCCATTTGCACCGATTTCTCCTTTCAAGTGCCCCAAAGTCACACCCTCAGATATTTGAAATCACACACACACATACACACACACTCACACATATACACACATGCTATACACGCACGCACAGGACACTACCACATATGCTTTTTAATTAAAAACAACTAAAAACAAAACACCAAAACTGAAATGATTTTTCACTAGTAGAAAAGAGCTGGTGTTATTCTATGGAGGGTTGGAAAGATGGCTCAGCAGTTAGGAGCACTAGCTGCTCTTCGAGAGGACCTGGTTCAATTCCCAGCACCCACATGGCAGCTCACAACCATCTGTCACTCCAGTTCCAGGGGATCTGATACCCTCAGAAGCAGGCAAAACACAAATGCACATAAAATAAAAATAAATAAATTATATTTCTAAGAAAGCCTATATAATAGATTTTAGTTTGAAAGCGATCAAGAGCTATACCACAGAATTGAACATAATGGATAAAAGCCATGTTTGTGACAATACCCTTTTGGTGGTATCACCATGGCCAAGTAGTAACAAGCCAATAGAAATAAAGAGAATTCCCCCTTAAACATGAGAGCTGAAATCAGGAACCATATTATATTTACACAGTAGGGTTTTTCTATGAGAGGACCAGGGCCAGAAGATGAAAATGTTTCCCAAGCTTACTGACGTGAGAACAGACATGACACACACAGCCCTAGATAACTCTTCAGCTGCTCAAGTAACTGTACTGGAAATGTGAGTGTACACTGCACTTGCTAGTGTGTGCATAGACCAGTGTCTGTCCTTCCCAAGAATTGTTCTAGGCACCACCCCTGCTGAAAAAACAATGACTAATTTTTTTTTCTCCTCATGACTCTAGAACGTAAGAACATTTGTTAATACTAAAAAAAATTAAACCATGACTGGCCTATCAGCTGGCCTAGGCAGTTTGGCAGCCCCAGCCCCAGCCCGAAGACCTCACTCTCAAGAGTTTTGTTGTTCAATCTGTGTCAAGAGAATGCCCTAAACTATCTAAAATGAGCTTTTACTCCGCCTACACATAATGTTCTCCTCAAAATTCCCATAAGGCATTGAGGAGTGTAGAGCCGTTAATGTTACAAAGAATCATGAATCTGAAAATTGGAGATCCAGGAGGAATCAGAAAGGGGGGAAGGGGATATGATTAAAATGCATTAAGTGTATTATACAGATATATGAAATTCTCAAAAATGAAAAATATATTGTAAAAAACCCACTGATTCTGAAGATCCAGATTTACCCAAGTGGATCCACAGAAGCATAGAAACGCTCTTCTCTGTAATTCTGAGCAATTACTGAGAACACTGAAGATAGAGGGAAACAAAAGCCATCCTTACTTAGCTTAAGCAAGAGGATAAAGAACCCTAAATAGTCTCCCTAAACTAGCTGCTCAAGCAACACAAGCCTTTAACATCATGTTCACAATTAGCTTCACCTACCTTACTGTTTGGCTTTCCTCAAGACCCCAATGCAGAAGCTCCCAATGGTGATAGTGTCCTACTCATGTACTGAATCTACCGTCCCAGTCATCCAGGCAACTGAAAACAGCTCTCACCCACCTTCTACAGGTGAGGAAAACACTTCTCATGATTCATTAAGAACCAGCATTATGTACAGTTTCAAAGCCACCAAGACTGGCTGGATGGCTGAAGTGCTGGCTGCACAGGCACGCGGCCCTGAGCTGAGATCCCCAGCACTCACAGAAAGGTGCAGAGCTGTCATCCTACAGCCCTAGGATACCTGGGCTCACTGGCTTAGCCAACTAGTGAGTTCCAGGTTCAATGAGAAATCCTGTCTCAACCCTGAGGGAAAGAGCAAGTAAGGAGCACATCTGACATCAACTCTAGCCTCTGCAAATGGACACAAGAGGCGTGAACCTCCACAGCCGGGCACAGACATCATTACCATCAAGTTTTTCCTCATAGAGACTATGCTCACACTGGTCCGCCTGCCTCCCTCTGACTCCCCCACTCCCAAGAGGTTGTTCCTGTGATTTGACTGTAAACCCTCTTAATTTTTAACTATCTTGATTTATCTCTGAAATCTGCAAATATGCTATACATGATAAGTACCTAAAACAAAGGAGTGTTAGCAAGCATTTATTGAATTCAAATTATATTCTTTTACTTGCTGGTATCTCAATATCCTCCAATTCAACCTAACAGGCTTAGTTTTTCTCACTACATCATAAGAAAGAAAACTCTATTATCTATATGATCAGAATTGGGCAATATAAATTCTATCTCTAAAGGCTATTTACAATTTATAAAACATCAGCAAACCCATATATCTTTAACACTACTCATTTCAAAAACTGGGAAAGTCATGGCTAAAATCATACCTATTACAGTTAGAGTTGAGGTCTTCAACGCCTTTAGGGGCATGAGTGGCTTTAACCAGGAGAACACAGCAGAAAGGTTGTTATTACTTCCGAGTTGAACTAGTCTGAGTCTAAATGAAGTATCTCTGCCCACAGGGATGTGGGTTCCAGGCATGCTGTCCACATAAGAGACTTTCTAAATGAATGCATGCTGAATTCCCTTCTCTCTGCCGCCTGTCTGAAAAGAAGTGAAGAATTTTCTCTGCCATATCTTCCCACTGTTATGGTAACTGGCCTGTCCAAAAGCCAAGGGTCAAGCCAACACAGGTTGAACCATCTTAAACCATGAGCCAACATCAATCTTTTCTCTCTTCACTCTTGTTTCTCTCAGGCCATAGCAGTAAGAAAAGTAAAACAAATGAGAACCTTTACTCCCACCATGGATAAATAGATCCTGGTGTCAATATTAGCAAAAGAATGCAGCAGTAGGCATCCTCTTTAAACTTGTCCAATCTGCCATTATCTGAGGAATGAAGTTCCCACCATATCATAACATCTGCCAGGAGTACAAAATGTCATTAGCTTACCTGTCTCAGCACTTGGTATTATGCCAGACATATTAACCTTCAGCACACTGTCACCGTAAGTGTAAACTGGTTCAAACGGCAGCAAGTAGCAGACATCTCAAAATATCCTTGACTAACCTATCACTCCATTTCTACAAATTTATGCTAAGGATATTAAAAATTATGCAAACAAATCGTTCAAAGCAGTGATAGTTACACTGCACTACTTATAAAACGTGTGGCACATCCATAACTGAAATATTGTATTATTGTCAAAAAAAACCCCAGCAATTAAAAAAAACTATTGGGCCAACAAGAGAAACACCTGCTATTAAGCCTAATAAAACTAGTTTAATTCTCAGAAACCACATGGTGGAAAGAGAGACTCCTCTAACCTCCACATGCTCACTATGGGATCCACTGGTGTATGGATGTGCATGTACACACACACACACACACACACCACTCTCCAAAATGTAACAACAATTGAAGGTGCTAGAATTATAAATTCTCCCCCATTTTAACTATTCTACTTCAGAAGGCTGAGAGGATGGCTTGGTCAATACAGCATTTATCATGGAAGCATGAGGGCCTGAGTTTGATCTTGAGAGCCTGTAACAGTCTGGCAAAATGGCACACACTTATATCTCTGGACCAGGGAGGAAGAGAGAGGATGATGCTTGCTAGCCAAGATTGGCCTACTTAGCGCCAGATCAATGAGAAACTCTGGCTTACGAAAGGAAGTAGATGGGACCTGGGAACAAAACCTGAAGTTCACTTCCAGCCTCCACCTGCACAAGTAAACACATGGACACATACATCTACACACATGCACACACATACATATCAAAACCTTGTTTCATATTTTCTATATGCAGCACTTATTGTTTCTATTTTAAATTACAATTTCCTTGTCACTTATTCCAAATCTCTCTAAAAGAAAATAGTTTTCTACAGTCATACTGAAGCCTAGAGAAGAAGATGGGCTTTTAGTGTCTTTAAAAATACAAACATACACATTTTCATATAATTGCTAGAACAGCCTGAATATTCATGCTCTTTTGTTTGTCATATTTCACAGTGTGTCTCTGGTTGGATCTGGTTACACTATAATCATTAATGTAACAGAAACATGTCACCCAACACTAACTGTCAGCCCTAAGGTCAAGCAGGAATGGTTTGTAGCACTGGGGATCAAACCTAGAGCTTTACATAATGGAAAGAGAGGGCTATACCAATGAACTAAACTCTATATATCTCCTCATAAAAAACATGTAGCCACATAACTCTTCATAATGAACACTTAGCACCTTAACCACATTTCTTTTTTTTTATTTTTAATATTTTTTATTACATATTTTCCTCAATTACATTTCCAATGCTATCCCAAAAGTCCCCCATACCCTCCCCCCCCCCACTTCCCTACCCACCCATTCCCATTTTTTTTGGCCCTGGCGTTCCCCTGTTACTGGGGCATATACAGTTTGTCTGTCCAATGGGCCTCTCTTTCCAGTGATGGCCGACTAGGCCATCTTTTGATACATATGCAGCAGAGTCAAGAGCTCCAGGATACTGGTTAGTTCATAATGTTGTTCCACCTATAGGGTTGCAGATCCCTTTAGCTCCTTGGGTACTTTCTCTAGCTCCTCCATTGGGGGCCCTGTGATCCATCCACTAGCTGACTGTGAGCATCCACTTCTGTGTTTGCTAGGCCCCGGCCTAGTCTCACAAAAGACAGCTACATCTGGGTCCTTTCGATAAAATCTTGCTGGTGTATGCAATGGTGTCAGCGTTTGGAAGCTGATTATGGGGTGGATCTCTGGATATGGCAGTCTCTAGATGGTCCATCCTTTCGTCACAGCTCCTAACTTTGTCTCTGTAACTCCTTCCATGGGTGTTTTGTTCCCAATTCTAAGAAAGGGGCACAGTGTCCACACTTTCTTAACCACATTTCTATCAGGACTTTTTTCAATCAACACTGTAAAACTGTATGTGCCATGACTGGATAAAAATATTTGTTCAATGCAATAAAGAAAAAGCACAATGTTCCTAGCTAAAGCACACTGACCTGCAGCTCCACTGAGTCCAGGTAACAGGGCTAAGACCTGCACGCGGCTGGAAGTAAACTATTCACAGCAACATATAAGCTGAGAAGCCACCAAAATCCACCAGGTCTGACTTTTTCCTCCTTAGGACTTTTGCTTAGTATAATATTATTAACCATGTAAGAAAGTCAGATTCTTGTCAAAAGTGAATGTGATCCACTTTACTTATTTACCCAATTACCACAGGGATTCCCACCAGTCATTAAGTAATTAACTCTTCTGGACTTCCCAACTCTACATGAACTTCATTAGCAAACAGACTAGGATAAAGCAAGCTTTACGATGTAGACAATTTCACAGTTAAAGCACCATTTGCTCAAGGAAAGAAAACACAGTCTAATTAAATCAAAATCTAACAGTGCTATTACCAAGGCAAAAGAGAGGGGGAAAGGAGTGGGCTCAACTGTACAAACTTAGTATACTGTGTATGTATAAACAGTTACCACAGTACTGTTCTAGCTCCTTCCACAATGCAAATTGCTTCTTCTGACCCTTATTCAATGCCTCCTGTCTCAGTCACTGTTCTATTTCTGTGGAAAGATACAACAGCCAAGGCAAAAGAAAGCAAGCATTGGGGGCTTGCTGGCAGTTTCAAAGGTTTAGTCCATTATCACTATGACAAGTGCTGGGCAGCACATATGTCCTTGGGGCAGTAACTGACAGTTACATCCTGATCAGATAGATAGATATAGACAGACAGATAGATGGATGGACAGACAAAGAGACAGACTCTGACTAGACCTAGCATGAACTTTTGAAACCTTAAAACTCACCCCCCCAGTGACATATTTCCTCCAGCAAGACCACACCTTTTAGTCCTTCTCAACTAGTGTTCTCCCTGATAAGGAAACATAAACATACTGGCCTACAGAGGCCATTCTTATTCAAATCACTACATCTTCCAAATTTAAAAGATGTAAATAAGACTTTCATTTCTTAGTGGACACAACTGAGCAGTATTTGTTGCCCATAAATGCATTCTAGGAATTAGTGTTTTTGAAGTTTAGACTACATTAAAATAGCAGGGGTAAATGGCACTCAAGAGGCCACACTGCACCCGACCTGCTTCACGTGCACAGTACACAGGGGACCCTGACTGACATGCTTCTTTCTGTCACATACCCACTCAAGGCCCAAGAAGGAAAAGCAAAAGATTAAGGCAATTTTAGAAGACTGTAGGAGACACACTTTATACTTCAAAGTCAGCATGCTGCTCCGATCGAGTATTAAGAAAGAGGCGGCTAACAGTGTTACTGTTGAACAGTTAATGACACCTGCTGGGCACTAGGAAAGGAGAAAATAAGAAAACTGAAAAGGCTAGTCTCTTGAATCAAAAGAACCAGCCTTGTACATGTACTGTTCAACTTGTTCCAGTAATGTCTTTTCACTTTATGTGACTTTTGATTTGATTTAGGAACTAAAAGATTTTGGGTTGGGTTTTTTGTTTGTTTGTTTTGTTTTGTTGCTTTGTTTTGTTTTTAAATTAGGGGACAGAACACCTGATTAAGGAGCAGGCCAGGGTAGTGAGACTGTCTCAATATACATAATTATCATCATCATCATCGACTTCCTTCTTCTTCTTCATCATGTACTCTATCATGTACTCTTTCTATCACCATCATCATCTAGTCTTTCTAGCACATTCCTGTGTATGCATGTTCACTTTCTAAAAATATCTGCTTCTTCAAAGGAAACTCTCGTTTTATTTCAGCTTCAAAGTCTCCAGCACACAGATACGATTACAGACAGGCCTCAATCATGCAGAGAGTAATGTTATGAGGGCCTCTCTAAAGGAGAGATATACTCGTCTACTCTTAGTCCTTACTTTTGGTAATGTCTGCTTGGGAGTCCCACCTGCTAAGAAGATCAATACCAAGACAGCCTACCTCCTTGGAAATGGTTATCTGAATTTGGAAAACACTCAGAAAACCATGTAGTAAGAATTCTAGCATTTACCACACCTTATTTAAAAACCCCATCCTCCATTTGTAAGCAAACATGAAAGCTCTAACTAGGAATGGAGCTGAGACAGGCCTCTAGAGCATCACTTCTATTCTCATCCATCCGGCCACACAAGCGCTGACAGACACCTAGTAATATCAACTGGCACATAAAGAAAAATTCTGAGAGAATCCCACTTACACACTTTCCTTCTTCAAAAATAGCATAGACTTAAATGGAATGAGCATTAGAAATCTTCCTTCTAGCAACAAAAATAATTTTTAGGGAGAGTTCATGTTCTAACAACTTCCAAGGTCACAGATAATTAGGCAACGTCTCTGTGATAGCGTATTACATACAGAGGGAACAAAGAGACCTCACTCTGCCCACAGACCACAAACACTTTGCTGCTGCTTTGTTCCCAGGAGGACTGTACACGGACACCATATCATGGTTCCCAGACAACATGATAAATATACCGGGGATCAGCCTCTATAGCTCATAAGCCAGCTCTACACAAACCTCTTGTCAACTAACTTCATCATCTATATCAATGTAAATAAACTATGCCAATACTCAAAAGCAGTAAATGTGTTCGTTTTGTTTCCCCATTTCTAAATGATAAAAGTTTAGTCATTAGCTGCAAGACTTTTTTTTTTTTTTTTTTTTTTTTTTGGTTTTTTTCGAGACAGGGTTTCTCTGTGTAGCCCTCGCTGTCCTGGAACTCACTCTGTAGACCAGGCTGGCCTCGAACTCAAAAATCCGCCTGCCTCTTCCTCCCGAGTGCTGGGATTAAAGGCATGCACCACTACTGCCTGGCTAGCTGCAAGACTTTTACTACCAAAAAAAAAAAAAAAAAAAACAAATTTAGAAATGTAATCAGCCAGGGCCAGAGAGAGGAATCTGTAGTTAAGAGCACTTACTGCTCTTACATAGGACTATGCTTCAGTTCCTAGCACCCAGTACCTACCCATATCAGGCAACTCACAGTCACCTGTAACTCCAGTTCTAGGGGCTCCAACACCCTCTTCTAGCTTACAGGCTCCTGCATGCATATGGTGCAAAACAGACAAGTAGGTATATATACATATACATAAAACAAAATAAAAATCTTTTTTTAAAGAAATGAGTTTTTAAGCCTTTATTGAAAACATGAAGAACTGGCCCTCCTCCACTACTTTTCCCTGGTTCTCTACATCCCATCAATAAAGCCAAAGCAACACCTTTACAAACACTCTAATCAGGTCAGAAACTATGAAGACTGAAAAGACTGAGCAAACACACTCCCTTTGGTTTCACTGCTATCTTTTTTGTTAGTACCAATTTAAAAACAGTAAGAGTTAATTACTGTAGAAGGCTCCACAATTAAAGGCATAAAGGTGCAGCGTGCTTGTAATCCCAGCACTCAGAAGCTGAGGCAGGAGGATCATAACTTTGAGTTCAAGCCAGCCTACAGTACACTGCAAGATCCTGGCAGAAAGAAAAGAAAAGAAAAGAAAAGAAAAGAAAAGAAAAGAAAAGAAAAGAAAAGAAAAGAAAAGAAAAGGGAAAAGAGAAAGGAAAAGAAAGGAAAGAAAAAGGAAAAGAAAGGAAAGAAAGAAGAGAAAGAAGAGAAAGAAAAGAAGAGAAAAGAAAAGAAAAGAAAAGAAAAGAAAAGAAAAGAAAAGAAAAGAAAAGGAAAGAAAAGAAAAAGAAAGAGAAAGGAAAATAGAAAATACAGTAAGAAGAGTCAGCCACTAGAATGACTCTCTCCTACACATAAACCTTTCCCCAATACATCAATATGTAGTGTCACCAAAAATGACTACCAATGTAGTCTAATTTCACTTAATACCATGAGACAACAGTCACCTCTGTAGCACATAGGTTTCTTAGTAACAGTTTGGTTGGAAACTAAGAGCACTGAACAGGTTTGTAATTCCAGCATCAGACTGCTGAAATGAAAAGGGTGGTTACAAAACCCCAAGGCCAGCTTGAGCTACAAGAAGTCTGGGTTATGGGTGGAGACATAAGTAGTAGGAGTGTGGTAATATTCTATTGCTATGCAAACATTCTCAAGCAAAACACTCTTAAAAGACACAAGAAATTTTTAAAGCAAACCGAAATGTAAAAGGCAAAACTACCAAAATAATACTGCCAAATTTTCCTTAGAGACCAAGAAGTCTTCTGCTATGGGCTGATATGATATAAAACTAAATTATTGGGACTGCCTCCTAAATGCTCCTAATGTGATTAACACAGAATTTCAGGTATTTCCGGAGAAAAATCCTAAGTCCAGGGATCTGTGACAGACATCACTCTTGTCCTCTACCCACCCCAAAGTCAACTGGTTGGCAGACCTTAGGCAAGCTTGATTTCTGTGAAAAAAATAAAAATAAAAAACAAACAAACAAAAAAACAAAACTTTTTCAAGAACATATTTCTAAGTAAACGTTTGCCTTCATTCCCGAGACTTGGTTTTATAAAGCCAGCAGATCATACTGTGAGGTTCATCTATAACGACAATAAATGCATTCAAACTTGGTCATACATTTTAGAAGCATATTTACATGAGCAATGGCAGTCTCTTAACAAGATTAATCAGTAGGCTCTAGCTGAAATTCAGTCTTGGAAATGCAGAAACTATACATCTAGAACTCTCACAAAAGTAAAGGTATTTCTCCTTCAAGTAATTTTAAATTCAAAAAAAAAAATTCAATGATCCAACAGTATTAGCAGAAATGTAACAGAATTATCATAAATTGTTTTTATTGTCTAAAATAAATATATCATCTTATTTATAAAATAAAAATCAGACATGCACAAACTGTAATTTACTTAAAAAACATGAGGTATAAAGTGAATATTCAGACTCTACCAAAATTTGGACCCCAAATTAAAAGTGGAATCTCCTACTACCTGTATATGTAAACACACATATACACATTTCCAGTAAGCTTTCACTAACATAAAGCAGGCAACAACAACAACAGATTTGAATCGTGATGTAGAAACATAAAGAACAAAAAGTGTGCATGTCAAATAATGGGACATTAATATCTCAGAGCTTCCATTAGTCATGGTCAGGTTAGAACACAACGTCCTGGCTGGGATGGGGATTGGGGATTGCTGCTCACCTGCACCTTTAAAATGCCTACTCTTCTGCACTTTGCTGCATCCTGTCCTACAACTACCATGTGGTATATACAGTGGTAATGAAGTAAACGGTTCCCTACCTCGGAAACATCCTTTGGCACTTCTGGAAAAGTATGAATCAACAGAAAACCTACTCAATTGATGTTTTCAAATTCTTAATTTTTTAAGAAATGGTGATCACTTTAACAAACTTAATGTTTGTATTCTAAAGCAAACTAGAAGACTGATGCAAACATCAGAATTTGCACTTTAAATGTTTTATTTTGTAAAATCACAGGAAAAGGTGTTAAGATACAAGTTTATCCTTATCCTAAAATATAAGCAATGATCTGTACAAAAACGAATGCTGCTGGGTGAAGGCTGGCCACCCCAACTCTCCTACTCCCCCTCCTATCCCTGACATGTGCATTTTTTGTCCTGAATCCTCCAGAGTCAGTCAACACAGACAGCTCTGTTTAACTCTGAAATAGGTTAGGCCCATAGCAGGATCCCTGAGCCTCCAGCTCTCAACAGAAAGCAGCAACTGCAAGGGGCATAGTGGAAC
Organism: Mus musculus; assembly: GCF_000001635.26. NCBI lineage: Eukaryota > Metazoa > Chordata > Mammalia > Rodentia > Muridae > Mus > Mus musculus. Next base: position 65,773,451 of record NC_000077.6, read on the forward strand.
ATACCTACAATCTCAACAATTCAGAAGGATGAGGCAGGGAGACCACTTGAGCACCAAGTTCAAAGACAACTTTTGCAACAAAGTAAGACCCTGCCCCCACCCCCATCTCAAGAAAAATCAAGCAAGCAAGCAAGCAAGCAAGCAAGCAGTGACTATGAGACATACATCCTTAGGCCTATTTGTTCTTGAAGTCAGCAGAAACAAAGGCATCCTGGACACATCAGCTCCTGCTACCATTCTCACTCGGGACATTAATATCAGTTTCTAAGCAGTCTGCACATAGCATCAGTGTTAGATATTGATAATCAGTGGGGAGTCAACTCTGCCCACTACACTGTGAGGCCACAAGGGCAGGTGCCTCTTTCTATTAATTTCTGTACAGGAATCTCACTCACTATACAGTTCTTAGTGTCGATGTGCATCTCATGAAGAAGTAAATATAATGATATTGAATCTCAAAAGGCAGAAAATAAAAGAGGTGGGAAAGATAAAGGGGGAGTTGGGGGAAGGCAGGAGAAAGCAGGGACTTAGGTAAGCAGGAGTTGGAAAAGGTGAGCGTACAAGTGTGCCTGCATGTGCCCTCCGCACACTCAGTTAAGCTCCCATAGTTTTGGGGCCTCGGCCTCTCTTATTGGAGTCACCAGAAACAGTAGAGAATGCAGAGCTGCAGCAACAGGAGAGGGTGGAGCCACTCAGAGCCCCAAGTACTGCTAACCTATCTTAAGAGCTCTTTACAGAACTGCATACGTTAGAGTTAACCCAAACATGTGTCTCTTGTTTTATACACACAGCAGAACTAAAGGCAAAGAAAACAATGAATACAATAATAAATCCTAATTACGTCAGCCTTAAAACATGTAATAAGAGCTTTTAATTGCTAAGTATTAAGTAAGCATTAGTTAAAATGTAGATGGAAACTAAAACTTACTGAGTGTTACTTACTGGGTTTAGTACTTAAGCTAACAGGAAGATAATGAAGTGCCTACTAAAAACCGTTTATACTAGTATATTGCTGGCTCATCTCTAGCAGATAGCACATATCACATCCTGGGTAACCCTTTCAAGAAATAAACTTGTGCTCAATGCATTACAAAGAAAATGTCCTCAATATCCAGCCAATAAAAATTAAGCTTTCTGAACCCTCTCCCCAAACAAACAAAGAAGCTTTAATATATCAGAAATAGTTTAAACTTTCCCTACAAACTAACATATTAAGAATGATACACGCCGGGCGTGGTGGCACACGCCTTTAATCCCAGCACTCAAGAGGCAGAGGCCAGCCTGGTCTACAGAGTGAGTGCCAGGACAGCCAAGGCTACACAGAGAAACCCTGTCTCGAAAAACCAAAAAAAAGAAAAAAAAGAATGATACACATCAAATGGTCATCATTATCCTCAGACACAAAGAAGCAGAAGATAAAAATCATTTTGTAATGTTTTCCTGTAAGCTAGAGCAGTCTCCTTCAGATGAGACTTAAAAAACAAAAATTAAAAAATAAAAAACTGTATTTTATAATGTTTAAAATTCAAAATGTATTTTGTTTTAACTTTATAAATACTTTTTATTTTAAAAACTCTGTTCTATATTCTATGAATCAAAACATCTAGATTGACTGACTGACTGACTGACTGACTGACTGACTGATTGTGGTCCTGGGACTCAAACCCACTGACTGGCACTTATATGGCCAAAGAGCTAAGCCATATCCTAATATCCTAATGCGCTCAGTAAGTTTTAGTTTTCATTTACATTTTAACATAACGTTTGCATAACACTTAGCAAATAAAAGTTCTTATTACATATTTTAAGGCTGACGTACTTAGTCTATAAAGACTAACTTCCCAATAGAGGACAGCGGTGGGTTGGAATAAGATGGAGACAATAAGATTTGTTTTAAAGAGGAAAAAAACGTAAACATTAAGTCCTTTCAAATAAAAGCCTAATCTTTGCATGCAGTATGGGCTTTCTGTTCTACAATCTTAAAGGTGAACTTTCAATTTGTGATTTAAATTACAATTAAATCTGAATAGCTTCTTCTTTTTCTGGGCCCATATGCATCTGAATGTCTATACACATTTTTTTTTCCTATTTGAATTTCAAGTAAAAACAAAAACAATTTATAGTTAAGAATATAACTAAGGGTGGGAAGGAACAGAATGAAAAATGGAAGCTCTTTCAGTGCAAAATCCCCATGGTCTGTTAGTTGAAACAACAGTGGACACATTCCCAATACCAAGATGGATATGAGAAAAAAGTAACAGAATATCAAAATTTTAGCTTACTTTGTGCCTTTTCACAGAAGTTTATCTGAAAGCCTAAAGTAAAAGAGATAAGTTGCAGTTCATTTGCTGTAAGTCAAACAAATCAGAACATGACATTGCATCGTTATATTACACTATGAATAAAACTAATGCAAGAACAGTTCAAATCACTCTCCCCACCACACTGACAAGGAGAGCATAGGGCTCTGTCAGATACACTGCATTGCACTCACAGTTTAAATTATCTTATACCATCTTAGTCGTTATTTTTCCCACATATTCAATAGAAAGTTTTAAAGATGTTTCATCAATTTTTTGGTGTTCTCAACCTACAAATCCAGACTATATTACAAGTTATTTCCCTAGCTAACACTGATTTAGATGTCAACAAGCTAATTATTATCTATGACTAAGACATTTTAGTAATTGACAAGCTATTAAAACTTAAAACACATAAAACAAAATTTTCTAGACAATCTACTAACTTCAAATGTCAAGAGTAAAATCACTAAACAAAAGGCAAAAGTCTTCTATAGTAGGTGGGGTGGAGGAAGTGTGGAGTCCTTGCTGGGGTAATGACGTGCTTTGTAATTTCAGAACTCAGGAGGGCAGAGGTGGAAGGATTAGTTTGAGGCCGGCCTGGCCTGTACAGTAAGTAGGGCCTTATCCCCTCCCCTAAAAAAGGTGTCCTTAGAAATGCTATGAGAGGGGCTTTAGAAATTACAGAAAGAAAACCTGTGAACTCTCCTATAAACCTGTCTCCAGGTCTCATAGGATCTGCTTATACCCTAGGTACACACTGCATCCATGCATCATTATCTGTCAAATGCCCCAGTATAGTCGATCTCTTAAACAGTAAAGCAGCTGCAATCCCAGTACTCCAGGACAAGGCAGGGGATTACAAGTTTGAAGGCAGCTGAAGTCACACAGCAAGAACCTATTTCAAAAATCAAAGTGAAGTCCACTGCCTTTGCAAAACATTATCTACTATTTTACTGACTCTGTCACGTGGTTTTCTTAGCAATCTTCCTACACTTAGATATATTATGGCTTTGGGAAACAAAATGGGAAGAGAGTTAGTTTATAGAAATTCAATTAAAACATGTTTTTTAAAAAAGGTAAAGAGCCATATCTAAAGGAAGAAAAGTTTAACTAGTCTTTCTTTTATCCAGTAGCCAAAATCCTTAAGACTCTAAGAAGATAGCTACATTTTTACATTTAAAATACATAAAGGCTGAAAAACCCACTTACACAGTTACATAGTTACTTTCACACAACTAAGTAACCCAATTGCTGACCATTTAATTTCCCAAATGGCAATCAAAAAGGAAACAGAAATGGAAACTTCATGGTTACAAAGTCCTGGGAAACCTGGGCAGCAGAGCACTTAAGAGCCAAAGTCTACAGGAAGGGTGATGTACATCAGCCATGCAGCAGGAACAGAATACAGGAAGAAAACTAGATATGCATGCTCTTTAAGCTGGAGCTTCTAAAAGCCGGCCAGCCTCCTAGCAGTCAAATTAGAGTACAAGTCAGGAGGAAAGCACTCCCTGGATGCAGCACAGAAACACGCCAATCACCATTGCAGAAAGACTGAGAAACAACAATGTGAAGACAACAGTTAACTTTTTCTTCAAAGCAAATGGCTACTACAGGAAGGACAAAAAAAAGGAGAAGGCTGTGGTGGTACTGGAGATGGAGGAGGAGGGGGAAGAGGAGGAGGAGGAGGGGGAAGAAGTAGTGGTTGTGGTGGTGGTGGTGGTAGAACTAGAGAACAAAAAGAATGTAGCAAGAAAAGTAGTGGTTCAAGCCTTTAATCCTAGCACTGGGGAGGCAGAAACAGAGGCAAAAGCAGGCAGATCTCTGAGATAAAGGCCAGAAGGATCTGCAAAGCAAGGTCCAGGCCAGCCACAGCTACTTAGTGAGACTTTATCTCAAAAAGATCAAATAAATAAATAAACTTGAAACCTGTATATAAAAGTAGGAGTCAAAATGAGTACAAGGAGACACACACAGAGTAGTCTGTGATCAATTTTAAAAAGGGGGTGGGGTGGCTGAAGACTGGCTCAGGGAGGAAGGGAGCTGGGAATGCAAACGTTGAACCGTCATCAGTTATTTCTGTTTACGTTAGAACTAGCATAGTCTGAGTGCTAAGCAAAATTCCACAACTTTAAGGTCTGCCATCAACTCAGACCTGTGTAACTGAAGGTTCAAATGTATAGACACATAGGTATAAGCTTGTTCCTTTTATTTAATTATGGAGGAGGTAACTTAAGTGTCTGAATTCTGAGCCCTCATCTGTTTACTTCCACAAAATACTACTCACTCTGAAAGCAAACGGCAAATTAACCACAACACAGTATTTCACCATTTCCTCGGTAATTCTATTACTCTTCAAAACTTCAATTAAATGTGTTTTTAAAAGAACTATTCTAAGTAAATTATTTTTCCCCCATGTGTCTGTGTGAAAGACCCGTGCAAGTCAGAAAGTTAATGCCCAGTAGTTCACTGGGCTCATTTACACTCAAAGATCTTGTGTAGATGGTTAGAGTAAAACAATGAGGAGACCCACCTTCAACATCTTCACCTTTGTAGCTTGTACAGTACCACTAAATGCACACATTTATACAATTTACAGCTTCTCCCATCTTGTATACTCCACCCTATCATTCACTGACACTAAGTCCCCCTTCTAGGGAGTACTAGGTGTCAGGTTAATCTTTTGATAGTAACTGATCACTGCAAGCCTTACCTTAGTCTTTATATCCTTATCTACCCCTAGGACTCAATTTTATGACCCTCCATTTCAATCTCCCTACGCATACAGTAGAAGTCCTTCTATTTTCCTGGCCCTAGGCAAGTAAATCTCTGCTTCCCCCTAAGCAGAGAGACAGCATGGAGACTCTACTGCACCAAATGCTTATAAGGCCACAAAGGAAATATGAGGATTTCTCTGCCTGGGCTCATCCCAGACTTCCTCCTCATTCTTAACTTTCCCCCTCAATTCTGAGATCTCTTAACTAATCATGACTAGAAATCTATAATTTATGGTAGGGAAATGGTTCATAGTACTTTAAAAGCCTGGTCATACTGTAAGTAAAAATAAAAGCAAAAGCTAAGAGGCATTCAACAAGAAGTAACAAAACAACAGCTATCACACCAGCACTGTAGGCCCTCTATGGAACTTAAGTCATTTCACTTAAGCTCTGAGTGTCTGGGTTAAATATAAAGTTAAAGATGATGCCCAGTAACCTTGGGGTTGAAAGCTGTGGTTAAATCTAGCTTTGGCTGTGTATAGCCCTTCTGAAGTTCTGCATTCTCTCTGCACCTTTTCCTTTGGGTGGGCTGTATAGCACAGTACATGTTCTTCTCATCTGAGCAGTTAGGGGCTTTAAGCTACTGAATGTGTACATGCAGCTACAAAAATGCATCATGAGGCCAACCCTAACTTAAGAAATCAGAGATCCCTTACTGGCTCATGCCACAACTCAGTTACAAATCCTTCCTTCTAGCAGAAGCATAAAGATTATTGTTGTTGGCCACCTTCCCACTTTCACCTCAAAATCCTGGCATGTCTCTGACAGCACAGCTATGCACAGCATTGACACTATAGCTTTAAATCTAGCTAGTGTACTTGGCCAAACTTTCTATTTTCATTGTACTTCAGAGTGACTTTGACAAGACTTCTTTCCTGATCGTTCTATCTCCTTTTGATTATCAAAAGGGATCTTCTGTAAATTAGTAATTCCAGGTTGTCTACATCACTCAAGACAGCAGTCATCAAATTCTTCCCATGTGTTCAAATATGGGATTCTGTAGTCCATTTATGCCAGCTCTTTTTCTCCTTGTGGCCAACTGCCACCACCCTCTCTACTTTCTAGCTGTATAACTGAATACCACATTGTTTCAATGTATCACTGTTCCCAGGAGGAACAACTTAGAATTGTGATATTAAGTAAGGACTAACTTCTATCAGACTCACTAAGACCCAGAGGTGTTCTGGGCTGATTAAAATGTCTAGTGCCAGGAAAGAGCAGGCTTTCATTACTGTAGTCACAGCTGTCCTGGTCACTCCCTTGGATGAGCAACACTGGCAGTGTCTTCTCTGCCTCTGCAGGTGTTCATCAGAGCAGCTTAACCTACACAAAGCCCACCTCCTTTACATTCCCAGGAACCTAACAAGGCAACAAGGAAGCGCTCAGGCCAACCCCATACTCCACATTCTACCACCTTGGTACATATAAGCATGCTATATATGTATTTTGGCTTCCAACTACAATATGTGGCTGGTAACTCCCCCTCAGGTGGGCTATGGAAACAAGATTTTTCTCTTCCCCAACAGGATCTTAGCAGCTGTAATCTTCCCGGCCTTCTCAGTCTTGGCACTGAATCTCTCTGGCTACTGGGCATGCCACTCAGTGAAATACCATCTGCTCAGCATGCTTGAGAACCTGAGTTCAAACCCCACCACCCAAAAACAATGGGATTTTTCTGACCTACCCTTGTCCTACAGTAGACTGTAGAATCTTCCTCATTCCAGAGGAGTTCTGACCCATAACCTGAAGGGAGAAATGCTCCTTGGAGAGGCCACAACTGTAAAGTAGACCAGCCTTGTTGGGTTTCCCTATCTACACAAGTCTCCATATTTAGACCTGGAGAGTGACCCAAAGCTCCAGGCTCCTTCTCCTTATCTTGCTGTAGGTATCTTCTCTGTAGGTATCTTCTCTTGTAATATTCTTTATGATAAACCAGTGAACTTGATTCCTGGACCAGGAACTCCAATTTCTGGCCTTGTGACTAGCATATAAATATGGGGAAGATGACCAAGCTATGCAATCAATCGGTTTTGATCTCCTAACAAAGAACTAAAGTAGAAGTCACCAAGCAAAACAGGCTTGCTAGTAAGGAGAAAGCACACCTAGAAAGCTAGTAAGCACACCTGCTGACACCACAGCAGTCTTCTCTGTCAACATTACGGTGTGTGAACAGAGACAAAAACAGACACTATTTCATCTGTGGCTCTTGCTAGGCAGAGTCTGGTGATCCTCTGACAGTCCCTAAAGTGATTTTTTTCCTTACACATACCTGACCCAGATCCTAAAGAAGCCGCCAAAAGATCAGAGGAGAAGCTGAAGAGATGGTGCTTGCAACCAGCTGCTCTTCCAGGGCACCTGGGTTCAATTCCCAGCACCCACATAGTGGCTCACAACCATCTTCCAGTTCCAGAAGACACAATGCCCTCTTCTAGCCTTTCAGGCACCAGGCATGCCTATAATACACATACATACACACATACATGCAAAATATTCATACACATAAAATAAAAACAATCAGAAGAGACATTTAATAATGTCATTTCTTGGCAAAGTCACACACTCAATACATATAAGGATGCTATTTATTAGTGTGTACAACCCCCACCTCACCCCCAAATGTGTGCACAGACAAATACATGTAGCAACACTTTTCTTATTCTTTTAAAAAAATTGTTCCAGCAATTTTGAGTAAGATGAAATACAATAGAGCTGTAAAAGGTTTGTGCATTATCCACTTCTGTCCTCTTCCCTAGTGGTGGGAACAACGTGCTGTTCCTGAAGAGTCAAGCTGCTCATGTCTGTGCTCTCCTTTGAAAGGCTCACTTGGCAGTGTTAACTACCGGCTGATGCTCCTTTGCAGTGTCACCACAGTTTAGCTGATCTTAGGACTCCTTTCACCATGTCATCTAAGGTACATTAGACAAAAAGTGAGAAAATGTGTATTCTAAAAGATTATTTCTTATTCTTATTAAATATGCTCTCATTTTTAAAGATTCATAAGAGAATTTCAACATGCGCTGTAGGGGAGAACTAATTTACTAATAGTAAAAGAAATGACATTTGGAGCTGGCAGTAAAGTGCATATTAAAGTATTACCCTGTGTGATGGTTAATCTCAGTTGTCAACTTGCTATGATCTAGAACTACTTGGGTAGAGGATTATCTTTATTACATGGTTCTTCTCGGGGGTGAGGAGGGGCACGGTGTTCCTGGGCTAGGATTCTGGACAGAATGTGTAAAAAGAGAAGTGAGCTGACCACAAGCAAGCACCACCACTCTCTCCCTCATGACTGTGAACACAGTGTGGCCAGCAACTTCAAATCCCTGTCTCCATGACTCCTGCAATGATGGGACTGTACCCTGGAACTATGAGACAGAATAAAGCCTTCCTTCCTTGAGTTGCTTTTGTCAAGGTATCTTATCATAGCAACGCAAAAGTAACTATGCCAGTGCAAACACAAGGATCCAAGCTTCATATCTAATATCCACATAAAAGTCCAGGTACAAATGGCATGTGCCTGTAACTCCAGACCAGAGGTAATAGACACAGGGCTCCCTGGAGCTCATTAGCTAACCAGTCTACATTAACTAAAGGTTTCCAGGTTGATTTCCCCACCTGCCTACATCCTTACACACACACACACACACACACACACACACACACACACACTCACACACACACTCATACACATACCTGTGCACACCACATGTACATACAAAGAAACGGTATTCTAAAACAAACAAGCAACTATAAGACTTGGGACTCTTCACTGTCTGCTGTCAGTATCTATTGTTGTTTTAATTTTAAATTTTTTGGTGTGTGTGTGTGTGTGTGAGAGAGAGAGAGAGAGAGAGAGAGAGAGAGAGAGAGAGAGAGAGAGAAGGGGGGCAGAGAGGGGGGGCAGAGAGAGAAAGAGAGAGAGAGAGAGAGAGAGAGAGAGAGAGAGAGAAAGAGAGAAACAATCTTCTATATCCCAAGCTTGCCTTGAACCCACTATTTAGTGGAGGATGATTCCGAGCTTCTATTCGTCCCTTCTGCCTTCACATCCCAGCACTGGATCGCAGCATGTATTACACTCCGTTTACATGGTGCTGGGGCTAGAACCCACGGCTTCTTGCACATCAGGTTGTACTCTACCAACTCAGCTACATGTCCAATCCCAAGTTCGGTTCTTTAGACCACATACTAAATCAAAAACAGGATTTTTTTTTTTTTTGGTATTTGTTTATATATTTAAATATTGCAAGGAAGAGAAAAAGCAGAGTGATTTTAAATCCCCATTTTCTCTTAAAAGACAACCTTCAGGACATTTTAAAGTTTATGTTCTTACTTATATTTTTACTTAAACTGCCATATATAAAATGCTTATCCAAGAATGGGCATTAATCACATGCTATACAGTCATACTTAAGATTTAAGGAGAAGAATTACATTAGATCAATACACTAAGAAAATCAAGCATCCATTTATGCTCTAGCTAACTGTACAGAAAGTACTCTACAAATGGCTCAGCGCTGTTCAAAACCAATGGGATTCTAAGCTGGGTAAGCTGCTACATGCTTGTAGACGCAATCCTTATAAGAATTACACAAGTGCCCCATACAGGGCAAGACCCTATCTATATAAACAAGTAAATACATAAGTAAGTTTAGCTATGCTGATCACTTTGAAAAAAGCACTTTTAAAGAGATATTTCTCGATTACTCAAGTTTAAGGCTCTGGTTTTTTTCACAGCCTTCTTTTTTAATTTATTATGTATGTCCATCTATGCATTCAGATGTAAGTGCATCTATAAACCACAAGGCAATATACACTATCTTCTTCAATTGTTGTCCAACTTATTTTTTGAGACAGCATTTCTCACTGAGCCTGCTGACCAGCAAGCTCCAGAAATCTTTTTGTACTTCACTCCCAGGGTTAGAGCTATAGATGCACTCCGCCAGGCCCTGCTTTTTACGTGGCTGTGGGGACCCAAACTCAGGGGCTCATGCTTATGCAGCAGGCACTTTACAGACTGCGTCATCTCCCCAGTCTCCTTAAGGCTTTATAATAAATTCAATGTATCATATTTTAAGAATCTTTTAAATTCACTACATATTAAATGACCAGCCGCTAAAACAGGTAAATATCATTTCTAATAATCTTTACATTTCATAGTATTTTATGATATAAGACATTTCACATGCACTAATGTGATTTTTAAAACAGTCTCTATATAAGCTATGTATCTTCTCTTTTAATAGATGAGAAATTATGGGAAATTATAAAAAATCTGGTCTTTTCCCAAGGGTGCAGAGTGTGCAAAAGGCACACTCTAAACCTTGGTTTTTCCTAGTGTAAATGCAGCATCCTTTCAACTTTGAACTCTTGTTCCTAAGGCATTGCTCTATGCAGAGGTAAAGCCACTAGCACAGAAGAAATCAGCATGCAGTGTTTTCATTGCTGAAGTTGCTCAACTCTCAGCTGGAACGCTTTCTTCCCCAGAATATTTGCTATTCTCTAACATGCCCATGGTGACTTTATGGAACATTAGGTCTTCGACTTATACCCAGCTCACCTGAGATTGAGCACCTGATATGCTTTCACTAACTTGGCTAAATTCGTGGGCTTTTTCAAGATACCACTAGAAAGTCTCTACCATACCATGCAAGAAACCTCAGTTAAATTTATCTGTGATGACAAATTATCAATGAAGTGGTTTTTCAAACTCTTAATTATTGGGGAAATAATGTTTTCAATTTCTAACTAAATATTAAGAATTAAGGACAATTTAATAATAGCTCATTTGAATATTTTTTCTTACTCAAAAGAAGGCATATCCTAATGTCTAATATATTTTTATAATACTATTTACCCAACTTGCAAGCAGATCTACATTTTGATAGTTTTACTCACCAAATAATCAAAGGAAGAATGGGGGTGGGGATGGGAGAGCATATTCAGCTTGTAAATGTTTATACGTCTCTATATGGACATGAGGAAGTTCAAAAACAAAGTGAGTCAGAATGAATGAAAGCTCAAACATATGAGTAATAGCAAAATCAGCTACTATTCTCTATTAGCTGAGACTCTGTGGGAAGAATGCTTTAACAATAGCCAAATAAGAAGTACAACTGCTCTGTGAAAATGTAACGAAATGAACAAATGATGACTGTTAAGAAGCCAAAGCTGCTATAATTCCCATTCCAGCTACCCACATCCCACAGCCTATTTACAACTACAAGAGTACCTCAAACACAACAAACAGCATTATCATCATTTGAGAATCCCTGATCCAGAAAACAAGGTTTTAAGAGTTTGAAGTTGAACAAACTCTTCTCTGGAATTCTAAAAATTGGGTCCCTTAGTAGTGAAAAATAGTGACATCAACAGGTTAGAAGTGTCCAACCCACACACAATAAAGTCTAGAAAGGAAATGTGTAAGTTGGTCACAAGAGGCTAGGGACACAGGGGTAAAGAAACAGGGTCCAGTGGAAATAACAGATGAGAATGTTGATGGCCAACATGCATGGCATCTTCACGGTATGCCAGGTCCCATGCTTTGTGTACATTATCCTTGTACCTGTGGGATACGCACTATTCTTACTTTCCAAGTAAGAAACAGATGTTTAGAGAGGCTAAACACTATACTCACAAAAACCTTGAGTCCTGGTTGAGTTGGGATGAGGATGACCAAGGTTCTGGCCATTGAGCATTACAATATAATGGAAATAATGTTTCCAACTTTGTATCACAGTTGGGTCACAGATGTCAAGCTGTGCAAAGTACCTATCCTCCTGGATATCAGTCAATGACTGCTGAACTCTAACCCTGTCCTACTCCTGAATCTGCTGGTCAGTAAGACCTGACCATGAACAACTCCAAGAAAGGCAGTCTTTTGGATAGCAAGATTATGAAATGGGAGGCAGCCTGGAAAACACAGGAAGAAGTCATCTCAAAAAGAATAAATAAAAATAAATCCGAAGAAAAACACTGGTAGGGCTGGAGAGATGGCTCAGCGGTTAAGAACACTGACTGCTCTTCCAGAGGTCCTGAGTTCAATTCCTAGCAACCACATGGTGGTTCACAACCATCTGTAATGAGGTCCGATGCCCTCTTCTGGTATGTCTGAAAAGCAGCAGTGTACTCACATACACAAAATGAATAAATCTTTAAAAAAAAATGATGATGATGTGAAGAAGAAAAAAAAGACACCAGTAAAAAAAAGGGGGGGGGGAGGGGTAGTTTAGCTCAAACCTAGAAAAAAATAATTTGCTACTTAAACTCAAGTTTGCTAATTCAGATTATGCTACACAGCACCTTAAACATTTCAAGCATTTCTTTATTCTGAGCAATCAAAACAAGTTCAAAACACAGGATATAACTATCATGTTCCTGCCTCAAGGAAAGATATATCAGTATATATCAGTAAAGATAAAAACAAAAACAAAACAGGGTCTCAAGAAGTGGCTCAGGGCTTAAGAACACTAGTTGCTTTTGCAAGGGAGCCAGGTTTGATTTCCAGCACCCACTTGGTAGCTCAGAGCCATCTGCAAAGCCAGCCCCAGGGGTTTGATGACATCTTCTGACCTTTCCAGCACCAACCATGTGGTGTTCATACATACATACATACATGCAAAACACCCCCCTCTTCCCCTCTCCGCACCCCCACCACCTCTCTCTGGTAGGTCTTTTAAAAATTCAGCAATAATTCTAAGACAGTTTAGGGCCCCTTTAAGTAGAGTTCCAGATATCAAAAAGCAGAGATGGACAGTAAACATCAGAATTCCTGACCATGTGACTCAGAGTTCCTAGATGGTCTGCCCTCTTCACTGTTCTCATTGCCTAGGCCCCATCTCTGTTCTTTCCAGATAGGCTTTCTCTGTCATCTTATCAAGGAGATGGCCCTGTAATCTTCTATCACAAAACCCAGCCCGTTGCCTTCATTTTTCTTAAGCCATTTCTTGTTTACCTCCATGTCTTCCCTCCTGCATCCTCAAAGGGACATGCTCCATCAGAGGTGAGACAGCTAGGTTCACTAGTCTCTACACACTCAAAAGGGAGCTCTACGCTGGCTCTAAGCAGCTCCATCAGAGGTGAGACACTGGGTTCACTAGTCTCTACACACTCAAAAGGGAGCTCTACGCTGGCTCTAAGCAGCTGCTCAAGATTTTCTGAACAAGAAAAAAAAATGTATACAGATTTTTCAAACGGTCAGCCACGTCTCTCAAAACACACACACACATACACACACACCTGAAATATATTCATTGTTTTACTGAGTTATTTATTGTGTATTCAAGGGTAGAGGTCAGAGGACAACTTGAGAAAATCAGTTCTCTCCTGCCATGTATATCCCAGGGATTGAGCTCAAATCAGGCTCTGTCTCTACCCTTAAAATATTTAAACTTTAAGTCACCCACTGTGGACAGGGCAAAAGAGATGAGAACCCCAAATTATCTTAACAAACAGTAAAGGTGTGAGATGAAGAAAATCCATCTTGTATTTTGTATGGAGCATAGCAGGCATCCAATAACTAACTAAATTTGAATTAATTAGCTTAGGACCTGTACAGAATATATCTTCTGAATGAAATGCTCAATCTGTTTATATACTATCCCATAAATGTTTCTTATGGGAAGGGATGTAAATACAGATCGTATTTCTGCTGCCCAAATCATGGTATGCTGGCATAAACACGAAATTTTCAACATATAATCTGTTGAACTTCATTAGACACAAGGAGCGCTTTATGAAGAGTTGGTATCATACTGATACCAAAGATATCCAAACGACTCTAATAATTCAACATAAGTCGTTTGCTAAAGTTGTCAAGAGATTTCTGGGCTTGCCTGTGTCAATCCCCCCAATAAACCTAAGAAATGGACTCGGGCCTGTTATTTTCACAACACCCCCTGTCAAATCCCACACAGAGCTCCTAAGGCCTCCCGGTGAGGAAAGGCCATTACAGGGGAGCTGCCTCAGATGCCCAGACATGATCACTTTGACCTCTGCCATTCGGTTTCCTGAATCTCTCTCCCTTTCAGCCCAACTCGGTCTTCTATTTTTATCTGATTTTTCTTTTCTGCATGCGAGGATAAGACACATCTCGGGCCTGGGTCGAAACGCCTCTCCGGGGCCAATGGCTGTCTCCCCACCTTACAGGTGGCCCAGGGCCTCGCAACCCCCCGCCCCTCCCACGCAGACACCCTGCAAAGTTTTGGGGACGGGGGGACAGCGCAGTGGCCCTATTCCAGCGGCGCACCGTGAAGCGCAAGATGGCCCTGAGCCGGCCCCACTGCAGCGCGCGGGGGCGGCGGGGCCGAGGGCCGGGACGCGGCCGACCTGCGAGCCAGAGGCCCGGCCGCGCGCGTTCCCGGAGCCAGCGGGCGCCAGGTGAGCCGCGGGCGGGGGCGGCCAGGTGGGCCGGAGCGGGCAGAGCCAGAGCCGCCACAGCGTTCACCGAAACCCGGCCCGGGGCGGGGATCCCGGGGCGAGGCCGGGCCCGAGACGCGGAGCTCGGGCGGCTTCCTCAGACAGCCCCGGGGACGCAGCGGCTCCACAGGCCGCGGCTCGGCCGAGCGCCTCGCGAGGGGGCCCCGGGGTCTCTGCGCGCCCACCGTCCTTACCCTGCATGCTGCTGACCGCCGGGTGGCCAGAAGCTGGAGGTCCGATGGGCCCCGGGGTGCCGCCACCGCCCCCGGAGCCGCCGCCGCCGCTCGGGCTCGGAGCCGCCATTGTTGGAAGTGAAGAGCCGAGCGGCGCCGCGGCGGCTGCAATGCAGCAAGCTCGGCCTCTCGCTCCGCTGAGGGCGCGGCGTGCGCCGCCTTGGCCACGCCCCGGGCACGCCTCCGTCACGCCCCCGGGCACACCCCCACTAGCACTGACGCGCAGCCTGCAATACAGGTTGAGCTGCAGCGCCCAGCACTGAGGGCAGGGCCTGAAGTCCTGGATCAGGGTGACTCTCAACCTACCACTCAGGGACCCATAGTGGCTTGCAGAATCAGAAATATATGTGCATTGAGAAAAGGGAAAGACTTACAGCCCCAAAGCTTTAGAACTCCCTTCTCTGAACCTCAGAACCCAAAATCAGAACACGTAGAGTTCTACGAGATCTCAGAAGTCACGCTTCCTGTCCAGTCTCTGATCCATCACTGCAGAAGAGATGACAATAACTGTGGTCTCAACCCAGAGCTCTCTGTTCTGCTGGGGACTAACAGGAGTATTTCACTGACAAAAAAAAAAAAAAAAAAGTATCAGAACCCGAAAGAAAAAGTTCCGGTGTAGGCTTTTCAGTCCAGAATCCATGCCAAATATTTTGTTAATTTATTCTGTGTGGGAAGAAGACAGCAAACAGCAAAAGGTGAGGCTGTGATGGCCTTCAAACGCATCTCTTTTTCAAGCGCAGATCAGAAGGTGGCTTTCTTTGAAGGAAGTTATATTTTAGTTCCAGAAGAAGAATCAAAGAGCATAAAGCTGTCCGTGACGACACATGCCTTTAATCCCAGTGCTTAGGAGGCAGATCTCTCTAAGTTTTCAGTCAACCTGGTTTATGGATGGGTTCCAGAATCTTCTCTAAAAATGGTTTTAAGGATGAAAAACATCAAATAAAATACTTCTTCCAAAACAAATCGCCATTTTAGGAAACATGGGTGGACGCAAAAGAAAAAAAAAACAATATAATATAGTTGCGTTTTTATTTTTATTTTTTATTTTTAGCTTGGGCACTTTAACACCCAGGGGAAAGGCATCAAAGGTTCCATAATTTGCTAGCAATAAAACAAGAATCAGATCCTGTCACTACCAGACTCTGACCCCAGTGTGTCATGGCATTTGACTTGTCAGGAAAGTTTCCCAGCCGGCTCTAGTATCACTATGGTGTGTGAGTGTGGTGTGTGAGTGTCATTTCCACAGTTCCTTGGGGGCTGAAGCAATGCAAAGAAATAGCTTAGAGGAATTTGAATTTCCCTCTTTCCGTAAGCTTCATGAGCGTCCCAATCTCAGTCTTTGGTGTAAATAATAAATATCTCACAGTCTTAGGGAAAGTGCTTTTGTAAATCTCTCACCCCACTTCCAACAAGTTTATAGTTATTTAATAATGTATATTATATTATAATTATATGCATTATTTATATAGTATATAGTATATATTATAAAATATATATTATAAAATATGTATTATACTAGTTATATATATTACAAAATATATAATATGATATATACTTGTATAATATGTTATTATATTACATTATATTTTTTATATATTGTGCATATATATATGTATATATATATATGCACCAATCTCTTAAAGACATCACTGGAGTTTGAATGAATGCTAGAAGATGCATATATTATTGTTTCCAATATTCCCTTAGAAGGTGTATAGGTCATATAAAAGGACTTTAATCAGACTAGGGAAACATTGACCCACCATAGTTAAATGAACATGAAAGAGACAGCAAGTAACAAAGAAACCTGGGGAAAACACTCAACCCAGCAAGTTCATGAAGGTAAGGGTGTGTTCCTGGGGTGTGAACCAGCCAAGCAATTTGTCTAATGTTGGGCTTGTGATAAAGCTGGCCTGGATTTGCATCGCTGTTGGTATTGTAAACTAATAGATAAGGACTGAGAACAAGAACCTCTCATTAAGTCTACAGGTGGGCAGAAACAAGACAGGACTTGGGCTTGTTAAAGCTGATGAAGCTGTGTGCATGCCTTTTGCTTGTTCTTGTGTCCCTATTTTTCTTGTAAGTTTCTGTGTTGTGTTTATTATAGACTGAGTTGGATTCCTCAGAACTTGTTTGTTGAAGTCCTGAGCCCTGGCATTGTGACAAGGGCTGTGTTTGAAGATGGTAGGGTCTTTAAGGAGGTTGGTAAGATAGAAGAGGTCATTGGGGGACCGCTAGCCCACTCACTTGGTGTTCCTAGCGTGAGATGGTGCGTGGACACATAGGGAACGATCCACATGAGGAAACTGGAACATGGGGATCGACGAGCCAAGAAGAGAAACCACTTTGGCCACATCTTGATCTCAGAGCTATGAGCAAACAAATTCCTGTTGCTTGAGCTATCTGCCTGTGGTGCTTTGTTATGGCAGCTACAGCACACTAACATTGTATGTGGCTTTTAAAAATGAATATCTCGAAGGGAGCTTGGAATTTGGGGTAATAATAGTAGTAGCTAGCATAATTTGGGGGGAGAAAGGGAGGACAATTAGACAATGTGTATTAAACCCCAGAAACATCCTGTTTATAAATCAGTGTACCGGATCTCTGCATGGGCCTGGCAGTCTAGACTCTGCTGTGCAACCAGAGGACTGGAGAAGCACTAACACCACTGTCTAGAGTAATGTGGAGTGAGAGCAAGCTGCCTTGGAAGACGCTGCAGAGAAAGAGTCATGTTTGCCTAGCCGGTGATTAGGGAACCTCAGTGGCAAAATCTAGCTTGCTGCTTCTCTATGATTCATGTCTCAGTGGTTAGATTAAGAGTAGAGTTTTCAGGGGCCAGAGATATAACTTAGCAGTGGAAAGCATTAGTTTTTCTTACAAAAATCCTGAGTTTGATTCCCAGCACCAGCGTGGTGCCTCAGAACCATCTGTAGTAGAATCTGACACCCTCTTCTGACCTCTGCTTGCCCCAACCATGCACGTGCTACAAACACATAGGTGCAGGCAAAACACTCATACACAGGAAATAAAATAAATTTTAAACTTTGTAATTTAAAAAAAGAGTACATTTTCACTTTATATCCCAAATGAAATAAAAGTAATTTACAAATGGATTTCACCTTCGGACCCCAATTTCCAAATCTGGAAAAGTAAGAAGAGTAATAGCCCCACCACCACTGCCACCACTGCCACCACTGCCACCACTGCCACCACTGCCACCACTGCCACCACTGCCACCACTGCCACCACTGCCACCACTGCCACCACCGCCACCACCGCCACCACTGCCACCACCGCCACCACCGCCACCACCGCCACCACCGCCACCACTGCCACCACCGCCACCACCGCCACCACCGCCACCACTGCCACCACTGCCACCACTGCCACCACTGCCACCACTGCCACCACTGCCACCACTGCCACCACTGCCACCACTGCCACCACTGCCACCACTGCCATGTGGCTAACAGAGCCAACAGATATTCCCTGTATGTGTTCCATCAACAACTTTCTGAAAACTCATCTCCTTTCTACCCCAAGTCACCAAGGGCTTAGGACCAAGCCATTGCAATGTCTGTTGTGGCCTCTTCAGGCACAATGAACTGTGTGGTTTCTGGGTACCATTTGAGCAGCTTGTCAACTGGAAATATGACATGTGAAAGAGGCTTTGACCCATTCTACCACCAGAAGAGCCAGAGCTTCAGACAGAGTCAGATGGCCATTCAAGTGATATTACTAATGTTGCCAATAACCACGCATCTGTGTAGAACTGCAGGCAAATGTTTATCATGGCACTGTTTGTAACGATAAGAAATGAAACTCTTAAAACTCTAGGTCATTACCACCAAGGGAAAATGTAATATTGGTTGCACTGGCCATAGTCTGACCAGATACAAATATACTTCAAAAGGATGTGGTTTTATTTTACCAGAACTACATCCACACCCAGCACTTATAACCTGTGTCCTATTTCTCTGACTTCACTTTTTAAAAGAGAGGAATGCTAAGTGCTGTCATGCATGCCTGAATCCCAAACTCTGGAAGGGAAGTTAAGGCAGGAAGATTGTGAGTCCCAGCCTGCCTGGGCTAGATAGGGAGAAACTGCTTCAAGCAGAAAGAAGGGGATGGGATATCAAAAAGAAGGGAGAGGGGAGAAAAGACAAGAGGAGGAAGGGAAGGGAAGAGGGAAAGTAGGAAGTGAGGAAGGAAAGAAGAGGGGGAAACAAGAAAAGTCAAGTGAAGTGAAACCCCAGCATGGCAGGTTCCCAGCACTGGGAGGCCAGGGCAGGAAGATCTTAAATTCAAGGCCAGCCTGGGATACATATGAGACACTGTAGAAAAAGGAAGGAAGGGAGGGAAGAGGAGAGGAGAGGAGAGGGGAGGGGAGGGGAGGGGAGGGGAGGGGAGGGGAGGGGAGGGGAGGGGAGGGGAGGGGAGGGGAGGGGAGGGGAGGAGAGGAGAGGAGGAAGGGAAGGGGCGGTATGTAGGGAAGGGAGCAGTATGTGCTGCTTTGGGAGCAGAGAGCTTGGAGATGATAGAGAATTGGGACCATCCAGGGATGATGGTGATACTCTATTTCTTGAAAGGAAGTTCTTGAAGTATACACACATGGCCAAAAAAAAAAAAAAAAAAAGCTATAAATGGATACTTAAGATTTGTGTACTTTTTTACGTATATTATCTTAAAAAAAAACCTAATGAGTATCAAACTCTAATTGATTATATATTAAACTATTTAAGGGGGCCATGTAGTGCCTGAGAATGTGCAATAGTCTTTGAGAAGTGGTTGAGTTGAAGAACACCCCCCTGGGGGGGGGGGTGAGCAGATGCGTGCTACCAGAAGCTTTCTAAAATGTTCTAAAGCTTCTAAACTGGCAACATCTAGAGAAGCATACTGATTTGAACTGTAGTATTTTCAATTTTAATGTCTGAAATTTTCATAATATTACAAAAGTCAAAAGCACAAGACCACTAAAAAGCATTCTAAAGTTAAACATATTGCTACATTATGCTGTTGATAAAATTACAAAAGAATCAATGTAATTGGAAATCCACTTAAAGTTTGTCCTACTGGCTAGCTCTTGTCAATAGAGGTTAGAAATTGCTTAAGGGAGTGTGTGGAATGCTTTTGTTGCTTTCTGGTTGACTGTTTTGGGTTTTTGTTTGTTCATTTTTTTAAATATATAACAGTATGTGGTTTGAATTTAGTAACACTTCTTTGTCTCAATGTACCTTTTGCTTGAAGGCAGTCTTTCCATAAGAGCTCTTGCTGGTCTTATAGTCTCAGGCTCCCACATGCTAGGATTATAGGCATGGGCCCTCTTGCCTGCTGTGAAGGCCAATATTGATTATCAACTGGACAGAATCCCGAATCTCCTAGGAAACAAACCTCAGAGAGAATCTGTAAGAAAATTCCCAGGTTGGGTTAATCCAGGTAAAAAAAAATCTCAGTCTAAAATGTGGGTGGCACTATCTCACAGGCCGGAGTTATGACAAATAAAAAGGGGCCTATGAGGCTACTGGAGAAATGGTTCAGCAATTAAGGGCATTGGCTATTTTTCCAAAGGACCCATGTTCGAATCCCAGCACCTAAATGACAGTTCACAACTGTCTGTGATTCCAGTTCCAGGGGATTCTTACAACCTCTGACACAGACATACATGGAGGCAGAAGACCAAGGTAAATAAAATAAAATAAATAAATAAATAAATAAATAAATAACAAGGTTGGGGGGGGGGAGTGCACTCATCTCTCTCTGCTCCTGACTGCAGATGCTCCTGTCCAGAATCATGCTCCTGCCACTGTGCCTTTCCATCATGACAGATTGACTGCATCCTCACACTGTGAGCCAAATAAACCCTTCGTCCTTTAAGTCAGGCATTTGGTCACAGTAAGAAGAAAATTCTGGATGTACCTGGCCCACTCTGTCTTTCTGGTGAGAGATTGAACATATCCTCTATATACCTATACCATGCAGTTTACCCACCGACCTGGCACTTCTGTGATTTTTAGTATAGTCACAGAAGTCTGCAGCCATCAGAAGAAGCGAGTTTAGAATGTTTTCATCACACCCCCCCAAAAGAAGCCTATCCCTTTTACATCCACTACATGACTACCAGTCACGCCCTCTATATTGGCACAAGCTAGAGTTGTCTGGGAAGAGAAAAATCTTGAGAAAGTGCCTCCATCAGAATGGCCTGTGGGAGGTATTTTCTTGACTGTTGGTCGATGTGGAAGGGCCCAACGTGGGCTGTGTCACGCCTGAGCAGATGATCCTGATGTATGGGAAAGCAAACTAAGGAAACCCGCAGGAAAAAGCCAGGAAGCAGCGCTCCTGTGGTCAGTGCTGTGGTCACTCCTTCAGGTTCCTGTCTTGAGCTCTTGCGCTGACTTCCCTTCATGAGGAACTGTGAGCTGTAAGATGAAGCAGACTCTTTCCTCTCCCAGTTGCTTTCAGTCATGTTTATCGAAGGGATAGACACCCCCAACTCACACACCCTCCCCAGATCTAGGAGAGCAGAAATCCATTTCCTGTCTACACAGATTTGCCTGGCTTTTTGCACGTTGATCTTTTGGAGGACTTAGTAAGGGTACGTTGTATCAACGTGACAGATTTTTGTGTATCCATTTGTCCATTGATGGGCATTTCAGGGTGTTTTCACTTTTAGGTTATTCTCAACAATGTTTCAGTGAAGGTTTGTATATGAGGTTTCCTGTGGGTGTCAATTTTATGATCTCTAGGTATGCATCTAGGAGTGAAACTGAAGGCTCTTAGGGAAACTGTGTGCAAAAAGCCACTTAAAGATTATCAGACTCCTTCCCAAAGTGGCTGAGTCATTTGTATTCTCAGAATACCCGTGGGTTTCGATTTCACCACCTACATACAGATTGTTATCTGTTGCTCTTAGTGCAGCCTCCCTAGCTAGCCTTGTTCTGTTTGGGAGCATTTTGCCTACAATATCCAATGAACTGAGCAGTAACAGGTATTGAGTTTATATATATATATATATATATATAACTAGATAAGGAATATATAAAAATCACAAAGGAAATGTATGTTTTAAGACAGACTACCATGAACTTTGAGGTCATGATCAGTCACTTCTGAATGAATCACATCACAACAGATTCAAGCAGTCAGAGCTTAAGAAAGCCTTCCTCTTCGCATGCTGGAAGCTGGACTGTATACTAATGAGATACCGGTAATTAAAATCTGCCAGTAACTGAAAAAAAAAAAAAAAGACTTTATCATCAGCACAGATTAGCAACAATTATTTCTGGGCTATTTTTGGAATGTGAAAAGGAGTGGAATTCCCCAATTTTGGGGATTAATGAGCAGGAGAGATGTCACAAGAGGAAAAAAAAATCTGAATTGATTTTAAACAATTATATTTGATTGGCTTGGAGTTTTTTTTTCAGATGTAGTCTCAGTACTCAGTGAAAGCCAGCATGACCTCAGTCTCCCAGTTTCCCTACCTCGGCCACCTGACTGCTCAGAGTCCAGGTGTGGATCACTATGTCCAGCTACAGGACACTTTATAATTTTGTTTTGAATAAATAATTCATAGAAAAACTTTTAATTATTTTAATACCCAAAGAGCCCACAAGCCAATATGCTAACAGAGTGCAATAAAAATGAATAAAACATGAATGACTTATTTATATTTCATTATTTATAGCTTATGATTACAACTCTCATGTGTAATTGCAGTAGTGCACATTGAAACAATGATTTATTATAATGCTTTGCTTTAAAAAAAAAAGACAAAGAGGTGTTTGATAACTTTTTTATTGACTCCTCTTTACCGACACCTTTTTTTTTTTTTTTTAGACAAGGTTTCACAATATAGCTGTGGCTGACCTGGAACTTGCTACATAGACCAGTCTAGCTCTGAGCTCTCAGTGGTCTACCTGCCTCTGCCTCCTATTGTGTAGCAATTTCCTCCAAGGTAAAGCTTCCTGTTTTGAAGGGAAGCTCATTGAGCCTCAAGATGCTTTAAAAGTGAGTGGAATATAGGAGTATACAACTCAAAAGCTTCAGGAACTCCTTGAAACTAACCAGATTACTAGGTCCCTGCCTCTCCAAGAATATGTAGGCCCAGAGGATTGCAATCTTAGGCCATCAGAACAACCTGAAAGAGGCACTCTCGAACCTGTAGAGCAGCTTGAGGGATTTCAGTAACCTCTTAGGATTTCAGTAGGTTTATAGGTTTGGGGGCTGCCACCCATGCTGTTTTGGGCTCTGGTGATGTAACCGTCTTTGAGTAATTTCTGTTACAGTAACCCCTCACCTACATTCCTGTAAGTAATCCCAATAAACTCATTGGTTCACTATGGACTTGGATGGTGTTTTCTTGCTTTGGTCTGCTGTCTGTTTCCTATCAGGGCTGAACAGCCATTTGTTTACATCTCCTCAAGAACAGAGTCACGCAAGGCCTCCCATTAGCCATGCTTAAAGGTGTTCACTACCCACCAAATCCCATTTTTGTCGTTGTTGCTTTGTGGTTCTGTTCATGACAGGGTCCCTTTAGGTAACCTGTACCGATCCGGAGCTTTCGGAAATTCGTCTGCCTTAGTCTTTCAGATACTGGGATCAGAGTATTCATTACCGCATCCAACTTCTCTTTGCCTTAGTAGCATATGAGATATCTCAGATATAAGGCCTAGAACTTCACAGACAGTCCATATAACGAAACCCCACTCCTATTCAAAACTCTTCCATTTCTCACTCTATTTCGATTGTTAGCGAGTGGCTGAAAGGACTGATCTGGGTCTGTTTTTCAAAGAAAGAATGCTTGTCTAGCAAATGTGAGGCCTGCTTGCCTAGCAAACTCTCAGCACTGGGAGAAAAAGGAAAGGGGGAAAAGACTCAGACCTCTTCCTGCTGTTCATGCAACACAAGCGCATCTTAATGTCAGCCTGGAACGTCACCGCCTCCAGTTACAGAAAGTAAAGTTTGTTGTAAGGAGTTGAGATTTGGCTGTAGCTCAGGTGGTATGGTGTTTGCCTAGCATACACAATGCCCTAGGTTAGATTCCCAGCACCATGGAAAGCAGTGTGATGACAAACACAAATGCAGTCTCAGCACCAGGCAGGCAGAGGAAGAATCAGATGTTCCGGGTCATCCGCATTCCCCCTCCTACATGGTGAGCTTGGGGCCAGCCTGGGATCCTCATGCATTTCCTACATGGTGAGCTTGGGGCCAGCCTGGGATCCTCATGCATTTCCTACATGGTGAGCTTGGGGCCAGCCTGGGATCCTCATGCATTTCCTACATGGTGAGCTTGGGGCCAGCCTGGGATCCTCATGCATTTCCTACATGGTGAGCTTGGGGCCAGCCTGGGATCCTCATGCATTTCCTACATGGTGAGCTTGGGGCCAGCCTGGGATCCTCATGAATTTCCTACATGGTGAGCTTGGGGCCAGGCTGGGATCCTCATGCATTTCCTACATTGTGAGCTTGGGGCCAGCCTGGGATCCTCATGAATTTCCTACATGGTGAGCTTGGGGCCAGCCTGGGATCCTCATGCATTTCCTACATGGTGAACTTGGGGCCAGCCTGGGATCCTCAAACACCCTCCTACATTGTGAGTTTGGGGCTAGCCTGGGATGTTTTAATACCTAGCACAACTAGAGATTGCTAATGTCAGGTTTTCATCTTTCAGATGTCTAATTTGCCTAGTCTTTCCATATGAACTATACAGTCAGTCCAGGTTTTCACAGACTGTGAATAAAAGAGAATCTCTTTGTGTCTCCTATAAAACATGGCTAACTTATAGAAAGGGGGGAATTGTTGGTCCCTGAGTTGGTTCAGTGGGTAAAAATGATTGCAGTGAGAACAGATGGTCTGAGTTTGATCCACAGAACTCACGTGGAAGGAGAGACCTAGCTCCTGAAAGATGTGCTCTGCTATCCACACAGTGTTAGGGTATGTGAGCACCTGCACACACACACACACACACACACACACACACACACACACACACACTCACTCTCTCTCTCTCTCTCTCTCTCTCACACACACAGAGGCACACACACATGCATATGATAAAATTATTAAAGAAGAAGGAATTGTAAGTCATATTAAATGTGAAAAGTCATTTCATCCATATTATATAGAAATGGCAGCATGACCAATTTCACTCTCTTGGATTAAGGTAGACTGGCAAATGGTCGCTCACCAAATATAGCACGTTAGTAGACAGAGTAACATAACTGATTAGCAAAACCAGAAATAAATTCCAATATGTGCAACAATATAGTTTAATTAAAGATGGGCTCTCAAATCACAAACAGGCATCTGCAAACAGGTAAACTTTGATTTGTAACTCAAACATTAAATCAGGATACGGTACAATGGATCTGAAATACAGGGCTGTCCTCTGAGCCAAACTGCCATCATCTCAGAGCTTGGCCTGGTGACTGCTTACTTTCCTCCTAGAAGGACCCCAAGTGTCTAACCACCTCTCCCAGCCAGTTGTGTATATAGACTCGTATTTCTGAATACTTAGTCCTCATTTGATGGAATTCTTTGGGAAGGATTAGGAGGTGTGGTCTTGCTGCAGGAAGTGGTTTCTGGGGGTGGGCTTTGAGATTTCAAAACTCATTCAAAACTCACCCAATAAATTCATTCTTCTATAAGTTGTGTTGGTCCTTGTGTTTTGTTATAGCAATAGAAAAATAATTAAGACAGGGGTCCCAGTGCACCTTGGTTTGTGACTGAGACCTTAAGAAGAGGGGTAGATATTGTTTACCTCTCTCCAAGGGAAGACATTTTAGCAACAATTTTTTTTTAAAAATGAGCACATACACACAAACAAACCAATAATCAATCAAACAAAGAAAAAACCCCACAGGAAATCAATGCAATAAAGGATAGCACAAAAGTGATAGGGGAGAAAGAAAATGGTGCTTTTTGGCAAAGGGATGGTAAACAAATGGAGACCAAAGGGTAGGTGGGGAAAGTATGCTTCTGTTTATATCAAAGAACTAATCTCACTAGTAAAATATCCTATAGCACTAGTACAGTGCAGGGAGGTACGTGGTTAACATGTGCAAGGTTCTGAGTTAGAGCCCCACTACAAACACACACACACACACACACACACACACACACACACACACAGACACAGACACATACAATACAAAACAAAACAAAACAAAACAAAACAAAACAAAACAAAGGATGAGGAAAGTATTGTGAAGGAATAAAGAAAGAAAAATGGAGGAAAACAGTTTTCTTTTATTAAAAACAAATTTCTGACATACAATATATTCTGGTTATCATTTCCTTTCCCCTTACTCCTCCCAGTTTCTCCCCAACTCCCTTCCCATCCAGATCCACACCCTTTCTATCTCTCATTAGAAAACACATTAGCATCTAAGGAATAATCAGAAAATAAAACATGGTAAATCAAAACCAAACAAATCAGAAGATGACCAAGAACTTATCAAGAAAAAGAACCAAAGAGAAAGCACAGGAAAAGCCAATAGATGCAGAGTCACAAATGTTCACATACACAGAAGCGACATAAGGACTCAGAAGCAGAAACTATAGAATATATGCAAAGAACCTGTAAGGTAAAAACAATAATAAAAATGCCCTGACTTTATTATGAGACAAACCCTCCAAAGATGTCGTCCAGTTCTTTTTGTGTTGGCATCTATTGCTGAGCATTGCGCCTACCCTTTAGAATAGTTTCCCCAGTGAGATTTCCTTGGAGAAAACTAACTTTTCATTTGGAAGTAGCTATCAATTGGAGATAGCTTCTCAGTTAGGGATAAGGTGTGTGTCCACTTCTTATTTCAGCTCTAGGACCTTATGTGGTGCAGACCTGTGTAGGCCCTGTGCCTGTTGTCCCAGACTCTGTGAGTTCATGTGTATCTCAGCCCTGCTGTGACTAGAAAGCTTTGATTCCTTGGTGTCCTCCATCCCCTCTGGGTCTTACCCTCTTTATGCCTCTTCTTCTACAGAGTCCCCTGTTCCCTGAGGGGAGGGATTTGATGGAGACCTCCTTACAGGGCTGAGTATTCCAGAGTGCTCACTCTGTATATTGTCTGGTTGTAGGTCTCTCTATTTGTTTCTGTCTGGAGGAGGAAGCTTCTCTGATGATGGCTGAGCCAGGCATGGATCTATGAGTATAGTGAATGTCATTAGGAGTGGGTTTATTTTTACATTCCATTAGCAGAACAGTGGTATTTGGGATTTTTTTTTCCTTAGGTCCATAGCCTATTTAATCTTAGATTCTTGGCCACACAAAAAGCATTGGATATGGGTTCTATCTCATGGACTAGGCCTTAACTCAAAGCAGGTATTGGTTGGTTGGTCTCACAAACTTTGTGTCATTATTACACCAGTATATCTTGAGGCTGATCCCTCTTATAGATCAAAAGTTTGTAGTTGATTTGGTGTTTACCTTTCTTCTTTGACAGCACGAGAATACCTTCCATTATCATGAATACTAGTCCATAGGGATGCAGGCTCTAGGTAGATACCAGCTCAACTTCTCTGTTTTCAGGGAGCTGTGTGGGTGTTGTCTTCAGCTATAGGGCCTTACTGTCATGATTTCATTTTTAATGGTTGATTGGTATTCCATTGTGTAAATGTATCACATTTTCTTTATCCATTGATTCATTGACAGACAATTTAGATAGTTTCCAACTTCTGGCTATTATATTCTGGCTACAATGAACATGGCTGAGCAAAATCTCTGTAGTAGGATGAAGCATTCTTTACGCTATGCTCAGGAGTGGTATTGCTGAATCAAGTCTGATCTTTGGAATGATCTGCTACACTGATTTCCATAGTGGTTGTACAAGTTTACACTCCTCCCAGCGGTGGAAGGGCGTTGGGGAAAATCTTAGTCATAATAAAATGAATTTCAAATTAGAAAACACAATGAAATATGATGTTTCATAGACAAACTTTATCAACACAATATGTTGATGAGGGCGTGGGCAAGAGGCGTTCTTAGACATAGCTGATGGGGATGAGGTGAGATGGCTCAGTGGTTAAGAACACTTGTTCTTTCAGGGGATCCAGGTTTTGTTCCCAGTACAGTTTGTAACTCCAGTTCCAGGTGATCTGATGATTTCTTTTTGCCTCTGCAGGTACTGTACACATGTTTTGCACAGACATACATGCAGACGACCACTCATATGTATCATATATGGATAAATCTTTAAAAAATATTCATTTGTATTTATGTGTATGTGTCTGCTTCTCTGGTTGTGTGTCTTGTGCATGCAGCGCCAAGGAGGCCAAAAGAGGGCATTGAATCCCTGGACCTGTGAGTTACAAGAGGATGTAAGCTACTCAGTGTGGGTGTTGGGAACTGAACCTGTCTGTATCCTCTACAAGAGCAGCAAGTGCTCTTAATTGCTGACCTACGTCTCTAGTTTAAAATTGTGTGGGCTTTAAAGCATCCAGTCCTTGCTTGCTTGTCGGTATCTAGTGTCCTCCAACATTGGACCTATATTCTGTGCCTTTGATTACACATGTCTCTTCGTGGTCATCACAAAACTCTGCAGCATCTGTTTTTAAGTGTTCCTAAAAACAGACCTCTTCTGCTGATTAGCTTTTTGTTTCTTTCTGTTCTCCTGAAGCACTACATTCGAGAAATAGAAGTTTAAATAGAAGTGCTCTGGAGTCTGCTTAGTCCCAATCTTTTTCCCTCCGTGTGTTCCTGAGGATTCAGACCTGTGTGCTAATTAGCTGTGACAGATAACACAGTCTTGTCATCTCTTCAGGAGGAAGAAAAAAAAAAACTTGTTTCTCCACTGGTCCAGGGGACCTTCAGAAACCACCACATGCTCCTGGAGGCTTCTGTTGAAAAGAGGTAAGTAAATTCAGTCTAAAAACCCAAATCCAGACAGAATTTTAGCCTGGGCAGGCATCCAACCATCCCCAGTACAAGCAGCAGGGACAGATGGGACCGCCCACTGCTCACTGCTAAGAATTTTCAGAGTCCGAGTCATCAAGGTGAGGTTGATGTCACAGCAGGGTAAAATCTGGCTATTCAAAGTTGGCAGATCGGTCCCTTAAAGCCAAGGAAACATCTTAAAGACACTGAGGTGCAGACCCTGGGTTAGGTAATGAGACAAATAATCACACACTGGGCTGGGGTGAAACTAAGAGTACAGCACTGGCCCAGGCTGAGCTGGAGGCTCTGCTTCCATCCACAGTCAGCAAACCTAACAACAACGAAACAAAAGAGAACACAAATAGGAGCCACCAACAGACCTGGCCGCAGTTTCGCCAGTCTGAGTGAAGGCTACCCTTTCCCTAAGTAGAACTAAGGCTTAAAAAGCATTCAGTGTCTACTGACATTTTAAGGGTGAAGCCTTGAGGGCACGTGGGTATCTCGATGTGGTGCAGTGCTCTCATCAGACACATGAGAGCTAAGTCTTCATCGTCTTCTCAGGATGATTTCAAGAATGAAATGAGCAAATGGATGTAAAATTCTGAGGACAAACTGCACCTGGTGCACCATAAAACCTGGTGGTGATTCACAGAATGCCGGTATGGCTTGTTTTAGGAAGTGAGATTCCTGCAGGTGATAATAAAAACTAGAACTGGCGGGGTGGCGGTGGCACACACCTTTAATTGGGAGGCAGAAGCAGGTGGATCTCTGTGAGTTCTAGGCCAGCCTAGTCTATATATATATATAGAGAGAGAGTTCTAGACAGCCAAGTTTACACAGAGAAACCCTGTCTCAAAAAACCCAAAACCAAACACACACACACACACACACAAACTGAGCATAAATATTATTTTACCAAACTTCTTCCCATGGCATTTTAACATGACACCCCCAAAGTAAGATTCATAATGAGCATAAATGCCATGAAAGTCTCTAAAGGAGTGGGGTTATGCACATTGCAATATGTCCCGTACTGCTAGACGAACACCTCCAGGTTGAAACTCACCAGAAGAGTGACTGTTGCTTCATTGAGGAACCAGCTGTTGGTTAATGGGCTTCCATGGTAAGCTCTTTCTTTACTTGCGTTGTGTTCTTTCTGTCTTTTTAGCATCCTACTGCATCTGAGATTGCTATTTTGTTGTTCCAGCTTGTGGGGATTTTCAGAGGCTTTGGAGCTCTGGTTCATTTGTGCTTGTTTGTTGGAACATGCTTGTGCCGCACAGTCTGGCTGGCCTGAAGCTCTCCAAGTCCTTCTGTGGCCTCAACATTCGGAGCACTGGGGGTTCTTAAAAATATCAAGCCCTGGTCTCCCCTCTAAGAAAGGGCTTAGGGTTTTAACCACAGATACCTCTCCAAACCAACCATGACAACACATTCTATAGGTAGGGCTTGGCTCGGGAGGCTGAGGCAGGAGGATGACGATGAGTTCTAGGCCAAAGTGAGTAAAATTTTATTTTATAAGACAAACAATCAAACAAAGAAGTGGTGGCATCACTAGTTAAGGGTCTTTGAATTATTGCAGGCATGATTTTGGCTAATTTTTTTTTTAATGTATGTGCATGAGTGTTTTGCCTGCATATGTGTTTATGCACCATATGCATGTCTGATGCCCTTAGGGGTCAGAAGAGAGCAGTGGAGCCTCTGGAATTCCTTTTCGAGCCACCATGTGGTTGCTGTGAATTGAGCTGGGTCCTCAGGAAGAGCATGGAATTCTCTTAACCACTGAGCCAGCCAACTCTCCAGCCCCTCAGGGGTATGGCTTTGAATAGAAGAGTAGATACCACCGTACTTGTCTTTGGTTTCCGTGACATAAGTAGTGCCTTTATTACCTATACACTTCTGCCATGAAGTGCTAACTTGCCTCAGGATCTGAAGCTAAAAGGACAAACCATGATGGACCAAAATCAACCCAAACTGCAAACCAACTATTTCTTGGGTATTTATTACATTTGCTGAAAACTCACTAATATTGCAAATAATCACACCTATTTGTCTTTTGAAGATCAAGGTGAGGTTTGTTTTTTTTTTTTAAATGTGTTTTATGTATACATATGTGTACATGTCTGTTTATGCATACCATTAAGGGTGGCTTCAGAGTACAGAGCATCAGATCTCCAAGTGAGTCACTCAAGATTGGTGCGAGGATACAAACTCTGGTATTCTGCAAGAGCAGTATGTGTTCTTGACCACTGAGCCATCTCTCCGGCTCTCATGGATGAAGCTTTAAAATCATGAATTGTGGTTTTGTTCCCCAGATCAGTAACAACAGAACTGCGTTAAAACAGTTGTTTAAAAGATCCAGTTGCCGGCATTGCCTCTGAGATACTCTAATTTGGGGAGAGGCATAAATAATATGGCTTTTACATGCTCCCACTCTGTGCTGCGTGGCCAGAATGTAGTTAGAACAAGGTTCTGTACTTCTTCTGTACTTTTTGTTCAAGCACGTCAGTCAGTTAACTATTTTAAAGCTAATCTAGTAATTATCCTGTCCTCTGTGCTTATATATCTATGAAATATGCAAGAAAGCAAAAGGACAAGGTAAGAATGAAAAACACATATTTATTAAATAAAGTTCTTGTTAAAATATAACAGACACTGGATTTGAGCAAATGCTGTTTTGCTATTCTGGAATATGGACACTGTTAAGGCCTCCTTCTAAGTTTAGTTTATTTTTGGTGGTTTTAACCATTGTCAAAGTAAAACACCAAAAAAAAAAAAAAAAAAAAAAACCACTTCACAAAAACTGCAAATGGATAAGTTACATTATTAGCTACATATTTATATTTTAATATCATTTGTTACTATTAACTTCCATAGTCCCTCATATAAGTCAGTAGCTCTTGCAAACGAATTATGCAGTTTTCAAGTTTTAATAATTTTAACCAATAGTCTCACAATGAAAGCATTAAGATGTTTCATATGGAACCTTATATATGTTGATTCTTGCCTATTCAGACCCAAATAGGACCCATTTTCCATTAGGTTTAATAACATTTCATAAAGAACTTCATAGTTTGTATAAGTGCAAACTACAAAAAAGTTTTTTTCATGCTCTAGCACTACACACAAACACCATAATATGCACACATATAATCTTCACATATACCTTACATAGATTATCTGTATGTATAATCTGTATGTATAATTTACATATATATGTAAGCATCACATACATATTTTGCTGGCCTCTTGGTCATATCTGATTGAGTTAGCATTGCTCTTGATTCTACTATATTACACATACAGTATTTGATTACAAATTATGATTAAGAATTTGATTATGAATGTACTCTGGGGTCTGGGGATAGAGCTCCGTTGGTATAGAGTGCTTGATTAGCATGCACTAAATCCTAGGCGCCAAGCTGGCAAGAAGACTCAGTGGTCGACAAAGCTTCAGTTTAATCCTGGAACCTACATGGTGGGAAGACAGAACTGATTTCTAAAGTTGCCTTCTGACCTCCATACACACAGGCCTTGGCACAGGTACACATAATACATATGTGTACACACACGCACATGTATTCTGCCTTGCACCCTCAGTACTCTTACGTGGGAACTATTTGCTGCTGTGGTCCAGAGCTCAGAGCTCAGAGCTCTTTACTTTTTTTTCTTATTGTCTCCAGGCTTAGATGTTTGTTATTTCCTCAGCCTGGAAAACTTGCCCTGTACACTAGGTTTGCTCCTTAACTTCTAGTCTCAATTCAAGGTTGTTTTATCTGTTCGTCCTCCCTCATGGTACATAAACTGTAATACAACTCTAATACCACCTGTCTTACCTCATTAATTTTTTCCTACTTTTCATGACCCAGCATGCTTATTACCTGTGCATTTATTTACCTATTGCTCAGCTTTCTTCACAAAATAGTATTTTAAGGGCCAGAGCATTGCATGTGTAGTTCACTGCTATATCCTTATCGAATGGAATAGTATCCGGCTCCGACAAGGCAGCTGGTAAATATTTATGAAGTAAATGAAAATAGATGGCACTTTTCTATTATCTCCTCCGCTAAGTTAGATGTCTTCCTATTTTTAAAATGTGTTTTGCTTGTTCCGTCTGTTCAAAGAGTGTCATGCTTCTCCTCAATTGCCAGCTTAATTTTTAAAAAGTAGCTAAAGGGACAGTTCTAACTAGAACTGTCAGCTTGAATTTTGTGGATTCCAAGATTGCCTCTATTCTCTCCCTGAATTTCAGAAGGAAATGTGTGTATAGCCATGTCTCCATATTTCCCGTGGGAAAAGCCTCAGCTTCAGTCAGATTCTCAGAGGCTCATTGCACAACTCCAGGGTTTGAGTTACTCTGCTCTCCCTTGAATGTTGTTCAACTAAAGCCCAACACGCTTTACAGGAACCTTATTAGGGTCCCGACCAAACCACCTGATCTTGGAAGTGAAGTTCCTCAGAATTGAAAATAACCCACGAGGCGAGTCTCTAGCTAAATGTCTCTGCTCAATCAGCCAAGCTCTCCTGTGATAGACACTTCCGCCTCTGCCAGACTCGTAACCTGTCAACTACGTTTGTCTCTTGACGTCTGTCTGACTCACCGATTGCTTTAACCGGGATTGTGAAAGGTTTTCTAAGGAACTGCGAGCCTTTCGGCGCCAAGGACTTACTTTGAGTACTCGCTGAGTTCCTTTCCTACTGATCAGTTTTTCAGGCGTGTGCACATACCATGCTCCCCTCGCCCCTGCCGTGTTTCTTCGGAGATGTCCACCCTTCTAACCATGGTCTAGGGGGAGGACGCATCTCTATTCCAAAGCTGTCCTGTCTGTCAGCTACTCATGACTGAATACCTGGATTTGGACAGGAGGCTTCTGTCAACTGGGCTTAGTGATAAGAGGTGACTGCTGTGGCCCAGCGCAGGACGGTCTGAAAATGGGCGAAAAGGCTGTAGGCTCAGCCTGGGTTAGAAAACCCGATCTCGAGGAATGAATGCTGGTGGGAACCCGGAGCTCCCTGCTCCCTGCGAGGGGAGGGGTCAGACTCGGGTCGTGAACTGGGACACTTCTTGGGGAGCCAATAGGAAAGCCGGTCTCAGGTAGTCCCTCACTCGCCCCGCCCCGCCCCGCCCCTCGCTCCGCCCCGGCGCCGCGCGTCGCCAGGGCCGCGGATGCGCGCAGCCGTCCAGCTTCCGGAAGTGCCTCGGTGAGGGTGGTTAGGGCCGAGGTAAGCGCGTAGTTTGGGCGGATCGGAGGGCTAGCCGAGTCCTGGGGTCAAACCTGAAGTCGCTTCAGCTCGCGCACTGTCAGGAGCGAGCTGGGGCGGGGACAGCGGTCTCAGCCCCGTGCCTGTCGCGCTCGCGGACGGCAGGCGCGTGCGGGGGAGGGGACTCGGGGCGGAACGGAAAGTGGACTCTTCCGGGTTGCTCGTCCCAGGAGAGGGATCGGGTCTGTCCGGACTCCGGTTGGACACTGCCAGGTGGCTAACCGCTAGTTACTGGCCCTCAGTGATAACCCCAGCTACCCCTTGCAAACCCCCAGAAGGCTGCCCTAGCTCTTCCTGGGCTTGAAACGTTGCTGCTTGGAAGCCCTGGAGGATCCAGAGCTGTTAACTTTGTTTTTTGTTTTTGTTTTTGTTTTAAAGATTTATTTATTATTATATGTAAGTACACTGTAGCTGTCTTCAGACACCCTAGAAGAGGGGGTCAAGTCTCATTACGGATGGTTGTGAGCCACCATGTGGTTGCTGGGATTTGAGCCATCTCTCCAGCCCACTTTTAATACTTACTTTACAGGGCTGTCAGGAGGGTCATCAATGGCACAAGCAAAGCCTACAGTGGTCTGATAAACAAAGGGCCACCTACATGTGCAACCCTGTGTGCAACCTACGTGTGCATAGAAAAATTGCATTTCACTTCGATTTCTTAAAGCGTCGGTAATACAAATATAACTGATAAATCACGAGTTTCTTCTGTGAGGAGTGAGAGGTAGAGTCTCATCCGGACACAAATCCATACGTCTCTCTATAAGGTAATTTAATTTTGAGTAAATGGACGCCTTGTCACAGATGCCTGGGTGGTAGCCACCAGTTGGCCTCTACTGCATGAAGTAGTAGTATTAATATACAATTTAAATGTGTAAGATTTAGTTTCCCAGAATAGCGCTTCTTGAATAGTCTCCAGATTTGTGTTAGGAACTAATTCTGATCAATCTGACAGGTAGAAATTTTACTGACTGAAATTTTATTATTTTTGTAAAACTCAGGAAATCATTTAGTTAGTGAAGGGGTTTTGTGTATTTCATTTCTAAAAACAGAGCCTTCTTTGAAAGTTGTCCTCCTAAGCCAGTGATTCTCAACCTTCCTAATGCTGAGACTCTTTAATGCAGTTCTTTTCATGGTGGTGACTCCCAACCATAAAATATTTTTTGTTGCTACTTCATAACTGTAATTTTGCTATTGTTACAGATTATAATTTGAATATCTGTGTTTTCCCATGATCCTAGGTAACCCCCCATGAAAGGATCTCAACTCATAGGTTTTGAGCTGCTGTTCTAAGCTCATAACATTTGGTCAACTGTGATTTCAGGATCATTTTGTGTGAAAATATATTGTAATTTCCATTGCGATGTCTTTGACCACTGATTACTAATTTCTACAAGTTGGGATTTCAAGATCCCTTATTGGTGTTGATTTCTCATTTAATTACATTCTGTCCTGGCTAGTTTATGTCAGATTGAGTCATCTGAATGGAGAGAACCTTAGTTGAGAAAATGCCTCCTTAAGATCTGGCTGTAGGGTATATCCTTAATTAGTGATTGATGGGGAAGGGCCCATGGGTTGTGAGTGATAGCATCCTGGGCTGGTGGTCTTGAGAGTTCTCTAAGAAAGCAGGCTGGGAGGAGGAAGCTAGCAAGCAGCACTCCTTCAGGGCCACTGCATCAGCTCCTGCCTCCAGGATCCTGCCCTGGTTGAGTTCCTTCCTGTCCTGACTTCCTTCAGTGATGGACTATGATCTAGAAGTGTAACCTGAATAAACCCTTTCCTCCCAACTTGCTTTTTGGTTGTGATGTCTCATCATCATAATAGTAATAGTAACTCTAATTAGGATATCGTGGTTACAGAATACATACTTGAAGTTTCCAATTGTATGAAATGTGTGTACATGGTTTGTTTTCCTGAATATTTCTTATGGACTTCATTAAGCATACTAGAGCTGTGGGGTTTAGCTTTGGTGGGTACTAGAAGTCAGGACAGCACCTCACTCCTTTAATATCAGCATTGGGGAGGCTGATGCATGCAGTGTGATTGTCTTGAATTCCAGGCTAGACTCTGCTCCAGAGACAGACCCTATCTCAAAACAGCGACAGCCCCAAACACCTATCCTCAAACACATACCAAATAATCAACAAAAAAATTGATACTAGGTGTGTCTACACTTCTATTTCTTGATGTTCTGACCCATCTATTTTAATGACATGCCATCTTTTTTGTTTGTTTGTTTGTTTGTTTGTTTGTTTGTTTTGGTTAGTACTATTGTAGCTACACTATTTATTATTGATGAGCCAACACATTTCTCAAAATGAAATGACAACCCCCTCCTTTGTCTTTGTGTTGGCTAGTTTTATGTCAAGTTGGCACAAGCTATCGTCAACTGAAGGGACCTCAATTGAGAAATTGTCTCCATTAAGATAGGGCTATAGGCAAACCTATAGGGCATTTTCTTAATTAGTAATGAGGGAGGGCCCAGCCCGTTGTGAGGAGTGCAACCCCTAGTGGTACTGGGTTCTTTAAGAAAGCAGGCTGAACAAGCCAGTAAGTAAGGTCTCCATGGTCTCTTCCTGCCTCCCCGGTTCTTTGCCTTTTTTGGGTTCTTATCTTAACCACTTTGGATGCTTAACTGTTAGGTGAAAAGTGTTCCTGAAACCCTTTCCCCCACAAGTTGCTTTTGTTCACAGTATTTCCTCACAGCAGGAGAAACTAACAGATCTTCCAGTCAGCTTGATCACATATACTAATGTAGTCATACCGGTTTTCATATGCTTATGCCACATTCTGTTTTCATATACTATGCCAGCTCCTTGTAGTAGCAATCAAAATTAGGCTCAACATCTGTGGTTTATTCAGTTCAAGCACATAAGAAACACTAATGAAAAAATCGTAGGCACAAGTTTTTATAGAACTGGAAACTTCAAGTATGTATTCTCCAACTACAGTCTAATTTAAATAGAAATGTATTCATGCAGAAATATATTCATTTCCTTAATTTTTATTTTTAAACTATTTCTTCTGCCTAATAAATTAATTTGTGGTGCTGCGCATGGAAACCAGAATTTTACACAGGCCAGTCAAGTGCTTTAATCACCTGGCTACATGTCAGGTTATCGTGTCTTTATATTTACAATGTCTCTTTCAGATAGCATATATCTAGGTCTTGCTCTTTAAATCTGAAAGCTCTGTCTTGTAGTGTGAATGTTTGTCCCGTTTACACTTAATGTAGTTTATAGATGTTGGCTTTTACTCTACTGCATTGTCTTGTTTTCCATCACAATTTTTCTCTTTTCCTGTGATATTTCTGTTTTTTTTTGTTATGTTTTAAGTAAGTTATTTTTTATGTATATATGAGCTTTTTGCTTGCATGCATGTTTGTGCACCTTTGTGTGCTGGGTGCAGCAGAGGAGGCTAGAAGAGGGTGTTGGATCCCTTCAAACTGGAGTTCCAGATAACTGTGGGTCACTTTGTGGGTGCTAGGTACGGAGCCTGGGTCCTGAGTCGTCAGAAGATGAGCCAGTGCTAACACTATGCATCCTTAAGCTTTACGTAGAGTTTAACCTCTCAGGGTCTCTGTCATTGTGCCAGTTTTTATAGCCCAGTTCAGATCTGCCGGTTCTCACCTCTTACTTGACCCTCCCCACTTCCTACCTGGCACCCCTTCACACCCAATTGCTTCAGATTTTCTTTTTCCGATTTGGAAAGTCACATCTATATTAACAAAACGGATTCGTTAAATGTGTCCTCCCCATGCAATTTTAATATCTCTTAGGCTACTATTTTCTGAAAACCTTAAATGACATCATTTTGTATTTGTTTTATACATCAGTACACTTTTGCTCTTTTCAGACACACCAGAAGAGGGCATCAGATCCCATTGCAGATGGTTGTGAGCCACCATGTGGTTGCTGGGAATTGAACTCAGGACCTCTGAAAGAGCAGTCAGTGCTCTTAACCGCTGAGCCATCTCTCCAACCCTGACATGTTTTATTCGTATATGTATGTGGCTGTACACAGTGCACACGTGGAGTCAGAGCACAACAGGAGGAATTCAGTTCTCTCCTACTGTGTGGGTCCCAGAGGCTGAACTCAGGTTGTCAGGCTTAGCAGCAAGTGACTTGGCCTGCTGAGCCATCTCACAAGCCCTCATCTGCCTTTGAAGGAGGTTATCAGAATTAAAAAAATATATAGCATTTGTATTCACCAGACATTGACTGTTTTTGCTTCTTTTTATTCTTTTCTGAAGATAGGAGTTTTCTAGCAGTAGGAGGAATGAATGACCTTTATTCTTGTAGTGGAAATTCACTAGTGACAAATTTTCTGAGTTCTTTTTGAAAAATTTGTTCATGGCTGTGTGTGCATGTGGCATGTATGGTATGTGCAGTATGTGTTTGTGGTGCATGTATGTGTGGTGTATGTGTCTGTATATGCCTTTATATGTGTGCATGGTGTATGTGTGTGTGTGTCTGTGCATGAGTCTGCAGTGTGTGTATGTGTGTGCATGTGTGTCTGTGTGTGTGTGTGGTGTGTGCTTAGTGTGGACTGTGTGTGGTGTGTGAGTGTGTGGTGTGTGTGTGCATGTGTATGCTTTAAGGAGGACTGAGCCCAGAGCCTCATGTATGGTGGACTTGCATTCTACCTAGCTCTTGTAAACTGTGTATTTTAATTGTAGTTGTTAAAGGATGTTTTTGCTGGATTTGGAGGTTTTGTTTGTTTGTTTGTTTTTAAGCCCTTGACCATGTTGAAGTTGGTTTTTGTTGACTGCTGCTTTTTCTTGCCTTAGATTCATATTTCCTATTTATTTGTGTTTCTAGTAATCTCGTGTTACATTCTGACTCTCAGAGTGGGTCCGTGAGTGATGCTGAAGGCCAGTTATGTTCTTGAGGAATGTTGCTGTTTATTGGAGCAGGCAGCTAGGCTTTATCTTACACTTTGGTTAAGCAAATCTTTGGAAGGAGCAGGGTGCTTCCCCATAGCTTTTCACGCTGATGAAATGAAACTGCTATCTGTGGATCTGGTGGCAACTCCGTTTTAGGTTTTGTTAGGGCAGGTGAAAGTGGGTCTTATTGGAAAACCGCTCTTTGGGTTTTTGATACAGGGTTTCTCTGTTTAGCCCTGGCCATCTGGAATGATTATAAAAATTCCAGTGCCACATTCCTGATTGGCCTTTTATTTGTGTTCTGCCCTTTGTTAAACCTTGGTGTTTTATCCTGGTGATAGGCAGCCTCAAGCCTGTCCCGGGGCTTAGGGGACACCCCATACTGACATCTGTCTCTGTTGGCAAGTTCCTCCCTGCTGTGTTCTTCAGAGCAGACTCACTCCAACAGCTTCCAGCTGTGCTCATGTCTCCTCAGCCTATTGAAACATTGTGCTCCACCTGAGCTCAGCATCCTCCCCTCTGGCAGCAAAGTTGTCCCCACATAGCCAGCAGTTATGGCTGTGGGCTTCCCTCACCAGTTTCTCTCAGAACTGCATTCTCACTCGCTCCATGGACTGCTTAAAAATGGCTGTCTCACTCGCTTTCTCCAGTTTGGGAATTGGGTGTAGCTGGCCAACTAGTTTGTTTTATTTCACTTATTTTGCCAGGGCCAGAAATGCAATTCCCCAAATATGTAGTATTCTTTACTTTAGTAATGTTTCCTTAGTACCACTGAGTACTACCTGAGTATGTGAATGAGGTATGTAGGCTCTTTAAAATAACACCCCCCTCCCCCCCATGCATCAATTTAGAGAGGTCCTCATGAAAACCACATGCCATTAAGCTGTTCTTACCTCTCCTTTTTTTGTATCCCTGAAAGAAAATTGCTTTGGTTGGTTTTTGAATGTTACACTTGTCTTTTTTTTCCCCTCCTTTTCCTCCTCCTCTCCATCCTTCCCTCCCTCCCTCCCTTCCCCTCATGTCTGTCCTCCTCTTGTCCTTTTAATTTACTTTATTATTATTATATACATGTATTTGGTGTGTGTGTTTGTGTATGTGTACATGTGTCCACACATGTAGCATTAGTGTTATAGAGAAATGGTGATTGTTAGTATCTTCCTTTATGATGTTTTAAGGGTCAGTCCAGTGACCCACTCTTATGAGCACCTGTGACAGAGTCAGCTATTAACGGGATAAATGATCCTTTGAGAGCATGTTAATAATAACTTTAGCTCTTACTGCTTTCCTTCCCACTGCCTCATGTGCTGTCTTCTGAATCCTGAAGCTGTGTTGGCTAGCTTTGTGTCATTGTACAAATACCTCAGATAAACAACTGTTAAGGAGAGGGTTATTTTGACTTATACTTGGAACTGTAGGTTTTGGTTTATGGTTCCTTGGCTCTATTGCTTTAGTCACTGTGCCAGTGTATAGATACTAGGGATTGAACCTAGGACTTGGCTCATGTGAGGTAGGCACTGTACTCTCTGAGTTATATCCTCAGCCCTGAATAGCGTTATGTAGTAGCTTACAGGTACAGATATACAAAAGTATGTGTTTACTTGGAAACTCATAGTGAAATGATTTTGTGTGCCCATTTCTTTCATGTTTTTCTTTTAAAAAATTTAAAATTTTATTGAGTATGTGGGGATAATAATGCACATACTACAGTGTACACATGGAGGTCAGAGAACAACTTTTGGGAGTGGCTCTCTCTCTCTCTCTCTTTCTCCATGGGCTCAGGGATGAAACCCAAGTTGTTAGGCTTAGATAGCAAATAGTTTTATTTGCTGAGGCATCATGTCAGCTCTTATTTTTCTGTTTTGAAATAGGGTCTTCCTACCTAGCAGAGACATACCTTGAACTTGTTATATAGTCCAGGTTGGCCCCACACTCACCATCTTCTAAGTGCTAAGATTACAAGTGTGTGCCACCATACCTACCTATATGGTACGTTCTGTTCTTCTATAGAGTCTCTGGACATTTGAATACCAATAGAGAATATAAATGTGGGCAGGATAAAGCTGTATACTTTGCTTTGTACCTTCAAGTTTACAGCCTCTCAAAATAGAATTGTATACATGCTGAACAGTTACAGACCTGTGTGTTGTTTCTGACCATGTGTTGTTGTATTGTTCATATACAGCATCGGCTCTCATTCCTCAACATCCTAGAAGACACAGTTCTCTCCAGAGACTGCTCCATCCTGGACGCCTCTCACCTAAAAGATCCCGTGAAGCCAGACAATGCCTGTTGACTTGGGGCAGGCCCTGGGCCCGCTTCCTTTTCTGGCCAAGGCTGAGGATGCCACATTCTCTGCATCAGATGCTACCCAGCAAAGAGAGCTTGCCAACCCTGAGACTGCTCGCCAGCTTTTCAGGCAGTTTCGTTACCAGGTGCTATCGGGGCCCCAGGAGACCCTGAGACAACTCCGGAAGCTCTGTTTCCAGTGGCTGCGGCCAGAGGTTCACACCAAAGAGCAGATCCTGGAGCTGCTCATGCTGGAGCAGTTTCTGACCATCCTCCCCGGGGAGATCCAGATGTGGGTGAGGAAGCAGTGTCCAGGCAGTGGACAGGAGGCAGTGACGCTCGTGGAAAGCTTGAAGGGAGAACCCCAGAAACTGTGGCACTGGGTAAGCACACCATCTTGCCTGTGAGTAATGTCCAGGTCCTCTGGGCTCTCTGGTTCATTGTCTTTTCTTTCTTGACAGTTCTTATGACCCCAATTATATAGGGGTCATAACTGTAATAACTAATAAATAATAACTAAGGGGTCCCAAACTAATAACCAGTCCTTTGATTCTCTGATACAATCCAAGTATCAGCAAGTCAGTCCAGTTCTGATGGCTGTCTACACAGGACCAGAGCCCGGCCCCATTTCAGATGCTACCCACAAATGCCACGACCAGGTGTCTTAGCAAACTGGTTGTCCAGTTTGATGATCGGTGACCTGTAGGACCCAGGAATATGCCTGTATTACTTTACCAGTTTGTTATACAGAGTAAAACTCACAAGCAGATAAGTGGGAGAGAGAGACAGACAGAGTGCTCCCTAGTTCTCTTATAGTCTCTTCCCGCTTTCTCAGAACCTCGGGGAGTTCACCAACTGGAACTCCAGACACCCCATTGTTTATATCTTTTTATTTTCTGGGGGGTCTCACCATTCTGGCACAGTTGCTTAACTCATTTGCTATCAGTGATTGAATAGCCCTCTCCTTTCCCTGGAGTTAGGGGTGGGGTCAGCTGAGAGTTTTAAGCCTGGAATCCCATGATTGCTTCTTCTGGCAATAGGCCCCCTTCCTGAAGCTATTTAAGGGGCACTATGAGTTG
This sequence comes from Mus musculus, assembly GCF_000001635.26. Classification (NCBI taxonomy): domain Eukaryota; kingdom Metazoa; phylum Chordata; class Mammalia; order Rodentia; family Muridae; genus Mus; species Mus musculus. The sequence goes on from NC_000077.6 coordinate 65,815,548, forward strand.
GCTGCCCAGCAAGGACTTGGCGGTGGGTGAAAAGTCTGCATTATGCATGATGGAAGATTCCTGTGCTAAAGACAGGGGTTCAAGGAGCTTTCTCCAGAACAGAACACCAAGACCACAGTTTACCCTGAATTTAATTGTTGGAAGCTGTCTAGGAGAACCTAATATTAGCAGTATGATTTGAAGGGCTCTCAGACCTGGTTCAGGCCTCAGTTTCTGGTCTGTTTTTCTGGGTTAAAAGGGGCTTTTCTTTTTCTGTACCTGATAGCCATTAAACTGTCTATCTCATGGTCTGTTGTAGAAGGCCAGTTCCATTAACTCTGAGCAATCTTGACTCTGCATCCTTCGGTAATTAGTGCTGTTTGGTGTCCAGATCAGCACCCAAGTTCTAGGACAAGAGATTCCATTCGAGAAGGAGAATTTGACACACTGCCCTGGGGACAAGTTGGAGCCTGCACTGGAGGTGGAGCCCTCACTGGAAGTGGCACCTCAGGACCTGCCCCTTCAGAATTCATCCTCAGCAACTGGGGAGCTACTGAGCCATGGTGTGAAAGAGGAATCAGACATGGAGCCAGAATTAGGTGAGGGGCAGTTAACTGTTGTGCTATGTGGTAGTCTCTGGGAGAAACTTGGGGGCTGTGGTTAGTACGGCTGAGTGTATGGTGAAACAGTATAATGCCCCTGGAAAGTGTGGAAATGACGAGATCTGTATTTTAAACCATTCATGACTGGGTCGTACCATTTGGGGTTTGGTTCTTTGGAGGGAGCTGGGAGAAACATGGGTGAGACAGGAAGTTTGGAGTAGCGGGTGGTAGTTGTTAGTATGTAATCACAAGTCTTTGAATTTGATTGACACTGCAATCTGTTCTAATTTGTGAGGAATTTCACGGTGTCCCCTGGGGAGTGGTTAAGGGACTCTGAAAGCCTTCTATTCTTTGCCACAGCTCTGGCTGCTTCCCAGCTTCCTGCCAGACCTGAGGAGAGGCCTGTTAGAGACCAAGAGTTGGGAACAGCAGTTCTCCCACCACTACAGGAGGTGAGCAGAGGTCCTCGGCCGGTGTCCCCTGGCCCAGGAGGGTTGGTGGGGACATGGCTGCATAGGAGTTGCATAGCCACTGCTGCTGTCCCATAAAGAGTTGAGTCCCAGCTTCTCTCACCAGACATCTTGACAGATGGATAATGGAATCTGGCCTCTGGGAAGAGATGCAAGTTGCTTTCCCTGGTAGTTTCAGATTTTTTTTTTTTCATTACTTTGAGCTCATGCTAAGAAAGGGCTATTTCATTTCCTAATATAAGCTACCCACACAGGAGTCTGTTAGAAACTTGGAATGGTTATTTTTCATGGGTGACAGGTGAATTTTTTTCTCTCTGATATCGTAGAGACAATGTTGATACTCAAAACATATAGTTTAGTAAGTTCTGGTGTATGTATGCAGCCCTAAAACACAAGCACAATCAGGAATAACTATCTCCCTCACGTGCTTTTCTTTAAAAACATCACATCTTAAGTTTTTCTTTGAAGGTTTTTTTAAAACATATTTTTATTTTTATGAGCTGTTTTGTCTGGGATGTGCCAGGTGCATTTGGTGCCCACGGAGGCCAGGAGAGGGCAGATCCCAGGCGCTAGAGTTACAGATGGTTGTGAATTATCATGTGCATGCTAGGGATTGAACCCAGGTCTTGTGGAAGAGCATCCAGTGCTCTTAACTGCTGAGCTGTCTGGATAGCCCCTTTCTTGCTGTTTGAGTTCTTGTCTTCTGTCACTTGCAGTACCCCAGCCACCTTCTATTACCACATATTTATATTTTCTAGAATTTTATATAAAATGCAATTTTATGAAATAAGTCATCTTCCTTTCCCCTACATATAACATATTATTTCCTCTGTTTTTAAAATGTCTTCTTGCTGGGTTTGGGTTGTCTATCTACCTACATCTCAAGCAATTGCTGGGTTATCTTCGTTTTTATAAATATTCTCAGGATGCGGTTATTTGGACAAAGATTGTTCTATTTTGCTCAGACTTTTAAGGTATGTGGTGTGTGTTCTTTCAAGATGTCTGAAACTATGCATAACATTGTACATCATATGTACAGAGAGACTGGGCTCTTCTGTTATTCCTCTGATAGAGATTGATTTGTAAGTTAGGAAAGGTGAGTGATTTACATTGACATCTAAGAATGGAATAAATCTAGCATGCTCTGTAATGAGAGTTGCATGAGTGTGGAACCCTGTGTCAGTCTGTCTTACTGTAACTCCGTGCTCACCCTTTATGTGCAGATAGCACAGACTTGCATGCTGAGATGGAGTGAGGTGGGTAATAGAACTCTCACCCACCATGGCTATAACTTTGGCAATTCATGGTGTGACAGCAAAACTAGTACTAATGTTTTCTCTCACTCTCTCTCTCTCTCTTTTTTTTTTTTTTTTTTTTTACCATTGTATGGGTAGAAGACTTGTTCTAACTGTAGAACTCAGCAACTTCTGTGCGTGGCTTTTTCCTTAGTGAGTAGAGAATGTTTTCATTTTCCAGTTTATAGTACATACTTCATGACTTCTCTCAGGCATGGCCACCATCTCTTGCACTTCGCAGAGCTTCTCTTAAGTAAAATAAGGGCAGTTGAAGAGAAGCACTGATCATACAACTGTGGGTCTGTCAGCAAGCAGAGCTGCTAAGTAACAAGTGTGTGGGCAGTGTATGCAGAGGGATGTCTTGGTGGGCAGTGAATGCAGGGGCATGCTCTGGTGGGCAGTGTGTTCAGGGGGATGTCCTGGTGAGCAGTATCTGCAGGGTGGAAGTGCTGGTGAACAATGTATGGGTGGATGTGTTGGCTAAATTGACGACTCACATCCTGCTTGAAATTATGTCATCCACTCAGAATGACACACAGTTGCTGGGTGTGGTGGCACACCTGTATTTCTAGCCCTTTTAAAAACAAAGTGGTATGTGTTGTAGATTCAAGGACAATTTAGACTACAAAGTGAGTTTCAAGCCACAGTGAACTGTACTGAAGACACTGTCTCAAAAAACAAGCAGACAGATTATAAATGAAAGAATGTACAACTTAAAGCCTAGGAATTATTTATGAAATATTCCATTTGATGCTCTCAGTCATCAGTTGACAGTGGGTAACCGAAACCTGAGATGTGAAAATAGAGATGGGCAGGATTGTGGCTGAGCACCCGAGAAGTCTGCTACCCAGGGCCAAGGTTCATTTGAAAACTGTCTACTGATTCCTTTTTCTTTGCCAGCAGTCTCATCCCATGGTGTTTACTTTCTGCAGTACTTTGTAAATCCTGGGTGTTATTCCCTGTGTGAAGTGTGGCTCATAGGGATTTCCTCCCATCCTGGGGCTGTGTGTTCTGCTGCGTTGTGTCCTGGCTGTGCAGAGGGTTTGGATTTTTATGAGGTCCATCTGTTGGCACTTGGTCCTTGATTGTTTCTGACAGTTCCTATGCTGGCAGTGTTCTATTCAGAAAGTTCTTGTCTACTCCAGTGTCTTGAAGAGTTGTCCCTGTGGTTTCCTCTACAAGTTTCAGCACTTAGGGTTTTAAATTAAGGTCTTTGGTTCATTTTTTAGTTGATTTTTGTACAAGGTGAAAGATAAGAATTTAATTTCACCCTCAGGTAGATAACTGGTTTTGCCAGCACCATTTATTGAACAGCTATCTTTTTTCCAATGTAACTTTTGGCCTCTGTGGTAAAAAATGAAGTGTACATAGCTTTGTCATCTTACTTTTAGGTCCAGTAGACCTATACCATTGGCGCTAGTTTTATTTTAAAACCAAGCTGTCTCTCTCTTTTTTTTTCAACAATTTATCATTTCATTTATATGAGAACACTGTAGTTGTCTTCAGACACACCAGAAGAGGGCATCGGATCCCGTTACAGATGGTTGTGAGCCACCATGTGGACGCTGGGAATTGAACTCAGGGCCCCCAGAAGAGCAGTCAGTGCTCTTAACCACTGAGCCATCTCCCCAGCCCAAACCAAGCTGTGTCTTAACTTTATGAAAGGACTATTGCTTCTGGAGTATGTAGGGACAGTCCAGAGAATTGGTTAATATATTTAAACATTACAGACAGCATCCGTTACCTGTTCTGGATAACTTGAAAGATCAAGGCCAGGCATGGTGGGCACTTGCCTGTAATTCTAGCACTCAGAAGCCTGAGACAGCAGTATTAGCATTTCAGGCCAGTCACAAAATAAAACAAAGAACAAATATGATGATTACATACACATACACAGTGCCTGTATTAGGTAATTGGTGACTGACTATACACACCGGGTATTTGTATTAGTCAACTGGTGACTATACATATTTACAGCTCCTCGGTTAGCCAATTGACAAGTATAAATATGCACAGTGTCTGTATTACCTGATTAGTAGCTCCACACACACACAGTACCTGTTATGGCTGAATGATGACTCTATATACACACACACACACACACACACACACACACACACACACAGCCCTTATTAGCCGACTGGACTGGCAATTATACACATACACAGTGCCTGTATTAGCTGATCGGTGACTATATACACATGATGTATTAGTTGACAACTGCCTACCAACCACTGAGGTAAATAAGTCATCCTTACATATCCCAATAACTGCCAACCCCAACCATTATCAGCTTTAGCAAAACTTTCATATTTATTTAATGGAGTTCTTTGAAAAATTAAGGGAAATTTAAATAATCCCCTACCTCCAGTTTTGTCTGTTAATTTGAAGTTTCGATAATTGTTTCAGAATGCAGAGGGGATGTGATTATCATAGTATGTCATTATCAGAAGCTCTGACTGGGTAGAGTGCCCCTACTCTATTTGAGTTGACGGTGGCATAGCTGATAAGCCCACAAGATGGTGCTCTTTCCGCTTGGGAACAGGCTTTTCCATCAGAGCACACAGTGGACTTTGGGACTTTGAAAGGGAAAGGTACAGCTGCTGGTACCCTGCATCTAGAGTAGGGTTGCACTCAGGCCTCAGCTTCTTGGCAGTGTTGGAGTGTAGCTTTCAGCCATGGGTGCCATGCTCAGTGACTCTGGACTGTCAGTTGGCTGACGGTGATGTTGGAGCTTCCAGTGCTTGGGCTCTCTTGCTTGCCGCTTCACAGAGCAACAACTGTTGCAGTGCCCTGGGGAATGTCCAGTGTCCAAAAGCTGCCATCATGTCAGGGGCTTGCATGGCATCCTTTTCCCTGACAGCTCTCAAATGAAGGGCTTGTGGGTTCGACCTGAGGACTCCTGTTTCCAGAAGTTTCATTCATGTAACACTAACAAAATAATAAGTTTAAATTTAATTTTGTATTTACAGTATAGTTAAGAATTTTGAACTTTTGAGCATTCTGATGTTTTTCATACCAAAAATTCTCTTCTCCTTTCCCTGACTTCTCTCTCGCACGCTCAGTCTGCTAATTGCAGACTTCCTCTCTCCTGGAGGCCTTGCTGACGCTAGGTGGCAGACTTGCTTTAGGACTCTGGTGAGAAGCTCACGGTGTCCTGTGGTAACAGAGGTGCTTGGATTTCTTCTTTCAAACTTCCCAACACGCTTAGTGCAAACGGCCAGCAGGTGGGGACCAAGACCCCAAAAGGTTAAGTCACTTGCCCACGATCACACAGTAGAAAGTGGTCAATCTGGGACTTGAGGTCTAGTGTGTACACTCCACAGAGTGCTGCCAGTTACTCTGGGTTGCTAATGTCAGCTTCTTTGTGGGGAGAATGAAATTTAATTTTGCAAAGTAGATGGAATTGAGGTGGGTGGCCTTTCCTGTGTTGGGTCTTCAGCCTACAGTTGAAGAGGAGAAAGGCTACTTTGTCTAACAGTGGAGCACTGAGTAAAGCCAGCTTCCCTGAGTAAGCCGTTGAGGGACTCCAGGTGGATGCAGTTGTGACTCCTGATGCCTTTGTCTTGGAATCAGGGCTTACAGCTGTCAACTCTTGGTACCTTTTCGCTCATTTACAATGACCTTTCTCACTAATTTCCCTTTCACTGTTTTCCCTTTCTTTTGGATTTCTAGGTTGCTAATAGTGGGGATAGCTGGCACCCAGTGTCAGAAGAGCTACGGCTCTTGAAAGAGACAAGAGCAAGGGTCAGGGTGTGTGGTATTCTTCACTCCTAATTTGTTTCATAGAACCAAACCAAACCAAAACCCAGAAGTGCGCCCCTAATGTTTTATCAACTGGGCAAGCAATGGGGATCTGAGACCTGTCATCCTCCCATTGTTCTCTTTGTCCTTGACAGGGACTCACTTGCTCCAGTGAGTTCTTAGGTCTCCTGTTGACCAGGGTCCACAGCGCATGCCTTCCTCTCGGCTTTCTGTGGTTTGGAAGCAGGTTTAAGCACCTTCATTGGAATGATACATCTGTGATTTCCCCCAGGAGCAGTGGAGACACCTGGATTCTACTCAGAAGGAACAGTACTGGGATCTCATGCTGGAGACCTATGGGAAAATGGTCTCAGGAGGTGAGGGCATGTTGTCCACCTGATGAGAGGAGATGAAAAGACTGGGAAACTGTTAGGTATTCTCTGTGCATTCCAGGAGGCACCTGTTGAAGGGGTGTGTAACAGAAGGCATTGGTGCTGCTATAGAAAGTTGATGAGTTAGAAACAGCAGGCATATAAGAATGTCCCAGTATTTAAAGTGTTCTGTTCTCCAGGAACTGCGTGATTGTGTTAACTATAGTAATACCTTTCATTTATGAAACACATTAAATGGGCGTGGTGATATTACTATTCCCCACCCTCCAGCCCCATTTTTCCCCTTTTGACACAGGGTCTCACTAGGTAGCCCTGGTTGACCTGGAAATTACTAGATAGATTAGGCTGCCCTTGACCTTACAGAGATCCACCTGTCTTTGCTTCTTGAATGCTGGGATTAAAGGGGTGTGCCACCATGCTCACCCATAGGATTCCCTTTTTAAAGATGTTGGAAGTGAGCATCATCAGATCAAGGACTTGCTCAATCTTCTACAGCTCCCAAGGGCTGAGTTAATGTGGAAGCAGGTGTTACTGGCTTTAGGTCCATATTCTTTTTCCTACTAAACTGAACTGCCTCATGCAAGATACGAGTCCCTGTTTTGATGTTTGCACCAGACTGCCAGTGGTCCCTGGGTCCTTGTCACCTGTCTAGATTCTTGTTTTCATGGCATTCACCATATGTCCTTATCATCTAGTTCTCTGGTGAGTGTATATAAGTGACTCGATGTCTGGGCTTCTCTTTTGAGCTCCCAGACGTCACTGTTTATCTAAGCCCACAAAATTTCTCTCTCTCAGTAGCAGGCATTTCCAACTCCAAACCTGACTTGACTAACTTAGCAGAATATGGGGAAGAGCTGGTGGGCCTGCACCTTCACGGCGCTGAGAAGATGGCAAGACTCCCCTGCAAAGGTCAGTGGTATCATAGTCTCTAGCCATTTCTGACCTCTGCAGATCAAACTGCAGGTGGTGGGTGAAGTAGTTATTGCATTAATTATAGCTAACTGTGATCTTGACTACCTGCAGTTGCTGGCTGCAGGGCTGTAGGTATATTTATTTAACCATGAAAGAAAGAGCACATGTTGGATCTACTGTCAGTCTTGTCTATTTCAATAGTTTGCCTTCTCAGAGAGAACTAATATTCAGACAACATGAGGCCAATATAGGTAGTTAAAATTTCCTCAGAAAGACTCCATGTAATAGCCAGTACATCAGTAAAGAAATTCAGAGAAAATACTTTTTGGATTTGTAAAAAACTTGTATTTGTTAGCCTGTGTTTATGACCTGTGTGAGGGTATGCTGTGCCTTTGCATGTATCCCAAGGCCAGAGCGCAGCCTCATGCGGCCATTTGCATGAGTCCCGAGGCCAGAGCGCAGCCTCATGCGGCCGTCTCCACTGTTGTGGGGGCCGTCAGGCTTGGGTAGAAAGCGCTCCTACCACTGAGCCGTCTTGCTGGCCCAAACCAAACTTTCTCAACCCAATCCCAATCAGTGCTAACCACCTACTTCAGCAAAATAAACAAACAGAAGAGTGTTCTATATGGTCTCTGTGGACCTGGACTTCATTAAACAGCAGCATCAATTGATGCTTAGCATGTTTGAAGACTGGCAATAAATCTGAATTTTTTAAATAGGTCACTCCCATGTGTACACACATGCCCATGTACATGTGTGTTGAATTCTAGAATCCTGGAGAAGGAAAAGGACTCAGATTATCCTTTTCCTAATGGAGTCTAATCATTTTCCTCTGCTAATGTACTACAGACAATAAGAGTTGATAGATATGGCTTTATTATCAATTGTTTTTTTGTTCTGGGAGTCACGTCAGATTTTGTACATGCGAACCACACATTCCACCCAGTTCTGATTTTAATTTGGAGCAGTATATTTACTATTTCACAAGAGTTCCTTTGGAACAATCGATTGACACCTTGTCATGTCATCAGGGAAGACAGGCGAGCAAACTTGGGAGAAGGCGCTTCATGAGTGTTTCCTAGAAAAGGAGCCTGGGAAGACTGGGGCTATCTGCTTCACCTCGTAGGATTAATATTATAAATTTTGAATTTTAAAATTTTTGGTATATGGGTATTTTATCTGCATATATCTACACCACATGCATTGCATGGTGTTCAAGGAGGCCAGAAAAGGCCATCAGATTCCCCAGAACTGGAGTGCACACAGTTAATGAGCTCCCACATGGGTGCTGAGAACAGAACCCAGGTCCTCTGTAAGAACAGTAAGTGGTCTTATACACTGAGCCTGTTATTGTTATTATTATTATTATTACCATTATTATTTTAGAGATGATTTTTTTGACATATTTATATTCCCAGTAAGAGTGAGTAAGAACAGAGCTTGCCTAACCTTTTAGCAGTTGGGTTTTATTTGTGATATTCAGCTCATTATATCCCAGCTGTTTTCTGTTTGGCTTGGGGTTTTGTTGTTTTTTTTTCCATCCATCCTTCTTGCTGACTTGGCCCCATTAGATTCTGCCTTGCATAGCCTGTCTTTATAGCTTGAGATAGAACTGAGAGAAAGCGTAGTAGAAGTAAGTGTGGGAAGATTAATTTGGAGGTCATGAGGACAGATGGGAAGAGAACACTTGGAGAGAGAAGCTTGTACAGGGCCTAGTAGGGGTCCAGGTTTATAGGGAGAGAGACTGAACTGGGGCGGAGGCTACTGCATCAAGGTAAGAGAGGACCAGTTGGAAAATCCAACAGCTGGGCAGACTGCCAGATGTGTGGTAAGGCCAAGTGCAGAAGTCAGAGAGAAAGGCTGTCTTTGACCATGTGAAAGGAGAGTTCACAGTGAAAGCAGATCAGCAGGGTCAGCCTCAAAAAGTTGTAAACTGCATATGTAGTCAGGATACCCAGGGAATAAAACAACAGCAGAAAAGTAAAACAAAACAAAAACCCCAAACCAGTTGCGTGATTCCTAAGTAGATATCTTAACAGCAGAGGAGAACAGGGAGCCGAGTCGGAAGCGATACCTCGGGAAGGAGCCCAGGAAGCTGAGGTTGTCAGGTCGCTTCTGATGAAGGAGGCAGCCGGGATCCCTGGGCAGGAGCTGCTTCTCTGTGCAGGGCTGTGAGGGAGCTGCTGGAGAGCTTTGCCTATGCTGCTTAACAGAATAAGCTAGAAATCAATTTTAAATTTGCAAAAATAATTTGCAAAGTAGACACAAAGAAGAAAAAACATGAGTGGATATTTTATTTGCAGTCTGTTTGGATTGGAAACATTTTTCTAAGCATAGAGGTGAAAAAATCTTTGAGGAAAAGATTAACAGACTTATAATAATAATTTGCCTATAAAGTAAAAATAATTCTATACATCAGAATAACTTCAAACAAAAGTACTGCAACAAAATTGGTGTAAAACATTTTTGTGAATTTGATAGATAAATAATGGTCTGTTTTAATTTTTTTTAAAATAGAGAAAAGTTAAACTAAGTTGATGAGAACAAATTACTTTTTTCAGTAAAATTTGGACATCAGTCTTGGAGTATAAAAAGTAGCTCCCAGATGTGGGAGGAAAAAGATTTATCCTTTTATCACTGAGGAATTAACATTTAAAATAACAAAAATCCGTTTTTCACTGGTCTAAATAGCATACATAGAAAAAGCATTCAGTACTCAAGTATTAGCACCCTCCCATTTCTCCTGCCTAACAGCATAGCAGAAGACGGGAGAGCCCTGCTGAGAAAGTCAGGATGCCAGGAGGTGTTAGGAACTGCGGGGCTGGAGAGATGGCTCAGTGGTATAGGATTCATGTCGAAGAGCTGGGTTTGGTTCCCAGGATCTACATAGCAGCTCACAACCACCTGTAACTCTCACACACACACACACACACACACACACACACACACACACACACACAATAAATCTAAGAACAATTTACCAAACCAAACCAAACCATATTGTTCAAGCCATTAGGTATTGCAGTTGTGCTCTGAGGAATTCCTTTAAGGCATTGATCAGAAAATGGGTAAACACTTATGAAAAGAATTGCTTATTACAGTGATATTTATTGTAGTAAATAACATGACTAAGGGCATAGGTTTCCACAGTGGGGACTTCCTAAATTCACAATATATTTATTATTATTTCCATGGTGGCTGTTAATGCACTCTTCTTTAAAGACAGCAGACAGTACTTTACTTTGAATGGGCTCTGTCTTGGCACTCAGAGAATGAACATGTTTAGTTCTATCTCTGATCGGTGCGTAGGCCTGGCAGTTCAGGTAAGGTGAGAATAAAAAGAGAGAAGAAAACAACCTCTTGTTTGTTTTTGTTCAGTTTGGTTTAACTTTTTGAGGCCGAGTCTGAGGTAGAGCTGCTGGCCTTGAACCTGTAGCTCAGGATGTTTCCTTGTTTTTGTTTTTTGTTTTTAAGGATGAGTCTTGCTCTGTTGCCTGAGCTGCCCTTGAACTTGTGATCTTCCTGCCTCACCTTCCCACCCAGGAATTATAGGTGTATGATGCTATGCCTGGCACTGAATAAAATCTCAGATTTATAAGGATAAGGTAATTTTAAAGAGTTTAAATAAACCTTCCAACCAAAAGAAAAAATTAAAATCTTTACCAGATCAATAATAATCAGAAACCTGCATTATGAGAAAAGGCATAATTGTCTACACAAGTTACTAAAGCATGTATAGCTAGATGCGGTGTCCAGGGCTTGAATTCCCAGCTACCCAAGAGGCTGAGCAGGAGTCTGACCTGAGCTTAAGAGTTTGAGGGTAGCCTGGGCAACATAGCAAAACCAAAACTACTTACATAAAACATATATAAATAGCAAGGCACATAGAACTGCTCTAGTTAGCTGGTGTGGCACAATATAGCCTTATTGCATTGAGCCTACAATAAAATTATGGATACAATAAAACATTAATGAAGTTTATTGACTAAACTAATGAAATTTATTAACTAAATTTTCAATTTCTTGGGCGGTAATGGTACATGCCTTTAGTCTCAGCACAGAGGCATGTAGATCTCTGTGAATTCAAGGCCAGTATGGTCTACAGACCTAGTTCTAGGACAGCCAGGACAACACAAAGAAACCTTGTCTCAACACGTCCCTCCCTGCCCCCCATAGGTTTCTTATATGAGAATTCATGTTAAATATTAAATAGACCAGGGTCAATATTTACTATATAAATGTTATCTAGCCAGATATAGAACTGTGTTCAATATGACATCAGTTTTATCTAAAAGTAGGCTATACATATGTGCATGTAAGTGAAATTAGACTGGAAGTCCAGATACAGTGGCACTTTAATCCAGCACTCAGGGGGCAGAGGCAGGCAGATCCCTTGGAGTCTGAGGCCAGCCTGGCTGATGAAAGTTCCAGGCTAGCTGGGGCTGCATTGTGAGCCCAGTGTCGTATATCCCATAATAATTGGTAATGCTGTTGGGGTTGATTTGGGTTTCTTACATGTGTTTATTTTCTCCTCCTAAATTCTTCCTGTGTTTATCTTTTATATATAATCAAATAAAAATCTTGGGGCTGGATGGCTCAGCATTGAGAGCATGTGTGCTGCTCTTGCAGAGGATCTGAGTTTGGTTCCCAGCACAGATGTCTGTGACTCTAGCTCCTCTGTGGGTACCTGCACTCGTGGATGTACATATGCAAGCATACTTACATACACATAATCACAGATAATAAGAATAAACCTTAGAAAGAAAACCAACCATCTTAAGAAGCACTGACCGTATATAACTTTGGTGGTTGGGCCTTTAAGTGCATACTGTCTGCTTGTAGAGGAATCAGAAAAGCTCACTAGAAGCCAGTGCTCTTCAGAATGAGTGGCTCGGCTTCAGAGCCAATTGATGTAGCCTTGAACCAAGCCCAGGCAGAGTGAGTCTGGAGTGCTCAGGCACCTGGGTGATAGTTTTCTTCCACATTTATTGATACCCTTTCAGTAAAAAGAAACGTGATGCTGGCCTGGCACCATCTTTGCATCATTTGGATAACAGGGCATAGCAGTTACTGCCACTTAAACCTTCTTTTTCCTTTCAGAAGACAGACAAGAAAATGACAAAGAGAACCTAAACTTGGAAAATCACAGGGACCAGGGATGTCTGGATGTTTTCTGTCAGGCATCAGGTGAGGCTCCACCACAGACTGCCTTGAGTGATTTCTTCGGTGAGAGTGAGCCGCATCGCTTTGGAGGAGACAGTGTCCCAGAGGCTCTGGAAAACCATCAGGGTGAGGGAACTGGGGCGCATCTCTTTCCTTATGAAAGGGGCTCTGGGAAACAGCCAGGTCAGCACATACAGAGCTCGTCTTTGGGAGAACTGACTGCCTTGTGGCTAGAGGAGAAGAGAGAGGCCTCTCAGAAGGGACAGGCCAGATCCCCCATGGCCCAGAAACTGCCCACTTGCAGAGAGTGTGGGAAAACCTTCTATAGGAATTCACAGCTTGTTTTTCACCAAAGGACTCACACGGGAGAGACATACTTTCATTGCCACATTTGCAAAAAAGCCTTTCTACGAAGCTCAGACTTTGTGAAACATCAGAGAACTCACACAGGAGAGAAGCCCTGTAAATGTGATTACTGTGGGAAAGGCTTCAGTGACTTCTCAGGCTTGCGCCACCACGAGAAAATCCACACAGGAGAGAAACCCTATAAATGCCCCCTCTGTGAGAAAAGCTTTATTCAGAGGTCAAACTTCAATAGACATCAAAGGGTTCATACGGGTGAGAAACCTTATAAATGTACCCACTGTGGCAAGCAGTTCAGCTGGAGCTCCAGCCTTGACAAGCATCAGAGATCACACTTGGGGAAGATGCCCTGCCCATAGCCACGTCCCCAGGTACTACAGTCCACTGCAAGCCTGCTCACCTCTGCCTGGAAGAGCTTGGACCAGAAACGACCTCCTCCTCTCTGTGTGTTGGAGGGAGAGGAGCTGGGCACTGTTTTGATGTGGAGGGGATGTTGTTCTGAGTTGAGTCTAGTTTTTCTTTTGCACCAGGAAATAAAACAGTTTTTGTTTGTTTCAGCTGGCCTCCTATTTTGGACCCCCTGGGAAAGACATGCAGTGTAGATAATGACTTTAGTAGCTCTCCAATGAGAGCCTGACTGGCTTCTAGAGCAGGCTGTCACAGAAGGGGAGGTAGGGTCGACTGTGAGTGCATGCCATCTTTGTCAGACTGGTGACAGAGTTCCTGTCTAACTGTCCTTTATTTGAAATAAACTGAGCTGAGTTGGTCTCTATCTTCCTTGTAGCTGCCTTGTTCACTGTGTTTTGACTCTCACTTCTGAATATACAGTTTTCATAGAAGAGCCCATGTGGGGACAGAGCTCCAGGACCACCCCCTAGAAACCTATCAGGTTGGTCATGTAGCAGAAAGAAACTAGAAAGCAAAAGCATGGGCCATGCTGGGCAACCTTTACCTCAGGTAAGTCTGCCTGTCACGTGGTCACATGGCTCAACTCTCCTCCTTTCTCCTGGCATCCTTCTTGAACTGTTATTGTTGCCAGAGTGTTTTATGTTTTAAAATGTTCTTTATTACCTCATTTTGCCTGTAGGGTGTTAGGAAGAAATCAATAGTATCGATCTAGTTTTTAATACTGCCCAGGACTTTATTAACATATATATGTCTAACCTGCCCATTTGTCCTTGTAATCACAAGTTGTATATCTCAAAGTTTCCTTCCTTGGTACAGTGAAACTTCTATCAACACTCCCATGTACCCCTCCTGACTCCCATTCAAATTCATGCCCTCTATTTTTATCCATGTTAATGTATGCATGCAGAAATCTCTATCTCTATGTATATTAGAATCTCCTCGAATGACCATTGCTTTACTATGCTGAGTAGTTAGTTAGGTCTCCTTTTTGTTGAGTGGATTAGAGAGCTATTGGTTACTGCCAGGATGATGTGTGCTGCTACTACAGCCTTAGGGTTATTGTGCCATGCTGGTGGCTGATGTGGTTTGGAGGGGCTGTGTTGGGAGGTGGTGTAACTGGGTAGGACTGTTGGTTGCCTCTCATCTTTGGTACCATGAAAGTTACTTCGCAGTTCAGGTCAGATGTAACTCAGGCGTCTTTGAGCCCTATTTCTGACGTGCATAGTATTTGCAGCAATAGGAACCTCTACCTCTGGTGGTAACTAAGAACAACAGCGTAATAGGCTGTATATTTAGATAGCCCTGACCAACAAACTCAAAAGACAGCTTCTCATGTCTGCTGTTGGGGTTTTTGTTAGGTAGTCTTTGACTCTTGGAGGGAATGCTGTCAGTCTAGATAAGAAGAGTTCATTAAAACTGTATGCATATTTATATACGGAATTATGTCTATTATAGTTTTTTTTAAAATAGTATGATCCTTTGTGGCTTTTTCAGCCATCCTTAGTGCTGTTTTATCTACTTCCCTCCATCTTCTGGATTACCACCTTCCTCTTCCCTAAAGAATTCCCCTTTCCCATTTTTTTTTTCTTAAACTTTACCAAGTTGAGTCAAGAATTGTGCAAAGTAGGATTCAAGCTTTGCTCTGATAAGTCCTCCAGGGGCTTCGAGTGCCTGTTGTATTTCATGAAGCACTGTCTGAATGGTAACTAACTACTACTTCAAAGGTATGAAAGACGAGGAAGAGTGATCCCTGCTCATCCTCACCTTCCGTACCAAAGTCATTCACAGAGCTGTGTGAAACCCATCAAAACTGCACACCCATTTAATTTCCAGTGGTCATGTCTACAATGGGGAATCTGGACAGTTTCAGGTGAGTAGCTTTATAGTATAAGCTTCTCCTGGGGGGTGGGGTGGGTGTCTCACGAGTCGTATTCAGACTGTCAAAGCTAATAGGATCTGCTTGCACGGTTACAGTTGTACCCTCAGCAAACAGGGAGTACGAAGGTTATTTAGTAGATGTGTGACTCGATCCCAGGCTACTATGACAGGTGCCATACGACAGCTGCTACAATGGAGGTGATCTTGTTTTTGTGAGTCTTACTGGAGTGCAGCCACACTCACTTGGTTACGTGTCTAGGCTGTAACCCTGTTTGGGCCACAGCGGCCATATAGAAGGTTTCTAGCCAAGAATGTGGCTTGCAAAGCCTTGAGTATGTACTCTGGCTCTTTACAGAGCAATGCTGGTGTTGTAGCACTAATCCTTCTAAACAGGGCAGTGTTTCTCAAGCAGCGATGGCATGCAGATTATGATTGATAGATACTGCCTATGCGTGTGAGGTATCTGGGAGCCAGAGCACAAAGGTCCAGGACTGCACTGTGGAACAAGGTCTGTGGTCATTACCAGCTTGATTGTCTTGGTCTCTTTACCATTATTTATGACAACAGTTCTTAGAAGAGTTGAATAAATCACTTTATTTGAAAAATTTACTACTCAGAATTCTCCCATTATTTCTGGGCTCTCGAGGAACTCAGCCTCACTTGAGGCCCTCCAAGTTCCCTAGAGAAATTCTACAGGGGTTTAATGCTTATGACTTCTTCATAATAATCTATCACCCACCACCCACTTGCCTGTCAGGGAACTGAGAGCGGCCCTCCTTTTTTCTCCCAAGGACTCTTAAAGATGTTAAATCTGGAGAAGCAAGGCAACACCAGCCAGAACCCACTTGGATGGGTTTTCTTTAGTCTTCAGATTGAAAGTCCACACGTAGGTGGGTCCCCGCTGACAAGTCTTGTACACAGGACAAGCATAGACACTTCGACAATCTTGCTTATCTGCTGGAATGGCCTTGAGGAACATCACAGGCATGGGGGGTGTCAGGTCCTTCAGTTTCGCCTCTGCAATGATCCCAGTCTAAGAACAAGAATGTGAAGAGAGCCACCTTAGTCCCAGAGTCCAGCCAGCCCATCTTCCCCAGGTTCTGGCAGAACCCTCCCACTCTTCAGGGTTCTCCCGATAACCCACAGTGTATGAGAAGCTCTCATATTTAAAAATACATTTCTCTGTGCTTAGCATAAATCATCTTTTTTGCTTGTTTATTTATTTGAAAGGGAAGTCTTGCTGTGTAACTGACGCTGTACTTTAAACTCAGGATTTTTCTGCCAGCTTCCTGAATGCTGGGATTCTAAGCATGTGCTATTACACCTGGCTTTAAAGTCAGTTGCTGATACAGAACTCTAAAGTTTATCCATCCTGTACAGATTAATCTATTTTCAGATAGATTCTCCCTCTTTACTTTTTCATATATCCATTTTATCAGGGTATGAAGAGCAAGTTTTTGGCAGATGCCATGTTAAAGCTCTAGTCAGGGAAGGGAGTGCGGTTTCTGCCAGCACATGCCTTTGGGTTTGAGGTTATAGCTGAGCAGAGTTGCTACTTCTTTGAGATTTTGTTATGTGGTCATGTCACCTCTGGGGCATTTCAACTTTTTGCAAGGAAGGACTCCTCCCCTTCCCCCCAACTGGGGACAAGGGCAGGCCTTGGCCATTTTGTAACTTTTCAGATTATGGTTTTCTGGGCTGGCTTAGTAGACTTATCAAAGACCACTGTCTAATTGGCTATAAAGTTTTTACTGATTCTAAGATGTTCTCAGGAGCCAAAGAGTCGTTAGCCAGATAAATTTGGGCTTGCAGCAAACACACTGAAGATGAGATGCTCTCGAGTCTTCAGAAGACAACCTGCTGCGATCCCAGCTCTGCTTCCTTACCACATGTGCTAGATGCTTCCTGAAGCACCCCTTGGAAACTTGGGGAGACACTGATCCCTTTACCACATGCCCCTGGCCTGCTTTTGTTATGAACAGAATAATTTGGTTTGTTTTCATAAATGTATTAAAATGATTTGGCTTTCTAGTTCTCTCAGAGGTTGATGTAAGTTGTGGTGGATGACAGAACTAGTGAACAGAGGGACTGTCATTTGTCCCCAGGACAGAATGTTCAAGCTGAGGAGGAGCAGGGCAAGCTTAGACTGTCCTTAGCATACCATAAAGCCAGCCCTTTAAAAGTATATGGTTCAGTGTTCTTATAATAATATTAGTTTCAAATTATGTTCATTCCACCGGAAAGAAATGCAGTAACCGTTACCAGTTGCCATTCATGTTAGATATTCACACCACTTCGACTGCAGTAAAGACTTTCCCTGCCATGGACCCTCTTTGTAAACTTGTATACATTGTAAACTTTATAAGCCCTCAAGGTGGGAAAGTGGCCAGGGTCCTGCCTGAGGCCCCCTCCTCCACACCTCCCTAACTGTGATAAAGGTCATCTCTAGTCCTTTAACAGGATCCTCCCAAGATTGTGCTAATTTCAGGTGAAAAGTTTGCACAAAACCCACCAATCCCTGAGTTCAGGACTTGAAATCTTACCAGTACTCCTGGAAATCTCTACTGTAGAAAGCTCCACCCTCCAAGAACCCCTGCGCTTTGTCTAGCTCCCTGCTGTCTGCTTGCCCTGGGGAGCATAGGCAACCACTGCAGGATTCATCCCTCCACATCCTGGAGCCTCTGATCTCTTTTGAGATTTGCTGCCTGCTGTGACTCTCATTGGAGGGAAAAGAGAATCAAGGAAGAGAAAGGAAGCAGCCAGAGGGCTTGGGCTCCTGAGCTCCTCCGCTGGGGTTTCCCTCCCCTGGGAGCTGGACTGCCTGTGCTGAGGAGGCTTCCTCAGAGCCATTTGGTCCCTGGGCTCACCTGTCTCAGGATGCCTTTCCATCGGGACACTGTCCCACCTTAGAGCTGTGCGGTTCCTGGGTCTCCGTGACTTGGGATACCTTTCCATTGGGACAGCTTCTCCCCTCAGATCTGTGTGGTTCTTAGGCTTCTGAGTCCCAGAATACCTTCCCATCCAAGCAGAAAGGCCAGCCATCAGCACCATGGCCTCGTCAGCTGTCTTTGTACCAGATGCAGGCCAGTGGCTATTCTCCCATTTTATAGTTTGGTCAGTGGGGCACTTGAGAGGAAACACTAGACCACAGCCACATGATTGGTAAATGATGGTGCTGAGGTTAGATCCAGCTAGTGTGGTTGCACGGGCCTCATCTTAAGCAACCTTCAGAACCTTTGCTCTTGGATGGATTTAAAGAAAAAGGCTCAAGAAGAGAAAGGGCACCTAGGTAACAAGATTCCAGAGCACTGCACCGGGCTGTCAACATGCATGCCATTACTATACCTGTGTGTCCCAGCAGGCACCTTCCATGAAGAGCCCATAGATGTAGGCCCCTTCCCGAGGAGGGCTCCGGAACTCCTCTCTGTTCTTCTTTGTCACATCACACTGCAGGGCCATCTGGTCTAGTGGCCATTCATTCTTGCGGGCCATGGACTGCATGATGGCAGTCAGGAAGGACTGGGGGTTGAAGAAGCCCGTCAGCCACACAGTTGAGGGCATCAAGAAGTCGCCTGTCCAGGACTCCAGCTCTTTGATTCTGTTAAGCAGGTCTAGAAACCAGGCTGCCAGGCCTGCTGTGGAAGGGTAGGCTCGCCTGGCCCAGGACTCTGGGACCACATCTAGATATAGGGCATTCTGTAGGTTTTCCATCTCACTGGTCATGGTCAGCTCCCCCTAAAGACCAATAGGAAGAAAAAGAGTTAAGGAGGCAGAAGTCTCTGGAAGCACTAGTCTTTGTGTCCTTTGACTCATAGATGGGAGCTGACTCCAGCGGTACTGGCTGCTAGTGTGGTTCTGTCTTGTATTTGCTTTGCAGAATTTGTCTTACCAAGGCTGGTGCTTTAGAACATGCCTAGTACCCACAGTTGCCACTTCAGCCGCAGCAGTACAGATGTGAGCTTAATTCCTAGTGCAATTACTGGGCATAGGTACTGAAGGCTCCCATGGTAGTTCTAGCAAAGTCAGAAACTTTTTCATGGGCTAACACTTTCTAAGTCCTGTTGGCAGCATTGCATGTACCCAGTAGCCCTATGTGGCCTGGCAGGCATGGATGTCCCAAGTACCATAGAAGCTTCAACATGCATAGTTTTTTGCTTGGTCTTACATCCTAGTCTGAGTGAGGGTAAAGAAGTCATATGGCATAGCAGGGTAGAGAAAGATGCTGGTCTTCTCATTTGTCAGGGGTTGGGGGGTAAAATTTAAGCTGGCTCTTCTGGATACCAAGAGCATGTGTGACTATGTAATACATCAAGGGGCTGAGGAAATGCAGGAGGACAGGGTAGAGCTGATGTCTTGGTCTGTTCTGTACAGCAGAAATAAACAGAATAATAAGCCTGGGCATTAAATTAGGTTCTCAGAGTGTTCCTACTCTGAGTGGAAAGGCTACATTTCCCATTGATGGAGACTGTAGAATGTATGTACTTTTGCCAGGGCATGCTAAAAATCTTTTATGTTACAGCTTAAAAAAAGTATTATATGACTATAATATTACCATTTGCTTGCCAATCTGGTTAAGAGGATATGTACAAAAGTAATGGATTATTACAAAAAGCAAAGTACCACAGAGCCAACATGAAAGTGTGTGTATGTGTATATGTGTGTGTGTATGAGAGAGAGAGAGAGAGAGAATTCATAACCAAGGCTAGTTTCCAATGCACACTCCTTCTGTCTCAGCCTCCCAAGCGCTGAGTTTGCAGGTGTGCATCACCATGCCTGCCTGGGAAATGGTGCAGTTAAGTTTGCCTTTCCATAAAACTGGTTTGAGCTTTATCAAGTTTGGGTTTATCAATGGGAATTACTTACTGTACATGGGGAAAATTTCTGTCATGTGAGAAGATAGAGAATAACTCCATTCTGGATTTGTCCCAAACTGTAGCCCTACAGGATTCATAAGAAGCCATTAGGGCACAGACTATTGGTGTCACCGAAGTGTGATGAATATGCCCTCCTGGTCCTCAAGTGGCCTACTTAGAGGACTGTGTCAGAGTGAGACAAATCTATAAGTCATTCTGAACTCCAGACAGTGCCTACTGCTGCCCTTTGCTTGTACGGAG
Organism: Mus musculus; assembly: GCF_000001635.26. Lineage (NCBI taxonomy): Eukaryota > Metazoa > Chordata > Mammalia > Rodentia > Muridae > Mus > Mus musculus. Next base: position 65,835,868 of record NC_000077.6, read on the forward strand.
AAGTCCTTTGTTTCTGGTTATCTCCTCTGGCCAAGTCAATAAACACTTTGTTACCAGGCCCCTGTGAAGCCTGAAACCAAGGCTTTGAGTTTTAAGAAAAAAATGATGTGCTTACTATTAAAATAAGTATAGTGGGCTGGGGACATGGTTTAGTTGGTAAATGTTTGCCAGGCAAGCATGAGGACTTGCGGTATATTCCCCAGATCCCATGTTAAAACCAAACTAAACCAAACAACTAAACAACAAACAAACAAAAAACCAGGCATGAAGTTGGTGCTTTTGTGTTCCAGTGCTGGAGAGGTAGAGACTCACAGGTGCCTGGGACTCACTGGCCATAACTTTGTCTAATTGTTAAGTTCTAGGCTAATGAGAGTCCCTAACAGGTTGAATGGCTCCTGAGGAACAACATGGTTCAATGTTGACAGAGCTCTGGTCTCCATGTGTGTGTGTGTGTGTGTGTGTGTGTGTGTGTGTGTGTGTGTCTTTGTGTGTGTCTTTGTGTGTCTGTGAATACCTTCCCCAAACACACGCACATACATCCACACAAACTGACTTCCCTTCCACACAAGTGTGACCAGCAGTGAAACCATGCTTTATGGAACCCATAGGAAGGGCAACAACACCATGAGAGATCCCCAAGTGAAACATGAACTCAGTTGTAATAAATACAGACTTTGGGGATGCTAAGAGTATTTTGCGTGGTGGGACAAGGGCCTGATGTGAATCTGTAATTGCTCTGAACTTAAAAACTATGCTAGAAAAAGATAAGGTCTACTTTTTAAAAAATGCAACACTTAATGCTTAACACCCTTCAGAAATCTAACCTCCTTTGACAGCAGAGGTACACAGAGTATGTCACTTAATGCCTTAACAGTTTTCTCACGTCTTCTTGTGATATTATAATGTATTCTGACAGCCATGTGCACTGACTAACCTGAATGCCAAGCAAGAGAAACGGGAAGAATGTCGCGCCTCCCAGGCTTCCCCTTGTTCCCACAGAAGCAGGAACTACTGCGGAATCAGAGGCCCCTCATAGTGTGGTTTCGGAACCCAGATATTTTCATTACTTTGAGCAGAAGTAGAAAGGCTCAATTTTTAGGGAGCTGGGAGGCAACGATGCCCTTTCCCAACTCAAGTGTGCCTGTGTTGGCATCTTAGGCCCAGGGGAGTACAGTTTGTCCTGAAAGGTGTTCAGAACAAACAAAAGGACATTTTCCTAAGATGTTGCCAGGTTGGCGGAGGCTGTCATAGCTGGATAGGAAGAGTCTATGGCCAAACTCTGGGCACCAGGGCCCACTTTCGTCTTTTAAATTGTGTGTAGGTATGAGCAAATGTGTCTATGCCTGCCTGCATTCTCTGCAGGGGCCAAAAGGGGGTGTTAGCTCCCTGGAGCTGAAGTTATAAGCAGTAGTGAGCTACCCACCATAGGTGCTGAGAACCAAACTTTGGTCCTCTATAAGAACATGTGCTGTTAATGGATGGGCCGTCAGCAGCTCCTACTAGAGCTCTTCTTAAAAACTGTGGTACAGTAAAGAAAATGGTTTCCTAGCCTTCCCTAGCCTGGGTCTGAGCAGCACTGATTCCTGTCTAAACGGACTTACTCACATGGGGGTCAGCAAAAAGAAAACTTAGAAATCTGGTTCCTCCATCTCCTCCCAGGCCCGTGACACACTTCCTCGGCTTCCACACTGATGGGAAACTGGGAGACATGGCAGTCCATGTGGCACCTTTTCCAAGTCTGATGGAGGCAGCGTGTCTGTGACCTTATCTATTTTATTCATCCCTATAAATAAATGCTTTCATAATCTTTCTTTGATACAATAGAGTGAAAACTTTATTTTTTTTCCTATCGGCTCTCGTTCTTTTGAGTCACAGTGTGTTAGAAGCTAGATTCATAGGCTGAAGTCAGACCAAAGCAAAGGGAGGAGGTAGGCGGGCCGAGAAACCTCCATTTGGAAGGTCATCCGTAGGCAGGCTGTGTTCACACGGCAGCAGAAGCATTTAATCCAAAGAGGACAGGCTGGCAATGACACTTCTCTTCAGGGCTTCATGCCCCCTCTATCTGAGGGCTCATGGCCAGCTCCCTATCCATTCTTCTCAGGAAAATGGTCTTTGAAGCTAGCTTTCCCTCACCCCATCCCCACGCCATCCTGGGTTTTGAGCCTGATGCTTTCACACATTCTAGGGAAGCACTGCATCCCTGAAGGATCTCTCCTCTCCGTAGTGTTTAGGAATAGAGTTCCATTCCATAGCTCAGACTGGCCTTGAATTTGTAATCTTGCCTCTCAAGGGCTGGGATGGTAGACCTATAGACACATCATCCTCTCTGGGCCTGGCTTTCATTTACACAAGTCACCAGGAAACAGGAGATGGGGAGGAAATAGAATGATAAGGGTCCCACATCTTCCACGGTGGCTTCCAGACGGAGGTGGTCCACTGTCCGGCTCATCTGAATCTCTGGTAGAGAACGAGCTAGCCAAAGTCATCAGGCCTAGGCACGTGCCCAGGGGTGATGATCAAAGGCTCAGAACAAGGTGCTCCTCCCAACTTGATCTGAAGTCAACAATGTGCAGGACTGAAGACCCAACATCAGCCAGCCAGCCTATGCATTTGAACAAGTGCACAGACTTAGAAAAAATAAAACACAGGGGAAAAAAATTAAGGTCATCAATTATTTGAACAATGAGAAGTTCCAGACATGCCCTGGTGCCAGGCTAGCCAAGGGAAATGAGACTCATGGGGATTCCAAGATTTTTCTGGCAGCTGTTTCAAAATGTGAAAGAGGTGAGTCTAATTTTCCGAATGTTTCTTTTAATGCAATATACCTAAAATATCAAATATTTGGATAAATAATCAAATTATTAATGACACATTTTACAGTTTTTGGTCTTTTATCTTTGAAATCTGATATGTCACTTACATTAGTATCTACTGTATTCTATTGGTCAAGTCTAAAAATTTGGATTCTCACTTGTACCTCTGTAGGAAGAGAATTTTCTAGTCTTCTTTTTATCAGAATATGCTCCTTTGAAAATTACTAGTTATAATGGTTAAAAAAAAAAGAATCAGCATTTAGGAATTTTGTAGATCAAGCTTTTGTGCATCTGGCTAATGGGAATCAGGACACCTAGGAAGACTGAGAGCCAGATGTCTGACATTGGTGAATTCCCAAGAGAAATCCTCTCTGAGGGACATGTCGGTGGCCAGCTGGCTTTTCCCCAGATTTCTTCCTCCACCCCCACCATCTGTGTGCTTTGAGCTGCTACAGACCTTCAGGGCTGTATCTCATAGCTCAGCTAGGACTTTCCGGGCCCACGTGGTCTTACAGCCAGTCGGTTCTGATTTACTGGGAACACAAATGTTTTTATCATAAGGCTGAGGGTGTTTGGTGATTAACTCTAAAGGCCGGGCGTTTTGTGACTGTGATGCCTCATTTGGGATGGCAGTTGGCTTGTCTTATGTGCTGGGAGACTGGAGACGCCCGCCCACTTTTTTCCTACACTGAGCCAACATCAGCTTCAAATTGTGAAGTGACTGCGGAGGAGGGGAAGGGCAGCAGCATTGGCTCTTCCTGTCTCTGCTAGATTGTCAGGTCACCTAAGCCCATGCTTAGCTTAGAAGCAGACTTCCAGTGGTCCATCTAGCAGGTTCTGGTACACACCCCTCTGGGAGGCCGTACTGTTGCAGCTGTCCTTTGGGGGTCTCTTTCCTCTGCTGCTCCCTTCTGCTCTGAGCCTAAAGGCTCTCCCTGCTCTGACCTCTGCTTTTTTTTTTTTTTTGTCATGGAGGGCATTCTCTGCCCTTCCTCCTCCATGGAAGCTGCACTCATCTCCAGGGTCATCTGATGCTGCTTACAAGGCCTCACCTTGAAGTCGTCAGGGCAGACAACCAGACTGGTGATACAGATGGAGATGGGAGAGTGTGTTATATGAGTCTGATGGCCAGGCCACTCTGGGGACCATCCTCATGAAACTGTTTCCCAAGAGGATCCTGATTAGAAAATACCTTCCAGGTCATACAGGTTGCTTACTACTTCTACGTGGTTCTTCCATCACATGCTAGAAGTTCACCATATGCTGTTGCTTCTCTGGGTGAAATGTTTGCTTCTGGCGCAGCAGGTGGACTCTCAGCTCCTCTGCTCTGGTCTCTAGCAACCTTGTCATTTTGTCCTTAAATGTGCCTGTTCACCTTTCCTCAAAGGCCTCACTGTTCTTTCTCTGATCTATGGACCTTTTCCTGCTTCCTCCTCTAGCTTTTCTTTACGAACCTTCTATTGGATTATCCTGCAGGGATGACTCCATGTCAGTATCTTTGAATCCTTCCCCACAGAGTGCTGAGTTCTGCCCACAGAGCCCATCAGTCAACATCATGGGAGCTAGACTGAAGGGAGAGAAACTCCACACTGCCTCCCAATCTCTACTCAGGCATTCTTCATGATTGACTACACAGAGGCACAGTGAAAGTTCTTAGAAGAAAAATGACTGAACAAATTGGAAGTCAAATGGGTAAACAGCCTGCGCCAAATTGCACGGCTTCAATAGGCTATGACTGCAGCAAACCCACTCAAGATAATTGCTACTATATACCTGCTTACCCAGGAATAGAGATGCAAAATATGACAGGCAAGGGGTTTGCTTTACATTCGAGACTGCTGCAGAATTTTGCCATTTACCTGATTATATGCTGACATGGAATTTGGAAGCCATCAAATGCTGCCTACCCTCAACAGCCTGGGCTTTTCCATCTCATCTTCCATATTATTTTCCCCTGCCCATATTGTGTATGTGTGTGGGGATGGAAATTAAAGGAAACAAATCAAACAACCCTAGATTTTCTACTGCTTGGTAGTTTGTTTACACACACACACACACACACACACACACACACACACACAGAGCTATCATTGTATAACTTCCAAAACTAGACATGGCAGCATCAGCAGACTCCACGTCTGGAGTCTAGACTTTGGGGGCCTGACTGAACTTTCAATGTAAGCTACAAAAAGTTACTGTATTATATGCATACATACTTCTGAGATACCGGGGATCAAGCCCAGGGCCTTGTGCATGCTGGCCAAGCTCTACCACTGAGCTGGTCTTCCAGCCAGAGATGATAACTCTTTTACTAAAGATGTCAGTGTAGACGCATGCAAGTCATTACCCACGGACATAGAAGACTCCATTGAACAAGAACTGAATACTATGCTCATTCTTTCAGATGTCCCCATAGCCAGTCTGGCTTCTGTGTAGTGATAGCTTTCAGGCATTTGGATGGCTTTGGAAAAATTGCCCTTCAGTGCCCTGGCCCTTGGCTGTCTGTCACTCTGTCCCTGTGGGGTCCAGCCATGTCCTCCCGCAATGTCCCTTTTACTTACCTGTAAGCCAAGATGCAGCTCTCTTAGTGAGCGCTGGATCTCTCTGGTAAGGATGTTCATGCGTTCACACTCCTGGAGGGCAACTACAATGTAGGGGGTGCGTTCCTCCACCTTAGCCATTAGCTCCGCGATGTTAAATTCATCTGTCATCCGATCCAGTATTTCTTCCAGAAAGGTTTTGACCTGTTCCATGGCAGAAAATATAGAGTTAAGAAGGGATTCCATGGAAATACCTGCCTTGTATGGTAAATCTGGCTAAGAACCCCATGGTTGAGAAATTCAAAAGCCCCAGGGGTAGTAGACCCCTACTTTTATTAATTAACTTAAATGGCCACAGTATCAAGCTACCTTCCAAGTTCATGTCTCTGTACCCAAAGGTCAGCGCAGCTCTTCAACCTCCTCAGAGAAGCTGCTTTGTACAGTGGGCAAGGGTTAATGTAGAGTCTGAAGACCAGTCAAAGTGACTGTGGTGTGCTCAGTCACCCACATCTGTATCACTCCACCCCAGGTATCAGGAGCTGGGCAGAACAGGGGTAAAGACTGTAATAGCTGGATGCTGGGGAGAACCTAAGCAAGACAGTGTCAGGACACGGCAGGACGGTTGTATTTTCAAATCCATAGCAGCTATGGTTGCTTGCAAAAGACCTGCAAATGATGAAGCCACTCCACTCCCAGTCCTATGGGAGGTGATTATAAAAACCAACCATGACAAAAAGAACAACAGAAACCATGAATCTGAGGGTACGATAGAGGTGAGGTTCCAAATCTGGGTGGAGTTCGGGGTAAATGTGATCAAAATACATTGTATGAAAATCTCAAAAAAATAATATAATACTTTTTTCTTTTTTTAAATCAAGGGATTCCATCCTCCTGTAATGGACACTAAATGATGGTCACCTACCACCTGCCATCCTTCCTTTCATCACACACTGGCTGGCTTGCTTGGGTCAGCTAAGCCAGGATTGAGGAATGACCTCAGGACACTTCTCTCCAGAGGCTGACCAATCCCCTGTGACTTGTGTGACCAGCCTGAAAAGAATTGTAAGAATTGATGTTGAAAAACTCACAAGCTGACCCAATTAGCTATAGGAACTAAAGTTAGTCTTTGGCCTGAGATGCCCCTTGTAGGCCATGTGGGGCTGAAACACACAAGCACACATTGACAGCCTTCCAAGTCAGTGGTTCTCACATCCTCAGATCCAGACAACCATGGATCAAAGTTCAATCATACCTTGTCATTATTCCTTAAACAACACAGTATAACTATTTGCACAACTTTAGGCATTGTAACTAATCTAGGGGTGGCATAAGGTATATGGAATGGAATGGACTATACCTTACTAAAGCACTTGCCTATCATGCATAAGGCCCAGTACTGTATAAGGTATAAGAGGATGTACATAACTTACATGCAGATGCTAAGCCATTGCCATAAGGCATTTGGGACTTTGGCATCTATAGGGAAGGGCATGGGTACTGGCAGACTCCCTTCACTTCCCTCTGCTCTGTATTTCCATGAGGTGTTACTGTGGTTTTCTATTTGTGAATTCTGAAAGGGGAATGATCATCTATCACTTAAACACCTTCTTCCCGCAATTCCTTTTCTCTTACAAACTATCAGCTAATTAGGCCTGGGGAGCTAGGATAACCCTGGAAAATTGAAACTGAGGGACAAAGACTGTGGGTTATTTGGGGGCAAGCACTCAGAGGCTGAGCCTGCTGTTTTGGAGGAAATGAGCAAGCCTGGGAGGTTCATTAGCAGAGAAAGACAAATGAAGCTGTGCACACATCCGGGCCATATGGCCAGCAGAGTAGAGTGGAGGGAGCAGGAAGGTGTGAGCAGGTGAGCATGAGGCAGTCTTTCTAAGTTGTAAGCACTGAGCTGTAGGGGCCTGTGCCTTACCTGGCCTTTGTTAACTGTGACATCTCCACCCCTTCCTCCAAGAGCAGACCTATTTCTTCTTTGGGGAATACCTTCCCCATCTTTCTGGAGAATCACTTGTGTAAGCTTCTCCTTACTCAAGCAAGAATCCGATTATATTCTCAGGAGCATGAAAGTTTAAAACCTGGGATCCAAGGAGCCAGTGGGAGAAAGGAGAGGCCCTGAAGGGCCCCTCAGGCTTCTTCCACACTGAGACCCTGGAGCCTTTGGTTGTTGCCTTTTCTTTGATTGGTTCATTTGACATAGGAAAGTTAGTTTGTGCTTAGTTTAGCTAGATTGGTATCTGTTGCTTACCGCCAAGGAACCCTGACTGAGTTAACCCAGTTTTCATGGGATGCAAGTAAGTCAGTTAGGCCTCAGGTTTTCTTCTGTGAACATATCCACTCGAGTCTGTCTTGGTTGGCTCCCCTCCCCCAACTCTAAGGGGTTGACTTGAAGATCAAATCAAATGAGCTGATGGGTGTTGGGGCGTCTGAAAGCTTTAAGGGACTATATTCGTGTAAAGGATGATTAAGATTCACCTTGCCTTGAATTGCAAACACACAATCCATTCCCCAGAAAAAGAGCTGATGGTAGGAAAAATAAAAACTAAACCAAAAACCAAGAGCCCATCACCCCACAACAAATAGGTCTCTGGTTGCTATCAGAGCCAAACATGGAATGGAATTTTAATGGTACCTGAAAGCTGCTGCCAGAGCTGGAGACAAATGGCTAAATTTATATTATATTTTTGTCTCTGGAGTGGAATTGAAGAAACAGTCCTGTATCAGTGAACAGCCATTTGGCTGTGACTCACAATGAGATGAAGAGATGGTCTGGAGACATTGCTCCAAAATACACAAGGATGGGGACATTGAGTTCTATCCTGTCTCTTGTCAAGTGTGGAGGCCTGGGAAGGAGCTGTGGGTGAGGAGAAGCTGGGCGGAGATGGAGGAGGACTCTTCTTTGCTCAGGGAGCACCAGGAGTCCTTCAGAGAGAAGGGATGCCTTCCAAGGGATGAATTCAATTTCATTTCCATAAGCAATACCTCTGCTTTTCCTTCTTTTTGAGAAAGTAATATATATTTACCAGAAATATCAGGGAAAAAAGACTTCTAGAATCCTTTCTACCCATAAGAGAAAATACTATAAAGCTGCCAATGTTTGCATATTTTCTTCAATGTACCAAACAGTTCCTCTTCTTAGTCATCAGCCAGCCACATTCACTTACCAGTTATTATTTATGCATTTATCACCCATCCAAACACCACCATGCTTATCAGTTTCTCTCCCTCTGTCTATGCATAACATGTATACAACACACACACACACACACACACACACACACACACACACACACACACACACACACACATTTCTCCTCAGTACTGGGAATTGAATTCAGTACTCCACCACTGATCTACAGGTCTGTCCCCATGCATCCTTTATTATTGATTTACTTATTGAGACAGGGTCCCACTTTGTACATTGGCTGGCCTGGAACTTGCTATGTAGACTAGGTTGGCTTTGAACTTACTAAGATCTGCCTACCTCTGCCTCCCCAGCACTGGAACTAAAGGTATGTGCCATTGTGACTGGCTTCCCTATAAATGTGGATAAAGTCCTCTGTTGCTACTTACAGAATTGCTTTATTTAAAGTGTGTATTATTTCGCTCTTTTGATGTACCTCATTTATTGTTTTATTGGTAATTGTTTTGTTCACCATTCCTACACCATAAAAATTCTGCAATAAGTAAATGTAACTACATCATAAAATCTGTATACTTTGGGTGTTTTCACTGGGTGATTTCTAAGAAATCGAATCATGAATGGAAAACATGAACATTTTGAACTTTGGCAGCTATTGTCATATTGTTCTGTCAATTCGACCTTTGCCAACAGAGATGATCAGGACTTTCATTTTAGGTCTCACAACTGTTATGGAAAATGACATTTTGCTTCCCTTAGATGTCACTGAGATAGTGTCACTTTTCTTATTGCATGTTTATCTTTGATCCCCTGAGACTGGAATTACAGGTGGTTGTGAGCTGTCTGATGTGGGTGCTAGGACTAGAACCCAAGCAACAAGTACTACTCTTAACATCTAAGCCATCTCTCTAGCTCTTAAAATAATTGTCCATCAAAATTATTAATCTTTGTGTTCTTAGATTTTGAGGCTTCTAGAAACCTGAGAAGTACCTTCCTTGTACAACCACAAAGACATCCATGCAAGTGATCTTCCAATGCATTTATAGTTTTCCTGTTTTACATTTAAATACTTGAGAAATTTAAGCTATACTTTTACCAAAAGAGCCAGGGAACGGAAGCTGGTCTACTTTTCTCCAATTGGCTAGCTAGTTTTTCAGCACTAAGAAATCCTGCTTCATCACCACAGAAGGAAGTAAGGCTTACACCGCAGGGTATTACTGGAGGAGACCAGCACTCTGGCTGATCAGAATCCTCTCCAGGTTCAGATGTTGAACCCCAATCCTCAGTGTCTCAGAATATGACTGGATTTGGACATAGACCTTCAGAGAGGAGAGTATATGAAAAGGGAGCTATTGGGGTAGACCCTAATCCAGTCTTATTAGTGACGAGGAGGTATGGAAATACATATGGAATGGTGGAAAAGGATGGTTAGTAAGTATGCTCATTTACGCCACAGCCATCAGTGTACCAACTGCTGGGCATACATAATCCATGTTACGGTTTGAATCTGGAATGTCCCACGTGGGTTCATTTGGGAAGTAGGTAGGGTTTAAGCTGGCAGAAGGTCACCGGGATGTATTCTGCTCACCCCTGCATCAGGCCATGTGCTCTCTGCTTCCTGGTCCATTCCTCTGCAATTTACGCATCTACCTTATGCTCCCGCCTCCATGGATGCTGCTATTCTACACTATCCGCGTCTACCTTATGCTCCCGCCTCCATGGATGCTGCTATTCTACACTATCCGCGTCTACCTTATGCTCCCGCCTCCATGGATGCTGCTATTCTACACTATCCCCTTGAAACCGTCAGCCCAAACAAGCTCCTCCTAAATGGTCTCTGTTGGACTTTCTGATCACAGAGCTGTGACTATAGCCACTTAGCTCAGATGTGAGTCACTGGGTTCCCTTTCCTTTCTTTCCGGTTCTGAAGACTGAATGTAGGGGCCTTGTATTGCCAGGCAGGTGCTCTACTACCGAGATGCACTCATGTCCCTCAGAATTAGACTTTCAAACCTTAAAGCTCATTGCTAGACATAGCAAACCTTTATAACTTCGGTCTGAAGGATATTGTTCCCAACTTTTTACAGAACTCTAGCTCCTCCCCTCAGCGCCAGTCAGTTTGCTCAGAATCAGTTCCTGCAGCATTAATGTTTGGCAAGTGCTCAGCTCTTCTACCCTAACCTTCCAAGGCCGTTTCCTTATGTTTTCTCATGAGCCCCGAGGGGGCTGCAGTTAGGGCAGTGGTTCTCAACCCCCACAGGTGTCGAATGTCAGATACCTGCTATCAGGAAATTTACATCCTATCTGTAGCAGTAGCAAGATTACAGCTATGAAGTAGCAACGAAGTAACTTTATGGGAGTCACCCTGGCATGAACTGTGTTAAAAGGGTCAGAGAGCTAATATCCACTTATCAGTGAGTACATATTGTGAGAGTTCCTTTGTGATTGGGTTACCCCAGAAACTTAGGATACCCAAGATATAAGATATAATTTGCTACAAACATTAAACTCAAGAGAATGAAGACCAAAGTGTGGACACTTTGCCCCTTCTTAGAATAGGAAACAAAACACCCATGGAAGGAGTTACAGAGACAAAATTTGGAAGTGTGACGAAAGGATGGACCATCTAGTGATTGCCATATCCAGAGATCCATCCCATGATCAGCTTCCAAACGCTGACACCATTGCATACACTAGCAAGATTTTGCTGAAAGGACCCAGATATAGCTGTCTCTTGTGAGACTATGCCAGGGCCTAGCAAACACAGAAGTGGATGCTCACAGTCAGCTATTGAATGGACCACAGGGCCCCCAATGGAGGAACTAGAGAAAGCACCCAAGGAACTAAAGGGAACTGCAACCCTATAGGTGGAACAACAATATGAACTAAGCAGTACCCCGGAGCTCTTGTCTCTAGCTGCATATGTATCAAAAGATGGCCTAGTCGGCCATCACTGCAAAGAGAGGCCCATTGGACTTGCAAACTTTATATGCCCCAGTACAGGGGAACGCCAGGGCCAAAAAGGGGGAGTGGGTGGGTAGGGGAGTGGGGGTGGGTGGGTATGGGGGACTTTTGGTATAGCATTGGAAATGTAAATGAGCTAAATACCTAATAAAAAATGGAAAGGAAAAAAAAAGGGTCAGAGAGCATTAGGAAGTTGAGGACCACTCAGTTAAAAGGACTTGGCAGTGCTGTGGGGTGAATATGAGTTGGTGGATGGACAAACATCTCTTCTAAGTACAATCCACTGGTCTTGAAAAAAATTTAGAAGATTCACTCTGGGGGCCCATTCTTCTGTCCTCTGTTTCCCCTAAATCATAGGCCCACCCCAAACCTTTGGTTATCCTCAAATCTGAACCCACCCCAGTTTGCTTTCTACTCTGTAATTTTCTCCCCAGCTTCATGTGATTTCTTGGCCTTGTGCTTGAAGCACTTTGTATCCATTGATACTTGGGCTGGAGGTCGTTCACAGAGAGAGAGAGGTAGCTATCCAGATGGGGTCTGGTTAGTGGCTGAGTGGAGAGGGATTTTGCAGCCAACTCTATAGTGCCATTATTTTCTTTGCCAAAGAATCTGGGAGTGGTTCTCAAAGCTCCTAAGCCCTTCCTGCTCAGCCCTGACCTTCCCTTACTTCATTAGAGAAGCCAAATAAAATCTGACTTTGGACTGGTAAAACCATCTGCCAATCCCAATGGCAAGGACTTCCTCTGATTTAATCAGAGGGTCAGGGATGGGCTGAAGTAGATAGGGAGGGATTGTTGGAGCAGGGGAGCATCTAAGTTGGCTTGTGTATATGTTAGTCACCCTACCACTACTGAAGTTATTTGCAGAAAGGTGACTTCTTGCAAGCCTTGGGTTCCTCAAACTATTTCAAGCCATACTCACCTTTTCTTCCCTTGTGATGCCAGCTCCATCTCCAGCCTGGCTGTCCCGAGGCTGCATCTCCAGCACGGTTCGGAAGAGTTTTTCCGATGTCTGGGTCAGGAAGCCAATCTCGGCGTTTGGATGGAGGCCATATAGGTAGGGAGACTCAGGGGGCAGCTCAGCATCAATATACTGAAACCAAAGGCGAGATTGGTCAAAGAGTAACCAACTTGTCTCCCTTCCTGTGCAAGGGACACAGCACCACTGTCCTGGTGGTGGATTGCTGGATCTTTGCTTACTTCACATACCAGGCACAGTTACTACTCAGCACCATCTTTTTCTCACACTGAACCAGTGCCCCAAACAAACTCCCATACAAAATGAGGGCGAGGCTGGGCTGGAGAAAGCAGCCAGTTTTAAAAAACAGCGCTGCCTAAATGCATCTCTAGTTAATTCTGGTAGTCACGGTTAGTCTGCCTAAGAGTCTTAACCAGCTCATGGAGGCTACTTTCTTCACTGATTGTTTTTTGTACCCCTTCATGGTTCATTTTATAACCCCAAGAAGCTATTTTCCAAGTTAAGCTCCCTGAAGGGGCTTTCAAGATCTATTGGTGTTGTTACCAACTAGTTTAAATACTGCTCACTTTTTCAATCTGTGTTCTTAGCTTTGCATTCCCTCCAGCCTGTTCCTGGATCCTTGGCAGGTGCCCTAGGACCATCTCTGATCTGGTAGACTTAAGGGAAGTAGTAGGAAGGGCTTCCATCTCAGCCCTTTGGAAATGTGTAAGTCCTATTACTGTGGGACTCAAGACCTGAGCAGCATCCTCGAGGATGCTTAGGTCAGTGGTCCACAGACACCAGGGGATGCTCATGTATTGGGATCCTGGGCAAAGCCTTTCAAGGTGTTACAACTTGCTCATTTCTTGTAAGAGTTTCCTCATTTTGAATTCTTTATCACAGGTATGACTCTTCTGGATCAAATGACTTCTATGATTATGATTCTTAAGTTTTATGACTTAAAAACTTAAGTTTCTATGACAATTCTTTCCTCTTAAATTTGCTGTAAACATAGGTAAGTTTTAGTTCTTTCAAGAATGCTTAATAATCTAAAGTATTTTCCTCCCCCAGAATGCCTTTCTCTTATGTGGGTATGCATGCCTCTGTCTACAGCTGTCAACAGGAAATGGGAACAGTAAGTGATCTGGCTACAAGCTCACTTTCAATGAAGATAATGATAAAGTTTATGCAGAGGTCTCTAAGTCCTTACGTGAGAATTACCCCCCTCCCCCCGTTAATATTGTTTTCATCAACATCTTGACTCAAAACAAGTAGATCACTGCCCCAGATGTTATTTGTGGGGAAGATTGACAAGTCCAACTATGGAATTGAGCATCAAGGTTACAGAGGTCTCCAAGCTCAATTTCATCTTTAATTTGAGGCTGGAAATCCTAAGCCTCTTTGGTTGAGCCAAGTAATCTTGGGGCAGAGAGCAAGGTTGAAATATTCTCAGACTTAGCTCTCGGGCATCCTTCCCTGGCTTCCAGAGTGGGCATGTGCATGCTGAGCTGTGCAGGCCAGACAGGAGGAGTTCTTGGTGCCTCCATGACTGTCGTATTGCTGTAAGCAATGCAGTGCCTTACCTGGTGATAGCCACTGTAGTCCATGTTTCCTGGGAGTGGGAACCCCGGGGCCAGGGAGAGCTCTCCTTCTAGCATCTCTGGCCGAATGAATTCCTCTAAATAGGTTCTGCAGAGTCTCCTGTCCCAGTCATCTGTGATATGGCCACCGTACATGATCTCACCGAACAGGTAACGCAAGTCGTCATAGGGTACCTGAGTCAGAGGTGAGAGAGCAAGAATGATCTCCCCACAGGCTTTGGTGCTGGATGCTTCTTGAGATTAAAAGTGATACCCCTTTAAACTTTGTGTCCCCAGAACCTGGAAATATTAAACATGTTTGGGTTATATCAGGCTTTTCTGAAGTCCTTCACATAAGCAATGAATATCAGTTGGAGGATGTGAGGGCCATGAGCCCTTTTAAATTTTTTGTCATTAATTACAGGATCAGTTGTCCCCTCTGAATGTTCAGAGTATATAAAGTATAGTGTAGAAGATTGTGGAGTAAGAGTTAGGGAGGGAAGCCATTTGAGACAAGCCAATCCACAAAGGGGATGGATGAAGCTATGGTGTGGGGCTCCCTTGGACTCAGGGCTATTGGCAGGACTTCTTGTGGCATCTGACCTTGTGGTGCCCTTGCTGATGTTTCAGACAAAAAGATCCTTGATAGTACAAGCAGCCCTTTAGGTGGAAGTTCTTTAGCAGATGTTTCCCTGAAATGGGTCTGACAAAGAGGAGGCTGGCAACACAGTATGAATTTGGCCTTTTCTCCACCTGTGGCAGAACCACATCCACAAGAGGAGATGTGTATATCAATGAAAGCTCTGCTCCTTTGCTTATCAAGTTGGGTTGGGAACTTATATTAGGTGAGAATGGGGTCTCCTTCTGTCAATCCACAAATCCCTGCTGTGGTGTCCACACATATAATCAGTCTGATGGGTCTCTGGATGAATTCTCATGGGGCTGACAGTTTGGATTGCTTTGCTTCTTGGCTCTGATGTCACAGTAGGACTTCTCAGCCTGAGGCTGGTCCTCAGCTTGGAACTTCCTTATCTCCTCTATGTGGGGTCTTAGACCTTCCTCACACCACAGAACCCTTGTGTATGGGAAGTCCATATCATAATGATTCGCAGCCATACCCCTGTGTTTCACCTTTGTGTTAGCCTCCAGGAAATTATATAGCACATTCACAGAGATGGTGAGGTCCCCAGTGTTAAATGGATAGGACCGATTCCAGCCCTGTGGCCCAAACTTCCGTCTCTCGGCAACCACCGCATGAAAGTAGCACAAAGCAAAGAGGATGGTCTTGAACTCTGTCTCCCGGGAACACATCTCCAGAGTGTCCTGGAAGAGAAGCATCATTTACAATACTGACACAGATTGCCTTACCTAGGTAGGCAAGGGTGTGGTGAAGATCGGGGTTCACACCTGGTAAGGTTATGGTAAGTCATGTTTATGGTGTAAGACACAGTGAAAGGACTAGTTATTGTACTGAAGTGAGACAAGGTGGGGGTCCGGGCTGGAGGTAGACATGCAGAAAGATAGGTTTCAGATCAGCATTTGAGTTAAAGTTTATATTCAAGTGATAGTATGTTAATATAGCCTTGTGCATACAGATGAACCATTTAGGTACCTGAGCATAGCTAATATGATGGCAGCAGAGAGTCTGTGGATATGAGTGTTTTATTTATTCTATCCATGTCACTGTGTCCCATGTAGGAGGGGACCCTTACAATCTTGCTTATAAACTGTCCTTTCTTGCCCATCATCGAATAAGAATGTGTTCTCTTGTCTATGTGATAGGGAACCCTTGGCTTCTGTGCTGCAAAGCTTCTGAAAGGAGGGAGGGGTGGGATCCAGACTCACAGCAATGGGAGATGCTGTACATCCATGCACTTCCCTGCTCCTCCCTGCCCCTGCCTCCTGAGAAGGAGTGATCTAACATGAGGCCGAGCAAACAGTATGGAGGGGGTCTCGAGACTGCAGAGCATGGGGAGGGCAGTTATGGGCCCACGACGAAGGGAAGAATAAATTGGTAGAAGAGAAGAAAGAAGCAGGTGCTGGTTCAGAGGAAGTCAGCGAGGTCCTGCTTGGTGGACCTTAAGGAGTATTAGTGATGGGAGGCAGGGGGTAAGCCCGCATTTTAAAGGGATAGTGGGGAGGTTGTCTCTGAATCCTCTTAAGTAAAAAAGAAACAAAAACAAAACACAGTTTCTCTGAATGAGATTCTTTCTGTTCACTTTGGAGCAAGATGTGGCAGCCAGAGCCCAAGAAGGTACTTGCAGGGCTCCTACCACTAAATTTGTTCAGTCTTGATGCTAGTTCTAGGAACCACTGTAGGCTGTGTACACACAGAGCAGGGGCCACAGGGGAAACCAGACTGTGGAAGCTTCTGGTAGTGCTGATGTTCCCATGGAGACACTCCTCCATTCAGGTGCCTCTTTGGTGCCCTCACTGGGTCAGAGGCGGTATGGAGGATAAGATATTGCCTTGTGAAACTTTAACAACTGCTTTATGGGTAGAACAGCTCTCCATAAACTATAGGATGCTTTGTTACTTCCTACACATTTGGAAAAGAAAGATTCTGTGGGAAAATGTCTTTCAGCACAAATAATGTCTTTCATGCCAAGATTGGCTGACAGTGATACAATCACATAAAAGTCAGAATAAAACAACCACCCCCAGATAATGTAACTATCAGGGAAGCAGGGAGTGAAAAGGGGACCAAAGGAATTTATCTCTTACATGGTTAAAATGGGTCTCTTGGGGAATGGGGTGAATTTACACAGCCCTCTGCTGTAAACAATGAACAGCCTCATGAATCTGTCCTCAGAATGAATCTCTCTCGGTGGCTATAAACAGCGAGTGAACCTTTTGAGTCAGGGACAGCATAAGAAGGCAGAGACTATCTCTTCAGCTTTAATCTTTCTTGTGTACCATCCATGACTGGTCATCAGGAGTGCAGGGAGAAAAAACCAGGGACAATGACCTCTCCTAACTGGATGTGAAGAGGAAGCTGGGTGGGTGTGGTTACAGCTGATCAATTTATTATAAGAGGGACCAGTAGGTAAGGATCCACCACCTCTCAATCTAAGACCCTCAAGGCAGGACAGCTGAGAACGGTTTGCAGGCGATACCTTGGGCCTAGAGCCAGCTAAGTACATCCTAATGCTCTCCTCATTTCCCAAGTCCCTACTGCCATTTCCTTCCTTCTCTCCCAACCCCCATCCCTGCCCTTCCTAGCACTGGGGATTGAAGCCAGAGTTCATATCCTCCAACTTCTATGTTAACAACAACAACAACAAAATCATGAAACATGATGCTGTTGTTCACCCAATACTTCTGAGGGCAAGACTTCCTATTGGGGGTGGGGTGTGGACTTGAGCATGCATGTTCTTTATATGAAGAATATTAAAGATAGACATTTAGAGGTTTGTCTTTGTACTTGACATAGTGTACCCAGGAATTTAATGAAGTTTAATACCTGGAAGAAGGTAAAGAAAGTACCTCTGGCTAGGGAAATACCCTAGCTTCTGTCTTCTTTGCAGTGGGCAGAGAATTTCAAGCTAAAATAATTCCACATTTCCTGTAGTGTCCCTCCCTGTCAGATGGCATTAGGTATTGGAGCTAGGCAGGAGAGGACATGCAAAAGGACAACAACAGGCAGGTTTTGTTTCTCAGACCTTTGTGGAAGTTTCCCCTTCAGACCATGTGATTTCCCTGCTGTGAGTGTAACAATGGGGTCGGTAAAATCTTATGAGACTCTGCTATTGCCTTTAGCATATTGTACATTAAACCAGACCCCAAGGGCTAGTACTTCTAGTGGTCAACATGGGCCAGCTGGGGACTTGCTGCGTGGCATGGCCCACTTAAAGTTCCTGGATTGGACATGCATGTTAGCAGGACTGGAAAACAGAGACTTACTGGTGACATCAGAGAGAAAGACCCTTCTGACAGCTCCTAGAAGCTTCTCTGTAAATACCAATAAAGCTCATTGGGGCTTCAAGATTGTCCCTTGGCCTTACCTTCCTGTATTTCCCTTCCCAAGGGAGAGGCCTTCCCAAGAAGATAGGAGAGGTCTGAGCTGTAGATGCTGCACATAAGGGGTCAGCTACCCATGGGCTTGGCTTTGAAGTTGTTTTTTTTTTTTTTAAATAACCTTTGTGGTTAGCAAACAAAATAATGGGTCTTATTATGACATTTTCATGTGCATATATCATTGCAATTTTCTCATATTCTCCTGTTCCGCTGCCTGCACCTATGCCTCTCTGCACTCTTCACAGCCTCTGTCCTTCCTCTGATTTCATGTCACATACAGATACACACAGACACACAAGTATGCACACATGCATAGGTACACACACAGGTATACACACACACACTGCATATGACAGAAAGCATGCCTTATTTTGTCTTTCTTCTTCTATTATCCTCTCTTGTTTTCCCCGTTTCTTTCCCTTTCACCATTGTCCTCCCTTTCTCTCAATATGGCTTCTACTTTTATGTCTCTCTCTCTCTCTCTCTCTCTCTCTCTCTCTCTCTCTCTCTCTCTCTCTATATATATATATATATATATATATATATATATATATATATATATATATATATGACATATGCTATTGTTATTATTATTACTATTATTATTATTTTCCTCTTGGACTAGGCTTTAAATAAGTCCTCCACGCCTTGAATCTTAGATTACCAGTAACGGGAATTGTGGAAATGTCCCTGAGCCCTGAGCCTTGATATTCTGATTCTCTCTAGAACACAGAGTTCTCAGTGTGAGCCTTGTTTTCTGGAGCAGGGCCTGGGGATTTGCATTTTCACCAAGTCCATAAGTACAGTTCCCAATCCAGAGGTCATACTTTATTACTGGAACATTTGCATACAGCCCAAACCCAGCTTCCTTCTACCCAACATCTAGACTATTTCATCTCTTTGGTGTAGCTAGCCAGTGATAATAGCTGAATGAGTGCATCCTCCTCCTACTTGAAGAGAGAAAAGAGAGGGCGCTTAGCCAATAAGTATGTGTTTTCAGGTCAATTAGCAGCACAACAACGTTTCCTTTTTCATTTTGAAATGTTAGTTAACAGACTTGCATGGAATTTTCCCTTCTTGCTAAAGAAAGGCCTACCCTCAGCTCCTTGAGATACACCTAGAAGCTGAGAGCTGGGCAGTACTGAGCGGGCACTGGGTACCGTCAATGTCAGAAGGTACACATTTGTCCACATCAGTCAATGCAGATGATAGCCCCTGGCACACCTTGCTCCCACTGGATTTGAGTTGGCCCTTAGTGGGATAAGGCGCTCCTCACCCCTTCCCTTCCTGGCAGTACCTGAGTGAAGTTGTCCAGGGCTTTGTGTAAGTTGGCGTGCATGCCTGTGGGAGGCTCATTGGTGATCTTAATGGAGTTTTCCAGAATGCCCTGGGGAATGATGTGGCCCTCAGGGGAGGGTGCAGGCTCTGCGCTGATGAAGACCCTGAAGTCTGGGTGACTTTCCTCGCTGAGCTCCTCCAGTTTCTTCTCCAGGGTACTGAGCCACTTGGCCACCAGGTGGATGTTCTGTTGGGAAGGGAAGACCCCCCCCCAAGTAGACATGTGCTTATATCTATTATCAGTAAACAGCTATCAGGTAGGCAGCTAGAGGAGACACTATACCTTTCATTATCTTCATTTTTTGATAATTTTAAAATGTATATGTAATTACATCATTTCATCTTCCCTTTGCACCTCTCAATCCCTCCCATACTCCCTCTCAAATTCGCAGCCTTTACCTATGATTACTGTTCTTATGTACATATACATATACAAATGCACAGATACATAAATATAGCCTGCTGAGTCAGCAGTGCTCCATTACCTAGAGTGTTTGTTTGTTTGTTGTCTAGGGGTGTCAGCATGACTATTGGAATTGCCGTTGTTTGGATTTAGCTTTCAGTATTTTAAAAAAAATTCAATAAAATAGATAGAGTATAATAATTAACCACTTTTGACTGTTCAGTTATTGTTTTTGGTGATGCTAGGGATTAGACTCGGGTCTCATGCATGCCAGGCAAGTACCTTATTACTTAGCTGTGCCCTTGACCTATAACATACATTTTAAAGCATTCAGTAGAGTTATTTACACTTGGACTGCCAGGTAACTCATAGCCTTGAGCAGCATAGACAGAGTTGGGGGTACCCAGTAATGGTGACTCCCCCTCTGTCCTTTGATAATCATAAATCTAGCATTTGTGTTCTCAGACTTGACTGCGTGTGAATCCCCTGGAGGATGTCTTAAAGCACAGCTTGCTGGACCCTCCTTGTAGCTTCTGATTTGACAGTGAGAGTAGAGACTGGGGCTATTGTACTTCCAAGAACCTCCCAGATGGTACCTTATTGTAGTTACAGGGTTATTGTAGTTACTTTGAGTCTAAAACACTATAACATTTTTAATCCAATTCTCTACTGCCTGGATTATTTGAACCCCTGAGAACTAGAAAGGATGAATGAACATGGCTGCAGTACCTGTGAGTAGAATCTCAGGCCCCCTTCAGAGTTACTGACTCTGTGCATTTTAGTGGGACCTGCTAGTCCAGTGTCTGCATGTTCAAGATTCAAACTCTCTCTACCAAACTTTCTGCTCACCAAAACATTCTTCTAATTGTCACCAAAACTACCTCTCTAAGACACAGGGAGACACTGCTGTCAATGGCCCACAAAGGTCCTTACTCTCATCATGGGCTTCTCTGTCTAGCTTTTGAGCCCATCTTTTGATCCCAAATCTGGTCCCTGTCTTTTTTATCGAGACTTAGTTCTTCACACTCATTTGGAGATGGCACCTTTCCTTTAGTAAGTAGGTCCACTGGCTTCAAGGCAATATGTTTCCTAATGATGAACAGACAAAGGCTCCTCAATCAATATTTGAGCAAGTAGGCTTGCAGAGCCTTAAATATACAGATCAACACTGAGCACAGTACAAGGACCACGGTAATCTGGCCTCTGCTGCTTTCGCTTCTATTGAAAGAGAAGTTAACAATTCATGCTCTCTATACTTCATAGTTGTGCAAAGACCCATAGGCAATGAATTTGAAAGGGCTCTTTATCCTGGAAGCTGCTATGTGAGGGTTAGTAACAGATGGTGAAATGAAAAATTGTTAAGGAGTTCACTTAGAATCATACAATTGAAGCAGAGTTTAGTGGGATTTCTGGAGAGTCAGGGTTCCTGTTAGGTGGTAATATGAACAAGCTAGCAGTGAGAGACTGTAGGTGCTACAGAGCTCTAAGTCCCTATAGAAGAAGGCAGAACAGGGTAGGGCTTGGAGGAAGACCGGTTTCCCTTTGGAAGGAACACTGGTGGGTATTCAAGGATCCCTGGGACTTCAAGAACTGGGGCAACTCAACCCACAGCTATCAGCCGGGAAGAATTGAGACCTCCTGAACCTTGGCTGGATCCTCAGGTCCTAGGAATCCAGTGCTCCTGGCAAAGATTACTGATGTTCTTGGTTGCAACTTTAAGCAGCTTTTCCCAGTGTGATGTGAGATGGAACAGTTGTTAGATCCAATGGAGGAACAGCGACTGGAGCAAGAGTTCAGTGTCTTAAGCTCTCAGAAGCACTCGATAATTGATGCCCAACTCTTCTTGAAAGGGTTAATATTGTTCCATGTATTGTTCCATTTTGAAAGAAGAATGATTTCACTGTTGTTTTTCCCTTTCCCAGGAACTTTTTTGGGATGGGATGTTGAGACAGGCTCTCACTATATAGTCCATGCTTGCCTGGAACCTGATAGGTGGCCCAGGTTGGCCTCAAACTCAAGATCCTCCTGCCTCTCCCTCCTGTCTGTTGGTGTTGCATGCAAGTGCCACCATGCTCAGCAACACCAGGTAAATATTAAAACCAGAATGTCTAGGAGTCTCAGAATGTCTAGGAGTTTGAGGGGCCCTTCTCTTCCACCTCCACTCTGCAGTTTAGATATGTCATGTGTAGTCAATACCCATAATGTTTCACTCGAGAGGAAAAAACGGAGCCTTCAGATAGCTCCGTCTTATCCAGAGAACATTTCCCTTGGGGATGCTCTGCCACCAAGGATTAAAGAGGAGGTTTTGAGCTCAGACTCAGAGCTCAGAAACCACACCAACATGTGATGTTGGGAATTCTGGGTACCAAGGAAGGAGAGTCAGCTCCTTGTCTGAGGAACATTGTTGCAGGCAGGACC
The DNA here is from genome assembly GCF_000001635.26 of Mus musculus. NCBI lineage: Eukaryota > Metazoa > Chordata > Mammalia > Rodentia > Muridae > Mus > Mus musculus. The sequence continues at coordinate 65,858,049 of NC_000077.6, forward strand.
ACAGTTTCAGAAATAAACTCTGATCAGCATAACAGGAGTCTGGGTTCCTTTAGTCTCCAGTGACCAGGAGCAGGTCTCCTGGCAGATGAATCTGCAGATTTGGAGGCTGTATCTCCCAGCACATGGAAGAAGCAGGGACCCCAGCTGTTGTTGCTGTGTCTCCTGGGATTCCTACTGCTCCAGAAAAAGGAGTTTCAGGGAATGGCAGATTTTTCAGCTGCCGGGCTCCCCATAAGTAAAGTTGTAATTAAGGAGAAGTCAGTAGCAAGATGTGGGGGAGTGCGTAATCAGGAGATTGATGAAGTTCTTGGTAATGACGTCAGGATGGGTGGATGACTGGCTTTTGCAGCTAATCTTCTAGTTTCCTCATTAATTGTCACCCAACCCGATTGTAAAAATGCATGTGATATACTTTAATCATATGTACCATCCCATTACTCTCTCCATACCCAATAGGCTTTCAAAATGATCTTATTTTTATGTATGTGTGTGTGTGTGGGGGGGGCTGGTGGAGAGAATATGTCTTCATAGTCTGTGGGACACCTGACATAGGAAGTAAGAATGGAGCTCTGGCCCACTGAATGAACAGCAAGCACTCTTAACGACTGAACCATCTCTCTACCCGCTCCCCCAGAGGTTCTGTTGAACAGTTTAAGGCAGTGATCTTGATGGTAAAGGTAAATAAGAAACATCATTTTCTCTAAGGAAATTTGGCAAGAACATATCCTACCACATCAGGCCAGATAGGACTTTAAGAGAAAAGAATAGTAAGTCTGTTGTTATGACTCAGCTACAGTTACTAAATAAGAAGCATGTGGGGGACACAGGCTTTGGTAGAAGAGTGAATGGCAGATTCTCCCTCTCCCTCTTGTTCCATGGAATCAGGAGGGTTCCTCACTTCCAGATGCCAGCATGAGCTCCCAGGGGAGAGGCTAAGTTTTAGTCTTATGGGTAGGTGACTCAGAACATACAAACACAGTAGGAAAGCACCACAGAGTAAAGCGTAAAGCACCATGGCGTTCAAGGAAGAGGTCAGTAGTTGAAAGTGTCCAGCTGCTACAGACTTTAATCAAATGCTAATTTCTTGAGCATGCAATCAGAGTGGAAATGATTTGCTCTTTTGCGTGGAACTCAGAACTGTTTGGAGACAATGGTTGGGTGGGTGTGGGGAAGAGTTAGTGGAGGAGGCCTCGGGAAGATGATGTGAGACTGAGGAGGTTTAGAGCAGAGTAGGAAGTCAAGGCATGGAGAAGCAGGTGGGTAAGAGTTAGAGGGCTTAGGAAGCCCAGGGTCTATGGAATGCAGCCTGAATAGGCAGGAAGGCACGACTGATCCATATCTGGGCAGAGGGACTATACCTGCAGAATCACCCAGTGACCCTTCTTAGCAGCCAAGTCCAGTGCAGCCTCAGCAACTACCTCTTGTCCTTGCCCTAGGGACACGTTGTGGAAGTTCCGATTGTTGAATGTATATCCAAGTTTCTTTCCTAAAATAAGCATGGAATTTAGTATCATTCCTTGAGTCTAATCATCCGAGCTACTGTTCCTAACAACCACCCTTATTTGTCGTCCCTCAAACGAAGGTATGCTTGGACCCACACTCCAGAATATTTTCCCCCATCAGAGGAAACCAAATCTTTTAGATGTGCAATCTCAGAGAAAAGACAACACTTTTGCACATCCAAATTGTCCCACCCCTGCTTCTTCAGCTAATCCTCATGAAAGATTTGTGATTGTTAGTGCTCCCTTACACGGTTCCTACTTGACGGCTGAGCATTGGCCCACTACCTACAAAGTGCTGATATAAAAAGGTAAAGTTTTTTTTTTTTTTTTTTTTTTTTTTTTTTGTGATTGTGAAATTGAAGAAGAACGAAGACCAAAGTGTGGAAACTTTGCCCTTCTTAGAATTGGAAACAATCACCCATGGAAGGAGTTACAGAGACAAAGTTTGGAGCTGAGACAAAAGGATGGACCATCTAGAGACTGCCATATCCAGGAATCCACCCCATAATTAGCCTCCAAACGATGACACCATTGCATACACTAGCAAGCGTTGGCTGAAAGGACCCTGATATAGCTGTCTCTTGTGAGACTAGGCCGGGGCCTAGCAAACACATAAGTGGATGCTCACAGTCAGCTATTGGATGGAGCACAGGGCCCCCAATGGAGGAGCTAGAGAAAGCATCCACGGAGCTAGAGAGATCTGCAACCCTGTAGGTGCAACAACATTATGAACTAACCAGTACCCCGGAGCTCTTGACTCTATCTGCATATGTATCAAAAGATGGCCTAGTTGGCAATCACTGGAAAGAGAGGCCCATTGGACACGCAAACTTTATATGCCCCAGTACAGGGGAATGCCAGGGCCAAAAAATGGGAATGGGTGGGTAGGGAAGTGGGGGGGGGTGAGGGTATGGGGGACTTTTGGGATAGCATTCTAAATGTCATTGTGGAAAATATGTAATAGTAAAAAATATTTAAAAAAAAAAGGTAAAGGGTAGTCATGTGGGTATTGTCTCTTCTGGGTCTCTTTGTCTTCTGAGTATATCCAGTCTTTGTTGGGACTTCCTAGGAATGTGTGCACAGCATTTAGTCATCAGTCCTGGTTCCTCCTTCCTCAGCCTCCCCCTTCCCTACTCACAATCTATGGGAAGCTTTGTGCCATTCTTTCATATAAGCAAGTGGAGAGAAGAAAGACACAGAACAAGAATGGGGTTGGTGTGAATGTTATACTGTGCTATTAGTGTAAGAAACAAGATACAACAATAATAACAACAAAATATAATAGACATGCCACAGAGGCAAAGACAATGCCATGAAGTTGCTCTTCAAGCCCAAAGAAAAAAGAAGCTAAAAAATGACCTTAATATAAAGAACCAATTCTCTTTATGCATTAGCTGTTAGTGCAACCCAATAAAGTTTGGGAAAGGTATATGTCATTCTTTATATAAAAGGATCATAAAACTGTGTAATATCATGAAGGAATCATTGAACAATTTTTTTTTCTGGGAAGGCAAAATGGAAGATAAGTTAAAAAAGAGAAAAGTAATATGAGTCCATATAAAAATTTCTTTCAGAAGAACTAAAATTACAGATATAACTTGATAACTCATGTGAGAAAGTTTTGAAAAGAAAACAGTAAAGAGTGGATATTTCTTTTAAATACTAAAACGCCTGTGTACCCTTCTTCAACCTTATACAAGTAGGATGATGACATTTTATATTGAGAAATAGTTATCATAGATTAGACTGAGATGAACCCAAGAAATGCCTTTATTAAACTCGATAAATCTTAGCTGGCAAACATTTGATGTCAGCTTTAGAGCCGGGGAGATAAGCAACCAGGCCAAGCAAACACCAGGATAACAGGTGTGGGGATTATTCGATGGTTTCCGTGACGTTTTGCTCACAAAGGAGCCTATTTATTTCCTTTATTTGCTGGAGAAGGATCTAGGGAAAGGGGTGCTTAATAAAGATTAGTGGGAAAACGACAGACTGGAAGGGTCGTGGCAAGGCAAAACCTAGCCGTGCAGAGCCAGCTTGGATCAATCTGCGTTAATCCAGGCTGACAAGAGAGAAATGGATCTTGTAAATGGTAGGAAGGGGGACAATTGATGGGGCTCTGTTTACTCAGGACTCAGCTAACTATGACTCTATCAGACATGAGCCTTGTGGTGTGTGCAAGGTGAACTTGTGGAATCCTTTCATTTGCAGCTGTGAGGCTCATAGACAATGTGGAGGGCATTAGCAAATTCCCCAAGGCATCAATGTGCTTTTGGGGCTCCACATTCATGCTGCTTTGTGGTATGGCTTCCATGTTCTTGCCTTACTGTGTGTGACCCATTTTTCTATTTCCTGATCTGTCTGACTCTCTAGATGGCTGTGTCACATCCAATACTGTAGACCCCACTGAGCTTCTCTGAGGGTACTTCATCTCCCTCCAGGCTCTGTGAGGATCCCACAGTTCCAGCAGCCCACCTTTAGCATTAGGGTTAAGATTAGGTTTTTTTTTTTTGTTTTGTTTTGTTTTTTTGTTTTGTTTTTGTTTTTGTTTTTGTTGTTTTTTTTTGTTTTGTTTTGTTTTTTGAGACAGGGCTTTTCTGTGTAGCCCTGACTGTCCCGGAACTCACTTTGTAGACCAGGCTGGCCTTGAACTCAGAAATCTGCCTGCCTCTGCCTCCTGAGTGGTGGCACCATGCCCGGCTCCCAGCAGCCTACTCTTGCATGCCTCATGTACTGATGGTAGTTCTGAGACAGGAGAATGCTTTTCTACAATTCTCTTGCTACTTGCTATGTGTGCTTTTTGGCTATTAATTTTTATGTTCGGTGCTTCTGCCCAGCTCCCTGATGAGACTGACTTTCATGAAGGGCTTGACCTGGTTCCTGTTTTATCGTTGTAATCAATGTCGGTTTGGACGAGTTGGCTGACGTTTGCCTTTGTGCCTCCTTATTTTCTTTAACCTTAGAGAACTTACTTTATTGCTGCTACCCCTCTCAAGGGTTGCACCCAGGATGTTCCCATCACTGAGAACTCTTGCATGGCTGAGCTATTATTCCCCATCCCTAACTGCTGCCCCGAGGCAGATTATTTCTGTGTAGCCCTGGCTGTCCTGCAATTTACTCTGTTGACCAGGCTGACCTCAACTCACAGAAATCTCCCTGCCTATGATAGGATTAAAGATGCTATGCTTATGTTGCCTCAAGACTATCTCAGTTGACTTCTAAGTTCACTCTGATTCTCTCTCCAATCAAATGTCCAGGTTACTGGGTCCTTCATTTTTTTTTTTTTAATTTTATAATCATCACCTTTTCCATTTGACTTAGTTTACTATAGACCCAATGATGCTAAATTTGAACCATGATCTTATGAAATCTTCATCTCCACTGTTTCTTTCTATGTCTTCCTTATGGGACCTTTAGACACCTTAGTTGCCACGGCACTCTGGTCGAGTCAGCTTGTCAGGCAGTGATGCCTAAAAGTCACTCATGAGGCAAAGAGTTTCAAGGAAGCTCTCCTCCTGGAGTCTGGTGTTCTCTCTGACCCATACATTAATTTTCCATTCCCGCGTTAGTCTAGTGTATGGATCCTCGTGCTCTATATTAGTATTACCCTATTATAAGTGCCTTTTAAGATTGAATTTTGACATAGCTAAAGCCTCCCCCAGTGTTCCAAGATCCCAGAAAATCCTGTGAGAAAGCAGCAAGGAAGTTTAACCTATTCAGTAACTAATTAAGCATTACAATAGACGAAGCCAGTGGCTCAACTGGTCTGCAGAAAGAGCCTGGAAATCTCACTGAGATAGAAATCTTTAGTACAGGCTACATTCCATACCTAAAGCAAGCTGGTATACTCTCCTGACAAATGGAGATTCTCCAGATAAGATAAGAATTAGCAAGGCCTAGAAATTTAGGGGTCCATGACATTGCATTATTCTTGAGGCCTGCCAAGAGTAAAACCCCCTGATGCTATTAAAACTAAAGTATGAAATTCTTGCCTGTCACTAGGCTGATCCTAGGCAGGACTGCTAATCTCTATTGTAAACATTTACTTGGTTCCTGCAATTCCTTTCGAAGTTATTCCTTTGTATCTGGTAAACTTCAATGTACCTTGCCTGATGTGACATGCAACCCCTGGTATTCTCTGTACTATAAAAAAGTCTGAAGCTCGACCTGACATTACATTCAGATTCAACACAACTTCTCCTGTGTGCATCTGTTTGTCAATTCATCTGACGCTTTGCCCACCTGCCCCAGAGACCCGTTCCACGCAGACACAGGGACCCAGAGGGTCTGCGGCACTTAGTGCTATGTGAATCCATTCATTAGTAAAGCAGAAAGTCAAATGATGCCTCTAGTGAATTGGTAGTACCACAAGCTCACGGCCCTCAGCCTCAAAGCTATTGGGAATGCTTTCCATGTATTCTGATGATAACCATGCCAGCCCTTCTCTCCATTTTTAAGCCTCCTTCCTGTTGTCAGCCAAATGTGCCACTTTCTTCTATGCCTTCTGTGGAAAGAACCCCTTCAGTTGTTTGCCACAACATCTCACCTTGTACATTTTCCCCCATAACAGAAGGGGCGCCCCCTTCTGCCCATCAGCCTGTTCTTTAAATACTGTCCTTTTGTATCTCCAGCTTTTCTTTCTCTCTACCCTCCTGCTCTCTGGTAAGACTCATGAGTTCTCTTGCCATGACAAAACACATACTCCATCTGTCCTCACACTGCCTAGAGACTAGTCTAGCAAACACTTTGCTGCCTCCAACAGAAAGAGAATGAGCCTAGGAACATGGATGAGAGGCTTAAGCATCATATTGATAATCTGCCTGCAAAGGGCAAGACTTTCATCTTTGAACTCATCTTGTGGCAGCCTACCCAGAATTTATGTGAGTTTGCCATTCTGAACACACAAGAGGACACAGAAAAAGCCAAAGGTGAGAGAGACTTTCTGATCACAAAATAGAAGCAGCTGGATTCATTTTCTCAACGTCAAGTACTTGGATAAAGGCAAAAGAGGACCAAGCAAGACCATGCTTCGGACATGTGAGAAGAAGGCCAGAGAAGAGCCCTGTGTGAGGATGAAGATGAAGCTGGCTTTGAAAGATGTGACAGGAGGCAGAGCGAGGCGCACACCGCACTGCCTTGGAGGATGGAAGCTGCGTCTCTGGCACTATTGTACTCTACACCCTGCTTCGCTTTTAACTTTTCAAAGTCTTTTTACATCAGAGATTTCATTTTTCATTTTATCTTCACAGTTACCCGAGGGGCTGGGGAGGCATTGTGGGTGATAGAAAACAAGGGGAAAAGAGAAAAAAAATGAATGTGCAAAGAAAGTGGTGAGAAAAGAGAGAGGGAACAGCAAAATCAAAGTGTTGTTAAGGGATTAATCCCAGTACTCAAGGAGAGATGTACGCAGTAGGGGTGGGAGAGTTCATGTTCAAACAGAGACCAAGAAGTGTGGATCCAGTTCTCTCCTCCTGCCAGTCCTTGTTCCCATCCTGCTATTTGTCCTCTTACTCTTCCATTCTCCTCCTCCCCTTCCCTCCTCCTCCTCTTCTTTCTCCTCCTTTTCTTCCTCTTCTTCCTCTTCCTCCTCTTCCTCCTCTTCCTCCTCCTCCTCCTCCTCCTCCTCCTCCTCCTCCTCCTCCTCCTCCTCTCTTCTCTCTCCTGTTCCACAGTGTTCAGGATGAGACATTCTGGAGGAATCTGAGTGGAGCAAAGTACCAGAGAAGAATAGACTCCTAGCCAAGGATTGTAGGTTAAGTTAAGGATCATGTCTGCAAAGCAGACTCATCATTCTGTTAGTACGAGGGCTCATGCATTTCAGCAGAGGAGTGGATGAAGACAAGAAAACCAATCTTTAGTCTTCACTTTCAGGGCTTTAGAAAACCTACCCAGATAGCAACTGCCAGAGTAAAACAAAGGAGAAAAGCAATGAATGAGCCAAGCTGAGCTGCCTAGGGATGTGAGGGGATACTAATATATTAAGAGCCTAAGCAGGGGGATGTAATGAACTACCTGTTACCCATACTGCAAAATGAAGCAAGGAGACAGTATTTAATATGCCAGGACTAAGGGTGATTGTGGAAACTGCTTGGGTCAGCTCTGTGGATTCCAGGTGAGAACAGGGTCTCATCAGGCAAACCGGTTAGAGTCAAGAAATGGGAAACATGTAGTCTCCCAGAGTCTACGTCTAAATGGGACAATTAGAAAATAAAGCAAATAACCAAGAAGAGAGAGGGCACAGGTGCATAAGTGGTCTCCTGTTGACGAACAGCAATACACTTCTAGAAAGTACGCATTCAGATGAAGCCAGGGGCAAGGCTGAGGCAAAGCAGAGACAGACAATGTAGATAAGGGCAGGGGCAGTCTGCCTGAGATGACAGGAAGCTTCCAGTAACGTGGTGGAATAGTTGGAGGTCAATTGGCTAAGAACAAAATTGCTCACGAATGGAGAATATGAAAGCTTTCAAAGGGAAAGTGGTGAGTGAAAATGAGGAAACCAAATGTATTCATTTGAGAGCAGCAAAGCCTGGGTAGATAGAAGGAACACATGCTCTTTAAATGTGGGGAAGTGGACAGAAGGAACACAGGCTCCGTAAATATGTGAACGTGGCTAGAAGGAACATGTGAACACATGAACGACAGGAATACCATAGTTATGATGAATGCTTTGTGATATTCATTAGCTGATTCATTTAACAAATATTTACTGAGTACATTCTCAGTGCTAGTCACATTGTGAGACCCTGGTAAGATGAGGACCAAGATGACATGGTTTCTGACCTCAAGGATCTTAGCAGCAGGCAGGCATGCAAACATAAAATCCGGCAGTGAAAGAATGGTTAACTTAAGATTGTATTAAGTGCTGTGGCACAAATATGCCGAGGGCCACGAGGAGATGTAGTGGGGAACCAAGTAGTCCTGCAGTGATGAGGTCAGGCTAGTCTTTGCAGGATGAGAAAGTGCTGCGCTGCTGAGAATGTTTCAGATGAAAGGAGCCACTTGCTGAAATGTCTAAAATATGGACAGGAACCTAAAAGAGTGAGTCTGGGGCAGGTAAGATCCAAGGCTGGACAGAGAGGCCAGGCCCTGTAGGCTCCATCAATCATGTGAAGGATACTTGACTTAACCTTTAGGATGGTGGGAGTCCACATGAAAGCTTTAGGGAGCATGATGTTACAGGATTTGAGATTTAGCAAGGGAACTCTGGTCACAGAGTAGCAAAGGATTTCACGGGGAGGAGGGCAGAAGGTAATCTTGATAATCCATGTGAGAGATTGGGGATATTCAGCAGAATCCAAACAAAAATTGAGACAATTTGATAGGGAATTTGATAGGTTAGGGGAAAGGCTGTTTAAAATGACTCCTTTTTGGTAACTAATGGTAGCATGTACCAAAAGCAATAGAGTAAAGCTAAGGAAAGACTTGTTGAGAGCCGAGCAGGTGAACAAGAAGGACCTGTAGGGAAACACAGCTCATGAAATAGAAAACAGAGCAGGTGACTTCAGTGTTCCTGGGGGGTAGAAATGGGTCACTGATAAAGAAACATGATACATGCTCACTCACAGGCAAAACTGGCTTCTAGAACACAACAGAGCCATGTAGCCAAAGTTCTCAGTAGAAATCACTTTGTACCCAGAAAAACTATCCTACAAATCTGGGGTCAAACAAGGGTCTAGAAATTTTATTTCTTAGGATTCTTTTCTGATGATGTGTATTAGCAAAATGAAGATGGAAAATAGGAAACAAGTGCTCTCTCTCTCTGTATATATATATCATATATATACACACACATATATAAAACTATGTATGCTTATCTATAACTATCTATATGTAGCTTCTTACTTATTCTATGTATTGAAATTCTAATTCTAGAAGGCATTCTTACTAGAGTTATTACCATCCTATTACAATATAAATCAGTTCTATACAATTTATATAAATACATATGTTTATATGATTAAAGTAGAAGATCAAGAAAATAAACCCAGGGTTATCAGCTTTCTATAAAGCTAAAATAGAATTCATTCATATTGTAATGGAATGCTAATATTTATAGTAAGAATGCCTTCTAGAGTAAAAAGAAAACATCTTTCAATATACAGAATGAGTAAGAAGCTAGTGATAATTATAAATAATATTTATTACTTTTCTCAAGGGAATTTGCAACTCCAGAAAAAACTGGAAACTCTCCAAAAAAATCTTCATTTACATATGAAACAAAGTGGAACTTTATATGATTTGTACCCCTCATTAAAAAAAAAAAAGAACTCTTCTGAGGATAGCTAGAAATCATGACATTGAGCCAGAAAGTAGAGAAGGTGGGTGTGCTGGCTAGTTTTTATGTTGAAAAGATGGAGGTATTTTGGAAGATGGAACCTCATTTGAAAAAATGCCCCTCCCATCAAATTGCCCTATGGAGAAGTGCATTTTCTTGATTGATGACAGATAGGGGTCAGCCCATCCCATAGGAGGTGGTGTCACCCCTGGGAAGCTGGTCCTGAATGGTTTAGGAAGGCACATGGAGAAGCAAGGCATGAAGAACAAGCCAGTAAGCAGCATTCCTCCATAGTCTCTGCTTCAGCTCCTTCCTCCAGGTTCCTGTTCTGACTGCCTTTGCTGATTAACTGTGATATGGGAGAGCAAGCCAAACAGACCTTTTCCTTCCAAAGTTTCTTTTGGTCACGATGTTCCAACATAGGAATAGAAACCCTAAATAAGTAGACCAGTGAGATGGCTTAGTGGGTAAAGACTCCACCCACTCCACGAGTTGTCCTCTGACTTCTACATACACCAGTGGCCCATGTATCCACTCTCCCAAATCATGCTCACATGCTTTGTCCTTTGTCTCAGAGGGGGATTTTTCTATTGACTAGGATAGGGGTATTTATTATTTTCAAGCTGAACTGTGAATGTTTTAGATCAGGCATGTATAGAATTAATGATATTAATGGAGGAAAATAAACATGTACTTGGCCTTGGTTATGTAAAAATAAAATCACAGCTTCACAGCTGAAACATGGAAGCCTTAGGATTATCTAAAATTTATAGAGTATAGCAGTGCTTTGGGGCTGGGGAGATAGCTTTAGGTGATTAAGTGCATGCCAGGTAAGCATGGGGACCAGAGTTCTATTCCTGGAACCCACATAAGAGAGACAGGTGTGTTGGTACATGCTTATAATCCTACTCCTGGGGCTCACTGGCCAGCTAGCCTAGTCTTCAGGCCAATGACAGGCTGTTTTAGCTTCTTTCTATTGTGTGATAAGACACCTTGACCAAGAAAATCTGTAAAAGAATGAGTTTAATTGAGTGACAGTCCCAGAGGCTCAGAGTCTATGATAGTGGAGTGAAGGCAGGACATTAGCTGAGAGTTCACATCTTGGTTCATTAATAGGGGGTAAAGAACATACTAGGAATTGTAGAGAGCACATTGGGGATGGAACACATGTTTTGAAGCGTCAAAACCTACCCCCAGTGACATACCTCCTCCAACTAGGCCACACCTCCAAATCCTTCTCAAATAGTCCTACCAACTGTGGACCAAGTATTCAAACACATGAGTCTGTAGGGTCTATTCTCATCCAATACAAGGACCTTGTCTCAAAAATCAAGATGGATGGCTCCTGAGAAATGGCACCTGAGGTTGACCTCTGACCTCACATTGACACATACCTGGACACACATACACACACACACACACACACACACACACACACACACACACACTTTACCCTAGTTAAGATATATACCATAGAAGACTAAACATTTCAATACATATATCATGTATATGGCTATGATGAAGTAAACAAAGGCCTGGAAAAAAACCAAGTACTGAAACACATGCAGCGAGAAATAGAAACATGGAACAGGCATAAAATGACAAGGGGGTTCAACTTCTAATTTTAGACCTTCCTGTTTAGAAAAGCCCAAAGCTCAATGGATACCTCTCCTAAGATTAGGAACAAGATAATGATACCCACATTTGCCACTTTTATTTAACATCACACTGAAATTCTCATCTGGACAATTAGGAAAGAAAAAAGGAAACAAAGAGCATTAAGATGATAAGAGATATTATCTCTACTTGTGGAGGACATAGTCTCATATCTAGAAATTTGTGTATGTACATGCATATGTATGTATGTACATGTGTGCATATGTGCACATGTGTATGTGTGTATTTGTGTATGTATGTATGTATGTATGTATGTATGTATGTATGTATGTATACAGCATCCAGCACCTAGAAAATCTTAGGCACATCAGTCATAAGAACACTAGAAATAACAGATAAGTTTAGCAACTTTTCTAATGGAAGCTCATATATAAAATTTCACTACTTGTGAAACTATAGTTAAGAAAATAAATTTTATATACAATAGAATCAAGACAAATGCAAGGTATGTGCACTACAAACTATGCAACACTGTCAAAATAAACTAAATTTTTTTTCCTTTTCCATTTTTTATTAGGTATTTAGCTCATTTACATTTCCAATGCTATACCAAAATATGGGAAGATGACCCTTGATCACATGTTAAAGCACTGCATATTGGTGAGATTGCCACATGTCCTTGATCTGCCTACATGGGAATCACAGCCATTCCCACTGAAATCTGAATACACTTTTCTTTAGTTTGCAGAACTTGATAAGCTAGATTTGAAAGTTCTGTGGAAACATAAGAGACTCCAAGAACTTCAAAGAGTCTTAAAGTAAAGAAAAAGCTGGAGGACTCATTTCCTGATTTAAAATTTTACCATAAGGCTCCAAAGTCATTATTGCTGTCAGCATACATAAATATATAGATCAACAGAATAGATTAATAGTCTCCAAACAAGCTCTTACACTTATGATCAATTTAATTTAAAAATTAGAATATTTCTTATTATTTCCATTTATGTATATGTATCTGTGCGGGCATATCCTAAGTGTGGTACCCATGGAGGCCAGAATAGTGCATCAGATCCCCTGAAGTTGGAATTCTAAGTATCTGTGAGCCATCTGAGATGTTTTCCTCCCTTTGGATGATCTTAACTTTGACAAGGGTTCCAAGACAATTCAACCTTTTCAACAGCTTGTCATGAGACAACGTAGCTATCCACCAACGGACAAAATTGGATGCCTTATATTATATGCAAATATCAGTTCAACATGAGTCACAGGGCTAAACAGGATGGCTAAAGAGAAACCCACTCTTCTCTGTGGTACATGATTCTGTGGCTTCGCTTTATCAGCTATCCTGGCTTCTGTCTGTCCTGCAAAGATAGTTTTACACAGTGAACCTTGAATGTAGATAAGGAAAAGCAATAGACCAAAGGATGAAAGGGCACAGGACAACTGCAAACTCATCTTCAAACCAAGCTCTCCTCACCTTGATTTTCCACATCCTTCAGTGGATCCACCCCTGGAGACAGGATGAAAAACATGGGAGTGGCTGGTCCTGACTCTTCAAATGAGGTTACAAAATCGAGTGCTCTTCCCATCACGTATTTGCTTCCCAACTTCTCCTCAACAAAATCTCTGCAGGAGGAGATAAGCATGTGCATCCATCCAAAAAAAAAAAATCATAACATTTGCAAAATGGAAGCTTCTAGAAATGAAAAGGCATGTTCAAGCTCATTGGCGTGACAGTTAAAGAGTTAGGAGTAGTACCAAGTTCACACCTTGCTAACATTTAATGTCTATACTGATAGTTCTAAGCCATGCATCTTAGATCCCGGCTCTTGACCACTCTTGACCCAGACCATTGCTACCTCCCTTTGTAGACCTGGTCTACCTCATCTCACACTTCTGGAGAATAAGGACCAATTTCTTTGAATAGCAAATCTGACCTATGCCATATCCCTGTGATGTGCCATCATGCACAGTGTTTAAGACCCCACTCTTCTTTCATATTCTATTCTTCACTGAGTTCTCTTCCACTTCTGCCTCCAGTGGCCTTTTTCAATCTATCCCATGTTGTGTCAAACAAATCCTTCCAGCTTACTAGATGTCTGACCAACTCCTGACTCTCACTGACCCTTCCACTATCTCTAAGACACAGTCTCTCCTGTGCCATCTTTCTTGGCTGGGCTTATTCTCCTGTACCAGATTGGCATCAGTGTTGGGCAGTGGCCACATCTTACTCATTGTCTAATGGTATCTTCAAGATACCGCCTTCCCACTTGTGTGATTTTGCTTAGACTTGTTTCCTGGCTGTGTCAGCACTAACAGTTCACACCAGTGCCATTTCTCATCCTATTTGGTCACTTTAACCATTCTCTCAACACATGGGCTCTCCTCTCTAGCCTGGGTGACATCAACATCTGTTTGGACAGACCTCACACCTTTATTTTTTTATATGAAAAAGATTATTTACATATTTTAAGTAGATGAGTATACTGTAGCTGTCTTTAGACACACCATAAGAGGACATCAGATTCCATTACAGGCAGTCATGGCCACTGTGTGGTTGCTGGGAATTGAACTCAGGATTACTGGAAGAGCCATCAATGCTCTTAATCACTGATCCATCTCTTCAGCTTCTATACCAATTGATTTTCATTTCTTACCCCTTTCTTTACCTAAATCATGGCCATCCCTCAATCCATGTCATTACTTGGGATTTTGTTTTTATATGTCTGGAAAAAAAATTCCCATTTTCCAACCAAAATCATCAAATCCTTGCAGCCATTGGTACCACACCTTTATCTCAACAAGCCTTTGCTTGACTGAGTGTCATGAAAAGTGCAGGGATTTCAGTTTCCAGGCCCCCTGACGATTTCCCATCAGCCCATTCTTCTTCTCACTCCTTTACCATCTAGTGTAGATTCTGTCTTATAATTCCTTTACTTAAAAAGTAATGTTTTGAGGTATGATAAATAACCCACATGCCTCACTTATGAAAGTGTATTACCCACTGATTTTTTTAAAAAATAAATCTACCAAGTTGTACAATCTTCTTGACAGTCCAGTATTAGAATATTTTCATGGCATCAGTGAGACCTTTCACGTTCAGGTGTTTCCCAAGTGGCTGTTAAGCTGCTTTCTGCTTCTGTAGACTCCCTACCTTTGACTTCTAATTATATCCTCATCTACCTTTCCCAACTCCCTTTTTATCATTTTGAAAGTACTAGAACTTTAGTTTGGGAACCATGTACCTCTGACTCTATATCTTGTGTGTGGGGGAGGATCCCCCAATGGTGATGACTGGTGCCATTACACATGTAGCCTTGGGATTCTTTGAATTTCCTTGGCCATACTTCTTTTTTCTTGCCTTCCATTCATCCAGTAATCTGCTTTCTCTCTCTCTCCTGTCCTCTTTCTCTTTTGAGATAAAGTCTCATGTATCCCTGGCTGGCCTCAAACTTGCTATGAAGCAGAGGATAGCCTTGAATTTCTGATGATCCTCCTGCCTCTGTCTCCTGAGTGCTGGGATTATAGGCTTGTGCCACCACGCCCAGTTTATACGGTGCTGGATTGCATGCTGGGTAGACGAGCATTCTACCAACTGGGCTACATCTCTATTCCCCCTTCTCTCTCATTTTTCACAGATCCATGTTCTCTCTTTTGCATATGTATTATATGTGCTCATGTAGGCATGTTCACATAGATGTAGGTACACATATATGTATAAGTACACATGCACATTTGTACATGTGCTTCTGGAGGGCCAGAATTGATATTAAACATCTTCTTCAATTGCTCCCCACCTTAACTATTGAGACAGGGTCTCTCACTGGTATCTAGACCTTGCTGATTCTGACTAGCTGACTTTGGCTTGCCCTAGGGCAGAGCTCTCAACCTTCCCAATGCTGCCCTTTAATATATTCCTCATGTTATATCGACTCCAACCATAAAATTATTTTCACTGCCACTTTATAAACTGTATTAATCATAATGTACATATCTGACATGCAGGCTATTTGGTGTGTGACTACTGTTGAGAGGGTCTTTTGACCCGTCAAAGGGGTCAGGACCAACAGGATGGGAACTGCTGCTCTAGGAATTCCCTGTCCCTGCCATTCACTGGGGTTACAGAAAGGCTGTCACACTCATTCAGCTTTGAAGTGGGTTCTGAAAATCTAGGTCTGGTCTTTTCACTTGCGTGGTATGATTTACCATCTTTTAAACCACAAGCCCCCTTTCAAACCTTCTCCATTCTCTTTCAGATATTCGGTCTTGCCATTTCCTCTCACACAAAGTCCACTGATGATCATCCAACTTTGCAGAGAAGTTAGAAGTCAAAGGAGAAGTCAAATAGCTAGAATTATAACTATCTCAATTTCTTTGTTTCGGTGATCCTAAATATAGGACTTCTATATGCCTTCTGGATCCCACCATATTTCTTCATATTTTATGTGCCTGGCATAATTTTCAATGTTCATATTGATGGGTATTTCCTCCCACACTTTCTATTAAGATATTAAGACAACAGATGGCATGCCCAAGGTAACTGGTCTCATAGGTTTTAGTCTTAGTACAAATGTGCCCATTACTATGTAAACATGGTCTTGAAGAACAGCTCTGCCAGGCTGCTCTTCCCGAGATTGTCCTGTATACATGCTTTCCCAGAGCCTGTACCCTGATTCCTACCGCATGGCATAGGTCATCCGGTCAGGCCTCATGGCTCTCATCATGCAGAGGCGCTGCAGGGCTGTCTTGTTCTTCCACTCCTGGGGAAACTTCTCCTTCTCGGGACACTCTGACTCCACAAACTTTTTCCAGCTCTTGGCAGAGCCTTCAATGTCTCGGTCCAGATTGCAGAATTCCTCCATTGATGAGAGTGCCTAGAGAATGCCAGAGAATGCTGTTCTAAACTGTAGGTTTTCTAGAAAGTTGTGGCTTGCACTGCATTGGAGGTAGAGGGTGGAAAGGCAAGTGGCATTCTAGACACAAAGCAGACTCACTTGCATGCTAGTCTAGAGTCTTGGATTTTCCTCTATAAGTAATCAAGAAAGTAGAAGAATATACTCAAGCTCACCCCTAATACACTGCTCACAAGTACCATGCAGAGTTGTAAATAAAATGTGAGGATTGGGTCACAGCCAGCAGCACA
Organism: Mus musculus; assembly: GCF_000001635.26. Taxonomy (NCBI): domain Eukaryota; kingdom Metazoa; phylum Chordata; class Mammalia; order Rodentia; family Muridae; genus Mus; species Mus musculus. Next base: position 65,874,586 of record NC_000077.6, read on the forward strand.
CTGCTACTTATAAAAGGGAGTCGAAGTAGGTGCTGTAGTTTTCTGGTTGCAGAGCCCCAGCACCCAAGTCAAGGCTCTTCGTTATGTTTACACATTCAGTGTACCACCACACTCTGCCCATCTATCCCTCAGATGCTCCGAGGATTCATTTCCATGGTCTGTCTAATATGTAAGGATCAACTTGAAATACAGAATGTGGGAACCACACTTCTTCATTTAATGCCTCCTTCTGAGGTGTCTTGCTCCCTCTCATCCCAGTTGAGCTTTTCCTGCTTCAATCTTGGGTATGTGTCTGACTCCACCAATTCAGCTAAAGTTCTATCCTCTTTCTCTTTCTTAGACTCTTTCCCTTTCTTGTGCTGGTTATGCTAACTATTTGCTAAGGCTCTACAAAGTCCAGTTTGAAGTTGGCAAACACAGCACATCCTCTGTAATTTAGCACATGATGTTCCCGCATCTTTCCGTAGAGCACTTATAGCTATCCGTAGAGCTTAAGTTTCCAATAAACAATCACTCAATTCCTAGATGTTTGATTCCTGATGGCTTATGTCTTATCCCTTCTTCCTCCTCCTATTTGGGAAGGATAGGAAGCAATCTAGGGCACTGCTTCCTCTGAAGCTGGAGGGAACCTATACCATGCAACTTCTGCTCATGCATAGTAGCCCTTACTGTGGCTCAGTCATAGCTCCTATGAATGGTACTCCCAGGGTAGTCTTCATTCCTGGATTTCCAGCCATTTTTGCACTTCTTGGAAGCTTCCCCCTTCCTTCTAGAAAACCTCATTTTCAAAGTAGTATAAATTACTATGATCACACTTACCCCCTTTCCCCAGCATCTCCCAGATCCATCTCCACCTTCCTACTCACCCAATTTTGTTTTATCACTTTCTCTTCCCCTACCCCCAAATTGAGATCATATTTTCCATATACTCTTGGGTATAATAATTGTCCTAGAGTGCGGGTTACATACCAAAAGTCACATCCATAAAGAAAATTGCATCTTCTCCAAGTAGCTATCAAATGGCAATAAATCCTCAGGGAACTAACTCCTACCTCCTTCTGTATATGCTGGGGCTTTGTCTGGCCAAGCCGACATAGGCCTTGTGCATGCTGCCACAGTCGCTGTGAGTTCCTATGCACAGCTGACCTGCTGTGTCCAGAAAACACTATTTGCCATTATTCAACATTTCCCCTGGCCCTTAAGATCTTTCCGTTAATTCTGTTAAGATCCCTGACCATTGAGGTAACGGATGTGCTATAGACAGTCCATTTCAGTGTGAGCTAAGAGTAGTAAATCTTACTATGCCTTCTTAATGTGTCTATGGTATCACTAGTCTTGATATTGAAATATTGGGTGGGTGTTATGGTTTAAATATAGCATTTATTTTTAATGCTTAATCCCCAGCTTGTAGCCATTATTTTGGAAACTTGAGGAAAGGGCTAGCTGGAGAAAGGTCACTAGGAGTGGATATTTATGGGTATATTATCCCTGACCACCTTTGGTCTTGCTTTCTGGTCTACTACACTGAAAATTGAGCTGTCCCTCACACCTTCCCTATCCTGATGACCTGAGTCCTATACCAACATGAACCAAAATTATTCTTGATACCATAAGTTGTGCTGTTAGGTATATCATTGTAGTGACAAAAAGCAAGTGAATTCAGTGGGGATTTGACACCAGACAATGCCCTGATGACACTTCATGATGTGCACTGCTTCTACTCCCCCTTTATGTTTTATTTCTCCAACAGTAGATGGAGGGTCTAAAACACCCAGAGAATGCAATGAATTTTAAAAAGCTCAAAAATTATTATTTGAGCCCATCCATTTCAGTTAATTAATTCATGCATGCATTCATTTATTTATTCATATATTCTTTCAACATGTGTCAAGTTCCTACTATATTCCAAGAACATCAGAATACAATAGTGAAAAAAATAGGTATGTGCCTTCAAGTAGCTTAAATTTTTAAGGAAAAGGGAGATGAAGGAAGTTTGGAAGGCATGGAGGATTCTGTTAGGGAGGCACAGAGGTAGAAAGAATGAGAAAGCATCTTATAGGAAGGATAAAAGTGAGTCAAAACCTTGAGGGTGAGATGGGACCATGAGAAGCACGAGAGCAGCTGAGAATCCTTACTGGGAATGAGGACAAAGAAGGGCTGTGGAAGGGCTGGCTGTGCCTGTGTTCTTCTGTGGTGATGAACACACATCCTCTTCCTTGGGCTCTGTGGATTACTAATTCTACCCTAACCACATAGCATGAAAAACACCTTCTTCCATGACAAGTGATGTGGGGTGCTTTGAGGAAAGGTAGATGAGGGGCCGGGAGACAGAGTTCAGTCCTAGTACCACAATTTACAGATCACTGGATATGACATTTACTTGGGCTTAGGTTTGTTCACGCCAAAAAATGAGGCCAGGTGATCATGTGCCATAGCTTAATATTCTAGCATAGACACAAAGCTTTGAAGAACATAAAAGTTCCTTCCATGGAGCCTTGGCAGCTATTGGATTTCAATTGCTATATTACTCATCTCTAATTCCCATAAGACTGTGAGTTCTCTGTGGGCAAGAACATCCTTGGGCACAGGCAGCTTTTGGGAAATGTTTAAGGAAGTGTGATATCTGCAGGACCAGCAAGAGGGCTGGGCTGGGCTGGGCTGGGCAAAGCTGCACCTGCTGTCATTATTTCTCTCTGTGCTGAGGATCTGACTCTCATCTACTTCCAGGCTCTCTGCACCCCCCCAACCCCCCACCAGCTTGCAGCATCATTAACCCTTTGCCGTCCAATTGCCCTTATTGTGACCACAAAACAGAGCAATGTACACCCTGACCAGAGCTCCCAGCTGCCAGGACTGGGTCTGAAACCACATCCTTGAAGCTCTTTGATGAACACAATTGCAACATTTAATCTCTCAAATGAGGAAAAGGGATTTCTAGCCTTCTAATATGCTAAATGGAAATGACTAATTAACCTAATTACTTTGGACTGTGCAGCAAAATACAACAGTGCTAAATTGACAACCAGAGTGGCAGTCAGGGGCCTTTTCAAAGGCAAACAAAGAAATTCAGCACAGATGAGATTTTCTAATGAAGAACAGAACATGCCCATTACCTGAAAGTTCAGCCTTTGAGGGGACTGAAAACATCCTTACAAAGGATAACAATAAAAGCAGGATTTTATCACAGAAATGTCATTCATTACCTACTTATTAGTTCTTCTAGGGAAGGAAGCAAGGCAATCAACCTCCCTCATTAGATAGAATCCTTTAAAATGTTGTTGTTGTTGTTTTTTTTATTATCTCCTATTCAATTATACTCAGTTTGTTTCTTTAGGCTGCGATCCAAGGGAACACTTTAAAAGCATTCATCAAAAGCCTCCATGATGCATACCACATATTGCTCTGTGCCTCACCTGTGCACATCCCAGGCTGTGCTCCAGTTTGATGGATCAGGAGCTGCTGCTCCACACAACAAACTCAGAGAGAGAGAGAGAGAGAGAGAGAGAGAGAGAGAGAGAGAGAGCTTGAGCTTTGCTCATTTGCAAAAGACTTTAAACAAGCAGATGAGCTCAGTCCACAAAAACAAAACAAAAAGCCAGAATGAAGCTAAGCCATGCCAACAGTGCACTCTGTGAAAGGAGGGAAGGAAAGAATCTGTACCCTGCTGTGAGTGAGCTGAGCTGTGTAAGGTGGAAAACTGTGAATCGTTTCTTCACTTTTGTTGTGGAGGGCATAGTGAGGAAGAATACACGGAAAGACAACGGGATATGGCTCAGTTGGACAGTTCACATGCCTGAACATTTTTTCCCTGTGGACAGATTCTAATAGGTACACCCCCATCAGCCATAGCATGCATGTCCCCTATATTGGCAAAATTGATAATCAGGATTATTTTGAATTGTGTTTCTCAAAAGTTATACTGAAGAATTATCCTCCAGCATTGTTTGTCTTTCAATAAAATTAAATTTAAAAATTAATATGGTCTCTGTAGGTGTGCTCAATTTAAGTGGTTTTATTAGGGTAGGCCCAGGTCCACTGTAACTGGTATATTTACAAGAATGAAAGAGACACACAGAAGGAAGACAGCTTTGGCTGTGCAGGTGGAGCCTGAGCCTATAGGGCCCTGAGGAATGTCACAGGCTCCCAGAAACTGGAAGATGCAAAGACAAGTCCTGCCAAGAGGATTTAGAGAGCCTGGTTCTGCCTATATTGTCACTTCAGATTTCCAGGCTCCACAACTGAACACTTCTGTCCTTTTAGAAAGCTTGGCTTATAGTTCTTGACAACAACAGCCTGTGAAGCAAACACCACAACTATCAGCAGATTCTAACTCCTGAATGTTTACTTTGTGGAAGATGTTATGATGACTATTTTACATATAAGGAAACAAAGGATCCAAGAGTTAGGTAACATCCCAGAGTGCTTCCCCTGCACCCAACACATGCTGCTCAGGCACACAATCATACTCATACTTATATTTATGCACACACACACACACACACACACACACACACACACACACACACACACACATCTGAATCCAAGGACTAAGTCATCTTCATAGTTGCTCTTGTTCTGCACATGGGTTCATTCAGAACTGCTTTCAGATCAGACTTTTCATAAAGGCATCAGACACTTGGGTCAGGATTTCCAAGTCCAGCAAAGTAGCCACTATTATGTGCCATTAAACATTTGTACACTTGGAGAACAAACATGGAAGATCATAAACAGGATTCATCTTACAAATGTGCTATTTCACGTGTGCCCATTGGGTCTGTACTGGGGAGCTGCCTCCATAGAGTGCAGGCTTGGACTCTCTGGATCTAGGAGTCAATCATTCCTCATTTCCTGGTAGATATCAGGTCTGGTTCCAAGTGTGGATTCAGTCCCTACTGAAAGGACTTTCTAGCTTGTGATCTTTCCAACATTCATAAAATCTTAACTAGACTAATCTGCCTAACATGGACTTGTGTTCTGGATTTGCTATTTCTAAATGGTAAAACCTGTGTTTCACATTTTCATGTTAACTGGGAACAAACAAGACCCATTTCTCAAATAAACAAGAGGCTGAAAGGACAAGTAGCGTATCCCAACAAATCCAATATACACGAACTACTCTTAAGCGCTAAGAGTCCCAGGTTGGGAAGGATTCTTTTGCTTGGAGTTTCAGTTCAGACTAATGGACATGCCTAACAGAGCTCCAGCACCGGCCTGACTTCAGGAAGAGATATAGAGCACCTTCACAAAAGTCCCTGGGATTATCTGAGCCACACAGATTCCAGCCCTAAGCCTCTGCAGAGGGAAGGAAGCTTAGCTGACAAACAAACAAAACAAAACACAAAACATCAGAAATTTTGATTCCCTTCCATCCTTAAGGGAGAGCTCTCACCCTAGCATTTACTGGTTGCTTCTTGGCAGCCTGGGATAGGATGAGATTGTTGTGGTGGTGCAAGAAAGGGAACACTCGTGTGTTCAAAATGGCTCCATGTTTCAACTCTGAGAGAGACACACCGATGTCTTGCATTGAAGTCAAACCTTTGGGAGAGCATGACTTTTTCTAGGGATTGGTACTTACCTTGATGCCTCCCCAGGCCTGGTGGGACAGGAACTCCATTGGGCTGGGAGTCCCTGTCTGTACTGGAGCCCTAAGCAAGAAATCCAACTCTGCTGCATTAACTTCCTGGTTCACGAGGAGAATCTGCAATGTAGAACAACAACACTGAGATTCTTCAGCTGTGGTCACAGCAGGCTGGAGATCTTAGGGCTTGTCACTTAGTGTAATTACTGCTGCCTTGAGCTCTAGAGCTTGCCCATCAATTTTGGCTCTTTAAAGAGGGTGGATTAGAAGTGTATATTCATGCAAATTTCTTCTGTGTGCATCTGTTTTCAGCCAAAACACCAGAGCAGCTTAAATGCACACAGAGGATGACTATATATCTTGGTTAGCAAGTATTATATATCAATCATAAGTGCCATGGAGTATGTGCCTGCAATTTAATTGAGCAGATGACACATACAAACGACATGATTTGAAGGAAGTGTCAAAGCGACATATGAATATATGCAAAATAGAAGTGCATATATAAATCAATAAAGAGCTCCGAAGTAGAGGAGTGACTAGCAGGCACAAGAAGGAATGGATTAATCCAACTAAAATTTCTGTCTTGGGGTTTTGGGGAAGGTAAGAGACAGGGATGTTAAAATAGGAAGGGAGAACTTTCCAGGGAAAGGGGATTGAAGGTACAGGGACTTGAGAGGCATGAAGAGAGGTGTGTGCACGGGATGGAAAGCCTTTGTCTTGGCTGTGGAGATGAGTCACATGAGAGGTGGGATCCAGGTTTCTTTGAAGGTTATGCTGTCATCTGGGTCATACAGAGGGTGAGTGGTATAGGTGTGCTAACATGAACACATGAACTCAGACACTGAAACATACAAACAGGACAAATGGATGACAGGTCACTGGACTTTTAGCATTGAAGAGGGTCTTTGAGCTCATATAGCTTGTGCTATGCACTATATATATATATGGAAAAATCCCAATTCTGAGTGGTGAGGAAGGTACATACGAAGAAGGGAAGTTCTAAGGCTTTTTGATGGGATTAAAAGGTTTATTCCTAATGTTAGTTACAGTGACATAGAAAGTCTTAAGTTCTCAAGTTCCCAAGAATCAAAGCTGTTGAAAACTCCCCTAGTGTGTTATGGTGACAGCAATAGAAAGCCCGATCTATTGATTGTGTGCCAATCTATCGCTTGTATGATCAGTGCCAATTTGATTGGCTGGTAGTGGCTTCTAGAGGGACATTTTGAGGATCTCAGATTATCCAGTATCAGCAAGAAGAAAGTACAATGATTGATTAAACATGTCTGCTCTGAGTAGGACAATGGTCAGTTATGAAGGTGTGACCCAGCCATAGCTGGACTATGGTGGGTCAGTGCATGTGCCTACCTGGTTGAGCTCCTTTGAGAAATGCTCTCATTTCTTAAGCAAGCTGACTGAATGGTAAATATTACTCATGGAAAAAATTATTTGATTTGCTTTTACCTGAAAGGTGAGCTGGGCTAGGTAGGTCAGCTTATCACACTCAAAGAGGCCACGTGTGGTATACTGGTACACTGAGAAAGTTATGCTGTCTATTAGATTAGTCACTCGCTCTGTGACACTTTCACTGGGAGCTGCCTTCTCCACAGCTTTCTGGAAGACAATGCTGAAGGCCTGTGGAGAGAAGATGAAGCATAGGTGATTTTTAAAAGCCTCTTCCCTATGAAGAATATTATAATTTTCTAGTTGCTCATTGAAAGCTTTTCCCAGCGCTTCCTGCTAAGAGGAGACACCAGCAAGAAGCTGTGCTATCAAGGACTGGAGAGGTGGCTCAGAGGTTAAGAGCACTGGATGGTCTTTCCAGGGGACCCAGGTTTGATTCCCAGCACCCGCATTGTTGTTCACAACTGTAACACCAGTCTCGGGAGATTTGACACCTCTCTGAGGGCACCAGACATATTATTAGCTCTTAGTTTGTGTTTCCCAAAGCTCATATTGGAATTTGATCCCTACTCTGAGTATTTAAGAGGATGGAAACTTAGTGTGATTATGATATTCCGAGGAGGGGTCTTTCAGAGGTGAAGTCATTAGCAAATAGGGCATAGAAGTATGATCCCTGAATCTTACCAAATGATGTCCTATGCAACTTCTAGACTCTGCCAACAGACAGAATGTCACTATTATAGCCTCTGGAACTTGGACCAACAACTATGTGCCAAGATAAGCTCATCTTTATAACTTACCCAGTGCTATTAGGGACTGGAGAGATGGCTCAGAGGTTATTAGCAACACAGAATGGTTTTAATAAATGTGTGTGTTGAGTGTTGATTAGTGAAATCAATGAAAAACAAATGTGCTGTAGCCGAAGGGCTTGATCTGGTAAGTTTTTAATCGGATAACTACCTAAACACAAAGATGATAATCCAGCCACAAATGACTATTTGACTTAGTGATGTTACTTAATAGATGATGGCATAGAGACCACGTTCTCAACAACTTCCCTTTCTAAAACTGATCCTGACACATAGTAGGTAGTGAGAATGATTTTATTTTCTGACTTTTCCTCTCAACAAGAATCTTGGATGCCACTTGTTTGTTTCTAATAGCTTTGCGTTCATTCTCCTAAGTCCTTGAGAGTATCTTTTAATCTCACTGCCTTTTCCTGCAGTGAAAAGAACACTGCCTCCTTTAAGCTCCATCTCTGAGCTACAAACAGGGCATGGTATGAAATAAAAATGATGCGACTGCAGTGGAGATACCTGGTTGTGTCATGTGATGTAGACTTATGTGATCTTTTGCTGTAGCAGATCTGCGAGAAGACACATGATGTTTGGAAAGAGCATAAGCAGGACCCAACGGACAGTGATGGAACACTTGGATTCCTGGCTGTGCGATGCTTCCTTGGGCTCATGTCTTCTCTGATCTTCACGTCATTGAGAGACGCATGGTAGAGAACTGCTTCTGGCATTCCATCTGATTCTAATCACTCCTGCTGACTTGTGCTGATTTGGCCACTGCTGCTGATTCATGTTTGGTGACACTTTTGAATTGGTCAGTTAGGAACCTGATACTACTGAACTGGACTGCCTACATCTTGACAACAGAGATTGGAACTGCCCCCAAATAACTACTTCTAAACAGGTCCACATCCCCTTGTCCTGTTTATGATCCTTTCTCGCCTATTGTTGGATGGTGGGCTAGAAGTGGGATTGAAGCATTTGGGAACCCTTACTAAAGACAGTTTGAAAAGTCTAAGCCTACATGTGACTAATATTCTATCATTTGAAACTTAGTGATTTCTTATAAAAATAAATACTTGGGCCACTATATTTTAAGTGTAAGATGGATAGAACAAATAATGAAAGGAAATAAAAACCAATATATAAATTGATTTAATCCTTAGTTCTGCAGATGTCTATTTGTTTTCCCATTTTTCTTTTGTGGTTCCAAGAAGTAAAATAAAGACCTTTCAGTCTCTATAACATCAAGTATTTGGGCCTCAGTGGAAGCCATGTAAGGTTTGAGTCTTGGTGTTCTTCATTTAAGAATGGTGAGGGTGTTTCCTGTTAACAAAGTCTTAGGAACTTTCTTCGGTTGCTGGTGATCTCAGTGAGTCTTCTGCCACTGCTTAACCCAACCCATTGTATTTATCTCCCCTTGATAGAGTTTAAATAAAATAGTAGCTCATTAGAGGCTGATAATGTCCCCCGGGGCCACAGGGAGCGACGTGGGAAGCTTTCACTGGCAGAGCAGGTAGGCAGAGGGTCAGGATAGCTCGCCTTCTCATTGCCATTACTGCTATTTCCTCTAAAATGTCCTTCAAAGGCAGTGGTCACTAAATAACCTCGAGATACTGAATTTGAGTAAGGTCATTTATAATCCCAGAAAGTATTCAAAGAAAATATAAATCCTGGCTACATTTAGCATTTATTTTACACTACACATATGTTGGCTGCTAGTACATCTCCCTTTTGTTGTGTCAGTGTCTCTGGGGCTGGGGTTGGGCCCGACCCCACATTTGCAGCTTCCCTAGAAGGGCTCCCCTCCCAGAGGGTTTTTTTTTTTTTCACTGACTTTAGCTACCCTTGAAGATGCTCAAGAGTTGTTCTGAAACTTTTATGGGCAAAATCAAGTTTCTAACATATTAGTATTTAAAGCAATTCTTTCTACTTATGAGAAAATAATATGCACATTCTGAGAGTAGGGTTGGCTCTGGTGCTCATATTTCCCAGAATCCCACCTTTGACTTACTATAGGCACTGGAAAACACAGAGTGGATGACTGTGTCCCACTAATGCCTGAAAATTGTTAGAGAAAATGTAAAGGGGGCTCAAGACCAGGGCTAAAAGTCACCTACATTTATTTACAAGTGCTTTATGGAGCCTGGTATGTACGGAGTCTGGGCCCTATCTGCTAGGACTAAGAGCTAGGCTCAAGTCTCTTTATTATAATTGTAATTATTTTAAAAGATTTATTTATTTAAATTTTTGTGTGTAAGATTTTGTTTTTGCCTGAATGTGTATCTGTACACACCATTTACATACAGTGCCCATGGAACCCCCCTTCTTCCTCTTTTACCTTTCTGCTGTTTTAGATCTTATCACAGTTACTTAATCATTACACATTTAAATTTGTTCTCAAAGATCACATCAGTTTGTGAACAACTGTCCTTGGCATTCTTAACAACAACATCAGGATCCAAAATACTTTTCCCACTCTTCTCTTCTCTTTTTTCTTTCCTTTCCCTTCCTTCCTTTCCCTTCCTTCCTTTCCCTTCCTTCCTTTCCCTTCTTCCCTTTCCCTTCCTTCCCTTCCCTCCCTCCCTTTCCCTTCCTTCCCTTCCCTCCCCCCTTCCCTTTCTCCCCCTTTTCCCCCCTTTTCCCTTTTTCCCTTTCCCCCTCTTTTCCCTCTTTTCCCCTTTCCCCCCTTTCCCCCCTTTCCCCCTTTTCCCCCTTTCCCTCCTTTCCCCCCCTTTCCCCCTTTCCCCCCCTTTCCCCCTTTTCCCTTCCCTTCCCTTCCCTTCCCTTCCCTTCCCTTCCCTTCCCTTCCCTTCCCTTCCCTTCTTCCCTTCCATTCCTTCTTAGACCAATTCAGTATACTAAACTGGTCTTAAACTCATGATCCTTGTACCTCAGCACCACACCTCAAGATTGGCATTACAGGTATGCCACCATGCCAGGTGACTTCTTCATTTTTTGGAAGACATGTTTCAGAGCCTTCTGCATCAGACTGTTATCACCGTAAAACAACTGAAAACAACCCTTTGAAAGCATATTCACAGCTTTCACATGATCTTTTGTTTTCAGAAAGCATCATTGTGGCAGGTTCCTGGTACTGATAGTGAATTTCAACTACTCTTGAACTAGGAACATTGTTCTGTAGTTTGCTTATGCTCATTTTTATGCTGGCTTTTTACTATCTTGTAATTATTTGCATGTTCCTATGGTATAAATATGAACCTATGTTTATTTCTATAACTACAAAATACCATAAACTGAGTCTCTCCATGATGCAGAGTATCATGTAAGAAAGACGTTAGGAAACAGTGACAGGTCATCTCCGATTAAATGAGCCCCAGGGATTGGAAGCCTAAGGGTTTCTCAGCCACTATTACCAACCCTACATGCTGACCTTGACTTCCACTGTTGATTAAGTGGGAAATATTTTATGGAACTAAGGTATGCCTTCTGTGTGCATTCAGGTTTCAGTGTAAGGGAAATGCCCCCTCCCTCTAGTGTATGTGTGTATGTGTGTGTGTGTGTGTGTGTGTGTGTGTGTGTGTGTGTGTGTATACAACCTTTCTGCTTATTGGTTCAAACCAGTGATGTTGTTCAGAACTCCCCCACCCACGACATCTTAACGCCTCTTTAATTATGGTTTTGATGAATGCACTAGGGGATAAGATGTACTTTCATCGAGTCCCAAAAATTTATAGGTCTTTATTTTTTCATGAGTACAATAAGTTTAGTCAGCACTTAAAATGTGCTAAGAACTTTAGTTTTATGGGTATTTCAACAGCCCTAAGTAGTAGCTTTGGGAATATTAGGATAATAAGAAAAGTAATTTAATGCTGGCCTCTCTTAATTGCTAGAGTTGGTCTTTCATCAATAAAAAACAATATACATTTTGGATCTTCTCCATTATCTTTTAAGCTCTTTGGGGAGAGAAAAACTTCTTACACTTCCTTTGTTTCTTGGTACCCTTTGCTATGCATCATCCAGCACTCATGGATGTTCGATCTGCTTGCTGAACAAATGAGGCCAATATTCACAGCAGCATCCTCTTTTGTTATGGTTAAATTATGTAAGATGAAATCAAAGAAGTGAGGACTGTCACATAAGTCTAAAATCAATGTAGCTGCTTCTCTGGCTTAAATCTTGAAAATCTGTCATCATTAATGAAGAAGATGGGTAAATTCTCATAGTGCCCTAGGTTGATTGTGCTATCTTGATATATTATGATTATGGGGGAAAGTCCAAGTGAAACTTACCTTGAGGGAGAACTGATACATTGGATGGATCTTGCTGAGGTCATTCATGATGAAGTAGAGCAGAGATGCCCGGGCAGCTGCTGGCCTATAGTGCTCTCGGGCCTCATTAATTTTTACTTCTGTCAATTTGGCTTCTTGGACCTGGAAACACAGATCATTGTTTAAACCAATCAGGACTTTAGGAACGTATCCTCAACATTTCACCTATCTGAATATGGAGTGCAGAGAACTGGGGTGGGCAGAAGCTCAAAAAAAATTCACTGTGATATTCCTTAGTAGAACTCAAGTGCAAATGAAGATTATACAATCCCAGCTTTGCCTAACAGTGAGTGTGTCAGCTCCTCTAGTTGGGAAATATTGAAAACTCTAAGCACCATGTCTAATGGGATGATTTCTTGGAAAACTAAGAGATACATATCACTCGAAAGTAAGAAGTAGTAGAAGTCTGAGAAGGAGGCATACAATAATTTTCATTCTTGTGAGGGTGTGTGTATATTTGTGTGTGTGTGTGCATGTGTATACATGCATGCATGTGATAATAGGGGTTAATTCCAGAGACCTGTACATGCCAAAAAAGTATCTCATCATTGAGCTATAAACTTAGCTTTTCTTAATTTAAATGGAATAGCTATATACTAAGTCATAATGAAATTCTTTCAGTGGAATATTTTGTTTTCAGAAGTGTTCAAGTCACAGGTATTAAGAGAGTTAAGTATCCAGAATGTATATTTCTGTAAGATTGTGTCTTTACCTATTGACTTCAACTCTTTTTTGTCCTTGTATTCCAATATAGAATTAAAATATTAGGAATTGGAGAGCACATCAGGAAACAGCATGTTCTCAGATCAAATGATTATAATTTACAGTTGGAAATTGTGGAATGAGAATGGCTCCTATACCTCATGTTTGAATATTTGATCTCCAGTTGGTGGAACTATTTGGGAAGGATTAGGAGGTGTGATCTTGCTGCAGGAGGTGTGCCCTTAGGCATGGGCTTTGAGATTTCCAAAGCCCATGCTATTCTTAGTAAGCTCACTCTTCCTTGTGCTTATGGAAAAAGATCTAAGCTCTTGCATACTGCTCCAACACCATACTTAGTTGCTTGCTTCTGTGTTCCCCACCATGGTAGACTCTAACCCTCTGAAACTGTAAATGCTTTATTCTATAAGTTACCTTGGTCATGGTAATTTATCACAGCAGAAGAAAAGTAACTAAGACAGAAATTGGTACCAGGAAAAGGGCTATTGCTGTGACAGGCCTGAGCATGGTGAGTTTTGGAGGACTGTGAAAGACAATGGGACTTTGGACTAGGAAAGTGGTTGAACATTGTAAATAGGACTTAGTGAGCCATTTTAGTAGGAGCATGGAAGACAGTAGTGCTGAGGGCAGTGTCCACTATGAAGGCCAAGCTCAAGAGATGTCAAAGGAGGACAAGACTAGCAACTAGGCTAGAGACCATTCTTGTGATATTTTGGCGAAGTATGTGGCTCCTTTTTACCCTTACACTAAGAATCTGCTTAAGGCTAAATTGAAGATATGGGACAAATTTCATTGACAGAGATTTCAAGACAGCCTAATATTGATTCTGTCACTTGTATATTAGTAACCACTCATGAAGATTTACAATGAACAAGAGCAAGAGTGGAAGAAAATATAAAATGGTAATTTTTTAAAAGAAAGAGAACATCAGGAAATTTAATGTTAGGGCCAATGCTTGTTCTGTAAAGATAAGGAGAGGCCCGATGTGAAATGGAGTAAAGGGAGTGGTGCTATCATTTCAAGACCCAACACATCCTGCAATTACAAAAAGGAAAGCATATGCTTCAGCAAGTCAAAGAATATGCAAATGTCAATCAAGGGAGGGTCCAGGTTCCATCCCATGCAAGCAGCAGAACTTGGCTGCATCAGTCATGTACTTCTGGCTTTAGAGTCATGAGTGATACAAGAGTAAAGGAGCTGTAGAATCTTCTTCTGTTGTTAAAGCAAGCTGCAGAGGCCAAATGAATAGTCTGTAAGTCCTTACATGGAGACCAAGAGTACCCATAGTGTGAATCTGTAAAAGTAAATTGTACTGGGGAATGTCAGGATATTGAAGATGCCAGAGCTGTGGGATACCTGCCAAGGACAGCTGCAGACTGAAGTGGATCTAGAGAAGAGAGAAGTATGTTACAGTCAGCAAAGCTGGAAGGGAAGAGGCATAAAAGCCATTGGTATTAGACATAGAATTACAGGATTTGGTTTGCCCCCTCTGGGTTTCTGTCTTTGATACAGTATTTGCTCACTATGTCCTCTTTCCTCTGTTTTGGAATGTTAATATATATTGTATAATGGAAGTATGTAATTTGCTTTTTGATTTTACAGAGATTACAGTTGAAAGATTGCTGTGAGTCTCAGAAGAAAATTTGGACTTTGGACTTTTAAACTGTGAATGACTCTGGGGGCTTTTTGAATACATTTTACATTATGACATGGCCATAAGCTTTGGGTTCTGGGAAGGGAAATGTGGTGGTTTGAATGAGAATGGCCTTCATAGGCTCATCTGTTGGAAATCTTGGTTCCTCCTTGGTGGGACAGTTGAGAATAGATGCACAGTCTAGTTGGAGGGGATGTGTCACATTGGGAGTGGTTTTGAGCTTTCAAAAGTTCATGCATCTTTGCTTTGTGCTTGTGGATTGAGGTCTAAGCTCTCAGCTATTGCTCCAGCATCATGCCTGTCTGCTGCCTGCCCACCACTATGCTGCCTGCCATGATTGTCATGGGCACAAATGCTCTGGAATTGTGACTTCCAAGTTAAATGCTTTCCTTTTATATGATACCTTGGTCATGGTGTTTCATCATAGCAACCGAAAGTACCTCAGATAGAATCATTACCAAAGGAGAAAATTAGAAGACTTCTTCCATCTAGCACTTGGGAGACTAAGGCAGGAAAATCACAAGGTCAAGGCCAGCCTGGGTCACAGAGTTAGATCTTGTCTCAAAAACAAAGACCTTCTCTCTTCTAAAACAACCTCCTTCCCTAAAAAACATACTTCACAAAGATCAGTACACTAAGAATGGAAGGCAATTAAACAACCCTAAAACAACCATTAAATGAGTCTACTTAGAGCAGTAGATATACCAGAAAGCCTCCAACAAAGGTATTCAAAAAAGGAGCTGGCTTATCTGAAAAGGAACTGATAAGAATGCCTGAAAATAACACAGTTATTTAGATGCAATAGTGAATGAGACAAATAGTGGAATTGAAAATAGAATAAGGAAACTGGAAGATCTGAAGAATGATTAAAATGAACTCAGAAAGATACAAGAATGGAAAGTTGTGAGCATTTATAAGAATTGGCAGGTAGGGTGAGAGAGTCTAAATAAGTTTAACAGAAACATGTAGAGAATAAAGAAAATGAAGGAGAGGTAAGGTCTAAAGCTAATAATTTCCAAAATTAACAAAATATCAGAGCTTTTATTTGAAAGAAGTATATCCCTCTTATGATAAGGGTGCATCTTTATCATACAGTGGAATTTTAGAACATCAATGATGACATTAGAATATTAAAAGCCATCAGAAAGTATAAAGTACCTATAAAAGAATAGTAATTAGATTGAAAGCAGATTCTTAACAGCAATAACAAACCACAGGATACATTATGAAACAATAACAAGGACATGATTAAAATTAAAGTACTCTAAAATTGTTTGGGAAGATGCTAGATATATTGCTTAATTTTATACCTCATTGAAACATATATATTAAAGTCACACCTACAATGAAGTGCATATGATATATAAGCAAAAAAAAACATTTTAAAAGATAATAGAGTGACACCTTCCATATCATCAAAGAAAGAAGAAAATCAGTAAAGAGAAAGGATAATCCCACTTTAGTTTGAATTGCTATTAGCTCAAACTTTGGATGCATGAAAGGGCCATATGTAAACACAGCAGTTAGGATACTCATTTCAAAAATAAAACTTAAAAAACAAAGAGAGTTGGAATGGAATTACTCTGCACAGGTGAATCATGTTGGCCCCAGAAGACATGGGGCATGAGATACTGCCCTCCAAGTTATTTGTTCCAAGATTTCCCTGAGGTTTTTTTCAAACAACAAAGGCTATGACCATTGCCCTTGTTACTTACCACAACTATTGGGCAAGATCCTACTGCTAAAGAGAACACACACTGGCTGCAAGGACATAAAAATATCAGTCTCAAGCCTAACAGGAAAGTTGTCCCTGCTGGCTAGCTGTTATAGAACTGCAAAGTACTACGTGGTTGTTTGGGAGAAAAAACACCAGTGATCTTGCTCAATGTTTGATGATGCACACTGCATTGTTGGCCTGCCAGGTGAGATATTCCCACTCATGCAGTAGTGGGATGGACATTATGGGGTAACTACCTACCTCCTGATTGGATGGGAGGCCTGTTCTCTAGAAGTATATTTACACTTTTTAATTTAATCCTAGTCAAAACCCATGTCCAGGGAGGTCAAAGGGTAAAACCTTGATGTTGTTATTTTGCTGAATGGTTGTAATACTAAAATACTTCTAAATAATTATGTTTATGCCTACAGATCTGGGCTGCTCTCAGTCTTGATTAGAGAAGCAGCTTCTTCTTCTTCTTCCTTCTTCTTCCTTCTTCTTCTTCCTTCTTCTTCTTCCTTCTTCCTTCCTCTTCCTTCTTCTTCCTCTTCCTTCTTCCTTCTTTTTCCTCTTCTTCCCCTTCTTCCTTCTTTCTCCCTTCTCCCGTCTTCCTTCTTCCTTCTTCCTTCTTCCTTCTTCTTCTTCTTCTTCTTCTTCTTCTTCTTCTTCTTCTTCTTCTTCTTCTTCTTCTTCTTTTTTTCTTCTTTTCTTCTTTTCTTCTTTTCTTCTTTTCTTCTTTTCTTCTTTTCTTCTTTTCTTCTTTTCTTCTTCTTCTTCTTTTCTTCTTTTCTTCTTCTTCTTCTTTTCTTCTTTTCTTCTTCTTCTTCTTTTCTTCTTCTTCTTCTTCTTCTTCTTCTTCTTCTTCTTCTTCATCATCATCATCATCATCATCGGTTTTTCAAGGCAGGGTTTCTCTGTATAGCCCTAGCTGTCCTGGAACTCACTCTATATATAGACCAGGCTGGTCTTGAACTCAGAAATCTGCCTCCCTCTGCTTCCCAAGTGCTAGGATTAAAGGCATGTGCCACCCAACACTATCTGACACAATATCCGACAGAGAAGCTTATTTTTTTTCAGTGAATAAAGAGTCAATTGAGAGAAATAAAGATGGCCAAACTGCAGAGAAGAAGATATGGAGTGCTCAGCTCTAAACAAGACATCTCTATTACCTGCCCCACTCATGGTTCTGGGAACATCACAGAGGGAAAGCAGAAAGAATGCAAGTGTCAGAGGATGGGAGGGAGTATTGTGAGTCACTATCTTCTGGACATGACATAGCTATTAGAATCATTAATTCACAGTAACTCTCATTACCTTCATAGAATCTAAAGAATATCAAACCATCATGATCTCGGCATGGATGGAGTAGATGATCTCCAGGTTCCACCCACTTATTGAGGAGCTATTGGCAGTGGATGGTTTCTTGGGAGGGAGAATCATTCTGTATTGAGGATGTAGCCATTGCTAGGTTACCCATATTCCAGTAGATAGATGCATGTTCATGAGCATATGGACAACTCTATCTGGACATATTGGTTATCAAAACATGAAAAGAAATGAAGCTGGAAGGAATTTTATGGAATAGGAAGATTTTGGAGAAGTTTAAGGCGAAATAATGGGGTAAATATGTGCCTTAGTCACTGTCATATTATTAAGATACACCATGACCAAGGCAATGCTTGAAAGAAAGAATTTTCCTGGGGGCTTACAGTTTTTAGTTCCTTACAGTTTTTCTTACAGTTTCAGAGGTTTAGACCATTATCATCATGGACAGGAGCATGGTGGTATGCAGGCAGATATTGGAGCAGTAGCTGAGAGTGGCAACTTGATCAAGAGTGAGTAGGCAGCTGGTGTGGGCCTCTGGAGCCTCAGTGACATATTTCCTTCAAAAAGTCCACACTTCATGATCCGTATAATCCTTTCAAATAATACCACTGCCTGGTGACTATGCATTAAAATAGATGAGCTTATGGGGACCATTCTTGTTCAAACTACCACCAATGATCATATTTTATTGTATACATATATGAAATTCTTATGAACAAAGAAAAAAAACATAAAAATATTCAAGAAAATGGATGTTTTCCTAATGTCAATAAACCTTTTAAAGTTAAAAATGATGAACATTTTGTAGGGGTGTAGAAGGAGGATGCTTATGTACAGCTGATGGGAATGTAACGTACTATAGCTACTTGAAGCTCTTGCAGGGGATACTAGTTCAATCCTTAGCATCTGTGTGGTAGTTTACAAGTATTTATAATTCTAGTTCCAGAGGATCTTATACTGTTTTCTGGGTTCTGCACACACTAGGAACCTAAGTAGTGCACTATGTACATACACATTTTCATGCGCATAAAAATAGATAAATATTTTTAAAATTACTATAGCCAACATAGAAAACAGTAAAAAACAAAATATAAAAGCTAAGCAATCAGCACAATTCATCTTTGATCTACCACTGGACACATATCTAAAGGATGAGCTCCATGTGTCAGGAGATAGTTTATTGCAAACAATATTCTCAGTTCATGATAGTTAAGTCATAGAACCAACCAAGAAGTTCATTGACACATGAATAAATGAAGGAAATGTGATAATGGATTACTATTCAGCTAAAAGGAGGATTGTAGTTCTGATATTGGTAAAGTAGATGAAACTGGAAGGAACTGTGTTAAGTAAAATAAGCCAGGCATAGGAACCCAAGCATTTTGTGATTTTGCTAACTTGGAAAATGGATGACACAGAAGCAGAGATTGGATCGGTGATCGCTAGAAGCAGGACCCGGTGGGGGAGTAACACAACAGGGATTAAATAAGAGACACCCCCTATACAAATGGATTTGACATCCTATAGCCTAGAGTCTACCAGAATTTGTGATCTGTTTCAAACTCACTAGGAGGGGATAAAAGGTTGAAGAATACACAAACAGTAATGCTTGAGATGAAAATGCTAATTAATAAGAAACTCTAAGAAAGATCCAACTACCATATGTCAATGATGCTAATAAAAATAAATTGGTTAAGTTCAGTAGCTGAATCTCAGAAGAGCACTAAAAAATCACATAATATTCAGTCAGTGTCATTACAGATTTAGTTTTCAATGCCCCCCAACTGCTTAGCACTGCTCATTAATCTCTATGCCTCTAGTCAACTCTTGTTCTAATTTTCCATAAATATTATAAATTTTCACCTCTCTCCCAACATCATATCTCAACACTACTCCCTCACTTGTAGCAGATAAGATTGACTCCTGGATTCCCTAAAATATAGTCACAAGGACAGAATGGAGTTCCATATGGTCATACCATCCAGGGACAGCCTAACTAGTAGTGTCTACACAATGACCCTCTGATGTCCTCCAAGTGATACACTTATCAGAACATATCCCTGATTGCTAAGCCCCCATGGCTTTATAGAAATGAATTACCCTCATTTCTGCCTGTTCTTAGTCTCTAGTTATCTGCATCTCTCTCCAAGTTGCACACGTCAACCCATGGACCAGTTGTAGCCTTATGTTTGCCCCCTATGCCTTATGACATTGGCAGCTGATTCTCAATTTTTCCATAGACAAGCTTTTCATCTAGCCTGAATTATACGATCTCACCAGCCCCATTGTATTAAGCATTTCCTATCACTGCTGTGAATTTAAGGCCTTGCTTCAGAAGCCCTCCATCCCTTATAATCCATGCATGCTGCTTGTAGTTCCATGCTGTCATGGGATTTGGAATATGGCAGCTGCCAACTAAATATATATTAGATAGACGAGAAGGGGAAAAAAGAGCCTCTAAAATGGGGGGCAATATAGAGGAGAAAGCTCTGTATGGCATGAGGCAGGCAATGGTTCATTGATGATGAGGCAAGGAAGAGTGATGAGACAGGAGAGATCAGCAAGGCTGGCTCCACCCTCTGACCTACACCCTCTGTATGATCTGGGTCTCTCTAGACTAAAGCTTTGGACTTTCTATACTTTCAGAC
This sequence comes from Mus musculus, assembly GCF_000001635.26. NCBI lineage: Eukaryota > Metazoa > Chordata > Mammalia > Rodentia > Muridae > Mus > Mus musculus. The sequence continues at coordinate 65,894,719 of NC_000077.6, forward strand.
TTTCATGAGATATAGCTACCAAGATAACAGACAGTAAACCTTTGTCACAGAGCAGCCACTCAGCCAGGTTGGACTTTTCAATGCCATCACTGTTATTTCTTAGCTCAGACCTGGTTGATGGTGATTTGTCACTTGTTCTGTTTTTAACATTTTGGTGGTGTGGAGGACCGAACACAGGGTCTCTTACATACAAGGCTTCTCTTTCTTTTCTTATTTTGGCCCTACATTGAACCAAACCTTTCCTGTTTGGAGGAATCTTAGGAAGCAGGCAATTAGCACACTCATTCAGAGACATGTTTGCTCCTGGTTCCCACTGTAGAGAGTCTCAGAACTGGTCTGATCTGGGCAGGGAGGAAACACAGAAGGGCCCACACATGGCTGGGGTTTTGGTGGGAAGGGTGAAGAGTTGAGTCCTCTTTCTCATCAAGTCATTTTCTTGTCTCCATGTGGAAACAGCCTTCCCAACATGCTCTGCAGGAAAGAAGATATGCACTGGAACTACTTGCCAGGGTGATATTGCTGAGAGCTGAGTTTCCTGCAGTGGTGCTAAGGCTTTCTCATTAAAATCAGACTTGGAGATCTTTTTGTCAGCCCAGAGGATTGTCTTAGGACACAGTCACATCTGAATTATTCAATTTATGCAGCTATGGGATGATTCTACAAACTTAGGCGTTCTCTGTGGGTACCATTCCCTGCTGAAAAAGCAGAGCCCTACTCAGACTGAAGTGTGAACATCAAAAGCCTTTTCTAGAATGTAGTAGCTCTGTAATCTAGGATGGGCAGAGGTCACTCCAGGATCATGCCTGGATTTTTAAAACACCATTAAAAATTTATATTTTTTTATTCTTGAGAAGTTTATACATGTATATAATAAACTTGATCATTATCTACCCCCATTTTCCTCCTCTAATTTCCTCGGTATCACTTTCAACATGTCTACCTCCCAACTTGATCTTTGTGACAACCACAATATCCGAGTAGCACTGCCCACATGTGTGTGGAATTTTTAGAAGAAACTTGGGAAGATGGGAAACAGAAGCCAGATTCAGGTTCTGAGATCAGAGGAAGAGGGAACGAAAGGAGCATCTGGCCTGGGCCTTTAGGCCCTCCAGAGCCATGTACCTTTTCCTCCACATCTGCAGCAGTCTGCTTGGTGACCTCCAGGTTCTCCACCAAGGCTGTTTCTCCCAGGAAGTTCCCCGAGGCTGAAGAGAGGCGAGATAGCAGGTTGTCCTCTAAGGTTTTGAGGGTGATTTTGAACCCGTTCTGCTGCTTTGTGAGATCGGACTGTAAAACATCAAGCGAGAAGTCAGGTAGAGATGCCACAACATCATACTCTAGGACAGACTCGAATAAATAAATATTGGAAGGGGCAGGGTCTCTCCCTGCAGAGACAATGTACCAAGGGTACAACAGCAGAATGCTTTTGACCCTGAGCAGAAGTGAGAAGGTGAGTGGGGTCCCAGCTGTGGTTGTGTGGGGGGCTGCCATGATTCTGGGAGTGAAAATGCAAGTGGTTTAGCCTGAAACCATGGTTAAAGTTTCAGCTGAGTTGAACTTGCCTAGATCTATTCATGTCACTGTTCTCCAAACAGCAGCCTATGAGTAATTACAATGTAGTGGGTATTAGAAGTAACCTAGAGGTGATTGGAAGCATGTGAGAGGATGTGGGCATGTGCTACGCAAGCAGATTTTCTACATAAAAGACTGGGCCATCAGCAGTTTGGTATCTGAGAGGCTCCAGGATACAACTCCCCACAGATTTAGAATGGAGATCATGGGCTGGATTATGCTCTTTCCGTGTCAGTAATCTGCGGCTCCTGCTCCTTACAGTGCTATGCTTAATACAGTGCTGAGGTCACTGAAAAGAACCTGTGAGCAGAGAGTAACAGTTTCATCCTCCAAAGAGTTCTGTCTCCTGCTCTGCTGGCATTAGGTGAACAGTAAAGAAGTACTTAAAAGACAAGCTCATGTGGCTTGTGCAGTTCTAACAAGGTCCTCACCCGTGGCCAAGGTAGGCTTGGAATCCTGGCAACTCGCAGGTCCTCTTTGCTTTGTGATAGTTAGGCTGAGTATCCTAAAGCACTGAGCACTCTTTCTTTCTTTCTTTCTTTCTTTCTTTCTTTCTTTCTTTCTTTCTTTCTTTCTTTCTTTCTTTATTAAAGATTTATTGATTTATTATATGTAAGTACACTGTAGCTGTCTTCAGACACTCCAGAAGAGGGAGTCAGATCTCGTTACGGATGGTTGTGAGCCACCATGTGGTTGCTGGGATTTGAACTCTGGACCTTCGGAAGAGCATTCGGGTGCTCTTACCCACTGAGCCATCTCACCAGCCCGCACTCTTTATTTATTCACTGGCAGACAGGAGTTAGCTCCAGATAGCCCTAGCATCTATGACCTGTGAAACCTTTTTATCCCAGTCAAAAAAACAAGAACAAGAACAACTTACGACAAGTCCCTTCCGCTCGACTCGAGCCCCGGGCTACCTTGCCAGCAGAGTCTTGCCCAACACCCGAAAGGGCCCACACGGGACTCCCCACGGGATCCTAAGACCTCTGGTGAGTGGAACACAGCGCCTGCCCCAATCCAATCGCGCGGAACCTGAGACTGCGGTACATAGGGAAGCAGGCTACCCAGGCCTGATCTGGGGCACAAGTCCTTTCCGCTCTACTCGAGCCCCGGGCTACCTTGCCAGCAGAGTCGCCTGACACCTGCAAGGGCCCACACAGGATTCCACACGAGATCCTAAGACCTCTAGTGAGTGGAACACAACTTCTGCCAGGAGTCTGGTTCGAGCACCAGATATCTGGGTACCTGCCCTGCAAGAAGAGAGCTTGCCTGCAGAGAATACTCTGCCCACTGAAACTAAGGAGAGTGCTACCCTCCAGGTCTGCTTATAGAGGCTAACAGAGTCACCTGAAGAACAAGCTCTTAACAGTGACAACTAAAACAGCTAGCTTCAGAGATTACCAGATGGCGAAAGGCAAACGTAAGAATCCTACTAACAAAAATCAAGACCACTCACCATCATCAGAACGCAGCACTCCCACCCCACCTAGTCCTGGGCACCCCAACACAACCGAAAATCTAGACCCAGATTTAAAAACATTTCTCATGATGATGATAGAGGACATCAAGAAGGACTTTCATAAGTCACTTAAAGAATTACAGGAGAGCACTGCTAAAGAGTTACAGGCCCTTAAAGAAAAGCAGGAAAACACAGCCAAACAGGTAGAAATCATTAAAGAAAAACAGGAAAACACATCCAAACAGGTGATGGAAATGAACAAAACCATACTAGAACTAAAAGGGGAAGTAGACACAATAAAGAAAACCCAAAGCGAGGCAACGCTGGAGATAGAAACCCTAGGAAAGAGATCTGGAACCATAGATGTGAGCATCAGCAACAGAATACAAGAAATGGAAGAGAGAATCTCAGGTGCAGAAGATTCCATAGAGAACATGGGCACAACAATCAAAGAAAATGCAAAATGCAAAAAGATCCTGACTCAAAACATCCAGGAAATCCAGGACACAATGAGAAGACCAAACCTACGGATAATAGGAGTAGATGAGAATGAAGATTTTCAACTTAAAGGGCCAGCAAATATCTTCAACAAAATAATAGAAGAAAACTTCCCAAACCTAAAGAAAGAGATGCCCATGAACATACAAGAAGCCTACAGAACTCCAAATAGACTGGACCAGAAAAGAAATTCCTTCCCACACATAATAATCAGAACAACAAATGCACTAAGTAAAGATAGAATATTAAAAGCAGTAAGGGAGAAAGGTCAAGTAACATATAAAGGAAGGCCTATCAGAATTACACCAGACTTTTCACCAGAGACTATGAAAGCCAGAAGAGCCTGGACAGATGTTATACAGAAACTAAGAGAACACAAATGCCAGCCCAGGCTACTATACCCGGCTAAACTCTCAATTACCATAGATGGAGAAACCAAAGTATTCCACGACAAAAACAAATTCACACAATATCTTTCCACGAATCCAGCCCTTCAAAGGATAATAACAGAAAAGAAGCAATACAAGGATGGAAATCACGCCCTAGAACAACCAAGAAAGTAATCATTCAACAAACCAAAAAGAAGACAGCCACAAGAACAGAATGCCAACTCTAACAACAAAAATAAAAGGAAGCAACAATTACTTTTCCTTAATATCTCTTAATATCAATGGACTCAATTCCCCAATAAAAAGACATAGACTATCAGACTGGCTACACAAACAGGACCCAACATTCTGCTGCTTACAGGAAACCCATCTCAGGGAAAAAGACAGACACTACCTCAGAGTGAAAGGCTGGAAAACAATTTTCCAAGCAAATGGACTGAAGAAACAAGCTGGAGTAGCCATTTTAGTATCGGATAAAATCGACTTCCAACCCAAAGTTATCAAAAAAGACAAGGAGGGACACTTCATACTCATCAAAGGTAAAATCCTCCAAGAGGAACTCTCAATTCTGAATATCTACGCACCAAATGCAAGGGCAGCCACATTCATTAGAGACACTTTAGTAAAGCTCAAAGCATACATTGCACCTCACACAATAATAGTGGGAGACTTCAACACACCACTTTCTTCAAAGGACAGATCGTGGAAACAGAAACTAAACAGGGACACAGTGAAACTAACAGAAGTTATGAAACAAATGGACCTGACAGATATCTACAGAACATTTTATCCTAAAACAAAAGGATATACCTTCTTCTCAGCACCTCACGGGACCTTCTCCAAAATTGACCATATAATTGGTCACAAAACAGGCCTCAATAGATACAAAAATATTGAAATTGTCCCATGTATTCTATCAGACCACCATGGCCTAAGACTGATCTTCAATAACAACATAAATAATAGAAAGCCAACATTCACGTGGAAACTGAATAACACTCTTCTCAATGATACCTTGGTCAAGGAAGGAATAAAGAAAGAAATTAAAGACTTTTTAGAGTTTAATGAAAATGAAGCCACAACGTACCCAAACCTATGGGACACAATGAAAGCATTTCTAAGAGGGAAACTCATAGCTCTGAGTGCCTCCAAGAAGAAACGGGAGACAGCACATACTAGCAGCTTGACAACACATCTAAAAGCCCTAGAAAAAAAGGAAGCAAATTCACCCAAGAGGAGTAGACGGCAGGAAATAATCAAACTCAGGGGTGAAATCAACCAAGTGGAAACAAGAAGAACTATTCAAAGAATTAACCAAACGAGGAGCTGGTTCTTTGAGAAAATCAACAAGATAGATAAACCCTTAGCTAGACTCACTAAAGGGCACAGGGACAAAATCCTAATTAACAAAATCAGAAATGAAAAGGGAGACATAACAACAGATCCTGAAGAAATCCAAAACACCATCAGATCCTTCTACAAAAGGCTATACTCAACAAAACTGGAAAACCTGGACGAAATGGACAAATTTCTGGACAGATACCAGGTACCAAAGTTGAATCAGGATCAAGTTGACCATCTAAACAGTCCCATATCACCTAAAGAAATAGAAGCAGTTATTAATAGTCTCCCAACCAAAAAAAGCCCAGGACCAGATGGGTTTAGTGCAGAGTTCTATCAGACCTTCAAAGAAGATCTAATTCCAGTTCTGCACAAACTATTTCACAAAATAGAAGTAGAAGGTACTCTACCCAACTCATTTTATGAAGCCACTATTACTCTGATACCTAAACCACAGAAAGACCCAACAAAGATAGAGAACTTCAGACCAATTTCTCTTATGAATATCGATGCAAAAATCCTCAATAAAATTCTCGCTAACCGAATCCAAGAACACATTAAAGCAATCATCCATCCTGACCAAGTAGGTTTTATTCCAGGGATGCAGGGATGGTTTAATATACGAAAATCCATCAATGTAATCCATTATATAAACAAACTCAAAGACAAAAACCACATGATCATCTCGTTAGATGCAGAAAAAGCATTTGACAAGATCCAACACCCATTCATGATAAAAGTGTTGGAAAGATCAGGAATTCAAGGCCCATACCTAAACATGATAAAAGCAATCTACAGCAAACCAGTAGCCAACATCAAAGTAAATGGAGAGAAGCTGGAAGCAATCCCACTAAAATCAGGGACTAGACAAGGCTGCCCACTTTCTCCCTACCGTTTCAACATAGTACTTGAAGTATTAGCCAGAGCAATTCGACAACAAAAGGAGATCAAGGGGATACAAATTGGAAAAGAGGAAGTCAAAATATCACTTTTTGCAGATGATATGATAGTATATATGTGACCCTAAAAATTCTACCAGAGAACTCCTAAACCTGATAAACAGCTTCGGTGAAGTAGCTAGATATAAAATAAACTCAAACAAGTCAATGGCCTTTCTCTATACAAAGAATAAACAGGCTGAGAAAGAAATTAGGGAAACAACACCCTTCTCAATAGTCACAAATAATATAAAATATCTTGGCGTGACTCTAACTAAGGAAGTGAAAGATCTGTATGATAAAAACTTCAAATCTCTGAAGAAAGAAATTAAGGAAGATCTCAGAAGATGGAAAGATCTCCCATGCTCATGGGTTGGCAGGATCAACATTGTAAAAATGGCTATCTTGCCAAAAGCAATCTACAGATTCAATGCAATCCCCATCAAAATTCCAACTCAATTCTTCAACGAATTGGAAGGAGCAATTTGCAAATTTGTCTGGAATAACAAAAAACCTAGGATAGCAAAAAGTCTTCTCAAGGATAAAAGAACTTCTGGCGGAATCACCATGCCAGACCTAAATCTTTACTACAGAGCAATTGTGATAAAAACTGCATGGTACTGGTATAGAGACAGACAAGTAGACCAATGGAATAGAATTGAAGACCCAGAAATGAACCTACACACCTATGGTCACTTGATCTTCGACAAGGGAGCTAAAACCATCCAGTGGAAGAAAGACAGCATTTTCAACAATTGGTGCTGGCACAACTGGTTGTTATCGTGTAGAAGAATGCGAATCGATCCATACTTATCTCCTTGTACTAAGGTCAAATCTAAGTGGATCAAGAATCTTCACGTAAAACCAGAGACACTGAAACTTATAGAGGAGAAAGTGGGGAAAAGCCTTGAAGATATGGGCACAGGGGAAAAATTCCTGAACAGAACAGCAATGGCTTGTGCTGTAAGATCGAGAATTGACAAATGGGACCTAATGAAACTCCAAAGTTTCTGCAAGGCAAAAGACACCGTCAATAAGACAAAAAGACCACCAACAGATTGGGAAAGGATCTTTACCTATCCTAAATCAGATAGGGGACTAATATCCAACATATATAAAGAACTCAAGAAGGTGGACTTCAGAAAATCAAATAACCCCATTAAAAAATGGGGCTCAGAACTGAACAAAGAATTCTCACCTGAGGAATACTGAATGGCAGAGAAACACCTGAAAAAATGTTCAACATCCTTAATCATCAGGGAAATGCAAATCAAAACAACCCTGAGATTCCACCTCACACCAGTCAGAATGGCTAAGATCAAAAATTCAGGTGACAGCAGATGCTGGCGTGGATGTGGAGAAAGAGGAACACTCCTCCATTGTTGGTGGGAGTGCAGGCTTGTACAACCACTCTGGAAATCAGTCTGGCGGTTCCTCAGAAAATTGGACATAGTACTACCGGAGGATCCAGCAATACCTCTCCTGGGCATATATCCAGAAGATGCCCCAACTGGTAAGAAGGACACATGCTCCACTATGTTCATAGCAGCCTTATTTATAATAGCCAGAAGCTGGAAAGAACCTAGATGCCCCTCAACAGAGGAATGGATACAGAAAATGTGGTACATCTACACAATGGAGTACTACTCAGCTATTAAAAAGAATGAATTTATGAAATTCCTAGCCAAATGGATGGACCTGGAGGGCATCATCCTGAGTGAGGTAACACATTCACAAAGAAACTCACACAATATGTACTCACTGATAAGTGGATATTAGCCCCAAACCTAGGATACCCAAGATATAAGATATAATTTGCTAAACACATGAAACTCAAGAAGAATGAAGACTGAAGTGTGGACACTATGCCCCTCCTTAGATTTGGGAACAAAACACCCATGGAAGGAGTTACAGAGACAAAGTTTGGAGCTGAGATGAAAGGATGGACCATGTAGAGACTGCCATATCCAGGGATCCACCCCATAATCAGCATCCAAACGCTGACACCATTGCATACACTAGCAAGATTTTATTGAAAGGACCCAGATGTAGCTGTCTCTTGTGAGACTATGCCGGGGCCCAGCAAACACAGAAGTGGATGCTCACAGTCAGCTAATGGATGGATCATAGGGCTCCCAATGGAGGAGCTAGAGAAAGTAGCCAAGGAGCTAAAGGGATCTGCAACCCTATAGGTGGAACAACATTATGAACTAACCAGTACCCCGGAGCTCTTGACTCTAGCTGCATATATATCAAAAGATGGCCTAGTCGGCCATCACTGGAAAGAGAGGCCCATTGGACTTGCAAACTTTATATGCCCCAGTACAGGGGAACACCAGGGCCAAAAAGGGGGAGTGGGTGGGCAGGGGAGTGGGGGTGGGTGGATATGGGGGACTTTTGGTATAGCATTGGAAATGTAAATGAGCTAAATACCTAATAAAAATGGAAAAAAAATAAGATTTTTCTCTTAAAAAATAATGCAGTAGTGTACATTTCATCTAGAAAGAATATTATCATAGTTATTTTTACTAATTCCTTACAATAAATACTAAAATCATAAAAAAAAAAAGAACAACTTACATATTAGGGCTTTCAGCTATGCCATTCTCCCTCACTTTCTCTCTCTCTCTCTCTCTCTCTCTCTCTCTCTCTCTCTCTCTCTCACTCTCTCTCTCCCTCTCCCTCTCCCTCTCCCTCTCCCTCTCCTTCTCTCTCTCTCCCTCTCCCTTTCTCTCTCTGACTTATTAATCATGTATGTTACTTATTATGTGTATATGGTCTATATATACGCATGTATGAAGGTGACCAAAGAGGCTAGAAAGTATCAAATCTCCTGGGACTGGCGTTATAGATGGTTACGAGCTGTCTCCTATGGGTGCTGGAGACACATCTTGGATCCTTTACAAGAGAAGAGGCATTATTAACTACTGAGTCATCGCTCCAACCCCTGTTCATTCTCTTAAAAACACAGATGTTAGTCCAGCCTGAGAGTAGAACTGGCTATTTCCTTTTGGGAACACTGTACCTAGAGGCTTTCAAATTACTTAGGAATTAGCTCAAAGGCCAGTACCACATAGAAACTTTCTGATGACTACTAATTAAATTAGTTCCCTTAAACTGTATCTCTTGCATGAATGCACACAAGCACACACACACACACACACACACACACACACACACACAGATAATTATGAGTTTGAGGCCAGCTTGGCCCTGTAGCTTGCTATATTATCTAGTTTCATTTCCTGAAAATTTTTATTAGTAGCTAAAATGACATTATTTCTCGGGTTTTACTTCTCCTTCCTGTGTTACCCTTTACTTGGCTGTAAGCTCTGTAGACAGCTGTATGGTCTTCCTTGGGCTCTGTTGGGTCTTCACACTCTAATCTTATTTGTTATGGACTTGGGCTCCGGAGTGTGTCTTAAATAGTATACGATGGTCTGGGGAGAGTTCTAGGGAGCCTTGGACTCAATCTCACATGTGCTGTGCAAGATTGGTGAGTGGGGTCCCCTTGGCCTATATTATCTAATCTAATTACATCTAAAGAAAGGAAGGAAAGCATGCTCATGAGATGGACTGAACTGTGTTCCCACAAAGGATTTATATGCTAAGACTAATCCTCCGATTGACTGTACAGGAAAGTACTCAGGTGTCATGGAAGGGAGCCCTAGATAGATGGGATTAATGTTCCTAGAAGAAACATAAGAGAGGGGCTCCTAGATCTATACATGTACAAGAGTTTATGTGAGCAGGCAGCTGCCAGTAAGCCAGAAAAAAAAAAAAAAAAAAAAAAGAAGCCTCATAAGGAACCAGCAATATGGTCTCTAGCTCCCAGCCTTTAGAAGTGATAGGACCCAGGTGCTTGCCTTTTATACTGCCTGATATGTACCTTAAACTAGCTAAGACACAACCCCTGCAAAGATGACCCTGTTTCTGTTACCCATGCATATTTTAATCCTACTTGACTTTGGATGGCTCCACGTGAGTAGTGAGATCAGACATTCTCATATAAGAGCCCCAAGCCAGGCCCTGCTCTTGGGGACAGCAAGGTCACCTCTCCCAGCTTTCCCACTTCTGTTCTTCAGCTAAGCACATTCTTCCTTTCCCAAGTGGGTATTCCCAGGTGACTAGGTAGGGTTGGAACTCAACCAATGTCTTGAAGAACCCACTCAACTGGATTCCAGGAGAAACTTGCCCACTCCTGTTCCCCTAGTGGCTACACTGTAGGACCCAGTGCAGGGCACCCCCCTTCTTTCTTTCCTTGGTGAATCTCTGACACACCTTCAGCTGTTCCAGGTCTGGTCTCTCCATGCTGACCACAGCAGCCAGCAGCTGGTCCTCCAGGCCATCCCTGGTCACCGTGAAGTTGATCAGGGTAGCCTGAGCCTGCAGCTCAGGCTGGTAGTGAGGGTTGGCCAGCTTGGTATGAAGGATGAGCCGGAACTTGGGATTGAATTCACACTCCTTGTCTCCAATCTTGATAAACCTGGAACACAAAGGGTCAGATGAAGGAGGGGGTACCTTTGGTAGAATTTTAGATTGTTTTTAAAGAGGAGCACAGTCAATAGTATTATCATATTCTCACGGATTTTTCCTAATTATGTCTAACAACTTCCTAGGACCTTACTTTCCCTTAATGTCAGGAGCAGGTTGGAAGGATTAAGTTTTGTCTCATGCTTCATTTTATAGTGTGAAACTTTAGGCAGAGCGGTTCCCACTGTCAGTATAGACTTGGATATTATGAAAATGTCCCAGCAGATGGCAGCACAGAATATGGCAGAAGGGGCATCTGCTTGCAGTTGGCAGGAAGATCTTCCTAGGCATGCTAGAGGGCTTCCTTTTTCTGGGCTAGAAAGGGAATGTCTTTGATGGGTGAAAATAACTAAACACAGAAGCAGGTTTAACTTGAAACATAGAAGGGTAACTTGGGGACTCTGCAACCAGTAAGGCTCTTGCTAAGCCTTGGACATGGTTTCTCTCCAAAAATCCATGTACTAGAAACCTGGTCTTCCATATGATAGAATGGTTGTATACAGGCATATGTGTGTGTGTGTGTGTGTGTGTATGTGTGTGTGTGTGTGTGTGTGTGTGTGTGTGTGTGTGTGTGTGTGTGTGTATCTGAGAGGTGAGGTCTGGTGGAAGGAAATTGTAAGGGTTAATGCTGTCTCTTTAGAGGGAGTTGGGTCTAGCAGGAGTGGATTAGATTCTGAAAGACTAAGTGTGGACCCTCCACAATCTCTTGCTTTCTGTCTCATCATGTTAACAACCCACACCCACCTACCATGGACTCCCACCACAATGCTATCTGCCAGTTTATGATATTGCAAAACAGCTCTTATTGGATCCAGTTGCTCAACCTTGGGCTTTCTGTTTCTAAAACTGTGAACTACACATATGAATTTTCTTAAGAAAATACCTAGCCTTGAGTCTTTTGTTAAAGCAACAGAAAATAGGTAAGAATGGCCCCAGAATTAATCACACCTTCATGTTAATTAGCATGTCTATCATATGAGATGGAAGCCCTTCTACTTCCTCCCATTTTCTCATTTATATAAACTTCCTCTCTCTACCCTGTACCTGCTAAGCCTTCAGTCACAAATTGACTGGGAGCTGTGTTCTGAGCCTAATACATTTGGCTTGAATAAACTGTATGTCTTAGAAGTCTGTTGGTTTTGTCCATTTTTCCTTAAGGCTCCCCTCAAATTGTGCATTGTAGCCACTAGAAACAGGGCAAGGAGTTGCAGGCTTCTGGAACCCAAGGGCAATGACATGCCCTGCTGCTAGTGGCGAGGAAGGCAGGCCAGCTGCAGTGAACTCCTTGACCTGAGCCCAGGGGAAAAGGTTCTAGAAGTGAGCTCTCCATAGCTCTAACCAGGGCAGTGGACCCACTCTGAGTACAGGGCAGCTGTGCAGCCAAGTCTCACCGTCCTTTCTTAATGACTTCTCTCCCAAGCAGAGGTCCCAGGACGGGATCAATGGACTCCTCAAGGTTCTCAATCAGTACCACATCTCCAGCTTCCAGGGCTCGCTCTATGGTTTGAAGGCAGCTGAGGAGCAAGTTAGGCAGTGTGAGTCCATACCAATGCATGGATCTGAGGCCATTTAACAAGTCCACTGTGCCTCTGAGGGAAGTGCAGTGCTGGGCAGGGAGGCGTAGCTTCCAGAAATGTCTTCAGCTGCTATGTTTTTCTCTACTTAAAATGACATTTATGCTTTTTTTTTTTTTAATTTTTAGGAGTGGATATGACAAAATAAAAAGGAATATGAAAATTAACCATAAACCCTCTGTCTGTTATTTACAATTCACCGTTTACTGTAGACATCTGCTTATTTGGCTGGTCCTTTAGTACTGGGTGGTGGTGGGGGTTGGCTTGGGGCCCCATAGGAAACAAACCCAACAAGTGCTCAATTTAAAACTACTGGTTAAGTAAAAATGGCTATAGCCAATCTCTGGAGGGATTAGAAGTAGGTGGTCTTGGAGTTATATGGTTGGGGGTTTCAGAGAGTGGGAAGGAGAGAGAGAAAAGGAATGAGAGAGAGAGAGAGAGAGAGAGAGAGAGAGAGAGAGAGAGAGAGAGCAGAAGGAAGGAAGGAAGGAAGGAAGGAAGAAAGGAAGGAAGGAAGGAAGGAAGGAAGGAAGGAGGAGGAGGAGGAGGAGGAGGAGGAGGAAGAGCGGGAAGAAGAGGAGAAGGAAGCCATGAGAGGAGATGAAGGCACATGACCAGGAGAAACAGCAAGTATTTTGGGTACACTGCTGGGGAAGTAGGCAGGCCAGCAGTTAGAAAAGTAGATTGGGGCTACCCCCCCCCCCCCCAGTAACTGTCAAAGACAAATAAAGTAACCATAGTCTGAGTGCCATTCATTCATAAGCTAGACAGGGAAAGGATTAAATGGTTCAACTACATGCTTACATGACATGGTGTCATGTGTGCATATACTCTGCAGCCATCCTTCCATATATTTTTATTTATAATACTTGATCCAGTGAAATGTAGTGGTGGTTGCATAGGATTAAGCATGGGGGTGGTGTGCTTGCACATGCTTTGTACAGACACAGTTGTTCCCAAGTATTTCCGACACAGGGTTGGCTCTTTGTGCAACCTGTAGGTATGAAGAGCTGACCACATTACATTTTCAATTTTAGTTTTTGTGTTATTGGATTCATATGGCGCTTTTGCTTTATAACCTAGTTTTTTTATATATAAAATATAAACATTTCCCCAAGACACTGAATATTCTTCCAAAGTAATTTTTTACACATGTAAAATAAGACATTTATTATACTTAAGAACAGATTTTCATCTATTTTATGAAAACTTTAAAATGGCACATGGTGTATCCCTTTAGCTCACAGTACAAGCTGGTATGCTGCTGCTAGTTAACCCACAAATAGCTGTTTTTAAGTTTCACTTTGGGAGTCCTAGGAAATATATACTATTTATTCTTTAAAATTTGGTTTTTTTATTAGATATTTTCTTTATTTACATTTCAAATGTTAACCCCTTTCCTAGTTTCCCCTCTGAAAAATCCCTTATCCCCTCTCCCCTCCCCCTGCTCCCCAACCCACCCACTCCCATTCCCGGTCCTGCATTCCCCTATACTGGGGCATAGAACCTTCACAGAACCTAGGGCCTCTCCTCCCATAGATGATCGACTAGGCCATCCTCTGCTACATATGCAGCTAGAGCCACAAGTTTCACCATGTGTTTTCTTTGATTGATGGTTTAGTTCCAAGGAGCTCTGGGGGTACTGGTTAGTTCACATTGCTGTTCCTCCTATGGGGCTTCAATCCCCTTCAGCTCCTTGGGTGCTTTCTCTGGCTCCTCCATTGGGGACCCTGTGCTCCATCCAATGGAGGATTTGTTACTTGTATGTTCTGCATGCTTTTGTGTGACTGAAGGCTGTGAGAAGAGGAATCAGATCCCTTGGGACTGGGGTTCCAGATGGTTCCTGAGCCGTCACTGTTCTCTTCTTTTACGGACACTCTTCTAGGCTCATCCCTTCCTGGAGCTGCTGCCAGAACTCAGTTTCTTCCCATCACTTCCTCAGGGTACGGAAGCATTTTGCAGTCACTCTGGGGCAAAAAAACCCCAGCTTTGCTCTGGCCATTTTTCATTTTCAATGACACAACCTTACCTCGTGACTTCTCATTTATCACTGCCAGTCCCATTTGTGGGCAAGGGCTTCCCTTCTGTGATCTTTCCCTAAGGCCACATGATAGTCTGGTCTACTCATTTCCTCCTGAAAATTGTTTTTTTGCCAGGCAGGTCCTTGGGAACTTTCTTTTGTCCATTTATGGCCCTCATGCTTTGTACTCTCTGATGCAGTGAACGTGGAGTGATAACTGTCGGTCAGATGGCCTTCACTGATGTCATGATGAGCCTGCTGGTGCAGGTCTAACATCATGAGAATAGTCATGCTGTAGAGGGGGAACAAGCAGGCAGCAAAACTGAAGAGACCACGAGCCAGGCCAAACAGAGTTAACCTAATCTAGTGACCAGGTTTCCTTCCTCCCTCAAGAGCAGGTCCTGACTTCTGCTCGCCTACATTTAATGTGCCATCAGGCCTTATCTGGCTTAAGGAAAAAAATGTCTATTTTGGCACATGGGTACAGTCCATCAGGGGAAGTCTGGAGGGAGGACCTTGAGGCAGCTGCTTAAGTTCCATCCATAGCCTCAAAGGAGAGGGACTAGACTGTTCATGCTCACCTAGTGTCTTAGTCAATGATATTGCTGTGAAGAGACAGCAGCTTTTATAAAGGAAAGCATTTAATTTTGGCTGGCTTGGAGTTCAGAGGTTTAGTCCATTGTTATCATGATGGGAAGTATGGTGGTCTGAATATGCTTGGCCCGTGGAATAAGACTATTAGGAGGAGTGGTGTTGTTGGAGTAAGTGTGTCACTGTGGGTGTGGGCTTTGAGACCCTCCTCCTAGCTCCCTGGAAGTCAGTCTTCACCTGTTTGCCTTCTGATCAAGATGCAGAACTACTCAGCTATTAAAAACAGTGAATATATGTAATTCTTAAGCAAATGGATGTATTTGGAGGATATCATCCTGAGTGAGGTAACTCAATCACAAAAGAAGTCACTTGATATGCACTCACTGATAAGTGGATATTAGCACAGAAACTTAGAATACCCAAGATACAATTTGCAAAACACAAGAAAATCAAGAAGAAGGAAGACTAACTCGTGGATACCTCATTCCTCCTTAGAATAGGGAACAAAATACCCATGGAAGGAGTTACAGAGACAGTTTGGAGCTGAGGCAAAAGGATGGACCATCCAGAGACTGCCCCACCCGGGGATCCATCCCATAATCAGCCACCAAATGCAGACACTATTGCATATGCCAGCAAGATTTTGCTGAAAGAACCCTGATATAGGGTGTGTGTCTCCTGTGATGCTATGCCAGTGCCTGGCAAATACAGAAGTGGATGCTCACAGTCATATATTGGCTGGAACACAGGGCCCCCAATGGAGGAGCTAGAGAAAGTACCCAAGGAACCGAAGGGGTCTGTAACTTCATAGGTGGAACAACAATATGAACTAACCAGTACCCCCAGAGCTCGTGTCTCTAGCTGCATATGTAGCAGAAGATGGCCTAGTCGGCCATCATTGGGAAGAGAGGCCCCTTGGTCTTGCAAACTTTATATGTCCCAGTGCAGGGGAATGCCAGGGCCAAGAAGTGGGAGTGGGTGGGTAGGGGAGCAGGGTGGGGGGGGAGGATATAGTGGACTTTCGGAATAGCATTTGAAATGTAAATGAAGAAAATAATAAAAAATTGAAAAAAAAAGATGTAGAACTCTTAGTTCTTCACATGCCATGCCCACCTGGATGCTGCCACGCTCTAGCCTTCATGATAATAGAATGACTCTCTGAACCTGTAAGCCAACCCCAATTTAATGTTGTCCTTTATAAGAGTTGCTTTGGTCATGGTGTCTCATCACAGCAATGAAAACCCAATCTATGCAGACACACGGTGCTGGAGAGGTAACTGAAAGTTCTACATCTAGATAGGCAGGCAGCAGGAAGCATAAATGACAACAGACCTGGTTTGAGATTCTTAAAGCTCAAAGTCCACACTCAGTGACACCCTTCCTCCAACAAGGCCACATCCACTCCCACAAAGCCACACTTCCTAATAGTGTCACTCCCTATGAGCCTATGGGGGGCATTTTCATTCAAACTACCAAAGAAGCTTTCTCCTTTTTATATAGTTTGGGACCCAAGCCTAGGGAATAGTGCCACCCATTTTAGGGAGGGGGTCTTCCCACTCCAATCAACCCAATCAAGGGCTGGAAGCTAACCTAGACAATACAATTCCCAACAAGCATCCCAGAGGCTTAACTCCTAGGTGGTTCTGAAACTGTCTATTTGATAACCAATAACTGTCAAAGAGATGAACACCAGAGATGGTGAAAATGTATGCCCAGATAAAATGAGAAGGTACAGCATCCTTTTAACTGGCATGTAGTAGCTGTATGTCCTTGTGAGGTATAGAGTGATAATTTGATATATGTATCCCTTATACAATGGTCATGGTAGCACTGTTTCTGCTTTCTTAAACATTTACTGTTTCTCTGTGTTGGACCTTTGAATTTTTCTCTTCCTATGACACGTATAATAAATTATGAACTATAGTCATCCTATTGACAGTGCATGATTTCTAATGAGAACGAGCACAGAGCTGGTACCCAAGTCTCTCGCTTCAATACTTCTTAAACTGAGAAGGAAACCTGCAAGAAATCAGGATGCTTACCTGATGGAGAGTTCAGAAGAGGAAAAATAAGACACCAGGGTTTATGTTTGCTCCACACAATGTTTTCTTCTTATACAAAAGGCAACAGTGACAACTTGTGTGACCAGCCACTTACCCCTTTTGGCCAATCTGGGTGACCCGGAGTTCTTCTCCATATTTGTTCTTGATCCATTTAATGCCTTGCAGTTGAGGGTCGACCATGAGAGGCCAGCGCTCACAGTTGATGAGGATGGTAGCATTCTCCATGGACATGCGGTCAGCAGGGAGACCCTCATTCTGCCAGGCAGCCACTTCAGCATCATCGGTTAGCATCCTCAGGGGGTCCAGAGTTGGGGTGGTTGGAATGGGAACCTGATGAAGAGGTGACACTCTGAATGGAAAACTATCTCTGTGGGGGAGAATCCACAGTGTCTCATTGCATAATATAATGCCTTTAAAAGCAAGACCAACATCCTCCTGATGTGGGTGGGCTTACTTGGCTATGTTACTGTTGCTGAAATCACCCTGAAGGATGAACAATAGAAATTTTCCCTGTGACCAATTCTTTGTTCTTTAGTATATTCATTTAAGTAACATTCTTTTATATGTTATTTATGTCTTTAAAATAATTATTGCGTGTACATGCATGTATATGTATGTGGGTGGGCGTGCACATGATATGGCATGTGTGTCAATGTCAGAGTATAATTTGGGTGAATAAGTTTTCTCCCTCTACTATGGGTCTCTATGATCTGTCTCATGTAGTTAGGTTTGGAGACTGAGCTATCTTGCCAACCTGATTATTTCTATAATGTCCAAAGCCATATGAGCATTTACTTCTCTGCCATTTTCTGATTTCTCAAGTCAGTTTTCTGGTGACAGTACCAGCTCACATAGACCACTCTCTCCACTCATCTATTTTACCAGCTTGTAAAAGGCTAGGGAAGTTTCCTTTCCCCTAATCCAATCTTCCCTCCTCAAGACTGCTCACAACACCCCCTCCCCGAAAAGCAAGCATACCTTGAGTACATCCTCAGCCCTGAGAACTCCACCCACATCACTCTCAGGGCTGAAGAACCCTTTCTGTTTTTCTATTTTGGCCTCTCTCAGCTCACCTAATTCTTCTATAAACAACCTTTTTCATTGACTTATGAACTTTTAAAAGGAGGTAAACTTTACACAATGTAAAATGAACTACTGTAAGGTGTGCAGGTCGGTGGGGGATAGTACAGTCACAGGGCTATGCAGCTTTCAGCTTGGTCCATTTACTCTCAGGTATTTTCATGGCCCCAAAGGACGTTTTGGGCTCATTAAACAATCCCTCCCTGTGTCTCTCTACTGCAAGCTCCTGGCAATTACTAATATGCTTTCTGTCTCTATAGATTTTCTTACTTTGGATATTTAATAAAAATGGAATCTTATACTATGTGACCTTTTGTGTCTGGCCACTTTCATTTAGAATAATGGTTTTAAGGTTTAGACTTAACACCATTTAAACTCTTTGATTCAACTCCCTTTGTAGTTTGTTTTGCCTAGGTAACTCAGGGAAACTATTTAAACCATCTCCTTTTCCTTTAGGCATGTTCAAGTGGTGGCCCTGTGGCCACATGATATCCAGGATAGCTTTGAATGTGTCCTTCCAAAAATCATCAACTTACTTAAATCATAATGTCATTTGTGTGAGTTTTTTTCAACTCAATTAAATAAATCTAGAGTGTGAAGCTTATAGGTGAGAATATTATGCTACTATGTCATAGGTTAAATGAGTTTAAATGAAGGAAACAGATAGCCCATGATACAGCATCAAACTCATATTCTCTCTCTCCTTCCCTCCATCCCTCTCTTCCCCCCTTCTTTCTACCCCCCTCTCTCTCTCATCATTGAATATGCTTGGACCAGGGAGTGGCACTATTTGGAAGTGTGGCCTTGTTGGAATAGGTGTGCCACTGTGGGTGTGGGCTTTAAAACCTTGGAAGCCAGTCCTCTCCTAGCAGCCTTCAGATGAAGATGTAGAACTCTCAGCTCCTCCTGTACCATGCCTGCCTGGATGCTGCCATGCTCCCACCTTGATGATAATGAACTAAACCTCTGAACCTGTAAGCCAGCCCCAATTAAATATTGCCCTTATAAGAGTTGCGGTAGTCTTGATGTCTCTTCATAGCAATGAAACCCTAACTAAGACACACACTCTCTCTACTCTTTCGTTCTTTTCCTTCCCTACAACATTTTTACTATGTTGCTCATGTTGAGCTTGAACTCAGAATCCTCTCATCTCAGCCTAACTGTTGTAATTACATATATGTCACATATGTATAAGATACTCTACCAAGCTTAAAACTTGTTTCTGATCTGGGATTCATAGACTTTGCCAGACTACTTTATGTGGTTTGAATGTGTTCCCCAAAACTTAGGTGTTAAAAACTTAATCACTAGTGAACAGGCCACTGTGGCTCTGTTCTGTACATGGCTCCCATTGATATCATGGTAGTAAATTAGTTCCTGTGACAGTGGGTCACAAATGTGAATTTGATCCCATCTATCTCCTTGGCTCTCATTCTCTTGCTCTCTTGTCTACTGGCATACAATGTCAACATACTGAGGTCTGCAGCAGACTTACCAGGATGCTGCATCATGAACCAAGTAAACATCAGGTCTTTATTGATTTCCTGCTTTCCAGCACTCTGTTATAGCACCCCAAAACAGGCTAAGGCACTCCCAAAGGAGCCTGTGACACAAAACACTTATGAGTCTCAAACAAACCCAATCCCTCTATGTTGCTAAGGGCCATTCATCATCTATGATTGACAGTTCTTCCTCCATGAGTTCATGATGAATGAAATCACAGTTCAACTAGTGCTGTTCGCTCAAAGATTTAACACAAATAGTGCCACTAGTTACTGCTGAACTAGTATCTGTGCCATTCCTAGAACTGTAACCATTTTAAACCAGTCCATCAAAATGATCAAGTGGGCAGAATTTTATGAGCGGATCTGGGAAAACTTGGCTATCACTATACAAAATGCAGTTTGCATTATCGGGCTATAATCATGAATGGAGTTTGGGATACACCTCAGGGTACCGTGTGAATTGTGCTCACTCTTCCTGCTGAGGAAGTCTGTGGACCTAAGTACCTCCATTGGACTGTGAATGTACTTAAGCCCTCCTGGCCTGGGATGTCTTTTGCATTCCATTGACATGGCATGTTTGGGGAACTGATGAGCCTGAGTGGTAAGACTATACCAAGGGCATGTTGCATGCATGTTCCTACATGCCTGCTGCTCAGGTTGGAGTGGCAGTACATAGACAAGTACAGGAAGGTTTGGGTGATTGGGTTCATATGATCTCAGTGACACACAGAGGACAAATTCAGGCCTTACGTACTTTCAGTTGGCTCAGATAGGGTCTCCAGGTCCCATCCATGAGGCTCTTTCGGTACTTTTTGGTAAAGAAGCCCAAGTAGGAGATGAAAGCTGTAGTAAGCAGAATGTCGCCACATAACGTCCTTTCCTGCTGTCTGAAGTTCTGCACAGCCTCTGCCCACCTTATGTTCTCAGATGCAAGGCCTCCAACCTACCATTTAAAAGGCAGAAAGGAGAGAGAAGCATCAGATGGAGCCCACAGAGCCGGGTACTTAGTCTAGGAGGGTACATGCCATGTGCCCATGGGAGGAAGTCTCAGTAATCATTGTGCATATTCTTTGCCATCCTGCAGCCCTGCCAATCAGCCATGTTCTGGCTGCCAGAGCCAGGTGGCCCCAGCACACAAGCCCCTGCTCTGTGTCATGCATTGCAAGGGCTGTGGAATGAGAACAGGCTCTGAATGCGGGCTGCAGCGGGCTGCCTGTTCTACATGTGGAAACAGCTATATCAACTCTGTGGGATGCTGTGAAACGGGCTCATGTATGTTCCCACTCAGCACAGTGCCTGGTCTGTAAGACATTTTCGAAAACTAGCCTTTTCTTCTTTCTCCTCCCTAAGGGCTGGATATATGAAAATAAAATCACATCCAGGTGCCTTAAAAAGTTTCCCAGTGGATGGAACGATGGGGGTGAATCAAGGGAGCGATAGAAGGTGTATACACGTGAGTGCATACAAAATACCAGGGACTACAGAACACAGCTCAACTGGCCTGGCTCATATTTGGGAGACATCTCTCTTCTTGAGGAGAATATCATATATTGTTAGGGCTGGCAGAGGCAGAAGGGACTAGCCAACCTGACAAAGCTCTGTCATGTTAAACTAGAACAGTGAAGTCCAAGTTTCTCTACAGAATCGCTGTTGGTAGAGCCAGAAATGGCTACGGTGCCTGTACATCCATACACCCAGTCCCACAGCCTTCCATGGAAATATATATGGAGGAGTCCACAGCAATGGAGAAGGCTGTGCTGAGTTTTGAAAGCCAAGTAAAGAGCTAGATGGGAGGCTGACCAGCCAGACCTGGCTGATTTCTCGCATATCTGAGGAGTGCCCTTCTCCAAACCAAAACATTTGATAAAATTGATCATCTGATGGCTGCATAGCAGCTTGTCCTACCTGTAGCTGGGGAGACACATTGTTCTGCCTGTCCTTGCATTAAGCTGATAATATGCTTTGAGACTGTGTAGGTCTATGTACACAACCTGCTATCCTACTATGTGCTAAGCCTGTTTAACTCTAACCTAACCTGCCTTTATGAGAACAATGTAACCAACCTTACTATGCTTTGCCCTTCTTATGGAATCAGCTCTTACAACCTGAGCTAACAAAAGCTTTGATCTTAAATTTTTACTCCTATGCCCCTGACTCAGAATAAAGTGTGTGTGTGTGTGTGTGTGTGTGTGTGTGTGTGTGTGTTGTAGTAATTATTTGCTCAAGGCAGCCAACAGATTGGAAACAACCTTAAAACAAATATCCCCTAAATCATAAATATTGGAAACAACATGCAGATATTGGCTGATACATCTGTGAGGTTTTGGGAGCTATTCTGGGTCAGTCATGGTCAGTAATATAACCTCCTTCTGGTAAAATTTTGTTAAAGATTTCTGTTGAAAAATATCCCTTGTCCCTTTCCCATACCATTGATTTCTGTTCTGTTCAGTAGACAAGGAGCAAAGTCCTTTGTTAAGGACAGACAACATGTACAGACCAGATAAATACAACAGACAGGCCATAGACCAGAAAGTTGAGACAGGGAAGACATAGCGGGAGAAGCAAGAAATCCTACTTATCTCACTCTTGGTCTAAACTACTCCAAAAGGAACCTTCCTATCTTTTATTTTTATTTTCTATGTCTTAATGCAACATCATCACACACAACAACTGGAAAACATGTGGATTAACATCTTCACCAAACAATGGCTCAGTCCAGTGGTGGCTACTACACATGGCTCCTTAAAGGAAATATGGCTGTAGCTGGAATAAGCGAGGATAGTGATTGGTTATATTTCCCTACTTCGGTGAAGGTGGTGCTGCAAAGACTTGAGGCTAAAGGGAAGTCACTCTCAGTAGAAGCTGATCTCTAGTCTTCCGTGCTGGGGGTGCTAGAAATGCAAGCCATGAGGAATTTTAAAAGGCCACAGATTCTGTAACAGCTCATTCAAAGTTAGGTATGGTGGTTCTCATCTGTAATCTCAAGACTCAGGAAGCCACGGCAGGAGGATCATCTAGACTACAAGGTGAGAGTTCATCTCAAAACAAAACAAGACAGACACAAGACAGAAGTTATACTTGTCTATCTCCACATGAATATGGGCATGGGAACCCATAATTCAGGATTAAAGCTTTGCACTAGCTTAGGCTGTAAAAGCTGATTATATAAGAAAGGTAAAGCACGGTAAAGCTGGTTACATTGTTCTCATAAAGGCAGGCTAGAGTTAAATAGGCCAAGCACATAGTAGGATTGCAGGTTGTCTATTTCAAAAGTAACAGTGGTCTCTTTGTAGACACCTGAATTTGTAACTATTTTGGTGGAAGTGATTGGCACTGTGCTAGATTTTGGTTTCAGGTTTTATGAGAGTGATATATGTTTCTTGAAAAGCTGGCTTGTAGAGTCCTGCCTAGCATACACTTTAATAGAATCATCAGAGATGTTCCACCCTATCTGATGACTCTACCAGAGAGATTTCAGAGAAAGAGAGAGAGAGAGAGAGAGAGAGAGAGAGAGAGAGAGAGAGAGAGAGAGAGAGAGAGAGCTCTGAGTCCACTCTACTAGTCGTACCTGTTAAAGTATCTATCAGGTGAAGGAAGTTATTCTGGACTCTTCAACCCAGCCCAGCCCCAGGCCCGAGTAACACTGAATTCCTCAGGCATGAAGACAACACAGAAAGCTAAATTCTACCCAAATCCCTGCCCCCTGTGGTCTTTTGTTTTCTAAAACAGTTCCTATGAAACAAGAAGGGAAATCTTAGTCTTATAAACAGTGTGTGTATTGCAACCCTCCAACACTGGGTAAAAAATTCAGGAGACATGCAATACCACTTAGCCCCTTTTGTATCCTTCCCTGGTCCTTCCCCCATCAGTATCAGCTCTCTCCTACCTCACCCAAGGACAGCATATATACACTTTCCTCTTGGATAATTTGGGGGGGTGGGGTGTTGTTATATAGCAACAGATGCCCTGAAAGAAACATCTTTGTTCTAACATTTAGACTTATTTTCTCAGGAGGGCCAATTTCCCTTTGTGTCCGCATAAGTGTGTATGAATAAGGTCACATTGAGATATGCTAGGGTTAATTATTCCTTTCTGCGTCTTAGTCCCTAATCTTGTATGTGGATACAAACTCTAGGATTGACCCACAATATGATAGCTCCTCTGGCCCATGTTTATCAGAGAAGCATGGCCACGCCTATGCCAGCTGTCTTGTAGATCCAGTGTACCCTTCAGTCTAACTATCACCTTCTGACATCAGCTTTGAACAGAGAAGACTTGAGTACCCATATGTAACAGGTCACAGTCCCAGCATCTCCCCACATTTTAATATACTCTCCCTCCCACGGGTGAGTCAAAGCTGCGCTGAGCTGCGCTGAGCTCATCTATTCACACCTCTGAGGCACTTGACAAGCACCGCTAATGTAATTAGAGTTCACACTCACCAGACGGTTTGCAAGCGAAATGGTGCCTGCGGTCAGTTCAGCTTCTTGCTGACACTTGAGCTTCTCTGCTGTTGCTTTCTCAAACTTGGTGGTGAGCTTCGCCAGGTTTTCATTAAGGTGCTGTTGAGAACGGGACACAGAGCCAGTCAGTCATTTCAAGCTACCTCTAGCCCATCTGAGACAAAGCTTCATGGGGAGAGGATTGAGAAGGGAATGCTGGGTAGGGAAAGGCTAAACAACTAAGGATATTGAGGAAGGGGGACAAAGGAAGCCCAGTGAGGGGGTCATCACAGGGAGTGCCCAGAGGCAACCTCAGCTTCTTCCTGCAGGGGGAGCACGAGATGGAAGCCTAGAGATGTTTAATCAAAGCTGAGCATTCTGACTTGTGTATAGGCAATGAGGTGAGACAAGCATGCAGCAGAGGAGTGGGGTGGGAGTCCCACCTCTTCTTGTGATGGAGGTGGAGAGGGTTTCAGTGAGTTTCCAAAGCACAGCTGTTGCTGTTGGAGGCAAAAGCGCATCCAAGCTGGAGAAACTAGAATATGACTGCAGCCCCCAGGGTGGGCTTGGGAGTGCCACTGACACGATGTGCCAGATGAGGCTGGGCTGGCTGCCTTCTGCTGAAACTGTTACTTATCCCTCATCAATTTTACTCCAGCATCAGGAAGGGCAGGGTGTTTTTTTTTAGAAAAGTCATAGCTTCAAAAAATTTCCCTCAAATTTATCAAGAATTAGGTCACCTTAATGTCACCTTTAGAGTGTACATTCACCTAGGCAAACACACAGAGAAGCACAGCAGATGCTTCTGCACACATCCTGTGTCTGCGCAGTAACTGAAGTCCGGACTGCTTTGTGGGCTCTTGCTATGGTGTAAGATATATAGATGGTTTCTGAGCTTACACAACAGAACACGTTCAAAAGCAGGGGGCAACTCATAGGATTAACAAGAGCAGACTGAGCACACCCATCACCTTTTCTTCCCAAGCTATCACTAAAGTGACTGGGAAGCAATTACACCAGGCATAAGCTCTGTGCCCTCTGTGAGTCAATGGGCATTATTCAGGAGTGAGACGGTTCACTAGGATGGTGGAAGGCCATGATAATGGAGGTGTGGGATGGCTGGAGAAGGACAGAGGAGTCTGTGGCTCCCATAGGTCACCAGGGGTAGTATCTATCTGTACAGTCTTTCAGCAACTGGGGATTTTGGAAGTGTGACAGGGTGGGTAAAAAACAGGAGTCTATTAACAGCCCAAGGAGTATCTCTGCCCATAGGTAGAATTCAGCATCACCATGAAAGAGAGAGAGCCTCTAGTAGTTAGGGTGCATCCAGCATAGATCATCTAATCTTAGAAGTGAATCCTATCAGCTAGAGATGCCTTTATCTGCAGAGATAATACCAGCTTTTTAAAAAAGGTTTTCTTTAAATTGTTGACAGTTTCTGACTTAGGCACAGTGTATTGTGAATCATATTATTTCTACCCCACTATTCTCTCCTATCTTCCTGTTCTCGCTAGCCCCTCTTCCCTCCTAACCCCACCTCTAGCTTTCATGTCTCTGTAGTTTTTTCCACAGGTGATCCCAGATGCCATATGTTCATTACTACAGTGGCCATGGCATCTTCTTAGTTTCTTCCAAGACACAACAGACAGACGATGTTGGCAAAAGCCTAGATTAAGGTAAGCAGTGGCAGGAAGAAAAGATGAGACTCTCAATAGCAGCAAGAACAGCACTAAAGACCTCGTAACCAGTTCTCAGTCAGGTCCAAGATGGTTCAGCTATGACATGAGAACAGAGTTTTATTAAACGGAGGAGAGAACAAAACTGCTACTGGGAATCACCATCATTTTACTGTTATTGTAGTGATTTGAGTATGGGTAATAAAGATGACCTTAGGAACTATGCAAAGCTTCAGAAATCTCCCAGAAATCCTATAGAAACAAACAGTGACAAAAGATGAAGGAAACAGAGGAGGTTAAGAGGTTCAACACCCAATCTACCTGTATTACAGAAGATAAGATTTAAAAAAAGTGGAAGAGAGATTGCCAAGGAACAAAACAAAAATATGTCTGAGCTGAAGACTGTAGGTCTCCATGCCAGCATGAATAATATAAAAGATGTGGGTATTAAAAACAGGCAACATGAAAAAGATGGAGCTGTATTTGAGGAGGAAGGGTTTAAGAGAAGATACAAGTTAAGAGGGGGACAGGGAAGACAAGAAGGTGGGGTAGGGCTTATCTCAAGCTAAGGAGGTATGGAAATCTACTATGTTCCAAGCTTATTAAATCTATAGTTAAAAGAGTTTGGAAGGAGATATCCTGCATTGGGTAAACAATGCTCCTCTCAGAAACCATTGGTGAAAAGTGAAAATCTAAGTGCCAAGGCATGGGATGCCTCCTAAAAGCCATTGGTCAGGGAGGCCCCAGGAGCCATCCAAAACAATGCAGGCTATTGCCATTCTTCTCCATTGTACACCAGAGCTAGATGGTAATACCCTATTGCTGAAGATACCATAAACTTTGGTTTTAGGATAAAGAGCATCAAGCTAGGACTGGAAGCTTCCCTGCTGGCTAGCTTTCACAGTCCTGGGAGGTGTCAAGCAGGCTGCTGGGAGGAAAAAGTCCTTAATATCCTTATCCAGCTGTGAACCCTTCAAACTACAACCTGCTGAATGAAATGTGACTACTGGTGCAATAATGGCATGACTGCTACTGGTATGTGTACGTGCATGTGTGTGTGTGTGTGTGTGTGTGTGTGTGTGTGTATAACCAGCTGCCTTCTGATTGGATTGGAGGCTTGCTCCACAGGAAGAACTCGTACTGTAAACCTAGCCAAAATACCATGACCTGAGGAGACCACAGGCTCTGGGTCAGGGAACCTACTGCTGTGCTAAATGGACATGTTGAACCATCTTCTAAATATTTATACTTATGGGTTATGCTGCTGTCAACCTTGGTCAGAGAAGCTTCTTTTTGTGGTGGGTGGTGATCAGCACAGAGATTCTTAACTGCTCAAAGCACTGAAAGTTAACCTAAAAGAGACATTGACAGGACTTCCTCTGGGACTCAGAGAACATTACAGAAGTTCTCTCTCTCTCTCTTTCCCTCTCCCTCTCCCTCTCCCTCTCCATCTCCCTCCCCCTCTCCCTCTCCCTCTCCCTCTCTCCCTCCCCCTCCGTCTCCCCCTACCCCTCTCCCTCTGTTGATGTAGGAGAACCTAAAAGCTAGAAGATGGGAAATTGTGCTATGACATACTGTCTTTTGGACATGATATAGTTGTTCAACTCAAACTCGTAGCAGTTGTGGTTATTGCACAAGACTGTCTTAGACTGAACTTGTCATCATTTCACTATGGATAAGAGGAGTTGGTGAGGCTCCACCCTTCTCCGAGGGTCTATAGTTCTGGGGGAAGGGGTTTCATTTTCTTCAATGATATAGCTGCTGTAGATAAGTAAACAACCCTATCTATGCTCATGCAATCAACCCTAGTTATAAACACACACACACACACACACACACACACAAGCATGCACACACTGAAGCAGGAACAGGGAGTATGAGTTTCAGTGGGAAAGGAAAGTTCAGAGATATCAATAAGACATGTGTGAAAATGAGCAAGATCTATCACATACGTGCATGAAATTGTCAATACATAATAAATAATGAAAGCTAAATACATCAGTGCAGAGCATCAGATACTATGAATAATAAAGGCAAAGGGCTTCTGGAAAGGTGAGCAGGATGATGGCAGCTAAATTGCTCAGCATTTCAAAGAAGAGAAATGAGCAATTCAGATTTCGATAACTCTACAAAGTCTTAATTTCTTCTTAGCAAAATAAAGACATTCCCAGACTGTAACTGTCCTAAAAATTTACTTCTCACTTAACACAGCACTTTCCTGAGGAAGTGACTTGAGGTGAGGCTACAGCAAAAATAAAATGAGAAGCCAAGAAAGGAGATAGTCTGGGGTACAGACAACATTGAATCCAGCCCAAGAAATGAATCAGCCATTCTTGTTTATCCTCAACACTGACTAAAGCTCTGAACTTGAGAAAGATATTAAAGATAATGACTTGATGAGGATGGTGAATGGAGAATGGATGAATAATGGATGCTACACAAAAGGAAATAATGGATGAAAACGAATAAAGAAAGATAGAAACTGCATGGAGGGAAAAACTGTAAAAAAAAAATTAAGTTAGGACCTAGAGAAAGGTCTCAGTGGTTAAGAGCACTTGTTGCCAATATAGGGGACCCAAAATTCATTTTCTACATGATGGCTCATAGCTAGCTGTAGCTCCAGTTATAGGGGATTTGACACCCTCTTCTGGTCCCTGAGGACAAAGGGAACATGTGTAGTGAAAATATATATGCAAACACATATAACACATAAAATAAAAATATTTTTAAAAAAGAGAATATACCAAACATTGGACAGAGCTTAGAGACACTTATGAAAGAGTTGGAGGAAGGACTGAGGGCCCTAAATGGTTAGGAACTCAATAGAAAGTCCAATTGTCAACTAACCTGGATACTCTTAGGGGCTCTTAGAGACTGAGCCATTAAGCAAAAAGCATACATGGAATGGACCTAGGCCTTTGTACATATCTAACAGATGTACAGTTTGGTTTTCATGTGAGTCCTGAACAACTTCAAGGGGGGTTATCCCTGAAGCTGTTACATATCTGTGGAATCCATTCACCTAACTTAGCTCTCTTGTCTGGCCTCAGTGGGAGAGAATACACCCAGCCCTGCATAGACTTAATGTGCCAGGGTAGGGGGATACTCATGGGCTCCATCCTCTCAGAGGAGTAGAGGATGAGGGATGGGGGAGCGATTGTGGGAGGGGGACTGGGAGAGTATAGCATTTGGAATGTATAGTGAAGAGAGAGAGAGAGAGAGAGAGAGAGAGAGAGAGAGAGAGAGAGAGAGAGAGAGAGAATGAATATAATTATAGTGTATCACTTAGACCTGCTGGGAACAATAAAGACATCCACATAATATAAATGGAAGTTATTGATTTTTATAAAATTTCACAAATCAGTCTATGGACAGTGACAGTTTTGGTTACAGAAGCCAATGGAGATAGTTTTGGCTACAACAATCATAAAACAGAAATAATGTTGTGAGGTCAGAAGTTGGGAGATAGGAAGATGAGAGAAGAGCAGAAGTTAGGGATGATTGACAGTTTTATCCTGAAAGAGAAGGCTTCCAGGAAGCCACCTCCATGCAAAAAAGCAAGAAACAAACATGGTGTCATCTAAAACGGGTTGCCATAAGTTTTCGTGGAAGATGTCAAAATAAACAACTTAGACCCATCAGTTGCACCAGGGAGTAGAAATATAAACCTAGCATATGGAGAGAAGTCAAAGGATCGAGAAGATAACAAGGACCAGCCTGACGTCAATCCAATATCAGTAAACATGCACTGACCAGGCTGATGGCCAGGTACAACATGGTCAGCCATTTGCTCCAACAGGAAGACTGCAGGGCAGTGACTGATTATGGGAAGCTTTTGATTGTTTGTATAATGTCCAGAAATCATACCTCTATGTAAATTTTCTGATATTTTCAATATTAGCAACAGTCTTAATCACTGTTTTACTGATGAGAAAAGAGACCATAACCAAGGCAACTATTACAAAAGAAAGCATTTAACTGAGGGGCTTGCTTTCATAAGAGTTGTCTTGGTCATAGTGTCCTTCACAGCAATAGAATGTTAACTAAGACAGCAAGTTCTTCAGTCATGTGCAGATATGACATACAGACTCAAGGAGATAGTTCAGCTACCATGTAACAGGCTCTGAGATGGCCCTAACTGGTCTAAGCAGATCAAAGAATTAAAAGAGGACTGTTGCATCTAATAAAGACCGTTTTCTACTGTTTGATATTTCCCAATGAAAATGTCCAATCTGCTTTTATTACCACATGCTTTATAAATTGCAATGCCAATATATGCCTATTGTAGAAAAGATGGCCAAACAAAAACCACCCAAAACCTGCCAGTTGGACAAATGCTGTTAACAAAGAGAGCAAGCGTGTGTCTCTGTGTGTGTGTGTGTGGGTGCACGTGTATGGGATTTTGAACTCAAGTTACAGGTTACAGTTACAGTTACAGCTAGAGTTACAGGAGACTATGAGATGAGATGTCTGATATGGGTCTTGGGAACCTCACTTTAGCAAGTACTCTTAACCACTCTCCAGTTCCACAACTTGCTTGTGTGTGTGTGTGTGCACGTGCGCGTGTGTAAATGTAAGACTCTTCTTGGGAGAGTGGAGGAGGCTATGGTGAACAGCATCTGGAGAGGGATCTTTCTGACCCAGGTGGGCCTCCATATAAAGGATGGGTGCTGGCTCTTTTTCT
Organism: Mus musculus; assembly: GCF_000001635.26. Lineage (NCBI taxonomy): Eukaryota > Metazoa > Chordata > Mammalia > Rodentia > Muridae > Mus > Mus musculus. Next base: position 65,925,084 of record NC_000077.6, read on the forward strand.
GTGATTCAGTAGCAAGTGGTTGGTCATGTTCTTGGGATGTTAACAGGCCTTTGTATAAGCCTGGGAAGGAAAGGAGGTGGTTAAAAGTAGGAGATGTTTTGGCAGAAAAGGAACACTTGCTATGGTAGCCAAGTGTTCTTTTCAAAGTCTTCTTACATTCCCAGGTTGAGTGGGCCCATCATGTGAATTTGGCTACTGGAAAGGTATAAACATTTCGAAAACATCCCCTCTGTACCAAATGTTCCTTTAGTTAAAATAACTCAAGTAAAAAGTCTTTAAAATCTCAGTTCTTTACACTTTTCTGGGAGAGACAGAACAATATGAAAATTATTAGGAAGTTTTCTCCCCCCCCCAAAAAAAAAAGCTGCAATGGGGATGCTAAGGTTTTTGTACTTGCAGGAGACTGGTTATGATCATCCCCACCTGTTTTAAGTAAATGGTCCATGAATTAATTTCTTCACCCAAGTTATTATTGTTATTAAGATGCTATGGGTTGAGCCCACTTCTTGTTAAGCTACATCTGGTCTCAAGTATTTGTGTTACACAAAGAGACTGGCTGCAGTGGTCGGTCTCCCACCTAGAGATTTTATGTTCAGGTTTTTAGCAGACTCTCAATGAACCCATGCAACACATCACAGTCCGAATTCTCAGTCTGCATCACCTACGTTATCATCACCACGCATTTATAGCAGGAATCTCATGTGTTTGGGATGCATGTGGAGGAACAGGAGATCCTGAACAGTCTCTGGTTTGCACTTGATTGTGGCAGTAACTGAACTCAGACATGTGACTGGGTGTGCATGTGACTGACAGCACAAGAAACAGGTGTGGAGGAGGGAGAGAACAGTGACAGTGATGATCTTGGTCTCTAAGGCCCTTCTTGCTGTTTGCTTTGACACAGGCTGCCTCTGGCTCATGCTCCATGCATGGTTGCCTTCTGTTCTGAGGACAATCCCACAAGGCAGGTACTATTATTCTGTCTAGTTTCCTTCTGGGAGCTGAAGTCTGAGTACTCCAAAGACATAAAAAATAAATATTACAGCTGAAATTAAAGGTCTGTTGAGATGGACAGATTACTTATTTATTTAATTTTTTTCATGTAGTATTTTTTGATCATATTCTCTCTTCTCCCCTAACTCCTCCAAGGTTCTTCTTACCTCCCTGCCCAAACCAACTTCCTATTCTTTCTCTCTCTCTCACATTCTCTTGCAGAAAAAAGCCAAACAGGAAAACCAATAACAAATAAAATAAGACAAAACAAAAAATCAGTAGGATAAAAACAAGCAAAACAAATTTTTAAAAAAAAATTTTTTTTTAAAAAGTGGAAAAAGCCCTCAACACAAACCATAGAGATCATTTTCTGGTCATTTCCTGGGCTTACCACCTGCCCCGGAGTGCAGTTGTTACATCCAGTAGGGAAAACCGATTTTCCCTTTCTCAGAGGTATTCACTGTGAATAGCTTCTTGGTGAGAGGTGGGACTCGTGGAGATAGGCAGTTTTTTTTTTTTTTTTTAAACCTATGCTATCTTAAACCTTCTGATTGCTACCTCTCACTTCACTAATTTTTAATCTTCTTTTTGGCTGAGATTCCAGCCCAGGGCATCATGTGTGCTGTCTGTATAAGAGCTCTACCGAGCTGCCTGTGTTCTACCCAGCCTGATCCTATCCATTATAATAGTAAAAGTGAAATTTAGGTACTCCTCTCTCTAGTAAGTCTGAGCCCAAGGTCATGACAAGCCCTCAAACCTGAGTGAAACAGATTTAATCATGTGTGGTACTTATAAAGGCTAGCAAGCTCTGGATGGAGCAAGGACCATTATAATGCACAGCATACTATTCATTTACTTAATTTTATCTTGCTAAGTAGCTCAGGGTGGCTCAAACTCATGACCCTTCTGCCTGAGCCTCCTGAGTGCTAGCTAGCACTATAGACTTGTGCCATCAACATTCCTTGTTTTTAAGAACGTCCCTGAAACAGTAAAGATCTCACACTGTGCCCACATGGTCACACGGTAAAAAGTGAGACAGCTTCACTAATGGCCAGAACTGGAAATAATAGGTAGAAAAGGTGAAGACAGTTCCAATCTACATGTCAAGGAGGAAAACAGCTCAAAACCTTAACCTTGTAACTGCAACAACATTTAGTTCATATTTGGCTGATGAGGGAGCAGTTGAGACTCCATTGATCCCACTCTCAGTCTGCTAGGTCTGCTATGTGTCTCCAGGGCTCTACTTTCTTAATGGGGGTACAATCTCATCCCCCCTCCATTCTTTTGGCCTAGAATAATAAACCAATTGCACAGTTGGTTTTTCTTGTTTGGCCCATATGTGTTGGAGAAAGAAATGTAGAAAGTTGTCCGTGTTGAAAAGGGATGGATTTCTGCATTAACATTTGGTTTCTCCTTGGGCATTATACTGTCAGGCTCTGGAGATTGCCAGAGAGTGCCATGTGTTTTATCCTTTGGTAGTGTTAGGCAGGAGGGTTCTAGGTTCACTTACTGTGATCTTGGCTTTGATGGCTGCCAGCTTCTCTTGGGCAGTTGTGAGGTCTGAGGTGGCTTTGTTCAAAGCCTGGCGCTTTGGTTCCACATCACAGAAGACCTCATAGAACCTCACAATATTGATTACCCAAGAGCAGAGGCCTGCAGCTGCATAGGACTTGGTGGCCACAAACTCTGGGTTGAATGCAGGATCTTGCAGGTATGGCCTGATGGCTTTGAGGCAATTCTCATGAATGTTCTCCTTGTCGAAGTGGATTAGGGAATCCAGGAAGCTGTCCACCTTGGCCATGGTGATTTTGGCAGCCTTCCAGCTGCGGTCCTTGGGCACCTTGCCCCCTGGGGCCATGAGAACCATCACCGCGGCGCTGACATTGCTGACAGCCAGAGGTGGGGAACCAAATGACTTCAGCTCTGTCAGGTTGGTCTGAGAAAAGAGGAAGAGGTTGTTAGAAGAAAATGGATGAGTTCTCTTTGTCCTGGGCTGCTAATGGAGTTAGACTGTGGAGTGATCAATCTGTAAGAGCTGCTTTGAAGCCTGCAGCAGCCCTCTGAATTTTAAATATCATGACTCATCAAAAGGAAAGCATAGTGACTCCCCTGTGGCTGCAGACTTCCCTGAATGGTTACCCGAGACTCAGCTATGTTCTTTGAGCACTAAGTGACTTACAGCCCATTAGAAACACACCATTATTTCACATCTAGCTGAGAAATAAAAGGATGCCAATATACTCTGAAACATGCAGCCTGACATGAATAAAAGATAAGGTTATTATAAATTAATTTCCATCTTGGATTGAAGAGAATAGCACTGAAACTCAACTAATTTTTTTCTTTTAATTAAACTGCTTTCTTCTCTGAGCTCATTCTAAATACACTTGACTGTCCTGAATGCACGGTGGCAGTTTTTGCCAAGAAATAATTCAGACTGAAAGCTAGGAGTGGCTTGAGAGTCAGCTGCCCCTGACTGGTCTCAGGTGTGCCCTTTGCAGCAGAAAGATGTTGACCTTGATATCTAAGCTTCTCAGTCCTCGGTGTCCTCATCTGTAACCCGGGGCCAGGGCATCACTAATCTGGACATGCAATTGTGGCTGCAGGGATGAACACGTGAAGTTGATTCAAAGGAAAGCTGTGACATTCACAGAGAAAGACCGGAAAGCCTGTTTTTGCATGAGTGATTTTTAAAGTGGGGTGGGAGGACCTTGTTTCAAAGTTTAAGGTGTTCTGCCAATGAACTCAAACTGCGCTAGAGCCTGGAACTCCACAGGGAGGGGGATCAGTTCTAACACCAGGCCAAAGTAGAGGTGGGGGTAAAGCAGGTGGCCAATTTATATTTTTTTTCAGATTTTAAAAGATGTTTTAAATTGGAATAGAATTATATCACCTCTGCCTTCCCTTTTCTCTCTCCAGCCTCTTTCAGTTACCCTCCATTGAACCCATTCATGACTTCACCTCAAATTGATAGCCTCTTTTCCTTTGATTATATTTGGTGTGTGTGTGTGTGTGTGTGTGTGTGTGTGTGTGTGTGTATACATATACATATATATCATGCCTAGAGCTTCCTTGTTGGTTGTCCAGTCCAGAGTGGTCAACGTCGAAACTATCCTCACACAAACACCAATAGTGCACTCAGCAGGTTGCATTTACACTTCTCACATTTGACCACAACACTCTGTCAGGGGCAGGAGTGAAGAACAGTTTATCAACTAGTAAATTAGGCATAGTCAATGATGCAATTAATAGAAAACACGTAAAGATATAGGTGGGCTCTAATCCAGATCTAGCACTGTTACAATTTCAATGAAAAATTTCAACCCTTTTCTTATCCATATACATTGAGAAACCAGTGGAGATTATGTTGATCTAAGAGACAGAAACCTCCACTGGAGTGGACATGGGCTTTCTTTTATGGCTCATTTGTCTAGGAAGGGTGGGACAGAGAAAGGCAAAACCACATGAGTGTCCACAGGGAACTCTGGCCCTTCTCTTGCTTCTGGGTCTTACTGTGGGGTTTCATTTTCCACACTTTTCCTCATGTTGCAAGGCACATGGCTGACTCTCTGCCCTGGGACTCTTTCCCTCTTTCTCTACTTTCAAGTCACACATGCTTCCTGACAGGATTTGGAAAATGCTCCTGAAAGTGCAAAGCTTTGTTTCAAAGGCAGCATTATTTATTACAAGATGCACAGGTTGTTTCGGGAGCCTAGTGGGAAGTATCTGGTTTGTTGAAGCTTGCCAGATTCAGGTTTTTCTTTTCTTCTTGGCTGGAGGGTTAAACACTAGTCCCTACATTGATGCACCATCCTTGACAGAGACCTGATTTTGGTCTTGAGCCATGAGAACCGTAATCCCAAATAAGGCTGTATTTACTATAAGCAGCCAGTGTAAAGTATTTATTATAGTGCTGTGATACTGACTAAGACATTTCTTCTTAGTGGCTTTTGGTTTATGAAGCTCATTTCTATCTCAGGATCCCTATAAAAATATTTGTTCCCAAGACATTTATTTACATGGCTGATACTGCCCCATCCCTCAAGGTCTTAATTCAAGCATTTTCTATTCAGAGAGACTCTCCCCACCCACCTCTGTTTCTTAATCTTTTCCTATCTTAATACCAAGTTTTCTTCAGAAAACTTACTGCAATCCAAAACAATTATCACTGCCTCCTTGTTGACTTCCTGTATTTTTCTTCCTCATGAGAACAAGGACCAATGTTTGTCTAAGAACCTGGTTTCTTTTCTTTAGTGCTGTCTAGCAGACACTCTTCAAATTGGACTTAGAATGGTTGCAAAGCAAAAGGAAAACGTCTTTTCCTCCAACAGAAGCCAATACTTTAAGAAATGCCTAGGAAAAGATCTTGTTTAGTTAGGCATGGGCTTCAAGCCAGCCACTGTAGGGCAGATAGTTCTCATGTAACTAGGAGGAACATAAGGTTGGAAGGAACATTTCTCAGAAGGAAGTAGACACTATTTTCAGTGAACACACATTAGGAGCACTTGGCGTCACTCCACTCCTGTCTCATACGACAGATGAGAGGAATCCATCTCTCTCTGGGGTACTGGGGCAGGAGTCAAATATCATTTCCATACTGTAAATACTGCTAAATCACTGTTAATGTTAATGATGTTAACATTTAATGTTAATGTTAACGGCAGGTCTTTATTGTAATCACCCTCTTTTTCTTTGGGGTGTGTGTGTGTGTGCTTTCAATAAAACTTGGCTGAGTGCTTAGACCTTAATTTTCTTGCCATTTGAATCTTTAAGTCAGTAGGGGAAAAACATATTGCTGCAATCCTTACCACTATGGCATCAGAAGCAGGGCCCTCCATTTGCAGAAATGACTGCTATGACTGATGTGAACCCGCTTGCCACACCCTCTTTATGACTAAGTAAGCTATGCCACCTTCTGTACCACAGAAACCATCTGTCCCCTTCACCTTCATTCCCCAGCTGCCCGCCCCAGTAATCTGCTTCTCTGTTCCACATTTCCCCCTCATAGCATCTGTTATGTTTTAGATAGAGTAGTGATATTTGGCTCATTGTCTCTTGCCTCTGCTAGAATTTAAGCTTCTTAGGGGTAGGGAATATTACTTCATGCTTGCCTGGCACTCAAAGAGCAACCAGTAAGTCTTTCTTAAATGAGTGGATGAATAAATAAACACATAAATAAATGTATATGACCAGCCTTGGGTTAAATAAATACTTATTTTGGATGTGTCAAGTGTGGATTCGAGTGTTTAAAGATAGGGGAGGAGTTAAATAAGAAAACCAAAATCTTGTTACTCGTTTTAAGTGAGTAAAATAATGAAGAGATACATTTGATTATTATATTGTAAAATATTCTTGTACATTTACTTGTTTGTGTATGGGTGCAGGTCCATGTGTAATGGAGCACATATGGATAACATGTGAGAGTGAGTTCTGTCCTTACACCCAAGGATCAAACTTGGGTAATTGTTCTTGGTAGCAAGTGCCTTTACCTACTGAGTCATCTTGCTGGCACTTTTGTAGTGAGAGAAAAGCCACACATGGCAGTGTTGACAAGATGGGGATCACTTGGGACAGGAGGATCCCATTGTAACTAAAGTGATCTAGGGAGGTCTCTTTGAGCATTAACAGTCTAGCCAGGATGAAAGAAGTAGGAAGAAACAGCTTTGCAGAGATCTTTAGGAGACAGTTGTAGGCTGATGAATAAACATATTGGAAGGCCATAGCAAGAACATGTATGACCCAGGAGCTACAGTGCCCTGAAACTAAGACTGGCAATCTTCATCTCTCCTGTCTCACTCCCAGTCCTATAGCAGCCTGCCTGCAGGTGCCCCTTCTTTTATCCTACCTGCATTTCCTTGGGATTCTGCCAGCTCTTGGTGTGTACCAAGCTTAGCTCCACTGTGCTGACCCTCTTGTTCCTCCCTCCTTGACCATCCTCATTTCTTGTGTTAGCCATTGGTATACAGAAACACTTTCTACCAGAGAACCCCATTGGATACACCTGGAAAGGACTATGATAGGTGGTTTTCACTGTCCTTCCTGTCCTCTATTATGACCTCTCCAGTCCCAATCTCAGTTCTGCAGCAGCCTGCTTGCAGGTGCTTCTCTTCTCATATCAAGTCTATTCACTAGAGACTCCAACTCTTGGTAAAAACTTAGAGTCCCCTAGCCCTATCATTCCTGTCTCTCAAGACATATCATTTGTCCTACTGCAGTCCACTTATAGGAGCCTCTCCTCCCACCACACTTCTACTTCCATATCCCGACTTTTGGTATGGAAAGGATCCCCATATCTCTTTCTCATAGCTTCTTCTCAGACTTTTTTCTAGACCATCACTATTCCTCTCTGCCACCCAGTGACCTTCAGAAGTACTCTTTTCCAGGGAACCCACAACTACCACAGTTTCCTAACATTCAAGGAGTATAACATAAATCAAAGAATGGAATATCCACCAAATGAAGACCAGATACCAACACTTAGAATCACTTCAATCATCACAACTCCAGATGGTTAGAGACCAGCACAAAACCACAAACATGAACAAGAAAATATGCTTCCACCAAAATCCTACTACAATTGGCCCTGAGGAATGTAGTATAGATAAGCATAAAACAAGGATTTCAAAATAGCAATTATAAATTGTCAAAGACTTTAAAGAAGAGTGGAATACCTCACTTAATAAAGTCTGTGAAATACACAAAGAAGCAGTAGTATACAATAATGAAAACAGTTTCAGATATTAAATAGAAATAGAATAATTAAAGGAATCCCAAATTGAAGTAAAATATTTTGGAAGCCAAACAAAAACCTCAGAGGTAAACCTCACTAACAGAATATAAGACATCGAAGAGAACATCTCATGTATTTAAGATAAGATGGAAGAAATGGATACCTCAGTCATAGAAAAACCCATTAGACTAAAACCTGATTTTTCAATGGAGACGCTGAAAGCTAGAAAAACCCAGACAGATATTATTAAATGCTCTGAAAGATCAAAGATGTCATACAAGTCTACTATACCCAACAAAACTATCAATCATAATAGATGGAGAAAGAAAACCACTCAACAATATCTACCAATTCAGTTCTACAGTAAGCACAAGAAAGAAAACTTCAGTCTGAAGAGATTACCACACCCAAGAAAATACAAGGAACAAATAATCCCAGAAGAGTAAATCAAATGAAGGGGTGAAAAACCTACACCATAACAATAAAATAACAAGAATCAATAAAATATTCATTGATAACTATTAACATCAATGGTCTCAATTTCCCAATAAAGAGACACTGACTGACAAGATTATGAAACAGAGTCCATTTTTCAGCTGCTTTTAAGAAAATCACTTTACCATCCAGGATAGACATCTCCTTAGGGTAAACAAATGGAAAAAAATTCCAAGTGTGGCTATTTTATATTTGACAAAATAGACTTCAAACTGAAAATAACCAGAAGAGATAGAAAAACATACTACAAACACAAAAGGAAAACTACCAAGAGGATATTTCAATTCTAAATCTTCACATACCAAACAACAGAGCACACAAGTTCATAAAAGAAACAGTGCTACAGCTAAAAAATCACACTACTGACCCCTAAATGGTGATAATGGGTAACTTCAGCTCCCCAGTCTTGCCATTGGACAAAAGCTCAGCAGGGAAATGCTGGAGTTATACAATGTCATAAATCAAATTGACTTAGTAGACATTTACAGATCATACTCAGGACTGAAATTAGTAAAATATAAGAATAAAAAACCAAAAATCAAAACAAAGAATCAATGGGATGAGGAGAAAATGGTTCTCTGAGAAAACCAATTAAGATTGATAAACCTTTAGTCAAATTATCTAAAAGTCCTGAGAGAAGAGCCATATTAATAAAATTAGAGATAAAAAAGGGAGGCACCATAACAGATACCAAGGAAATATGTTTATATTACATAAGTACTTTAAAAATATATACTCCACTAAACTGGAAAACCAAAAAGAAATGGGTGAATTATTTGGTATATATGGCCTAACAAACTAAATCAAGATCAGAAAAGAAAGTTATAAGAATAGAGGAAGAAAAAAAAACTGGTCAAAGGCACAGAAATTACTTTCAACTAAATCACAGAAGAAAATTTCTCCAACCTTGACCAATGCAACTTAAAATAGAAAGCATTTAATCGGAAGCTTGCTTTCAGTTTCAGAGTGTTAGTATATGTGTTAGTTCATGACCATCAAAATGGCAGGCATGGCTCTGGACTAGTATCTGAGAGCTCATAGGATTCACAAGTTGCATGCAAATATATATATTATATATATATATATGAGAGAGAGAGAGTGAGAGAGAGAGCGAGAGAGCGAGTGAGAGAGAGAGAGAGAGAGAGAGAGAGAGAGAGAGAGAGAGAGAGAGAGAGAGTGCATGAGCAAGCAAAAGCAAAAGACTGGATCTGGTGTGGGCTTTTTAAATCTCAATGTCCACCCTCAATGACAGATTCCCTACAACAAGGCCATACCCACTCCAACAAAGCCACACCCATATTCCTAACTGGTCCACTAACTGGGGACCAAATATTTAAATATATGAACCCATGGGGGGGGTCACCCTCATTCAGCCCAGCCCAGACCTATAATCCCTAGTGAAATAGAAGGAGTAGTTAAAAGTCCCTTCCCCATAAAAGCACAGAATCCCATCAGAGCTGGCATGACAGGTTAGGGAGCTTCTAATAGCTACGTTTCTAAGTGGAAAACTGTTGCCTACTTGACTCCATCTTTCTATAATGTGGATTGTGAAAAATGGAGCATTATTTAGAGATAGTGTATGCTGAACTTACTGATGCCTTTACTAAGTGATGGGTAAGTCCCTTTTTATTCTTTTCCAATAAGACTTCTTAGAGGTTTGTATTGTTTGTTCAGCACATGCCCTCTCCTGGTTCCCATATACGTGTGTGCATATGTGCAGATCAGAAGACAACCATCCAGGTATCATGTGCTTTCTGTTTTTGAGACAGGTTCTCTCACTGGCCTAGAACCTTGCTAGACTAGGTTTAGGCTGCCTGACCAGTGAATTGGGGTATTCTATCTTGGCTTCTCCAGCCCTTAAGTAAGTGTGTACCATCATGGCCAGCTTTTTCAAAACGTGGGTTATGGTGAGTGAACTTAGGTCTTTGTGTTTGCAAGACTAGCATGTTATAGACTGAGCTACCTCCCCAGCCACAATACTTTAAAATTATTAGCAGAAATGTTAGTTCCAGCCATGAGTATTTGAAGGAGCCTACATATACCTGGATCCTTCCAACACTGAGTAGTATGTTTTAATTCTCATTTGATAGGTTACAAATGGTATTAAACATTGGCATAATTCCTTTATATAATTATATGTGGGTATGCATATTTACTAGTAATTCTAAACATTTCCTGATCCTTCTCTCCAGCTGCCCTAACCACTTTACTGATTTGTGCAGCCATTTGGATTTCTATTTTTTGTTTTTGTTATTTGCATATTTTTCTAAAGGTTATCAGTTTTTAATGATTACGATATTAGTCAGGGTCTTTGCAGGCAAAAACATGAGAAAACATACCAGCTCTTGTGAGGAAAGTTAACCAAAGGAGTCGACCATGAAAGTGTAGATCTACTTTTTTAAGGTCCTAATCGGCTTTTCTTTGTGCTTCCTAGACTCACATAGTGGTCTGGAACCAAAAGTTCAGAATGTTTTGCTCACTACATAGACAATTTGTATTTGTAGCCAGAGTTGTATAGCCACAGCCTACTCTTGTAAGAAGCAATGAGGTCTTTGGGTTAAATGCCATCTACTACAAAAAAGGCATCCATGATGAGATGTGAGAGATGCTCTAATCTATGAATGTAATGAGAAATCTGTAGGAGTTGGCTTAATAATAAGTTCTATTAGCAGAGTAATAGTAGTAGGTTCTCCTCTAGGGACCATGGCCTGTCTACTCACATGTGCTTGGCCCCAATTACCATGTCAGGAATGGGTTCATCTTGTGGATTGGGCTTTACAGGCAACCAGAAAGTGGTTGGTTACTCCCCTGGCATTGGTGCCACTATTGTGTCAATGGGCATATCTTGCCATCTGGTCATTACTTTATCTCACAGCATTCACATCTAATAAGTTGATGCTTAATTTTCCCTCTGATAGTACAGAACATATTCCAGGCATGGAAAGCTAGCCAGAAGAGATGAAGCGTCTAGGTTAATACCAACTTGACTTCCACGTCCGGTGGCTCAAATATGTGATATCTTCATCAATAGGGTCATACCATCAAGTTCTGGAGGGCAGCCAAGAGCAATGGCAATAGCTTGTAATGTTGTTTTGGGGGGTCTATGGGATCCTACTGTCCAGCAACTTCAATAGAGATAACCTATTCCTTACACTGTTTAAGGTATTGCGAATAATTGACCATGCTCTGTCCTAAATGGAACATCTATATTACACCTATCTCCCAAGGCTCAGGAATCATTTTGGGAGAAGGGGTAGAAATATTATAAGAGCAGAGGTGGTAATGACTATACAAAGTATGCTTGTCAGACACAAAAGGCCAGCTACACATAAGAACTCACAGTGATTATGATGGCATGCACAAGATGCCTACAAACTCAAAATAGGCAACCCCCATATATATATATACACAAAGTACCCCTCCTAGCTTAAGGTAATCAATAGCTCTCAGAAGAGAGAGAGGGAGGGAGGGAGGGAGGGAGAGAGAGGGAGAGAGGAGGAGGAGGAGGAGGAGGAGGAGGAGGAGGAGGAGGAGGAGGAGGAGGAGGAGGAGGAGAATAATAATAATAATAATAAAATAATAATAAAAGAGGGAGGGATGCAAGGAGAGAGGAAGAGGAAAAGACAGAGAGAGACAGAGAGATATTATTCTTTAAGGGTGAGGTCCTGGTAGGTCTAATACATTCAGGTTAATGGCCACACACTGAGTCCATAAACTTCACTAATGGAATTTTGTGGGTTTAGAAAAAGAAGATGAAGACAATGTTGAGTGGCTATGAAATGGAGCGTGGATCTTGGAGGAGATTGCAGAGGGGATGAAAATGTTTACAATACAACTTAGGAAATTCTTAAAGAACTAAGAAATATTTTAACAAAAGCAACTGTGTTTCAGCCAATCACAGCAATTGAATTTCAGCCAACCAGAGGTACCAGCTGCTAATAAAATTAGAGTTTTTCTTTTTTTTTTTTTTTTTTTTTTGGTTTGATGGGAAGCAGTTGGAAGGTTAAGACAGGGAATGAAGTGATGAAATTTTTGATTTGAAAGCTTGATATGGGGTTTGAAAACTTCTAGCAGGGGTGATGGCTATGGAAGTTAGGCAACTAAAGTTGTCTAGGGAAAAGAGGATGGGTTGTCTTAGGGTTTTTGCTAAGTAGATGAATGTGAGGAATCTGGAGGGAGCTGTTACATCCAGCTGTGGATGAGCTGGGACTGAAGGAATGCATGCCTGCATCTTCATGGCTGTTCTTCCTCTGACTTCCTGGACTCACAGGGGCAAACGTCAAAGAAAGGGGAGGACAATGGCACCATTGATACTCACCAGTCTTCTGGGTCATGGGAACAACAGAATGGGAAAACTGATGGGATGAATAATAGAGGGGAGAGATGTCCATGGATGCTTCCCAACACAGTTCTAAAGCTTTTCATATAGAAGGGCTATCTACCTTTTCTCTTACATACTGTGAGTTTCCTGCGGAATTTTATGGTATCTTGTACTCTCCAACAGTTTAAAGGTTTTGTGTTGTGAGATTTAGTACTATTTTTCACACTCACATTGTATTTTGTTTTTAGTCAAAGAAAGCTCTCACGAGTCTAAAACTTGAGCTAAATAACTTATGCCAAGTTTGCTTCTTTTAAACTTCCATTTCTTTCCTATGCATCAGTATTTTATAAGGCAGTGGTGTCTTGTTCTTTCATTAAAGGAGGATACACCATGTAGAATTCAGCAAAGAAAAAAATGAAACCAGACAGCATTCATAACTTCAGTAATAAAAGATATTTATGTCCTGGTGTATTCTATCTAGTAGGGTTTTTGTTTGTTTGTTTTGGATCTATCTTCCTGTTAGTCTTGTACCACACCCTTCTATGTCTTTACCTACATGTGCATATATTTATAGGACTTATGTGTACATGTTAGTCATTCTATTTTTAAACATCTTTTTTTAATTGAAAATATAAAACTTCTTATGCCACTATTTTATAAATCATGATTTAAAACGAACAATGCACTGTTTCTCTCACTTGAATATGTCATAACTTAGCCAGTTTCATGTTATCGAACATTCAGATTATAAAACTGATTAAAAATATAAACTTCTAATGACATTAGAGACAAACCAAAAACCAAATTGGACTTGAATTAGATTTATATGTAACTTATGACAGAGAAAGTAGTCACCACATTCCTAAGCTTCATCTGTGTCTTTTTCTGCACCATTTCTGAATCCTTCAAAAACACGGTACAGCTTTCTTCACAGTTTCAGCAAATTTCCTTACACTTATTTGTATGTTATGTTTTGGTTGTTATTTTGAAATTGTTTTCCAACTGGCTACTGCTGATATTAGAAAAGCTATTAAATCTTATAATTTATTTTCCAATAAGACCCCATCCCTTCCTTTTATTTGTTTTACTCTACTTCTATAACTTTTATGAAAAATAACACATTTATTTGCTATTCCATAGGATGTATGCAGTTAATACTTTTTTATTTATTATTGCATTAGATAAGAATCTAGGACAAATTCTTTTTAGTAAGAGTAGCAAAGGGAGTTTTGTTTTGCTTTTCCTATGCTAATGGGAATGTGTCTTGTGCCCCTTTGGTCTGGTTCTTTTACCTTGGGTTTGGTTAGCTGTCTGCTGTTAGCAATATATCCAAATTCTCTGTCATTCCTACCTTGCTAAGTAATGGTTATTAAATTGTATTAAACACCATTGTTACTGTTTGACTATATAATGTCGTGTTCCCATCTCCCTCCATCCCCAACCACCACAAAGGCTCATGATTTGAAGGCTTAGACCATAGATATTTGTGTTATTTGTCAAAGCTATAGAATCTTAGGAGGTGAAGTCAAGATAGAGATAACAGTCCCCTGTTGGTGGGTCCTTGGGAGTATATTGTCCCTGCTTCTTTATTGTCTTATTCTCTGTTTCTGTTTGACCATAAATCAAATAACTTCCCTCTATCGCATGCTTCTGCTGATATGTCTGTCTACCAGGGGCTATGAGGCTGGGCTTTTCTGAGATGTGAATCATTTGCCTCCCTTCTGCTGTTTCTGTCAGGCATATTGCCACAACAAGAGTGAAGTAGCAAGTACAGTCATTTTGTCATTTCTCAAAGGGACTTCCAGCTTTTCTTCTCAAAATATGATGGATATGGTTATTTAAATGGTTTATTATTGTCTTGTACTCCTTGTTTGCATATGGGTGTTTGATTAGATTCATGTGATTAGCATTTTGCACAGGCTTCATGAGACTGATCATAAATTAATCAGAGGTTTTATTTTCCTTATATAATGTCTGTCACTTTTAAGATTAACGTTATTTCATAATAAGGTTCCTGAGAAGTCCAGTAGGAAAAAAAGAATTCCTAATCCTTTTAAGCTGGAATTCCAAAAGTTATTTGAATATAAAATGTGTTTTAGTATTGCTTATTAATAAGATAGAAAGCCAAATGACAGATTGGAAAAGAGTATCACAATGTATATACCAAGAATTAATAGAAACAATTAAGAACAATACGTGTAAATTAGTAGCAAGAAGAAAAGTTATTTCAAGTGAAAATGGGCCACCTATGCCACAGCCAAGCTCTTGGCTTCCAGCAGGACCTTCCCTTTCTGCAACTACCCATAGGTCCTTTCTAGCCTGTCACTACAACCTCACTAGGTACCCCAATTTCCCACATCCTCCTCCAGGATTACATCTGTGGACCATTCCTTTTCCATGCTTTTTCTACAACTCACTAGATTTAGCCTGGGTACCACAACCAGTGCACTGGCCTAGCTTGGTCTTCTCTGAGCTCATTGAGAAGGAGTTCTAGGCTTAGGTCAAGATCCTCCCCATCTATTCCTCAAACCACAGGACTTTCTCATGTCATATATAACCTTTTAAAACCCAGGCAGACTGTCTTCTGCACTTTATGCTCTGAATATGATGCACTTCCCATATACCAGCCCAGTCCTCTCTGCCTATCTGACTTCAACCTGCCCAAGCCATTTTCAAACTCTAGACACAAGTTGCCCCCACATCTTCCCTTCTTTTCCACCCTACCCTATCCATAACAAATTCTGAACAAATGAAGTCCACATGGCCATATCTCACCACAAAGATATCAACAATATGAAAGATCAAGTCAACATGCTCTCTCTGAAACCTATCAGTACTGTCAAAATACTTGCCAATGAGAATTACTTAGATGAACTTTAGGACACAGAACTTAAAAGAACAATCAAAATCTTTATCAAAGAACTCAAGGAGTTTAAAGAAGATACTTAGCAACAGTTTAGTGAAATCAAGAAAAACGAGCCAGAGAATAAACATCGTGTGATGCCCAAGAAAACACAAACATGAGGGTGACAGAAATGGTGAAGACAACCCAACACTTGAGCATGGGATTCATCCCTGCCTTTACTCCTCTCAGTGATGAGGTGTGATCCTAGAGTTACAAGGTACAATACATATCTACTCTGTCCTCTAGCCCTACAAGTTGCTTTTAGCCATGATATTTATCACAGCAATAGAAACCCTAACTACATAGAGGTCAGTGTTAATTGTCAGTCTGAAAGAATCTAGAATTACTTGGGTGGTGGGTCTCTAGGCATGCCTGTGGAGGATTATCTTGGTTATATTAATAAATATTGGGAAGACCTATCACACTTGTACATAGGACCATTCCCCCAGCAGGGGATTTGGGCTGTATTAAACAAAGAAAACAAGCTAAGTAGCAGGTAGCATTCATTCCTTGCTTGCTGCTATCTTGACTACAGATGCTTTGTGGTCAGCTGTCTCAAGCTCTTGCCCCTGTGACTTCTGCTGAGATGGACTGCAGCATGGGACTGTGAGCTAAAAGAAGCCCTCCACCTTCAAGTTGCTTTCGTCAGGGTTTTGCATCACAGCAATAGGAGAAGAAATTAAGACAAATGCCACACATTCCCCAAGTATGTGAAATGGTTTTGTAAGTGTTCTTGAATAATTATTTCACTATGGACATTAAACCATCATGTTCCATACCTCAAATATGTACAATCAAAAGAGAAATTAAATTAGTAGCATCAAATTGCATTTATATTTATATACTTTTATAACTATGGTTGGGCTGGGACTTTCTATGTAGTCCTGGCCTTAAGTTTTCATCAATATTCCTGCTTCTCCCCCCCCCCAAGTACAGGGATTATTATTATGCAGCACACCTAGCCAAAATATAATATATCTACATGCACGTTCCCAGAAACGTGACTACATAAAGAATTGCTGGTGTGGACACCCTTGGATTGTTACAGAAGTCCTTCTGTGGGAAAACTGTGGCTGGGGGAGAGTTTTATAAATGGGAAGGGTTTTATATTTGACTCTGAAGGTTCTATGCTATTTGAATTATTTAGTGATAAAAGTGCTACTGCATATTTTGTATATAATAAAAATAAATTCACTGTAAAATGCATGGAAAATAGAAAATTACAGGTAACTCTGTGGAGGGAAAAAGGCCATGACATTAAAAGATAAAACACCCCTAAACTAAGGCAGCAAAGTTACACTGGATTTATTTCATCTCAGTAATAAAAGCAAAATAAAACTGCCATGATGGAGACAGAGCATGCAGAGTTACTACTGAGCTCTGACTTACAGGTATTGTTTATGCATCGGCTAAAGATTTATTCTTAACATCAAGAATAATAGGGAAGCAAACAGGGAAATGGTTCTTAAGTGCCAGAGTCCCGAGAATATCAAAGGGTTTGCGAATAATGTCCAGGAGACCTCCAGCTCCTGAAGCAGTGTATGCTCTAACTACACATGGACTGCCTTGACCCATCTTACTCCATCAACATGATCAAAACAAACAAACAAACAAACAAACAAACAAAGAGCCATTTGACCCTTGCCACCTGCGGAGGGTAAACATGCCTTACAGGTATACCTTACATATGCTGGGTTCACCTTTACAATGTCTCCTGTCACATCAGCATCAGACCCACCTACTTCTATACCTGCAGTTCACTCACACCATGTCCCTCATGATTTCATATTCTTTTGCAAATGTTTTTCCTAAGTGGGCTTTCCCTTCCTACCACTGACTCTGTCATAATAATATTTGCAATTTTAATTTAATTTCTTTTCTATTTCCTACATGGCAGGCAGATAGCTCTGCCCTCTTCCAAGCAGTCAAGTCATTGAAAAGGGTTTGTTTCTGTTGTGTATTATCTGTACGTAGCCTATAAACCATTATAGAAGTAGAAGGCTAAGGGCACATGGAAGCCCACAGACACTGACTGTGGCCCCTAGAGGCCACCACACACACTTTTCTTCACTGTTAGTGCCACAGTTGCCTTATCAACAAAGAGCATGCTCATTCATCTATTTTTTTTTCTATTCAGACATTAAGTGATTTTGAGCATAGAATATGATTATTTAACTTTAATGACCTCCATCTCTGAATGATTATATAAAATTTCTGGTTAACACTTGTGTGTATATAGTTATTAACATTGCTTTGGATTATAGATTTTCATGTATACCTTAATTTTCTGAAATTGATGTTTTTATTTGTTACTGTAATTTGAGAAAACACCTGACAGAAGAGCAGAAGAGCAGGGGATGAATATTCTGCACGGTTCTTTCAGAGCTCTTGGCTGCGGCTAGATTTATGAGGCTACAGAGAGAGGTTGGCATGGGCAGAGGAGAGCGGCAATGAAGACATAACAATTGGTGTGGTAGAAGAGGCAGCACAGGGGAAGTTTTATCATGTCGTGTAGTCAGGATGACCATTTTGGACTGTATTCTAGACATAAGGAAAATCAATGGAGGATCAAATGCCTGGTTTAAAAAGACTAGTTATATAAAGGATCATGGGAGACTTCCCTGAACAGTCATACCCCTATGTGGGAAAAGCTAGGAGAAATTGACCATTTTGCACATAGAAGAATGGGCCATGAAGGACTTTCGGGATAACATTTGAAATGTAAATGAAGAAAATACCTAATAAAAATTGGAAAAAAAAAAGAAATAGAGATTCTGAATAGATTGATAATGAGTGAGGAGATTGAATTAGGTATAAAAGTCCTCTTTCAAATAGATACCCAAGCCCAAGAGCTGGTGGGTTCATGGAAGAATCTCATTAAACCTTTAAAGATGACTTATCAAAAATGCACTGTAAATTCTTCTAACAACAATAACAACAACAAACTCAGAAACATAGAGGAAGAAATACTTTCAAGTTCTGTTATGAAGCCAGCATTTCTTTGACACCAAAACCACAAAAGACCTCACGGAAAAAACCATAGCTCAACAGCCCAAGATCTTTGATGAACAAAGATAAAAAAGTCTTCAATAAGGTGGTGGCAAGTTTTATTCCACAATACTTTTGGAAGGACCATTCACGAATATCAAATGGGATTTTTCCCTGGGATGCAAGGATAGTTCAATAATAAAAATGGATTAAAAGACGAAAAAAAGTCATTTTCTTAGACATAGAAAAGTGGTAACAATATTTTAACAATATTCAAGTGTTTTACTACAGAAATACTTGATGAATTAGGTATAGAAGGGATTCACTTCAGGACAACTCAATAAGAAAAAAGGATACACTTCACATAAGGTAAACACACAGCTAACATTATGTGCAATGATGGGAGACTGAAATTATCTCCTCTAAGGTCTGGAAGATGAAAATGATGCCCAACCTTGCCACTTTATTCAACACTGGAGTTCAAGTCTCTGTAGGAAAAATAAAGTAATACACACACACACACACACACACACACACACACACACACACACACTCAAAAAGCATGCAAGTAGGAAAAAGGATACAGTAAACTGTTGCTGTTTGCTGACAATACAATGCTATATATAGAACTTAAACAGTTAAGTTGTAGGAGACAAAAAAAATTGTACACAAAACCCAGCAGCATTTCTCCACATTGACTATGCTGGTTCCAAAACGGAAACAAAGAGAATCATCCTGTCTTAGTTACTATTCTATTGCTGTGAAGAGTCACTATAACCAAGGCAAGTTACAGAAGAAAGCATTTGATTTGGCCTTGCTTAAAGTTTCAGAGGGTTAGTCCATTATCAGCATGGTGGGGAGAGTAGCAGAATGCAGGCATGATGCTGGAGAATTAGTTGAGTGCTACATCCTGATCTATAAACAATAGGTGCAGATGTGCACACATGTGTACACACATGAACACATACATGCATACACACACAGATACACATGCATACTCACAGGCCTGGTATGAGCTTTTGAAACCTCAAAGCCCATCTTCTATGACATATATCTTCCAACAAGGCCACACTGTCTCATCCTTCCCAAACAGTTCCACTAACTGGGGACCAGGCATTCAAGCATATGAGCCTATG
Source organism: Mus musculus (assembly GCF_000001635.26). Classification (NCBI taxonomy): domain Eukaryota; kingdom Metazoa; phylum Chordata; class Mammalia; order Rodentia; family Muridae; genus Mus; species Mus musculus. Next base: position 65,944,649 of record NC_000077.6, read on the forward strand.
AGAGCCATTCTCAGGCCAACCACCACAAATCCCATTTATAATAGGCTCACAAAACACTTAGGAATAAATTTAACCAAGAGGACAAGAGAGCAGAACACTGCAAACTATAAAACAATCTAAGATAAGGGAAAAGATATCATGTGATCCTGGATTAGAAAAACTTACTATTGTTAAAATGTCTGTAAGACTCAAAGGGCTCTACATATTTAGGGTAATCCACTTCAAAATTCAAATGCCATTTTTATAGAAAAAAATCTGAACCTAAAGTACATATGCATTCACAAAAACCCAAATCCCAAAGAATAAAACTAAAGCATCATATTGCCTGAGTTCAAAGTCTACTACAAAGTGGTCTCTGCTTAAGCAGTAGACAAAGTGATCAATAGAATTAAATACCTAGAACTGAGCATCTTAGTCTATGGTCAGTTGATTCTTGATAAAAATGCTAAGAATATCGATCTCATTCAATAAACAGTGTGAGAAAACTGGACCTTCAAATGCAAAGGATTGAAAAGAATACTCATACCACATATGAAAATCACACTTATAATGCATCACAGATTCAAGACTAAGACCTGAAATCGTAAAATCATTAGAGATTAAACTAGGGGAAACCTATGCAACATTGTTTTGGACAATGCTCTTTAGATCCGATCCCTAAGACATGGGAAAAAAAAAACCCAAAATGGATGTTGATTATATAAAAATAAAAAATAATTCTTCATGAAAAAGGAAAGAATAAAGAATAAAAATGTACAGACTGGTAGAAAACACCTACAACCCATACACTGATTTGGAGCTGGTAACTAAAATACACAACATCAAACAACTCCATAGCCAGGAAGCAGTTCATTCATGAAGAGGGGAAGAGATGTAAATAGCTTTAGGTGAAATACCCTGTATGGCTCACAGCTTCAAGAGGCTCAGCATTCTTTAGAGAAACACAAGTTAAAATACTCATCACCCAGGCTTCTTACAGGGTTGATTATCACCAAATATGATGATGTGCCCTCTAACAAGGACACAGATCAGGAGAACCTTTGTATACTTCTGATGAGAATTAAGACTAACACAGACAATATGGAAAACAACACAGAGAGATCTCAGGAAAGCCTCAACATAATCACGAAATGATCCAGTGATCCTGTCTGTAGGTATTTATCCGGATGCTTTAAAAATCAGCATATCAAAGAAATGTTGGCACTTCCATGTTCGTCACCTTTCACAGTAGCCTCAGTAGGGACAAACTCAAGGCTTCAGTAGATGAAGTGGATAATATGAAAATCTGTCACTTGTGAGAAGACAGATGGAATCGAAAACCACTATGTTACACGAAATAAACCAAACAGAGACAAACATCACATGGTGTTATTTATGTGCAGAGTCTAAAATGGCACTTAAACATATAAGCAAAGACTGTAGCAGTAGCTACCAGAAATCTGATGGGTTGGGATAGTAGGTACAGAAGGCTTAAAGTCAAAGCATCAGCTTTGGGGGATCTATCACTGCAGGAAATAGAGTTAAGAGTTAAAGACTATATGATCGATTGTGTAGCATTAAGAGAATAAATTTCAAGTCTTATCAGTACAAAGTTGCTAAGCATTGGGATGATTGATAGGATAACTAGCTTAATTCAATCACTCCACAGAGACATATACATAAAAACCACCTTTATAATTTGTCAGTGTGTATTCAAGGGGAGAGAAAATCTCCTATCACTGTGAAGCAAACTGGAGTCTAGAGGTGTGCACAGCATCAGGACATGAGTGCGGTTCATCAAGCAGATACAGGAGAGGTAATTAAAGCATTTGGATCCTGAATGTATTTTAAAAATAGCATTGACTAAGTTTTCTATTTATTTCTATTTCTATATCTATTTATGTATAATAAAGAGCCCACTAATCCCTGTCATCCCCTTTCTATGTCATTGGGAAATGAAATGGAAGGAAGATCAGGGCCATCCCACACAGCTAGGAGGAGGAAATGACTTGTGCTATCTGCAGCAGGCAGTGAGTAAAGGCACTTCTCACCTCTTCTGAGGCAGAGGGATCCAGTGTGATTTCTGCATCTGATTTCATCACGTCTTGAGTTACTGATTTATACTCTGTATTTTTATCTACCAATCTATCAACTGAACAACCAACCAGAGAGTTTGCAGATTTTCATTGCAGGTTTTATGAAAGCCGAGGTGCTTATCCTGGCTATAACAATGTTGACAGAAACAAAGTTTTTCTTAGTGACTACTATTGATTATCTAGTTTTCATACATTATCTCGCCTAGTCATTATAGCAATGGGGGTGTTTCTATCATCATTGCTTCCTCTTAGCAAACGAGGAGGCAGAGACTCAGCAAAGATAGATGACTCCCAAAGTAACACAGTAAATGTTCCTATATTCGCTTCAGAACATCTTAGGAACTGTAACCCCCGCGTCAAAAGATCTTAACAAAGATGTTAATTTTCTTAGTAAGAAATAATCAGAGGACAAGTCATGGGTATACAAATAAAATATTTCTTTTTTTGGTAATCTAGAAATCAACAACAGAGTGAGGGAAGAGGGAAGGGGGAGGGGGACTAGGAAAATAGGGTAGAGGGGAGTAGGGGAGAGGGGAGTAGGGGAGTAGGGGAGAGGGGAGTAGGGGAGTAGGGGAGAGGGGAGTAGGGGAGTAGGGGAGTAGGGGAGAGGGGAGAGGGGAGTAGGGGAGAGGGGAGAAGGGGAGGGGAGAGGGGGGAGGGGAGAGGGGAGAGGGGAGAGAGGAGAGGGGAGAGAGGAGAGGGGAGAGGTGTGTGGAAGAAAGGCAAGCCTGCCGGACCTTCCTACCTTGTTGAGAGTGTTGAGGGCCGCCTGCGCTGCGGTCAGGGCTGGCTCGGCCTTAGCCAGGTCCTCTTCACAGTCTTTCTGTTTCTGCTGCACCTCCAGCATGATCAGGGCCACCTTCTGCTCCTCCTCGTCAGCAATGGCTTTCTCTCTGCTCACTTTGCTGGTCTCCACACCCACCACCTGAATCAGCTTGTCTGTATCTTCATTCTTGTGCCTCAGCTCCACTTCCTGGGTGGCAAGCTTCGCTTTCAGATCATCCACCTGCATCAGAGAACACAGAGCCCATGAGGAGCAGATCAGAGTCAGGGTGCTCACGGCTCCCTGGAACGAATTCTGTAGAACAGACCCGAGAGCTCACTCAAGAACGCACAGATGGAAAGCTGCATTCTTAAGTGAACCTAAACTCTTGGACTGGGGAAAAAGAAAAGGCATACAGGATATCCTTAGGTCTGGTGGACTATTCTGAAATCCACACATCTTCTCCTTGATGCCCAAATCATGTGGGACGCCTTTCACTTAATTAGCGCTTATGCTTGTTAAAACTCTACAGGGCGGCATCCATGTTTGCTGCTTGTACTAGACACAGTAACCAGGAAACGAAACCAGCTTAGGCATCTATCAACTGAAGAACTGTGAGAGAGGAGGAAGAGACCTTAAGGGAAACGGAAAATAAAGAGGAATAAAATGAATTCACGAGCAGAAACTGGGGGGAGGAAGTAGATTAGCCGGGGATGGTGTCTTGATTTGTTTCTCTGTTTCTGTGAGAAAATATTGACTAAAAGCAACTTGGGGAGAAAAGAGTTTTATCTTACAGGTTTCTGTCCTTCAGAAGGAAATCAGGACAGAAGCTTGAGACAGGAACTGAAGGCGAGGCCACAGAGGACATTGTTTACTGGCTGGCTTTTCATGGCTCATGTTGGGCTACTTTTCTTATTCAGCTCAGAAGCACCTGCCTAGGGTTAGTACCACCCACAGTGGGCTGGACCCTCCACCATCAATTAGCAATTAAGAAAATGCTCCACAGACCTGTCTGAAATTCCTCAGTTGAGATGCTCTCTTACCAGGTGACTCTAGTGTGTGTTAAGTTGACAAAACTACCCAGCACAGTGGCAGTGGGGGAAGGTGAAACATGAGGAAAATGTGTAATGAAATGTGTGAGGAGGCCATGATGAAACTCAACTAACTGTTTTCCATGCAAATACTAAAAATACTATTTTTAATTAAAAAAATAACTTTAAGTGCCATGTAGCCTCCTTCCACTCCTAGAACAAATTTAGAAGGAGCCCACATAAAACTGCCTAATGACTACTTCAGGAAGACAGCCTGCTTCCAGTCAGAGATGTAGGATGTCTGATTGATATCCTGTTGCCACAATTCAGAAAGACATAGTAACTCCTATGTCAGTGTGGCAGTTGCCTTCCTGATTCAATGGCTGGGACCTAATTAACAATAGACAACTAATAGTGGGATTATGTCACTTCCAATGGAGGACCAAAGAAATCCCTAACCTATCCCATAAAATGCTTACTTTGAGGGAAGACTGCCTTCTCTTCCCCAGGTAAACAAAATCTGGTCAGATTCTCTTTCTCAACTATAAAGCCTCCCTACTCCTCCCCCTGGGTCTTGCCTAAAGACAGGCACAGCTGTGGTGCCAGACTCCTGTGCTGTTAATATGCTCTGATTTGGTAGCTTTGGATAGCTTTCACGTGGGTAGGTTTTACTCATTTCCACAATCCTTAATTAATTACAAGTCGGTGACCACGTAAAGATTAGACAACTAGAGTACCAATGGTCATAGTCAGCTAGATTCCCTAGAATGTCTCTGATGTCAAATACCATGGGGAGGCATAATGACATCCTGTAAGTAGACTAGAGAGGGTCTAGTTTTCTGTGTCTCTTCAGATCAGCAGAGTGATGGTTTGAGACTGTGTTTTCTGGGTCAGCCCCAGCCCCAGTCCTAGCCCCAGCATCAGCATCAGCTCCAGCATCAGCATCAGCATCAGCATCAGCATCAGCATCAGCTCCAGCATCAGCATCAGCTCCAGCATCAGCATCAGCATCAACACCAAAATCATAGGTACCAACATCAGATTCAGCATTAGCATCATCATCACTGTCAGCATCAGCATAAGCACCAGCACCAGCAGCATCAACATCAGTATCAGCATTATCATCAACACCAGGACCAGCACCATTACTGTCGTCATCGTCGTCATCATCATCATCGTCACCATCATCATCATCGTCATCATCACAAGAACAAATTGACTATGCAAACACCTAGATCCTACTCCAGTCCCACTGAGTCAGAAACTCTGAGGTGAGGCCTTGAGGGCCCTGTTGATTCTGCTAGCCTAGGTTTGAGACAGGCTGGTCTAGCATAATGGCCTTTTCAAGTGCAAAGGGAAGACAGGCCTATTTATTCTGAAAAGCAAAGAAGCTGTTTGTGTTTGCAGTATGGCTCATAAACCTTGCGCTGCAGGCTGACCTCTTGCCTCTCATTTTCTTGCGGCGTATTGCATGCAACAACCGCAGATGACTCTGGAGCTCCTGGAACACGTCAGACAGATTCAAGAGCTTTATGATGCAAAATGCATAAATCGAAAAATAAAACTGAGGCTTAGACGCACTGATAATTCCCCTTTCATGGCAGATCAAAAGGAAGAAAAGGAAAGGGTGTAAAAAAAAGAATGTTCTTTAATTTGGTGTATTCATGGAAGCCAGAGCCCGTTTTAACCTCAGATAGAGGCTGCTCCTTGGAACAAGTCTTATATTCACGAATTGGAAGGTTAATCTGCTTCCATCTCCCGTTGTTCGGCTGCAGAGTTACTTCTGCAAGGACAAAGATGCAATTGTAAATCAAAATGATTGAGCAGCATAATCAACCCAGCAAACACACCAGTAACTTTTTGTTTCTTTTTAAATCTTGGGAGATTTGAGAAAATTGAAGTGTGTGGGTTTTTTATTTTTTTCTTCTTTTTTCTGTGAGGTTGTGGTTTTTTGCTGATTGCAGATATGGCTGTGACCTCAGGCCCAAGGTAAATAAACCTCTTCACCATGAATAGGATTTTAATAGCTCTTAAGCTGTGATGTGGAGTGACAGCAGGGTCCTGCCAGTCAGAAAGAGTTCACTCCCCAGTCACTACCAAAAAAGCCAGGAGCTCAGGTTCATTTTAGGATTCTTCAACAGAATAACAGATCAGAGAAGGCTGGTTTAAAGCTTTTGTTCTCTTACTAAAACATCCAAGCCACACTTTGCATTTCTCCTTACTTAATTCCACCAAAACAGAGTATTAAGGCAATCTCAGGAACCCAGAAAAGGCTCTTTCCCACAGTAAGGCTGGCTCCATGGATCAGAACCATGCTCTGTCCTCAGGGAAATGCCCAAAGAAAAGGTAAAGGCATGGGGGCTGTGGGCAAATCTTGGGTGTTTAAGGACCAAACACATACTGCCAAAGAGAGAGGCTCCTTCCCAGAAGGAACTACAGACAAGGGCATGAATAATTCCCTAAGCTTAGAAAGTGTTTTGGGAGGGAGAGCAAAACCACCCAGGATCAGCGGACAGTGCAGACATGGGTGAGGCACAGAGACAGGAACCAGCTTTGGAGTTCTGCTGGACAGAATGGAGGGAGAAAATCATAAATAGAACAATATGCAAGATCCCAGAACATAGCCAGGAACACAGTGTCAAACACTGTGTATTCGCTGATTTATTCATGCAACAGCTATTAAATTAGTGTCATTCTGTCCAGTCATTCTTGAGGTATTGCGTTCAAACAGACAAGAATTCCTGTCCTTACAGAGTTTGTAGCCAACTAATAGCAACAGACACAATTGATTATATAACAGCTAAGTAACTTAAAGGGTACGTCAGATAAGGGAGCCTACTATAAAGAAGCCTTAGGGTAGAATAACGAGGGGCAAGAGTAGAGAGAAGTGGCAATCTCTTCTGTAGTCATCAGAGTGGGACTTATTGGGAAGGTGATATGGAACCAAGACATGTATCGTGGAGATTCTAGAGAGATGTCCAGGCATAGGGAACAGTGACACTAAGTCCCAGTATATCTGAGAAGAGGATTCAGTGACAGGATGGCTGTTGACAGTTGCTTCAGAGATGGGTTAGTGGGAGATGAATTCTGGAAGCTAGAGAGGATCTATGAAGCCACTGGGAAGAAGAGAAGGGAACCATAAGATCTTGAGCAGAAAAGACATGGTCTGATTTGTGTTTGAAACCAATCACCTTGGCTGCTCATTTCGTGTCAGACAGCAGAGGGACAAAACCAGAAGCAGATTCGTGAGTTCTGAGGGCGTTATGACTCAACCAGGTCAAGACATCAGGAGCTCAGATGAGCTGGGGGCAGTGTAGGGAGTGACTGGGGAATGTCAATATATTGTGAAGCCTGAACTAGCGGGGCATTTTGATGTCTTGGGAGTGAATACAGAAGGAGAAAGGAATGAGCAGAGTTGAGGATGGCTCCAGGTATTTGGGCTGAGATGGATGATGGGAAATAATAGGAGTGGAAGATAATATGGAATGGAGGAGAGAGTAAGAATTCACTCTATCAGAAACAATCAGGCAGGAAGAGGGTTTTTTTTTTTTTTTTTTTTTTTTTTTTTTTTTTTTTTTTTTTGATAATGAATTGGTGAAATAGCCAAGTGGAAAGATTTTTGAGATAGATAGGAAACACACATAACTTGTGGATTCTTGGATGTGAGAAATTTCCAGTGTGAGTAATATCGGTAGCTAGAAATGGTAATCACAGATGTAGAAAATACAGAAGGAGAGAACTGGTGCTTGGCCATAGCAGATATTGAACCTGAGGCTAAGATTCTCCACTAGGCACACAGAGAGCTAGATTTAGCTAATGGGATAACCTGGCATTTGCTTTTTAAATAGAATTACCTCCACTATGAACATGAATATTGGTGCTTTCTTCATTGTCTATTCAAAGACATCTGAACAAAAGAAATATTAGTGTCTGCCACATGAGGTCAAGACATCATTCACATTCCTCATTCTCTGGTCACTACTCTTTGTACAAATAAACCAGCCATTCCCAGAGAGGAGGAAGCAGGGAGATGGCACAAGTGTTAGAGGAGGTGTGGAGAATGCTCTGAGGGCCTTGAGGTGATGAGGGGAGAAAGATAGTGGGGGGTAAGTGGAAGGTATCAGAAAATCTGGCATCATACTGGTAGTTATACTCTGCTTTTCTCTGGGAATTCAGAGACTGAAAAAAAAAAAAACAACCCAACAAAAAACAGAAGACAATGATTAAAAAAAAAAGCCCTTTCTACAGCACAGAGGCACATGTGGGAAAATGCTCGTGCATTGCCTGGAGTTCCCGTGCTCCAGTTTCCAGCTCTGAGACAGGCTGATGGTCATCACACAGCAACTTGATGACAGACACGGAAGTAATATCAATTTGCCTAGAGGAAAACCAAGAAAAAGAAAGGATGCCAACCCACAGAACAAACAAGGAAATGGTATATTCTAGAAGGCAGAGAATGAAACCATCAGCAGACTAGAGAAAAACGCCCCAAACCTGCTGGATTCAGAGGTTCAAAGAATCCCATGAGCCCATTTGTAAGAAACCAGACAAAGTAAGAAGCAATTGAGTGTACTGATAAGGAGGACACAAGAAAATGCTGTTAGGGCATTAAAGTGCAACAGTGTCATTAAAACTCCTATTGGAAGCACATGAAGCAGAAGCAATATTACATCCATAAAGCTAGTATTGTTGAAATTAACTTGAAGGCCTCTCCTGCAGTACAAAGTAAATGGCCAGCAGGATGACAGCCACGGTGAGAACATGAGCAATTCAGGCACAGGAACCAGTGCCATTCATGGCTCCTTGGGGCCAGCCCAGGCCAGATGAACGGAGCATGCAACAGCTACTGAATTAGTGTAGAAGAAGAGTACAAGAGGAGTTTTCTTTTCAGACTGTAAGAGCTCACTTCATCCCCTGAGTGAACTTAAGTCCCTTAGATACATTGTACTTTGAATCAAGAAACTAAAATGGGAGAAGAAAGAAAGTCCAGAGTGAAAAGCCCAAAAGCAGAATTCCAAAGGCAAAGTTTGTAGACAAGCGTAGGGACAGCTGTCTTCTGTTAATGTGGGTTGCTAATCAAGAGGCCCATGTATCTACAGGAACATATAATATTCTTCAAGAGGCCCATGTACCTATAGGAACATGTGATGTTTATCAATAGGGCAGCTATCTACAGGAACCTGTGATGTTCATGTTTATATGGTGAGTACAATGGCCCCTGAATGGTGCAAATTCACGAAATGCCATCACCCTGTTTAGCAGCTGACTTGGTTACTGCTAAACAAGATAGAAATGGGTCCTTGAGGGAAAGGTGTTCTTTGGTAAACATGGGTGGAGGCAAAGTAGGTACTGAAGCTCTTCCAGTCTGGAAGAATAGAATAGGGAGGAATAGAAGGTTGGAAAAAATAAGCCAGTTCTATTTGAAAGAGTAAATAGAAAGATACAGAAAGGACACAATGAAAATGGCCTTTTTAATAACCAACTACTTATAGAGTAAGAATGAATGAAATAAGACATGATTCATTTAAATAAGCACTTTTAAGGACAATTTAAGAGATACTGCGTGTGTGTCACACACACACACAGACACACACACACTGTTATAACCCTGAACCACTTCTTCCCATCATCTTTTTACTTTGGCTCTGAGTATGGAAGGTGTATGGTTTGGGTGTGACATGTTCCCCAAATGTTCATGGCACTGCAGTCCTTAGTGTGGCGGAAGGCAACTAGATCCTAAGACATCCATACTTACAAATGGATTATGCTGATTTTGTCTTTTGGGACAGGATCATTTTACATGATAATGGGTTGTTATAAAAAGCAAGCCCAGAATTTCCCAATTCCCTCTTCTGTATCCATTGCACATATCTGTGTGTGGTCCTACCACTACCACACAGCCTTCACTAGAGCTTAGCATAGAGTGGTGCTGTGCTTTTCTACCTCCAGAATGGTGAATAAAAAAACCTTTCTGCTCTTTATAAAGTATTGCACCTCAGCTATTTTGTTATAGCAACTCAAATAGACTATAACAGAAGGGCAGTGAATGAAAAGGAAAGAAAAATGGAGGAGAAAGAGAAGATGGCCTTGAGGAAGGGGAGAAAGTCCATTAGAGGATTCCAGCCCCAGTGGGCATGGGCAGACAAGACAGCAGCTGAAGCCATGTGCATCTGCTCTTGACTTTTGATCCTATTTCTGATGCTGTGGTGGCTTTAGATGACCACCGAAGGTTTTCAGACCTCAACTTTCAGTGCAGTGGGGCTGTTCTTCACTGGGCAGATGAGAGAGACATGGCTCACCTGGGCCGAGGTGCTGTGCAGTTTCAACAGCCCGTTCTCCAGCCTCTCCACCTTGGCCTGGAGCTCTTTTCCATTTCTCTCCAGCAAGCTCTGGTACAGTCTGATGAACTCCAGAAAGGACTTGGGTGTTGTGTAGTTGTATCGCTGCTCATTGGTCAGGTATGACTGGGATGTCTTGTTGACACTTATGTGGACAAAGGCCATGAACTTGCTAATTGACTGCTTCACCGCAGGCTAGCACCAGAAATAATGAGATTGAACATGATCACCCAACCCTTGACCATATGGAAAGTTATGTTCCATGGTTCTATCCAACCTCCAACTTTAACCTTGACCCCTGGATGCCTAAGGTGAGGTGGACCCTCAGGGGAGCTCTGTTCCCTCTCACCTCAATGTTCTTTGTATTCTGCAAGAATCGGAGGCTCACAGACTCTAGGGCCTCCTGAGGCCACTCATGGAACCAGTTGATAGCAGTACAGTTCACAATGGCTGGGAACTTCCTGCTTCGAATTCTCAGCTTGTTCCCCACAGGGGAGAAACAGAGAGTCACCTGAGATATTGGAAGTGGAGAGAGGACCAAAAAGTTGATATCAGAAGGGGAGGGACATGCTGAACAGGGTTAGACTTTCCCCATGCCAACCCATATTTATAGCCATATCAATAAGACCTGTTCATAAACTGTATGCTGTCAGTGCTGCTCAGCCAAAAGATCATTGTATCATCACCACATCATCTTGACACAGTCCAGAGGAGCAGTGTCCAATTTATCACATCGTGTAGCCACCTCTGGCAGTGTCCATGACCAACAGTCAGTCTTTCTGTACCTTAAGTTGTCGCTGGACTCTCTCTATGAAGAATTTCCAGCAGTTCTCCCTGCTGTCCATGAGTCCCTGGCTTTTGACCTCATTTCTCACATTGTTTATGATGTTCTCCTCTTCCTCATCAGAGTAGAGATCTGGGATCTCACCTGGGGATAAGTGGGGCACAGACATGTGGCTTTGAATCATGCTAATTGACATAATCACACAAAGAGAGTCATTTGGCATTAAGATATAGGTCGCTTGGTTTTCCACCATGTTCAACCTCATGTACTGGTGAAAGTGGGCATGTACCATATCATACCAAGACAGGGAACAAATGCATTCATGAAAGGAAGGGGTACAGGGTTTCTTTTTGTTATCTTGTGGTAACACCCCAACTAGTTATTTCTTCTTTTCTTCAAGGCATTTATTTACCAGCTACTATTTTATTGACCTTTATGGAAACTGGACCCTTAAGGAATCTTCTTCTTTGAAGGAAATATAAACCATACCTATGCATAAGACTTAGGGAAAAAAAAGGGCCAAAAGTAACATATGACTATGTGCATATGGTTAAGGAGAGGGAGGAACAGTCACTTCCTACAGGACACATGAAGCCAAGAAGGGACCCTGGAATGTAATGTGAAAACATAGTGCTTTAAGTCAACAGAGGTGGGGGGCGGAGTTACCTAAGAATTTAGCAGACTATATTTGCTGAACTAAGACTCACAAAACTCAGTATATGATTCTCATCTTAATTTTACATAGATTAACTGTTTATTAAAAATGGATAAAATGATGAGGAAAAACATTCTTAAGAGCTTTGAGTGAAAAAGAATTTTCTGAATGCAACTTTTAATCAACTTAAAAAAACTCATTTGATGCCCCCAAATGGACACATTTGGCATCTTTAAAAAAAAAAATGGCAAAGCACTAGCATGACCCAGGAACTACAAAGGACAGACAGCAACTCAGATTACTTACTTACTATATAAAGATATGCTTCACAAATGAGGATAGAAAAGGGGACTCCACAGTAAAGGAAATAAACACATGGTTAGGTGCCTACCCTCATTGTAATAACAAAAATGTTGACTAAAACTGCTCACTTTTTTGCTAATATAACTGAGGTTTGCAAATATGAAAAGACTCTATACTCACTCATAGTAACAGAGATATGTGTTGAAAGTATGCCAATTGTTGATTTTTAACCACATTGGCAAGATCTTAAAATGAGATAAAATACTTTACTGAGGCACTATATGGGAATATATTGTATGTTCAATCCCAGATGAATAAAATTTCAAAATCTAACAAATACATAAATTGGTATAGATAATAGGGATTTTTATGGAAATGACAAGATGTTTACATATTGGAAAACTTGATGAAAAGTTTGCTACATTAAAAGATTTAAGAAGCAAAACAGGGGTCAGTGAGATGGCTCAGCAGGTAAAGGCACTTGGTGCCTCTCCTAATGATCAGTGATTGATCTCTGGAACTCACATGGTCTTAAGAGGAGAGAGTTCATGAGTTCACTCCTTCATGTTACCCTCTCACCTTACATGCACTGTGGCACATGCACTTCTTTTTATTAGATATTTTCTTTATTTACATTTCAAATGTTATCCCCTTTCCCAGTTTCCCCTCCAAAAATCCCCTACCCCCAGCCCCTCCCCCTGCTCCCCAACCCACCCACTACCAATCCTTGCCCTGGTACTCCCCTATACTGGGGCATAGAACCTTCACAGGACCAAGGGCCTCTCCTCCCATTGATGACCAACTAGGCCATCCTCTGCTACAAATATAGCTAGAGCCACAAGTTCCACCATGTGTTTTCTTTGATTGGTAGTATAGCTCCAAAGAGCTCTGGGTTAGTTCATATTGATGTTCCTTCCATGGGGCTTCAGTTCCCTTCAGCTCCCTGGATATTTCTCTGGCTCCTTCATTGGGGACCTTGTACTCCGTCCAAAGGATGACTGTGAGCATCCACTTCTGTATTTGCCAGGCACTGGCAGAGCCTCAAAAGACACAGCTACATCAGGCTCCTGTCAGTACGCTCTTGTTGGCATCTGCCTAGTGTCTGGGTTTGGTGGTTGTTTATGGTGTGGATCCCCAAGTGGGGCAGTCTCTGGATGGTCATTCCTTCAGGCTCTGCTCCAAACTTTGTCTCTGTAACTCCTTCCATGGGTATTTTGTTCCCCCTTCTGTAATGGATCAAAGTATCCACACTTTGGTCTTCCTTCTTCTTGAGTTTCATGTATTTTTCAAATTGTATCTTGGGTATTTTAAATTTCTGGGCTACTATCCACTTATCAGTGAGTGCATATCATGTGTGTTCTTTTGTGATTGGGTTACCTCATTCAGGATGATATCCTCCAGATCCATCCATTTGCCTAAAAATTTCATAAATTCATTGTTTTTAATAGTTGAGTAGTACTCCATTGTGTAAATGTATCACATTTTCTCCATCCATTCTTCTGTTGAGGGACATCTGGGTTCTTTCCAGCTTCTGGCTATTATAAATAAGGCTGCTATGAACATAGTGGAGCATGTGTCCTTATTACAAGTTAGCACATCTTCTGGGTATATGCCCAGGAGAGGTATTGCTGGGTCCTCAGGGAGTACTATGTCCAATTTTCTGAGGAACCACCAAAATGATTTTCAGAGTGGTTGTACCAGCTTGCAATCCCACCAGCAATGGAGGAGTGTTCCTCTTTCTCCACATCCTCACCAGCATTTGCTGTCACTTGAATTTTAGATCTTAGCTATTCTGACTAGTGTGAGGTGAAATCTCAGGGTTGTTTTGATTTGCATTTCCCTGATGATTAAGGATGTTGAACATTTTTTCAGGTGCTTCTCAGTCATTCCATATTCCTCAGTTGAGAATTCTTTGTTTAGCTCTGTACCCCATTTTTAAATAGGGTTATTTGATTTTCTGGAGTCCACCTTCTTGGTTTCTTTGTATATATTTGATATTAGTCCTCTATCAGATTTAGGATTGGTAAAGATCCTTTCCCAATCTGTTGGTGACCTTTTTGTCTTATTGACAGTGTCTTTTGCCTTATAGAAGCTTTGTAATTTTATGAGGTCCCATTTGTCAATTCTCGATCTTACAGCACAGGCATTGCTGTTCTGTTCAGGAGAATTTCTCCTGTGCCCATATCTTTGAGGCTTTTCCCCCACTTCTCCTCTATAAGCTTCAGAGTCTCTGGTTTTATGTGGAGTTCCTTGATCCACTTAGACTTGAGCTTTGTACAAGGAGATAAGAATGGATCAATTCACATTCTTCTACATGATAACTGCCAGTTGTGCCAGCACCATTTGTTGAAAATGCTGTCTCTTTTCCACTGGATGGTTTTAGCTCCCTTGTCAAAGATCAAGTGACCATAGGTGTGTGGATTCATTTCTGGGTCTTCAATTCTATTCCATTGATCTACCTGTCTGTCACTGTACCAGTACCATGCAGTTTTTACCACAATTGCTCTGTAGTAAAGCTTTAGGTCAGGCAAGGTGATTCCACCAGAGGTTCTTTTATTGTTGAGAATACTTTTTGCTATCCTGGGTTTTTTGTTATTCCCAATGAATTTGCAAATTGCCCTTTCTAACTTGGTGAAGAATAGAGTTGGAATTTTGATGTGGATTACATTGAATCTGTAGATTGCTTTCAGCAAGGCACATGCACATTTTAATGTCTCACAATAAATAAGTAAATGAAATAAAATATTTTTAGAAGGATTAAAAGGACAAAACCATCAAAATAGAGGCAGAGTTTCTAATGTAAATGTAAAATGTACAAGGTCTGAAGTCTGAGATAGAGTGTTGTTGAAGGAAAGAAATGAAATCCTAGTAAGGAAAAGAGAGACATGTGCACATGGGCATAATACAGTGAATCCCACACCTGTCACAGAGACAAAAACACAGGGCAAAAATTGATCCTAACAGATACATCCCAGGAAAGACCTGGAAAAGCAGAGAATAGCTGGAAGGAGCTGATCACCCTGCCAGAAGCCAAGTCTCCCTGTAAAGCCAAGACTGTTAAAGCAATGTGAAATTGGTCCTGGGGTAAATTAACATAATAAAAGTGATGTATTTATGAGGTGACTCAGATAAAAGGAGTGACAACAGAATCTAATATTGAAGACTGACGTGCCATGGGAGAGACTAATAAGTAAAGATGCTAGGATAATTCAATATCAACACCACAGAGCAGTTAGATTACAGTTTGAAAATACATTCCAGGTAGATTAAAAACATAAATACAAAAAGGGAAGACAGGAGCAATTTAGATACTAAAATATGGGCATTGGGGTGGGACAGAACCCCTGAAAGAGAGAATGAGAAATCTAAGACATTTAAAATACAGTTTAATTTTGTGATGTTACACCCAAATTGATATGATGAATATAGACTTTAAAATGACATTTACCACCCATGCAATAAGGAGAGGTTACTATCCAAAATATAGAAAGAACCTCTATAAAGCCCTAAGAACCATCTAAGAGTCAACAGCAAACCCTGTAAGCACATGACACGTACCGGAGGGGTGGAGTTAATCAAAACAGATTTAGAGCTTGTGGAGGTTAGAAGGTAACTTAAAGGAATGAACTCCCTCTCAACTGGGTGGGTTACACATAGTGAAACAGGTCATCAGGATTGGTCGCAAGTGTTTTTACCCTTTATTTAATCTGTTTGGTCCCGTGAAGGCTCAATGCCCCAGTGTAGGGGAATGCCAGGGTGGGGGGGTGGGATGGGATAGGGGGTTTCTGGAGGGGAAACCAGGAAAGGGGATAGCATTTGAAATGTAAATGAATAAGATATCCAATAAAAGAAAAAAGAAAAAGGAAAAAAAAGCCAAATTAAAATACATACATACATACATTCATACATACTTTGAGTTGCATATAGTTCAAAGTGCCTTGCGCAATGGGAAAGGAAAATGAGATTTCACTCATTCATTGACAACCTAGTGTCAGAAAAATGGAAATTCGTTAAAGGTGGGAGGAAAAGATATGGGGAATACCATAAAGCTCCCCACAGCAGGGCGGCCAATTAGCATTACTACTCTTCTTGGTAAAGATGAAATGCAGATAATCAGACAACCAAGCCAGCCAGCCCCTACTTAAAGAAACTCTCATACACACAGGGGAAAGTTTTAATCTTTCAACATCATTTCCAATCCAAAGAGTGTTCCCCCCCCTGGTTTTGAATGTTCAACTTATTTTGTAAAGAAAATAGTCAACGTGGGGCTGATACTGTGAATATTGTGAATTTTATTCTTCAGATAATTTAGTCTAAGGGATCTAAGACTTGTTTGAATTTCACGTCAGAGGAAAAAAAATGTTTATATTTAGATAAGGAGAGACAGGTTTAGACACGTTTGAAAGCCAGGAAGCAAATGAGGCAGAAATTGAAAGAAGAGATGAGACAGAGAAAAATTCCAACTTGGGTTGTATCCTGCTCAGGTAGAAGGGCTGACTTTAGAAGGGTAGAAGGGAACTGATGAAGGCCAGGGGCACATTGCAATGAAACTCAGACTCTGTGAGGTCTGGGGAGACATGAGACTTGTGTGAGGACTGGGGAGACGTGAGGTTTTTGCTCAGTGGCGAAACTCAGTTGAAAGGAGGAAGGAAGCAGCAGACTAGCTGGAGAGTTGAAGACCATTGTCATGGTGTGAAGGCTTAGGGAGTATCGTGGCGCCAGGGATGCCCTTGTGCATTGCTGGAACAAACCATAAGGTCAGCATAGTGCTATCTGGACCCAGAACCACCCACAAGATCCTGATAGGTCCTTAACTCTTATGAGCTTTCGTTTCTTCTCCCAAACCAGCATGCTAATGTTAGTGTTGCAGCAATGCCAGAGATGGAAAAAGTTCTTAGGGTCACCCTGCTCATTCTCCTCTCCTGAGGACTTGAGGTCTCCAAAGTGGGTAGTTTAGCCAATGGTCTCCAATACTAGCTGCCTGGAATTATGATCTTGTCAATCACCCGACCTACTGCACATCCCTGAACTACTACCTCACCTGGAGGAAGCTTGGCTAATGTCACTAACCCAGGTAGAAGTTTTATGCCAGATAGCCTGAATTATTTAAAAGGTCAAAATGGGGCTGAATAGATGGCTCATCAGTTAAGAGCACTGGCTGCTATTTCAGAGAGGGTCAGGGTTTGAATTCCCAGCAGCCACAGGTGATATGATAGCTCATACCACCTAATTCCATTTTCAAGGCATCTGGCAATGTCTTTTGGCCTCTATGGTAGTAGGCACACATGTGGTGCACAGTTATATGTGCAGGCAAAACAAACACAAAAAATAAAAGTACACAAAAGTGAAAATAAAAATAAAAAAGTAGTTATGCCTATAAATACCTTGTGTTATCATTTGTCAAAATTATGGACTTCCAAATGAAATAATATATTTCAGCTCTCTTGATTAAAAAAAAGGAACCAGAGAAAACTTCTAGAAAAATAAGAGTACTTAGTGTGCTGGGAGTGTTGGGGTTCAGGGCACAGCTTGTGTTGTATTAGACAGATGGAGTTGGCTTGTGCCACCCTCACGGTTTCAGCAGTGGGCTGGGTTTCCAGCTCTGTGGCCTCTGCGCTCCTCTGCACTTCCTTGTGTGTAAGTATGTTATAGCCCTCCAGGTAGGGTATGGATTCCCCTTGATCTAAGACATTTGTAATTGACTGGTTCACATCCTTTTTACCTTTCCTTCATTTGAAAGATGCAAGGTTGATGTACTTTTGATGTTTCTCTAAAAAATGCTGCATATTGAGAATAAGAACTACGGCCTGCAGGCTAAGTTTGTTTGCTGTCTCTTTTTGGTGTGTCCTACAAGCTGAGAATGGAACATTTTTAGGCAATCTTTTATGTTTGAAATAAAGCAATATTTAGTGGCACACAAAACTTATGTGAAATTCAACATTTTATCGCCCATGAATCATTTTATTAGGTACAGCCATGCCCTTACAGTTACATAGAGCTTTGTTTATGCTTATTTTTATACTTCAGAGACAGACTTGAGTGGTTATGACAGAGTCCAGGTGACCTGAAAAGCCTTGTAGAGAAGGTTTGCTGCTCTGAACTTGTGAGCATCCTCAGTGACAAGATGCCCAGAGCTCTGGGGGCATTAGGAACGCATCCAGGTTCATCAGCTCCCCATGATTTCCTCAAGATCCTGAGAACCTAGAAGATCACCGGATGCAATATCTAGCGACATCTAAACTATGAGCAAAGTTCCCAATTTCAGATGCACCCTTCGATTTCTCCTGACAACATTCATGTCATTTATTCTGTGCTATATGTTAATACATGATTTGATAAAAGCTGTGTTATCTGTATAAAGGCAGAAGCTCTTTAAACACCTCAAAACCATCCTTGTAGGGCCTAAAGTTGGGCCTCTCCATCTCTACCCACAGGCACTTACAGGCTAAATGCTATAGCATCTTGCAAACTGGATTAGCAATATGCAATTGGGGTGTTTTGGTGGGACTCTGATACCTGGGTATGGTTCAGTCAGTTCGAGCTTGGGATGAAAGGGAAGTGTTTGATTCAGTATTACACTTGCTTGTCAGATTTGATCCCCACCTAGATCCTGTGGTTAAACAACAAACAAACAAACAAACAAACAAACAAACACACAAAGCCAAAACTGCTTCCTTTGTCCCCGGAAGAAAAATCAGGGGATTGTGATTGCCACTTGACTGCCCATGTTCCTCACTATGTATGGCATGAAAACTTACCAAAACATACTATTCTATAGTCATACCTAATATCTCACAGAATGTCACTTAGAATCCAAGAGGCATTAAGGACTAAGAAGGACATTGAAATAAAAGTTTGCAATGGATCTAGTTTTGTTAGCTTTCCATCCTAAACTAGATAGTAGATATTTAGTCATTATGTTTTTGTGTCCCTAGATTATTTGGCACTGTAAAATTAGCAAACAACTGATAGTATAGTTTTAGTGTCTTTAAAATTATAATCTTGTGTTAATATAGTGGGAATGAGTGTAGCCACCGATCTTTCAATAGGACAAGGCTACTCCTAGTCTTGAGTGTGGAACAGTGAAGGCATATTACCAATAAGACACTTGAGTGTTCAGATATGGGTGAAGAGGATATGATTCACAAGGAACAGTGGAGGCCAGGATTCTGGAATGAGCCTGCTATGTGACATCAAGGAATTAGGGACTGCTAACTCATAATCTGGCAATGAGGGTAGCAATGGGAGAAGGGGCAGCAGAGAGACTGTTTCCCTATACCAAGGGGATTTGGGTTGCATACTGTTCCCAGTTAGGAATTAATATGGGATCCTGGTTTAGACAGGCCCTGCCTCAACTATTATTCCAAGGGGTTGCCTGGGTTGGAAGGACATAAGTTAAGAGGTGTCAGAATTTGTCATAGCAAACATTGACAAAATGGGGTAGTCTGGATAGAAAAGATATGGATTCAGAGACGGATGGAGAGAAAACAGCATCAGTTTGCTATCTCATGGATACAGGTATTAAAGGAAGGGCTAACACTGGGGGCAGGGATCACTGATGAAGAGACTAGAATGCAAGAGAAAACAAGAGGTTGATCATTTAGGCTTTTCTTCTTCTGGTCTTTTTGGGGGGAGGTATTGCTGTCATGGCTTGATTTTGACAGTGATGTCATAATACTAACAAATGAAAATGCACAGGAGAAAACACCATAGCCTAAGGCATGAGGTCACTAGCTCTATGAAGCAGACCTTTGCAGGAGGGTGGAATCAGTAGCACACACTCGTACTTTTACAGCCATCCTGACTTGTAGATAACTACCACGTACTGAGTCATTGGCAGGGACACCCAAGGCCCAGCCTTTCATGGTGGCAGAGTTCTCTCTCTTGTCTAGAACCCAATTTTTCTGATCACAAGGTATAGTTTCCTTTTTCCACTGTAAATTCCAACAACCAAATGATCAGACAATCCAACGGAACTGAAGGATTACTGAGAAATGATTTAGAACCTCCATGGACTTGGTTGGACTTGTATCCAGTGGCTTTCCAGTCTGAAATTATTTATTTGAAGGTGAAAAGTAGAAGATATGCTCTAATCCTCCTTCCTAAGGTTGCTCATTTAAAAGGGAGAACATTATAAGAAGAAAACAAACAAATCCAACTTGCTGCCCCACTTAAACACATAGGCCCAAATCAGGATTTTAGGAAAACCAGCACCTTGAAGGGAAGATTGGGCCAGCAGGCTTGCATTTTATTCAGTGAGACTTCAGAAATTACTCTAATCAGCAGAGTTGTCTTTTAAATGAAATAAATTAAAGATACTTCACTGAGGAATGAAATTTCAATGGGCTAAAATCAAACAATGTTGGAGAAGGTGACCTGGCTGGATTGGCGCCAAGTGAAATCCAGGGTGAAGCAGGCACCATGCCCAACATCTCCAAATCTATAAGTTTTGGAATCTTTGTTTTACTCATTTAGTTTTTCAGAAATTAGGCTTTAAGATAGAGTTATTATAGGAGGAGAATTGGATTCCTATCTCACTCAATACAATAATAATTTTTAAAAAAAGGTTGGTGATGTTGTAGATCAAATATGATGATAAAATGTTAAAGATCACATTTAAGAATGGAAACATTTGTTATTGGGGGCATAAGAGCTAGCAGGAAAATTCTCTAGTATAAAGTTAGTTTAAACAGGATCAATTGGGAAAGATGTAAGTGTAGGCTCAGGGTTGTTCTAGGAGGCAACACAGTGAGGAATCCAGGGCAGAGATCCTCCCTTAGAAACAAGCCATTACAGAACCTGTTAGTGCATGTTCTGGGCCAGAAGCCAGGGCCGCTTCATGGAATGACTGTCAACTGCCATGGGGGGCAATGCTATATGCCATGAAGGAGACAATGACTCTGAAACAGTGACATCATCCTGGAATGTGTTAATGTTCTTTATGACCTGACTGACTTTTCTGATGTCAGACCACTCCTCTACCTTTAAATGACTCCAACTTTGTTAGTGGTAACCAAGGGTAAAGACTTTCTTACCAGATGCCAGGAGGTCATTGATGAGCACCAGGAACCTCTCGTCAGCCACATGGGCATCAGTCATAAGGAACACTGTACTGAGATTTTTTACCCCAGCTTTCAGACAGAGGCTGGCCAGGTCCACCTGCAAGATCATTAATGTCACAGATCCCTCAGAAGAGACAGACAACTCATTCCTCAGGAAAGGAACCATTTTCTTATCTATTTCAGTTGGAAATAAAACAAGATGACAGTGAGAGGCTGGGAAGAACACTGCTTTTCAGCAAGAGGCAGGGGAGATATGTCATGTTTTTAGGTATCAGTTCAATGGAGGTGAACAATTAAGATCACATACTGGGGTTCTTAATTCATACAACTACAGCTGCTGATACACTACAGCTGAGATCCTACAGAAAGTTAATGAAGGTGGTCCTTCCCAATGGTCAGGTGTGGTCCTTGCTCATCTGTTTTACTAATGTCATCAAGTGAGGGAATGACTTGTTCCAGAAGGGGCTACCTGTATGGGAATGAATGCATCCTATATTAGCAATGCCTTCTACTCTTATGACTGGCTCCAGAGAAAGATTTGATTGAAAAAAATGTGCTGGGAGACATAGACGTAGGTGTAAACACAAAACCATGCAGAGGAAACCTAGTCAAATCTGAAGATGGATGAAATCTGAGGAATGGGGACTTGATCTCACCCCAAGGTACAAGCACATCTCTTCCTCTTGTCTTCTTCCAGTGCATAACCAGTTTGAAGACCTATATATGCTTCCCCTTCTCTTTCTCATGAGCATTCTGAGGAAACAGCACCTACTCTCTGAACTTAGCAAATTATCAGACACTTACACACTCTTCTTCCATTGATCAGATCCTATCCAATAAAGATTCTCAAAACTATTCTTGGTCCACAATGAAAATAGACTTTAAGAACCAGTAAGGCTCTAAGCTGTAGCAGTCCTGGAAAGGGTTTCAGCAAATCAACCCTTCACTGTGTTAATGTTCTTTAATTATGGCCTGAATTTGGCCAGTGTATTCGGTCTTGGCTATTTGAACATAACTCTTACAAAGTTGTACATTACACCGTACTATGCTCCTTTCTCTCTAGTGCCCTTCATAATTTATTTCCTAATAACCCTAAACATTCTTTTACTGTAGAATTACTGTAGTGTTCAAATAACACGTCAAAGGCAACCAAGTTCTTTTTTGATTCATGGTTCTTAGCCCTCCTTTTTGCAGACTGATCTAAGATTTCTCAATTTCCATTAGGATCACCCAGAGGATGCTTTGAGCAGTCCCAGTGCCCATGTGGTTCCCCCATGTGAGCTAAATCTGAACAATTTGGGAAGGGAGGCAGGCATCAGCATTATTGGAATATTCCTAGAGATTCTGATCTATAGCCAGGATTATGCCATT
Source organism: Mus musculus (assembly GCF_000001635.26). Lineage (NCBI taxonomy): Eukaryota > Metazoa > Chordata > Mammalia > Rodentia > Muridae > Mus > Mus musculus. The sequence continues at coordinate 65,967,031 of NC_000077.6, forward strand.
CTGTAAATGCCTATTTACCATCCACTAGCTTGTCTTTGGAAATATGACGAAAGACCATGAGCCTGATTTATGACCTTGGATGCAGCTGGTGTTAACAAAGGGCTGTGGCTTCAAAGCAGAAGAGAACATCTGCTCTTATCACTGCCTGAGAGATGATGAGTGCAGGTGGGTAGGGTCTGGCTCAGGACTGGCTGGAGTTCTCTCAAGAATACTAAAGGCAGTTCCTGATGGGATTTATAACATGACTTTCTAAAAGTGACATGGCTCTGGCTTCGGATTCAAAAGACTGCTGGACAAGTGGCCTTTAAAAGTGGTGTATGCTTCCTTTCTTCATTGTCCAGAGCATAGACTATGACTTCTATGTGCCTATACCCTGAAACCAGGAAATATCATAGAAGGTCCCAGAGGCAACGGTTATTCCTGTCTATTACAATATGAATTTCTTATAGAACTTGGACAGAATCTCTGAATCCTTCCCAAGTCTATAAGAGCAGTTAACAAACTGTGTGCTAAATTTGAAACAGATTGGACAAGAGCCAAGCCACACTGATGTAAAAGATGAGGCTCCACAGATGTTGACCCTTGAAAAGACCTGTTCTTCTGCTGAGTCTAGTGAGAAAAGAAACTCATATATTACCAGCATAGGTACTAAAGAGAATATGGTTCTGGGTAGGAAATATGGAGAACCAAGGAAAATGACAAGGATTGTAGGTGGCTGGTGACTGTAGGTGGAGAGAAGCAGGGTGTTGGTGGTTTGAATAGAAATGACCCCCATAGACTCATGTGTTTGAATGTTTGGTCAAGGGAGTAGTACTATTAGGAGGTACGGCCTTGGAGTAGGTATAGTCTTATTGGAGGAAGTGTGTCACTGTGGTTGGGCTCCAATGCTCAAGGCAGGCCTACTGTAACTCTCCTTTCTTGCTGTCTACCAATCCAGATGTAGAACTCTCATCTCAGTTAGCTCTCTAGCACCATGTCTGCCTGTATGTCTTCATGCTTCCCACCATGATAATGAACTAAACTTCTGAACTATAAGCTAGCCACAATGAAATGTTTTCCTTTATAAGAGCTGCCTTTGTTACGATGTTTCATCACAGCAATAGAAACCCTAACTAAGACATAAGTTGGTATCAGAAGTGGGGTATTGCTGTGACAGGCCTGATCATATTTTTGTTTGGAGGAGTGTGGACTTGGAAACTTAGGGTTAGGAAACCAGTGGAATGCCTTAAGCACACTTAATGGACAATTCTATTAGGAACATGAAAGACACTGGGTCCGAGGGTAATTTGAACTGTGGAGGCCTAGCTCAAGTGGTTTAAGATAAGGAGAATATTAGTATGTGGCCTGGATCTTGAGATATTTTGGTGAAGAATGTGGCTGCTTTTGCCCTTGCCTGAGGAATCTGCCTGAGGGTGAATTGAAGAGTTTTGGATAAATTGTATTGGCAGAGGAAATTTCAAAACAGCCTAGTATTGACTTTGTCTTGTGGTTATTAGTGTTCACTCTTATGAAGATCAATAATGAAAAGGAACCAGCTGAGCAAAGAAAAATACAAAATGTACAGATCAAGGATAAAATGGGTACCAAAAATCGGAAGGTAGCTAAATCCCATGTTTAAGGAGATAAATACATTAAAGAAAAGCCTTATGTTAAATGGAATTAAGAGAATAGTAACCTCAGGCAAGCCCCTGCCCAGCTAAGATTACACTTGTGGAAAGGAATTAAAGAACAGCTTAGGACTGGATGTGATGGCACACACCTTTAATCCCAGCACACCAGTAGAAGAGGCAGGTGGATCTCTAAGTTTGAGACCAGTCTGGTCTATTGATCAAGTTTCAGGACAGTCAAGTCTAGGCAGGGAAGGAAACCATCAAAAACAGAAATCCAGTGAAGATACAATTGAATGATGGGGCTATATTCTAGCCCCAGCAGCTTCAGTCATATAGTTCAAGGATAGAAGAAAAAGACTTTTGTGACTAAGGAAAGCTGCTAAGGCCAGGCAGGTATCAGGGGTGTCCCTGTATGGAGGCCTAGAATGACAACTGTGTGAAGATATGAAGGTGAATTATGGATTGTGTTGGGAGACCCCAAATGTTGGAGATCTCAGAGCTTTGGATACATGCTGAGGAAAACTTCAAATAAGGAGTTGATCCAGACCAAGAGAAAAAAGTTTGCTGCAGTCAACAAAGCTTAAAGGAGTTGGAGATTTGAAGAACAGTTTAATATCAGGCACAGAGATGCAGAGCTTGGAGTTTGTCCAGCTGGGTTTTGGTCTTGATTTGGCCCAGTGTTTTCTCACTATGTTCCCTTTTGGAATGGTAAAGTTCATCTTGTGCTACTGTATGTTGGAAGAATGTTGTCTGTTTTTAATTTTGATATTTTTAGGGGATTAGGGCTAGGAGATTGCATGATCTCAGAAGAGACTTTGAACTTGGGACTTTTACACAAGTTTGAGACTGTTAAAGGCTATGGGGACTTTTGAAATTGGACTGACTGCATTTTTGCATTATGTTATGGCTATAAGCATATGGGGGCCAGGGAGTAGGGTTTTGCAGTTTAAATAGGAATGTCCCCCCATACAGAGTGGCACTATGAGGAGGTGTGGTTTTGTTGGAGTAGGTGTGGCCTTTTTTGAAGAGGTGTGTCACTGGAGGTGGGCTTTGAGGTCTCAAATACATAAGCCAGGCTTAGTATGACTATCTCTTCCTGGTGCCTACTATCTAGATGTAGAACTCTCAGCTACCCTTCAGCACCATGGCTGCCTGTGAGTCATTGTGTTTTCCACCATGACGATAATGGACTAAACCTTTTAACTATTAGCTAGCCCCAATTAAATAATTTCCTTAATAAGAGTTGCTGTGGTCATGATATCTCTTCATAGCAATAAAAATCCTAAAGAAGACACAGAGTCTCCTCCTACGCTGGCCAAACTTACCTTGAAGTCAGGGATTTGGTAGCCTTTGCGAAGGGTGATCTGGAATACATCCATGGAACTGATAAAAGCTGCCAGCTTTGTCAGACTCTGCTTACCACTCCCACCTACACCAACTAGCAGGGCATTTCCTCGAGGGGACTCCAGGATTCGGTTGATGTGACAGCTGGAAAAGGGTAAGCAGAGACATATCACAAAGTCCACTGTCCACAGTGAGAAGCACAAGGGGTGTAATGATTGGAGAGGTAATGGGAGCCTCTCCTGGAGGCACAACTGAACTTGGGGAACTTTCAGAGTTTGCCCTCAAACATGGTATCATCTTCTTGCTCAAGTGCACTGAAATTGTCATGGCTTTCCATAAAGCTAGAAGCCTAACTGGCGAGAGTTAGGGGAAATGGCCAGGGAAGGCTGGCAGGACTGAGAGGGTGAGTGGTGGAGTTGGAGATGGACTCAGGTGATTTTCTTCTTCTCTATCACTGGACCTGCTGCTTCCACATTGTCCCCTTTCTCACCTATTTGTGACTTTGGGTAAAAGAAGAAGCATGAAAAAGGAGAAAAGTAGAAAAAAAAAAAACAACACTGCTACTAGGAAAATAATCATAGAAGGCTCAAGCCTTAAAGACAAGGCTAGAAGTATCCATCTCATGAAGAATAAGAACAAATTTAAAGCATAGGAAGAAAGTAGGGAGTTCAGGCTTGAACCTCAGTCCTATAACCCTTCCCGGATGCTGATATTCAAGCAATGGATATTTGCTGGTGGATTCTTTCCCTCAAACATCTTAGAATTCCCAGTATCAGTTTCTCTACCTCAGCAGTGAGAAAGTACTTCAGGTCTCCTCTGGGCTTAGATCAACACCTATGAAGGAAGCCACTACCAACCCAAGAGTCCTTCTTCAAATGATACACCTGCAGCCTCCTTCAGACTTTCTTTCTAATCTTCCATTAATCTTCACCAGCAGTGGATCTTATATAAGGCACCTAATAGCTTCTCATTATACAAAATATATAAAATACAGGAAAACCCCCACAATTCTATTGTCTAGCAATAAATCCTACTGACATTAATTTTATGGCCTTGCGGACTAGTGTGTCTAGATGTCTGTGAATATATATTTGGAAATTACATCTTAAATGTCAATGCATTTCTATCCTGTAGCTTTTAAAATCCAAGGGCAGCTTATATACTGAGCATAATGTTTTGTTTATTTGTTCCAAGTCCTGGTGATTAAACTCAAGTTCTCAGAATGATACATGGTGCTCTACCACCAAGCCAACTCCTAAACATTGGGTACAGTGTCCTGAGACCAGTTTTTCACTTAGCAGTAGATTGTGATGACTTTTCTAAGCCATTAAGCAATTTGCTAGACCATGCCTTTGATGGTACAACACCACCATATAGAATTTCAATATTGTATTGATAATAAAAATACAATAACTTGCTTGTCTGAAATATCCTACGATTGGATACTTAGGCTGTTTCCAATATCTCTAGATTCATATAATGTGTTATAACATTTTGTTTATATCTCTAATCATTTCCTTGGGGTGAGCTTCCTAGATATAAAGTTGCTGAGCCAAACAGCAAGGCAATTTTTAAAAGGCTCAGGAAATTTAACGGGGGGTGGGGGGAAGCTGCTCAGAATGGCGGTGCCCATCTGTGCTCTTTTCAAGTAAAACTGATCCGTAATGCTGAAGGGTGAGAACACACTGGGCTGTATTCACTGAGCTACAGTGTAAGCCAGTACATTCTAATGTTGGTGATCTTGGACAAAAAAGAGTGCCACATAGCTAGCTGGTCTTTGCTACTTTTGTGGATTCTTCATTTCCCCACGCTTTATCCCTCTGGTTTCTCCCACAAACACTAGGTAGGAGAGAAACAAGGATAGAGGAGGAACTATTAAAATCCCTGGACCTAATTTCTTTCCTTTTGTGTCTTCTTTGACCATGGCTACTAGCAAACTGCATCCAACCTCCCTAAACAACCACCAACCACCAACCCTACCTATCGGGGCTCTAGCATTTATATGCCCTTTGGAAAGTTCCCAGAATTCCAAATGCCCCCCAAATCACAGAAACTATCTGCAACTGGCAAAATCATACCACGGCTCGAGCACAAGGTAAATCACAGTCAGCTAAAGCCCCACATCCAACTTCTGGGATTAAAATAATAACACATTCTTATAATATTTCCACGTTTTTGAAGAAACCAAAATTCCAAAATTGTCAGTACAGTGTGAGAATCAGAATTGGGGTGTGACACTTCTGGCTAAGAATCAGAGGATCTACTTGAGTTTGGATCCTGTACCTCTGCATTCCTGCCTGCGGTTAAAGATGCTACAGTAGATGCTCCGTATTCAGTGTAAACAGTGGTGAACACTTAAGGTCTGACTAAACTCAGCACAGAGCTGGTGCTTGTGAGTAGTTTTAGAAGATGTCTGACTCAGCCATAATCAGCATAAGAAATGGTGAGTTGGCAATGCCTCACCCCTGCGTAGTTGCTGTTGGGATGGAAACCCTTGAGTAGGTATTTGTGCATCAACAACCCGGAAATAGCACACTCTTGCCACGACCTTTTCATGTACACATGCACACATATATCTGAAAACTTTAAAAGCTAAATATTATAGTTTTAATGTGATTTTCTAGGGAATCGAATACTTTTCGTGCATACAAATCACAACGTTTTTCATCTGTGCATCTTCTGTTTTTCCCCACAAGGCTCCCTTCTAAGGCCCTTTCATGGGAATTCTAAGCTCCCATCAGTTTTTTACTTCCACCCTTTTGTTTTCTGTCTTAGACATAGAGAAATGGTTAGGACTTAAAACCATACGTCACTGAATTCTGTGTGGCTAAGACTTGTCTGCCTAAAATATCCAGGAGTTACTTATTGGTCTACATTTACATCTTTTATTAGTTCTCCTTTTTACTCCACTTATTTAATTGTGAAACTTATGCTCTGTCATTATCAGCTAGATTTACCCTTCCCTCGCCCTTCTATTAAACTATCATTTCCACATGCCTAAAGAGTGTGCAACATTCACTTTGTGTCCATTACAGAGCAAGCACATTGAAGCTATCCAATACAGTTTTATTACACTGAAACAATATCCAGTGGCTTGTGCTCAGTCTCACATATAAGACACTGTTTGTAATTCTTCATTATGCTCTGTATGGGAGATTGTTTCTTTTCTGTGTCTGAATTGGTGTCTGATGCAAAGAGACACTGGTACCAAGTATCCAGGCTCTATCTTCTCATCCAGGAAAGATGGAGGCTAGACTGGATTCCTGGAGGAGAGATGCAGGCTTGGAGGAAGAATTGGAGTACAATTGGGTTTCTGTGTTGCCTGGTTCACAGTTCTGTTCTTGAAGGCCTGGATTCAGCACAGAATGGGCTATGCTACTCAATATTTAGATGAAAAATGCATCCTTAGTGATGAAGTTTCTGAGTTAGTATGGGTAAGTTTGCAGCCGTCAGCATTAGACTCCAGCTGCAGCTTCATTAACAACCTCTGACAAGGGCAAGGGACTCTGAATTTAAATTACAAAATTTAAAAAGAAGATCAATATTCTAGAGGACTCCTGGGCCAGAAAACCAAGACTGTCTGTGTTAAGCCTATCACTGAATTTCTGAGAGATTAAAAACAAAAGCTGAAGATGCCCCATAGCACAGCTGGAGGAAGCTGAGTCTTTGAAGATCTCTCTCTCTTTCTCTCTCTCTCTCTCTCTCTCTCTCTCTCTCTCTCTCTCTCTCTCTCTCTCTCTCTCTCTCCCTCCCTCCCTCCCTCTCTCCCTCTCTTTCTGGAGGACTAATAAGGCATTTGGAACACAAAAGCAGTATATCCAAGGTTTGTGTGAATTTTAACTATTGTGATTCTAAGAGGGAAAAAGAACATGCTAAAAATACACATGAAGAGAAAAAAAAAATCAAAGAAGAAAAGAAAAAGTTGGATGAAGATTATTCCAAAGTTAAGTGAAAGGTCCAGTATCAAGACTGCAGCAAGGACAGAGCAGAATCTGCTGTTGAAGGGAGTCATCAGAGGGGCAGTCCGTTTCCAGAGAGAGAAGAAGGTACAGAGTGAGGCCAGAGTGCTTCCCGGAAGCTGAGTAGGGTAGCTGTGTAGATATTATGCAGTGCATAAACATATGTTAGATGGAGGGATGGGTGGATGTTAAACAAAGTGGAAAATCAGGAGAGACACAGCTCTTGGTCAAGGAGCATGAGGTGTGGACCTGGTCAGAGCATTTGACCTGAGTGAGTGGTAGGTCCGCCATGGGTACAGTGAGAGCTGCTTTGTTCCTGTGGCAAGAAGAGCCCGTTGAAGAGAGAATAAGAGGCAAGAAAGGGCAACAGGTATAAACTGCCTTTTTGATGGGTTCTGTTGTGCAGAGGTGCAGAGAAATTGGGGTCAGTAAATGAAAATGGAGATCATGCTAATGAATACCTTATTATATTTCTGACAAGTGAGAATGTTTGCATATGCTGATACATGTGACCCAGAAATTAGTGATAGGGTAAAGGGAAAGGAGGAAGGGGAAGGGAAATATCTACAGGAAGAAACAAAGTTACCTTGACAATGAAAGGGGATGGGACGCCATGACAGGTAGTGTGATTGGCCATCAGAAAGAACAGGGTGACTCTTGAGGTGAAACAGGAAGGCTGATTGGCCTTTGTGCGTGGAATGCTTGAGGCAGTGAGGCAGGGGGTTTTCAGGTTGGTGAAATGTGCATCATGGTGAGCATGAGCATTCTATTCTAGTTACTTTATTATCTCAGTAAAATAAGAGATGCACTCTCTCGCTGTAACTGAAGGCAAGGCAGGGATGACAGAGATTGAGGAGAAAGGGCAATCAGATCCATGCAGTTATCTCAGGAAGCTAACAGGAATGGAGTTCCCAGAGTAGGCAGGGAGGATTTCAGGCCACAATTAGGGTCTATCTGATATGTGGCCACAGAGATGAAGCAACATTAACCATCATGTTTGCGGGATTTTCCTCAAAAAATCGGGAGAGGGATGGAATAGGTGACAGTGTGGTTTAATGAGAGTTGTGTTTGGTCCCACACAGACACTCTGAGAGGAGAGTTAGAGAATCCTGGATTGGGATAGCCATCTGTTAACCAAGAAGATGTGACAGGGAAATGGGTCCAGGAGAATGATTAAAGCATCTGGCACATAAATGGAAGTCTTGGTGAAGTTGAAGAACAGCAAGCATTTGGAGGGTAGTAGAAGGGAAAGATGGATGTGGGAGTCACAGAGATGCCTGCAATTTAGACTCTAGAAGAGAGCACATCACTGAGAGTAGCCATGCTGGGGAAGAATATGTGTTTGAGGGGCGGGGAATGTAGCTAAGGTCACAGGAGCCATATTGACTAGGGAATAGAATGGTCAGGGCTGGATGTTGGGAAGGTTAGAAAGAGAAATAGGGGTGGGGCTGGAGAGATGGCTTAGTGGTTAAGAGCACTTACTATTCTTGCAGAGGACCTGGATTTGATTCCTAGTACCCAGTCATGGCTCACAACCACTTGTAACCCCAGTTCCAAGGGGTCTGATGTCCTCTTCTGGCCTCTACAGGCACTGGGCATGCACATAGTACACACATAAACATTCAGGCAGCACCCTTATACACATAACACATAAAAACAAATATCTCCTTTAAAAGGGAGAAATGGCTTAAATTTTGACACTGTAGTGAGGATGAGAGTAAGAGCCATATCCATCTCTGAGCTCTGGGGTTCTTGGGATGGGTGGGAAAGAGAAACTGCCTCCCTGGACTCAGGGGCCAGCCATGTGTCAGTGAGAATTTACCAGTGAAGACCCTGGGAACCTTGGTTAGGGTGGAAGAATATTGTAAGGCACCATGATCACTAAGTAGAACTCTGGACAATGTAAAAGGCTGGATCTGAGCCACATTATGAATATAAATTATCTGAGAGAGCTGGTGACTACTGCCATGATACACTAAATAGAAAGAGTATGCATAATAATATTTAAGTTTTGATGTACACGTGTGTGTGTGTGTGTGTGTGTGTGTGTGTGTGTGTGTGTGTGTGTGAGTGTGTGGAGATAGGGTCCTGGTGCCTGTTGGAGCTGAACCCTGTGTTCTACTGCCCCCTATGTCTATTAGCGAAACTGCAGCTATAGCACTGTCCCCAGCCATCTTGACCCTCACTGAGGGCTAACAGTGGCTGCCTTCAGGCTTTATGGAACTGTATTGTTGAGGGAGAATCTGGCCAAAATACATTGTATGAAATTCTCAAAGAACTAATTTATAAGCTTCAGAAAAAGTGACTTGGAATAACGAAATGAAAGCCCTGACCCTGGGAACGAGAAGCTACCATGGGGGTGGGGTGGGGGGGCAGGGAAGAGATGCACTCACATGTGACGTATGGCATCCTCAAAGAGAACTAGGTCCATCACAGCATTCACTTCATTGTGGCTCTCCAGGGCTTCCACCAGAGTCTGATTCAGAAGGTCCCATGATTGCACAGGCATGTACTTGGGCTCACCAATGCCATTTGCAAAGTGACAATACATGTTCAGGTTCTGGGTCTGCTTCAGCACCTCTTCACTATCCTGGAGAGAAGACACAGGGATGAGGGTCTTCTGTATTCCCATCTGGCACCCTATATGATGGAGATACCAAGATGGCTGCTTTCTCTCTCTACATACTTCAGGAAAATTAAGTATCCGTGCCTCTTTGTAACTTTCTCTTGACACTTCCCCGGGAGGTGGACTTTTACCATGGGTTTGCCAGCTCCAGGGATTCATAAGCATTTGTTATTTCCTATAGATTAGTGGTGGGAAGTAGAACGTCGGGAGCATCCACCTTTAAAGCACTGTAAGAATCTTCTTGTGTTTAGAAGAGCAGATGAGGACATGGCTGGAGTTCTCTGGGCAGGGCCTTCTTTGGTAATGTTGGATACAGTGTCTCACTGTCCAGTGGCCTCAATTACCCATCAGCCATTTCAATGGTTCTTATTCCCTAACCTACAGAAGCCTCATAAAGCATGGCTCTTGTGAAGTTGGTCCATCTAGAGAGAAGACTTGGTTTCTGAAGAACACACTAATAGCTCCCCATCCTTAATTTACTGGTTTGTATGTATGGTTGCTTCCAATATTACAATATTTAGAGTAGAATGAACTGTTTATAACACTTTCATAAGGATTCTGCCTTACTATTTGTCAAACCTTACTCCAGGACAAATATTAGCACATTGTATAATGACTAGTACAATTTAATTAATTAGTTGATGAGATAACTCTTCATCTCTTTATTAACAATTTATTCTCTAAGCATTTTAGAGGCTTCTATTGTTAGTTTGCATAACAGGACAAAGAGTAAATTATTTGCTTGTCAAAATCTAGATAATTAAGATTCCATGTAGGAAGAAATATTATAGAAGTAATGTATCCCAGAAAGGCTTTCTAAAATTCAGATTAGAAAATCCATGTTGGAAACAGGTAACCAGTAGGGGCCATTGCCAAAGCTACATCATGACCATGTTAGTCTTATAAATTCCTTGGGCAAGATCTACCAAACACAAAGGAGAAAAACCAAGCCTGTTGTCTGAGAAAAAGAATAGAGGGCTAAAAGACTGATTTTCAGATGTGCCCTGACTCTTTTGAAGGTCTTTTCAGGGCCATGAAAAATCCTACCCAGAAGGGGAATAGGGGAAGGATTCTGTGTGTGTGTGTGTGTGTGTGTGTGTGTGTGTGTGTGTGTGAGAGAGAGAGAGAGAGAGAGAGAGAGAGCAAGAAAGAGAGCAAGAGAGAGAGAGAGAGAGAGAGAGAGCAAGAAAGAGAGCAAGAGAGAGAGAGAGAGAGAGAGAGAGAGAGACAGTAAGTGGGATGTAATATGAATAAGTAAAAATAAATAAATAAATAGATAAATAAATAAATTTAAATAAAAAACCCTATCATATTGTGGCTTTGTTGATAGGAACGATTGCCCAGACATTTGAATAGGTGGATTGCAATGCAAAAGAGCTACTTTGTCTAGTTTAAGAAGTCATAGTAAGAGTCCTATCCTGGCTAGTTTTATGTCTAACTTGTCTCAAGCTAGAGTCATCAGAAAGGAGAGAAGCCTCAGTTGAGAAAATGATTCCATAAGACTATAGGGAAGCCTTTAGGGAATATTCCTAATTAGTGATTGATGTAAGAGGGCCCAGCCCACGGGGTGGGGCTACTCCTAGATTGGTATTTTTGGGTTCTATAGGAAAACATGAAACCATGAGTGAAATAAATGCTTTTGCCTCAAGTTGGTTTTGGTCATGGTGTCTTATCAGGCTAATCGTTATCTTATATAGGACAGGTCAGGAGAGATGACATGATAGCCGTTCTATAGGGCCCGGCTTTGAGTCCCAGCAACCACACGATGGCTCAAATCACCTATAACTCCAGTTTCAGGGGTCCAATGTCCTCTTCCAGCCTCCCAGGGTAGCAGGCATGCATATGGTAACACACCACACACACACACACACACACACACACACACACACACACACACACACACACCATAGAAATAAATACAGCAAATAAGAAAGCACAGGAAAGGAATGCAGAAATCCAGTTGTTCTTCTTGAGAACAAGCTAACCTACGGGGTTGATCCTGATGGGAGTCAGTTTACACTAAGGATCTATCGGGAGAGAAAGCAAAGTGTAGTTTTGAGAAGCCTGATCTACAAAGATCCTTTGATGAACAAAACAAGTCTACAGTTTAAGGATCAGAGCCATGTTGTATAAAAGAGAGAGAGGAAGCCACCTGATAGGGAATCAAAGCATCCTTAATAGTGATAACGTGTTTCACTGCAAGCTACAAGTCAGAGGGCTCCAGACTTTTAAAAAGGAACTTAATCACTCTGGGAAGAATCAGGCAATTTTGTCCTGATACCAGTGCTAGGATATGTGCAGGCAAGGGGCTTCAGCTGTCTTCACAAGTGTTGTTAGTTAGAATAATGGCTGTGTGAACTATATTTTGGTCTCTGATCAAATGATGTGAGCCTTTTCATCAAACCACATGAAGATCTGTACTTCAAAAACCAAGTGTTGTGACTTTAAAGTCCCAGCGCAGATCAACTCATAAAGACAAGGCTTACTTGCAAAGTTAACTTTAAAGTACACAAATTGGCTAACTCTGCAGTGCTCACAGGGGACCATCTAAGATGTGAGAGATCTGAACGTCAGGCCCCATAAAAATAACAAGGAAAGTAGAAGTGAGGGTGTTTACCTTGACAAGAGCCAGCCAAAAGGAAGCTACTGGGATGGGTTATGTGTAAATTAGAATGGCGTCAGAAGTACTACAGTTAAAAGAACTTTCTAGAGCAGTGGTTCTCAACTTTCCTAACGCTGTCACCCTTTAATAAAATTCCTCATGCTGTGATGACCCCCCCAACCATAAAGTTATCTTCATTGTCCCTTTATGACTGTAATTATGCTACTGTTATGAATCATAATATAAATATTTTTAAAGTTAGAGGTGCCAAAGGGTTTGAGGCCCATAGGTTTAGAATCACTATTTTAGAACATTATGTGCACCATCTTCAGAGGTGCACATCTCAGGAGAAAATATGCAGCTGATCCTGAGAAGGTACTGCAGTAGGAGTGTGGGCTGCTCCCAAAGGTTCACCTGTTGGCAGCTGGATCTCCAGTTAGCCATGTAATAGACAGTGGGCTCTTTAAAAGGTGGGGTCAGACAGAGGTAGTTATATCACTGGGGATACTGCTCTATGAAGCTAATGATTCTAATTTCAGGCAATGAATTGTCAGCTCTTCTGAGAGTATGTTGAAAAGTGAACCTGAGTCATCTTTCAGCATGCTGTCCCAACTACCTCTGTACCTGCCATCACTGGGAGTCCCCTCACAGAGACCAAACAAATGAAGATACCCTATCTTAAACTGTCAGCTTGTAATGTTGTGCTCCAAATACTACACCCATGTCTAAAATGCACAGCCTAAGACATTTTGTTAAAATGACAGAGAACAGGCTTATTCACTGAGTATGTATGTATATATATATATATATACATATATATATATATATATATATATATATATATATATATATATATATATATAGAGAGAGAGAGAGAGAGAGAGAGAGGGAGAATAGCATAATTACAGACAGGGTTTGGTTCTTTCCAGTTCAAGAGAGGATAGAAAACATGGCAGCTCTACAGAACGTTCTATGCTAGTTGCTGGGTAATTTTCTCGTTGGGAATGGCTGTGTTCCAGTGTCAACACTTCTCAAGGCACATTCCACGTGACATTCTCTCTGTGAGTTAGGAGCTCTTGACAAAGGCAAATGAGTTTCAGGGTGCAATGTGTTTGCAAAATGGTGTGTGAATTAGGAGATTCCCGATTTCTGGATTCAAGCATTAAATGCACTGTGAGTTTCCAAGGCAGAGATGCAATATGAAGCCCCTCTCCCCTGTTCCTTTCAAGACTTCTTTCAAGCTATGTAGAAGAGTATATGTTAAGGATCACAGTCACAGAACTATGGGGTATCGGAAAAGAGGATCATATGGTGGTGTATGCTTGCCATCCCACGTGCAAGGAAGTGGAGGCAGGAGAGCCAAGGGTGCAAGGCTAGCTTGGTCTGCATAGTGACACATAGTGATACAGAGTGGATCAAGGACAGTTTAGTTGTATGGCAAAATCTTGTCTCATAGTAAAGGAAGATTGAGGAGAAAAGGGAAGGGGAGAAGAGAAGGAGGAGGAAGAAGAGGAAGAGGAGGAGGAGGAAGAGGAGGAGGAGGAGGAGCTGATGAGAGAACAATCACCAGAAGTCCTTCTCTCTGATTTTTGGACAGGAAAATACAGTTTCAGTCATTAATATAAACACCTACTATCCAGAATAATTATAAATGCTTTGAGTTTCAGAATTATTCCACATTTCCAGTTTTTAACACTTTCAAAATGGCTATCATAAGAGTGATGGGGTCTCACAATCTCAGGGTGCTGAACACCATCCAAGATGTCACCTGGGGAGCTAGAAAGAACCTCAGTATTATAGCCTTTGGATCAGATGCTTTCTAGGGATCCATAGATGTGAAATGGTGTCTTGCCCATCATTTTTTTTTTTTTTGACTAGGCAAAGTCATGATAGAATTTCTTTTTGTAACCCAATCTCTGGCTTTCCCTGACTTCATGGACTAGAGTGGTTTTGGTGATCACCTTCATGGTCCTCATTATTTTTCAAATATAGAAAGAGCACAGGCAATACTTACATCAAAATTTTTCTTGAGGAATTCTGTTTGGATTTTGTCAAAAAGATTGAAATCCTTTTCTTCCACCATCTTATCCCGATAAACCCGACTTGACTCGTGCAGATAGAGTTTCACTAGGTCCTGTGTGGACTTTACACATTCCACGGAGGAGAAAAGAATGCCCTTGACAGGAGAACAGATAGCAAATGATGGTAACAAAATCTCAGAGCTACAACACCTAAAAGAACTTTTTAGATCACTATATCTCGACTTTCCTAATGCTGTGACCTTTTAATACAGTTATTCATGTTGGGGTGAGCACCCAACCATAAAATTATTTTCATTGCTACTTTGTAGCTGTAATTTTGCTATTATTATGAAATGTAACGTAAGTATTTTTGGAGATAGAGGTGTACCAAAGGGATAGGGACCCACAGATATAGAATCACTGTCCTAGAGTATTATGTCTAACCTGGGATGGCACCTCGGAATTATCTCACTAAGAGGTTTGTTACAGTGAGGGGGTAGACTTGAAATGTTGACAAGGAGTTTTGTCAGAAAGACAAGTCATATTTCATTCCTACAAGATTTGCTTTGCAAATTGATTTTGGTAATGATTGAACACATGAAATCAGAACAATGACAGATGATAAGAGAGGAATAGCTATCGTTTACAGGTCAGCAGCCAGTATGTTCATCTCTAATGAGTTATCATCTTATGTGTTACAGAGATGTTAATCTGTCACCTCTCTTTCCTATTATTAGCCTACAAGTAAACATCTGCTTTAAATGAAAAAGCAAATGGAGGCAGAGTTAACAACCTCAGAGGTCCTCTATCTAGCTTTGAACACATCACCTGGTTCACTCTCACTGCCTTCTTGTCCTGCAGGAGATGGGGGTCACTTAATGGTTCCTTACTGTTCATACAGGAATACTCAGATTTACGTACATGATGCAAATATCTGGTTATAACATTGTTATGGTCTACTTCTTCACAAACATCCTCATCATCACGTCCCAAACACCTTTCAGGTTTGTGTTTCTGATCATGTGCACTTTTGTTACCCCATTCTTCCTTCATTGTTCCCCCTGCTCATCTGCCATAATTTCATTCCAATGCCTTTGTGGAAAACTTATAAGCGTCCCCTCCCCTGATAACAGCACCCATGACCTCTAATATGTCCCACATGGTCTTTTCTATATAAATCTCCAAAATTGAGGAATTACTAGCTCTTCAGCTTATTATTTTTTTCTCCAAGTTCTTTTACTGCAAGTCATAACTCTCTCAAAGGGAAGCAGATGGATTTCAGTGATTGCAGTTGACTCTTGTCATTGCATAACCAGTGCCTAGAATGCTGCCTGACAGAGATTTACAATGGGTTCTCCTTTTGAAAGATTTATTTTCAAGTTGCGTGAATGTGTGTATATCTGAGTGTGAGTCTATGGACATAAGTTCAGGTGCCCAGAGTTCAGAGATGCCAAATCCCCTGGATCAGGGTTTATGGAAAGTTGTGAACTCCCTACCATGAGTGCTGGAACCTGAACTCAGGAACAACACATGCTTTTAAACCACTCTTTAGCTCCTCAAAATTATTTCTTATTAAAACAAAGAGTGGGCTAGTATTAAATCTTCTACACATTGTCATATGGCATAGCAAAAAAAACTTTCATCAAGATTTGTTTTAGTAATGACTGACTAGCTGATCACGGCTAAACCCTCTAAAATCGACAAGAAAAGCCAGGCAAGGTATTTTAAAGCTTCCTATTTTCAGTCATTACCTAGAAAATCACCAAGATAATGAAGACTTGAGGGGATAAGATGCCAGAGAAATGAATCAAATAACTAATACCACTTTTCCTCTTGAGACTTCTATCAGTTCACCAACTATGGACATAAGTTAGGTCAAGGAAAAGATGGAGACAGGGAGAGGTTAAAATCTTGCATGATCCTGTCTTATCTCATGGAGTCAGGAGGGGAGGATAAAAACTGGATACAGGTTTACAAATGAGGAGAACCATGCTTAAAATCCATGGGGGTGGGAGCGGGGGGGGGGGGGAGGCAAACGGGTGTGGTCAGGTCTTACAGAGGTGGAAGCTGAGGTGTGATCACTGTGGTCTTCAGTGATGCACAGACAAGCAGAAGTGTGTACCTGCCAAAGAAAACCATCATCATCTAGCCCTTGAAGTATCTGCCCATGGTAAACCAATCAGAACTGCATATCAAAAAAAAACTTATGAGGAACATCAGGACCAATAAGACTGAATGACTGAAACCAAGAAGAAAAGAAAAAGAAGCAGCTGGGTGGTAGTGGCAAATGCTTTTAATCGAAGCATTCAGGAGGCAGTGGCAGATTTCTGAGTTCAAGGCTAACTTGTTCTATAGAGTGAATTCCAGGGTAGCCAGGGCAACCCTGTCTCAAAAAAGTCAGATGACGATGATGATGATGAAGGAAGGGAGAAAGAAAGAAACAGAGAGAAGGAGAGCAAGAGTAGAATAGAGAGAGAAAGAAATAGAGAGAGACACAGGGGCCCAATTCATGAATATCTAGGTATTGGACTGAATAAACGCATTTCACAAAATTGTGATTGATACAGCATTCACTAGAGGAATAGCAAATAAAATGTATATCTTGAAAGAAGGAAAAAATAAAACAGCAGAAATACACAATAATTCCACAGAATTCAAGAAGGGAGGGAAAGGAAACAATGGAGGAAACATATAAAAGTAACATAGGACGCCTCACCCTCAAATGCATGACTGGGTATGACAGCATGAGCAAATGGACAGTATTCTGAAAAGGCACAACTGCCAAGCGTGTTTTCTAAAAGTCGAATGTATAGACAGCACTTACATTTATTCCCAAGCATAAGAGTATAGGAAATCTGAGCATGAAACAAAAAGAAGCGGTTCCTAACGATGGGTTCTCCACCCATGGTCCAGCCAATCTTGGATAACAAATATTCAGAAAGGACTACGTCTGCATCACATGTATACAATTCATCTCTAAATAACAAACAATCACAACTACCTAAGTAACAACTAGATTGTGTTAGGTATTTTGGGTAACCTAAAGATTATCTGAAGGGGGTGATGTGTGCGAGTTACATCAAGTTCCAAAGGAATGGGCAGAGGTTAGAAGATTTGTGTATTATGCTTGAGGCTTTGGCTCAATATCCAGAATTGGATAAAAGATAAAAAAAAAAACAATAAAATTCCTCTGATATTTCATATAAAGGACCTGAGCCTCTCTAGATTTTCATATAGATGAGGGATCATGGTCCAGTGTCTTCTGGACACCAATGGACAAGTAAAACTGAAGACTAAAGGAATATGGGTTAGTCGTGCTATCACCAGACAAAGTTAACTTTAAAGCAAGGGCTATTTTTGGAGGTAAAGAAGTACATTTAACATATGAGCAACAGTTCAAGAAGGTGGGCAGGTTGTAAGTATACTCACATATATGTGAGAAAATAGAGTTGTTTAAATTTCTATTTTTTGTCAACATAACTTTATTAGTATAAAAAAATGAATAGGAAGAAAAGGAGAAGCAGATATGTTCATATGTCCATACCACTTGGGAGATTTTCACAAATCTTTCTCAAAGGCTTATAGAACATACAGATTTTTTTTAAAAAAATCAGTACCAGTAAAATGTATTAAACTTAAGTTACATGATTTAAAAATGTGTACTAATTGATGTATTGATTAAACTATACCTGATGTCTGAGAACACATTTCTCAAAACTGCATGTTAATGGTATTGTTCGAACAATGGCAAATCTCAATAGATTTCACTTGAATGAAATCACATGGAATTTGCTGAAATTAAGTAGTTATCAATTAAAAAAAACCCCAAAACTTCTAAATGTTTGAGAACGAATGCTACACTGAAGATTTTAAGCTATAAACCATGCAACCGGGGAAAGCCTGAATGTTGCAAATGAAGTCGGAGGAAAATGTATAACCATAAAGTGAACACTATAGAAGACTTGGGAGGACAGTTACTGAGGTAAGAAACCCTGTCAATATATGAGAAAATAAACTAAAGGAATCCCATGTCCAAGTTAAATAGGAAAGCAACAAATAAAAGAGTAAATATTAGCAATATATATTTGAAAAAAAACAAGCATCAAACCCAAACAGTCAATAAAGTTGAATGTTGGATTCTTTCAATTTTCATTAAAAAACAAAAACAAGGACTGGCAATGGATAACTCCTTTGCAGAAGTAACACAGAGAAAAATGAATGCCACAGGTAACTGTGGCTGTGGTCATGAAGCCTACTGTATAGGCAGGCTGTCACTACCCAGACGAAGGCTTTTTTGGGGGGAGGGGGGTGGCGAAGACAGTTTCTCGGAGAGCCAGAATTCTGCCTGCAGAAAGCCTTTAAAGACAGTATAAGGTCAACAGGATTTTTTTTTTGCCTATTTTAAAATGATATTGTGGTAAATATATGATATAAAATGTAGTAGTGCTATGTATATCGAAAACTGAATTAATAATTTCAACCTTCTGCAAAGAAAACTCTAGGTGGCTGTCAACCCGGGAGGAAGGTATGATGCTATGTTTCACAAAATCTTCCAGAAGTAGAAAAAAATGGAGGAGCCTCCAAGGCATTTTATTTAGATTTTAGAACTTTAGGTTGGCAAGAAAGGAGATTTAGCAATTCAAATGTAGAGATTATGTAAGTTAGAAAGCTGAATCCTAGGGAAGGGTACAGGTAGTAACCAAGTTACTGCAGGAATACAAGGGTAGTTGACTTATGATTCTAAACTATTAACATAATTTAGCATAGTATCAGCCTAGGGAAAAAAACAAGACTTAATTATTTCAATCAGAAAATGAATTTGTTAAGTTGTTATACTTAGTTGTGAATATAACTCTTAATAAATTATAGAAACATCATCTTAGCACACAGCGAAGAGAACCTTCAGAAACCTAAGGAAAACACTGTATTGCTGAGCTGTTCAAGCGTTTCTCCCTGAGAAAGTAGGAGTGTGAAAGATTCTGCTCTCAGCACTCCTCTTTAAAACTCTACTAGAAGTTGGAGAAAAACACACACAAAACACACACACACACAAGAAAATAAAAATAAAATTAAGGGTTGGAAAGAAATATAAATGTAACTTTTGTTTGTTTGATTTTGAGACAGGGTCTCATTGTAAGGTTCAACTTGTTATGTAGACCTTGCTGGCCTCCAGCTCATAGAGATCTTTGGTGTCTTTGTTCACAATGCTAGACTTGATGGCCTATATACCATCTCATCCTGCCTTGAATGGAACTTTTAAATCCCACAATACAACTAAAGAAACAAACAATGAAAGAAATGTTGAATGAATTAGTAATATTCACTCAAATTTTATTGTTACAAAGTTTAAAACTAGGCCAGAACAATGTATGAAGTTAGAAGTCTGGACAATATTGATGGCTAGAAAGCAGAGGAAAGAGTCAATGAAAACCTTTGCATGGGGCGGTGGTGTGTTCTAGTTCTTGAGCAAGGTGTGATTACAAGGTGTGGTCACTTGTGATAATAACCAAGCCAGATATTTGGGACCTGTGTGCTTTTTTGCCTGCATGTTGTACTTCCATAGAGTATAAAAAAGAATTTAAAGAAAAAAAAATAAAGAAGAGTAAATTCCTGTGGCCCTAACCAGATGTGTACCTTAGCCTCTTTCTCCTCATTAACTCTCAGAGGTATCCACCTCAGATAAATAAAGATGTGGGGTGTGAGATAAAATGCCACTTGGGGGTCCTGGCTTCTGAGGTTTGGCACTTGACAGTGAGGGATATTATTTCTTGACCTTTATAGTTCCTGCTACAGTCATTGTCACACTGACTAGCAATAAAGTTCTCAGCAGCTGTGAACATGTCAAGGGCAAATTGTGTGCTGTCTTAACTTGTTCTATACTGCCCTGAGCAGGGAGAATGGGTTCATGATTTCTGTGACCACAGCCCACCAAATCCTACTGTGATTTCAATGGATAGAGGGAAAAGATATTATAAAGGCTTGAAATGAGCCAGGTTCTACAGGAAGGCTATTTGTCCAATTGGCTGTTCAATTAACCCCCTAATGTCTTGCATCAGGCCTTCAGACAAGCTGCCAAGAAGAAAACAGGAGGCAGTGGTCAAGGTCTGAACTTGAAGCTGTCCTCTGGGGTAACATGGGCAGCTGGAGTCGAAGGAGGCAGCACCCCAATGAGGAATGCACTTCTCAATGCTATGGCAGCTGGCTGACAGCTGATAGGCTGCCGAGAGGCCAGGCTGAGATACAGAACCCAAGGTGTTGTCACTTAGGCTCCTTGAGTTATGCAAAGGCAGACCAGGAGAACACCAGATTCAGCCTCCATTCTGGCATCTCTCCCCTTTCTAACTCTTCTTTGCATCCATTACACAAAGTAAGGTTGAAATAGAGTATCCACTTTCTGGAAGGCATTTTGTGACTCTAAGTTACTTATAGAAACTGACAATTGTATAATTTTTTAATGGAAATAGAGACATCCCTGTGGACTCATGGGGCACTGGCTCTAGGATGCTCTTGAGCTTCATAAACCGTGAAAGCTCAGGTATTTATGTAAAATACAGTAGTCTAAGCACATAGCCTACACAGATCCTTCTGTATACCTTCAACCATGTCTAAATAATCTATAACAGCTAATGAAGTTGATAAAGTCAATAGTTGTTATATAGTATACTATTAGTGGAACACTGATCAGGAAGAAAATAATATGTTGTGTAAAAATCCAAGTTTTCAGGGTATTTTCAACCCATAGTCAGTTGAATCTAGCTCTGTGGAATGCAAGATTAAAGACAGTTGACTGTGGTCAGTATTTTACCTTCTATGGGTGTGGAGAGGATTAAATAAGTTGATGAGTGTAAAGGCTAAGTGCTGTGCTTGGTAAATATTATACACTAAAGTGAAACCTTTTACAAGGGCCTCTCTTCAGGTCTCAAATTATCTTGTAGTCTCACCTTTTGCCTCCTCACTACCTGCCACTGTTCTTCCCACCCACTTCTAACCGTTTTGTCATTCTGTTAGTATCACCTTCTGCTTTTGTCTCTCTGTGCCTGTATTCATTTCCTTATTTCCTAGCTAGTAACTTCATCGAGCCTCTACTGAATTCAGGTAATAATATCTGCCTTGGGGTAGAGTTTCTACTGCTGTGGTAAAATACCATGATCAAAAACAACTCAGGCAGACATGAGTTTATTTTTCCTTGCTGAATGCTTGAGGGAATTAGGGAGGAACTCAAGGAGCAGGAACCAATAAGGAGGCCATAGAGGAATGTTTCTTGCAGGCTTGCTCCCCATGGCTTGTTCATCTTACTTTCTTATACAACCAAGGGATTGCACTACCTATGGTGAGCTGGACTTCCCATATCAATTATTAATCAAGAAAATGCCTCTCAGATTTGCCCACAGGCCAATTTTATGGAGGCATTTTCTTAATTAAATAGTCTCTTTTCCCATATACATTTAGGTTTGTGTCAGACTTGATAAAACCAACTAGAGAAACCATCTATTCCAAAGTATTGAGGTGAGGCATGAGTTTCAAGATATCTAGATGACAAGGCAAATGTCCCATCAAGACCCTAAGCAAGGCTACTTCTGATAAGGGGTGGTTTACCAGTTCTCTTTCAATGCTGCCACTGAAGAACAATATAAGCTGATTTTCATTTAGGAAATGTAGATAGTAATATCTAGGCTCCATCACACTACAGTGAGTTTAAGCATGGGGTTGTGATATAAGCAATGTCTCTCTCAACTACTGTTCAAAAATATAAGAGCTAATTGTGAGTAAGCACATACTTTGCCATGGTCTGGGAACCTCAGCACTTTACAGGGTAGTGGGGTTTTGCTTTCGATATTTTTGAGGTAAGATCTAATTGTGTTGTGTAGTCTGGCCTCCAACTAGCTGGGGCAGGTAGCTCTCAAGTGGGAGACCAGCCTAGACTATCTGAAACAGATTTGATCTGGAAATGAACCTGGACTTGTAGGGCTGAGGCTGTATCAGAAGATGAAAAAGGACTTTTAGGAATATTATAATACGTTTTCTATCTTGTGTGGCTTGGGAGACATTCTTTTTCATCATGAATACGACGAGTACCACAAGTGATGATTACTCTTCTTCTCCCCCCTCTTATTTTTATTTTCTCTTCTTTCCCCTTTCCTCTTTCTCTTAGGACTCCCTTTCATTATCTTTTCTCTTTCTTTCTTGTTGATCTTCTTTCACTTTCTTCTCCATTCACTTTCTACTCCACATTAGGAGTACACTAAATAATATAGCATTGTCTCGCCAGTGTTAAGCCTTGGAACAAAGAAACCAACTGAGGAATGTGTGCTTTTTACTGAGATATAGTATAGTTTCAAAATAAAACTTTGTTTTGTTGAAGTATTCCCCACAGATCCCATGACACTCTGTACCTACTTATGATCCCAACTCCATACACTTCTTGTCTTTGTTGAAAGAGGTTTGTCACTCACCTCTTTATTTGGTTAAGAATAGGAACCTATGAATCATCTTTAATATTTCATAGTATCTCATGAACTTACTTGGAAAATATTGGCAAAATCTCTGAGATTGAAGATGTAGTGAAATTTGATTGCTGTGGGCAGAAACGTGGTGGCAATTTTCTGATGGAAGGTGACAGCCAGGTTTATCAGAGGAGGGATGGATTTCTGCAGGGTGGTGGGAAAGTTTCCAAACTTCAGATGATGGGTCAAGATGGTGCTATAGATGGAAGAGAGGGCATCAGCTCCTGGGAAGCAGAGGGCAAACACGCTGAAGTGGCGCTGCAGGAGAAAACAAGGCATGAGGGAGAGGAGTGAGCTGATGTCTCTTTTCACCCAGTGAAGATCACTGCTCTAGGCTAGGGACAGTGATCAAAGATTCGCCATCAAAGTTTAGATTGAACATGAAGTGACTGGGAGGATAATGGCATTGAAGCTTTGATCAAAGATGGGGAAAGAATTTGAGTCCAAATCTGAGTTGACACTATGTGTCTGTATGCCCTTGGGAAGGTAATTCCATCAACCAGAAGTCTCTTCTATTAAGAATGAGGGAGTTGAGTTGTGCAAACTCTGCAAGCCCCTCTAGCTATAGATCCTTAAGATGCTGAAGTTTCTTTCTTATCTGAGAGATGCAAGTTGGTTTGCTACTTTAGTAGGCTAGCAGAGGGAAGGCCAGTTACCATTAGTAATCAAAGACCATCAGCCCAGACAGATAGCATTAGAACTCAGAGGTAACACCCATTCCTGCCTCCTTCTGTACCTGAAGCCTTGGGTTGATGGTAAAGCTGCCTGCAGTGGGGTTCATACAGGAGATGTATTGTACATTCATGATCTCCTTCAGAGACAGCTTGTTCCGATCATACCTGAAATAGAGGCCTCCAGTGAGCCACCTGTGGTGGTGTGCATCCATAACCCAGGTACTCAGAAGACAGGAAGCTGTGAGTATGAGGGCAGCCTGGGCTACAGAGTGGCATTGTCTCTAAACAAAACAAAACAAAACAAAACAAAACAAAACAAAACAAAACAAAACAAACTTACAGTGAGAGTTGCATGTGAGGGCAAAGGCAAGTAGCACTTCCTCAAGGTGAGGCAGGACAATTTCCATCATTCACAGGTTTGGCTGTGTCTTACCTACTTTCCTGTCACTGTGATAATACACCCACGATCAAGGACATTTATAAAAGAGAGTGTTTTACTTGGCTTATGGGCTCAGATGGTTAGAGTCCGTGATGGCAAAGAGAAGGGAAGGCTGAGAGTTCACATCTTAATCTACCACCTGAGGCAGTGAGTGTGCTGGAGAGTAGCATGTGTATTTTGAAACTGTAAAGCCCAACGTCAGTGACACATTTTCTCCAATGAGGCCACACCTCCTAATCCTTCCTCAAACAGTTCAACCAACTGGGGACTACACATCTAAACATACGAGCCTCTGGGGTTCATTCTCATTCAAAGCACCACAGGCGATTAAATAAAAAAGTTGAAATCGAGATTTACTGAGAGATTAAGAAGAAATAATAGCCCAAGACAAAATCACAAGAATTCCAATATCTACAGAAACAGTCCAGGAGGAGAGCACAGAGAAGAGGACTCACAGAAAAGAAGAAACTCAGGGGGATGTGGCTGCCCAGAAAGCAATGGTAGCCAGCACTCCTACATTAGAACTGCAGAGAAAAGAAAGACCTCTCTCCAATAGCGTCTCTTGGATCCCACAGAAATAGTTAATAGGTTTCTAGGAATAGTTCAGAAATTTGAGGGGTGGGAGAGTAATCAAAGAATGCATTGAGGAGCGAGTTGGAGACTAGGCAAAAAGCAAGAACAGAGAAGGAAATTTAGTTACACACAGAAGAGAGACTAGCCATAGGAAAATGACTTTTAACAAGCAAAACAAAGGTTTCCGTGACACGAGGGAGCCAACAAAGAGATGGGGACTGGCTAGTGCAGAGCTTACAGGAGCAGGAGTTGGTGGAACCATTACATGGGGGTGATGCTTTAGGCGAGATGTCATGGGAGGCTGGGGCACAGGGTTTGCAAGTCAGTGAGCAAGTTGTACAGAGCAAGGGTTGACTTGGCGTTAGTTTCCTCAGAGAAAGCCAAGTCATCAGCTTTGGTACGTTGGGAATTTGAGGAGAGAGAAGAGGGTCTGAAATAGATATTTCAGAGAAAGTACAAAGAGAAAGAGCAACAGGGTAGGGTTTCTGTGAAGTTTCTACTTTCCACTTAAAGTCCTTTCTGTCGCTCTATCTTTTTTATATTGATTAGTAGCTTATATCCTAGTGTGGAGACTGAGGGCAAGATGTTATGGCATTTGACAGAGATTTTAGGAAGGACTGAGAATCAACTCGAGTTGGCATCTTTACTATGACCCCTCTCTCATTTCTCTCTTGAACCCCACCCCATCTTTATAGAAGGAAGAAGGGGAGCCAGGAATGTTTTAGATCACCAACATTTCCTGTAGACTGTGTTCACTGTCTGCCATTAAAAACTAGGCTGTTTCAAGAGAAACTAAGACTCTGAATTGCTCTGAGGACATCAAACCCATGCAAGTCAGCTGGGAGTGTGCCTGTTATTATCAGAACATACCTATAGGAGGCCACAGTGGAGGTAAGTGGGAAGTTTAGCTCCGTGGTTAGAGGAAGTCTCAGAAAATGTAATTTTGGGATGTTTTCATTTTAAAACTGCGTGTCAAAACTTTATATTTGGTATGTTTCCATATATGTCTATAGCATATAGCCAATAAAATCCAAAATTCTCTTTCTAGTTTCTGTTCACTATTCTAATACACCCATCCCTCCCAGTTTCCATAGCACATGAAAATGAGTCCTGCAGAAAACTGTAGCTTCCTTTTTGGGTGAAATCTCAGTACCCCTCTGACCAGAAGGCCTGTCTGAGAGAGATCTCCAAGAAGCACAAAAGCCCCTGAGGAATGATGTTTACTCTGGGTTCCCTTTGTGGTATCAGAGTTAACAGAAGTTTATCATTGCAGCACCTACTGAGTTGAGCGTCCTGAAACCCTTCTGCTGGGGACACTTACCAGTGGCCATAGTCTAGGTGCTGCCTGATGACAGTGTGGGGCTGTACTGTGCCATAGGCATCCACCTCGGGCATATTCATGTCATCGATGAAATAGATGAGTTTCCTGTTGCCTGGAGGGCCATAATTCCTGCCAGCTTTCTTTTCTAGAGGTTTCTCCAAGACAGCTGAGGAGAGATCCAGTTAGTTAGGGAAGAAAGGCAGAACTTCAGAGGTGAATACTGGGGCAGTACAAGTATTCAGGACAAGATGAGGTGCCATCTCATGTATACACAAACAGTAGCGATTGTACTGGTAGGTCGGCCATTCTGTAGGACCAGGAGAGGAATCTGGAGTGACCAGGCAGCAATGGTGGCACCACCTGCCAGGCACTAAGCATTTTATAGTGTGTGTTGTTAGTGTTTATTACCTCATCTAATTCTGATAACATAGGATAATGAAACAAATCATATTTCACTTCGGAACGAGGAGTACAAAGGCACAGAAATGCTAAACAGCATTAATAAGGGAAAGCTAGGATGCAGAACAGAGAAGTTAAGCCACAAAGTCCATGTCCCTGCCATACTGTGGTTCCCCAGTTTTCGTTGTTTATAGGTTAGAAACTGAAGATGCATTCACAATCACCAGGCCAGGTCTTTAACCCCAAGAAATCCACACAAACCTGGACCCCCATAGACCTTTCCACTGTGCCCAAGACACAAAGGGGACTAATGGCCATGGCTCCTGTCCAGAGCTCAGCTGGGGGCCCCTTTTGACCCTGAAAGCTGCAGGAGGAATCACTGGATATTTTGCCAAAAATCTTTGCAGAATTTCCATCTCCTGGGGTTCACGGTGAGGGGGAGTGGAAAACAGCCTCAGAGAATGTCTGAGAGCATCCATCAGTGCCCTTGCCTGCCTTCAGTCCTATGGCCCCCTATTGGTGAAGAGCAGTGACTTTCAGAGAACTAAGTACAGGGCACTCTCCTGGATTCATCTCTTCCATTATCAAGCCAGAGGGAAGGAATCAGGCACACAGCTTCCAGCCTGATGGGACTTGTTGAAAACAAACTTAAGTAATAGGGTAGAGAGCTAGGATTTACTTTTTTTCTAGTAAAGCAATTAAATATTTATGGATCGCAAGAACCAACACTTCCTTATTACAGCTGGGAGCTCTAAGAACCATCTGATTTCTTCTCCTGAAGAACAAGTTTGTAAACAAGGAGAAAGTGTCAACAGACAAGGAAGGTGACAGATAGAAAGACAAGTTCCTTCAAGACGCTTGAATATTCTAATTTCCTGGGCCGAAGTTAATTTAAGTGTTTCAAATAGGAATTACATTTAAATTTAATTAGCATGCAATTAACATACACTATCAACCAATTAATCACCCAACACCTTCTCCCCCCCTGAAAGATATAACAACTATATATGAGATCTGTCAAAATGAAATATAATTAATGGGCTGCCAAGGACATGCTTTGAGGACAGTCCTGCTTAACAGGAAGTTTTTCCTTAGGAGTACTTATTTCTCCAACTTCCCCAGGCAATGGTATTTAAATCAGCCCCTAGAATTAAGCAGACCCTATAATTTGGGTTGATTAAGCTCTTTAGCCATCTCCAAGGCAGTGGAAGAGAAAAGCGCCCCAGCTAGCAAGAAATGGCCTTGGAGAGTGCTGGTTGTCTCAAATGGAATATGTGAAGTTCTCCTGAGGAAGACAGGGGGAGTGAGCCATGGTTCTCAGCCTTTCAAACTGCACTCTGCTTCTGCTCACATCTAAGAGGGAGGGACAGAGTGGTTCTGTATCCAGGTGGGCCTGAGGAGTGGGTGTGGCTAAAGTTGGAGGGAAGCTGTCAGATTCTGATATTGCAAGACAAGAGTGATGAGGCGAGTGAGCCTCTCTGAGCATTTCTGGTTGAGTTCTGACCTGTCACACACAGGTCTGAGCCATGCCCACCGCATTTATGCATTGTTGAACTTCTTGAGACATGCGTAGTATGGCACAGTTTAAGTCTTTGGCTTCAGGGAGCAGTGCTATCTTCTATGTGAAGACCATTTCAGTATTACTGTGGCTGCCATCTTTGTGCTCTGGCTGTCACACAGCAATTACACTACCACAGTCGGTCACCCTGATTTCTTCCTCTAATCTTCTATGCTTTCAGAACAACTGGGGAAGCCCTGTGAAGAGTGACCCAGATCATGCCAGTTCACTGCTTAAGATTTGCATGGCACCTCTCTTCGGGCTGAACAACCTCTTCACTCTCTGCTCCAGTTACCTGTTTCTGATATAATCACTGTTCGTTGCTCCAGAGCCTATCCTCTGGCTGTTTCCTATGCCTCATGTCTGTGTCTTCCAGATGCCAGCCTACTTTGCTTCCTCATTTATTTACCCAGATATGCCCCTTGCCCAGTAAGACTTTCTCGGTACTCTAATTAAGAGACCCTATCTGTGATGGTTTCTATATGCTTGGCCCAGGGAGTGGCACTATTTGGAGGTATGGTCTTGTTGGAGTAGGTGTGGCCTTACTGAAGTAGGTGTGCCACTGTGGGAGTGGGTTTTAGTACCATAGTCCTAGCTGCCTGGAAGCCAGTATTCTGTAAGCAGCCTTCAGAAGATGTAGAAGGCTCGCTTCTCCTGCACCATGCCTGCCTGGATGCCACCATGTTCCCAGTGTGATGATAATGGACTGAACCTCTGAACCTGCAAGCCAGCCCCAATGAAATGTTGTCCTTATAAGTCTTGCCTTGGTCATGGTATCTGTTCACAGCAGTAAAACCCTAAGACCTTATCTTTTCCCTACCTCTTTTTTTTTTTTTTAACACTCGTAACTATTTAGAAATTCCTACCCTCAGGAGCTTAGATTCTCCTATCTAAGAGCGGGTGAGATAACAAACACGAGGACAGAGATTATTTTGCTTTTTTCTAACACATTCTTTAGCACACAGAAGAATGCTTAGGAATTGTTTATTCAGTTGAGGGATGGATGAATATATTATAACAAGCCCTGAGAAACTGCAAATGCAATTGGAGTTAAAGGCACAGGAGTTAAGCAAGGCAGGGTATGCTACTTGTTGAAACCAGAATCTAGATCTTTAGCTATTGATCCCATTTATTTTTCCTCACTGGACATGGGAGTGACTTTTCTGATTACTCTAACAAACTACTTGATGGAAAAGTTTGAGAGTCTAGTCCATCATGGCAAAGGAGGCAGAAAGTAGTTGGTCCATTGCAAGCATTTTCAGGAAGCAGAGAGAGGTGAATTTAGTTTTCCTTTTTATTCAGGTCAAGACCCAAGCCTGAATAAAAAGCGCCTTTCATGTTGAGGGTGGGTTGTCCTACCTAAGTTAACAATTCTAGAAAATACCTCATAGATATGTCTAGATGTTTGTGGTTTTGGTAATTCTATATTTTGTCAATTTCACAATAAATATTAGCTATCACACTGAGTGAGTGAGTGAGACCTTGTGCCTTCATCCCCAGCCTCTCTGGGTTGTTCCTGACCATTCTGGTTCTCCAGTATCTAGATTCAAGAGTGATACATCCACGCATCCATATGGTATGCCAGAGACTTGCTGTGGTGAGCAGTTGACATGCACTGTGTTACTGATTATTCTTAGACCTCCACCCCACGAACTGTCATTACCTCTAAAAATTATTTCAGAAGAGAAGACTGAACTTTAGAAAAATCAAGAGGTTTTTACAAGATCAAATGACTACAAAGAGGCAAAGCAAGGGCTTTACCTCAAGTCTGCTCAGTTGCAGACTCTCAGGAAACCACAGCTGCCAACCAAGACTGTGCAGGCCTCTAATCTGCTTTCTGCCTTTAGAAATTCTCAGCTCATTGCCTGCTCCCTATCTTTTATAGATAGCATCAATAATTAATCATGGCGTTCCTTGCAATCGCATGATTTGTGTACTTGTGTTTGAACTATTTTCCTTTCAGATTATTTAAGTTTTTCATATGTTAAAACTTTTTGGTTGTATCTGTAAGGTCTTTTGATGTATTCTTTCAAGAAATAGCTTGGTTTGCATGACTATAAAAATCATACATATTCATTCTGGAAAGATTAGAATGCATAAAAATTCACAGTGATGAAAGTGACAATTGACCAAAATTTTTTCACCTAGCAGTTAGCAATTCCTTCAAAATTCTTGTGTCCTGTGCTTTATTCGAGATACTAGTTTTTATTAGATTTTTAAATCTCTACAAATCATAATCATTCTGAACATATTGCTTATATATATACATATATATCAGTTCTCATTTAATATATTATATAATTCTTATTATCAGGTTTTTTGGCAACAGAATCTCAGTATAAAATGCAGGTTTGCCTTAAACTAAAAAGCCTCCTGCCTCAACTTCTGGAGGGCTGGGATTGAAAATGTGAGCCATCATGTCTGGTTCCATGGCAAATTTCTCCATCTGATAATAAAGATTTGATTAAAGCATGATTTTAATGGTTGCGTGGCTGTGCTATGCTTCATAATTTATGGGATGACTTTTCTGTTGTCTGAAGGTGGGATTCACAGTTTCACTGTGCTTTCAGTCACCTAAAATTCCAAGCTGAATTCTTGCTCACTAGATGATGAATTGCAGAGGACCTAGCATTAATTTGTGTCATTTTCCCTTTAGGAAGATGTTGAGTAAAGAAAGCCATCTACCTATAGCAGTGTAAGCACAATACTCCTTTGAGCCAGATATTTGTGTAGACCTTTGAAGGTAACCAGTAACCTTAAGTTTTAATGGGCAGGTTACAGAGACTCATCTTACACTTTCAGACAACTGACTTCCTCTTTAATTAGTACAATTAAGCACTAAAGTATTTGTTAAACTAATAATTCAAATCTCAGTCAGACGACAAGGGAATACAGGGTTATCATGAGCACGAGGGTCAGCCAGTCAGCTCCTTCTGAGTCCATCGACCTTCACCAAGTGCTTTCCTCCCCCTTTTCTGTCGTGGTCAGTCTCTGGCTCTTTGCATTATTTTATTATTATTATTTTAAAAACTTATTCACATCTCATCTGAAGCAAAAATGACTACTCTAGTTTCTTTTTGGCTATGGTTAACAAGTGCCACCATGCCCAGTTGAGAGGGTTTGTATTTAAATAACATATAATTAGGTCTTGTTTTTTTTTTAATTTTTTAAATTCATTTTGACAATCTTCTTTTAACTGATATATTTAGAGCACTGACAATTAAAGTGATTATTGATATGGTTTAGAACTAAAAAAAATTAAAAACATATTCACATTTTCAAAAAGAATGAGAAGAGAGCAAATGGGGGAGACAGGGAAACAAATCTATGAAACCAAAGACCAAAAGGGACCACAAAGGGATTTGGAAAGAGAGATATTTGTCACAGTAATCTAAGATGACATAGTTATTATAACCCATGATACTTATCTCACATTTGCCTTTATGAACCACCTTTTTGAAAGCTCTCTGTTTAATTCCAGTAACCACAACTTCTTAGATTAGCAGGATAATCCCACCTCTTCTAAATGAAAACTTGTTTCAGGTGACAAATTCTTGAAGGTATAGGTCATAGTTATTCACAACGGAGATATCAGGCTATACAATGGTCTTCAACAGAGAAGATATTAAAATAAAGCTAAGATGAGCTTTCATCATAGTGACCTGCAACAGACCCCAAGGATAAACCACTTGTTTAGCAAAAGGAGGTAAAACTATACACCTGGTTTGTGAAGAGTCTGGTGGGCTGGAGATCAGAGACCTCAGCGATAGCTGTAGCCTTGCCAGCATGGCTGTGCATGGAAGGGAGAGCAGCTTCTTAAGGGATGAAGGGAGGTCCTGTTATAGTCAGTCAAAGAGGAAGATATGAGCACACTCCAGGCATTCTACTATGAAGATAAAGATGCATGCCTTACAGGGTATCACAATTGAAGGGTTATATAGTTTGATAAAATCAGGCGACTTTGCCATTAACTCTGACAAGAGACACATTTAAAACCCTAAGTCTTATGTGCTCATCTTATGAGAAAGAAAGTCACCATCAGAGCTGTGACTCTTTTAATGGCTCTTTTGATGCTTTCTAGCTGGGGTGACCATAGTGTGAAGAATGAGACACATGTACAAACCTATGATATTCTCGAGTGTTCTGCCCATCTACCTACCCAGCCATGAATCCATTCCACATCTATGCATGTATCCATCTATATTGGGTTGCCCCATAAAGCCCAGTATATAGCCTGTTTTGATTCACTTACTGCAGCTATGTTGCCCTCTTTGGAATGAAAATATAATGGATGAAGCAGAAGTCATTCAGTCATCTTGAATGATAAACCAAGGGAATAACAAATATTTAATACTGGTGTCATTAAACAATGGGTCTAGAGTTTGTAATTGTTTACTTTGTACTTGCTGGTGTGTATGTATTTTCTATGCTACCAACATTAGTTTTTCTGCTACTTACAACCAAAAGCATTACCAATAAAGTAATCCATTACAGGATGGGCTGGGGGATTAAGTAAACTAAAGAGGGAACAGATGGAGTTCTTAGCATAAGGCTGACCACATTAACATTGAATTTGTGCTGTCTATACATCTATGTGAGCTGCGGAAAGGCCTGAAGCACATTCCTCATTTGCATTTCAGTCACTTTGAAGAGGACTCAATGGAGAGTCCAGAACTGGATGCCTTGAGAGAGAAGAGAGGCAGGTACAGTCAGCAGCTGCCTTCTCTATACAAGAGCTTCTGATGTGGAGCAAAAAAGCATTTGCTGGACTAGAACAATGTGTGAGCTGCAAAATGTTCCTGAGATCCCTTGGGATTAGCCTGTGAGGTGGGGTTATTTCTTATTTCAAAGCAAAAACATCTCTTCCAAAAATATTAGCTTTTTTTTTTTAAAACAAGATGTATATTTTTGTTTGGCTTCTTTGTTAAGTAAGAAAAAATCGTTTATGCTCTTTTGATTCTGGCAGCTGTGGCTTATGAAGGATGGTATAATGTAGACTCTTAACTTTGACAGACATTTTTGTTAATATTATTATAATAATAGATTCCCCCTACTAAGCAGTTGTGTGTTAGGAGTCATCTGGAGTGATTTACAAATTTTATTCAAGAGTGAAAAAAATGAAGTATTGACATTGAATAACATGGATTATTCTAAAATGCAGCTGAGTGAGGAGACAAACATAAAAAGGAGCATATATGCTATTTTGGTCTATAAAATAATCGACGATACAAACTCATCAGCTCTGAAGGAAGATTGGTGGATGTCTGGCATAGGGCAGGGTGGAAAGAGAGACAGTAAAGGATTATCAAAGGACATGAGGGAGTCTAGAGGTGGGTGTGTTCAGCATTTCAATAATGACAATGATTTTATGGGTATTTCAAACCCTACCAAGGATTATACTTTTAATATGTAATTTATTATATTTGTTATAACTCAATATAAACCTTTCCCAAGATGAAAACTGTAAATTGGGAAAAATTCTTTACCAACTATACATTTGACAGAGGGTTACTATCCAGAATACACAAAGAACTCAGAAAATGAAACATCAAGAAAATGAACAACCTGATTTAAAAAATGAAACATGAAATTAAACATGGTTCTCAAAAGATGAAACACAAATGGTCGAAAAACAGTTTTTTAAATGTCCAACATCTTTAGTTATCAGAGAAACCAAATTAAAATTACTTTGGAATCTCATCTTACCCCAGTCAGAATGGACAAGGGAAAATGAAAACAAAACAAAACAAATAAACAATAATAAAAATCAATCCACAAATGATGATTAATGCTGACAAGGGTGAAGGGAAAGGGAATATTGAATCATTGCTGGCTGGGAGTACATGGTGGCACAGACACCAAAGAGATTAGAGTGAAGGTTCCCCGAAAACCTAGAAACAGAGCTTCATGGTCCAGATATACCATTCCTTGCACATGTACTTAAAGGAGTATATGCGTCCTTGCACATATACCCTAAGACAGAGGTACTTGCTCATCTGTGTTCCCTGCTGCTGTGTTCACAATAGGTAAGTCATAAGAATAGCCTAGATATCCAAGAACTGAGGAATGGGATGGGAAAATTGACACATTTATACAATGGAATATTATTCAGTTTTTAAGAACAAAGTTATGTAATTCTCAGGTAAATGGATGGAGCTAGAAATGCCCATTCTGATTGAGGTAACCCAACCCAGGAAGACAAACACTGCAGGTTTTTTCCTCTCTTGTAGATGATAACTTTGAACTTTCAGATATGTGTGTTTCATTTAAAATACTCATAAATGCCAAAAAATTAATAAGGGGTCAGTGTGTGTGGGGCATTTAGTTGTATAAAGAGTTAAGGGGTAATAATTTAATAGGGATTTGAGATGGCAGATGGGAGGGCAGGGTAGAAAAAGGAATATGGAGTGATAAATAACACTAAAGACCTTTCAAAAATATATGGAAACCAACTATAGTTGAGACTTCCTAGTATATGGAAATATACTTACATATAATAGATATAAATATGGATATATACTTATATGTAATAGATATAAATAGTTAAAATGGGGCTACCCTAAGAGGCCACAGTGCCCATAGTTGACACCACAGGCTAAGTAACAAAAAAATCTCTTTGGAGTTGTTGACCAGTGAGATCCACAGATTCCCCAAACATTAAAAGCAGTTGTGAATGCTATTACCTACCCTCTGAGACTTGGTGGTAAGACCCTACTGGTAATAACACCACACACTTGAGTCAGAGAGCATGAAGAGATCAAGCTGGTATTGATATGGAGGCTTTATACTACTTGCTCTAACTTCCATAGTTCTGGAAGCTTCCATGTGCAATACTGGAGAAGAAAGGTAATTACTAATCTTATCCATTTGTGAACCCTAAGAGCTACAGTAATAGCTGGCCCTATAAGACATGCTCACTCCTGTATGGATGATGTAGATACCATAGGAGTAACTAATCACTAATAGATTGGAATTAATTCTTCTCCACAAGATTAAACACATACGTGGCACTATTTTCAGGCCAGGAACCTATAGCTATATAGATCATAGGCCTTGGGTAGAATTTATTACTATTATTCTTCTAAATGAATATAATATTCTACTTACGCCCAATGACTTATTATTGTAGGTTAATGTACCTCTCCATCATCAGAGAAGTTTGTTCTTACAATAGATGGCAATCAACACAAAGATGCACAGCTGGTACAGGTACAGAGAGTAAGAGAATGTGGGATGCTTAGTGACAAATGGGACACCTGCATCACACTCTCTTCTCCCAAGACTCAGAGATCATGGTGTAAGATGGTATGGGAGCAATGTAGGAGCCTGAGACAGTGGTTGACTACAAGAATATAGAGTCTTATGACACAGCAAGGCACACATAAATTCACAGCAGTTCTGACAACATGGGCAAGTCTTGTGCAAGCTCCAGCTAGACCAAATCACAAGATGGAGAGAAGAGGCAGACAGAGCTCCATCCACAGTAGAGGAGCTATTGGCAATTGATAGTTACAGGGAGGGACAGAATCAGTTTTCTTTAAGATTGTGGTCCCTGATAAGCTGACCACGTTCCAATGGAAGGCCATACATCTAATATATGGGCAGCACAAATAATACTTGGGTTAAAATAGATAAAAGGAAGACACAAAGTTGGGTGGTCAGGAAAGGGGATAGATCTGAGAGGAGTTGAGTAGGATGCAAATATGACAAGAACACACTGTACATGATTCTTTCTCAAAGAACTAATAAAAATTTTAAAGAAATGTACACTGCTTTTCAGTAGGATGCTGGATAAAGAACTTTGATTTATCCCCACAATAGAAATCCATGCAGGAAGGGAAATAAAAGACATAGATCTGCATGTATCAAAACACTGATTAAAATAAAGTAAGCTGGGGCACGGAGTCGACAGACACCCCGAAGGTCCCCTAGAGGACTCTCCACTAGATCTTTGGACCACCGAGATTACCAGATGGCAAAAGGCGATTGTAAGAATCTTACTAACAGAAGCCCCTGGAGCTGAAGTACATGTTGTTATGAGCCACTTAATATGGGTGTTGGAGACTGAACTTGGGTCCTCTGCAAGAGTAGCACAGGCTCTTAACTCTGAGTCTCCTCTCCAGCCCCATATAATTTACACACACACACACACACACACACACACACACACACACACACACACACACACACATGTATGGATATATACACATATTTATTATATATTCATATATGAAATATAGTATATAATATATGGTAAATATACTATAAAAGAAATATTACATGTATATTTTTTAAATGTAGAGAGTGGTACACACACTGGCCTGTAGCCTGTATCTCCCTTTTTGTCTCTTGACAGTGTTGTGGAAATAATCCCAACTTTACGTTTGTGAAACTTTCTGTCTGTAATTCTGCAAATAACTCCATCATGTGAATAATTAGGTTACATCCATCTCTCCCACCATTGCAAGTTCATTGTAAATACCCATTGTTTTTGCCAATTTGCCACCTGTCTTGTGTAGCAAAGACGAGTACTTTAGTCTTCCTAATCCACAGTGCCTTCCATTCTAGCTGCAGCTGAAACACTGTCAGACTATGGGGTTTACACAGTGCCTGCACTAGTTCCCCTCTTTGTTGAGTGAGCCCAGGTACCTGTGTAGGGAATTCATAGGTGTCATTCAATGCTTCATTTCCCCTTGACACCCAGGTCTCCAGCTTTCCCCTTTCCAATTGTTGGCAGAACCATGCTCCCAGCACTTGGCTGCATGTTCAACAAGACCATTATTTAAAAAGAATAAACTCATATGTAACTATAATAAGAATAATGGAGTAAACCATAAAACTCACACCTTAATGAACTGGATGCCTTTAACCATCATCTTATGCCCTGGAGGTTCTTTCCTTTCTGAGAGGGTATGGAGCAGTGGGCAAGGTGGGGCATCTATTTCCCAATGACTCCATCTCCAACATTGTATTAGTATCTTGCAATGGGCTGTAGTGAGAGTATTCCCTTTATAGGTTTAAGCTTATCACACAAAAAAGTTAAAGTTAACAAGTCCCAAGCAAAATGATAATGACTTAGGTCAGACTATCACTCATTGTCAGATATACAAGCATCTTCTAAGTACCTACACTGTAGTTTTTCATGTCAGTGTTTGTATGTGTGCGTGCATGAGTGAATGTCTGCGTGTTTTATGTGTGTGTGTCTGTTTGTTATGTATGTGTGCATGTGTATGCTTGCATGTGTGTTTTTATGTTTGTGGGTGTTATGTATACATGTGCTTAGTGTGTGTGCATGCATGTATGCATGTGTGTCTGCTTGTAGGTATGCATATGCACGTGTGTGTTTCTGTTTGTTATGTATATGTGCATGTATGTGTCGATGTGTTTGTGTGTGTGTGCGCTATGTGTGCATGTATGTGTGTGGTATGTGTGCACGCGCACGCGCGCGTGTGGTGTGTGTGTGTGTGTGTGTGTGTGTGTGTGTGTGTAAATTATATGGGGCTGGAGAGGAGACTCAGAGTTAAGAGCCTGCAGCTACAATTGTTAGGACAGGGGTGAAGCTGTTCCTCCAGCCCCACTTCTACCTCTATTTTCCTGACGCATTATCTTGGATGGATCTTTGAAAGAAAGTGTGCTTGATTTTCTTTGTTTTCTGAGACTCTGTAGCTCAGACTACTCTGGAACTCATTTCATAGTCCACACTGGTGATGGACTTGGGCTGCCCTTCTTGTATCTGCCTCCAGGTATGGAGATTACAAACCTGTACTACCATTCAAAACTTAGAAATTTTTTTCTTTAATGTGTAGAGTATTTCTTCATAAATTGAGAACTTCTTATAAGAGAGGACCAATGAAAAGTGGTCAGCGTAAGGTGGAGGTCTGCACTGAGCCTACCTCCACTCAGAGCCAGTGAATGAACACCCAGGGTTAGCTCACCACTGACCTCAAGAAAATCCAGAAGATGGGATGCATAATGAGGTTCTTCTTGGTAAGACAGTAAGCAGCCAGCTTCCTAACCTGAGCTTCTGATCCTATCTACCACATTCAAGGGATGGATGAAGTCATATCTGTGGATGCTCCTAGCACTTGAGCCTACAAGCCCATGCAGACCTCCTTATGGTGCTGGGATGACTGCGAAGCCATAAGACTATTCTGATTGAATGTAATGGGTCATAGGGCACAGGGAGAAAGCTAGAAGGAGGAAGTGTTAAGGGATGCTGGGGACAAGGGACATAGGTGTGTGGGGCAAGGGAGGAAGCAGTGCTGTGGGAGATGGAGGTCCAGCCCTGAGAGCTCTGTTGGCCTTTTAGTGGCTCACACTCCAGGCCCTGGGGCTGCTTACCTTGCAGCATTGCTGACGTAGTATAGTAGTTGAAGGGCACATTTTTCACCATGTATTCCTCAGGGTTAAGGCTGGACAGCTTTGCTCCCACCAGCACAGACTTGCCTGAGCCTGCAGGGCCAACCAGCATAACCGGCCGCCTCCATTGCATGAGCCGCTCCATGAAGTAGCACACCCGGATGGTCTCACTTGTGTGTACCAAACAAGCCTGGAACAGAATGTGATAGGCATGTCACACAACATTATGTTCTGGGACACTCAAGAAGAGGAGATTCTGTCATAGGGAAGCCTGCCTAATAAGGATTTGTCTGAGTATCTTTCCTAACATCTACTATGTGTCCACCTTGTAAACCCACTGTTATTGCACCATGGAGTTCAGTAAAGAGTGTTCTCTGACTCTCTAAGGCATCTCCAAAGGGACAACAGTATCATCTGGCCTTACTATCTTCTGTCCTCCGTCCCTAATGATACTCACTGGGTTCTCTATTTGCTTCCTTTCCTACAGGGGACCTTGTGACTTCATTGCACGTATGAGTTGAAAAAAGAATACAACTGGGGACCAACTGGTTTATACAAGGTCAAGCACTCGATACCAACAGGGGTCGCTGCTGAGCACCCTCATGGGCACCATGCCATTGGTTGGCCATTCCCACTTACCTGCAAAGGCATCTCTGGGTCAAATTCAAACTGGGGGATGAGCTTGGCCCAGGGCTCAAATTTCTTGGTCTCTGGGTCTATGTAGTAGTCAAAGACAGTTCCTTGGGAAGGAAACTTGACTGTTTTAAACTCAGTCAGCCACCATTTGCTGAACTCTGCCCGGTAGTCTACAAGCTGCAAAAACAAAGCAGGTCAAGGTACAGGTGTGATAGAGCCCAAGGGGTCTATGTAGGTAGCTCTGGTACTGATAGATGTTGGGGTAGGGGCACAAAGAGTTCTTGTCTATGTATATCTTTAGGATAGAGCAGTTGCCTGGAATGACAGAGCTCCTGGAGCATCAAGCCTGTCCAGGACCAGAAGGCAGGGGATACCCTAAGGCAGAGGTTGCCCTCTGGCAGTTGCTAAGGTTTGTATGTGTCCTAGCACTTATATGCTAGAGAGTTGATGTCTCAAGTCATGTGTAACGGGGTTTCATGGAAAGGAGAATTGAGGTGAGATAAAGCCACATGGGAGGGCCTTCATGGTAGCTTTCAAAGAAGAGAGACTTAAGCTAGCAATTTGCTTTGTCATCCATGGAATGCCCTCTGCCCTATTGTGATACATAAAGAAAGCAGGTGCAGTGCCAGACTCCCAGAATTCTGGCCTCCAAACCAAGAGCTAAACTTATATTCTTTAGAAATAACCTAGCATTTGGTACAAAGAAAATGAAGTAAGAGGACCACATAGAAGTACTTGGGTTGACAATGTGGTTACAACATTGGCACTGGAATGCATCACAGCTCCCCAAGAGCAGAAAGCATTGAAAGGGGGAAGGCATAAGAACACAGAGGGGGTAAGGAACTCCCTTGACAATTGGAAGAACAAGTGTAAACCATTACCTCCTGAAGAAAGAAACTACTTCCAACCTTCCGAGACATCTAGACCTGTGCAATTTCATGACCTAAATTAAGGCTGACAGCAAAAACACAGAGCAATTGAGCAAGAAGAGCCACAGAGGCTAGTTACATTCTTCTGGGTCTCACTTTTGTTCTGTTAAGATGAAGGCTTTAGAAAAGAGCCTTAGAAGAGCTTCCTCCAAGACTTAATAGCATAGGAGAGGAGATAAAGCAGCAGAGGAGATAAAGCATATTGGTCTTTCTGACAGAAATAATAGGCTGTGTGTTACAATTTCAATGCCTTAATATAAAGCACAAACCCCTTAGAGGTAGAGTTGAACATCCATGCACTCCATTGTGTCCAAGTTAAAACCTAGCAACTATCCAGCATGCTGCAAATACCCAGGCATAGGAAATATCAAAGAAAAGATAGACTGACCATTGTTGGAGACACCCAGGGAGGATGGGGCAGAGACAGCATTCTAAGTCTAAATGAGTGATAGGGTTGGTGTGGAGGAATGAATCTGAATCCTGATGGTAGTGGGGTACTTCTCATTTACTGTCTTCTAAGTAATAGAATTCCTTTGTTTCAAAATGAGGATGGAGGCTGAACTGGTGGCACATGTGAGTCCAGTGATCCAGAAGGGGAGGCAGGTAGATCAAGAGTTTAGGGCCAGCCTGGTCTATAGAGTGGAACCCTGTCTCAAAACAATAAGAACCTAACGGCCAAGCAAAATAGAAAAACTAAACCAAAAATAAGAAATGAGAATGGAGACCAGCACGAGGTCACCTTGGGCGCGGAGTCATCAGACACCCCCAAGGTCCCTAGAGGAGTCACCAAGCGATCTTAGGACCTCTGGTGAGTGGAACACAACTTCTGCCAAGAGGCAGGTTCAAAAGCCAGATATCTGGGCACCTTCCCTGCAAGAAGAGAGCTTGCCTGCAGAGAGTGCTCTGACCACTGAAACTCAGGAGAGAGCTAGTCTCCCAGGTCTGCTGATAGAGGCTAACATAATCACTGGAGGAACAAGCTCTAACCAGAGACAACTATAACAACTAATTCCAGAGAATACCAGATGGTGAAAGGCAAATGTAAGAATCTTACTAACAGAAACAAAGACCACTCACCATCATCAGAATACAACACTCCCACCTCACACAGTCCTGGGCACCCCAACACACCCAAAAATCTAGACCTGGATTTAAAAGCATATCTCATGATGATGGTAGAGGACATCAGGAAGGACTTTAATAACTCACTTAAAGAAATACAGGAGAACACTGCTAAAGAGTTACAAGTCCTTAAAGAAAAACATGAAAACACAACCAAACAGGTAGAAGTCCTTAAAGAAAAATAGGAA
Source organism: Mus musculus (assembly GCF_000001635.26). Classification (NCBI taxonomy): domain Eukaryota; kingdom Metazoa; phylum Chordata; class Mammalia; order Rodentia; family Muridae; genus Mus; species Mus musculus. Next base: position 66,007,895 of record NC_000077.6, read on the forward strand.
AACACATCCAAACAGGTGATGGAAATGAACAAAATCATACTAGACCTAAAAAGGGAAGTAGACACAATAAAGAAAACCCAAAGTGAGGCAACGCTGGAGATAGAAACCCTAGGAAAGAAATCTGGAACCATAGATGCCAGCATCAGCAACAGAATACAAGAGATGGAAGAGAGAATCTCAGGTGCAGAAGATTCCATAGAGAACATGGACACAACAATCAAAGAATATGCAAAATGCAAAAAGATCCTGACTCAAAACATCCAGGAAATCCAGGACACCATAAGAAGACCAAACCTGCATATAATAGCAGTAGATGAGAATGAAGATTTTCAACTGAAAGGGCCAGCAAACATCTTCAACAAAATAATAGAAGAAAACTTCCCAAACCTAGAGAAAGAGATGCCCATGAACATACAAGAAGCCTACAGAACTCCAAATAGACTGGACCAGAAAAGAAATTCCTCCTGACACATAATAATCAGAACAACAAACACACTAAATAAAGATATAATATTAAAAGCAGTAAGAGAAAAAGGTCAAGTAACATATAAAGGCAGGCCTATCAGAATTACATCAGACTTTTCACCAGAAAATATGAAAGCCAGAAGATCCTGGAAAGATGTTATACAGATACTAAGAGAACACAAATGCCAGCCCAAGCTACTATACCCAGCTAAACTCTCAATTATCATAGATGGAGAAACAAAGTATTCCACGACAAAACCAGATTCACACATTATCTTTCCATGAATCCAGCCCTTCAAAGTATAACAACAGAAAAAAAATCCAATACAAGGACAGAAACCATGCCCTAGAAAAAGCAAGAAAGTAATCTTTCAAAAAACCAAAAGGAAGACAGCCACAAGAACAGAATGCCAACTCTAACAACAAAAGTAATAGGAAGCAACAATTACTTTTCCTTAATATCTATTAATATCAATGGACTCAATTCCCCAATAAAAAGACATAGACTAACAGATTGGATACACAAACAGGACCCAACATTTTGCTGCTTAAAGGAAACACATCTCAGGGAAAAAGACAGACACTACCTCAGAATGAAGGGCTGGAAAACAATTTTCCAAGCAAATGGTCTGAAGAAACAAGCTGGAGTAGCCATTCTAATATAGAATAAAATCAACTTCCAACCCAAAGTTATCAAAAAAGACAAGGAGGGACAATTCATACTCATCAAAGGTAAAATCCTCCAAGAGGAACTCTTAATTCTCAATATCTATGCTCCAAATGCAAGGGCAGCCACATTCATTAAAGAAACTTTAGTAAAGCTCAAAACACACATTGCACCTCACACAATAATAGTGGGAGACTTCAACACACCACTTTCATCAATGGACAAATCATGGAAAAAGAAACTAAACAGGGACACAGTGAAACTAACAGAAGTTATGAAACAAATGGATTTAACAGATATCTACAGAACATTTTATCCTAAAACAAAAGGATATACCTTCTTCACAGTACCACATGGTACCTTCTCCAAAATTGACCATATAATTGGTGACAAAACAGGCCTCAACAGATACAAAGATATTGAAATTGTCCCATGCATCCTATCAGATCACCATGGACTAAGGTTGATCTTCAATAACAACATAAATAATAGAAAGCCAACATTCAGGTGGAAACTGAACAACACTCTTCTCAATGATACCTTGGTCAAGGAAGGAATAAAGAAAGAAATTAAAGACTTTTAAGAGTTTAAAGAAAATGAAGCCACAACATACCCAAACTTATGGGACACAATGAAAGCATTTCTAAGAGGGAAACTCATAGCTCTGAATGCCTACAAAAAGAAACTAGAGAGAGCACACACTAGCATCTTGACAACACACCTAAAAGCTCTAGAACAAAAGGAAGCAAATTCACCCAAGATGAGTAGTTGGCAGGAAACGATTAAACTCAGGGGCAAAATCAATCAAGTGGAAACAAGAAGTATTCAAAGACACAACCAAATTAGGAGCTGGTTCTTTGAGAAAATCAACAAGATAGATAAACCCTTAGCCAGACTCACTAGAGGGCACAAGGACAGCATCCTAATTAACAAAATCAGAAATGAAAAGGGAGACATAACAACAGATCCTGAAGAAATCACAAACACCATCAGATCCTTCTACAAAAGGCTATACTCAACAAAACTGGAAAACCTGGATGAAATGGACAAATTTCTAGACATATACCAGGTACCAAAGTTAAATCAGGATCAAGTTAATGATCTAAACAGTCCCATATCCCCTAAAGAAATAGAAGCAGTCATTAATAGTCTCCCAACCAAAAAAAAAAAAAAAAAAAAAAAAAGCCTAGGACCAGATGGGTTTAGTGCAAAGTTCTATCAGACCTTCAAAGAAGATCTAATTCCAGTTCTACACAAACTATTCCACAAAATAGAAGCAGAAGGTACTCTACCCAATTCATTCTATGAAGCCACAATTACTCTGATACCTAAACCACAGAAAGACCCAACAAAGATAGAGAACTTCAGACAAATTTCCCTTATGAATATCGATGCAAAAATACTCAATAAAATTCTCGCTAAGCGAATCCAAGAACACATCAAAACAATCATCTATTCTGACCAAGTAGGTTTCATTCCAGGTATGCAGGGATGGTTTAATATATGGAAATCCATCAACGTAATACACTATATAAACAAACTCAAAGACAAAAACCACATGATCATTTTGTTAGACTTGGAGAAAGCATTTGACAAAATCCAACACCCATTCATGATAAAAGTCTTGGAAAGATCAGGAATTCGAGGCCCATACCTAAACATGATAAAAGCAATCTACAGCAAACCAGGAGCCAACATCAAAGTAAATGGTGAGAAGCTAGAAGCAATCCCACTAAAATCAGGGACTAGACAAGGCTGCCCACTTTCTCCATACCTATTCAACATAATAATTGATGTCCTAGCCAGAGCAATTTGACAACAAAAGGAGATCAAGGGGATACAAATGGGAAAAGAAGAAGTCAAAATATCACTTTTTGCAGATGATATGATAGTATATATAAGTGACCCAAAAAATTCCACTAGAGAACTCCTAAACCTGATAAACAGCTTCAGTGATATAAAATTAACTCAAACAAGTCAATGGCCTTTCTCTACACAAAGAATAAACAGGCTGAGAAAGAAATTATTCAACATAGTAATTGAAGTCCTTGCCAGAGCAATTAGACAACAAAAGGAGATCAAGGGGATACAAATTGGAAGAAGTCAAAATATCACTTTTTGCAGATGATATGATAGTATATATAAGTGAGCCTAAAAATTCCACTAGAGAACTCCTAAACCTGATAAACAGCTTCAGTGAAGTAGCTGGATATAAAATTAACTCAAACAAGTCAATGGCCTTTCTCTACACATAGAATATACAGGCTGATAAAGAAATTAGGAAACACCTTTCTCAATAGTCACAAATAATATAAAATACCTTGGCATGACTCTAACTAAAGAAGTGAATGATCTGTATGATAAGATCTTCAAGTCTCTGAAGAAAGAAATTAAAGAAGATCTCAAAAGATGGAAAGATCTCCAATGCTCATGGATTGGCAGGATCAACATTGTAAAAATGGCTATCTTGCCAAAAGCAATCTACAGATTCAATGCAATCCCCATCAAAATTCCAACTCAATTCTTCAACGAATTAGAAAGAGCAATCTGTAAATTCATCTGGAATAACAAAAAACCTAGGATAGTAAAAACTCTTCTCAACAATAAAAGAACCTCTGGTGGAATCATCATGCCTGACCTAAAGTTGTACTACAGAGCAATTGTGATAAAAACTGCATGGTACTGGTATAGTGACAGACAAGTAGACCAATGGAATAGAATTGAAGACCCAGAAATGAACCCACACACCTATGGTCACTTGGTCTTTGACAAGGGAGCTAAAACCATCCAGTGGAAAAAAGACAGCATTTTCAACAAATGGTGCTGGCACAACTGGTGGTTATCATGTAGAAGAATTCGAATTGATCCATTCCTATCTCCTTGTACTAAGGTCAAATCTAAGTGGATTAAGGAACTCCACATAAAACCAGAGACAGTGAAATTTATAGAGGATAAAGTGGGGAAAAGCCTCGAAGATATGGGCATAGGGGAAAAATTCCTGAATAGAACAGCAATGGCTTGTGCCATAAGATCGAGAATTGACAAATGGGACCTCATGAAACTGCAAAGCTTTTGTAAGACAAAAGACACCATCAATAATACAAAAAGTCCACCAACAGATTGGGAAAGTATCTTTACCTATCCTAAATCAGGTAGGGGACTAATATCCAATATATATAAAGAACTCAAGAAGGTGGACTCCAGAAAATCAAATAACCCCATTAAAAAATGGGGCTCAGAGCTAAACAAAGAATTCTCACCTGTGGAATACTGAATGGCTGAGAAGCACCTGAAAAAATGTTCAGCATCCTTAATCATCAGGGAAATGCAAATCTAAACAACCGTGAGATTCCCTCTCATAACAATCAGAATGGCTAAGATCAACAATTCAGGTGACAGCAGATGCTGGCGAGGATTTGGAGAAAGAGAAACATTCCTCCATTTTTGTACAACCACTCTGGAAATCAGTCTGGCGGTTCCTCAGAAAATTGGACATAGTACTACCGGAGGATCCAGCAATACCTCTCCTGGGCATATATCCAGAAGGTCTTCTAACTGGTAAGAAAGATACATGCTTCACTATGTTCATAGCAGCCGTATTTATAATAGCCAGAAGCTGGAAAGATCCCAAATGCCCCTCAACAGAGGAATGGATACAGAAAATGTGGTACATTTACACAATGGAGTACTACTCAGGTATTTAAAAAATGAACATATGAAATTCCTAGGCAAATTGATGGACCTGGAGGGCATCATCCTGAGTGAGGTAACCCAATCAAAACAGAACTCACATGATATGTACTTACTGATAAGTGGATATCAGCCCAGAAACTTAGAATACCCAAGATATAAGATACAATCTACAAAATACATGAAACTCAAAAAGAATGAAGACCAAAATGTAGACACTTTGCCCCTTCTTAGAATGGGGAACAAAACACCTATGGAAGGAGTTACAGAGACAAACTTTGGAGCTGAGACCAAAGGATGGACCATCTAGAGACTGCCATACCCGGGGATCCATCCCATAATCAGCCTCCAAATGCTGACACCATTGCACTCACTAGCAAGATTTTGCTGAAAGGACCCAGATACAGTTGTCTCTTGTGAGACTATCCCGGGTCCTAGCAAACACGTAAGTGGATGCTCACAGTCAGCTATTGGACGGATCACAGGGCCCTCAATGGAGGAGCTAGAGAAAGTACCCAAGGAGCTAAAGGGATCTGCAACCTTATTGGTGGAATAACAATATGAACTAACCAGTACCCCCCTGGAGCTCGTGTCTCTAGCTGCATATGTATCAGAGGATGGCCTAGTCGGCCATCATTGGAAAGAGAGGCCCATTGGTCTTGCAAACTTTATATGCTTCAGTACAAGGGAATGCTAGGGCCAAGAAGTGGGAGTGCCTCAATTCATCCTTGATCTATCTGCTTAGTTCTTGACCAGGCTGGGCTAAGAGCTCTAATTCTTCTTCCTGCCAACCCCATAATCTTGCACTTACTCTAAGCTTCCACTCTAGAGAGTAGGGGAGTGCGGGTGGGGTGGGGACTTTTGGGATATCATTGGAAATGTAAATAAGGAAAATACCTAATAAAAAATTTTTAAATAATATAAAAAAAACCAAATGAGAATGGAAAGAGGCTAAAGATATGAATAGATGTATGTGTAGTTCTGATTCTGATTTCAATTCAGATTAAGGGGATGCTGCTGTTTGCTAACCATAATCCCAGAAAAAAATCCCATTCGAACTCATGGATGAAGTGTTGGAGACACTTTTGGTTAAAAGGGAGATCTCAAGGTGAGGCTGCTTCTGGAAAGCATCCTTTCTGCATCCTGCCTCAATTCATCCTTGATCTATCTGGGTAGTTCTTGACCAGGCTGGGCTAAGAGCTCTAATTCTTCTTCCTGCCAACCCCATAGTCTGGCACTTACTCTAAGCTTCCACTCTAGAGACAGGGTGACCACAGCTGACGGAGCCATTTGGCTCCCTCAGCTCTGTGTGTGTGTGTGGGGGGGGGGTTATTGTAGGAACGCATTTTTATAAAATCTAGTCTCTCATGTGCTTCATGTTCTGCTATAGTCATGCTCTTTACACTACATAACAGTAGCACACATTACTAGCATCCCATTTATAGGGTTTGGGGTATGATTTCACCACATTCAGTCATCAAAATGCTCTGAATTGTCCTGGCTAGTTAGAATGATCCTTGTTTTGTATATATAAATAAGCTCTCACTCCCAGTCTTGTGCTCTCTCTACAATGTCCCTGTGGGAGATCACTTTCTGTGATTATTGCAAAGTATTCACCAGTAATGTGTTGCTATTTTGCTTTTTAAATTGAACCTTCCACACAGGCATAGGCTCCATTTTTGTTTGGTGTGTGGTCTTACTGACAGCTAGTTAATTGAGGCACCATTAGTAGTGCTGATGCAAATATCTGGCCAAATTCCTATTTTCTAATTTATATCACTCTTTGGTATTTGGCTTTAATGTAGGTTATGTGGGATTCCAGGCACTCCCTGGTGCTAAAAGCTTTCTACTGTGTCTCTCTCTGTGGGCCAGCATGGCTGGTCATAGTTCCAAGAGTTTAAAACACCTGGGAGAGTGCTTTCTTCCAGGCTTTTAGAAAGCGTGGAGTAGATTTAAATACCTCTGCTTAGATTGGAAAATTGATCAGTTGTCCTTATCCTGCTACCCCACTGCCAATGTAGCTGAGAAGCCCAGGAGTTGCTACCTGACATCTCAGCAGCTGGAAGGCTAGAGACTATATTTGATAGAAAGCATAGGTCGCTGCATTTTGAAAAAAATTCAAGTCTCATCCAACCTGCACACTCTGTCTTTGAGGGTGTACTGGCTACTTTTGTGTGTCAACTTGACAACAATTAGAGTCATCAGAGAGGAAGGATCCTCAGCTGAGCAAATGCATCCATGTGACACAACATTTTCTTCATTAGTGATCAATGGCAGAGGGCCCATCCCATTGTAGGTGGTGCCATCCCTGGGTTGGTAGCCCTAAATTCTATAACAAGACAGACTGAGAAAGCCAAGGGAAGCAAGCCTGTAAGCAGCACCCCTCCATGGGCCTCTACATCTGCTCCTGTCTCCAGGTTCCTGCCCTGCTTGAACTCCTATCCTGACTTCCTCCAACGAAGTATAAGCCAAATAAAACTTTTCCTTTCCAAGTTGCTTTTTGGTTATAGTGTTTCATGACAGTAATAGAAATCTTAGGAGTGGAACTTCAAAGCAGTCTGAAGACTGCGCAACATGCAACAGTGGATTGGTGCTAGAACAAGAGATTTCCCGTGACCAGACAGTGTTTATTCCTCACTCCTTGCCTTTTCAGAGTTTTCAAATATGGCTTTGTCTGGCAAGTCTGAATGTTTTCAGTTTTCTTGGACAAAAGAGCTCTAGAGGGCTTGGAAGATGTGTTAGTTGGTCAAGTGCTTGCCACACAAACATGGGACTCCAAGTTCAAGATCTCACACTCATTCAAAAGTTGAGCACAGCAGTGCATGCCTATAATCCCAGTACTGGGGGTCTCTAGGGTATACTGGCCAGCTAGTCTATCTAGGTTAGTTGATGAGCCTCAGATCACAGTAAGAAACTATTTCAAAAATAAGTTGAAGGGTAGTTGAGGGGGATATGTGACACTGACTCCTGATGTCTACATATATGTGCATACAGGTACACACACACGTGTTCACACACATATACACACACAGCTGGATCAGAGGGAATAAATCATCACTCTGATAATTACAGCTTGTCTGGCTTCCTGTTGTTAGACAGCACCAAATACTTCTGTAGACCTAAATATTTAGGATAGGAGATTATTGCTAGCAAACATGTATAGATACCAGCACTATTCTTATAACCTTCCAAGTATCCACATTAGGCAATTAGAACAATACCCTCATTAACAACCCAGGAGCTGTCATTATCCTCTGGACACACGAGGGGTGGGTGTGGGGTGGGCAGGGGAGAATAAGGAAGAGACAGGTTGAATATCTCACTCAGTATTCCATGTAGTATTGACAGTTACAATTCAAATACTGTTTTCTCTTTTCCTTTTCTGTTACCCTTCCTTCTTTTTTCCTTCTCATTTTCTTTCTCTTCTTGGTGGTTTACTGTTGAACTCTTTATTAATAAGTGGAGCTACACATATTCAATGGGTACAATTTAGTGTTTGGAGCTAAGCACATACTCATGAAGTCATTACTATAGTCACTGCACAAACCTGTGCAATGCCTCCCAGTCACCTTCCGCTCCTCGGATTTCTACTATGACTGTTGTGTTTTGAGAGAAGCATACCAAGCATACAATCTCTTTATGACAGGGTAAAGTTATCAGGGAGGTGTTATGTGAAATAAGTCCAACATGGAAGAACTGACCCTCCATATACGATGAATGTAAAAGTATTCAAATGCCTAGAAGCAGAGGATGGAATAATATTTGCCAGAGAGTGTGGGGAACAGAAAGTAGTAAGACTTTGCCAAATGTTTCATTCCTACCAGGTGAATAAGTCTACAATGAACAAACCTATATAGAATCGTGCCCATGGTTAATAACAATTTAATGTGGATTTTAAAAGTTGCTCACAATAGTCCATGTTCTTGACATCTTCATAACATTGCACGATAGCTAGACTCAGTGATAAAACACTGGTTTGTATACTCTTGAATATGTTATGTCTAGATAAGATATACTAAAGTAAAGAAAGGGGCTATGAACATGGGAAGGGTTAGGGAATTGAATGCTGGGGTCTAAGTCAATGTCTCTATTCATCAACAACATGAGGCTACAGTGATCAACACCCAATGGCAAATGTTACTTGGTTTCCTACTTACAGTTAAGTTAACATATGGCCTGACCTTCTCTGTGCTTAAGGGATATAGAGACTCTCTGGAGAACTCTGGCTGGCTACAGAGTAGCACATGCTTTTGAAGATTCTAGAAGGGTGAAGATAGTCCTTCCATTTAGATTTCTATAGTACAACATCCTCTGACCCCTCTCTATAAAGTCCAAGTCATCTGGCAGAGCATCCTATATACATCCCTGCAGTTGTCTAAGCCCCAACACTGCACAGCTTTCTACAAAAGCAGAGGTGTGCTCCTCAACTCAGAAAGTAATAGCTCCAAATACACTACGCTCTCCTCTGTCTCAGCCTGGGAGGCCTCTGCCAAGGGATCCATGCCGTTAGTGGCACAATGTGCAAGAAACTACTCGGGTGATTTCAAATAACCGCAAAGTTTAGTAGCCTACCCTCCAAGTCTGTGGGAGTGTCAGTTTTTGCTGCTGTATACTAAAACGTGCTGTTGATCTCAGTGTGCCATCTTACCTGATCTTGGATCACAGCACTGCCAAATGCCCAGATGGCAGCAAACACAAAATAGAGTTCATATATTTCCTTGGGGCAGTCTGCAGGGATATCCTCCTTTGTCAGGAGGCACTCAAGGAGGTAGCACAGCATCTGGATCATACTCTGCTCTGGGACTGGAATTATTTTCTTAAATCTGCAGAGAGAGGGGAGAGGGAGAAAGAGAGAGAGAAGAGCTAAGACTCCACGAGCATTCTGCTCTTGAGATGCAACTATACAGCCATGGAAGCCCATTGGTTTCCATGGAAGCTCATGGCATTTTTTTTATGTTCCTTAGGAGCACAGAGGATCATGTGTGGGCCTTCTCTATCCTCAGATACTCTCGGGTCAGTTTCCTTTTAGAGTTGATCCTGATGGAGCCTTCTGAGATAAGGTTTCTTGTCTCATCTCTCCTCTGATACCTTCTTTTCCTATCTTCTCCTTTGTTTGCATGGCAATTTATTTGGGGAATGCAGGTGTGGAACAAAATGAACCAGTGTCTATGTTTTTGCCCATCATGCAATTTCTTCAAAGCCCCTAAAAATGCTAAATTCTGGGGATTGTAGCTTAGTGGTAGAGAACTTGCTCACTATGCACAAGATCTTGGGTCAATCTCCAGCACCATCTGTGAATGTACATATACACACATGCATGTGCACACACTCATATGGCCATATAGTTAGTTTCTCTCTCTCTCTCTCTCTCTCTCTCTCTCTCTCTCTCTCTCTCTCTCTCCCCCTCTGTCTCTTTCACACACACACACACACACTTCTATTCCTCCTCCAACTGTGTGGACAGTATACATCATGTAAACATATAGCCAGTTCATATTACATTTTGCTATGGGATGCTGTCCTACTAGGCTGTGGGAGGCAGTCACTGTTATCCAGTATTACCAGATGAACAGCACTACCAATAGTCATCTTAAAACTCATTTACTGCCTTTGGGCCTCTAAGTTGACTGGCATCCCCTTTCTCCAACTCTTTTGTTTGCAGCTGCTTGTAATCTGTCTGTAGTTTTTACAACAGCATGCATGTGTGGTCTAATTGTAGACATAACTTCCATGAGTAATGAGGAAGGCAAGCCCTAATGACCCATTCATCACTTGTTCAATACATACTTGTGACAGAATAATAAAATGTCATCATCTCTGTCTCTATATTGGATAAGGCGCCAGAATAAAAGATACCAGTTGCCTCTCTACTACAAAATGCAATTCCAGACAACCCAGGTGGGACCAACTAGCAACTCTGACCTCTGGCCTTCTTAGTGGTATTGAGGGTCAAAGTGATTTCAGTGAGAACTTTGGTTTTCGGCAGATACACTATGTCCCACAGGGAGGCGAGGGTTTTTCCTGAGGGGAAAGCAGGGAACAGGCTTCAGTTGGGTTGCTCTGAGCTGGAAATTCTGATGTCTGAGAAACACAAGGGGCTCGTGGATTTGAGATCATTTGTAGAGAGGTTTCTGCTGAGGCATCCTGCGCTCCAGTTTGTCAAAGCAAGGGAGAGGAAAAGGTTTTGGGGTTTCCAGTGAGATCCACATGTATGCGGGGCTGTTTGTAGGCTATAGAATCACCTTGCAGAATTTTGTGTGACCAATAGCACATCACTAGATAAATGAGTTGGACACATATCTTTCAAGAAGAGTAGACAGGAGATGCTAGTGATGAGGAGGTCTACAAGGAGCTCCCACGTGTCCCAAAGGAAGGAGTTAGATTTTGAGAGCTATAGTTATAGTAGCCATGGCTACACAGTTCCAGCCAAGTGACATGTCCCCTTTCTCTTTGCACTATCTTCTTTCAGCTCCGAGGGATGAGACGGTGCTTTTACAGATGGGAAAGAACCGAAGATGAACACTGCCCTTCCTCACCATGGAGCAGTGCTTCTAAATCAGAAGTCCCCATCGTAAATAAGGTCTGGTTCTTTAAGTTTTCAGTACACTGCTGCATGCACATATGGTGTGTGTGTGTGTGTGTGTGTGTGTGTGTGTGTGTGTGTAACTAGAAGTGAGTATACAAATATTTATTACCAAAGAATGACCTGAAGCCCTGCAACCATTGACTCCAATCTTTTGTAAGTATTTGTTTGTTTGAGGCAGTCATTTTGGCAAGTAACTCAATCTTGTACCAGTCTTGTAACTCAATCTCACCACACCTTCCTCAGTTTCACAATTATACACTTGTGGGACCATACCTATCTCACACCTAGATCTTACTCAAGGGCAGGAGAGGAACCAGCTCTATGAAACAGTTTTGCAGGGATCCTAAAGTTGATTTATAGTTAAACCTTATTGAATGAATTATACCAAAGACCCTTACTACATGAGCTCTCAGATGATCAGTGACACGCAGGCTGCCAGTATCTTCAGGGAATAAACTGGGAGAAGTTTGATAACAGCTCAGAAGAGATGGGTGGCATGCTTCCAATACATATAGCTTTAATAGCAAATCACCTGGGGAAATTTATAAAGCAGGGGAAAGTTACACATTCTCTCAGAGGGATCTTGGCATGTTAGGGAGTTTTCCATCCCCTAGTAAGAGAGAGTGCCAACAGCAGGCAGCAGTAGGCACAGCTTAAGGCGAAGAGCCTCAGGAAGTCTGTACCACACTTTTTGAAACAGATGTTTTAGTGAGTCTACCAGAGTGTGTTGTAATAGCAGGAAGAGGAGCCATACTGGGAGAATCCTCTCTTCTTAGCACTGTAGGGGAGCAGCTGTGAAAAGCCATCTTACAAAGACCCATGCTGAGCTGGTGGTTGGGTGGCACAAGGCCATCTGCAAGCCAGTTCTCGAGAGACTCAGAACAAGTGTCATAGGATGCTATAGTGAACCTGGTCTAGAATTGTTTTAGACTGCTGGGAAGAAACCACAAGTCAGAGACATGCATGGTAGTCAGTGAGGTGGAAACATAATCAGAGCCAGAGACTGCAGAGGAATAAGTGGTGTGGACAACATGAGGAAGGACTGCCTGGGGAAGAGCCAGTGTTACTACCAGATTCTTGAAGCCCACCAAGAGGTGTGGCCAGTGTCTGGGTGCCTGGGAAGGAATACTGAAGGACTTAAGATTTGGAGCCCACAGAGTATAACAGACTAAAATCATGCTCTCTCCCCACCCAGCTATCTCTTCCACATTGATCCCTCCTTTGCTTTATACCTAATGCCAACTTTGCATGTGACCTTGCCAGAAGATGCAAAATCAGCTTTGGACAAAATTCAAGTGTCTTCATAATAAAAGCTTTGAAAACACTGGGAACAAAAGAAATACATCTCCAAATAACAACATCTGCATATCAAAATGCCTATAGCCAACATCACAGTAAGTGGGTAAACCTCAAAGCATTCCTTTTTAAGTCAGGGTTAAGGCAGGTTGGGTGTCCACACTTGCTCAGGATAGCACTTGAAGTCTTAGCTAGAGTAAATGAAAGAAATATGATTGGGAAAAGAAGTCAGAGTATCCTCATGTGTAGATGATATAACAACTCCCTAAGGAAACTCTTGGATATGATTCATATTTTTATAAAAACTAATATACAAAATCAGAATCATACTGGGGCAAAGGATCTGTGACTAGATAGGTCATAGGCCCTAGGAGAAAACCTACTAACATTCTGCTAAACAGACACAGTTTCCAAACAACTCCTATGACTCATTGCTGTACCCATAGATTAGATTAGTGCATCTCTCAATTCTCACTCGAGAAGATTCTTGTGGTAGATGGTGAGTAACCCAGAGCCTCACTCCTGTTCAGTGGCAAAGAATAAGAGACTGTGGTGTGTTAAGCCATAAACTAGAAGTCTGTACATCTCCCTGAAAGGCTAAGGGGTCATAGCATGAGAGGAGCGGGTGTGGCAGCAGTCCCAAGAAGGCGCCAGTGACTGCAGCTAAGTCTTATGACTTGCACCTGACTTCCTCATACACCTGAAAATAAGCCACAACCATCGTGAGAGCTGCACAGGTGCACCATGATGCTGGTGGTTTAAACAAGTCCATATTTGGTGGAGACATGCCCCTGCCGCCCTGATTGGCTGAAGCTGTGTGCCTGGTGAGGTGACGTGGCCTGCTGTGAGTGGATGGGGACTGAGAGTATATAAGAGTGAGAGGCCCGGGGTTCGGGGGAGATAGATGAGGAAAAAGATGAAGTGAGAGAGATGAAGACTGAAGTTTGCTGAATAAACTGTTGTTAGAAGGACTGGTGGTCGTGTTGTTCTTGCAGGTCGAGAGCAAACCCGACAATAGCAGAAGGGGTGGGAGGTGTAGAAAGATTATGAGAGCCAGAGATAGTAGGCAGCTATAAGAAACAAGCATTTGTTTTGTTGTTTGTTTGGTTGTTTGTTTGGTTTTTGATATGCGGGGTGGTTGAAAGTATGAATTTAAAATAACCATGACTACATACACAAGACTAACATGAGCTTAGGCCAGACAAAAACACAGCCTGGAGGAAAGGAGGTTGGAGAAAAGCCCTGACCTGGGTGAGGAGCTATTGGTATTTGGTAGCTGCTGGGAGAGGAAGCATCAGCTTTTGTCAAGTTTATTACCCGTGGCAGATCAGAGACATGGATCTGAGAGGAGTTCAAAGAGGGTGAAATAAATATGATTGGAAAATATTACATGAAATTCTTAAATAAGTATAAAATATTATCAAAACTAATATCCTTTCTAAATACCCATAACCAGCATGCCAAGAAAGAAATATGGGAAACACTTGTGTTCATAATTTCTTCAAAAATAATCCTTAACCTAACCAAACTAAGGAAGCAAAAGACCTCTATAAGGAGAACATGGAATATCTAGGAAAGAAACCAAACAAGATATCAGAAGCTGTAAAGGCTATCAGTACTCATGGATGAAAATAGTTAACATTGTGAATGTGTTACAGAAGTAATCTACTTATTCGGTGTAATATCTATAAACGTTCTAATGACATTTGTCTCAGAACTAGAAAAAATTAAGTCTGTATTGAAACACACAATGTAGAAAACAGTCTACTATGGATATTACTATGTGAACCTCTAAAAATACTAACAACAACCTACCATATGACCCAACAATACTATGCCTGGGTACTTACTGGAAGGTATCCAAGTCTACATATCACAGAGTTGAAGCACTATCCACAATAGCTGAAGTATAGACTCAACCTGTTGTTCAGCAAGGATGGATGGAAAAATGTGATTTTATACACACACACACACACACACACACACACACACACACACATATACATACACATACACATATTTTTTTCTCCTGTCATACAAAGGAATGAAGTTGTGCCATTTGTAGGTAAATGAATGCTATTTGTATTAAGAAATGATTATATTAAGAAAATGAAGCTGGTCACAGAAGGACAACTATAATTTTTCATTTGCAATTCCTAGATTTTATATAAACATGTAAGAGCATGTATGCATTCATGATGGGGAAACAAAAGTGAAACTTTTCCGGGAGAACAAAGAGGACTGATGGGTATGAAGGATATCCACTGAGGGTACAACATATGTAATTGCATGGCAATGTCTTTTTGTGACACAGTATCATGTATAATGAATATATGCAGCAAATCAAACAATTTTTTATATGTGTTGGTACACCTAGGGTCCATGCAGAAACTAAAAGAAGAGGGAACAGCTGTTGTACAGCAGTTTTCTTGGAGACTGAAACATTCTATCCTGTAGGGAAGTTTTTTAAGGTACAAGATAAACAACTCAAGAAACCCCTAGACTGACCATATTCCATAGGTCCCTCCATCTACAATAGTATATAAACAGGAAAGACTGCTGAGAGTCACTGTAAAACAGGCCAAGCTGCAAAGACGACTCTGAGACCAGACTAGCTGCCTGGAAGAAGCAGAAATGAGTCTAGATACCTGGAGAAGGTTTAGACCAACTAAGTCACTTGGAAGGGCCACTCTCCAACCTGTTGAACTGCCTGCAGGCTGGGCAGTGTCCTCAAGGTCCTTCCCAGCTTTTGTGAGCTGTTGCCCATGTTGGGATGGGCTTTGATGATACTGCTGTCTTTGAGTCATTTCTGCTTCTATAAGTAATGTCTCACTCATATTCCTGAAAGTAACCCTAATAAAACTCATTGCTCTGGTGGCATCCATACTTTGGTTTCTTACAGGCTTCCTATCTAGGACATGTGTATTGTGTCTCTCAAGGAAAGCTTGTGTCATACAATACCAGCCCATCTTGCTACCACCTCATTCTCCTTCGGTACTATAGCTGCATAAGGTGTTTGTTTGCTTGCTTGCTTGAGACACTACTGCCCCTCCCAGGGTCTGCTTGCTTCCAGAGATACATCATATATGAAGGATGCAGCACACAGAGCCACCAGAGGCTGAATGCTGAATGCTTTTCAAAGGCTTCAGAAGTGGAAAGTAGTCACGAAGACAACACCCAACAGAAAGTACATCAGAATCAGTATTTAGTTAAATATCTAAAATATACCACTATCTCAACTAGTTGGCTACAGCTCCATTTCTGGGTATAAAGAATGCATTGTTAATGGGGGTGTATGTGCTTTTTTGAGTGGGGGTAGGGTAGGGTATATAGAGTAAGAGTGTCTGGGTTCCCCGTGACTTTGCCTCCTGTTGAAATCTCCCTCCCCACTGCCTCTGTCTTTGTAAGCAACTAGAATCAGGCCACTGATGAAATAGATATTGAGTAGTGGGCCTTATCAATATTGTCTCTGATCGTCATTCTTGGCCAAATTATGGTGATAGGTCCCGGGGCTACAGAATAATGCATCAAATGAAGCATAAATGCATATACCAGCCAATAAATTATAAGTGAGAGAGAAGTAGGCTTTAAACTTGGGAGCCTCTCTGTTGACCTATGTCCTATTCTTGCTTTAATAGTTCTTTGCTTAGTCAAGCATAATTAGTCTTTTGTTTAAGTGACAGGTGGTGCTATAGTTTGGATCTTGAATGTCTCCTAGCACCAATGTGTTAGTAGCTCGGGCTCCAATTTAGTGCAATTGGGAGGAGTGGAGCCTTTAAGAAGAGGGGATTAGTGGGGCCTTTTGGTGACTGCAGATGTGATTTTGCAAAGATATGGCAGTCTGATTTGTTCCTTCTTTCTTTTACTTCCCAGATGTGAGATGAATGCTTTGGCTCTGACACATGCGCTGCCCATGTGTCTCTACAGACACCCTTAAAACAGGGTCAACCGATTATGGACTAAAGCTGCAGATCTGGAGCCAAGGAAAATCTTCCTTCTTCACAAATTAGTTATCTAGGGTGTTTCTCTTTTGCAGGAATGAAAACCTGACTAATGCTGGTGGTTAGAGTAAAAGCAAACTCCCTGAATCTAGCCTTGGCAGGACTGGTCAAGTGACCTATCACATTAGATCCCTCAGGATTACACAGTCATGAACAGGATATAGGTCTACATCCTTGAAAATTTTATCCTTTTCACCTAGTTTAGTTGGAGGGCCAGCTGCCTGCTCTGTAAGTCGAAGGCTCTGGGCCCAGGATGGCTGTCAGCTATTATAGACATTTGTCTCCCATAGACAGAACCATGTGGCTCTTAGGAAAAGCACTTTAAGCCAACCCCCTTCTTCCCTCTCCTCCGTTTCTATCTGGTTGATAACAGGCATCATATGGCCATCCTAATGTGTGTTTCCCTCTGCCAACTGCTGTGTCTAGAGGGCTCTGGTTTTAAGAACAGGACAGAACATCAGCAGGGTTTCAACTGTGAGCCAGAAAGTTCTTTATGACTTTACTGATGTAAATTTTTTTCCTGTTTCTTGACCTACCTGGTTCTGAGGGTGTCCAAGCAGGTAGGAAGATATTTGTCAAACAGGATGGTCAAGTTGGCTCTCTCAGTCTGGACTTCTCTCTGATCAATCCAGCTGCTTACTGGAGGGTTCCATCCCAGGTCTGCAGGGTTTATGTACAGGATCCCTGAGTACACAGGACATGTGGTTAAGTGAATATTCCATGCATGTCAGTAGATTCTTCATACAATAAAGACCACTTCTCAGTATGAAAAATGTGCAGAAGACTGGACGGGGACCTGGGTCTTTGCCTAGGTCAGAGATGCACATGGATTTGCTGCTGAGGACCAATGCCAAATCAAAGGATGAATGGAGAAGAGTGATGGATTAGAACCTGGGGAAAAGTCTAGATATGAGAAAAGAAACCTGGTATTAATCAGTAATGGTTGTCAGAACATGTGAATGGGATGTTGGCCCAGTGAGGGAAGTGGAGGTCCCCTAAGGATATGTCCACATCTTAATTGCTGCACACTCTCAAATTTGCAGTATTTACCAAAGGCCATTTCTGGATATAACAAAGCTGAAGATCTTAAAAGGAGATTGTCAAAGATTATCTAGATGGGACATTTGTCAATGTAACTACAAGGGAGAGAGGGAGAGAGAGAGAGAGAGAGAGAGAGAGAGAGAGAGAGAGAGAGAGAGAGAGAGAGAGAAAGAAAGCTGGAGTGCCAAGTGCATAGGCTAAGGGCTGCCTGAGCTTAGAGATACAAGGGTTAATGCTCCCAAGAGCCTCTGGAGGGAGCCCAGCCTTATTGTCCTTAATTGTGTATGTTTAACTTAATGGAAACATGAGCAAATACACTTTTGCTGTTTCCAAGGCTACCAAGTGTATATAATGTGTTACACCTGTCACAGCCACCCTGGAAAATGAACAGAGAAGGGACGCCACCTGCTCTCCAGCCCCATGTTCACCAACTTCAGTGTGGCTATTCAGAGAACATCTGCCATTATGTCTGAGATCATAAAGTTTGGTTTCTTTGTTATTTATTCTTTTATATTATTTTATAAAAGCTTTGAGTAGTTATAGTGAGATATCCATGATATATAAATTGTCACACATTTAATGTAGACTTCTTGTTAGTTTTGTGAATCCAAGTGTAACCTCTCACCATGATGGCAGCCATCAATATGCCCATCCTTATGGTTCTCATGCTCTGCTCTGTTTTTGTTTGTTTGTTTTTTTGAGACAGGGTTTCTCTGTATAGCCCTGCCTGTCCTAGAACTCACTTTGTAGACCAGGCTGGCCTCGAACTCAGAAATCCACCTGCCTCTGCCTCCTGAGTGCTAGGATTAAAGGCGTGGGCCACTACGCCCGGCTGCTCTGTTTTTCAGTAAGATCCTAGTAACTGTATCTTCCTACCTTCAGCCTGAACATCTCATCAAAAAGGCCCCCTTTTATCCTCTAGTCTCTGCTAATAAATTGAGTGGGTGCAGACAGGGGAGAGGTAGTATCACACTGCCATTTGCCATGAGGAGTTAATGAGAAGCAGCGATGATGCCTGTCTCCACTGACAAGGAGGCCAGACCTGGTCTGGATCTCGTCCAACTCAAGACATTCCCATGTGTGTAGAGTTGTACAGATCAGGGGCTATTCCCCCTTCCTTAGACAAAACACTTTTCCTGAAGGTACAAGGCCACGTGGGTGGCCTAAATCTCATGGTGCCTTTTTGCTCATGTGGGCATGGTTTAAGGGTTGAGAACTTGGCTAGAGTTTGAAGGATCAGGTTTGTAGCTCTTGTCTGGAGCTTCCTTCAACACATGACAAAGCCAATGTGCATCCTTAAGCACATTCCTCAATGGAGCCGTTTGACTTCACAGCTCAGCCATACCTGCTCTGGAGACGGTTGCTGGTGTGGCTGTGCGCAGGTGGCTGATCTCGAAAAGAAGACGCATTGTGGGGTTAAGGGGGATTCTCTCGTTGCTTGCCAGGGTCAGTACCTGCAATCCACAGAAGGGATAATCGCTTAGGAGGAAGCCGTGGTTCTGTCATGGTTTGAAACTAAAATGGCCCATAGGCTCATGGGAACAATAATTGTCAGCTCACAGTGCTGTTGGGAGGTTATGGAACCCTTGGGACTTGGGGTCTACCTGGTGGAGGTGGGTCATTGATGTAACCTGTGAGGGTTACAGTAGGGTGCTATTTCCAGTCCCATGTTCTGCATCCCATCTGCCAAGATGTGAGGCCCCAGCCCCATGTGTTTGCTCTTATTGTGTCTTTCCACCATGATGAAACTGATGCAAATCAGTTCTTTCTCCCTTAAGGTTCTTCTGTCAGGTGTTTAGCCACAGAGAAAAAGAAGTAGCTAATACAAATATAGTGGTAGCTAATGGGGTTTGATGGGCTCTTGTCAGCTGGGGATGTGGATATGCTACACTTTGAATATGTTCCTCAAACGCCCTAAGACGTAGAATTTTAGAGTTGGTTAGACCTGGAGGTTTCCATCTGGGTATATGGATTAATGCTGAAATATGGGCTCAAGTCTGAATTCTACCCTTTGCTTTCTCTTGTCCTTCTCCTGCCATTCAGGCCCAGCTTTCTCACCTGTAGCCCTGTGATCAGACTAAGATGGAGACTGGTAGATCCTGGGAGAGAAAGCAAGGCATGATGGCAGGTAGGTAAGTGATCACAGGCATCAGTGAACATGATGAGAAGAGACTCTTGGGAGGCAGCTTCAGTGAGACAGCTCATTTTAATGGGGGTGGGAGAAACTAAGGCTATTTAAACTTTTGGGGAGTGAGTAGGGGCTTTCAGGGTGAGTGTATAACATTGGACATGGCTAGGGTGCTTCGGGATGCCTCATTAGCACATGGAGGGATTCCAGGGGCTGCTGGGAATTACCTTATGAAGAGAGAAAGTTTAACCTGGCTACTGGGATACATGACATCCTACTGTGAGTAAAGGTGGGGCATAGGCTACACTCAGCAGGATATGCAAGCCATGGGGCAGAGGGGGAGCAATCGTCCTCCTGTCCATCTTAGGGTGAGATTTCCAGGGTTTGGATGCAGCTTGAACCTACTTTTGCTCAAGGCCTGCTCCCCACTGCTCCATGGCTTCCTTACTCCACATTCTTTCTTCTTGGGATTACACAGGATTACCTGGCTAGAAAGCCTCCATGAGGTATGGTCCCTTGATCTTAGACTTCCATTCTCTTAGAATTGTGAGCCAAATAAATATCCTTTTCAGTCTCCAGTATTCTGGCACAGAGCATGAAACATGGACAGGACTGGTTCTCACTACCCTTCTACCCACCATAGTATTACTATGTAGCCCAGGCTGGCCTCAAACTCACTATGTAACCAAGGTGCTCTAGAATTCAAGATCCTCCTGCTTCTGCCTCTTGAGGGTTACAAGTATGTGCTCTCACACACGAATGTTTTCTCTAACAATCCAATCCCCTCTCTCCATTCTTTTGTATCCTTTCTTCCCTCACCCTTGCACCTCAGTGAATCTGAAAAAAAAATGTTATTTAAACACTGCAAATTGATGCTGATGATTTGAATGAACCAGACCATATTGGAATAATAAAACTATAAAAAGAAAGAGACTTCTGCGTTATACTTCTGCTCTTCCTTCTCAGCAGCCCCGCTGGGAAGCTATGCATTTATTCTAATGATTCTATGAATCTGGAGTCATTTGAACATTTCCAATCTGGACATGGTTTTTAAACAAGTGTAGAAGCAGCTCCCAGCATAACAGTCATTTTACTGAGTTGCAGTTAGATTCCACTGTAAGAAATAACATTTACTCTCTGGGGATATGCATTTATCATCCCATAGGGTATTTGACAGACTCGAGATGTTTCTCATATTTAGTTCCCTTATTTATTAAGGGGAAATGAATTACAAAAAAGATTTGAATGGATGACTAACATTTTTCTCAGCTCTAAATATTAAATGAATCCACAGACAGGAGATTCTGAAAGTCATGAGAACCACACCAAAATTGGGGTGGGCACTAGCAAGGCCTCTTAAGCAGGTCAGAGTGGGGACAGGTAAGTGCTGGGGGATTTTACTGAAGACATCGACAGCTGCTTATGCTAGGCTGGCCTTCATGTGGAATCAGGGTTTCCAGGTGTGCTGTCACACTGGAAATTTGGCTTCTCAGGGGAACATTGCATGGGGGTCTCCCCACACCCCAGAGATGACCATGGATAACATGCCGCCCCCAGCATGATACCTTGTTATCATCCATGACTGTGTTCAGAGACTCTATCCACATCGGGTCTATATCGCCATCCAGTAAGATCCACTTGGGCCCATCATGAGAGATGATGGCAAGCTCTCTCATGATGGAAGAGAACAGTCCTGAAAGGAATCACAGACAGCTGCTTTTCCACTCCAGCACCAACCCTCCTTCTCTTAACACAGCTTCCTTGCATCGGCTACTACACTCTGGAGGTGCAAGCCGACGAGACAGGACAGACCCAGCTTTGTATCTTGCTTTACCTGGTACCTGACCCCCATTCCCGAGGCACGTTTTCTGTGTACCAGACTAGTGACAGCTTGGCAGTGAGGACAGATCGGTAGCGGCCTTCTTGATGGTTCAGAGTTTTAAGTTCCAAAGGACCCAGCAAGTCATTTCAGCAAGTGATCACATCACACGAGAGTTACACCACGTTTTTTGAGGTGAAGTTTCTGAGCTTTGTAATCCCAGCCTTAGCAAATCGGGTTCATGATGGGCTTTTGGAGACAATTTCTTTCACTCTCACTACCTCACTCATTACCTGGGGATCTATACATTAGTTTGGGTAGGATTGATTTGTATAGTAAATTCTCCTACTATATAATAGGGTCTCTCTCTAAAAGATTAATTCAGATATTGTCTTATGCACCAATACTAAAATGATATAGTTTAAAACACCTATTGCATTGGCCAAAATATTCCTGAATATTTCATATTTTTGACATTGATTTGAATGGGGTTTTCTTTGTGGTTTTCACTTTTTGCTAGCTATTGCTAGTAGAGAGAAAAGCTACCAAAGTTTACATATTTTATGTTCAATTATGTTTAATAAATTATCTTATTAATTCCAGTGATTTTTTTCCCCCAATAATGTCTTCTGGATTTTTCTTACTGTCAAGCTGCAGAATTAAAAAACTCAAACTTTTTCTCTTTTTATTTTTCGGGTTTGCACCATATGCTTCTTCTCCCCTGCCTCATCGCAGTCTCTGAGCCGCTGGAGCAGGCCTGAATAATGATGAGAAGAGGCTCCCCTGACTGGCTCCCCTCCCTAAGGAGGAGGATATGCATAGTCATCAGGGAGGGCTGCTCTTCCTGAGGGCTTTAGGTACAGTGTGTACCATATTGGGGGAAGGGTCCATCAGATCCCATTTCACTTAGAACTTTCTGCTATGGAAGCAGCTATGGAACTTTTAGTATCTATCAATCAAATTAATTTCTCTTTTACTTTATCAGTGCATTTCATCGCCGTTTTATAAAACCAATTGTCTGGCCTGTACTCGAGAACTCTTTTGAGACTGTTGGATTCTATTTATGGTTACTTGATTTAGAATTTTCACACCTACAGCCATAAGATCATGATTTTTTTTCCTTTAGTTCTACATAAAAGCTGGTATTGAACTTATTCTGGATCCACAAAATGATTTCTGAGCCGTCATCTTATGGTTCAAAAATTATTTGTTCTTGCCTCTCTTCTACCTGTACATGTTAATCTCCACTCATTTACTCAAGCTCCTTACTTGCTATGGGCCGATGGTGGCTAATTTCCATCTTTCTCAGGAGTATCTATCTCAGATCTTATGTCATCTGCCAAAACATTCTTCTTAAATCTTGTTTCTACTGCTTAATAATAGTTTCTAAAATTCTTAGAGCATGTCATACATGTGCAGATGTGTATGGAGAACACAGGAGAGCCTTGGGTCTTCTTCTTAGGTGCTATCCTTTTAGCTTTCCTTGAGACAAGGCCCCTCACAGACCTGGAGCTTCTTTTGTTGTTGTTGTTTTGTTTGTTGTTTGTTGTTGTTGTTGTTTTGTTGTTTTTTTTTTTTTTTTTTCGAGACAGGGTTTCTCTGTGTAGCCCTGATTGTCCTGGAACTCACTTTGTAGACCAAGCTGGCTTTGAACTCAGAAATCTGCTTGTCCCTGCCTCCCAAGTGCTGGGATTAAAGGCGTGTACCACCACTGCCCAGCAGGCCTGGGGCTTCTTAAGTAAGCACGGTTAGGTGATAGTGAGGCCCAGAGCAGTCTCCTTTTCTGCAGCACTAGATTTATAGGCAAGTGACACTGCAAGGCCTTTAAAATGTGGGTTATGAGCTTGGCTCTTGGCATTCACAAGTCAAGTACTTTTAAAGACTGAGCTATTTCCCTAGGCCTGTCGTGCCTCTTTGTGTACACATACACACACCCTCACACAAGCACACAACCTCACACATGCATATACATGCACACATGCACATACAATATACACTGTTTCCCCACCAAGAATGCTCGCAAGAAACTTATTGATATTAAAAAAGCCCCAAAAGCAATACTCAGTGTAATTTTATCTGTTTGTTTTTGATTGTTTGATTTGTTTCCTTCTGAATAATTTCAGATTTTATCTTCATTAGTTTCATTTCCCTCAGGTTTAGGTTAATTGCTCAGCGGGGATAACAATTTCCTTTTTTCCCCCCAGTTTATTTTCTTGATAGAGTTTAATAGGCTTTGGAGCTGAATATTCAAAAGACCCTCTGGATTCTGTGTAAGCTGTCGCACTCAATGGTTCTTTGATGGGTCTCACCTTGATCACCTTCATGATTCATGGTTAGAGAACCTATTTCTTGATTTTCAAGTAGGAGATCGTTTGGGGTTATTTTCTTGCTAGTTAATTATAATTCAGTTGCATTATCAGAGAATGTGGCCTATAACATGAGACTTTGGAATTCAATATGTTTCTCTGAAGTTAGCTGAATTTTAAACTTTTAAAACTATTCCATGAACCTAGCAAGAAAGAAATATTTTCTATTTATGGAATGCAAAGTTGAAAACTATGTATCATTTTTAATTCAGTGATATATTGAGGATTCTTCTGTGTGTACACTTCCTTTTCTCTCTATGGATTTTGAAAAGGGGTATAGAAAATAGCACACTATATTTTTAGCAAATTCTAAAAAAAAAAAAAAAACTCTAAAGGGCTATATGCCATTTGCCTTGAAATTGTCCTATTTACTGATTACAGAATCTTGATTACAATATTGTTTCTGCAAGTTTTCCAAGCATAATGTATAAATTAAATATAGTTTTAATCGGCATTACAGCAATGTTTAAAGTGTTGAATTAACTTATCAAGCTCAAAATTAATACGAAATAAACAAGTGTCTGAGAGCATTCCAAAAATTATAATAGAATTATGAGAGCCAGTTTGCCTCATCAGACTGTAAAATATGCCTCAGAATGGCTGCATCTGACATGGAATGAAACTAGCTTAGGAACAGGAAAAGTTGAGAGTGGACAGACTGGGGAGCCTGGAGTAGGAGGAGCTCAGCGTGCATAGGATTTAATATACACCAAGCTGGCATTTAGACTCAGATAGAAAGAATGGCCTCTTTAATAAATGGTACTGGCAGAATCAATTGCCCATCTGGAAGGAAGTAAAGCTGATTTTTCTACATTGCCTCTTACTAAGCCCCCAGATAAATTCCAGATGGGTTAAAAAACATGAATGTAAAAGAATCCTTATTGACCAAATTTATGATCTTATATGTGCAGCTGAAAATTAGACAGAGTTATAAATGAACAGGAATCCCAGCTGCTAAAAGAGTGAAACACACATAATTTCCTTTAAAAAAATGCATGATAAGTTACAGCATAAAGTTCTATAGAAACATGATAGGAGACAGCATTAGCAAAACACATAATGTATCATAAACAGAGTTGTTTTTAGGGCTTCTGTTATGTGTATACATATGAATATGTGAACTCTTATACACCGATACAGAGTAGCAAAGGGAAACAAAACACAAGAGGCACAGCAGTAATAGCAACAAGAAGAAAAACATCACTAACAGGGAAATAAAACCCAGAGAAGCAGCTCATTAGCTTTCCTTGTTCTGGGCCTTTGGCGAAAACTCCTAAATTAAAGAAATTCAGACAGTTTGACTCTGATGAAGTCAGACATTGAACAATTAGGGGAGAGTGATATCTCCTCACCCAGACCACAGGGTTTGTGAGTTTGGAATTCTCTGCATCTCTATGGAGGACAACATTAGACTACAAGCCCTTCTAGGATAGAGCGGTTATCACCAGGCACTAGATTCAGACACTGTGACACAGCAGGCATCTTTCTATCACTACCAGGGCAGTGGCTGTAGTGGGGAGGGTTCCTTTCTGGGATGCTGGCAGGTACCACTTCTTTGAGAATGAGCCACAAGCTTCCCTTTCTTGCATATCCCTTGAATCTATATGAGGCAATGCAGCCACTCTGGGTTAATTTAAGGACCTTTACAAGATGGGGCTAGAAGAGTTCTTAGGGGAGGGACATCTGGAAAGCCAGGGTTCTCCTCCCAGCCCAAAGTGGCTTCTTCCTTTTTGATGCTCCCCTAATCATCTTTGGTGGTCCCCACAACCAGCTCAGCATCCTCTTCTCTGCAGTTCACCTCTTGACCTTTGAGCCCGACTAGAACTCTATAGACAGAAAAGACTTTGCCTAGGAGTATCTCATTCTTACCATCCTTCCATTCTCGAGTGGCTGGATTGATGATGCCAAAGAGTTCATCATTTGTGACAGCTTTGGGGTTGAGGTCAGTCCACACAGGGCGACGTCTCATGATCTGATAGGTCTTGTGTAAAGACCTCAGTACCTGTGACTTCCCGGTACCAGCACCGCCCACCACGAACACAGAGTGCCTTACAGCTAGCAGCTCCTCCAGCTGGACCACCTGGGAGGGGGAAAAGCAGTGGGAGGGACAGGTTATCACGCCCACTCTGCTGTGAGCAAGGCTGGTGTGTAAAGTGAGGCTCAGAGTAAACCATGGAACAATGGGAGTGTTCATCACCAAATGGAGGAGTGTCACAGTTCCCTCATTTGTGCATGTGAGTATCAGTGGCTAACTTCTAAGAAGCTGCTAGGTGAGGGGCATCCCAATTGCTGCCATAGTCTGATAGGGAAGAAAGTCATATTGGAAAATCATAGTACATAGGGGAAACATAACACAGGTATTTATGAAGTGTGTGGGAATCACTGATCTTGAAGACTACAAGAATAAGGAAAGGTTTAAAGAGAGTAGGGCATTTGAACCAGGGTTCCATACACAAATAGGAGTTTGCCCAGAGGATGCACAGGAAAGATATATTGGGAGACATGGGGTCAGGAGTATAACAGCATACAAAAAGGTTTGCAGTACAATATAGAATATGATGTAGATGGCTGGGTGATTTAGGGAGGATGGAGACAGAAAACACCATGGAGAAAGCGGTAGCATCAAACCACTATGCAGATGACAGTCAGACACTAAATTAAAGTTCAAAAGAACAGACTTGTAGACAGTCACGCTCCTGCCATTGTCTGCTCCTTCAATGGCTACCTAAAATACTGGAGATACAGCCCTAAATCCTTAGACTGGTTTAGAAATCCCTTAGGCAATCTGCCTCAAACCAAACTCCATTCTCATCTCTCATCCCCCAATATGTACATTTCCACCCACACAGACATTCATGCTGCTCACTGATGCTAATTTCCATGTCTCCGCCTTGAGCTTACACGTGCCCTTTCTGTATCCCAGCAATCGACAAGATCAGAGTGGCTACTTTTCTGGCTCACTAATTGGCTGACAGAGGTGCTTAGGTAACTTAGATAGATGCTAGTTATAGGGTTTCTTGTGATACCCTATGAGACCTGGTTCATTCTCATGAGAAGATGGATATAAAAGACTCCTAAAGTTGGCCCTAGCCAAGCCTTTCAAGCTTCCTTCCCAGATGTGATTGCTTGCTTGACGTACTTCTGCCACTGCTGGTTACCATGTTGGCCCTCACAAGGGCTGAGTCAAAGTAGGTGTTATGCCCTTGAACATCGAGGTTCCTGACTCACCCGCACGTCTATCTCCCAGCTAGAAAACTTACCTTCTTTGCTCCTGACCCTTAAAACTCCATGAGAATGTACCTTTGGCTGACTCTACAGCATGCCCTCTGCTCTGTGCTAAGTCCTTTCAGTCTGGACCCAGGACTTGCCAGCTGGAGGATGCTTTTTCCTGAATCTCTGTCTGAAGGTATCCTATCCCACAATCCCCTCTCGTCAGTCAGAGCTGTACTTCTGCCATGTTTTCAGAGAATCACTATGATGTCCATTCCCCACTTTCTATAGTTCTATGAGCTATTTCCTTTGCCTTTAAGCACTTATAATATGAATTTTAAGGGATCACGGGATTCCATGAGGGCTCTATGAGACAGTTTTGGGGGAATTATTTTGCAGAAGTTGAGGTGGAAATGCAAATGTGAAAGTGAGTAGGGGATGCTGTCTTCTGCTTGAAGAACTTTTTAGCAGAGGGCCTCCATCTTATCAGAAGCAGCTATCGAAAAGGAGACAAGAAGAAAGCAGAATGTCAGACAACTGGCAAAAAGAAAGACAAGATACTGGAAGGAAAACTGCTGAAGAACATGGCAGGCATTGGGGTGCTAGATGCCCTGACCAGACTCCAGAAAGTCAGGAAAGACATGACTCTTCCTGATTTTAAAACATCTTTAGTTACAACTGTTGTATGAATCTGGATGAATTTAACTCCTCCTGGAAGAGGGTGCATCCTAGGATTAGCCACTTTAATAAAGGGAACACCCTCAGCCTGGCATTCAGAGCCCTCTCTTTCACAGCCCCATGCTATCTCTCCAGTCTTACTGCAACCCACACCCCAGTTCTCATCACCCCAGTACCTTTTCCTTTGTCACTACTGAGCTCCCTGATGTTGCCTGTATAACCTCTGTGTTTCCTGCACACAGCCCTTTGTTGACCCCTTTTTACCCTAAATAGAAGGCAATCTTGCCATTCCTTACTTCAAAAGTCCATCTATCCACTGAACTTGGAGGGCAGGAGACAGTGAGTGGGGGGGGGGGGCTGGGGGTTGGTGGATCAACTGGGTACAAAGGGCAGGTCATGTTTTCCTTTCTTCTGTAAAATGAAATTCCAGCAAGGAAAACACATACCTCATTGCACTGGGAAGGCTGTGCATCAATTCACTCTGAAATCTGTCTTTGCATAACTGGGGCTTATTCTCTACCAGTGAACATACTGTGTGTTGGAAAATCCTCCCGGAAGATCTTTGCCATGCTTCCCTCTAGGGTGCACACTTCCTCCCTCATAAAAGAAAGGCCTTCCTGTACTTCCTCGTAGCCGTTCATTGTCCCACTTATGAAATGCCTCTGTATCATCTGCCTCGGGTTGTTGGGGAGATCGAATGTGAGACAGACTATAAAACCCGTGTGGGAACTCCAAAGTGATGCACATGTGTTTCTCATACCTATTTTTTGACAGGAAGAACAATGTATGTCTTTGTACTTAGATACCTTGGCTGTACTTTTTAGCAACTGTCTTCTTTATGGCAACAGCCAGTAAACCTGTTTCTATACAAAGCAGTCATTTCTAGCATTTATATTTCATATATACCCTAGAACCATCACATTCTGCAAATTATGTGTGAAAATGACAGACTCATGGAAAACCAGGATGAGTGTAGGCAGGGAGACATGCAGAACACTGTTCTCCAAGCCCTAAAAAAAAAAAAAATCAGCAGTGACTCCTGACCCTAACGGGAAGATCGCACAGTTCATTTTTACTTTGCCTCAATGTCAGTAGGCACGTTGCAGGCTTAAATCAGTTTAAGCACTGGGCTTCCTCATTAGAGAGGCAGGTCCTGTTCTGTTGGAGACTATTTTAATATCAATTAAAGATCAGACCCAGATGGAACCTTCCTCATTAAGCCACTGTTTGAATGTGAGGGAGATGGTTTCCCTGGCTCTCTGTGTGCTCTTGCAGCTTTTGCAGCAGAGCACGAGTACCCTAAATTGGTTTTAAAGATGCCAGCAAGATATAAGGAAGTTTCAGCTTTTCCTCTTAAAGTCTTTACCACTTAAATACTTCATTTTCTATTGATGTTAATGGCAAGAGGATTCTTGTTTCTCTTGTCTTCTCCACTATTATTCCACAATTGTGGTCTCCCACTAAAGAACTAAGTATATTGAGCTGTTTCTAATTGGATATATATCTGTACATCTAAAATTCCATTGGAATGACGGATGGAGTATAGTGTGTGGTCCAAGAAAAGAATTCAGAGACAGAGAAGGCTTGTCAGGGAAAGCCTCACATACCTTGAGCACAAAGTTGTCCTCAGCCTGGAGCTTAAGGTCCACGATTGCTTTCCGAACCACAGCCTCAAAGTCCAGATCTCTCTTCCTGGGGACATCCAAAGCAGGAAAGAGGTCACCTATCAGACCCATGAACACCGGCATGTCATCTGTCACGATCTTTGGGATGTTGAAGTCTCTCAAAGAACGCATCAGGACTTGGTCCTCTGGGCGGTCAGGGTCTCCCCGTTTCAGTGATCCTGCTACCACGAGGACAGACTTAATGGCACGAAGTCCCCAGTCATAGTGATCCTGTGGGAAGACAGCACCACTAAGGCAAGAGTTGCTTGGATGTGGAAGATCATATGCATGGGCTACATAACTCACACAGAATTATAGCATGGTCACTACTGAAGCTCAGGTGGAGGGTGGATGGATAATTCTCTGAACACTGTGCTCTTGGTCTGGCATTGCTTATACTTTTCCATCTAGGATAACACAGCAGACATTGAACATTCAAGGGGATGGGGCCCTGGAGGATGAACAAGGCTCATTTTCAAACTGATCTGGTTGTTCCTCATATATTCAGAGGGCATGAGGGCTGTCAAGAAGACAGCATCTTAGCTGTTAGAGAAGGTACAGGTTGAGCCTGAGATTTCCCTTAGAGGCTTCCAAACTCACCAAGAATAGTTTTCAAAAGGATACTTCCTGAAGCTAGGGGCATAGTGAATGGCAGAAATCTTGCCTAGTACATGCAAGCTCCTAGGTTTGATTCCTAACACTACAAAAAAAAAAATGTAAGCGTTCCACAGTACCACCAGTGCTGATGATTCTGGGGCAAATGGATCATTGGCCCCAGGGTTCCACCGCATGGCAAGGAGAGGAGGTGGTTCAGAGTACAGAGCTTGATTTCATATGAACCTAGGTTCTTGTCCCTGCTTTGCCTCCCACCACATCACAACATGATTAGAGCTGTGATAAATGCCACAAAGGAAAAGGTTCCCATGTGCAATGAAGACAAAAGATGCAATAACTATACCTGGGGGGCTGGGGAACAGAGATGGTCTCCTGAAGGGAAGGCATTACAGAACACTAGAAGGAGCAGAAGTCAGTTAGGCACAGATGAGGGAGCACTGCAGTCAAGAAAACAGGGTTTCCACTGACTCAGGATGAGATGATAATTTATCTCAGGAAACGCCTAGAGGACTCAGGGAGGTAGAACTTGGAATGAGAACCATGAATGTGAGCTGTTGAGGAAGGCAGAGGATGGAGCATTACAGCCTTTAACAGAGGGATCACAATTTGTCTTGATGCTAAGACCAGTGAGGAACATTTGAAAATCACTACTTAGCTGGTATCTCAAGAATGGGTTGAGGAAGCTGACTTGCCAGTAGCAAAGTTATTCTAGAGGCAGGTGCAAGAGTCTAACAGAGAGACATGGCTACTTGCAACTAGAGCAGCTAAAGTGTGCATGGAAAAGTGTTGCTTGTTCTAGTTAGTGCTAGTCAGGATTCTGCTGTGGTAATAAGCATCGTGGCCAAAATGAATTTGGGGAGAAAGGTTTACTTTAGCTTACAAGCTATAATTCATCATTGAGAGAAGCCAGGAGAGATCCTCAAGGAAGGATCTTGAAGCAGAAGCCACTAAGAGCCACTTATTCATTTGTTTCCAGGCTCACAGTGTACCCTCTTTCTTATATAGCTCAGGCCAACTTGCCTAGAGATGGCACTGACCATGGTGATCTGGGCCCTCCTACATCAACTATTAATCAAGAAAATGTCCTCACAGATATGCCCACAGGTCAGAATGATGGAGGCAGTTCCTCCACTGAGGCTCTCACTTCTTAGGAGTGTCAAGTTGACTACCAAGATGAGCCATCACAAGGAGACTCCAGAAAGCATCATCAACATCACTTTGTTAATGATTAGGCTCAGCGAGAAGAAAGTCATGGATGAATCCTTGTGTCCCCCCCCCCATCCTCCCCTGTCCTCCCCATCCTCCCCATTAGCAAGCAGTGCATACTTCACATACTGTATTAGAGACAGCAGGGAAAGAAGGGTTGGTGGGGTTGGCAGGGAGGAACAACTTTGAATGGATGTGCTCTCTAGATGTAGGGAGAATAGTGGGGTACACCACTGACAATTCATGTTTAGACACAAAAGAGAGGTTTGTGACAGGATTATGAGTACAGAAGTCACAGGCCTGAAAGTCAGTGGTTATGGAGAACCTAGAGAGAGGAGGTGATGAAAAGGTATGGAGAAAACAGGATGCCTCTGTCTTGTAAATATGTGTCAGGGTCGATAGAGTCCACAGCAGTGAAGGTGATCAAAGCAAGATGACCCCCAAAGGGAGCATGAAACTTCCTGGGAAACTTTTGTGGTTATCTTCGACACCAAGAAATTCTCCATACAGGGTATGGACCTTGCAGATACTGAGTTCAATTTTATTAAGATGCTATTTCCTGAGTCTACCTTTACTAGAAGATGTTTTAAAGTCACACTACTAGGGAAAAGCACAAAACCACTCTCAGTACACATCCCATCCCATGTCCCTTCAGGAAGAACCTATTTCCTCCAGGGGATGTCACTTACCATTGCCATGTTTTTCGTGGGGCATTTGTCTGAGAAAGGCCATGAAGAATACTATTTAAAAATAATTTGGTGCTCAAAGACTCTGAACAAGTGCAGAGTTGAAAACTGAACAAACTCTTATTGAAGAAGTACTCAGAGCTTCTGTTATTGTATATCAAACCAGACAAGCTGTAAGATCGATCTAATCCATTGGTTCAGAGTTAGGCCTTAGAGCGGTGCTTGGTCAACAGCTTCCACAGAGATCCTACCTGTTTGGAGAGAAGTTCTTTACACAGCCGGTAAAGGGTAATGAACTTCCTGGCCAACAACCGGGCTTCAATGAATCCTTCTGCTACCAGCATAATCTCAGAGATCAGCTCAAAGTCTGGAACTACCATTGCACAGGGCCTGGATGCAGAAAGACAGAGGCTGAGAAACTGAGTTGAAGGAGAGACTGCAGGACAAGAGATGCTTGCTGTGACCATACAAAGAGCTGTCTTCAAGGGCAAAACTTCATGGAAAGACCTTTGCAATCACTCCATCTCGCACTTCTATGTCTGAGATGAGTTAACTAAGGATAAAGGGAGTGACCTCTTACCCCAGAGTGATGGATAATGTTAGTAGGAGTGAGGAAGAGTCAGGGATACAGCTCAGGTCTTGTGTCTTAAGGTCAATGTGCCTCATGCAAAGGCAAGGATTAACACAGCAAGCTGTCTAAAATTGGTTAGGAGCTAAGATCGGGGAACGTAGTCTCTCCCTGGGTGTCTGCTGGAATCAGAGAGTTTCTCATCTCCTTCTCCTCATGGTGAGGATGTCCTCCAGGTGGCCATGACTTATTTTGTATTTATTTGTATAGACATTTATTTAAGTTTCCAAAGCTAAGGACCAGGGTCAAGATTAGCGTCATCTTGACATTAGATAGAGTACACAAGAACACAGGAGAGCTGAGGTTTTCATCTCTATATAAGAATTTACTGTGGTCTTCTTTTCTCTGGCACTAGTGATATATTTTTTTAAAGTTTTAAGTGACTTGTCAAAGCTATTAATTTATTTGGTATGTCATGGGAACTTACAATTATTTAATTGTGTGTGCATGGGTTTGAACTCAGATATGGAGGACAGAAGTCAAGCTTGAATATGTTTCCTCAGAAGCCACCCATCTTGCTGAAACAATGCATTTCACTGGCTTGCAGCTCACTGATTCAGGTATGCTGACTGGCCAGCAAGCTCCAGGGAGATAGATACCTTCATTTTCTTCCTGGGTGCTGGAATGACTGGTACCACTCCCAGCTTTTAAGAAGTAGACCAAACTCAAGCCCTTATGCTTGTAACATGAGCACTTTACTGGCTGAGATATCTCCCTGTCAAGTCTCAATTGCATTTTTTTCCTGTGTTGTTAACATTTATTTTTCAAAGTAATTCAAGTACATATTGTCCTTTGAAATGTTTTGCACTACAGTCGGGATCGAAGAAGCCACCAGATATTTAGGTTCTCAAAATCACTTGGCAGTCTGAACATGAGGACATCAATGGTATTTAATGGGGCTGTGGAAAATTATGCTGCAGAAGGAAGATTAGCAAGTAACATGGGAAAATATTAATTAATGAAAGCAATATATTAAACAACATTGCCAGTTCTCAGCTTTAAAGAATAAATGCTGACACAGTGTGGGAAGAAAAATGACAAGAAATTACAGGATTGCCTCTAGGTAACAGGGCTAGGCTGAGAGGAGCCAAGGCTCTGGGTTCAAACTCCCATTCTGCTGTTATTTACCAGGGAATCCATCAATTTTCTCACAGTACATGGGGGAAATTAATAGTATCGATGTTACAGGGCCTTTGTGAAAATTAATGTAAAATAGATAGATGTTCATCTTACTATTATAAAAAATATCTTTCTCGGGGCTAGAGAGATGGGTTTGTACTTAAGATCATTTGCTATTCTGACAGAGGACCTGGGTTTCATTCCAAGCTCCCACATGGCCAGTAACAACCATCTGTAACTCTACTTCCGGAAGATACAATGTCCTTTATGGCCTTAGTGAGAAGCAGGCATTGTCTCAGAATTTTTATTGCTGCAACAAAACACCCAAAAGTAAGTTAGGGAGAAAAGCGTTTACTCAGCTTACACTTTCCCATTCCACTGCTGTTCATCACCAGAGGAGGTCGGGACAGGAACGCAAATGGCACAGGAACCTGGAGGCAAAGGTGATGCAGAGGCCGTGAAGGCATGCTGCTTATTGGCTTGCTTCTCGTGATTTGCTTGGCTTTCCTTTTTATTGAACCCAGGATAGCTCTACCCACCATGGGCTGGGTCCTCCCCTATTGATCACTAAGAAAATGCCTTATAGCTTTATCTCATGGTAGCATTTCCTCCACTGAGGCTTCTTCCTTTCTGATGATTCTAGCATGGATCAAGTTGACGCAAAAACCCAGCTGGTACAACATGTACGTGGTGCACATACATACATGCAGGCAAGATATTTATACACCTCAGATAAAAATAAATAACTCAAAACTATTGTTCTTATTTTTCTCATCTGTTTTCTATGTATATATTTTAGACTGCCAGAGTCTGAATAATTGTGCCCCCTAAGATTGTTATGGAACCCCTAAGTGTGATGAGATTGGGGAGTAGAGGTCATGAGCCTGAGACCGTTGGTCTGAGAGCAAGTTTGCTGGTTCTCTGCCACAGAGGAATACCTGAGGTGACCATCTCTTGAAACTTGGAAGTGAGCCATCCCAGAACTTGACCATCTGACCCTCTGAGACTTTGGACGTCTGGCTTCAAGCACCCTGTGAAGTGTCTACTGTTTAGGTCAGCTAGTTTACAGCAGCTTGAGATGACTTTAAATTAAAAGAGAAAACACAAAGAACAATTTTGGTTGAACCTGCCTGTATTATTGTTTGTCATACCTACCTTACTTAGTAAATATGGAAATGAACAGCCAACAGTGTAGTGTTCTGGGATGGTGAGTACAGCCTGCTAACATTTCAATGGTTTTTGTTTAAAGTAGGAGTTGCTTGAGTGAAGACACACCCACACTGGTGTGACAGAGAACTGCTACAATGGAGTGAGAGGCTGAGCCAGATGGGTGGTGGCACATAGTTACAATCCCAGCACTCAAGAGGCTGAGGCAAATGAATCACAGGTCCTAGGCCAGCCTGGGCTACACAGTAGGACTATGTCTTAAAGCAAGGAAGCAAGGAAGCAAGGAAGCAAGGAAGCAAGGAAGCAAGGAAGCAAGGAAGCAAGGAAGCAAGGAAGCAAGGAAGCAAGGAAGCAAGGAAGCAAGGAAGCAAGGAAGCAAGGAAGCAAGGAAGCAAGGAAGCAAGGAAGCAAGGAAGCAAGGAAGCAAGGAAGCAAGGAAGCAAGGAAGCAAAGAAGCAAGCAAGCAAGCGAACCCCCAAATCTGGGAGAGACTGGGGCAACTAGTGAGAAGTCTGTCAGGCTGACTGGGTACCATGAGGTGGACTCCACCTCCCCTGGAGAGGGCACTGTCCCCCAGCTGCCAAATGAGACAAACAGATTGTCACACTTCCCACTATCTCTCTAGGAAAAAGTTTAACAGAAGCTCCAAAAGCAGGAAACATCCTTCATTTCTCTCTTTGTCGGGCCAACTTCACTCGTCTGAAGAAAGAATGCAAACTCTAGCTCCTGCTAGCAAGGATCTTTATGTTTTCTTATCGAAATAAAATTAAAAAAAGATGTAAAAACATCGCCATACGCCCAGGCGACAAGGGTAAGGTAAAAGGGGTGTTTCCATGTGTCTTTACCAGGATGTAATTTGACACTGAGCTTTTTAGAAAGTAATTTGGCAATGTGTATCAAAAGCCTTAAAAATGTTCCCGCTCGTTAACTCTGTAATTCCACTCTGGGAAGCTAGCCAAACAAAATAATCATGCATACAGAAAAAAGATTTATATACAAAAAATGTACATTACAGAATTGTGTATGAATTTATTTTAAATGCTAGAAACATTTTTAATATGCAGCCATGAGGGGCCAATTAATTATACCATGAACCACATACTTGATGGAAAAATATGTAGCCATGGGATGAGATTTATTAAAAATACCCAATAGGAGAAAATATTTATGATAGGCTAGGGGATGAAAAATAAAGAATGGAATTGTATACAAGTAGCAAGTGTATATTGCAACTATATAAAATAAAATTAATATTATACATATGTGATATGTACGGGCTGCAATTAAACAAAGAATGATTTTACTAATTATGTCATTATAGTAAAAGTAGATCTTTAAAAATCTACTTTTGTTTTCCCTAATTAATTATTTTCATTAAATATATTTGATCATATTTTCCCTCTCCAACACTATAGGGCTTATGCACATATGAACAGACAGTGGCAGAACACATAAGGCCTGCACAGCTCCAAGCCAGACTAGGTCATAGGATAGAGAGAGGGAAACAGACTCAGGGTCCCACCCCAAACCATGAAGCTATTTGATATCTGAGGGCAAACAGAAGATTAATGGGGTATCAACTGGGGGGAAAGTCTGCTCTCTAAATGTTCCAAATTTTCTCTAATGTATAAACCACATTTTTAGTAGGAAAATGCAAGAAATTCCTCTTTGGGGAGTCCTTGTATAGAGACATACATACCTGAAAAGGGCCTTGAGGTTCTCTGGCAGTTCTGTGCGGCCAGCATAGCCTGGGTTCATGGTAATGAAGATGCCCACTGAAGGGTCAAGGCTAATCTCCTCTCCAAGGAAGCTGAACCTCTGCTTCTTGTCTCTGATTGCATCCTGGATGCTTTTTACCTGGTGGAGGATCAGAGGAAAAATGGATCCTTACATTTTAGTGGTGGTCAGTAACTAAAACTGGAAATCCAGACACACAACACAGGCAATTGTCCTATGGCCCCCCTGCATTGAAGGACAGGCATGGTGCTGGCATCTTGAAGCCTTTGCTGATGGCAGTAAGGAGTCTGGCTATCTACATCAACATTCCAACATTCATTACTTTGTGGTGACTAGAGAGAGAGAGAGAGAGAGAGAGAGAGAGAGAGAGAGAGAGAATGATTGTTCATGTGTGAGTGGAAAAGGCTATGGTGTTCTCAGCAGCACCAGGAGAGGGATCTTTTTGAGCTAGATGAGCCTCCATATATATGTATATGGAGAGAGAGAGGGAGTGACAGGGACAGGGACAGGGAGAGGGGGGCATGAGGGATGGGGTGCTAAGGATCAAACTCAGGGGCTTACACACGCCAGTGTTGTGCCTCCTGGCCTCATTCCTAGCTCTGAGTACTTTTTCTGCACAGAAAGCCATTCAAACATCATCAAGATACTTAGGGGGAACACTTCAACCCAACTCTTCTGCCTCATTATCATAAAGCAGAAGCACAGGGAGGCGAAGTTGTTTCCCACAGTTGCAGAGCCCGTCTGTGGGGCAGCAGGACTTGAATCCATGCCCCTTGTCCCATGGTGAGAATGCAGGTACCTGCCCTGCCCCCAAGGCTTGTTCCAATAGTGATGAAATCTATGTGGAAGAAAACAGCAGCATGTGTGGAATGTTTGAATGTGAACCTTGCTCCTGCAGCTGTGTTGATTATCTCAGCTTAAGCCATCTCTCCCCACATTGCATGTCTAGGGTGACATGATGAGTGAATGAAGTCTGAATGATTTTGTCTTCACAGATTGGAGAGTCTGGACTATGGGGAGGGGTGGCATGAGACAGAATGGCACAGGTTAGCTGAGACCTGATAAGGAGATTCCACTTCCTAATTGCCTCTGATGAAGCCAGGGGACTCTTGGCTGAAGCATTAAAGGGCTAGTAACCCCAAATCTTCAGGTGAGCGGAGAAACTCTGGACAGAAAGGTCAATGTATTGATAGACGTTGTAGGAGGTTAGGATGAGGGTGTTCCTGAGACCAAAGGGGAACCGATCTTCGGATGGAATCCTCCACCCCCAAAAGTTCCCCTTTGCCCTATAAAACCTCCAAGCCCTCCAGCCCCCACACTCCCTGCCCCTGCATCAGCACACACTTAGACTGCTGCCCTTCGTTGTTCTGATTAAAGGTCAACCTGCTTCTATAGACACCTGCCTCCTCTTCCTATTATCACCTCCACTACTCCCCATCTAACAAGTGTGACCTGGTTGGAGCTCCATTCTGGGTAGCTCTTACAGTGAGAAGAGCAACCAATGGAACTCAACTGAGTATGCTCTCCACTCTTCTTTGAAATACAGGCAAAAATCATCAGGAAGAAGATAAAAAGCACAGACCAGCAGGCTGACTTTGCTCAGTCAGAGGTCCCACAGCATCGCCGGGAATTTCTAGCTATGTGTGGGTCTGAGAAGCAAACCCTGAAGCTAAGAATGGGGCAGAGTTTTAAATGGACTTCCAGCATCTCTGTCAAGGATGGCTGCTAGAAAAGTCAAGGGTGTAGCCCTATTCTGCAGAGGGCTATGGAGTGTGTGTGTGTGTGTGTGTGTGTGTGTGTGTGTGTGTGTGCATATGAAGGTGGGAGAGAAAGGGAAGGGGGCACCATTGCCAAGATATATGGCAGTGATAGTTTGGCAATTAGGATTCAGCTCTTCCTCTGCGGTAACGTTCTAATGAGTGAATGTATTTGAGCTCACAGCAATTAGCAGGAACCTGAGGCTTTCCTATGAGCAGAATACCAATGTTACCCAGGCAAACCAACCTCCAGCAGCACCCTGAGCACTGGACACCCAGGCTGAACGCAGCTGATTCACTCTGGGCTCACAGCTCAGCCCTGCTCTACCTTGGAGCTCCTAGCTACCCTCAATATCTGAAAGTTAGGTGGCTGTAAATAAAGGCTGCTCCCTCCCTTCCTTCCTAGTCATTAAATCTATAAAATATACAGAGCACTTTCTTGGCTAGGGACAGGGAGGCAAGTTTAATTAGCGTTTACAAGCTGTTGTGCTACCTTTGGGTGAAGGCCAAGACTAGAGCATGGGACCCTCCTGCTGTTGGCTCTGACTCAGCAATCTCCACCCAAACATTGAAGCCCAGAAAGCCCACACTCAGCAGGAATTTATGACGGACTTTGGATTGGAGGCATCTGTGCTTTTGTGTAAAATGCTGTTGGGGGCTCTTGAGGGAGAAGACTGAGCAGGCTGGTGGATGTGGGTGATCATGCTGGAGCCTCTGTGTTGACAGGTGTTTCTCTTAGCCTGCTTCGTGCCAGGCAGGAGACCATGGCTATGACTTTCCTCACTGCCTCTGCAGCAACTGAGACTTTTAGGACAAATCTCAGGAATGTGACAGTAATCAGGATCCAAGGGGCCTAGATAAAGTCCAGAGGGTTGGGGGTACCAGGGGGGGACACAGTGCACAGGGAAGGTGAGGACTTAATGCAGGCCTTGCTCAGCAGAGGCGGCCAGGCCAACTCTGCACCCACATCTCTAAACTTGCATCACTTCTGGGGATTTTAAAGCCTTGGGAATAATAATAATAATAATAATAATAATAATAATAATAATATGATATTGTGAAGCACTTGAGCAGAACCAGCACTATTCTGAACCATGTACAGAAAGGGTCGCAGTCTCTGGAGATTGAGATGGGTGGTTTTAGACTCTATTTTGTAGGGGTGGAAGAAAGGTGGTTAAAAAACCCCATAAAACCATTCTGCTTTTAAGGTAGCATTGGGGGGATGAATAGAAACTATTATTCTTGGAACTTTTTAAAGCATCTAAAATTGGCTCAAAATAAAAAGTTAACCGGAAAAAAAAAAGATGGTTAATAACGAGCAGTTGCCAAGTGAGATAGATAGGCCAAATCTTAAAACCAAACAAGCTGAAAACAGGATGTATGCTTAGCCACTTCACCCAGAAGGGGCATGACCGGAGTCAAGCATGACCTCATCAGCCTCAGGCTGACATCAGTTAACTGATGATAGGTCCCTACATATTCTGAGACCCTAATAGACAGTCTGGTTGTTACGACTACCACAGAGAGTACTCACTAGGATCCTGTGGTATCACTTAGGTGACAGACTCTTTCTGCAAGTTTATTTGTATCTATTATGTACATGTCATCTGTTTTACTCTGAAAATAATGTCTATGACACATTATGAACATTTCCTATGACCAGGAAAAGATGTTCTTATCACCCATTAAAAACAAAGAAATGTAAATCTGTAAGGTTGATATGGTTCTCTACTGGGGACCATTTTCACCCATCTCCATGGGTGAATCTGGAGACATTCTCACAGCATGGAGGGAAGGACGCTGCAGGCATCTAGGTGGGTGGATATTCTACACTGCCCAGGACAGACTTTGGCAACAGACTGATCCTGGAAGTTGGCATTCTCAGAAGTCTGTCCTGTGTCCTCTGGCTCAGGCCTTGAATCTGTCATAGTGTATGACATATGCAAATTGGCTTATCTTTGAGCATGTGATAGAATTTAGGGAGGTCACAGGCTAACCCACGCTGTGTAAATATTCTCAGCTTTTCTCCCTACTCCTTTACCACACTCCTTCCATTCTAGGGATGTAACTCATTCTCTGGTTACTTTTTTATGAAGCCTTTGTCCAAATTCCATCCATTATTAAAATTCTGGCTGGATTCCACAATGATGGTGGAATGGAGTAGTGATGAAGGATGCCTTCAGGAAGAGCAACGCAGTCACTACTTTGTACATTTTGTCAGAGTTCTGTGTTCCTTTAGGATTAACATCTCTACAGAAGGTGCAACTTGGGGCATTCTCTTGGCTCTGAGGCTGGAGCATTTCTTCTATGCCTGGAGTCCTTGGAACTGTGCTGTAAATCCCTTGATAATAGATCTTCTGGTTTTTATGCATTTGGGGGAAGACAGAGCCTCATCAGCTAACCTTGAACTCAGTGTTAACTGGGATTTGCTGCCAGGCCTGGTTTGGATCTATCAGTTGCTAGGATGCTCCATGCCACAGCCCAGGATCCTATCAGTGCCTGTACCCACAAGTAGTAGGGACATCAGAGAATATGGGGGGAAGTTCAGGGGCTACAGGTTCAAGGTAATAAGTTGGACCTTGGTGGAATGTTTCCCAAGGCTCAGATAATCCAAGGTCTAGAGAACTGGCTGAGCCAGCAATGAGGAGATTCTGAAGAGAATTAAGCAGTATAATGCTTTTATTTTTAAAAAATAGCGAGTAATCTCTCTCGAAATTGCCACAATGAGGATTTTCCCAAATGGATATGCAATTCTGCTTGACCAACCTGACAGAGACATGAAAATATCCGGCAATGTAAACATTGGAGCATAATTACTTCTTCAGAAGTAGCTGGGATGAGGAGCAGAGAGGGGTGAGGAGGGTGGGGACAGCGGAGAACTGTCAGCAGCTGGCGCAGTTTCCAAACCAATATGCCAGCCAGGATGACTGTGTGAATAATTAAGCACAATTTTCTCCTTGGATGCTTATATGATTTTAAGTGTTACCAGCTCCAATTCTGCCTCAGCTGTCGTGAGACCACTTCCTCCTGGCTGTCTTTTAAGGGTGTGTCCCTAGGCTAGAATATGGCAGCATCAGAGAGTTCCAGGTTGAACATATTTTACTTAATTTTAGGAACAAAGGAGGATACTCCCTATACCGACCTTTCAACATAAGGTCATTTTGTTTTCTGGCTTTTGAGAAGTGGACCACAGTTATTGGGCACTCTTCCAATAGCTAGTGAATGGTTAGGGTTGATAAGATCATCTGGACATAGCCCAGCTAAGGATATGTGAGGCTTAGGTAGTATAGGCCTGTTTAAAGCAGGTGTGGACATTTACCCCTGTCCCATGGGTCACAGATATCTATTTCCAACTCTTATCCTCCTGTGTTAAAATGATGAGGACAGCAATCATCCTTACCACCACCACTACCACCATCACCATCATAGTAATCACACACCTTCATAATCATCACCTTCATCTCTAGAACCATAGGAATCATTATCACTATACTACCCTCATCATCATCACCAACCTTTATCAACATCATCAACAACACTTTCTTTACCATCAGCATCACCACTCACATAATCTCCAAAATCATCACCAGATTCATCATTACCTTCATCACTCCTACCACAAATACCACCACCATCACCATCACTAACACTAACACTACCATTGCCATTATCATCAGTTATATCATCATCACCATAGTGATGATGACTACTATCAGGATTATCACACTCATACTTGAGCATCTATGATCTATAGATCTTTCATTTAAATATTTTAGACATCAAATCTCTGAAAAATTATTATGAAAGAACTATGATTGGCTCAGTGAGCTTTCTGTGGGGCATGCTGAGAAGATTGCCTTTGAACACACAGGGAGACAGCCTGTGGCAAGCCACTAGCACTAAGCATCACCTTGAGACAACCATCAATGGAATTAGGCATCATGAGTATTCTGGCCTTAGTGGAATCATGAGTAGCAATGCCTGGCTGGTAAGAGCCAGAGATGTCCTCTAAACACTGTGGCAAGCAGCCAGAGGAGAGGGCACAGAAATCATGAATGCAGAGATGAGAGGAAGACATACAGATGAATGGAAATAGTAGGACGGCAGGCAAAGGGAACAGGAAGACAGATGTCTGCAGTGGGAGAAGTGGGAAGAGAAGCCCCAGGTACATGGGACAACAGAGAAAGTAGAGCCATGTCCAGGGAAAAGAAGAGAAAAGATAGTGTCTCTGCAGGTTTTCAGAGCCACTCAGAAGCTACCCAGGAAAGGGTTAGTACACAGAGAGATTCTACGGCACTGTTTGTGGTTCCAAGTGGTTCCAAAATGACCACCCAAGGGTGGAAACAACCAGAAGACATGCAATTTCTGGTATGATATGGTATGGTATGGATATGGTTTCGATTTGTCTCCAGGGGTTAATATATTGGAATTAAATCTTCATTATGAGACACTGAGAAGGAACTTGATCCAGCTATGGTAACTAGAGATCCAACTGTTAGGAGGTGGTTATGGTTAGACAAGGTTATTAGAGTCAGGGCTCATCATTGAATCTTGTGGTTTTGACAGCAAAAAGTCATTACCAGATGTATGTTCTTGAGAGTCCAGGAATGTGAGCCAAATGAACCCATTTTCTTTATATGCTGCCCAATTTCAGGTATTTCATTATAATCACAGAAAAAGATTAATAGAGTATCTTTCAAAAATATGAATATTCAGTTTCGGTTTAGGTAGTAGCAGGTTTCCATCTATACAAGGCAGAGGTGTGTTGATAAGTAGTTAACCCATTGGCTTCCCAGAGAAACAAGGCCTTCATATATAGAATGAGTTGGTGCCATGTGCTGTAGGTTTTGGAAGAAACAGTTACAGTGGTCACACCTAGGATTTTATGTCTATTAGGCATGCACTCTCCCATTCACCCACATCCTCAGCTCCAGTTTTTTGGTAGAAATACT
The DNA here is from genome assembly GCF_000001635.26 of Mus musculus. Taxonomy (NCBI): domain Eukaryota; kingdom Metazoa; phylum Chordata; class Mammalia; order Rodentia; family Muridae; genus Mus; species Mus musculus. The sequence continues at coordinate 66,051,373 of NC_000077.6, forward strand.
TCCTTCCTAGGCCCTGTCAAGTCATGCAGAAATTAGTATACCAACTCACCAAGCAATGGCAGATGAGGCTGATGCAAGAGAGCTTTCAGGTCACACTTGGGCCTTGCACCCAGACCTTCACTGACTCCCACTGAGAAGAGCGAATCTAAAGGGAAAGTGCACTGTGCTTTGGGGAAGCCCCACTAAGGGACAGCTGGGGCAGGTGTCAGTGTTTATGGAGTAGCCTTTGGCAGATAAGAGAGCCCAAAGGACTGACTACTACAGAACGGGCAAGTGAAGGGCCTCTGAGGGTCCTGTGATGGCTCATGGCTCCCCGTGGCTGTTGAAGCCCAAGGGTATAGTGTTGTGAAATAGCCACTGGCAGAGGGTTGACCACTCCCCAGCTCTGCAGTTGCTTCAGTTCTCTGCTCAAAGCTCCACAGTTAGCCTCCAGTGACAGAGACAGCATGTTGGATGAGAAAGGTGACAGCTGGAGGTTATGTAGACAGAATCAGGCACTTACTCCGGTAAAGGGAATAGAGCTGCCTTGGCCAGTCCTTCCCATGTGGTTGCTCTGCCTGATGTTCCACCCCCACCCTTGTTCTTCCAACCCTTCTTCCATCCTGTATCCTTGCCAAAAAAGAAAAAAAATAAAAGCTCAGACCAGGTGAGTATTGTTCATATTTACAATTACACAGATCTACAGGGACCAGATCATAAACTTTCTCATAGCTGTAATAGCTGTAGACTCCCTTTCATTCTCTCCCCCACTTCTTTCTTTCTTTACTTTCTACTTCATATTTCCTCCTGTTCCTCTCCTTTCCCCTCCCTTCTTCTCTCTTCTCCTCTTTTATCCTCCTCCTTCTTTTTCTTTGTTTGTTTGTTTGTTTATTTGTTTATTTATTTTTTAGAAATAGTGCTACTTGTGTAATGCCCTAGAAATAAGCCAAAAGGGAGGACATTTCAGCTGTTTGCCTGTTTTGTATGCGGACACAAACCTGGAATTCAGCCTCTGCCTTTCCTCCTGTTTTCCTCTCTTTGTCCATGGGCCCCTAACCCTAATTCACAACCTCTCCAGCCAGCCTTTAGGGATTGGTTTTAAGATGGCATATTTCAGAGTCTTACTCTAAAGTATGGATATTCAGATCCATTCTAGAACACTGAAGTATTCACACCTGTCTCAAGTACTCATTTGGTTTAGAATTGGGTACCACCACTCACTTAAGTGACACTGTAGTCTTATACATAAATGAGTGGTTTGGGCTGAGAGTTGTGGGGCAAGTTGCTTACAGGCTTCTATAACAGATATAAGAGCTGAAACTGAAGCCCTGTTTTTACAGCAGTGTGCATGTTTTCAAGCAGCTGGGATCCACCTCCTTGGCTGATTCTTTATGCCCCTCTTTGAAGCAGGTAGAACAAATAATATCTGTTCCTGCTTTAGACACAGAGCAGGAGACTCTCCTAGTTAGAAATGGACATGCTTTGAGGGGTCATGGAGGGCAACTTGGAGGGAAAGGATGGAGAGAGGGGAATGGAATGGCAAGTAGGAGGAGGAAATGTTGCTGAGGAAGAAGGAAAACAACAGGCTATCAACTTCCATAAGGTCAGGCATGAAAACTGCAAGGCTCCCATTCCCTCCTAGTCCATACCTGGACAGCCACCACCGACAAGACCTCCACAGAGATTCGGTTAAACTCATCAAAACAGCCCCAGGCACCAGTCTGAGCCAGGCCTTTGTAGATGTTGCCACAGGACTGCAAGGAAACAGATAAAAGATTAAATGATGACAACATCTTAGAATCTTGTCCACAGTCATTTTCCAGCCTCTTTAATTATAGACACATCAGTCCCCTGAAACTTCAAGAACAATTACGTTTCTGAAGGTGATGGGTAACAATGCAAGTCATGGTATCAAACAAGCTTTCCACAATGCTGCAGTGAGAAACCCCTTTAAGATGTCATCAGGGTTTCTTCCGAAGCATTCTGGAACATTCAAAGTCCCAGGAAATGAATAAAAGATAGATTTTCTTACACAACATAGACAAATAGACCTGTTTGGGCTTTGGCACAACCTAATGGGAATCCAATGCCTGTATATTCAACCCAGGCCCAGCTGCACTCAGGTTTCCCAGCTGATGTGGAGCTGGGGATGTCAGCAACTGACAACAGTTAGAGGCAACGATGGGAAAATCTTGTCAAATGAGAGCAGGAAAAGAATTTCAAAGGGAAGATTGTATTTCTATCCTAAAATGAAAAGAAACTCTGGCATTAAAGAGGAGCTAGTGGGCAATGTGCCAGTGGTAAGGGAGTGGGTACAGGAGGCCATTGGCTACAGGATGCCTCTAAAATGCCAGGGATATGCAGTCATGGAAGTCCTGACATCTATCAAGAGGTGGTCCCTGCAAGGACTTGAGGGAAGGTGTTGGCAATAAGGTATACAAGTCAAATAGAATTGCTACAGAAGTATTGGTTCCCGTGAAGACTGCAGACTGCACTGTCACTGAGTCACAGAGCCCAGAGAGGAATGGGCCAGAGTACTCCAGTGTGATCAGTGAAGATGAGATGGCAGAACAGCAGCACATTCCAAGATGTGCTTTGTGGAATGCCAGATGTTCCTTGAGAGAAGGATTTTTGTTGTCAAGAAAGTTGGGAAACCACTACATTCCATAATCCACTTTTGCCAAGTTCTAAACATATACTATGGGCTGTGAAGGTAGATCAGTAGGAGAGCATGCATTTGTCTAATCTATAAAAGAATATATATATATATATATATATATATATATATATATACACACACACACACATATGTATATGTATATATATATAGTGTGTGTATGTATGTATGTATATACATATATATGTATATAATATATATATATATATCCCTCTCATCTTCTTTCTCCTTCTACACAAACATGCACACACAAACATACATACCCATACACATATGCATGTATACACTTTAAATTTCTGAAACAAGATTAATTTGTTACATGGCTGCAATTCCTTTTTCCTCGTATAACCCGTGATCTTCTCAGAATATACTCCAACAAAATGGGAGCAGTGAGAAAGCAAAAGGAGGCAGACAGACAGAACCTGAACAACTAGTTCCCGGAAGAAAGGGCTTCAGCATCCACCCTGCAGTGCATACTCGTGTCTGTGTGCTGACGAGAGGGGAAGGCTGTCCAGGAGGATAAAAGATTATGGAAGAAAAACAAGCAAAATAATGATGTGCCCGGAGAAAAGTAAAGGTGCCATTTGGGATGGAAAATTGATTACTAAGGAAAGTCTTAGTAACGGAAAGCCTTGAATTTATTACAAGGAGTCTTTAGAGGTTTGCATGAGAGACGATGATTAAGGCAACATTTTCTCAGAATCAGTCAGACAGTTACCTAGGCAAGGTTAGATGTAGGACAGAGTTTAAAGAGATCAGGAAAATATACCACAAGTCATATTAAACCCCAGGACTCTCAAACTCAGATGGAAAAGGCAAACATAAGAGAACCAAAAAGATCAGCAGTTGCCAGATGTTTTGAGGGAAGGGGTAGGAGGTAGGGGAGAGAATGAGACCCAGGTAGAGCAGAGGTAGAAAAGCTACTTACTGCACATGGTACTGTGACATTGGGTAGATGACATTACACACCTCCCTGAACCTATAGAACTGTATGTTCAATTGTTCTTCCAATCAGTGAATCGCAACATAGTCTTAGACTTCACTTTAGAGCAGTGTATTGACCCTGTTTGTGATACATTAACCTGTTGTCTTAGTTAGGATTATTGTAGGTGTGATGAAACACTGATGAAAAAGCAAGCTGGAGAGGAAAGGGGCTATTTGGCTTACACTTCCACAGCCTTGTTTATCACTGAAGGAAGTCAGGACAGGAACTTAAGCAGGGCAGGATGCTGGAGGCAGGAGCTGATGCAGAGACCATGAGAAATGCTGCTTACTGGCTTGCTCAGGCTGCTTTCTTATAGTACCCAGGATCACCGGCTGAGGCACCACGCACAATGAGCTGGGCCCTTCCACATCAGTTACTAATTGAGAAAATGCCCAATTAGTTTGCCTACAATCTGATCTTACGGAGGGAGGCATATTCTCAATTGAGTCTTCATCCTCTCCAGTGACTTTAGCTGTGCCAGGTTACTACACAAAGCACCTATAATTTAATTTGATATAATTTATAGGGGGCATGTGTGGGGAAGGGAGAGTACATGGGGGTGCTGTGTACCAGTTGTAATCCAAATTCGAAAATGCTCTACAAAGAAAACTACTAATAAAATAAACAAAAACGTGTTGTTCTTCTCATCTATTCATCTAACAAATACTAATTGAGAAGGTACTGTCTGCTAGATAATGCTTTGGGACATGAGGAATCAACAGTTCACAGGATAGAAAAGCAAGGCCTTTCTGGGGCTGACATTCTTGTGAGAAAAAAAGACAATGAACAAGAGCACACACATCAAATGGGGAGAGAGTCAAACTGTAGTCAGAATGAGGATGGCATGACAGCTTTAGAGATAGTAGTTAGAGATGTCTCCAGGAGAAGGAGGGGATATCAGGCATTGAGCATTATTCTCTCTATAGGTTGAGACTGTTACCTATCATCTATGTATTTATGTGTATATGTATGTATGTATGTATGTATGTATGTATCTATCTATCTATCTATACATGCATGTACCTATCTATACACGCATGTATGTATATATGTATGTATTATTTATCTATCTATCTTTCTATCTATCTATCTATCTATCTATCCATCCATCCATCTATTTATCCTTCTATCCACACACCCATCTTTTTATTTACGTAAGTATGTTAAGTATGTATGTATGTATGTATGTATGTATGTATGTATTCATGTAGGTGTATAACTGTATATATCAACCTGAAAAACACCATGGACCCTAAGTTAGAAATTCAGGAACCAAATCATATGCCTAACATAGTGGTTTGAAAGCATTTAAAGTTTTATCCCTTTTATGAACTATAGACAATACATAAAGTCTTAAAGGGATTTCCACAGTGTTCTAATCTCGTTATTCCCTGAGGACCAGCAGCAGAAACCATGTTATTATACCACTTGCTCACTGTACACATCTCTTGGTGTCATTGGTAAGTAGAAGCATCACCTGGCCATGAGGCAACTCTCTTGACCTGGAATCAGGACAGGTCACAGCAAAAGGATGAAAGTGGAGGATGGTGAAGGGGAAATCCATGGTGGTGACTGATTTGCACTGGGGAACTGAGGGTGTAAACGGGCAGGGTGATTGAAGTTTCCATCTGAGTGATGGGGTGAGAAACATGATAGGGAAAAGTGGCAAGCTCCTTCCAAGGTGGGGAAGACCCACTGTACCAGAAACTGTGTGTGTAATTGGAGCCAGGACTAGAATATGGGTGAAGACAGATGTGGAGTCATCAGAAGTTAAAATGGAAATTCTGCAAAAGGACTAGCATATGGGATGGGGAGAACAGGAGAGGTGGAAAAATGGCACTGGGGAAGCAGAGGGAGTCAGAAGTCTTGAGACACAGTCATGACTCTTATAGGAGGCTGGCTCTCCTATGGTTCAGAAATCATTCTAAATATTCTTGTCCTCAAAGACATTGGGTGATTCTGTAGTGGCTTCTGTATTAAGGTCAAAGGGAAATTACTGCTGCTGTAATATGAGGTGTACATGCCGTTCTGAAATAAATGGCCATGCAAGGTTACTTCTGCCTGCAAATAGGACCATTATATCATCAGAAAGAGCTCCTCTTAACAAGTCCTAGGAGCAGAAAGTGAGTACCAGGGTAGGACAGGTGGTTGTGCTGAGCCATTTCTGACTCTGGGTGAGACTATCATTGTCCCAGGGCTAGGCTTTTGCTAACCATGGTAAAGTAAGTCTGACTACAATTATTCCAGGACACTGCATCGTTGAAACACTGCCTGACAGTCCATGTGCAGAACTTGCACATAAAAGCAACTGTTAAATGACTCTGTGCAAAGTTTCTCTTGGATGTTTTACCCATTTGAGCTCTGCTACAGTGTTCTAATAAGCTCTATGACTTGATTCTGATGTCGGTGAATTCATTTATAGCTCATATGTCACCAACTTGTCAAATTTCATCCCTGGGAAGACCAATAGGTCTTCTCAGTGTTAATTGGCAGTGTTTTGGGACTCTGTCTAGCTTTGCAAGTATTCCATTTTCCCTCTCTCCACATTTCCATACTGTTCTAGGACCATCCAGGCCCTGCACTTATGTTCCTGGAGTTGGTGGGCTGGTGTCCTGATGGAATTCCTGCGACAGAAGTGCAGGAGGACACCACCTACAACTCTAGCCCTCCCTTCTAATGCCTTCATCAACCCTTCACCATGATTCTTAGCTCATCATTTGGCTTTGCTTCATTATTTCTTTCCCCTTTCACTGTCTTTGTGTTCAGGTTCTCTTTTTTCCTACACTTGATCTTAGCCAAAAGGCTGAGAAGCGATTCTCTCTCTTCCTGTCTGAAGAACTGCAACTTTCTCTCCAATATCCTCTCCACCTGTCTCTGCTCATGTGGACCCCCACAATGGCTTCCTGGCATGCCTCTCCTTTCCTGCTATTCTGAAGCCCACAGATTTTTCAGTAGCCCACTGCTTGAAGGGCCTATGGTCCTTGACATCCATACTCCATCCCCATGACCCTCTTTACATCCCCCAATGATCTGTAAGACTGCTTGGCTACTACACTATTCTTAATTCTAGTCTCTACTCTGGAGCAATGTAAGCAGACTCTATTATTGTTAGGATCATAACAGACATCAAAATGCATGACAGCTATACCTACCTCTCATTCCTTTCTCTCATCACTCCAGCCAGTCTAGGAGAGAAGCTCAGGAGTGAAGCAGATGAGGGCTGGGGTAGGAATGTTGTCAGCTTACAACTAGATCCTGGTTTTAAAGCTAGCTTTAGACCATGCTATATTAACGTGTTATACCCCAGGACTCAAACAGCCTTGGGTCTCATGAGCTCCTCAATGTGTTTCCTCACCAGCAACCACTGTGTCTGTCCTCTTGTTCTGGAATATTCTGAGGCCTAGAGTTTATAGGTTACTCATTCGTGCCCAGGATTGTGACATTTCAGCATAAACAATTAGTCTTATTATCAATTAGTCCATAAATGTCTTGTTCCTCCAGATAGACTGGGGTATATTCAACCTATGCATATACCTATCATCTTTCAATTATTGATCTGCATGTTCTACCTATCTATTCATCTATATTATCCAAAGGGTCCCCCCAGGGCCCTCCCCTGTTCCTTCTGTGTCCTCACTGAAAATCATAGTTCCATGCCCACTCTTGACTTAGCTGGCTGCGGGTTTTTCCAGCAGGCTTGAGTTTAAACAGGAGTCTTAGTATTCTTAGACACTGGTAAACACATTTAGGTTATTTCTCAAATCTGAAGAAACTGGCTCCAGTAATGAGGAAAATTTCTTAAACATCATAAGAGCCACATCTACTGACCTGCGGCTGAGGAGATTCCTAGACAGAATATCTCAGCCTGTCACAGTTCATCTTCAGAGATACGTCTCAGTACCCTACACATTCCTCTACTAAGTGTTTTGCATGGATCTCCCTGATATCTAGTCTTTCTGCCCTTCCTTTTCTTCCTTTCCCTGATCACCTGACCTCCTCTTCTGCTGGAGATTAAACCCAGAGGTTTATGGGTTTCTGCATGCTAAGTAAGCATTCTCTCACCAAGTGACACCCTAGTCTTTTATCTTTCTTTGGAATCTTAACCAGCCCTATCTTCGGGTGGCCAAGGACACCCCCCGGTGGAAACTCCCTTGTGGCTACTTTTGGAGCATCTCCAGCTGCAGTTCTGCAAGATGAAACCTCATTTGTTTTGGTCTCTTCCCAAATGTCCCACATATTCTCAGCAATGACAGTAACCAATAAACCAACTTACTTTGTTCCTGGAGCGTTCTATGATAAAATTTAGTTTCCAAACAGCTGGACAGTAAAGGAGAAAGGCTTGCAGAAGCAGTTTAGCGAAGCTATCTGATTACAATGATGTTTGATGCATAGGAAATGAACACCTTCATTTTGGGCTATCATTAGTCTCCTATTGATACTGCCCCAGTTCATGTCTGGTCTGGACTCAAAGATTGAAAATTAAGGGACAGCCCAGGTGAGCCAAGGACAAATTTTCTTCTACCCTGTACTTTTAGAGCAATCAGTGGGTTTAGGGACAATTGAATTTGAAATAATTGTGGTAAGTGGCCTTTATGATCCCTGGCCCTGGAGTCAGCTCCTCTCTTTCTGTTTGCTGTGCTTGGTTTGACTTTGAAGAAATCTGCTGATTTTCCGGCATGAAAACACACGCCTTCTACGTTCCAATGAGTGTATCTTCCACAATGCTTCCCTTGGGAGAGTTACTTATATCAGCAATCCTGCCAATAATTAACTATAGAAGAATCTAGAAGCTCAAAATAATCCTTAAGGCTGAGCTTATTTCTTTAAAGAGGAAGAGAAAAACTTCTTCCAGCCTTGAAAAGAAACATTATCTTAATGTATTCATCAATAAAAACAGCTGTGCTCAGATTTAGAGGCAGTGGCTCAGGGAAGGATCAGATGCAGGTCTGGATGCCCCTTCTGTTTGTTTGCTATGAGAAAACATGGCTTTCCAGGACTCTGTAACTTGTACACAGAAAGGGTATATACTAAAGTTAACCATGCCAGTTCCAGAAAGTGAGTGTTGCCTAAAGAATCATGGTTCGGTAACTGCAGTCTCTAAAATTATTTCTACATTAAATGTATTTCAAACATGAAATTTTATGTGATGTATTTCACATAACTATTTTCTACTCTGAAACTTTCACATTATCTGTTTATTCTCTTTACAAGATAAACATAAGGCATCTTATTAAAACATATAGTATGAGAAAACCCCTGTCTAGAGGCAGTGGGGCAAGCTGTTATTATGTATCTTTAAAATGAGTTTTTATTCATTTGCGAGTAGAATGTCTATATTTGAAAGTGACCTCATGGGCCTTTTGTTTCTCTGGCTTTTCTCCAGGACACAAACTAGAACACATTAGTTGTTTGAAGGAAATGAAGTACATAGTCTTTGTACTGCCTTTGGCAGGCTTCTCTTGCAGAGTAGTGGCTGATCTCTTCTGTTTACAGGATTCTCATCTGCCTTTGAATGATATCCTAGGAGAATGCCCCTCTTTACAGAGGAGCTCAAATAAAACCATCACCCAGAGATAGGTGTTTTCATCACAGCTACTCATAAGTCTTTCTGCCCTTCCACCTGATAGTAAATTTAGGACTTTGGGGTGTTGCTTGGTATCATCATTTTACAGACAACAAGAGAAACACCACCTTGTCAAATAATCCATTCGTTCACAAAGTTCATTAGTGGAGTCAGAATGTTTCGAGAGTGGTGCCTCTTGATTGCATAAGAGGTTGACAGGAGGCCAATAAGGGTTAAAGCAACCTTAAGTCTACTATGAAAGAGTCAGGAGAAATCTGTCTGGACTCTGTATCTCATGGGAAAGTAGGACCAACAAAGTATGGATAAACCATGCCCCTGATCTGATCTGCCACCCAAGTCCCAGTCTCTCCATAAGATGAGCAAGCTCATACCTTGTAGTCCATCTGCTCAGAACAGTTAAACACATAGACCATGATGCCGAGTGCTCTGCCCAGGTCCTTGGTGGTCTCTGTCTTGCCTGTGCCTGCAGGTCCTGCTGGAGCCCCACTCATGGTCAAGTGTAGAGACTGGGTGAGAGTGATGTAGCACCTGCAAACATAGGAGGGAGAGTTCTTTTAATTGTGCCATTGATGGCCCTGCTGGGTATCAGAGAGATGGAAGTTCAAGGAGAGGTGGGCCTGACTTACCATCTACAAAGGAAAGAAAGCCCAGAACATCTTCCCTGTCTGTTCCCCACAGAGCCTGAACTTCCCAGGGAACAACCCGATCTCGACTGCCTCCTGTTTGTGCACTGTGTAAAGATTATCTTTGTGTTATTCAAAATTCTAGCTTCTCTGCTAGTTTCTCTCATGTCTTATTGAAATCCAGGCATGGCATTGTAATGCTTATTCCAAATATCTCCTGTTTCAAGTTTGTGTAAACAATGAGTACCATTCTCTGTCTTTTCAATAAAAGCTGATCAGCCAGTGACTAGGCAGAAGAGAGAATTGGGTGGGACTTCTGCCAAACAGGGGAGAGGGAGAGAGAAAAGAGTAAGGGGGAGTTAGCTACTAGGAGGGCAAGAAAATTCAACTGAAGCCCAGAGAGCCAGACCAAAACTAAAATGTAAGTATCTTGGGGACTTTGGCTGGGAGGTAGTCAGATTATCTTAGAGGATTAAAATAGATCAATGACTTCCCAGGTACTGTGCAGTAAAGCTTGATTAAATAAATCTGCCTCAGTCTTAATCATTTGTGACCTTGCAGGGGGTAGAGAAAAACTACTATGTACCTTTTAAAATTACCATCACAACCTTCCTGTAGGGCACTGTGGCCCCTTGCTGGCCCATCTTAACCTTGACCACATCTTCTGCTCTAGCTGCATTCATTTCTCAATGCTTTGATGCTCTCTCCCAAAGTACACCAAGCTTTGTAGAGCAACACTTGCTTTCCAGGTGCTCTGAGACTATGTTGGCCTTCTCCTCCCCAGCCAAGCAACCCATTTGAGCCTACCTATCTGATTTACCATTCCTGTCTGTCTAGGCAATGGCTAGTAACTCCTGGCTAGGGATAGACATTAGTCCATACATTAAATATTCTCAGCCCCCGCAGGACTGTCATGAGTGAGAAGAAGCTGCTTAGCTGAGCTCCTGTTCCCCTTTCTCCACTCTAATGCCCACCATGTAGATCACACAGATTTCTCACATCTGTGTTGGTAAGAGTTATGAAGCACAACTTTCTTGTTCATTGTTTTACCTTCAGAACCCAGCACAGCTCTAGGCACATATAAGCCTTCAGTGACTCTTTAGGAAGAACATTAATGACTCCACCAGTAAACTGATAATCATTCAATTTAGTGTTACTATCTTCACCAATGACAATCAGGTAAAATCAGCTTTAGGATTAATAATACGGTTGGATCTAAGGAGATGGCTCAGTGGGTAAAGTGCTTATGCTGCTCAAGTAAGAGGACCCAAGTACAGATCTTCAGCTCCCATGTGAAATATGGGTGTTGGTGAGACATGCCTATATTCCCAGGACTGGGTAGTATGTGCATGTACATGTGTGTGTTGGGTATAGAGGTGGAGACATAGTATCCTTCATACTCACTGGACAGCCAGTGTGGCTGAAATGGTGTGCTTCAGGTTCATTCAGTAAGAGAGACCTTGTCACAAAAATAAGGGGACAATGTTTACCCAATGACATATGGACCCAAATACACATACACCACATATATACACACACACACATGCACACACACACACAAATACACACATACCCAACATACTACACATTCACACACTATACATGTATACACAACACCACACACACAAATACACACACCCAACATACTGCAAATACACACATTCCCACTTCACACACTATACATGTATGTATACACAATAGTACATACACATACCACACTCCACCTACATACCCACTAATCACACAATTATTTAAGGTATTCCAAGTATTCATAGTTTTCACAGTTCCATTTTGTTGTGCTCATTGGATAAAAAGCCCAGAAAAGATGCATTACCTAGGATGTTTATAATACAGAATATGGCCATAACAAATGTTGGCAAGGATTCAAGAGAAAGGGGAGATTCATATATTGCTGGTAGGAATGTTACATGGTGCAGTCACTTTGAAAGACAGGCTAAAAGTTTCTTCAAAAGAAGGGCTTTTCATATAATTCAGAAATTCCCTTCCTTGTAGATTCCCCACTCATTTATAGAACTCAATCATGGTCACAATATTCATATCAATAAAACTAAGTGAAACCCAAATGCCCATCCACAGTGGATAGATAAATGAAATGCAATATCCATGCATCAGAACACTCCTGGGCAGTAGGAAGGAAATGGAGGTGCAAACATAGCACAAAACAGATGAGTCTTCATTGCCATGCTCCACAAGGGGAAGAAGACAGGGAAAAAGATTGCATGAAACATCTAGAAATGAATGATAGAGATAGCCACCAAATCAGTGGCTGCCAGGGGAGGGGCTGGGGTGGGAGCAGGGATTTACCACAATACCATAAAAGATATGTTCAATTGAATTGCACCCTTTAAGACACTAAAAATATTCCTCAAGAAGTCTGTTAAGTTGTACCAAAGGTCTAACTTTTCCATACCTAGTGAATCAATACAGACTCTACTCATGATCTCAGTCCGATGGAAGCAGTGTCCAGTATTATCTGCTTGATTTGATATCTGATGCTTCAGGGTGACTGAATTCAGGGTAATTTGAATTAAGAATTGGCTTATTATGTAGAAGATAGACAAAACATTTTCATTGGTCTCACTTCTTATTCTATGACAATTTCATACATGTATATAGTACATTCTATTTCCTCCCATTCCATCTTCTCTCTCTCTCTCTCTCTCTCTCTCTCTCTCTCTCTCTCTCTCTCTCTCTCACACACACACACACACACACACACACACACACACACACACACACACCTGTCCCTTTTCCCTCTAGGTCCCCTTATCACAGTCATAGCTTTTTGTTTTGTGACCCACTGGTTTTAACCAGGACTACATTTCTAAACAATTTTAGTAATTAAAAATGATGCTCTATATCCACGAGTATAGGGATAGCACAAAATGGATTGGGGGAAAAAAAAGACACAAAGTTGGTAGTGGGTTAGGGAGGTAAGGAGTGGGTTTTGGAGGAGCTAAAGGGAAGAGTTGGGGTGAATATGATCAAAATATATTGAATGGAATTATTAATAAAATATTAAAAATGATGTGCCAGATATGAAGAAGTTATTCTTCAGAAAAACAAATGCAAAGCTGCCCTCCAATATTTGTGAACACAGTGAACTGGGGGGAATGTAGTTAGAGGACGATCCATATAAAAGGGACAGAGACTTTAACAGGTTCCAATACCTCACCATGAAAGGCAGCATGAAGAGAAAAAAAATGGCATCCACTTCAATCTAGAACAAATTTTCTTTTTTTTTTTATTATAATATTTACATTTTAATGCCTCATATTTACCATAAATACAATTCCGCATCTGTTTAGGTTATAAAGTCCTTTCTGTCTAGGGTGCACTTTCTCTTTGCTTATACAATCTAGGAAGTGTCTCTCTCAAAATAGGATGGGAAGAAATGGCACAAACATCCCAACTATCCCTGAGGCAATCTCTCTAGCCTAACAAGCATCGTGCCGGTAACTAGACTGGAGTGGTAATGACAGAGGCACATGATTTCTGTGTCTCACGTATGAAAAGAAATGCCAGAAGTGACATAGAAAGCCCAAAATACTTGTAACTAAAGTGCATAGAATTTCTAAATCTGGGAATTAAATGGGAAAAATGAAAGATAAATATGTAAAAAGTTCCATACTCACAAAAGAAATTAAGATAATTTAAGTCAAGAAAAAACAACACAAAACAAAACAAGACAAAAAAAAAAAAAACCAAACCAATAATACCCAAGCATCAAGTGTTGATAAAATGATATATTAGACTGCATCAAAATTTGAGACATTTGAACTTCAAAAGATGCTATGAAGAAAATGAAAAGATACACCATAGACTAGGATATCATGTCTGGAAGCATAGACGTAATATTTGCATGCAGAGCCTGCAATGACTTTTCACAGCTCCGTAAGAACACAAACAGATGTTATTGTACTGAAGAAGAAACTTGAACACTACAATGCACATGATAAACGTGGCTTGACATTTTTAAGCAATTGGAAAATGCAAACTATGAGCTGGGTGAGCGAGCCCTCCACACTGACCACCATGGCTGCAAGTCAGTCAACAATGACTACCATCATCAAAGATTCAGAGAAATGGGGATGCTCACTCGGTGATGGTGAGAGTCTAAAATAATACATCCATTTTGGAAAACAATTAGGAAGTTTCTCAAAGTCAAGCAGGAAAGAACATATGACATAATAGGTCCCCATCCAAGCAAAACCCACATCTACAACCCAGACTTGCATGAAAAATGTTCATATTAGTGTTGTGATAATGTCCACAAGTAGAGACAGTCCAAGTGTCTGCCACTGCCCAAATGCACAGACTATTGTGTGTCCATGGGGTTCCAGCCCTGAGGTCTTTTTTGTTTAGGGCTGAGAGATAATCATGCTCCTGCCAGATGGACAGTTTCCAGGTTTGAATAATACTTCCTCTTTCCTTTAAATTTTAATTTGGGCTGCTATTACTTGTAATTAAAAATGTTTTGATGAAACAATATTTTTACTCACTGTTCTCAACAGTCAAAACATTTACCGAAGAACTCAAAGAGGTTAAATAAAAAGCAAAATTAAACAATCTAGTAAAAGATATAAGTAAATATTATCTTTCTTTTTGGATATGGACTTTCTAAACCTAAGAGTAATTTATAAAGAACCTGCATGGTGACAGTTTAACCCTCAGTGGAAGAAAATCCAATCTCCAATCAACACACTACTCTGAAGAAGCTTGGAAGTAATTAAGGCCCAAACCCAAAGGAGATATAGTGTGACCAGCAAAATGAATTGGGACATTAAAGCAATACATAAAGCTATTTAATGTACCCTGCAATGAACACTTTCAGAAACCAGGGAGAGCAGGGACATTAATTTTCAACAAACAAAACCAACAGGGTACTGGAGAAATAGCTCAGTGGCTACAGTAACCTGATGCTCTTCCAGGAGACCGGAAATAGGATCGCAGCATGCATGTTACGTCATAGGACTTACAGCCACTTGTAACTCCAGCTCCAAGGGATCTGACACCCACTTCAGGACTCCATGAGCACTCACCCATACATGTTTGTGCGCCTGCACATGCACAGATGATGAAATGAAAGTTTGTGCCATTTGTTTATTTTCATCGTTATCATCTCAGAACAAATGGTAAGAACCTTGGGAGAACATTCAGAGGTGTTCATGAGACTTTATTGTTATAACTGAATGCTCCCACCACAAGGTTACATTACATAAACTATGGGACACTTGGAAGCAGACTGTGATTGCACTCCTGAAGTATTTTAGAACACCCCAAGAATATACATCCAGTTATTGCATGGATGTCACCTGCGGAGATGTGAACAGATGTCTACCCACCCAGTGACACTCCAGTGACAGACCATACACAGTGTTACTAACATTCCACTCCATAGACCAATGGTGGGTGAAGTGTTACTTACAGAAGTGCCAGAGAGTCTCACCTCAGCATGGATAACAACTTCCAGGAGCTGCATAGATGGACTCTCTCCCCTGGAGTTAAGCTTTCACAATCTATATACTTCATCACCTTAGAGAGCATGTGCAGTTGGGGTCGAACTACAGATATCTGGATCAGAGGTGGAGCAAGGAGGCAGTGACAGCAGACCAGAGCTCAAGGGTGCCTTGCAAGTGGTTAAGCTGCTCTGAGGACAATGGTAAAGGCTGCCATGTTCAGAGAAGAGCTTTTTACAACATGGTGTTAAGAAAAATCAGAAATCCCCCATGTCTCATAACAGCTCACACTATGATCTCATCTTGCGCGCGCCCGACTCGACCAGCAAGGACGACACATGTGGCTTCCCACAATCTCAGTCTCTGTCTTCAGAACCACACACAGAAAGAAGTTGGCCAACAGTGATGGGTCACCTCTGGGTGATTTGGCTTCTCTTCTTTTATGACTAGTGTTTCTTTAACAGACACACTGAAGAAAAACTTCCAGGTACTTGCTGGCTCTGTCCTTGTTCAACAAATCACCTTCAAAGACTCTTGCATCAATTATATCTCACTATGTGCAGTTTTTCCAGGGAAATTAAGAGGTGCTCAAAATTGATAAGCAGCTGATTAAAACTACTTAATATAGTACAGGGCAGAAAGGGGCATTTGTGTGTGAAGGGGAGGGAAGAAAATGGGAGGGGAATGGATGGAGCTCAACCAAGGCTAAGGGACAACCTAGAAGAATTGCTTTTGTTCAGCCTGAGAAAACATTTCCATTTGGTTCTTCAATTTAGTGCTGTACCTAAGTCCCGTGACAGCAACTGAGCCTACTTACATATTCAAGTCCCATGCAGGCAGTAGGAAATTCCAAAGACAGGGGCAGAATCAGTCGGATGTACTGTACTCGGGTGTGCTTTTAATGAATGTGCAAAGGTTGTATGGATCAATTGTTCATTTGATTAATTCTTCTGGCAGGAGTGAATTAAATGTCCTGATGCTACACACAAGTAAGGGCTGAAAGCTTTCTAAAATGTGACTTCCTATGTGGAGACTAATTTTATTTCTCTTCCTCCTCCTCCTCCTCCTCCTCCTCTTCCACCACCACCACCTCCTCCTCCTCCTCCTCCTCCACCACCACCTTCTCCTCCTCCTCCTCCTCCTCCTCCTCCTCCTCCTCCTCCACCACCACCTCCTCCTCCTCCTCCTCCTCCTCCTCCTCCACCACCACCACCACCACCACCACCTCCTCCTCCTCCAACTCCACCACTACCTCCTTCTCCTCCTCCTCCTCCTCTGTGTCCTCCTCCTCCATATTTTCCTTTTTAACTGGGTAAAATATTTCTTGAGATAATAATGAAAGTTAATGAGAAAGGGGAGATCATGTAAATATTCAACCACATAGACTGTCAGAAAGTCATCTAATGTGCAAAATGAGGTCAAGGTTTATACCAAATTCACCAATATTTTCAGCAAATCCTCCTTTCAAGTTGTTATTTGCAATATTCCACAGAAGAGAGAATAAATGAATAAACCCCTGTTTTAGAAACAATTCATTGCCAAATTACTCTTCCCCACTCTCCCAAAGACATTTGGCATGAGGGTACCAGCATCATCTAAACCCAAAGTACTGATTATCTTCTTCAGCTTTCAGGCAAGCACCAAGAGCCATGGATATAGGAGTCTCATACTTCCTATGACTCGAAATGATGTGTCTGATGGGTCAGCAGAAAGGAAGGAAAGTATAACTCTGAATGCTATGGAAAAGCAGCATCCATACCCCAGACCTTGGAACCTATTTCCCTGTATGGCCTCGGGGAGTCCTTCCTGAGTGCCTGTTATGGATAAGCACAGTGTTAAGTTCTGAGAGCAGAGCAGGGCAAACCAAAGTCAAGGCTATCACAGGACATGCCATCTAGAGTAGGAGACAGACATTTATCAAACTGCTCAAACATGTAATGGCTTCATTATACTGTTTCAAGTGATATAATTTCCCTAACTATTAGATCATATTCCATGGCAAGCCAGAAAACTCACAGTAAAAAGAAATGTGCTGCCAGATTTCTTTCTAATGATGGATGTCTTACTGAGAGTCACAATTGTAAAAGAGGTTTGGGAGAATTTAGTTTTACTGTACCTTGAATCAGGAAAACTTCCTTCATCTCACAGTGGAGGAGCCCCAGAGTAACCCAGTCCAAGTAAAACCCCGTCAACTTCTTCTTGATGCTGCCTGTTCTTATGATGGTCAACTTCCACTTTTAGCCTTCATTCATTCATTCATTCAGTCAGTCAGTCAGTCAGTCAGTAAATGCTGCTAGGTGCTGGTGATTTTACACCCAAGGCAGATGCAAGTCCTTGATCTCACAGAGAAAGCAAGCAGGCAAATGGATCATTTCAGAAGGCAGGGGAAGTTAGGAGAAAGATGGCAAGAGGTTTGATTAGGACTGCCTGGTTTATGTGCACATCAGATGGAAGAGGCTGCTTCTTAGAAATGGTGGTCAGGGAAGGATTAGGGACCATGGTGGAACAGACAGACTGGAGGAAGAAACTCCAGGCATGAAATTCCAAGTTAGAATGAACCTCTGGTGATGAGTAGAAAGGAGGTTTTGAACACAGTACAGGGAAAGAGGAGTAGGGGAATTGGCAGGGATTACCATGTTCTGCAAAAACTTTAGGCTTTAGTTGAAGTGCAGCAGGGAGCTACTGAAATCAGGGATGCAGCCTCATGATGATCACACAGAAAAGGAGTCAGGGGAATGAAAAGGAAATGACTTGAATGGGAGTCTGGGTATAAGAGACTTTTCAAACTGGGCTTGAAAATGAATGAAGGATGTGAAAACCTGGAGGCAAACAAGGCAAAAGGGTTTCATTTATAGAGGATGCTGGGTATCTATACTTTCCCAGCTCTATAAATAGTGGTTAGTTTAAGTCACTTGAAAATGTTCCTCAGATATCTGGAAACATGTGTGAGGATTTGACTATAAGACAGATGATACTACTTAAAACAGTAGCTAGGGAGCTGGTGGGATGGCTCAATTGGTAAAATACTGTGGTGGTTTGAATATCCTTGGCCCAATGGGAAGTGGCACTATTAGGAGGTGTGGCCTTATTAGAGGAAGCATGTTACTGCAGAAGTAGGGCTTTGAGGTTATATATAGACTCAAGCTTACTCAGTGTAAAATGCAATAGTCTCCTCCTGGCTGCATTTGGAGCAAGATGTAAAACTCCCAGCTCATCCAGCATCATTCATGCCTGCAGGCTGCCATGCTTCCTGGCATGAAGATAATGGACTGAATCTCTAAAACTGTAAGCCAGCTCCAAATAAATGTTTTCCTTTATAAGAGTTGCCTTAGTCATTGTGTCTCTTCACAACAATAAAACCATAAGACAACTACTTATCTTGCATGCATGAGGACTTGAGTTCAATCCTCAGAATATACCTGAAAAAACCCAAGTATAGTAATATGCACTTGTAACTCTAGCTCTGGGGAGGGAGGAGAAGGTGGATTTCTGGAGCTGCTCAGGCAGATTAGCTGACTGGCAAGTTCCCAGACCAGTGAGAGACCCTGTCCAAACCTAACCAAACCAAACCAAACCAAACCAAACCAAACCAAACCAAACCAAACCAACCCAACCCAACCCAACCCAAAAATCCTCAAATCCAAGACAATAGAAAAAGGTAGAAAATGGCAAAGGATAATATTTAAGGATGTCTTCTATGTGAGCCTACACACACACACACACACACGAAGAGAAAATTAAGGAAAATAAAACCATGGTACACTTCTTTTTAGCTCACAGTCTATGACAATCTCTTGTTACCTTTGTTACTCGGGTGAGCTACTCTTTCCAGAGAAAATCTCATTACATCTCCCCATGCCCTCTTCTCTTCATCCCCACTTCACTGCTGGATAAAATTTTGCCAGGTATTATTTTCATCATTACGTATTGGATAAAGAACACATCTTTTACATTCCTAATCTGACTGTGGTGGTGACTGGCTGCCTTTCCCAAACTCAGGAGTCTGTATTTTCCCAAAGTTCTCTCATTTCTATGACTTTGCTTTGCAAGATTCCAGTCATGATTACATATAGTTTTTTCACTTGGTGTGTGTGTGTGTGGGGGGGGGTGTCTACTTTGACAACCTACAAATGTGCTGTGTGTGGTGGTACGGGCCTGAGGAAGGATTATCACACATTTACAGCCAACCTGAACTATATAGTACATTTCAGGGAGATAGTGTCTTTAAAAATCCAGACAAACAAAGCAGATGCTAGAGTCCCTTTTACCAGAAAGAGTGATACAGACAGAGATTTTGCATGATGGCCACCCTGACAGTCTCCCCTGGGTCCAGCATGCCTTGAAGGTTTTTATTGTTGTTCAACCCTTTCTAGGCATTGCTTTCTTCCTGCTTTGACAGGATCCTCTGTGCTCAGAGGGTACACTCTGTGTCCCATCCCTGGAAATTCACAGCAAATGGCATTGAGTCTTAGTTGAGTCTGAGGTCTAGTACTTTTTCCCTCCTTGTACAATTTAATTTTTATCTGCATGTGTTTAACTTCTCCTGCTAGGATTGGTATTTAAGGACAGGGAATATTTTAGTCATCTGGAAATACCAGTGTGCAGCTCAGTGTGTGGCCTGAGTTCATTCGTGGATGGATCAGGGTAAAGGGTAGAGACTATGTCCTCTTGAAACACTGAAAACACCTTAATAGCTGCACATCTGTCCCTTATAGTATTTTGTAAGGTGATGAATAATGTGTCAGTTGAGAATGCATACGTATGTATTTTCAAACATAAGAAGTGGAGTCTAACTCAGGGTCTCATGTCTGCAGGGTGAGCACTTTCCCACCTCAGATATTTCCCAGCCTCCTCTCGTTAGAATTACTGTCTTATCCTCAGGAGTTGGGTGACTCATGTTAGGTATGCTTGACATTTGGGAAGACCAAATTCAAGGTTGCTTTTGGCATGGGTAAGCAGCTGAGATGTATTGGATCGGGTGTTTTGATGTGCTTCGCAGCCTCAGTGATTCTTCAAGAAAGTCACGGCTCAAAGATCTGCTCTGAAGCTTGTCCTAAGAAGACTGCTTTGCGTTCGTTTTAGTTTTGTTTTACTACTACTATGTGGA
The DNA here is from genome assembly GCF_000001635.26 of Mus musculus. NCBI lineage: Eukaryota > Metazoa > Chordata > Mammalia > Rodentia > Muridae > Mus > Mus musculus. The sequence goes on from NC_000077.6 coordinate 66,071,808, forward strand.
GGCAAGATTCCTCCACTCCCACCCCCGAAGCTATGTGAACAGACAGAAAATTATGGTGACCTTGATTCTGGATGACTGCTGGTTACCCTGACCAGAAATAGAGAGACCAATGAGTAGCTGACACCAGCACAAACCTATCAGTCAGAGGCGTGATCACTAGGCGAGGTGTATTTCCCAAGTACTCATAGGAATATAGAAACTGGGCGTCACAGATGTTAGCAAAGCAGTGCTTGGCCTCATCATCCCAACGATGTCGTAGCTGTGACAGCCAGAGGAAAGCCTGGGCATTGTCAACCTAAGAGAGGAATGACAGATCAGGTGGGTGAATTATAGTGCTTTACCGATAGGTAGCCCTGTGCTCATAGGAATGGAGGCCTTTGGGCAGCTTGGATTTTGTCTGATACTTGAGAGTGCAGGATGCTCTGACCCATAGCATAGAAAAGCATAGGCAGTTCTGATTACTGATGCTTCTCTGCTTATATGGGGGTTACATCCTGATAATAAACTCATGACAGATTGAAATGTTTTAAGTAGAAAATGAATTTGATCTATTTTTCCTATTAAACATCATAACTACCTTACACAGTGAAAGTATTTTCATTACTCTTTAGTTGGATAAATCCACTTTACATAATGTCCATTACATGATTGTTTTGAATAGCTCATGTTATTAATTATACCCTTTAATAAAAGTATAGTTACTAATAAGTGCATATTGCTTTTCTACCTCCATAAAGTCAAAACACCATAAGCTGAGCCACCATAAATCAAGTACCACCCCTATACTGTTGTGCTGGAAGGTTTGAAAGGTGGCAGGAACTACCATGCTCCTCACACAGCTGATGTGCACACCCAGGGGTTATATATATATTGGAGCTGGCCAGATGGAGCTTCTGCTTACAAGAGAAACATACCTTGTGATACAATGCCTACCTTTTGAGCAATCATCTTGGCTACCACATCCCGGGCATGCACATCGATGGTGCATATGGTCATGATCTTTTGCCTGTCCCCCTTGGAGAGCGGCCCAATTAGCATGGTGATAAGGGTTTTGAGTTGGGCCACTTGCTTCTTATAGTAGTCCTTCATGGCACTCTCATAGCCTTCCTCCAGCCTGGCAAATGCAATGCCCACCTCTGTCGTCCACCAGATCTGAGTGCAGGTCAGAGCCACCTGTGGTACCAAGAGCTGCTTAGTAAAGCCGTTACCAGGGCTGTTTCCAAGCAACCCACTCACAACGCAGCAAGAGTTCAGGATGTGACTGTGTGGGTGACAGGCCCCTTCCCTCCCTCTTTCCTGATCATTGACTAAGGCAACCATATGCTCCAAGTCCTCAGAGATGTGAACTAATTACAACGCAAATGGGAAGGGCACAGTCTGCTCTTGAAAGCTGGATCACAGTTGAGAACAGCCAAAGGCTTGCTCTGGCTGATGGCTCGGTTTCTAGGAATAGCTACAGGCATAACCTCTCATTTCCCAAAGATGGTACCTCTGCCACATGTGGGAGTACAGCCCACTGACTGAGCATCTTAGTGACGCTCAGCCTTTGATCTTTTCATGACCCAAGTACTCTAATTCAGACCTATATATTTGCTGGTGCTTAATATTTTCACCACATCTTTAATTTCTCAAAATATGCAACCTGAAAATGAGTACTTTTGAAGGTCAGGTGAGTACAACATACAATGTGGTCACTATGCTTGTATTTGTCAGAGATTAAAAATTAACACGGAAAGTGGGCTTTGAATCAACATTTCTTCTGTTGACTGCGAACTTCTACATGGAAAAAAAATACATCCTTTGGAGTATTTATAGTGGAGGATTTAGATGCATTGCTCATCAGTAGTTCCACTGGACTTTGGAGACATCGTTCTAGATAATCTACATTTACTAGCAGGAGGCATGTTTTTTTTTTTTTTTCCTCAAAGTCCTAATTCAGGAAACTATTAGGAACCCTCATGGGAGTTATTCCCTTCATGAAACAGGCATAGTTGTTGTAACTGTTCCATCCATTAGGTGACTTGTGTTTTCTTATGAGATTGCATCATCTGCAATGGTGCTTTGTCAGAAGACCCAATGGAACACATTTCTCTGTACAGCCCTATTTCTCCATGCTCTTTGTACACATCCCACTTCCATGTGGCCTGATCCATTGTTCTCTGCTGAAACAGCCTCATTAATTCATCCATGGATAGACAGACTTCATCCTTGCTTTGTTTGATCTTATAGAAGTAACTGGTAATTTGTTCCTCTGCCACCAACATCTCATTTTTAATTCCATGATGACTGTGACATGGACTTGTCTTTTAAAAAGATTCCTTGCTCCTTTTCTGTATTGGCCCCTCCTGGATTCTTAGGCACTTGGTGATGTTCAGAGATTGATGCTATACCCTCTCCTCCTTCCACCAAATACCCACCATCACTTTAATCTAATTCTATGGTTTCAATTATTTCTACTAGTCCATAACACCCAACTAAATCAATACCAGTACTACCCTATTACTATGATGCAAGAAGAGATGAATACTTAAGCCAGAGTCATTTAAAACTTTCATTTGTTTTTTTAAATGAGACCTTCTGGAGAAACATGGGCAGAATTCAGTAAAAATTTGGGATCAAGACAGTCTCTGTAATGTGGTTCATAAGAACTGGCTTCCAGTTTCCCAGGTGTACTCCATCAGTTGCCTCCTGCTCTCTCCCCTCCAGCTTCAGTCATACCCAGATCTTCTCTATTCCTCTCTGCTTTTTGCTTGTCTTAAATATATCCTCAGGAAGATAGTCTCAGACCTCACTAGCCAGTTGTAGGTGCCCAGAGAGTCCTGAGCCTACCCTGTGATCCCACTAGCCATATTTACAAGTGCCTAGGATCTGCAGAAGCTTGTGAGCACCAGCAGGGCAAGTTGCATCATCTTGTCTCCTGTTGGGCCTCCCCTCATAGTCAGCAAAATCTGGCATATAAGGGTATTCAGACTTTAATTGCTCATACCTTCTTCTTATAAGCAATTATACAGATACATAACCCAAAATTTCCAAAGCAATGATTGAATTCAATCATGGCTGTCAATGTGTCTGCTTGATCTTCTGGTCCTCACAATAGTCTAGGATTCAAGCTTTTCCTATTGTGAAGCACAGGGTGGATAGTTTGAGGTCCTTCACCCTCAGAAGGCTCTCAGAGGTTGTTGGAAGAGAAAGACAGATGAGTACAGAAGCCCAGGAAGGTCCACTTGGTAAAATACCTGAGCCGGGTAATCAAACAGCCACTGATCCCTGGGCTTTTCCTCATAGGCAGTGACCCCCTCTGTCATCTCATGCCTCACAGTGGCTTTCATGTGACGAAGAACACGGTTCAGCCATATTTCAACCTGGAAGAAGAGCTCTGGGTTAGATTTCAAAAGCCTGAGAAGGGTTGCTTGATACTATCTGTTTTCTTTCAGCCAACCTGAAAGAGTGAAGACAACGGAGCTCCAGCATTGTATACAAATCAGATGCCAGAAGGCAAGGGCAGACATTTTTCTATTATAATCGTGGATGTAATGGCTGGGAGCTAGGCTAATGTGCTAATGTGGAACACAGAAGAAAATGGCAATAGGTGGAAGGGGTGGTGGAATGCTAATTAGAGCTATACAAAGAACCCCAACTAAACCTGGATTGAAGCAGGTTTAGTTGATTCTCATGAACCTGTCTATACAGCATAAAGGGGTTAGCTGGGTTTGCATGTCTCAGTTCTTAGTCTATCAAGCGTGCCTATTCTGAATTAGAACTCAAGGTATCCAGCCACTTCCATCTAGCCGAGAACATTGGATTATTTTCTGATGGGAGAATTTCTCTCTGTAGAAACGTCAGAAAGATCTTCTTGTTCAGGCCTTACTCTTCATGGGAAGTGAGCCCCATTCCCTCAGGGACAATGCTTGGCAGTATCACTATAAATAATGAGCAGGGGAAGGAGTTTACTTCAGTGCTGCTGAGGGACAGGATGGGGTATAAGGAAGAAATTGTCCTATGATTCATGTGCCTGCAGTTAGATGTGAGAGGCCTGGAGGTGAAGTGGGACTTTCTTAGAGAAAGGGTGTATAGTGGGCTCTCCGAGGAAAAGAACTATGGGAGGAAGTAATTCTGGGTTCTATTTGCATGGAAGACACATCTCAGAGAAGGACATTTCTTCTTGAAGAATGCATCTGAGTTCCAGATTCCCCCACAAGGTGCTTTAGGGTTGCCATATTAACATGCTCTATACTGTCAATTATCAGAAAATACCCTCATAGCTGACTGCAGTGACTGTATGCATTTTATTTCACTGAGCACTGGTCTCTCCTGAGTGAAGGAACAGAAATGTTAACATATGTTTTTCTCAGAGAGAGGAAGGCATCAGAGGTAGCTCCAGTGTGAACCCCAGTCAAGGAAAGCTGCTCTCCCAGGTCACAAGCTCTGACTTGATGTTCACTGAACTTGGTCTGAATAGGAAGGGGTGGGCAAGGTATGAGGAGGGGAAAGGGCTGCCACTCACCTGCCCACTGCAGTCACAGGCCTCACTGAAGGCCACATATTCCTCCTCTTTGCTGTACATGCCAAGGCTCGTCTTGGTTGGGTTCTGACTGGCATCTAACTGGAACTGCATCTTAGCCATGTTGTCAAAGAGCTTGGAGAGGTGCCGTTGAACCTGAGAAAGGAAGATATGGCAAAGCGTTTGAGGATGCACAGGAAGCTGATTGTGGTTGTCTGGGTCCTGCCAGGGGACAACTCTAGCATAACATAGAAGGGTGAATGGCAAGAGTATGGAAGGAAGGTTACAGCAATTATGCAGGTATGAAGATAGGGACCAAGTGAGCTAGACAGACATGACCAAAAGAATATAAACCTGGTGGGAACCTTGCTACCATTGTGACTCCATCATGGGAGCCAGTGCCCTCTCCTGAGACCAGAGAAGAGCAAACAGGAGTGAAAGTGAGTGAAAACACAGACCTGTTTTAGGTTTTTAACCTAAAGAGAAATAACTATTATTTGGTTTTGCTCTCATTTAAATGAAAGAAACACAGGCACTGTAAAGCACATGATAAAAGATGGGCTGGTAAGAAACAAAGGGAACAAGTTCAAAATCAATTCACAGCAGTCTTAACAACACTCAAGGTTCAACTGACACAAACATTAAATAAAGAAGTTCTGAAGAATGCCAAGGAAGTAGACCAAGAGCTAAGTCTACACTCAAAAAGAAGAGGGTTTTTGTAGTGAAAAGCAGCAGACCTCACTTTACAGATGTTTGGCGAACCCAAAGGGATGGGAGCAGATCAGTATAATAGAAATGCTTTAACACTTAGTGGAAGAAAACTGTCAAGACAACAGAAGCCATGGTTTCCAGGCAGGGTTAAATCTCATCAAGTGTCACAGTAAAATAACAAAATAAAGCAAACACAGAAACAAAACCATATTTTATATATTAATATAAATTTTGATTTCTATAGACATCCAGATCAAAAACAAATTACTGCCACTATGACTTCTAAGTCAATTCATTAAGTTGCTCACCCAGAAGAGGGATCAGGGAATATCTTTATTGTGCTTCTTTTACTAGGGTATGGGAGGAGTGGATTATTTACTAGAACTAAATAAGAAGTGAATACTTAAGAATGAGTACCAAAGTGTGGACACTTTGCCCCTTCTTAGAATTGGGAACAAAACACCCATGGAAGGAGTTACAGAGACAAAGTTTGGAGCTGAGACGAAAGGATAGACCACCTAGAGACTGCTATATCCGGGGATCCATCCCGTAATCAGCTTCCAAACGCTAACACCATTGCACACACTAGGAAGATTTTGCTGAAAGGACCCAGATATGACTGTCTCTTGTGAGACTATGCCGGGGCCTGGCAAACACAGAAGTGGATGCTCACAGTCAGCTATTGGATGGATCACAGGGCCCCCAATGGAGGAGCTAGAGAAAGTATCCAAGGAGCTGAAGGGATCTGTAATCCTATAGGTGGAACAACAATATGAACTAACCAGTACCCCCAGAGCTCTTGTCTCTAGCTGCATATGTATCAGAAGATGGCCTAGTCGGCCATCAGTGGAAAGAGAGGCCCATTGGTCATGCAAACTTTATCTGCCTCAGTACAGGGGAATGCCAGGGCCAAGAAGTAGGAGTGGGTGGGTAGGGGAGTGGGTGGGGGAGCGTGTGGGGGACTTTTGGGATAGCATTGGAAATGTAAATGAAATAAATACCCTCCCAAAAATGTGTAGGTATCCCACATTCATAAATAGGAAAGTGTAAACAAGATCATGATAACTGAATAAATACATAGACTCAATTAAAAAAAAAAGAATGAGTACCATGGGTGCTAAAGCTATAGAAAAGATGAGGATGGTCTGACCCCTTCTACTCATGGATTTAGTACAACTGCAATCAGAATGCTGGTATGACATATAGTTCAACTCCCCTGTTCCTGGGCCACTGGGGAACATCAATCTACAGGCTTAAAACAGAAGGATTATGGATGCAAGGATGTGGCCCTTTAGGACAAACTTCTTACTAACAAGTAGACTGAAGACGGGTTGGATCTGCTTTTGGCTTTGTTGGAGAAACTCTCATGTGTGGTTGGTAGCAATGCCAAGGGGACAGTTCCTGTGAAGTGAAGCACTATGGTGCTAACAAGGCTGCTATGTATTTTCTTTCAGCCATCACTCTCTAGAAATATCCCTAGGTCTAGCAGAGGGGTCTCTAAAGCACAAGATTACCAATGCCACTTCATTTGAGATAGGAAAATAATAGTCATGTAATGGTATGACTATGATATACCAGCATAGAGTAGCATTTGAACGTTGAAATAGGGAGAGAGACAGAGAGAAATGGAGAGAGAAGAGAGACAGAGAGAGAACACTCATAATACTTCCTAAAACCTATAACTAAGTTTTTAAGAAAGGAACAAAATATAAAACCAATACCACATACAGGGATTCTCCATAGGCAGGAGCAGAAGCATCACAAGTTGAAGGTTGGCTTGGACCACAGAGTGACACTCTGCCCTTCCCTCATAAAGACAAAGTGAAAACAGGATTATGCAGCATGCTACCTTTTGTGTGAGGAAGGAGGGGTGATGGGAACTTATCTGAGTAAATCTGAGCATGACCCTTCCAGTTTTGCAAAGATGAACACAAGAAAGCTAAGTCAGGACCCAGTGAAACCAGTGATGGGGAGAATGTAGGGGAGATAGGGATGGTGGGGGACAACAGAGAAGAAGATGCTTCTCAGAGATACGTATCTTTTGAGATGGCTTGGCTCTTGGAATCAAATCAGTGTTCTGTATACTAAATGCATAAAAATAGTGTAGATGATATTTAAAAACCCAAAATCAGAAAAAAAAGGAGAAACAAATAGACCTCTTTGTTCTTCAAATGTATGACAATGTCACCCAGAAGGGAGGAAAGAAATTTAGCCAAGTAATTTCTCAATCAAGTGTTTTGGTTACACATCTTCAGTCTGAGGCAAAATTAAAGATCTATGAACTCATCTGTGCATAGAGGCAGCACCCCCACCATTTAGCAGGAGATGTAGACCGCATAGCCAATGGCACTACCTCTAAAAGTGTGGGTTCACTGAGGAAAACCTGCAAAAGACAAAGCCTACAGCCCCATATGGATCCAGGAAATCAGAAGTTCTGGGGAGAGGCTGAGAGGATGTGCTTGTATCAGACCTTCCACGGGGTTCTGCTACTTCCTCAAGTTGGAGGTCCACTGTCTATTGATGCAAACACCAAGAGAACTTCATCTAATTATTCTAACACCTTAAAACCATGTAATTCAGCAAAGCCTTGCAAAGCAATAACAGGCTATCTGGCCAACAAATGACTAGAATTAAAGGAGAGAGCCCCAAACCTGGGATTTCTCACAGGCTTTTTTGACTAAACCACCCTAAGGCTCAATCAATAAAATCGTTCAACTTATAAGCCTCTTGGAAGTTATAAGCATCATTTTTCTTATTTGTAACTGATACACATGCATATAATAATTGTACAGATTTATGGGGTCTGGTGTGACACTTCAACACATCTATATAACAAATATGATCAGGTCAGGATGGTTGGTATGGCTGTCACTGGTTTGTTCTTATATTGGAATTACTGAACTTCTATTAGCTTTTTTGAAATATGTAAACTGTTGTATGCTATAGGTATCTTGCTATGCTATAAAATTTTGGAAGTTATTCAGTCACGATACACCCAGTGCCTATCACTTACTAGCCATCCCCCCATCCCTCTGGTGACTGCCATTGTTTCTGCTTCAGTGAGATCAACTTCAGCCTCCACGTGTGACATTTGTCTTCCTGTGACTGACTTATCTCATTTCTCATCACCTCCTCTAGCTCCATGCATGCCATCCTGCTTGTGACAGAAGGTCATTCTTCATTATATAGCTGTCACCACTGACCACAATTGACTAGATGTCTTTTCAGAGCCAGATCAAAGGCATTCCTGATGGAGGCTTAACTTCATGCTCCTTTGCAACTCAACTTCTGTTTCAGCTGCTGGGGAAAGGGGTGGACTGTGGAGTGTGTGTGTGTGTGTGTGTGTGTGTGTGTGTGTGTGTGTGTTTATAGAAAGCTGAAGGGAGCAGAGTTATCCAAGGTAACATGGAAGAGGATGCCCCTGTTGGGAGTATCCCAGCCCTTTGGATGATCTTGAAGCTGCTACCCAGATTACCTGTTGTGGAGCTGTGCCATTGGAAAGGATGTCCAGCAGGTCAGAGGAGGACAGGAAGTAAAAGCGAGGGAAGCTGAGCCTCTTGGTGTCTAGATACTCTGCTAGGGCTTTCTCACACAGGCATAATCTGAGGGCACAGAAGACAGGTTCTCACAGTTTAGTATGCTTGTCCCCAGGCTGCACACACATTACCTAAATACAAATAAGGTCAGCCACCAGTGTCTAGGATTCCTCATCTGAAAGTCCAACTACCTACAGGCTGAAATATTTGGGAAATCTTCTCACATTGTTTAGAACACATTCAGTTTTGGTCATTAATCCCTACGCAATACAATATAACCATTACAAAGCATTTATATTGAGTTAGGTATTGTAAATAAGTCAGAGGGAGGTACAACCCATGGGAGGCTTACACGGGTTATATAAAATTATGTTTTTGCATAAGGAACTTGACCAGACGTTGAAATATCTTCAGGCTATCTTGGGAGCATTTTTGAGTGGAAACTGAAGGACAACTATATTCGTAATATGTAAGATATATGCAAACATAAGAAATAAGAATATCTAGGGATATTTGCAAACGGGCACATCTGTTAACACATATATCAAACCCCCTAGTGACATCATACCCTATATTACCCAAAACTGTAGGCAAAGCAAGGGTCAAGCATGCTCTAATTAGCAGGCAGTTAATAAAGGTCAGAGACGGAAAAGGAAAGTTTGCTTCTTCCCCACAGCAGGGGCCGTGAGCGAACCCACCTGCTTTGTATATCCTCCAGCTTTTCATAGAGACCTGACTTATTTGTGGCTTCCACCACATTTGGGGTTTTCTGAGCATCATACGCCAGCTCTCTGAAGTCAGAGTCAATGCCTTCAAATCTCTTAGAGTCCTAAGAATAAAACATACAGAAAATAGGTCTCAGTTTGGCCCTTATGGTCATCTGGAGGCAGAAATCAGTCCAATCCCACGAAGAGACTCGGGTGAGGAAGAGCGGCATTTGGACACGTTCATCTTGGAACCCTTTCTTTCATTTATTCAGGTGATCTGCCAACCTGTACTAGAAGTTGAAGTATTTTTAAAGAAAGTTTTAAATGATTTAATTCATTTCAACAGTACAGGTGATGTTAGGAAGGAGGAAGAAAGGGATATACAATAGGAACAATATAAAATACCAATATTTAAGGGTGTCTTAAAGAGCCGTAGGAATCATATTTTAACTATCTATTCCTAAATACCTATAATACATATAAGTCTGTATATAATATACATATGAAGTTTAAATGAAATTTCCCCATATGGGCTGACAGTGCTCTATGCAGGAGTCATAGACTATCTGACAAGTTCTCAATACCAGGCATGAGAAGCTCTCTTTTGCATTGGTCAGGATTATCCAAGAGACTCCTTAAATATTACAGCCATTGCTGATGCCCCAGACTTCCCCCTTCCCCTGTCAGAGGTAGAAAGTAAGTCCCTATTGCTAGAGACACCATGGAACAGAGCACTTAAATAACCTGCAAGCCTCCTTCCTGAGGACTAGCCTTCATGATACCAGAAGGTGCCACTCAAGTTCCCAAAAAGAAACCAACATTCCTATCAAGCTATTACACCCATGAGCTACAACCGCAACCAGCAAGGCACCACAATCCTGAGGGTACAGAAGTGGCGCTTATACCTTGGCAGTAACCAACAGCTCCCTAATTGGACTTAAGACTCACTCAACAAGAAGGAAGTCATGCTTGGTACTAGAAGCCTAGCCAAAATACTCAGGGCTAGTACTGTCATGAATCACAGGGGAGAACCAATACAGAAGTGGATGCTCACCTTGCTACTAAAACAATACAGTCCATCACTACATTCTAAATACTTATCCTTATACTGCTGATAAGTGTAGTTCTCACCCTTAATCAAGGAAACTTCTCTCTGCAACAAATGCAGACCATTATGAAAAACCACAACGGGCCCAACCAGATACATCTTCATCACAATGTCTGTGTCTGAAGCTCTGAGATTATTGTGACAGAGGAGGGTGAAAAAAGCCAGAGAACAGGGAGTTTGCTCTGAGCTTTCAAAATAAAAATTAAGATGGAACAATAATACATTGATCATGTTAGCATAATACTACATTTTAATATAAAATGTATATATAAAAAAGCTACCCAAACTGCTACAATGAAAACACAAATAGCATCCTTTTGCTTTCCTCTCAACCTCCAAATTGCTGTGCTGCCTGACTGAACAGAACTTGTCCGTGTTCCCTCGTGGGCTTCTGCCTCTGATTGACTTTGCTCTGACAGGCCATGGAACAACACAGGAGCTCATGTGTGCCCATGGAAGAACGGAGGTCAAAATGTCAAATAGCACGCAGGATCACTGAGGTAGTGTGGACCTTGTAGTCTCCTAACAAAGTCTCAGGGACTCGCCACTCTTTTTCTAACTGTCCAGTAAATTATTCCTAAGTCAGGTGGGCAGCAGATTAAACATATATGTTTATATGTGATATATATGTATATAAAGCCATATATATGTATATGTCATATGTCATTTTGGCCTAAATGTGGCACCTGGTAAAAAACATATGGCATTATTGCAAACAGCAATCATATTGCAAACAGCAATCATAATTGGATATGTCATGTGTATTGTTTTAATAGAATTTCTCAAAATAGGTACTATTGCTTGTCCCAACTTACATATGAGAAATCAAGGCATAAAGACATTCAGTAAGTTGCACAATGTGGGAGAGTTAGGGCTGAAGCCTCGACTTGTAAGCCACAGCCATTGCCCAAGAAGATCAAAAGACAAGGGACATGGGTAAAGTACATTATATGCCCCTGTAGATGAAGTGTTTTGCTTTGACTGAGAATGAAATGGTATCAAGGTGACAGAAGTATATGCAAAAATACCTGGCATAAATGTTCCAATGAAAAGAGCCAATCTGAACACTGTAATTACTCCCGAAGCAATTATGTAAAAACTGTGTGTATACATGCAGAAAAGTTGGAAAATAGACATAATGGATGAAAATAGTTACTAGTTAGGGAGTAATGCAACTGAATTCATTTCTGTTATGTTTTTAATAGGAGGGAAATGCAGGCGTTTACATGTTGTGTGCACAAACAGGTGGCACTATCCAGGGACCTAGTTCTTTAATGTTTTTCATAAGGGATTCTCAAAAACCCTCTTAAAATCTCTCACAGAGTCTGCGCCCGTGTCCTTGCCCTTTCTAATTAAGCCTATTCTTCTTCAGTTGCTGGTGTTTAGGATAAATAAAGTCTGGGACTGGCTTCATCACAGGCACCCTACAGAACTGTTCCCTGTTAGTTTCCATTGTGAATGTCAACCTTTAAGCCACCTTATTGCACTAGCATGTGTCACTAGATGTGACGGAGAACTACAGTGTTGGGTGGCATGTGCTTTAAGTTCTTAATAAGGCCTGGACAACTGGTGACATTTTAGAATCAAACTAATTTGTCAGCCAAGAACTGGCTGTGCTGAATGGGTACAGAAGTCTAGGGCCAAAAACGAAGGAATTAGAATCCTCTGAGATAGAGGTGGTTAATGACGCATTCATTAGGGCTAATGAGAAGGGGGGCAGACACGGGGAAGGTAATGATGACCACACCAATTTTAGGGAAATCTGGTGTTAGTCTTTAGCAGAGAGCTGATATCTGGCACCGTAGTGCCAATTAAAGGTTTGCAGCCTGGTTCATTGCCTGGGGAGGATTAGCTTGAACTTGCTTGGCAACAAGACTCAGTTTCTTTGAGTGTTTGTCCTATGAGACCTATACATTGGCCCATAAAGAGAAATTACCAAGCCACAGCAGCAGATATCTTCTACCTTTTTAGAGAGAGAGAGAGAGAGAGAGAGAGAGAGAGAGAGAGAGAGAGAAAACTTAATCATTCCCTTCTTTCTTCTCAAAGGCAACTGTTGCAAACATATTACCTTTTGTTTTGTTTTGTTTTGTTCTGTTTTGTTTTGTTTTGTTTTGTTTTTCATTCCTGGGCCAGGAGTTACCATGAGGTACAGAGAAAGGAAACCCAACACTTATGGGGAAGTGATGGTCTTCCCTTGACCTGGACCAGAGACTAGGTAGGATAGGATTCCCTGAGTGTATTACCTGGGGTAGCTGAGCCCGGATATCTTCTGAGCCAATGAATATGCTCTCTAGGTGAGACCAGGTGCGCTGCACCTCAAACCAGATAGAGATGACCGAGTCAGCCGTGGACAGCTTCTTCTGCCAGCTCGACACTTCTTCCAGGAAGAAAGCAACATATTTGGACATCATCAGGTTCTGAAGTTGCACTTGATTGTCCTCTAGGACCTCAATGAGATCCTCATCTGACTGCAGCAAGGGTACGCGGGTTCTTGCGTGGGACTCGTACTGGAATTCCATGCTGGCCCAGGTAGTCTGCAATTCCTTTAAGGTCTTCTCCATACTCATCTCTTTGACAGCTCTGTCCACAATGCCTCGGACCTCATCCTCGAAGTGGTGGAGCTGAAGCTGCAGGAGATGAGCTAAGGTGGTATCCTGATTCATGGTGAAATTCACCCCGGTGGCCTGCATCAGCTGCCTCCAGTGCCGATCCCGGATGGCAGGATTCTGCAGCTCCGCCACAGCCCTCAGGGACGTCAGGGTGTTCAACACTGTGCTTTCCAGGCCCGTGAATGCATCCCAGGACCTGAACTCCTTATCTAGGTTGCGGATGTGCCGGGCGAACTGCTTGCACTCTGAGTCCATGGCTTCCACACTGATATTCCTCCAGCTGGTGGCCTCCCAGGCACGGATGCTGGAGGTCACCATTCCAATGGTGTCCCAGAGCTCCTTTAACTGGCAGGCCTCCTTCCTGCACTGCCTCAGCTGCTTGTAGTCAGGAACATTGACTTCAAACAAATCAGCCGACTTAGAGATGGTTGCCATGGTGGATTCCATGTGCTGGATCTCCACGTGCCAGGCATCCAGCATTTGGTGTGGATTGATACTATCAAACCTAGAAAACACAACACATTCTCTTGGTAAGCACAGCACACAGGGCTAACTTCTAGAATCACTAAGGTGGCATCAGCTGAAATGTTTAGTATCCATGGCAGAGGAAAGGCTCCTAACATGGATTCTCATCCTGGGCTGAATCGAGTGGGGTGACCACTAGAGGAAGAGCGTTTCAAGAACATCAGAGAAGATGCAGGGAGGAGTGGCACATGTCTCTAATCCTTGCATTTCGAAGACTGAGCCAGGAAGGTCTTGAGCTTGGGGTTCATGTGGGCTTTACAGTGAAAACCCATCTTAAAAGCCAAACAAAATAATCATAAAAGAACAATGTCCTGCTTAGACCTTTTACCAAATCCAAGAAGATAAAAATAGACCTGTCAATGTATACTTCTCAAACGTAACCTCAGGACCCTCATCCAGGCCCACATCAGACTGTTCTGCCTTTGTATCCTACAGGGTCAGTGCTCTCAGCCTTGCCTGAGTGTTAGGACTTTCTGGAAGCTGCAAGCTTCCCCAACACAAACACCTCGCCAGATCTCTTATATCAGTGTCCTAGCTAGGGTTACTATTGTTCTAATGAAACACCATGACCAAAAGCAAGTTGAGGAGGAATGAGTTTCTTTAGATTATACTTCCAAATCACAGTCCATCACTGAAGGAAGCCAGGGCAAGAAATGAAGTAGGACTGGAACCTGGAGGCAGGAGCTGATACAGAGGCCATGTAAAGGTGCTACTTATTGGCTTAGTTCTGATTTACTCAGCCTGTTTTCTTATAGAACCCAGGAGCAACAACCCAGGGGTAAAATCACTCACAATGGGCTGGTCCCTCCCCCATCTAATTAATTAAATGCTCTACAGGCTTGCCTACAGCCCATCTTACAGGGATTTTTTTCTCTACTGAGATTCCCTCTTCTCTGATGATAATAACTTGTGTTAAATAGACTGAACCGTTGTCAATTTGAAACACAATTTGAAAGGGTTGTTAAGCCACAACCCTTTCTTTGCTGTTTATCCCCAAGATCACACACACACACACACACACACACACACACACACACACAAAATCACAATATAAAACATTTTACAAAATTAAAAAGTCCCACATTGTTACAAATTCAAATTTTAAAAGTTACCTCTTAGAGATTCCCCAGCCTGCAACAGCTCCAGATTTCTATTCATTCTCCTGGCCCTCTGGGCCTCTTTCCTCTCTCCCAACACCTGATCCTGACCCCCACCCATGCCCTCCCTTACCCTCCCTCTTCCAGTTCCCTCCCTCCCTCTGTCTCTTATGACTATTTTGTTTCTTCTTCTAAATCTGATTCAAGCATCTTCACTTGGGCCTTCCTTCTTGTTTAATTTCTTTGGGTCTGTGGGGTTTATCGTAGGTATTCTGTACTTTGTGGCTAATATTCACTTATCAGTAAGTACATACTATGCATGTCCTTTTGGGTCCGGGTTACCTCATTCAAGATGATATTTTCCAGTTTCATCCATTTGCCTGCAGATTTTTATGATGTTCTTGTTTTTAATAGCTGAATAGTATTCCATTGGACTTCTCAAGGAACTCCCAGAGACCTGGGATTGGGGAGGCTACTAGAAGTTAATGCAGGTGACTTAAGCCAAGATGCCAAACAGTGAAGACATGGACCCTGAAGAGGCCATTTCTTGTAGCCAAGCAGGGCCTCCAGTGGAGGGATAAGAACACCAACTCACCCACAAAAACTTTCATCCCAAATTTGTCTTGTCTAAAAGAAATGCAGGGATGGGAGATGGAGCAGTGACTGAAGGAATGGCCAAACAATAACTGGCCCAACTTGAGGCCTATGCCATGGGTAAGCACTAATCCCTAACATTATTAAGGATACAGACAGGAGCCGAGCATAACTGTCCTCTGAGAGGTCCTACCCAGCAGTGGACTAAAACAGATACAGATACCCACAGCCAAATATTGGACAGAGGTTGTGAACTCTTTTTTTTTTTCCGAGACAGAGTTTCTCTGTGTAGCTCTGGCTCTCCTGAAATGCTCTCTGTAGACCAGGCTGGCCTACAGAACTCAGAAATCCGCCTGCCTCTGCCTCCCACATGCTGGGATTAAAGGTGTGCACCACCATTGCCTGGCAAGGTTGGGAGCTCATAAGAAAGAGTTGGAAGAAGGATTGAACGTCCTGAAGGGGATGAGAACCCCACAGGAAGAGCAACAGAGTCAACTAACCTAAACTCCTGGCTCTCAAAGACTGTGAGTCACCAACCAAAGAGCATACATAGGCTGGACCAAGGCTGCCAGCATATATGTAGCAGATGTGCAGCTCAGTCTCCATAGCTGCCTTGTCTGGCCTCAATGGGCGAGTATGAGCCTAATATGGCAAAGACTTGATGCTCTAGGGTGGGGAGATACCCATGGGGGATTGAGAATCCCCCTTCTCATAGAAGAAGGAAAGGGAGAGCAGAGTCTGGGATGTAAATAAATAAATAATTGCTTCTTTACAAGTATCTAGTTTTCTTTAAAATGCAAAGTCTCTAAAACTCCAAAACTATTTTTAAAGTTCAAGCTCTCTTAACCGTGGACTCCTGTAAGGCTGAAAATAAATTACTTTCTTACTTCAACAGATAATAACCACAACAAACTCTCAATCTAACCTTCATGCCTTCAACACCAGCATCATCTGGGTGAATTTTACATTACCAAGCTCAGCTGCCAGCACGAGCTATAACCTTGGCTGCCTCTGCAACACAACTTCCGTATGCTGACCTGGAGGAAACCCTGCCCAGAAGAGTTCACCTCAGCGAGGATAGTCTCTTGTCAATCGGATGTGACTCTTCAGCCCCAGAGGACCAGCGTCCATCGTTCCAGCAGAAGAAAAGTTTCACCTGAGTGGTTACTATTGCTATGATGAAACACTCTGACCAAAAGTGAGCTGTAGAGGAAAGGGTTTGTTTGACTTACGCTTCCACATCATCATCCACCACTGAAGTAAGCCAAACAAAAATTCAAGCAACGTTGGATTATCAAGAAGGTAGATATTGGGGGTCTATGACTTAATAGAGAATGAATACACTCTTCCACACTCTGGACAGGGCCTCAGAGGCTCCTCAGGGGAAACGATGAATGGATACAAGAGACTAGAGAACTGGCGATTTCCTTCTCTCTACTACATGAGTGTTTACTGACAGGATACGGAAGAGTGAAATCGGGAAGAGGATGACATGGGGACTCGCTTTCATGAACTGTTCCTTCCTTCAGTTATCTCTAGAAATATCTGCCAGAACAATGGCAAGACATTCTATTTAAAGCCATTGACCTGAACTGCTCACTCTTTACTCCTTACTACTATGCAGCACAGTAATAATCACACACACACACACACACACATACACACATACACACACACACACATACACACACACACACACACACACATACACACACACACACATACACACACACACACACACACACATACACACACACACCACACACACACACACACACATACACACACACACACACACATACACACACACACACACACACACACACATACACACACACACACACACACACATACACACACACACACACACACACATACACACACACACACACACACACACACACACACACCCCATTACATTAGTGCCAGCTTAGCCTGGACACATGTTCTGCCTGCTGCCCACCTGTTCCTTCTGAGTCAGTTTTGGCTGTGGGCCATGACCACCAGGACATGTGGCTGAACTCCATGTACAGGTCAGGGCAAGCCTTTAGCATAGAACTTTGGGGTGGTTTTCAGAGTGGAAACAGTGCACAAGGGGCACAAAGGATTCTTTTGCTTTCTTTTCCTTTCAGAGATGAACTGTTGGTGTGCGTCGACTCTACTTTCTCTGGAGTCTACAGTAACTTAGAATGTGAAATTGACTATTTGGCGTGAGAACAAGATTTATAAAATTCAGACAAATGAAAAACACCTACACCCCCAGTAATTTATTATGGTGCACAATAGAGGAAGAAGTTACTAGACAATATGTGAGTTAGGGGATATTTGCGGGGCACAGAAGATTGTAGTATTATATGCTATTTTCTTTCCTTATCACAGAAACAGCTAGAAACTGACAATCATTTCTTAACTGTGTTTTTGGCATAAATTTGTTTGTTGTTTAAATTTGTGGAAGACCTTTTCCTATATCTGATCATGCACAAGCATCACTTTTGAGCAAGCTTGGAGGGAATCTGAATATGAGAGCAGGTAGCAGTATCTAACATTTAGAGTAAATTAAGCATGGTAGCACATGCCTGTAATCTCACTACTCCTGAGGCTGAGGCAGGAAGATTGTGAGGTCTAACCTGTACTATATAGTGAGACTCTATTTCAAAAAATGTTCCTTTATAACAACTTGTCAAGGTATTCATGAACCTTACTCATGTGCTAACAGCAAAGCATCTTTCCATCCAGGGAAAGAAATGAGTGTAAGAACAATGAACTCAGAGGGAGGGAGGGCAGAGTGGGTCTTTGAAACTGAAATAAAGATGCAATATGAGAGAGAGAGAGAGAGAGAGAGAGAGAGAGAGAGAGAGAGAGAGAGAGAGAGGGAGAGGGAGAGAGAGAGAGAGTGCGCAGGAAGGATGTGTTCTGACTCTTAGGAAGCTAGCCACAACTGGTCAATGCTGACTGCAGCACAGCATCTGTATGCAGGATGAAGAAGGATGTGCACTGCCCAATACTCTACTGGCGCACAAAACTGGAGACGCCCACTCTGAACTGTGATCCCCAGTCCCACACACTCTGTGCTGGCCCATCTCAGGACCAATGTCTACCCATTTGTCCAGTCTAAAAGACGAAGCATCCCATATTCTTCCCCCCCGTTCCTGCTGATTCTCTCTCCTGTTTCTCAAATCCAGTTTTGGACACTGCTTCAGTTCAGGCCTTAGCACTTTGATTCATAGCTGTTATAATGTCTCAGTTGATACCTGGCCTTCAGTTTGTCCTGCTCCATGTGAAAGTAAGAGTTATATTACAGACAAATTTCTAGTATCTGATGCTTCAATGTATGTCTTTTACTCTACAGTGGCAAAAAGGCAGTACTAATTTATTAACACTGTCATTTGGAATGTGGATTTTATTTTCCTTTTGGGCTAGAAATAGGCTTGCAGTTCAATTCTCTGCCACGATGCTAGAAAGCAGGTACCAGAAAACCAGGTATGTGATCATGAGGGACACAACTGACCCTTTGTGTCCTACTGTGCTGTTAGCTGTGGTGTTTGGTAGGTCAGGTATGTCAAATATTGCCAGAAGAAAGTCCATTGTATATCTCAAAGGCTATGTTCTCAGACTAGGTCATCTGGACCTCTCTCTCTACCTTCATGTCCCTGCATCTCAGCTGTGCTCTCTCTGAGCCTTCTACTTTCAGTCATTGTGTCTTTTTGTCCATGACTACTTTCTCTAGAACATCATCGGCATCCATCTTGATTATTAACCCCAAATGGAATTTACTTGCCATTGAATCAATAGACACCCAGAATGTGTGGGCAGTTTCAGTTAAAAATGGTACCAAGAACATGTCTCATTTCTTGTTTTTGAAATTATCCCTAAGGCTACAATTTGTTGATCTCAGGGGATGTATATTTCTGAAAAATTCTAGTGCTCTTATAATTCTTAGGTAACTCCACGGTTGAAGGCAAGTCCCATCTACTCTATGGAAACCTAAATCATACAAGCAAGTCAGGCTAACTGGTAAGTCAGACAAGCTGAACCAATAATATATCTTTATGTTAGTATTTTGCTATGTCTCTGGTACTAATTTAATGACCAATATGGCTCTATTCTCTAGTATTAGAAATGACAACAGGTACTTTGCAAGCAGAATCCACGGCCTCTTTTTCCCTCATGCTCCTGTGTCAGGCCATTAGGACAACTTGTTCTTTCTTGTTGCTGTTGTACACAGCTTCTACTGGAGGGCATCCTCAGGTCAGCTTTGCCAGCTGTCCACAGAATCTGGAGGCCAGTTGAAATCTCATAGGATAGCCTTTCTAGGCTATGAAAATCCTTCTGTTGCCTTGGACTTGAAAAGGTAGGAAGAGTTCTTACTGTGGCACTGTTCTTTAAGGTCAAGAAACCTGTGCTCACAGTCAAAGACTGATCAAGGGACTGACAGAAGCAGGGGACACTGGTTTCAGTACAATTCGTCATAGGTTGAAAAGGCAGTAGAGGGTTGTTGAATTTGAATATGATGACAGTTTAGTCAATTATTGTGGAGAGTGGGAACTCATCTAGGAAATATGCTGAGCTGTCTTAGAAGAACTAAAGGAAGAAGGAACATTCAACTTGGGCATGAAGCGGGAATCTAAATTTTAGAAGCCCAACTTTGTACAGCACCTGTCAGATGGCAAGGGCCTAATGAGACACTCATTTTCTTCTTCTTCTTCTTTTTCTCAAAGACAAGAACATTAGAAGCTGAGCATAGCCCACTGCAGGGACAGAAACTTGTATTGTCAGAGAATGCAGCAGGCTCTGGGGATCTATAAAGAGTCAAGACATATAAGAACAAGCCCACACTTGGCTACACATTTTACACACTCTCACGTGCAAAAGTTAGAAACAAAACAAAACAACACAGGATGCCTGCTAAGCTTCCCTTTAGCAAGTGCCCCACAATTCTGGTAGAGAAATCCATCAAAATTTCAGCAGCATTTGGTTTCTCAGTCTATTGCGAGAGTTCTTTTGGAAGCATTCTTCTCCAAAGATTCATCTGCATGTGAAATTAACAGATGTGAATTTAGAAAGCCAGCTAGGAGTAACACCATCATGGTAGGCACCAAGAAGGAGTGCTAATAAGGAAAAGAAAAACACAGACAGAAAGAAAATAGAATAGCCCAGCTGCTGAACAATACATACATGCTACTTACACATGAGTGATGACTAACACCATTCTTAAGAACCCACAAAAGGACACCATAATTGGTTCCTGTCAAACAGTCACTGTGGGGAGATATTTCTGTAAGCATCTATGGATTCATTTGAAGGATTTTAAGTAGACAGTTGGCATAAAGGCTGTGTATGGCTGCCAT
Source organism: Mus musculus (assembly GCF_000001635.26). Classification (NCBI taxonomy): domain Eukaryota; kingdom Metazoa; phylum Chordata; class Mammalia; order Rodentia; family Muridae; genus Mus; species Mus musculus. The sequence goes on from NC_000077.6 coordinate 66,092,544, forward strand.
TGACAGGATTGTGATGGACACTGACCTCTTTAAATCCCATCCCCATTTGTGTTGCCTCCCTGTATCTGAGTTCAATTTAGAACTTTCACTGTACATGCAAAGGAAGACCCAAAAGATATGTCTTGAACTGTGAAAGAATGGTCCCCTGATGTGTTCCACAAACACTCTTAGCAACACACATTTCTTTGGAATAAAGGTATGACCTCCTAAAATAACTGTTAAGGTGCAGAGTCATTTGAAATTCTAGGTCCCTAGAATTGCATATTTGCTTCAAAGAAAACTAGTTACTGCCCTTCAGGGTAGTGATTCTCAAACTTGGCTACACAGGAATCATTAGAGAAGCCTTACTTGATAGTGGTGTTCAGGTCTTACCCCTAAGGGTCTAGTTTAGTGGGTCTTCAGGACAGGCTGAGCACTGTGTGCTTTCAAAGCTCTGCATGGTGATTGTAGGTGCATCCTGCCATTGAGCGACAAGCTTTATATATTCATATCATGTGTCGTTTAGAATCCTAATTTTGTCTGCCTCTTAGTGACAGCATCCTGTGTTTTGCAGATCCAATGGTGGCTTTAGAAGGTGGCAGCTGCTTGATAAACATTAGATGGTTGAGTGTTGAGAGCAGACCCTCACTGAGACTGAGGTAAAGGGGTTCAGAGATAGACTAGGAGGGAAGCCTGTGGGTGTTCTTTACCCAGAAGGCTGGTTATAGGCATGATTGTATGTGATTGTAAGATATGATTCAAAGCAGCTGGATGAGAGGATGTCCAATCTTTTTCATCACGAAGAAATAAGCAGTGTTTGAGGTGAGGAATATCCTCAATATTCCAAATTGAACTTTATATAAAGTATAAATGGGCCAAAGCATTATACCGTGTCTCGGAAGGTATATAATCTTAAAAAAAAAAAGATGGGACTTTCAGTGTTAAAACTTAAACCGTAGCCCACCAGGACAGCTAGACAACAACACACCGGGCCTAGCAGTCAACACTTTCAGCAATCATCTTGTTAATTCCACTAACAGCCTATGAGGTGACTGCTATTATCATCTGGAGCACAAACAGCCTGATGTGATATAGATGCGGGTAGCAGACCTGAAGAGATTGCTCAGTCTTTCTGTGTGCTTCCTCCATATGGAGATTTCTAAGTCTAAAACCACAAAAACTCAGCCCTGAGAAACAGACCACAGAAACAGAAGGGGTGGAAGGGGAGAGAGGTCCCTAGCTATTCAAACATGGCTTCACCTCCGAGGTAAGACCTGGAGGCTAAGCAGTGCATGGCAAGATGATGCCCCATAGACCTAGTCCCAGGAGTCCTTCACACAAGTGGGACTAAGACTCCTCCCACTTCAGCATTGCTCTGTAACTGAGGGCCTACACAGAGAAGGGAGGACTGTTAATGAGCCTTTTTCTGCTGCAGGAGCCCAAGCATGAGCTCAAGAGGAACATCACGACCCTGGCCCGTACCTGAAAGGGGCCTCTTTGCGGAACCTCTCCTGGAATTGCTGCTGCTCATCATCGAAGGCTGAGCACCGCTGGCGGAGTAGGGCCACTTCATTTGCCTGCAGAGGGGCCACCTGTTGCCTCACAGTGATGGCCATCTTCTTCATGTTCTTCCACTTCTCAGGAAGCTCCTGGGAAGGACACCAGGAAATGCTCACCCCCATACTGTTCGCCCCTGCCCTACTACTTGAGGCTGCACACCATCACCCTCTTGCTTTCACCCCTGCTGTAGGGCTCACTGGGATGTACTAGTTCCATGTTTAACTCTGTGTTGTCCCCCCCCTCTTCCCCCACTTACCTCTCCAGCTATCTTATCTCTCCACACTCATCTGCTTTGAATGCAGCACCCCTCCTGTCCCCTTCAACCTCTGACCTAGTAACCCTTGACCTTTCTTATAGTCCTTAAGGGTGTTTGGTTATTTTCTTGAGTTTTTTTTTTTTTTTTTTAATTCAGACCTTCTTACTATTACTAAGATCTGATTGTTTTCCCCAGATCAAATGCTTGGCTCAAACTTTTGTCAGAGAATGGCGCAGAGCAGGAATGATATCCGAGTTAGATGTTTGTTTGTTTGTTTGTTTGTTTGTTTGTTTTGTCAGCTTGATACAAGCCAACATCATATGTGAAGAGGAAACCTCAACTGAGAAATGCCCCCATCAGGTTGGCATGTAGGCAAGTCTATGAGGTATTTCTTGATTAATTATTTATATGGGATAGCCCCTTGTGGGTTGTGCAAATTATACTGTATAGTATAAGAAAAGCAGGCTGGTTAGCTAGAGGACAACCAATCAGCAGCTCTCTTCTATGGTATCTCTTTCAGCTCCCACTTCAGGTTACTGCCTTGAGTTCCTGCCCTGGCTCAGTGATGCAGTATGCCTTGAGAGTATTAGATGAAATAAACACTAGCCTGGGCTAAATATAAAAATCCTGTTTCAAAACAAGAAGAGTTGAGTTATCTTCAAATCTGGGGATAAAACTGGTATCACCATGAGTTCTGCCGTTACAATTTTCAGTAATTAATGATTTCCCCCCAAATGCTAGACATTACCCATGAATTATAGTTAATCATCCTAAGGCATGTACCTTGTGTCTGGAGTCATCACTGAGCCGTCCTTCATCTACTTTGACCCCACCTAGGTGCCCTCTGAAATCCTAAGACTCTCCTTCTGAGTTGTAAAGGATGGTCAAATGCACTGACCTCCAGTTGCTTAAACACGGTTTCTGGCAGCTCTTGTTCGTAGGACTTCAGCAGTTCAATCGTTTGCTTCAGGGGCTCAAACATGTCATCGGTGCTGCTCTGCCGTTCTTTAAGGGTGACAAGATGTCCCATGATCTCAACCAATCCTTGGAAATCTCCTTTCTCCACCCTCTTGAGCAAACCACTCTCGGTGCTCCTTATGAATGAGTCAAGGTCAGACAGGCTGGAAGAACACAGAGTACAGGGCTGATCTCCTTGTGCTCCTCTGGAGGAAGGCTACTGACATCTCTTACAGGAGCTGTTGTCACAGAAAGCCCACCATGGGCCTGGCACTTGGAGAGTCTAGCCCTGTGATTAATGTGGCTCTCTTCACCAGTGTGTAGCTTGTGAATGACGAGGTTAGCCCCAGCTCTTCAGGGTGTGAGTCACATAAATGCTCCTCAGTATGATCTTGGGCCAGAAAAATGTATGTGAGTGGGGCAACTTGTGTTGTCATGATAACTCTATGGATTAGTTACTACTTCTTCATCAATGATAACTCATGGTGTTTGGTCATGTACTGTGGGTAGACAAGATGGTTGTATTTGGGAAAGTAAGCACAAACAGAAACTCTTCATGCTTTTTCTGTAATTTTTGTTAAGTCTGAAATAATTTTAAATCCTTTAAAAAAGGTAAATATGAGGGCTGGGCATAGTCGTGCACACCTTTAATACTAGCAGTTGAGAGTCTGAGGCAAATAGTCTCTGTGAGTTTAAGGCTAGAGTGGTCTATATAGGGAGATTCAGGACAGGCAGGTCTACACAGAGAGAACATGTCTCAAAAGAAAACAAAGCACAAACAAATACAAAAAATAAATTCTTGCCTCCAAAGTGTTTCTTCTCTGTCTCTCTAACAAACAAGCAAATACATACATACATACATACATACACACATACATACATACATGCATACACACACACACACACACACACACACAGAGAGAGAGAGAGAGAGAGAGAGAGAGAGAGAGAGAGAGAGAGGGAGAGAGAGAATTATTAGAGAATTATTAGACATGTCACTATGGCCAAGACATTTAATCTCTCAGGTCCTTAGTTTCCTTACCTAGAACATTAGAAGACTCATCCTGTCTCACTAGCTGTTATGAGAGTTAAGTGAGGCACATTGTGTAATTAATCAAGTGTTCAGTCCTTGAACCATTAGGAGCCCTACCAAGTTCCCAGGGGTTGAGCGTAGAATGACAGAGAAGATGAGCAAAGTCCCTGCACTTCTGAAGCTTGCATAAAAGCAAGTCAAGGAAGTAGGAAGCAAACGAATAACACGCACTGTACAGCTTCACACAGAGATGAATGGAATTGAAGAAAATCAGGATGAAGGGATGAAGACTCAAGCCAAGACCTGATGTGATAGGAGGAGGGAGTCACCAAAGGTCTTTCTATGAGGGGCATATTGAGCAGAGAAATGAACGAGTAATGGAGTGAGCCAGAGAAAGGCAGGGAGGTAGAAACCCCAGTGGCTGTGGAGGTTGGTTAAATTCTGTGTGATTGAGGAAGGCAAAGTCAAGGTGGCAGAGACATAAGAAGGAAAAGAACCATGGAAGAGTGAAAGGGCCCTTGCAGACCTTAGTGAGCTCAGATCCTATTCTAAATGAAAGACAATACATGGTTTCATTCATGCCTATAGACAGCTCTGCAGATAGACAATAGACTTTGGCTGGAGGTCTACTGCTGGGGATGATGGCCTTGGTGGTAGAGAGACAGGAATGGAAGCAAAGGGGAGTATTCAGGGAAGTTTGTCCATCTGAAAGACAGTACTGCTCTTGACTTGGGTGGTACATAAAAGAAGTGATCAGATTTGGGATAATTCTTCACATGGAGTCCAAGACCAGTCAGTGGGTTGGATGAGACATATATGGGAATGAGAAAAATTCCAAGGAGCTTCTAGCAGTGACTAAAATAATAACACCATTTACAGATGGGAGGGGAAACTAGGTAAGGCCGAGTTATATTATAGGAAACAAGAAAGGAAAATGTCTTGGATGTTTAGCCAACCACAGACACCTAAAGTAGGTATCAGCCAGATTGTGATAGTATCAACTGCCACTTCAGTATGATCTAGTGTCACTAGAGAGACAAGCCTCTGGGCATGTCCATGAGGAAGCCTCTAGATTTCATTACTGAAGTATGAAGGCCCACCTTAAAAGTAGGCAGCACCATTGCACACACTGGGATCCTGGACTGAATATAAAGGTGAGGGCTAGCTGAACACCAGCATTCACCTGACCTGATCTACTTCCTGGCTGCCTCACAGCCACCACAGCTTCTCCACAATGATACTCTGGACCCTTTCTCAAAATGGAAACCAAAAGAAAACCCTTCAGTCAGCATTTCTCAAATTGTGGGCCATGACCTCTTGGGGAGTAGAACCATTCTCACAGAGGGGTCACATGAGACCATTGGAAATATCAGATATTTATATTACAATTCATAACAGTAGCAAAATTAAAAGTTATGAAGTAGCAACAAAAATAATTTTATGGTTAGGGGGTCATCACAAAATGAGGATCTATATCAGAGGGTCGCAGCCTTAGGAAGGTTGAGAACCACCACCTTAGGTAGCTTCTTGTTGAGTCCTTGGACACGGAAATGAGAGGAGTAATTCATGCAGGCAGTTACATATACCCCTGTCTGCAGTTTCTGAGAGATGATGCTTAAATTGTAAACCCAGTGGTTAGCATTTAGTTTCTTTGGGTTTTTTGACACAAGGTTTCAACATGCAGCCTCTGTAGACTTTGAGTTTAGGATTTTCCTGCCTCAGTTTCCCTAATGTGGAGATAACAGGCATGTGATACTGTATCTGGCACATAGATATTTTAAATCAATCAATCAATCAATCAAGTCTGTGAAAGGATGAAACCCAGGGACTCACACATGCTAGGCAAGTGTTCTACACCTGAGTTACAACACCAATTCTATAGACATTTCCTTTTATTTTTTGTTTTTTGTTTTTTTCGAGACAGGGTTTCTCTGTGGAGCCCTAGCTCTCCTGGAACTCACTCTGTAGAATTGGAAATGCCCAAAACAGTGGTGGTAGCAAGAGAAGAAAATCTAGGATAGAGGTTGTAGGAATTCCAATGCTTAGAGGCCTCAGAGATGTGCTGAACCTAGCAAAGGAGACCAGGAAGACATAGCTAGTGAGGTGATAGAGAAACCAGAAGAGAAATAAACTGTGGAAGTTTGAATGAAAACGGCCTCATAAGCTCATAGTGAGTGGCACTATTAGGAGGTGTGACCTTGTTGGAGGAGGTATGTCACTGGAGTGGGCTTTGAGGTCTCAGGTGCTCAAGCCAGGCCCAGTGGGTCACTTGGTTTTCCTGATGCCAATCCAGATATAGAATTCTTATTTACCTCTCCAGCACCATGTCTGCCTGCATGCTACCATGCTCCCCGCCATGATGACAACGGATTAATCTCTGAACTGTAAGGCAGCCCCCAATTAAATGTTTTCTCTATAAGAGTTGCTGTAGGCTGGGCAGTAGTGGCACACTTGGAAGTCAGAGGCAGGCAGATTTCTGAGTTTGAGGCCAGCCTGGTCTACAGAGTGAGTTCCAGGACAGCCAGGCCTATAACAGAGAAACCCTGTCTCGAACACCCCCCCCCAAAAAAAAAAAACCAAACCAAACCAAACAAAACAAAACAAAACAAAAAAACAAAAAACAAAAAAGAGTTGCAGTAGTCATGGTGTTTCTTCACAGCAATGGAAGACTGATTAAGAAAGCAAACATGAAGGCCACATGAGGGCCTCAGAGAAGTGTGTGTGTGGTGGGGAGGATTCGATGCTGATAAGCAGAAGAGAGACAAAGGTGGGAATGTCCCCAGAACTGACCATTTGAAGATTTCTGGTGACTTTGAAAAAAAAAAAAAAAGATCTCAGTGACACAACACAGTGAAGCTGGGTGGGAGAACAAATCAAAGAATCATGGGCTTTTATTTCTTGTGCAGTCCACAGGATGATATGACTACCTTTCTGATGGAAAACACTAAGACATTTGAGGAGATACTTCAGATCGATTAGCAGTGAAGCCAGGTGTGACACCTCAAGCCTGTAATTTCAGTGTTTGAGAGGCCGGGATGGGAGGATCCTTGCTGATTTAAGGTCAGCCTGGGCTGCAGAGTGAGTTCAGGCTCATCTAGGCTGTAGTGAGTTCAGGCTAGTCTGGGTTGCAAATGAGTTTAGGTCAGCCTGGGCTGCAGAGTGAGATACACACACACACACACACACACACACACACACACACACACACTCACACGCCCTCATTAACTGCCTGAACTGTGAATTAAACTGAAGGAGTCAAATTGATCTATGGTAGCTGCAGGAGCTCTCATTTCAGCTGTGGCAGGGCAAAGAAAGCACAGACAATGTCCAAAGCTATGGCAGAGCGCGAGGTTCTTCTTTAAGCACAATGAGAGCTCGAGTGGGAAGAGCAGAGAAAAGAAACCAAAAGAGTAAGATTTGAGGTGAGTTTGGCTACAAGTTCTTCTGAATTCCTGAAAGTCAGTAGACAAGATCAAGAAAGACCAAACCCAAAACAAAACAAAACCAACCAAACACAGTTATAATACATATAAAGAAATCCCCACAAATGTTTCAGTGTGAAACTTCAGAAGAGGGAGAAGAGGCAGGCATGAGGGAGAAGGGGAATATTTATACTTACAGTAACTAGTAGCAAAAGCACAATATATACCAGGGCACTGTGGAATAATATTTCAACAATCTAAAAAGAATGACTTTCTAAAAATCCTTTTCACATTTTTAAGTAACAAGAGCAAAATGAGTGTACTCAGATGAAGAATAGAGTCCCAGCCATAGATCCTTCTAAAGGAACTGCTTCTAAAGGAGCTGCTAGTGGATATACCTGAGGCCTGTGATATGAGTGGATCTAGATAAGAGAGAACAGGACAGTGAGGTCTAGGGCTGTGACTAGGGAAGTACCATAGCACTTGCTGGCATGTACATGCCTGGTCCGATCCCCAGCACTGCATAACAATGTAATACTTCACATAAGATTCGATTTGAGATGGTTAAAGAAATGTTGGAAAGTGATTTAAATGGCCGGGAGTGAAGGATATATTGATATATTCTGGTAGATAAATAATAGAATGGCATTCTTACTGTGTTTGTGTGTGTGTGCGCGCGTGTGTGTGTGTGTGTGTGTGTGTGTGTGATGCTAGAGCATAGATCCTGGTGACTTGCATATGCTAAGTAAGCACTCTAGCTCTATTTCCCACCTTCTGCACTGGTCTTGAGAAGAGTGACAATGCTAATGCATTTACCCATTTAGCAGTGCTGGTTAAAACAGTCTTCATAACTGCACAATAGTATAACAGGTAAGCTAGCAGAGGGGGAAATGGAATACAGAAATGAAAAATAAAATGTTCAACTCAAAAGCAAAGGAGAAAGGATTGTGAAAATAAAACAAATCGTACCCAATAAAATGCTAGAATTAAACTAAAACACAGCCCAGTGAGCAAAGTGAACAAAGCCCACTCTGAAAGGTGAACATGCTAAAAGCACTTTAAACATCCAGTTATGCCAATCCTAAAACTGTCTCCTAATGTAACTGCATGGCAAGGTTGAAAGCTAAAGGATAATGAGATACTCCAAGCAAGTAGCAATCAGAGGCAAGCTGCCTTAGCTATGTTCATGTTCAGCATTGCAGACTTTAACCACAAAGACAGAGCCTGGGTGAAGAAGGCTCTGATAGTCACTTAAAGGTTTAGTTTATAGGATGATATGTATATACATATATATCAAGCCAAGTGCTGCAAAATCATACAATATGGGACAATGGGAATTCCATGGATAGTGCAGATAGGCTACATAGCCTCAAAATGGAAGATGTGAGCAAAGTGAACTCAGCAATTGACATATTAGGCAGAATAAATAAAAAGTCAGCCAAGAGACAGAGATTTCACTAAAATTGTTAAGAAGCTTGAGCAAATAGCAGGGGCGTAGAGCATCATGTCCGTTACAGGATGTTCTCTCTTCATTTGTGCATGCAACAGAAAAAACTGGCGGTAGCGCCTATGATAGACATCAGCATCTTCCTGATGCTTGTCATTATATGCATCACAGTGCAACTCAGAAATAAAGCATAGAGCAACTGGAACAAACACCATTAAGATGAATGTTAACTGTTTAGAAGTAGATCATTATGAAATTATTGCACAGGAAAGGCAGGCGTGTAGGTAAACCTCCACAGAGAAGGGAACTTATGATTTAAAATGTAATCTAAAAGCATTCAAAAAAGGGACTTAAAATAAATGAAGCATTCATCTTAAGTCAGCAAAGAAATGGAAAATAAACCCAAAGGAAGCAATACTTACATGAAGTAATAGATTGTTGAAATAAATGTCAAGCTGTAACAATGGAATCAAGGAATGTATGAGGTAGTTCTTTGTAAGACTAATCAGGAGAGGAGCCAAGGAGAGCAATCAGAAATCAATAGAAATGAAAAAGGCTGGAATAGATGAGATAAGATGACGCTATACACTTCATGACAGTAATACGGTGACTAATGAGTGATGGATACATTTATAGAGTATGACTTCATAATGATGAGAAAATCTTTATATCTTTATAACCATTAAAGAAGCTGTAGTTAAAAACCTTCATGCAGAGAAAATTACAAGCCCCAATTCCTTTATAAAAGATTTAAATCAAACTCCCAAGGACCAAAGAATCCCAACATCACACAGCTCTCTCGTGGACTAAGCAAGGAGAACTGAACCCTAACTTGTTTCATGAAGCTGGCAAAATCTCAGATCCAAAATCAGACAGTATGAAAAGGCAGACAAGAGGATACAATTGTCACACAATTATAGGAAGTGCAGCACCAAAGGAAGACCTGGCAGGCAAACTCAACCCATGGATAGACTGAATCTGACATGTTCTGATGCGTTTACCCCAGCAATACTAGGTTGGCTTGATATCAGAAATCAAACAATGTTCTAGACTGAACATTTTGAGGGATTAAACAGAACTATCCTGGTATTCTTAGAGAAAGCACTTGAAAAAATTATACTTGCACTTGTACTAAATACTCTTAATAAGTTAGGAATATGACAGGACTTTTTGATCAATCAGGAGTATTCACACGTACACACTCACATACATAACCACACACACTCATATACACACCAAACTCACACATACACTTCCACACACACCACACTGCATACCGCATACATACATACAGGTCATATTTATACACACAAACACCCACATAAACATATGCGCCTCCTGTGCAATACACACACACACACAAACACATTTTCATAACAAATATAACTACTGGTAAAATTATTTTCAAAGTCAAGGTCAAAATATGGGTACCTGTCCACAAATCTGTTTCAAACAGAGACAAGAAGCCCTGGCCAGTATGAAAAAATAAGAAATTGAGATAAAAACACAATGATTGAAGAGAAAGAAATTAAAATCATAAAATCTGTAGGTGTGGCTATATACATAGCAAACCCCAAAGAGTCAACAAGTCATTTATTAGGATTATTAAGTTAATTTAGCAGGGTGTCTTGAAAAAACAATTAGTGTATTAAAAGAATTACATTTTCACCTAGATTATGACTTCAAAATATTTTGAACTAGGAGCCAAAAGGTACTGAAGAATAATCTTAACAAAACCACCTGTGAATTAACTGAAGAGTTATACAATTTTCTTGGCTAACAAGAATGGAGGAAAAAAATCACATCCTTACACATCCTTATCTGATGCTGTACAGATAACAATTCCCAAACTCATTTATGGTCAGTAAAGATTTAATAAGCATTTGCAATGGCACCTTTTCCTTTACAAAATGATTGACAAATTTTATATATATATAAAAAGAATGGCTAAGAGCTGTCAAGACATTTTTAATGAAAGTGAACAGGTGGAGATCTGTCCCATTAGATATCAAGATTCACTACAAAGCTACAGTAATTAAGGTTTTGCTGTATCCTTGAAACAATGATCTATTCAATGTGGGAGAATGTTCTAAAACTTTTAGAATATAAGAGAGTACTCTTGGGATCTCCAGGCAGGAAGAGAATTTATTCAACCAGTCAAGAGAAAAAGAACTCAATGCAGAAGAAAGATGTATTTGGCAATGCTGAATCTAGGAATTGTTCACTAAACATTACCATCCTTCTGCCTACATGGTAGGTTGTAGTTTTCAAGATCACTTGTGAATACCAGATGTAGGGGGTAGTTCTGATGCACTGATCATGAATCTGCCTGTGAACCGTAAAGGTCCTGTTCCCCAATTGGTTCTTGATTGATTAATAGGATGTTACTAGCCAATGAACTAGGCAGAATAGACAGGACTTCCAGTTTCTCCCCATTCCCCAACCGCCCAGGCAGGCTAACAGACACAAGGAAGAAGAGAAAGGTTTGCCATGCTTCAGAGGAAAAAAAGAGCCCTTGTATGAGGTAATCATAAATAAACTAGGGAGGGATGATTTGAAGATCCAAGGGAACTTAGGTGGGGCAGGTAGCATGTGCAGGAGCTTAAAGTGGAACTACACACTACAACCAAATTCCTAGACATCCAAATCCCTTCTGTAAAAGAGGGTGGTATTTGCCTCTTCCCTGTGCAAATCTTACCGTGTACTTCAAATCATTCCTCCATAGGTTATTTATGATTACCACATACAACAGTCAACACTATGTACATGGTTGTTATGTTATATTGTTTAGCACACAATCACCAATACTGTACATGTAAAGTTCAAATGCAGTGTTTTGAACATAGTTTTGATGTGAGGTAGTTTGGTTCTACACTGTAAACCATATAAATACAGATGACTGCCTTAAATGGAAGGGACAGATAGGCCACAAGACTAGAGACTGTATTGGCTAGTTGTATATTCATGTTCTATATAAATTAGCAAAATATCACACAGAATATATAAGTAAATTTTAAAAGACTCTATTTTTAATTTATGTGTATATGAATGTTGTACTTATGAGTTTTGTTATGAGTCATGGGTGCCATATTTATACACACACACAAACATGTACCACATGTGCAGTACCCAGTAGAGACAAGAAGAAGGCATCAGATTTCCTGGATCTAAAGTTAGGTAATTCTGAGCCAAAACACTATGTGCATTCTGGAAACCAATCCCTCGTCCTCTACAAGAGTGGACAATTTGGTTATCTCTCCAGTACAAATAGGTAAGTAAATAGCAACAAATTCAAAAATAAAGTCCAATAGAAAAGGGAACATAGGATACAAATTGCACAGAAAGAAAACAGTCGCCAAAGACATGAAAAGATGAGCCATCTATTCCTGATCAAAGTAATGTAAAGTGCTCAGCTACATGAAATACTATGGCACTCCCACAGAAGAGTCCAGAATGAAACAGACCAAGAGGTGCTGTGGATGCTGGGAGAGAATCTTCCATAAGGCTATTCTCTACTACAGAGTAGGGTTACCACAGCTGAGCTGCCCTTGACCCAGAAACTCTGCCCATATGTAGATATCCTAAAGGAATGCTTGCCCATACATATATTGATATGCATGTAACACTTCTTACAGCGTCATGGCTAATATTGGCAAAACCTTCAGAGTTTGTGAAGAATGAAGATAAGGGAGTCTGGAAGAGATGAAAGCATGAAGAACATATGTAGGTATGAGGAGGCACTTCTACCAGCAGATACTTAATGTTTCTGAATATGGGGCTGGTCAGAAGAACAGTTCGTTTCGGCTTCAGCTAGAATAAATGGCTCAGTTGCAGATGCAGAGTTTTAAATAGAGTCTGGATTTTTCAGGGTGGGAGTGGGAAGCTATGGTGAACTGACAGATACTGAGAAGCTGGTGGAATCAATGGGTTGGAAATTCTGATTGGTCTGAAGAATTCTGCACGGTGGGGCTGCCAGATAAGTGAGGCAGAAACATACCAGGTGTGGTCAGAAAATGGAATGCTTATCCCTGAGCTTTTGAGTAGAGAACAATTACTCCCCCATCTTTCTCTCCCATGCTGGGAGCAAAGCATAAAAACAGGTGTAGCTGTGTGGCAGAGAGATGGGGGGCATGGAAGAGTCAACAGAACATATCAGGTGCTCGGAGACTCGAAGGGTATGCGAGGTCACTAGGGTGATGGGAAAGGATGAGCCTGGTGCTGAGGACGAAAAAGTTAGAGCTTAGTAGGTGGCTCCAGCAAGGATGAGTGACAATTGGTACTGTCTGATAGTCACTTCGGTGGCACCAGTGATGTTGGGAGGAAATGGAGGGGAAGTGGCTTGCCAGCATCAGGTAACAGCAGGAAGTGCTTCTATCCTAGGCCCAGTGCTCAGAAAGATACAGAGTCAGCCTCCATCTCAGAGGGCTGTCGTGGCATCAGTTTTCTAATGGGACAACCAGGTTTCAGTTAGGGGTGGAAAGAAGGCAGAGGAACAGGGGGCTTTTGTATTGTATTGTATTGTATTGTATTGTATTGTATTGTATTGTATTGTATTGTGTTGTGTTGTGTTGTGTTGTGTTGTGTTGTGTTGTGTTGTATTGTTTGCTGAAGACCTATTGAAAGGCGCAAGGAGAAGTAAAGTGGACCTCTCCACAGCTGAGTCAGATTAGAGTCATCCCACCTAAGTGAGGTGAGAGTTTAGGTGAGAATAGAGGGCTAGACTTTGGACAGCAAGTGACATGCATAACAAGTAAGGCAAAATGTGGTCCATCCAGGCTACTTAAAAAAGGTAAAAAAATCTCCTATTTCCTAGGTCACAACAGATGCTCACTAATATATGGCTTTTATTCTTTTCTTACTGTTTCTATTTTTATCTGGTTCTCAACGATACAATAAAATACTCTCCTTAAGGCTTAGATAGTAGGCAGAATCACTGACTTGGTGTTTAAGCTGAAACCACTTTGTATTTTTTTATGTTTAAAAATAAGGAAGTAGGGTTGAAGGCAAGCACTCAGATCTCCTAGCTGTTCTGCTGTGGGTTTATCCTGTTAAATCAACCGTAAGGCTCCCTGAATCTATGTGGTGGCAGCCCATGTTAGCTCAATCACCATGCATAACAGCCAGTGTTTTTTATTCTGTCACATATACAAACTTACAGCCCCTGAGGGGACCACTCTGTACAGGAAGAGCCCACTTGAAGAGAGCCTTCTTGACTGACAAGCCCACCTTCCATACACAAACCAACCTCAGAATCTGCCTCTTATACCAGGCCCCTATATTCTGGCCATATTCCCCTGATCCTATCATCCCTGGGAAGGTCCTAGGCTCCAGAACCCAATAAAATAACTCACCAATCCTAGGTGAATTATTTGCCTCACCCTTTTCTTCCCCCAGAAACCACAGTAGGGGCTCTTACCCACTACCTCCCCTTTCCTTGCAAAACATAAATGTTCCCTGCATTGATTCGTGTAACATGCCAGGTGTCTTCCTGCTTGGAAACTACAACAAACACAGTTTGTAACATGCTCTTCTCACCCTAATAAAAAAAAAGCAAACTATACATAAAAAAATGTGTCCAGTGTTTATGGGTTACCAGGCCTACCAATGGAAGACCATAAAGCCTTCCCTTTGTGGTGCTTTTTCTACAGGCATCTATACCAAACCACCCACCAGCAATTCTTTCTCTTGCCTCCAGCTCCTTGGTTAGCAAAACCTTTTCTGAATGTACCAAAACTGGCTGCAGCTTCCTAAGGAACCCTGTTGACCCCATGAAAATCATCCCCATAATACTTTGCAGAGTCTTTGTACAGTGCTGGAGCATCACCCTGGCAGTCTCTTGGATGTCTTTTTGGTAGGTGATGCCTCAGTCTTTCTCTCTCCTTCGTGTTCTAGAGCACTGATTAGAGCTGATTCAGCACTGTGCAGGGTCAGCTCAGAATCCAGGAGTGGGGCCAGGCTGGCTTCCTTGCAAAGTCATCTGGCACACCAAGGGCGAGAATTAGACAGAGGGGCTCTACCTTCTCTGGACATGGACATTTCTCAAGATTTAGAATGGAGACAGATGGTGAGATTCTAGGGACAATGACTAAGATGAAGTGACCAGGGGACTGTGAAGCAGGTAGATCTTCCATGCAGAGAACAGAGCTCCAGATTAGAGGATACAGAGCAAGGTGGTCTGGGTCTCTGGAATGGCCATTCAGATTCTATGTGTGATGCCATTAGCATGGCACAGAGAGGCACACAGGAGCCTGTGGCTCTAATCGCTTCCACATTGCACAGCAGGAGCATCTAGAGCAAGGGTGAAGTGATAGGAAATAAAATCTAAAATGAATTTAGTCCCCCTCTGCCTCCGAGGCTTAGATTCCACCATCAGAGTTGTGAAGGGAATTAGATCTATGTGTATGGTCTCTAATGTTATTTACCACTTACTAGGTGCCTCTTACCCACTGAGCACCACTGTAGAAAACTACACAGACCATTATCTGCTGAACAAAGGAAGTGACAGGGCTGAAATTATCATGCTATCTGGAAGACTAGAGATGCCAACCAGCTGTTTTAATTTAATCAATGAATCAGCGGGTAGCAGGGGAGGGGGTGGTGGAGATATAAAGAGATTTCCAAGCACAGCATCCCTGTAGCCTGGGATGCTAGTAGGTAGCCAGGACAATGATGTTACCTGTTTGTGACAAAGTCAACAAGATGTTGCTTGAACATGAGGCTCCACTTCTTTATTGTGTTCAGCAGAGATGCTTTGAAGGGTCTCACATCCACTCGCATCCAGCCATCAAACACCTTGGTGGGTTCCAGGCTGACCACCTCCTCATAGAGCTTTTCATAGGAGTCTATCTGGTCTTTGAAGTGATGGAGGAGGGGTGGATTTTCTGGAATGCCGTCTTCGGCATGGGCTTCTATCTCTTCAGGTGTGAGGACATGCCCATAGAGCAGAAACTGACCAAGAATCTCCTTCCTATCCTCCACATACAGGTAAGAATACTGGCTGAGGGTATTTCTATAGCCACAGCAGAGGGTCATCATATTCTGTACCCTCTCCATGAGCACACTCCGAAGACCAGCTAAGTCGGCCATGTCCTCTAGGTCACCCTGGGGGAGTGAGATAACAGCAGGGAGGTTACACTGGTGCTTAGTGGGATCATACAGATGTGGAAGAGGGCAGATGTTGTCGTTCCAGTACCTGATAGTGAGGAGAGCCACTGTGTGGGGAAAGCCGTGGCACGAGGGATGGCATAGCAAAAATTCTGGTGACAAGACTCTGGACAATGTCATATAAGCCTCCCTTTACCCCAGAGTCCAGAGAGGGGTGGAAAACTAATTCTGGGGTGACAAGGTTGAGCTGTGCTTCAAATACTGGGGTGAGTCCAGGCTTGCATTCTGGAAAACAAAGCATCAGAATGATGGTGAATGAAGCAAGTGGGCAAGGCACTATTTCCTGAAACCTGGATTCAGACATTTCTTTACAGTGCAGAAAAATACAAATGTAAATTTTGCCTATAGAGGGGAGGGGGCAGTCCTGTAGTGTTTCACCACAGGGAACTGCTGACATTTTGAATGAACTTGTTCTTGTGTGGGGCTCTCCTGGGTGTTACAGAACATTTACTCTTCTTGTCTTGTCCTTGAAGAGCACACTCCAATGACTGACCCACCCGAGCCATAGAGCAGAAAATTCCCTTCTACATTCTTAACACCCTGTCTTGGTGTGATGCTGCTTTTCCTGAAGAAGAGACTGAGTTGCCAACCACCCCACCATCCCAGCATCCATCTCATGAGGGGGGGGGGGTCTGCGCGCACACATTCATACAGGAATGAACAACAAAAAGCTACAATCCTAATTTTTCTGTTCCTTTTCTATAAACATGGGGCTTACTTTAATTCTGTAGTCTTACCATGATAAAAATTTTAAAAACAGCATAAATAATTCACAGGTTCCTGATTACTTGCTAGAGGAAGTTGCCTTGCTAGATTTAAGTCAAAATATAACATGGAGCACGGTGTGCTATGTATAAGGCAAACACTTAACGTTTTATCAGTAACCACTGAGTACCATGCATCTTTTGACAATAGAAATAAGTGGGAGAGGGTTGTGGTTTGGACAGTGTGGGCAAAGGAGTCCCCTGACTGAGCCATTTCCCTCTTATTGCCTGAAAAAGAGCTAAATCTGGGTACATAACTAAATTCTCCAGCTCTTCATGGCATTAGGTATAGTGATGTGATTCCCACTAAGGTAAAGTGGGAAGGTACCTCAGAGGGTCAGGTGAGCCTTTGCTATATACATTCTTCTTCCCTTTCTATAGACTACAGCTTGAATATGATGTGACTCTCTTGACCATAGAATGAGGTCAAGACCTCAGAGAATAGCAGCGCTACAGAATTGGAGCAACCTGCCGCAAAAAAAAAAAAAAAAAAAAAAAAAAAAAAAAAAAAAAAAAAAAGATGGCAATTCTCATGGACTATGACTTGAGGTCGTTGGGTTTCTTTATCCCTTAAGCCACATTTTGGATGGAGATTTGGTTGGCATAGGTTGGCCACTCACGTTAGCTAAAAAAAACACAGGGTCCTCAAAGATGCCATTTAAGACTAAGATCTTATTTTCAAAACCACAGGTATCAAATATTGTGGGACTCAGGAGAGTTTCAACAAGCATATTTTAACCTAAAGGAGACAACTTTACAAACAGCCTTGCAGGTTTGATCTCTGGGGAGAGCTGAAAGAAAAATAATACAAAACAAGACAAACAGCAATAAAATCCTGTGGAATTCATCTTGAATAGGTTGGACATCACTTGTCTGAAATGCCTGGGGCAAGAAGAGCATCGGGCAGCACAGACTGCTTGTGGAGTGTTCCTAATCCAACATCTCAAATGGTCTGAAATCCAAAATGTCCAGAGCTGGGTTAGTATCTCAGAGCATTTCAGATTCCAGATCATTGGTCAGGGGTGCTCAGCGGGCAGTCACAGTGTGTTGCACATCACTGCAAAATAATTTGTTAGTAGATAAATCTGCACGTGGTTTACGACATTTATAAGATTTGAAAGTATATTGGAGGGCTATGGGACTTTTTGTCACATGTGCTGGTCTGAGAACTAAATCTCTACATCAGATATGCAGACATCATTACAACAGGAGGAAAATGGCCTGGCTTCCTCAATGGAGGTACAAGCCAGTCCTTCAGGAGGCAAGTTGTGTGGGTGTTTCTTAGTGTGGTAGGTAGCATGTGACCTGCTTATTATGCAAGATTTCAGCAGATTTGATGAAGAAGCCAGCCAAAAAACATAAACTTGCTCCTACTTAGGGAGACAAAAATGGACCACTTCACTGTCCCTCAGCTAGCCAGTATCTGTAAAATGTGTGTGTGTGTGTGTGTGTGTGTGTGTGTGTGTGTGTGTGTGTGTGTGTGTGTGTGTGTATTTGTTTGTTTGGAGACACGGTCCTTCTATGCAACCCAGCTAGCCTGGGATTTGTTATGTAACCCCTGGTGGCCCCAGACATACATTTCCCCTGCCTCCACTTCCTAATTGCTAAGATTACTGATATGTACCTCCACACCTGCACTTAGATTTTACTCACAATGCTTCATCTCAGGTGGCTATAAAGTCCCTGAGCAGCTACAAAATATTTACCACTCAAAGAATTTGGAAGGGCTATATTTTGAAGAAAAGGTATTCTTCTGTTTTCTGGTCTCCATGGAGGGAGCGTGATGCTGGTGATCTTGAGGAAATATTGCCCATCCTTTTGTTTACAATCTCATCTTCCATCAGAAGGAAAGTGGCACCCCAGGCCATTCCGTATCAAAGTCAGACAGCCACTAGTCAAGGGTGGAGTCACTAATCTGAGATGCCCTCTGTGGACACTGCCTGTAAAATGGCTGTGTCTTGATCCTAGGGCTAGTCGAGGACTGAGTGGGAGGGGGCCCAAAATTTCAACTTCGGAGAAGTCTGTCTAATTCAGTGAGGAGAGAACTGCTATGTTGGTAGCTAAGAGCTACCTCTTGGGTTTCAACATCTGTGGTTCATGCCCCAGGTCCTAGAAACTGATATCCCAGAGTGGATTGCCATGCTTCTTTCATTTGGAGCAGCCCTGATTCCTATAGGAAGTGTTTCCAGCTAATGATACCATGGGGTTGTTTATTGCAGACATACTGAGCTGAGCACAGTTCCTGTGTGCACCTTCAACTTGGGCACCCTCTTTCACAGGCTGGGTAATGGGATTCATGTTGGCCTGCTAATAGTATCTCTGCACTCAATTTCTCTACTTGGTTGGTCTTGACATTAAATGCCCATCTCAATTTGACCCCCTGCCTTCAAAATATTCCTTTTGCTGGTACAGTTTGACTCGTTCTTCAATATGACCCTTGCTAGACAGCCCAGAATCTACCAGAATGTGAAAGTCTAATTTAATTTTCAGTCTTGAACTTTTCTGCCCTTTCTATCTCACCATTCACTAGCCAAGTTGAGCTGCTATAAGAGTTTTGACTTTGGGCACATTACCATAGTTTGTCCAACCTAATTCAAAACCCTTACTTATATCTAATAGCTTCAGAGACACCTCATCACCTCTTAACATTTCTTCTTCTGAGAGCTGCCTTCTCCCTTGCTTCTTGTCTCCTTTTTATACATAATTCTGTTTCCCCCTACTTTACCTGGAAACTTCAAACCTCCTATGTTTCTCAAAGGTCACAGAGATAGAACATGGAGAGCTTGAAGGCACAGAACATCCCCTCTATCTGCCCATGAGTCAAGTGTGGAGGAAGGCATCCTTAGTAACCACTTCCCTCTGCTCCAGCTTCAGCACTCCTCTCCTGGACCTTTATTTTGATAGAGTTCTCATTTTGCTTTTGACATGTGCCTTATAATCTTGCAGCCTGATGTGTCATGTGATGTTTAGAGTCAGGCATCTTTTCTCTTTGAACCACCCTTTGCTCTCTATCACTCATAAAATACCCAGCACTTTGGCCACTCTCAACAAACTTTACTCTAATACAGCACGGATTGTTGCTGCCATCTGCCCCGTCATAGCCTGTAGCCATCAATCGATAGGTACCAGTGTTTTCCAATAGATATTTGAGAGAACACTCAATGGCAAGAAAAAATCCATCCAACAACATGGAATCAATGTAGTTCACGTAAGACTTCCAAATGCTGGATGCTGGGTCTGCTGCAAACAGAACCAGGTTTTCCTACAGAAGAAAGAAGACAGGGTATAAGCCATGTTTAGCAACACGGGAGAACTGGCAAGATCACCACCACTAAGAATGCACAACAAAAGCTTTCTGCAAAGGCTTTGCTCTTACATGTCCTTAGTCTGTTCTGTCAAAGAGGGATCTACATTGATGGACAAGATCATAAGTCCATTCCGTGAAGAAGATGTGGGGTCATATCTGTCCTTGATGGACAGGGTCTGGCTGTCTTCTCAGGGAGAATGCTGAGGAATGTAGCACATTGAGTGCTTTGCCAACTCTCACTGCTCATACTACTGAGGGAGGTGATCAGAGCAGGAGATAGAGTAGGCAGAAGGAAGACTTGGATTCGAGGATGCACAGTATTTCCTGGATAATCCTTTGAAATGGGCTGTGCTCTGTGGTTGGCATCTAATATTAATTAAAGGCCTTTTGTTACACTGAATGATTTACAAAACAAACCATACAAGAAATCTCTCTCTCTCTCTCTCTCTCTCTCTCTCTCTCTCTCTCTGTCTGTCTGTCTCTCTCTGTGTGTCTCTTGCTCTCACTCTCATTCTCTTGTGTACTCTCTCCCTCTCTCTGTGTGTCTCTGTCTCTCCCCTCCATCCTGGATGCTCTTCTCCCTCTTTCCCCCTCACTTCCCCTCTATCTATCTTTCTTCTTGACCTAGGGTACCCTAAGTATCACCATGGTAACAAGGTTTGGACATCAAGGAGAGGGAGCTTAGGTACTCAGTAATTCCTAGCACAGGCAGCCATCTGCTTTTCATCATTTTCATAATTATTAAGACTATACACCTTCTTTCCAGGGAGCTGATGTTTTCAGAGAAGGCAGTAGGTAGCCCGGAGAGGTAACTCTCTAAAGTGATTCATACTTAACCCCTTGAGGAAACACTGCCATGTTACAGATTTCGATGGAGCTTAGTGATTTCACGATTCTGCTTTTAAGTGTCATGGTTCTAAAATTTTTAAGATGCATTACCAATGCCTTTACATCCTAAGTAGATTTAAGGTTTTCTTAATGACTTTAAGCCCATCATTATGCAAATTATACTATGTGATGATGTGCAGTGGCTCGCAGGTGCTAGGATGTATGTTTTACATTAAGTAACTGGAAGGCTTATTTTATGTGACAAACTTCTGTTTCACTACAGAAAAAGTCAGACACAGAAAACAGCAGATTTGGGAGTTATTAGATGAGACCATTGTAGTTGTTAAACAACCAACCAACAAGGAAGCCAAACATGTTTTGCACACACCTGCAATTCTAAATCTCAGTAGGTTGAGTCAGGAAGATCAGGACTTTGAAACCAGTCTGGGTTAAACAGGGAGACCCTCATCTTTGAAACAAAACAACAACAAAGCAAAACAAAACTAAGAAACTAAAATAGCCTCTCAAATCTGGTGAGAAGGAGATCCAAAGAGCTTGCAACCTCCAAATGGGGTGATTGCAGCGAGAATCCACTTAGGCACATCATAGCCAAACTGAAAACTGAGAAAAGATTAAGCATCCATTAAAAGCAACTTGAGAAGAGGCAATACATCACAGAGAAACAAAGACACAATTATGGCTTGCTTCTTTTGGGACATAATGTGGGGGATGAAGACCAAGCAACAATGGATGAAAGAAAACAAGACTGCACAGGGTTCTAGACCCAGTAAAGCTGCCATTCCAAAACCAGGTGAAGTCAGGACACATCCCACCCAAAGCCGAGCCAATGCGTCACCACTATGCCTGAATTCCAGGAGACTAAAGAAGATTCCTTAGGTCTAAGAGGGTATGGATAGAAGCACAAATCTACAGAAAAGAATAAAAAGCACGACTTGACGTGTGTGTGTGTGTGTGTGTGTGTGTGTGTGTAAGAACACTATCAATGTTTCTAAGCTATTTTTACAAAGAAGATGGATGAATCACTTATAATGTAGTCATCAATGCATTTCCCTATTATTTTCTTTAAATTTGTATTTATTTTTGAATATTTCACAAGTACACATGATGCGTTTGAATATACCCACTCCTCATTGCTCTTCCTCATCTTTCTCCCACTACTTTGGACACCTTCTCTTCAATAAGACTTCCATCTACTTTTATCTCTTTCTTCTTTAAGATGTCAATGAGAAAAGTCTAGCAGTATTTAATATATTGGTGACTGGATGTGCTATTTTATTACATTTAATATATTGATATAACATAGATGCCATATAATGAGGGTGTCTTAGTTTTTTTCTTCTATTGCTCTGATAAAATATCCGATCCTTCCCCCCCAAAAAACAAAATAAGCCCTTCCTGAAAAACTACCACCACCAAGAAAAACAAAACAAAATACCCTCCCAAACCAATGCAACACACACATACATACACCCTGGAATGCAGGCGTGTTCATACTCACATACTTACAACCTCCAGTCCATCCTTGTGTGGAAGCCAAGGCAGCAGAAGCCTGAGGCAGAACATGGTGGAAGAGCAAAGAATGTGTGCTTGCATGCTAATGCTCAGGTTACTTCCTAAGGCTCCTGCTATGAACTCAGCCTGTGAAACTTGACCCACCCACATTCAGGGAAGGCCTTCTTCCTACCTCAAATAACCCCATTCACAAAATTCCTCACAGACTTGCTCAGAGGTCAGCCTAATGGAGATCATTGCTCTTTGAAACTCCCTACCTAGGTGAATAAACACTGAGTCAAGTAGAACATCCAAGCTAACCTGCATGACAGGGAGGGGTTAAATGGACCTGCATCCTCCAAGGTCTCTACAGCTCAGGTTAAAACGGAGTGGAAACCTAGATCAGCTTCTAGAAATGGAAAGGCAATAGTGTAAGAGCTGGAGTCTCAACTGAGCTGTCAATAGGATGCTGAAAATTTTGTGTGAACCTACAAGGACATGGACACAGAAAATCAGAGGGGAAGGAAGAATCAAAGCAAGTGGGAACATAACAGAATTAAATTCCATTACCTCTACACTGCACATAATCAGTCCAAACCCTCCGACTAAAAAATAGACTTGTTAGCCCTATGAAAGCATTTCTTGAGGAGATGGAGGGAGAGAGAGAGAGAGAGAGAGAGAGAGAGAGAGAGAGAGAGAGAGAGAGGAGAGAGAGAGATGGTGCAACACTTAAGAGCACATATTGTGCTCTTACAGGACCCCAATTTAGTTCTCAACATATACTTCAGATGGCTCACAACAAAATGGAACTGCAGCATCTGGGGACCCAGTGCCATTTCTACACTCCACAGGCACTGGTGCACATGCCTACACATAATTCTTTTAATATCTATGAAATTTCCAATGCATTTACCATATAATGGTTACAAAGGGAAATTTTTTGACTGTAGAGAAATAAGTAGATTGAAGGTATGAGTTTGGGGAGATGGACAATGCAGATAATACTAGGAACTAGGAGGGAAGGTTACATTATTATCAGAAAAAGGCAGCCTTCAAGATGAAGGAGCATCATTGGAAATCAAGAGAGACTTTCTATTTTTTTGTTGTTGTTGTTTTGTTTTGTTTTTTCGAGACAGGGTTTCTCTGTATAGCCCTGGCTGTCCTGGAACTCACTTTGTAGACCAGGCTGGCCTCAAACTCAGAAATCTGCTTGCCTCTGCCTCCCAAGTGGTGGGATTAAAGGTGTGCACCACCACCGCCTGGCTCAAGAGAGACTTTCACAATGATGGTACATTTAGTTCATCAGGGTGTTATGATGACAGTTATGCCAGCAGAACTCCCATGAAAAAATTTGATAAAACTAAAGTATTAAACAGATAAATCTAAAACCACAGAGATTTTAATATTCTATCTATAACAGTTGGTAGAAAAAAGATAGATATACAAGAACAGAAAGCATCCTAAAGATCCTAACAGAACCATCACATCTCATTTGGAGGATGCCACACCCAAAATGGAAGTACAGACATTTGTTATCAATGTTCCAGTGTCCAAGAAATCCTCTCCAAGTTAGGCTGTGGTCTAAGATATAGAACAAGTTTCAGTTAATTCCAAGTAGCTCTTTGACCATCGAGTTCAATTAGACATCAATTCTATTACAATATGCAGAGAAGCCCCAAAATGAAAGGAAATTAGAAAACACATTCCTAAATGACCATTGAATTAACGAAGTGATGCAAGGAAAATATTTGAAGCCAATGGTGACATGAGGCAGATTAAGACTGTGGCATGAAGGCAAGACAAGGCCAAGAGGGCATCATCAAAGGAAGAAGGAAAGGCCTACTGTCAGGATACCCAGTTTCTATCCTGTGAGTCTAGAAAACAATAGATAAGCAATACATCCTAAAATTACAAGATCTAGGACCAGATGATACTTTTAAAAATAAAGTAAAAGAGTTCTTCATCTTTCAAAGGCAAAATTTAGGAACTTCTTCATGTAATTGGTCATCATTAATATTTATGACGGGGCATCTTAATTGTCCTTCAAACCACACTTGTATAGAATGGTGATTTATTCCTGAGTGCTGGCATGAGTCCATGGCCTTTTCAGTAGTGTTGGGGATGGTGTTCATTTATCTTTCCCACTGTTCACAGTGAAGCTTCAGTTGTTGATTGTGGGATATGGGGCTTCCCTGACCACAGTACAGTACAAAAAGCTTTGCTGTATAACTGTGGCACTGTGATTTCTTTCTTTTGATCAAAGCCAGGGATGCCGTGGCACTCTCTCATCTGTCTGGGCTCTTGAGTGGTAGATCATAAGGATAATGTAGTAGAGCCACACCAGGCTGTATGGGCAGCTGTGGGTGGGTAGTGTAGTGGGTGATTTGGGATTTTTGTTTTGCTTTCTCCTTCTAGTTTGAGGAGTTGCGTGTGAGATGAGTTAATTTGACAGTGTTAGTACTGGCTCCTTGATTTGGGGGTCCTATTATCTATTAGCTTTAGTTATTTTACTATTAGTCTAGAGTTTTATTCTTGCCCACAGAAGACTCAGCAGCTATTGATTATTCTAATGCACAGATTCCCTTTTAATATTCAATTACCCTTCTTGGCACAGTGTCTAAGCGGTCAGTTGTTACCTGAACAAGAGCGTGAATCTTAAGGCCAGATTCCTGGATGAGACTGTAGTATTTTTCCATGTGATCCTGCTGATCATCCAGAGAAAGGGGCCATTCTTTTTTCCCATCTTTTCTCTTGAATATTGGAGACACCCATGTTTTCATGATGTTTTGAATCTCTTCCACATTGTCTTTTGTCTTCTGAATTCTTTGTTCCAGGTCATGAATGCTATTGGTTATTTGCATAGCATAATCCCAAATGCCTGCTCCCCAAAAGAAATAGAATTAACTAAAATGGCATATGGTGGTGGCAAAGCTGAAGGACTGTGTGCTAGGAATGACAGGATTTTATGTCTACGGGCTTTAGGAGACTTTTCTGTATAGATTACTTCTTTATCAGTAAAGTACTCCTTTCCCAGCATATTAAAAAGTCAGCCCCTCCCATAATTCCAATTATACAGGAAGATAAACCAGGAAATACTTAGCTCCTATGGACATAGGGATTTCAATTGTTAGGAAATATCAGATCAATTTAGTATTTTTTTTGATCAATCACATTTTGTTTATAGTAACTTGTAATGTGTTGTATGCTAAAAATGCTATCCTCTTACATATACTGGGTAAAGTCCTAACACATTTAGTGGAATCTTCTGGGACTTTGATGAGTTGACTATGATCTTCTTTTTAAGCTCTTAATTTTCTAAGGACACTAGTGTTAATTTTTTCCCTACTGCATCATTATTTACACTTCATTTTAAACTTTCTGATGGATTTAAAAAAACATAGCCAATCTTACATGATTTGGGTTATACATATCCTTCTGCCCTTCCACACACTCGAACTCTTTGGTGGTAATATACCACATGTCCCATTTTGTCCCTAGGGTCCCTCACAAGCTCACAATCAGCAATAACTAAAGATTACTGAATTTAACTGTAAGATGCCAGAGCAGTAAATGTGCTGTTTTCTTCTTTTCTGTGTTCATATGGTAGTTTAATAACCTAAACAGCAATGATGGCAATTAGAGTTTTCATTTATAAAGTGCCTGGCATATGCAGGAGAACATGGGGGCATATAGAACCTCCAAGGCCCTTGTGGTACAGGTTATAGAAGTTTCTATATTGACAACTTACATCTGGAGAGAAGAAGGGTGAAGATGGACTGTCTGTGTTTCCCAGCTTGGGTATATATCTGAGAAGAGGTTGGTTTTGTGTTTGCGACTCAGATCAGGGTCCAGGTGGATAATGGGGGCCGGGGTGTCTTTTAACTTCACTGGGTCTTTCAGTGTCCATATTCCTATCTGACTACAGATTGTTCTTTCTTACCTTCTGTTTTCCAGCTCAGAGTCTCCTCTGCAGCTCTCAGGCGGAGATCAATATTTTGCAGTTCTTCCTCCACTAGTGGAAATTCCACCTCCAGCAGAATTTTTATAACCTTGTTGTACCAATTTGCCATCAACTCCAAGTTGGCCACAAGCTGACGATAGAATTCCCTGGAGGAGAACATGGCTGCTGCGGTCTCGGGGATGGTTTTCACCTCACTGGGCTGAAGATAGTTCATTTCTTTCAACACTGAAATCAGCTGAGTAAAGAGGCAAACATGAGTAGCATCTGCAAGTAGATCAGCAAGAAAGTAGCTGTGTCCATGAAGGACCCTTAGAATCTTGGGGGCCTAAAGACCTTGAGCCTCTTGATAACCTTTGTTTCCTTGTTCCTTCCATGCAGCATCAGGGTGGATGGTTCAGAAGAGAGAAGATAGCTTGGAGGGAAGCCTAATGGCCAGAAGTATAAAACAGAAGAGCAAGAGGAAGGGATACTGAGAAAGTAGCCTCTGCCCCGAAAGTTCAAATTATCTAGTAACATCATAGTTGTTAGCGCTTGTATACACACACCTTATGATGTTGTACCATGGCAAAGTTGTTTAGCAATGTCTTTCTGAGGAAGTGTTCCTCTCATTATGCAACTCATGTTTGATTCCCTACTGTGCAAAATCAAATACATTGGTCAAGCCTAGAGGAATCATGAACATGAATACAATAAGAAAGTAGTCCAACCTGAGATTCATCCCCCTACAAGAGAGTATGGAGTATAATAAGTTCTTTCAAGTAGTGTTTGAAATTATTTTTAAAAATCTCTAGACC
Source organism: Mus musculus (assembly GCF_000001635.26). Lineage (NCBI taxonomy): Eukaryota > Metazoa > Chordata > Mammalia > Rodentia > Muridae > Mus > Mus musculus. Next base: position 66,119,528 of record NC_000077.6, read on the forward strand.
CTTGAAGTCAGTGGAGTGAAGTGACTGTTTCTGAGACCCCAGGGGAAGTTACTATCACCCAGCTGACCTGTGGGTTAAAGTTGACAGAGAGCTGCTTTGTGTTGGGGTCACGATGCAAAAGAGGTAGGGAAAGATTGTACTGTGACTTTTCAGATACCGTCTGACACCAGTCCTCATAAAGTCTTCTCTCATACCTGCAACAACCAGAGACAACAGCCACCTCATAAACAGGTTGTGAACCCCTAGCTTTTGGCCCCACTCTGTAATGAAATAACCTGGAGAAACAGATAGTGTCTGATCCAGCTGGGATGTGCTAGCACTTTTAGGGGCCCACTGATCTTTGAAGGTGGTTGTAGGCATAATGTTATTGTGTACGGTGTAAATCTTACCTTTATATATTATTCAAAGTCTAATTTCTCTATCCCACTATCTGGTTTCCATCTGGACATGGCATTGTAATGCTTATGTTAAGAATCTCTTGTCTCATATTTGTGTAAACAATGTTCTTCACTTATTCTATGCCTTGTCAATAAAAGCTGGAAAAGCCAATAATTAGGCAATAGAAAACATATGCCAGGGCTTCTGCCAGCCAGAGGAGGAGGGAGAGGAAGGAAGAGAGGAGTCACCACAAGGAAGGGGTCCAAAGCGACATTAGCCCAGAGAGCCAGACCATTACAAAAGTGCAAGTATCTCAGTGATCTGGGCTGAGAGGTAGCCATATTATATTAGAGGATAGAATAATGCCTAGTTATTGTGCTTTTAATTTGAAAATAAATCTTGGTCTCTCTGTGTTGTTATTGGGAAGCTAGCCAGGAGAAAGAAAAACAGTCACTGTATTAACTTACTGCATACATTTCTAATAATATACATTCCTTTACAGGTGGTGCCACTGCAATCAGAGAAGAATAGAAAGATTTCAATGATCTTTGGCGGTGGGGATGGAAGCTTTGTCTTACCTCCAGGCACATACAGAAAAAGATATTGATAACTGCTCTCACACTAACCTTTGAGTAGCTCGTGGAATTCATTATTCAGTCATTGCACATTGACTGGGTACATGCCATGTGCTGTGCTGGGAGAATAAATTCATGAATTAATAACCCATGATAAACCCAGCTAGTGGGGAGACCGCAGGAAGACGAGTAGAACACAGTACAGCAAAAATCAGTCTTAGAGAGTTGCCTTGGGTGTCAGGCATCAGATGGCAGGAATAAGGTGATCAAAGAAAGTCTCATGGGAGAGATGATGGAGCAAACCTTGACTCGGTCTCATGGCTGAGCAGAGGCGGTGTGATCAATCCCATTGGAAGCCATGGAGAGGTGTGGAAGTTGGAAACAGCCTGACTGAACTGGGAATAAAGGGTGAATGGTACATTGTAGACTGAAAGGAAGCAAGAACTGGGGAGCAATGGGGACCCCTGAGAGGTTTTCAAATGAGGCTATAGTGACATCATTGGATTTGGCTAGTGTGTGCATCAAGGGATACAAATAAGAAGGGCTGTCAGGAAGCTGCTACAGGTCAGTCCGGAGCAGATGTAGGTTTTTTTTTTTTTTTTTTTTTTTTAAAGAATCCAGTGATGAAGATATGAAAGGGTAAATACATTTAAGATATTTACAGGGTAAAGGGTAGATGTGTGGATCCCTGGCAGGTAGAGGAGCCCAGGAGTCTACTTGTCTAACCCAATGACAAGCAGTATCTGAATTTGAGCTTTTATACCTATACCTTACTCTCTAGAGCCAGGAGAAAGAGCAACAGCAAAAGAAGAAGGCAGAGCCATATTAGAAGAGGTAGCTGTAGACCCAGAACTTCTAAAAGATACACTGGGCTCCAGAGAAGGCACAATTATGAGCCCATGTGAAAATACCATTCTTTCTTATGCTTTCTCTCTAAAAGGATGAAGGACATATTTTGGAACTAAGTTTGCTCCTTGCAGTATAAACTATTGCTTTCTGTTTACTAAGCAGCAACTGCCGATTCTAGGCTTCTCAGAACACCACTCCATCTCACAAGGTTCATAGACCTAGGAAAGTGACACTAGGAACATATTTGTGTCCAGAATACAGCCACATTCTCCCAGAGACTTGTTCTCAAGGCCCTGTAATACTGTACTCACAAGTAGCGGGGCTATACCATACACTACACAATGAGATTTCATAGAGGATATGAAATATGCCCTATGAACAGCAAAAGGCATGGATGTTGGGGTATAGAGGTGAGGGGGTATGGGAATGTGGGGGTAATGGGGACTTGGGGGGGTGGAGTAATCTAAAAGAAGATGCAATCCTAGAAGCTGCTTACTCTTCTAGCAGGGAGAGCAAGTCTTCGTATTTTTGTATCATTCGCTTTCCTTCAGCAGATTGCAAGTACCTATCAATTCACAAGAAAAGGGGAGAAAAAGATATACAATTAGAAAAGGCCAAAATATTACCATCTATCAAGGCTACAGGCTACAGAGAAGGTATTGATAATTGGGGTCCTGAGGCAACAGGATCATGTGTCCCAGGCCTCCCTGGGACAAATACAGGGATCTTGTGCATCTCAAGAAATAAAACAACAATATCAAAAGACAAAGAAACCGGAGATGGAACAGCCTTTTGGGTTAGTTTTCAAAAGGCCTTGAAAGAGATTGCATTCTCCTCCCTGAACATCTTCCACAGGCCACTAGGGGGCAGCCACACTTTCTAAAATTCCGGCAGAACCCCAAAAGGCAAGGGACAGTGTGATGTCTGTTGCTGTGTTTCCACCAACTGCTGTCCTGGCTAAGCCGGTCATATATACACCAGGTAGATGAATTTTCACAAAACATGAATAAAAAGAAAGTTGAGGGACTAAAGAAAAATTCTAGGTGATGTTGTTTTCTGTGTATGAAGAAAAACATCCTTAAAACATTACCTATATGTATATGTGCTTATCACAATGCTTCATATAATAATATATAGGTAATAGATACATGATGACCAGTAGGTAGGTAGATAGACAGGTAGATAGATAGATAGATAGATAGATAGATAGATAGATAGATAGAGACAGACAGACAGACAGACAGACAGACAGACAGACAGACAGAGATCCCCTTTCCCTAGATAGGTACAAACAAAGGGTTTCTAAAATCTAACTAGGAGGACACTTGTTCAGAAACATTGCTATTCTATGACATGTTTGCATGAGGCCTGACCCACCTCTCTCCTTCTAAAATGTGTACACACACACACACACACACACACACACCCCTGCATGCAGAAAGCATCCACAAACACCGTTTTCTCTCACAGGCATGTCAGAGGCTCCTGCCTGGATGCTGAGGACCACAGAAGAGAACAGAGTCGACCCTGCAATACTCTTAGCCAGTGTTCCCCACTGCTTTTGACACTGGCTGCTATCGTAAATAAATGCCCAGTTCCTGGGGAAAACTGGTGAAGTCTCTTTAATTTTCAAATACCTTCACACTAACTGTATGGAGTCTGTTCTTTGTCCTGCTAGCAAAACAAGGCAGCTTATTGCTAAATCCTTAACATCCGTTCTCTCCATATGCCAGCACAGGTCTCTTCATGTGATCCCCAGAGCCGTCCGCAGAACCCTCCTCGCTCCTGCAGAGAAAGCACTGGGTTTCTTTGTTCCCTTTGGTGCTAAATGAGCAGCAGTATCTCAGAGTACTCCGGACCAGGCAGGTGGCTTGTACCTCGTATTCCCGATCTCCCCCACATCCTGCAGGATTTCTATAGACCTCACAATGGCCTCACAAGTCTCAGACTTGGATCTGGAGAGCCTGAGGCAAAGGTGCACACGGTTTACTTCACGAAGTGTCAGGCTACGCTGCCTAGTAGGTCTGAGGGGTCCTCAGACGCAATGCAATGTTGCTTCCATTTCACTTTTTGCTAGAAACCTACAGCATTCTCTCTCTCTCTCTCTTTTTTTTTACATTCTCTTTTTATCATGTTTTTAATTTTATGTGCATGAATGTTTTGCATGTGTACATGCCTGTGCACTGGCGTCAACAGAACCAGACGAGGGCATTGGACCGAGAGCCATCTAGCATATAGTCATGTTCTTTATGGTGAAACCCCAGGGATAAAAATTAGCTGAGGTGGGGACTCCATGCCTGGGTGCTTCTTAGGAGCTGTGCTCCTTGCAGGATGCACTGAAGCCTCTGATACTACCAACCATCAGCTCATTCTACCCACTACTCAGCCAGCCCTATTCCTTCTGTCCTTTAGCTCCCAAGAGCATCCTTTGCTGTCTCTGCTTCTTAAGAACCAGACCTATGACAGCCATGCAGTTCCTATGCCTGGAAGCAACCTTGACTCCTTCTTGCATGTCTTCTGTATTTGGCTCTAAGGCAGTGACTCTCTATCTTCCTAATGCTGTGACCCTTTAATATAGGTCCTCCTGTTGTGGTGATCCCCACACACCCCAAACCATAAAAATATTTTCATGTTTCCTACTTCATTATTGTAATTTTATTGTTGTTATGAATCATAATGTAAATATTTGATATGCAGGATATCTGCTACGTAGGATAACTGATATGCAATTCCTGTAAAAGGGTCATCTAACCTCCCCACCAAGGGTCCTTATTGCTTTACAGGGGGCATGTCTGTGAGGTGTGGGTCCTCAGCCCTACTCCTGGTCAAATTCTCTATGTCTAGGAAGTATTGAAAGGAACTGTAACTGGAAGCTCTCTCAGTTATTTCTTGGCTGTCTCTGGGACAGGGGGATGGGACTCACTTCCCTTCTTTCTCCCTGGTTTCTCCATATGCAACGTGGAAAGCTTACCCAGAACAGAGAAGAGATCAGCTCCTCTCCAATTTCAACTGCTCATGTTGAGACTTCATGTCTGACTCATGACCCAGGAGTGAGGTAGTGACTGAACCCTACAGTCGCCTCTGTCTCACATCTTGAAAGACATTTAATCTTGCTACCTGAGCCCAGGGTCTCTGTGGACATTCCCGACTCTAAGGAAAGCTGCAATGCCAACAGTCAGCTTCCAAATCCTTTGCCTTTGTTGTACTCGCCAATGCCAAGGGCTTTGAACAGGATCGAGGGATCCTACAAAGAGGGATCAGAGGAAGGCTGCCTGCCCCCGGGCAGGAAGCATCCCAAGCCAATGTTTCCTCTCATGCACTGCTAGCAGCCGGGAGTCCTCTAAGACGCTCAGCTTCTAGGACCAGTCACGAAGCAGGCTCATATTTCCCCACCAAGCCAGAGACACAGAGTCCCAGCACAGATTTAGACTTGACTGGGGAGGCCAAGAAGCTACATTTCCAACACAATCTTCACAGCACATTTGAGAAGCAGTCATTATTTCCCAACTGCCTCAGGGATGTAAAGAATTCTTTTCCCAAGAAGTAATGTTGAGGGCCTCCATAGAATGTGAGGCCCCTGATTAGTTGTCCTCTGGAAATCATCTATGGGGCTAAGCTTAAGTTAACCCCAAAGGACCCATATCTCAGCCCACATATATGACTGGGGTGACAGAGCCTACAGAGGGGTTGAACATAAAACAACAGGCAGATCGTGTGTGTGTGTGTGTGTGTGTGTGTGTGTGTGTGTGTGTCTTAGGTGCCTCTCAAGAATCAGATACTCACAGATGTGGTATGTTTTTGAAGTTGCCAAAGGGACCCTTGACGCGCTGCCTCAGTTCCTGTGCCCAGCAGATGCCGCCAGCCATAGTGGGCATGTTCTTGTGCACGGGGGAGAATCCTGGAGACATGAACAACTATCCTGAGGCAAGGGGTGGAGCCCCCAGCTCCCTCCACCTCAGGAGAGCCTTCTCTAGTTAACCCCACATTGCTATATCTATTTCCAGACAGAAGTCAAATGCTCTGCTAAAGAGACCTTTGGGAGAATACAACAGCTCAGAGAACACGGGTGCTCCGCCCAGTCCTCCTGATTGAATTGGTCTAGCGGCTGGTCATAATTATTTTTTAGGACACCTCAAGAGAGTTTTACATGAGCATTGAGGGTCGAGGCAGCAGTCTTAAACAGATAATTTCATCTCTCTGGGACTCACTTTTCTCATTAAAAAAAAACTGGGGTGGCATCTCCCTTGCTTAATAACAGCCAAAGGTTTCTTCGAGAATTCTGTCAGGTCATAAATGGACAAGCCATGTGAATAATGAATTATCCCAGCAGCCTGCGTATTATGATCTTAGTCCACATACTGACTTTACTTCTGTATAAACAGTTAACACAATTTAGCAAAGGTGAGATTTCATCTACAATCAAAACCATCCAGCTTCTCTGGTAAAATTAGAATTGTCCACTCTCTACTGGCATTTCTAACTCTCAGTCGGAGCTGAGAGGGGACAGTCCCTTTACCTCATCATGAGCTCCATTGCAGAGGTGTGACAGCTCCAGATTTTATTAGCTGTACACTCTATCTTACACATTTGAAAGTGGAACATGAGTTTGTTTCTGGCATGTTTCTCATTATACGCATGGCATGTGTGTGGGGATCTGGGTGAAAGGTCAAAGAATCAACATTGAGAAGTGATTGGTTTCAGCATGAGAGCCAGACCCTACCGAAGATGCAAAGAATGGCCACCAAAGGACTGTGGCAAACAGCTCCAAGGCTGGGTAGATGGAGGAGATGGTGCTGAGCCACACACAGATGCCAAGTGATGCCAAGGGATGCCAACTGTCCCTTATCAGCTTCCTACTAGTTTCTCCCTCCAGAGGCATAGTGGCTATGGCAGTGCAAGGGACAGGGAACTTCTTTTGGGGGCTTGTAAAATGTACACTGAGTTATGATGGCAATTAACTGGTGTGGCCACAGATCCATCAACTCACCCATCATGCCAAAGCCACAGCTGACCCCTGGTGGTCAAGATTTCACTGGTCTAGGTCACCCTGGCAATCTCAGCCTCCCACACTGGGAAATGAAATGCACAGTTCAGTGAACTCTACAATCACCCAAGATGATCTGGAATTTCCACCAAATGAACTATGCTGGTGGCTCTCAGAGGACATTGTAGATCCATGTGTGAACAGTTGAATACAAGATGAGTGAGTGCCTATTACCCATCCCAGTCACAGAGCACACCCTGCCCATCCCCCTGGCAACCACCCTACCATGCTCTGCCTCCTTCTGGATGTGCTGACTGTAGATGACCCTCACAGCATCCAGTTCTGTGCTGAACATTCGGATGAGGGCCAGGTATTTTTGTGATACATCCTGTGCTACCAGGGGTCTTTTGATGAGGGTTCCTGTGATGTCCAGTAGCTGTAGAGAGGGAAGATGATAAAGATAGGCACTTTACCTTTCCAAGACAGCAAAAATTCTGCTTCCTGTTTGACCTTCTTCTTCTCCTCCTTCTTATGTCTGAGTACATGAGGGATACACATATTTTATGGTGGGACTGTAGCTGTCCCACCAGCATGTGGATATCTGGAACCTTCCTCCTCTCCTTTCTTGGTTTCTTAGTTGTTTGGGGGAAGGGTAGGAATAGTGTTTTTGTAAAGGAAGTTCTCACTGTGTGGATCAGGCTTGGCCTGGGACTCATGATCCTCCTGCCTTAGCATCCTCAGTTTTAGGATTGCTACCCCTCTGTTTCACTACACCTAGTCTTTCTTTTGTCCTGCCGGGTATCTATCACATGTTCTTCTGTTGCAAGGATCTAAATTAAAGGAAAACCAAGAACACCAGCAAGGTATACTGAACTACACACAGAAGATAGGACACAGGAGAGAGGCGGTGATGGAAAGAGACAGAAGAAGAAAGTTTCAGGAATCAGCTGCCATATCAGTCAGACATGGCAATTTGAGGTATTTTTCTGTATAGTAAAACCAGGGCCAGGTGTCTCCTAAATCAACAGAAAATAGAAATGGTTTAATGATACCTGGGTTGGGATTTTTCAACTGTGATGCTGCCTGAGGCTAAGCCACATAGGAATTCGGCTGTTTTGGTATATGTGCTAGTCTTCCTAAACCCGAATCAATTAAATAAACAATTAAAACTGTGGTTGGCAACCTTCCTAATCCTATGACCCTTTAATACAGCTTCTCATGTGGTGACCCCAACTATAAAATCATTTGCATTGCTACTTCATAGTTGTAATTTTGCTACTGGGATTTGTTGTAATGTAAATATTTTTGGAAAGAGAGGCTTGTTGCCAAGGGGTTGGGGCCCACAGTTTGAGAACCATTGAATTATACTTTCTCATCTCTACTTCATACTTCAAGTCAGAGGGTCACTCAGCAGTGCACAGCCAAACTTGGTGCATGGCTTTGCTTCATGGGACACTTTTCAAATGAGATTTTTGAGAGAGAGAGAGAGGGAGAGGGAGAGAGAGAGAGAGAGAGAGAGAGAGAGAGAGAGAGAGAGAGAGAGAGAGAGAGAGAGAGAGAGAGAGAGAGAGAGGAAGGAATAAAAGAGAGAGAAAGAAAGAAAGAAAGAAAGAAAGAAAGAAAGAAAGAAAGAAAGAAAGAAAGAAAGGAAGAAAGAGAGTGGGGTAACTAAGAAAATATATGCTCTCAGTTGAAAATATTTATTCTCTTGAGTCTTTGCAGAAAATAAAAGCTGCCATGTCTTGCTTTAAGTCAATGAAAATGAAATAGAGATACAATGTTAAGTTCATATCCACAAATCCTAACACTGGAGCAAAATTGGCCCTTGTGTCCAAGACCCCAAAATGTTACCAGCTCATTTTCCACCAAGCCATTCCCTCATTACTCTTTAGCAGTAACCTTTAAATCCTACAGAAGGGGAGAGAGGGCAAATGTCAGGATCTGGTTAGCTTTGTTCAGAATCTCAGGTTGTTCTAAAAAGTCCTGGGTTTCCAAGCCATGCCATGGGTAATAGCTGAGCACAGAGACGATGCAATGGGGGTGAGGCAGATCCTACATCAGCTGTCTCTGCGGACAGATATCTTTAAGTCTCTCCCCAATGACTCCAGGTGCACTCTGAGCCTATATAAAGGTGCTGGCCCTTTTCTAAGGAAGTCTGTAGGGGCAGCCTTTTCTCTATAAGCAGATACAGAACAGAAAGTAGTAGATCTTGTGTGTGTGTGTGTGTGTGTGTGTGTGTGTGTGTGTGTGTGTGTGTGTGTATACAGGCCAGAGGATCAACTCAAGTGTCCTTCCCCCAAGTACCATCTACCATTGTTATTTTAAACAAGATCTCTCATTGGCTTAGAACTCAACAAGTAGGCCAGGTTGGCCAGCTACAAATATTCACTTGACTATATTTTCAGCACTGTGAAAGCAAGTCTGATTTCCTTTTAAAAATTTGATCTCTGGGAACTGAACTCAGGTCCCTGTGTTTGCAAAATAAATATTTTTCTAACTGAGCTATCTTCAGCCTGAGAAAGCCGCTCCCCTTTGACGACTGCATAAGAGAGCAACTGTGTTCTGTGCATTCTCTGCTGTTAGGGACTCAAGCCTCCTGTTAAGAATATGCAGACAAGGTGGCTGATAAATCACTGTGGCCCTCTTGCAGCACCGACTTGAGGACTTGGACTTGCACATCCCCTGACCATGACTTCCCAGCTACATATAATGTTAGATGATTATGGAGTGGTAACAGGAGTTAAGTGATCTCTCTGGCCAGCTCCCCAAATCCTAACAATTACTTATTTGTATTAATTTATATCCACTGGAACATTTGCACTGGGTGAAGAAGAGGGGAAGGTGTTAATTTTTCTATTTGTGAGATGACCAAAAGAGAGACATAGATTGGGCAGGAGGGACTGGCTGGCTGTGGTTTCCCTAGCAGTTTCCAAGAGCTGTTAAGAAGAGTTAGGGCTCGATAAGGGATATGCTTTTATGAAAACACTTTGAGAGTCTGGCCGCAAACAGAGATGTTTGGGACCAGGGCCAAGGCTATGAAGGGTTCATTGCTCTTTTGTCTAGAATCCTTGCTCCATGTTTTCAAGAACTGAACATTCTAAAACCTGTAGATAAGAGATATGCTCCTTGAATAAATATAGATGTTCATTATGGGAGGATCCAAAGAACGTCAGAAAGGCCCTAAACAACTTCCCTGTAGAAGAACTTCTGAAGGCACGCCTAGACACAAAGCCCATGTACCTCTAGACACATGCAACAGTGTCATAGGCAGAGTAAGGGACAAGCACAGTGTGTCACATGAACAAGTCTCAGAATAGCAGGTGCAGAGAAATTCCGAGATTGAAGTGAGTCATGTCAGTTAATGGTATATAGGGTTATTCTATGGACAGCCGTAAACCATTCATGATGTATAAAGAAGGATTGCTGAAATGCTTATTAAATACCCACCCCCCCCCACACACACACAGGACAGTAAATGGAATATGGCACACTTGGGTTATTTAATATTCAAGAAAAGCATAGATTTGCCCAACCAAAGTTTATGCCTCTTTGACAATTGTTCTATACATCATTTAGTCTCTGTTTGGACATTTTTAATAACTAGAAATTTAACTGCTTAAGAAAGTTCATTTTGAACAACATAGATGAAAACATCTCTTCTCTTCTGAACCAAAATGGCCCCCTCCCTGTGACTGTCTCCTAAAACAAGTCCTGAAGGCATCAGGCCTCTGCACAGTTCATTGGAGACCGCTCCCACCCTACTGAATCCCACATCTTACATCAGCATCCCAATTGTGTAGCCACTTATGCTCTCACCATCCTAAACCATCTCTCTACTCTTCTTACCGCCTGATATAGGGCAAACAGGACCAGGGCCAGAGTTATTCCACCTGCCAGTGCCTGAATCCTGCAAACCCCTTCTTCATAGAAGCTGTGCTCAAGGCTAAGTCAACCTAGCCTTAGTAGTTAAGCAGCCTTAATACTTCTGAGCTGTGGTTTCAAGACAGTCACCATACAGCACCTTTTTACTCTTAATGGTGACCCTCATGGAATCTAAAAGGAGCACTGACCTTTTCAAGGCATTTTAAAAACTTTTAAGAAAGCATAAATGATCTGCCTGAGAAGCACAATTATATATGCTCATTGCCCCTCCCCTCGGGTTTGCCGGAAGGAATTAGAAGGGCACACTTACTATCCTCTGATGCAAGATGAGGACACATGGGTGAGACTTCTGCTTCATTTGCACTAACCTTAAAGGCATGTTCCACATCAGGTGCATCATCAAAAGCTTGAATTAAGATAGTCCCCAGTCTCCGGTCAAGATCTTCCACTCTTTTGTTAAACTCACAGACATCATTTTCAAATTCCTGAGGAGACATCGCATGGACGTAAGAAAACCTTGTTTTTCTGCAACCCAATCTCAGCAGAGCCTTGACTGCTAACCTTTGTGCTGAAATCAGTTATACCAAAGATTTATTTAATTCACTAAACGTCACTGCATGTCCTAGTTTGCTCCTTTGTTGCTGTGATAAAACACTGAACAAAACCAACTTGGGGAAGAGAGGGTTTATTTGATTTACACATCCACATGACAGTCCATCATGAAAGGAAATTGGAGCAGGAACTTCAAGCAGAAACCTGGAGGCAGAGACTGAGGGAGAAGCCATGAAGGAAAGCAGTGTATTGGCTTGGTTTTTTTTGGCTTGCTTAGCTGTATAATACAGACAAGACCTTCTTGCTTAGGGCTGGTAGTGCCCACAGTGGGCTGGGCCCTCCTGCACCACCCAATCAAGAAAATGCCCCCAGAGACCTGTTCAGAGGCCAGTGTAATGGAGGCAATTCTCCAACTGAGTTTTCTTCTTCCTAGGAATGAATGTCTAGGTATGCTTGTCAAGTTGACAGAACCTAACTAGAACACCCTGGGAGCATGATGCTCTGGCCACAATGGTACAGTTGAATGAAACATAAAGCTGGCATCTACCAACCTTACTTACTGTGCTCCTTTCTCTCCATTTCTGAGCCCCTTTCTATTCTGCCCAGTGTCAGCTCATATTACCCTACAGATTATTGAAGCAGCAGCAGCCCCAGGGTCAACATCTTCTCTTCCTCCCCCAATTCGAAATGCAGCTCTTTGCCAGAGTCTCCAAATTAATGTAGTCTTTAGAAGGAAAGCAAACTAATTAAAATAATACTATTCCTTCCAAATACACCTTAATTGGCTAAGACGGCAATTAGCCATTGTTCTTAAGTTTCTTAATTTAGCAAATAAAAACACAGGGTACACAGTTAAATCCGAGCTGCAGACAAACAGTTATATTTTAGAAAATACAAGTGTCTCTTAATTATTGTTCTTTATCTGGCAAACCTAAGCATGCCTCACCTCTTAGGATGTAGCAGATTTCAAGAAAACTTTGATGGCTCAATGCTCTAATTTATACAAATACTATTTGTTATTATTGTTGTTTTACAGGAGTAATGCGTGATCTTACTTTATATTTTAGAGATTTAGCTCTTTTTATTTATGTATGAGAAACTGTCTGTGTGGTGTGCATGTGAATGCAGGCACATGCAAAGGCCAGAAGAAGGTGTCAGATCTTGGAATGGAAGTTCCAAGAGGTGGTAAACTGCCCAGTGTGGGCACTGGGAACTGAACTCAGGTTTTGTGTAACAACCATCACTTCAGCCCCCGTGTTTGTATCTTTAAAAAAAAAACAAAGAAAAGTAGGAAAATATAGAACATTTATACCTTTTTTTAAAGCTATATTGGCATTGTGGTATTATGACATGCTTTCATATATGTATTCCATGTGTGTATACACACATATATATGGAATATATCAATGTATATATGTGTGTGTATATAATATATGTATATATTATATATGTGAATATAAATAGATATATAATAAATAGGGTATATGAGATTTTATACAGTTGTAAACCCATCATATATATATATATATATATATATATATATATATATATATATATATATACATATACATTCTCTTTTGTAATCTATCTTCTTCTTTCTTTTATACTTCCAGCTAATAGACTTTGATTAAGTCCTGTCCCCCTGGATCTGGCCAATAACGATCCCTAGAGGCTGAATGTGCTAATAATGAACTCCTGCCCTAATTTCTGCTTTTCCTCCTAGATTATAATTTCTTCTTATGTAATCCTGCCCTTTTTGGGGGGAGGGATTCCCTTTCCCCATCATATCAAGTTCTTTCTTTTCCTCTGGCACTTGACTTTGGGGGAACATAGGTGAAGCCTGGACTCTGTGCCCCATCTTTAGAAAGTTCTTCCTTATCTTTGCTTATCTTGAATGGTCTTCCTCTATCTAATCCTGAACCACCAATAAAATTCTATCAATATGCTTGGTCTCTGTTCGGCAGTCTGTTCTTGAAGCTTGGAGTTTCTTTGCAGCCTTATTGAATATAATTGGTAAAACCATGTGTTTAAGCTTTACAGTGATGTTTTGATACCTGTACAACACTGTGGAATGATCAACACAATGGACTTACCATGAGTGGTAGGCTTAACATGAGTTTTTATTTAAAATCTATGATAACTTATCACCTCATATAACTAAAAGTTGTGTGTGTGTGTGTGTGAGAGAGAGAGAGAGAGAGAGAGAGAGAGAGAGAGAGAGAGAGAGAGAACTATCCCATCAACAGACTTCAGATGCACAATATAGTGTTATTAACTATGATCACCACATTGTACATTACACCTGTAGAAACCACTCACCCTACATCAAGAAACACTTTGTTCTCATTGACCAACTCCTCCCATTTCCCTCTCACTTCTCCAATGGTAAGGTCTATTCTAGTTAGCTCTGCATACCTGACAATTTGACTATCTTAGATCCCAGCTTTAAGTGAGGTTACAAAGTACCTTTGCAAATAGTCTACTTTGCTCAGTTTAAACCTTTGAAACCTTAAAGTAGCCACTACTTCCTTTGCCAATAACCATAGATAGCATTAGTTTAGAACAGTCAATGGCTGGGTCCTTCTGATTTATCTACCTGTATATAGAATAATTAGGATCTTTCTAATGACACAGAAACAACAATTTCTCCTGACAACAATAAAAAATAGCAGAGCCACTAGGACCACAGAGCCATATGGGCTTCTTAAGAAAAACAACAAAGCTTTTAAATGTTTGAGGGCTGCAGCTAGAGGCAGCTGAAGAAGGATCCAGATTTGTGATTTAGCCCCTCCAAATCCTACCGTGCCCTTGGGGTCCAAACAGTCATAGGAGCAGTCCAAGAAGACCTTGTACATCTCCTCAAATTCCTCATGCATGCGTTGGACTTTCTGACTCAGGGAGTTTCCTCTGAGGCCACTGAACTCAAGCTTTTCCAGATTGTTGAGATCCAAGGCTGTCTTCAGAAGATCCTATCACGACAGTTCACAGAACCATTGAAGGAGTCATCACTACCGTCCCCCTCCCCTCCAGATGGAGGAGACTGAAATTATAAGTGTTATGGCTCCTTAGGAAAGTGCAATGTCTGGTTAGGTTATTGTTAGAATGGGTTGTTTAAACTCCGTAACAAACTGAAGGAACAAGACAGAGTGGATTCACACAAGCCAGAATAAAGAAATAAATCATGAAATGTATGCTTCAGCATCTCTGTTCTACTACAAATTACAAAAGATCATCATAACTTGTATGTTTTGAGTGGATTTTTATTCAAAGTGTCAATGTCAAGCTAGACGTGGTGATGCCTGTACTTCAGGCACTGAGGAGACAGAGGCAGGAGGATCAAGGCCAGGCTGTTTGTAATAGTGAATTCAAGGCCTCATGTGTGAGACTATAGAGGTAAAAAGTTACCCCGAAACAGCCCAGATGACCAGTTCAGAAGGTGGCTCTAGCCTTCTTGCAACCCTCTTTATCATATAAGACCCCCATCCCAACACACGTGTAAGTTTTCTTGGCACACCAAACCACATTGCCATCTCAGTGACGGAAGGCAAATACTTACCATCTCTTTCCTGGGTTTCTTCATCTGGTGCAGGGTAGTGGTAACACTTGACACTGTGGTGGAAACTAGCTTGAATTGGTGTAGGCATAGGACTGAAGTGGCTTCCAGGACACCATATGTATTACTGTCATCATTGACATGCCACATCCCAGCTGTGCTCAGAATTAAGTCGCAGATGGATGAGACAGCTCCAAAGCCTTGGGGTGGAGTCCCTCCCAAGCCTATGGAAGCCATGTCATGTCTAATAGTAGGGATGTCTTCTGAGTATGCTGAATAGGGAAGACTGAATTCATCCCTTGTGAAGACACACCTAAAAATCACAAAACCTCCAAACCAAGATCCAAGATGTGTTTGCTGTCAGAGCTCTCAGTCTATATACATGTTACACATACACATTCCCCCACACACATACACAATACACACACACACACACACACACACACACACACACACACACACAGATTATAACTGTTATTTTGGAAACAGTTGATAAGGAGTCTTGAGAAGATCCTTTGACGTCAAGAAGTTGGAATGGCGAAAGCAAATACCTGATCTGTGAGACATCAGGTCCTGTCTCTACCCCAGAACATCCCATGGCCAGTGGTCACCGCCACTACTGACACCAAGTCCAAAAGGAGTGACAGAGACACAGCAGTGAGGAGGAGCCACAAACTCCTTAGACTGCCAGAAAGTCACCCACACAGCCTCTGGCAACCACTCAGAAGTCTGTTCATTCAGCCACGCTGAGGCATAATCAACAGAAAAGCAGGGAGAGCAGAGACAGCAGCAAGAAAGAGACAGAATCATCAGGATCAGAGCTCTTGCTTCCGTGTGTGTGTGTGTGTGTGTGTGTGTGTGTGTGTGCTCGTACGTGTGTGAATCACTACTCTAAAATATTAGGATTTATGTTAGAGAGAGCACACCTCTCTAGCAGAGTGAAACCTCCAGTTCTATCTTCAGTATTAGAGAAGTGGAGAAAGGCTGAGAAGGAAGGAAGAGAAGGAGGGAATGAAAATACTAGAAGGAAACACAGAAACACTTCAAGGCATCAGTATAGGCCATGGCTTTTTGGACAAAACCTCCAAGGCAGAGGACACAGAAGTGAGAACAGATCAGTAGCAGAGAGTAACAGAAGAGATTGCAGGACTTCTGCACAGCAAAGGAAGCAATCTACAGAGTGAGGAGACACGGCAAGGAGTCAGCTGCGGACCCACAAAGTATTTACATGTGATTCCCCTGATGGAAAATTAATACCCAGAGTATATAAGGAACTTGATAACTAAAAGCCAAATAATCCAATTATAAATTGGATAAAGAACATGAATTAGACACTTCTGAAAGAACGAAATTGTATGAAAAATGAAGCGAGGGTTAGACTCAGTGTTGGCTAAAGAGGTTACACATGGTGCAGTAGAATTAAAAATGATATCTTTTGCGTGCTGAAAGAATCCACCTGTCATACCAGAACACATTAGGAAGATAGTTATACTATGTGCAGCTTTTGATAAGTGAATGTTCACACTGTAATTGTTTTATTTGTGTAGTCTCTAACGCATTTACCTGAATGAGAGGAGAGAGTCTGAATCATGGAAGAACACAGAAAGGCATCTGTGTGTTGACAATGTTTTATTCTTGGTCTGTGGTGGTTGTGCGGGTGGGGTAGTTTGTGTGATCATTATTCATTAAAAGTTTGTATTTACATTTTGTTTATAAGTAAAGAAAATCATGAGGCTTTCAAATTCATAAAAAACATTTAACTTTACCAGCTGTTAAGGAAACTTAACTTAAAATCACAATGAGATAGCTAACCACAGTTAGGATGGCTGGATTCTAAAAGACACAAGCTAACAAATATAAAGAGTTTAATAAGCCAACAAGAGAGAACAGTATGGAGGGTCAACTGATCAACTGGAGATGGATCTACCATAGGACAACCCCCACCCATTCCCTTCCACATAAGTATCTGAAGGAAACGATTTTAGCATATTAAAGAGGCACCAGCATTGCCCATACTTGTTGCTGCACTATTCATAATTGGTAAAATATGGAATCACCTTCATGTCCATCAGCTGGTGAATAAGCGAAATTCGTTATAAATAAATAGTGACATGCTAGTATATGTGCCAAAGTATATAGAACTGTAGGACATATATGAGGTGAAATGTCAGATGCAGGAAGACAAATAAGTCATGTTCTGTCATATGTGGATGCTTAAAACAATGCAACCCAACAGTGCAGTGGTGACTCCTAGAGATAAAGAAGGTCACGGCAAAGGTGGGGGTGGAGGCTTCATAATTGGGACACAAACACAATCAGATGGGAGTAAGGTCTAGTACTCCCACATAATGGTGGAGACTGGAATTTCATCATAACACATCTGATAAAGAATAGAAAGGATGAACTCTAAGGAGGAATGAAGTATCTACACTTTGGTCTTCCTTCTTCTTGATTTTCTTGTGTTTTGCAAATTGTATCTTGGGTATTCTAAGTGTCTGGGCTAATATTCATTTATCAGTGAATGCATAGCAAGTGACTTCTTTTGTGATTGGGTTACCTCACTCAGGATGATATCCTCCAGGTACATCCATTTGCCCAAGAATTTCATAAATTCATTGTTTTTAATAGCTGAGTAGTACGTCATTGTATAAATGTACCACATTTTCTGTATCCATTCCTCTGTTGAGGGACATTTGGGTTCTTTCCAGCTTCTGGCTATTATAAATGAGGCTTCTATGAACATGGTGGAGCATGTGTCCTTATTACCAGTTGGAACATAATACCCATGGAAGGAGTTACAGAGACAAAGTTTGGAGCTAAGACAAAATGATGGACCATCCACAGACTACCCCACCTGGGGATCCATCCCATAATCAGCCACCAAACACACACTATGGCATATGCCAGCATGATTTTGCTGACATGACCCCGGTATAGCTGTCTCTTGTGAGGCTATGTCAGTGCCTGGCAAATACAGAAGTGGATGCTCACAGTCATCTATTGGATGCTACACAGGGCCCCCAATGGAGGAGCTAGAGAAAGTACACAAGGAGCTTAAGGGGTCTGCAACCCTATAGGTGGAACAACAATATGAACTAACCAGTACCCCCAGAGCTCATGTCTCTAGCTGCATATGTAGCAGAAGATGGCCTATTTGGCCATCATTGGGAAGAGAGGCCCCTTGGTCTTGCAAACTTTATATGCCCCAGTACAGGGGAATGCCAGGGCCAAGAAGTGGGAGTGGGTGGGTAGGGGAACAGGTCAGGGGGAGGGAATAGGGGACTTTCAGGATAGCATTTGAAATGTAAATGAAGAAAATATCTAGTAAAAAATTGAAGGAAAAAAAAAAAAAGAAAGAAAAGAAAGGAAGAACTCAAAGGCTCCACAGAGTAATGGGAACGTGAAATGCTGATCATCCTAACTTGATAACATGTATTGCATAAAGCATTGAAATATCACAGTGTACTCCATAACATTTCCAGTGCTTACATGTTTACGGACATGCTAACTACTCTGGTTTGACCACCATGCTTATAGACACACGACACATGATCACTAAACGTGCACAATTCAAATAATCATAAGATACTGGCTGGGAATCCTAACACATGTACAACCCTACTACTAGAGAGGCTGAGATAGGAGAACCATGATTTCTAGGCCAGCCTGGGCTACATAGAGAGACTTTGACTCAAAGAAACAACACTATTCAACTTTATATGTTTAGAAGAAAAGAAATGGATCCTATGGAAATGAAAATGACTCCATGGTAATTCATATCTCTTACTAGCTGCTTCATTTTACAGGAGGAAAATATTTGTGCCTTGGAATATTTCCCCAGTAGTCATTCTTCACAATTGTGTGGATGTCGATTTCAATTTGTTGAGAAATCCTCTCTAGCCATTTTAAGAAGACAGATGCATCTTGATATATTTGGTTATAGCAGAAAATGAGATGATAATTTCATTTTACTTTTTTATTCCTCAAGAAGCCTTGATGCATGTTCCTAGGTTGGGGGGGCATTCTATTGATAATCTAAGCAGTAGATCACGGAATCAGAGTGGTAGTTAATTACTGTATTTTCAGAGAAAGTTTAGTTTGTGACTTTCTCCAAAGTTCTTTCTTTGTCTTAAAACACCAAACCCCACACTATTGCTGATGCCATGAAGCGCTTGCTGACAGGAACCTGGTATGGCTGTTGCCTGAGAGGTTCTATCAGCACCTGACCAATACAGATTCAGATATTCACAGCCAACCATTGGACTGAGCCTGGGGACCCCAGTGGATGAGCCAGGGGAAGGACTGAAGAATCTGAAGGGGCAACCCCATAAAAGAACAATATCAACTAACTGGACCACTCAGAATTCCCAGAGACTAAACCACCAACCAAAGAATATACATGGAGGGAGTCATGGCTCCAGATACGTATGTAGCAGAGGATGGCCCTATCTGACATCAATGGGAAATGAGGCTCTTGGTTCTGTGGAGGCTGGATGCCCAGTGTAGGGGGATGCTAGAGTGGTAAGGTGGGAGTTTGTGAGTGGGTGGAGGAGCATCCTTATAGAGGAAAAGGGGAGGGGATAGAAGGGGGATAGGATGGGGGTTTTGTGGAGTGTTAACCATAAAGGGTGATATCATTTGAAATGTAAATGAATAAAATGATTTTTTTTAAAAAGGCCACATTTTCACTGCAGGAACTAGAGACACTACAACAGGCTATCCTGCCAGTTTCTGCTGCCCTCACTGTCACCTATAGAGAACACTGCTTCCCTAAAGTCAGATGTAACCTCCCCCTGGGGTATCTTGTTATTAGAAAATGATAGATATTTATGTTTTATCTAACTTAAACATATAGTGGATGAAGCATTTATTTGGGGCTCATGGGGAAGATTGGGGGGCTTTCCTTCAACTCCTATCAAAAGGGCTGGCTCCCCCTTTCCACCCCTCAACACCACCCCTCTCCTTTCTTTGTTTGAGCTTCTTTTCTGAGATCTTACTGTACTCAGGCATGATAATATTTAACATTATATTGTGTTAATTTCTACCCATCTTTCCCAGGAGTTTACAAATATTCCAAAGGTCTCCCAGATTCCCCTGTGCCTGAGAGAACCCTCAGAGCTGAATCAATATTTGGTGAATGAAGTCATGTTCTTTCTGCTTTGACTTAGCTACCGCACATGCAGCAGAAGGTGACAAAGGGACAGAAAACCTAGCGAGCAGGACTGCTGAGCAGAGAGTGAGAATGTGGAAAGCTAAGGCAGGACAGCCTGCTGTTGAAAGGGTCTTTGACACGTGCAAAGTAGATACTTTTGCAGTCCTACTCTGAGGAAAGAGGCAAATGACTGAATGAGCACAGGAACAGACCATGTAGGTTGAAGTTAGTTAACTGCTGATGTGTAATCATTTTAATCTACAAAAAGTGAGCAATTCCTGGGAAGCCAACAAATAAAGCACATAGCTTTCAGACAGTCCAAACAGACTGGGCTGCCTAGGCAGGCAGTGAGCTCTTTATCCCTGGGAAGATTCTGTTGCAATCCGCAGTGGATTGTGCTGTAGACAAGATCTCTGTAGCTGCAGACACAGACTTTGTACATAAACCACAACACATCTTGGTTTCTTAATTTACACATAGGCTCTTTTTACAGCCCGTTTAAAAGTCCTCGGTGACAGATAAAAGGCAAACTTAAACCAATAGGGTTAAATATTTTTTAAATGTCAATGGTTATTAATCCTTGTAGTAAAACCATGAAATGCAGTGTGCTGTGTACAGGATGTGCATAGGAGCCTTGGAGCTAGGATGCACGTCATAGAAGAGCTGTGACACTCATGCTCATACAACCCTGGTCCTGCTCTTTGCTGGCTTTGTAGCTTGGAGCAAGACACTGAGATTCTAAGGTTCATTTGCCTAATCTTTAGATGGAAACAGTGATATTTAACATACAGTGGGATTAGGGACAGTGATATTTAACATATCATGTGGTTCTGCAGAAGTGGCCAATGTAGGATGTCAGTAAAGTCTCAGCATTATAAATAATTGTGAGCATCCCAATGCATCCTGATGTCATTAGATACTGGATCAGTAAAGCTCTCGGAGACGCTGCCACTCTTTTGTAGGCAGGTATCACAAAGCGCCTGGGGTCTCAGAAGGCTTACTGGGTTGACTGGGACCTATTGTTATGAAAAATGATGCAACATTTAATAGTGGTAGCAGGTGGAGAGATGGGGTTCAATTTGTGCTCTGGCCCATGAGATGGGGAATCAAAACCAGAGGTAGTGGCAAGCTTCACCAACGGCTACTCTATTCCCGAAGGAGAGGTCACGCCGCCCGTCTTGAAAGAAATGTCTTCGGAATTCATTAAGGGAGAGCACAAAGCAGATACTCACAGATGAAAATCTCTAAAGGTCATTTGAAAAAAGGACGGGTTTTCTTTACCTTTCGACTGCCACCGACCTTATGCAGCTAATGGTCTCACACGTGACCATGTGTTCAAGCTGGGCTGAAAAGGAAGCCAGCCCAATTAGGCCAGGAATGAAAAGAGGATGGGCAGAGTGGCTGGAGATGGCAGAGGGACCACAAGGAAATGTGGTGTGTATCAGGTCAGCTTATTACCTCTCTCCCTGCTAATCACTCTGCATAAAGCCCCAGCAGGGAATCATTTTGTCTCCAAGTGAATCACAGCAATTTTATAATGAAAGAAATGAGGGCTCTCTCTAAGCGGCTCCCCACACCATTCGCAGGGAAGAGGCTGCAGGCAGAAACATAAACAAGGACGTTCAGATCCCACAATATTGTGGTAAAATAAGTGAACTGCAAGCATGCGTGTGTGCTTGTGCTGGAGTATGTTGCTCGGGAGTAGGAGGAGCCAAGGAACCCAGAGGCATGAAGAGATGATGGTTTTCTTCAGTTCCTTGGCTTCAAAACTGCAAAGATCTTGCGTACTTTGGATGTACCCCTAGGTCAATGGTTCTTCATGCATGGTTGCAACCCTTTTGGGGGTCAAATGAGCCTTTCATAGGGTTTGTCTAAGACCATCAGAAAACACAGTTATCTGCAGAGTTATGATTCACAACAGTAGCAACATTGCAGTTATGAAGTAGCAATAAAAATAATGTTATGGTTTGGGGTCAGCACAGCATAAGGAGCTGTCGTAAAGGGTCACCGTGTTAGGAAGGCTAACCACTGCCTTATGTGAAGCCATAAAGTCCAATAAAGCCCTTCCTCGGAAAGGAATCTAGAACTATGTGGGCAACTACTTAACTAAAAAGATCTAGAAACGATACCATTAAAAGCAGGGTATTCAAAATAGAAAACAGCAGAAATAACACCACAAAGCCAGTTTTAGCCAAATACGAAGGCAAGGAGGGAAGGAAGGATGGAGAGCAGGAGGAAAAGGAAGGGGAAGGGAGTGAGGGAAGGAGACATTTATGGCACCCTGGAACATATAGAAGTTTAGAGAGAAGATTACATTCTCCTGCAAACAAATCCAAGTTCAGCATTCTGCACTGGGTGGCTGTGCATAAATTAATTGATGTATCGGATTGAACTGGTTATTAAAGATGGGTATTGATGATTGGCTTTTCTGAGGACAGCAATGGTCCATGCTCTAACTGAGTGCCTCATCTCTCTCTGTTTGGAGTCTTCAGTTTCTACGACAAGGATTAGGTCGTGTGGAGCAGAGCATGAGGAAGAAGATTGGTATCCTGCTGTCCTGGGAAGCTGCTGCTCCACGGGCTGCGCATGCTCCGCAGACTGCGCACCTTTTACCAGCGCACACCACATGATCGCACACTGCCTTTCCACCTTGTTTCAGCAAGCACCCAGAAGGGAAGCGTGGACCTGTGCAACAAAATTCTCTTGTACAAAAGAAGCAAAAGGGTAAAGAGCATCACAGATGAGAGGATAGGAGGCTGGGAGCAGTGTGGATATTAGAAGGCAGTTCCTTGCACAAGCAAATAAGAGCTAAGGGTACCAATGTCATTCTATTCATCTCACTTCTATTTATTAGTCGCAGGTGCCAACACCATGGTGGTCATATATTGCATTAGAATAGACGATGAAGAAGGTTAAGTCCATGCTAATTCTTGCTGTGGAGAAACAGATTAATCCCATTTGAAACAGACATTGATCACCGCGATACTCGGAATGTTAACTAAAGGGCTACATGAAATATGCCAGAACACAATCGATAGTCCCTGGTCCTGCTGCACTGAGCTGGAGAGAGAAGAGATGGGGGAGGAAAAAGACAGAAAAGGGCAAGGGGGATGAATCTGAGCCAACACTGGGAAGATAAAAAAATAAGGAACAGGGGCACTGTGCCCAGGAGCAAAGGAGTAAGTAGCCCAACACACAAGACAGACAACTTAGGAAGGACAGAAGCAAAGGGACAGAGAGTAGGGGACATCAAGCTCTCTCCAGTCAAACCAAGGCAACTTCTTTGTATGCATCTGAGCCTTTGATTCAGAAAAAAAGCCCTAGAAGGGAATACTCTGAGATAATGATTCCCAGAGGTCTGTAGCCAGCTATGCTAATATTTACTGATACCCCGTGTACATTAGGAGCCCTTATGTTAGAAAGGTCATACCATTAGTACGTATGTACAGGGCTGAAGCCCCCTCCCAAACAGTCACTGGAGGCTTGTTTTGAGGCTGGAGATTCTGCAAACATGACTGCTACAAAGCCCAGAGTCCAGGGTGTCCATCACCTTGGCTACACAGCAGCAAGGAGTTGATGTGGAGATGAGAGAATAATGAATGGAGGGGAAAGGGACAAGGGGTTGAGCAGCAAGAGCTGTGCTGGAAGCAGCCGAGAGAAAATGAGGCATTTAGGATGATGCTACATGTGAATTATTAATACTCCCCTGATTCTGAGGAAGGGTTTGAGGTAAGTCTTTCATACAATCTAGCTTCTGGCTTTCTCTCATATATTTTTGCCTTTATGAATTTCCTCAGTGAATTATTTTTCTAGTTCAAAATTTATTTCCTCTTGTGTATTTTGCTATTTTTTTTCAAAGTTCTCCCGAGTTTGCCCTCTCCCCCACCTCTCTTTTGCTCCCAGTAATCCACATGTACTTTCATTATGACATTTAATTCACCCCAGTGAAGTTTACCGATCCTACCTCTTCTACCCTGAATGTTCTGTGCTAATTTATCTCTCTTCTCCTATACTATGACTACACGTCCAGACAGTTCTTTAAGCAATATTCTATTGATCTTTGGGTGCAGCACTTACCTCTGTGACTAGAATCTTTAATATGCATTTTTAAAAATTTGACATGAACAGGTTTAGTCTGTTATTGTATTATCTTTGTCATCTAATGGTTTTGTTAGGATCATTACAGAATTTCCACAACACATCTCTCTTGACCCCAAATCTCTGCTACTAATAGCTAGGAGCATAAGTCCAATACCCTTCTCTGTTCCCTCAACTATTGTTCTAATACTGAACTAGATGTCTTCAAGTTATTTCTAACTATGTATTTCTTATTTTGACCCTATCCTTTCCAAAAAAAAATTCAGTCAGGTTTCATGAACTACCTTTATTGGATGATTGTAACTTCCAGCCCTCAGCAAAGAAGCTTCTCTTTACAACACATGGAGACCATCACAGAGAACCATAACTGGGCATAATACAGAGGCCAACGAGTTGTGGGGAGCCCGTCCCTAGTAGATACATCTATACCACATCTCCTGCTGGGGGAAGACATGGGAAGAAGGGCTGGAAAGATTGTAAGAACCAGGAAGTGTGCTGTGGAATGTCTCTCCTAGCAATGATTGCATGAAAAAGCCCAGAACAATGGTCACATCAGTGGATACTTTAACAGGGAAGCATGGGAATTTTATTGGCTCCACAACTAGATGAAGAATTATATATAGCTTCTGGGAAAAGAAAAATTAGAGTCTCCCAGGAATAAGCCTCCTGATTAGTTGTCAAATACAAAGCAGTCATTAAAGACATAAATGACCCAAAACAACAGACTCAGCAGGTTGCATATATATATATATGTATATATATATATATATATATGCTGAGAGTGGCAGGAAGGAGGAAAGAGAAGTAAAGTGATAAAAATATTTTTAAAAAATCAAAATATAATAAGTAAGCTCATAGCTGTAAGACACTAAATTTAAAATTTAAAAACAAAATGTCTCATGTCTTTTCCCTTTAGTACTTAAACTAAAATTCATATTAATGTTTAAATATTTGGAGGCAAAGATGACTAGGAATCATACATGTTCTTTTTGCCCCAGGGATGCACCATTGTTGAGGATTTTGAGCCACCGGGCAATCTAGGGGGAAAGGGAA
Source organism: Mus musculus (assembly GCF_000001635.26). Taxonomy (NCBI): domain Eukaryota; kingdom Metazoa; phylum Chordata; class Mammalia; order Rodentia; family Muridae; genus Mus; species Mus musculus. The sequence goes on from NC_000077.6 coordinate 66,144,604, forward strand.
GTTTGAAGCAGCTGCTCTGTGAGAATGGGCAGCTGTATGTCGACCTGTTCTTTTAGTTTTGCACACTGAACTTTCCAACCTGGGTATGTTTGGAAACAAGCAGAATTCACAGACTGACTTCTGGGGCTCTCATCCTAAATGCCTATGATAAGAGTCTCAGACTTCTGACCGAATCACCCCTGCTTAATAGTAAAGCCAAATGACAACTATTTACTGAAACTTTCTATGATTCCTTCAGTCAACCATGGGTGACTATTGTGTTTGAATCTAAAACGTTACCCATGGGCTCTCATGTTTGGATGCTTCATCACCAGGTGGTGGAGCTGTGTTGGGAGGCTATCGAATGTTTAGGAGATAGACCAGAAGTAGATCAGGCCTTTGAAGTATAAGCTGTAAGGCTTAGCCAGTGGTTCGAGCCTTCCTCTCTGCTGTCAGTTTCGTCTCTACGTGAACAACCACTGCCATGTATTCCTGGTGCTGAAGATGGTGCTTGCTTTCTCGCTGACTTTTGCCTCCATGATAGACTAAAATTCTCTGTAACTGTGAGCCAAGACACATTTTTCTGGCCACCAGGAAGCATCTGAGGTTTTGTGCTTACTCCTGTGTTGGAGCCTGGGGTAAATGAATATACTCACCTCCACCATGTGCACTCGGCCCAGAAAGCCATCCAGTCGCACAAACACCAGAGATGCTTGGAAATCCCACACCCTGACTTCAGAATCCTCCTTGAAGTAAGTGTGGAGGTGCTCCCTTCTGTCCTGGAATGCCTGTTTGAAGAAGCTTAAGGTATCTGAGACCACTTGCAGTTTTTTCTGACTCTCTTCCACCTCACTTCTCAGGAGGTCTTCTGGGCTGAGGTAATTAGAGGCCTGGGAGGTAAATAAATTAGTATCTACAAGTATAATGGCAGCTGCAGGATAGCTCATAACTATGTCAACACTGTCTTAGAACCAAATAATTGCCCATGTAATATTTTTCACAAGTACACCACAGAAAACCTCTGCCCAAGCTTCCAGTTCCACAGGTGACCGTGGGCCAGTGTTTAAATCCAACAATCTACATGTTCCTTCAGTCATGGTATATCTTTGAACCACACTGGGATTTGACAAGTGGTTGGCCAGTCAGATACCAGGAGGCACCATGGCACTTGGCTTGGTCAGACCGACCTGGGCAGATATTAATCCCAACATGCTCTTCTGTGACTTAATGGCTTTAACAGCAGAATACTTCGAATGCAAGAATTTGTTGGGCCATGTCGATTTCTCTCTCTTTAAGAGACTCGATCCTGAGAACTGGGAAACTAGGCTACTGCACAGTTCCTGTCACCAACCCAGGGAGCAGCAGAAAGTACTAGGTTTGGATGGTATCATCTGGAACCACAATGTTAGTCAGCCTTCTCTGGGATTTTCAAAGCATGGGAGCTAATAGTGTTCTCTATTAATGCTCCAGTTTGTTTCCTTATACTTTCAGCTAGAAGTCCACATCAGTAGTGATGGCAACATGCAGATTGGGTGAGGCAAGTCCTGAACCTTGACCAACAGCTTTAAGTAAGTAATAAATTCTAAGACTCTTCTTGCCCCCTCATCTGATGACTGACTAGGATTATCAGTGTATCACCATTTTGTAGCCTCAACATGCTCAGAGGATGCCAGTTACTGTGAGCCATTCGGTGAGCTTGCTCATCGTTTTCTAAGGGTTGACCCAAAGAAGTCAATATGGAGGAAAGGTCACTAAAACCATCTTCTTGTTCCACTTAGAGATGCATTCGTTAAGATTTATACTGTCTTAGTCCTACAGGAATCCCTAAAGGGGAGCAGGAAAGCCAGCCTGGTGGTACATAGCCGTATTCCCATATGTTTGTGAAGATGAGGCAGGAGGATTGAAAGTTTAAGTTTAAAACTAGGCTGGGAAATATCACGAGGTCATGTCTCAAAATAAAATTTAAAAATACAGGCCTTGGGTTTAACCATCAAACAAAACCAAAACCAAAACAAGACAAAACACCACCATCAGCTACAAAAAGCAGGGGAACAATCTGTGCAATCCAAACAGCAGCATCTTGAGAAGTCCACCGTTAAACACTTTGAGCACTCGAAGGACACAGCCCTCATGGACATCATTACCGAAAAGCCTCTTACCAAATCCTATGAAACAGTTCCTTGTCGGCGCACCATTATGAACAGGACAATGAGGCACAGAGCAGGTCAGCCCCTTGTGTTAGAACACATGGCTCACATGTGCTAAGTAAGAAACAGAATCCCTTGACTTCAGAGGCTTCTGTCTTATTTACTAGGCTCCGCTGGTGACATAATACCAGTCCCTCACACAGATCACAAAGGAGGTTGCAATTTACCAGCCCTGCCTCAGGGCTTAGGCAGAAAGGAAGGAGATACTGAGCCACCCCAGTGTTAGCAGTAGGGAAAACCTCTTTATGACGTTCTGGCTTGTGAAAATATAAAATTCAAGTGAGACAAGTCTTTGGGCAGTAATTACTTCCGTGCCTAGGGAAACACACATTTTACTCCTCCAACTGCCTTTGTGCCAAGCAGCCCCTGAGGAGAAGTTCCTGGGATGCTCTGATCAGCTCACCTGCTGGATGAGGAGGTTGCAGATTTCTTGGAGCAGCACTGTGAGCCTCCCAGGGGAACGGTACCATTTGCAGGTGGCCCAAATCAGACAGACCACATGGAGCAGAGGCCGCAGCCTGCCCTTCACCTTGGGAAACTCCACGTTTTCCAGGATGTCCAGGTGTTGCTGGAGAGGTAACAGGTGCACATGGATGTCCTGGGCCTCGGTCAGGGCTGGAAGGAATCAGAGATGGTCAACTGTCCCTGCTGGGGCGCCACCTACCTCATAGAACCCCTGTGTCTGGAGAGCGAAGAGTTGGCAATGCCAAGGCTACAATTTCTTCCTTGCCTGAGAAGACAGCCAGAAGATGGGTTCAGAAAGCTTCTTGTTCCTCTATAGGAAGTCTGAAACTTAGAGCATTCTGAAAAATCTAGAGTGATGGACTAAAATTCTTTGACAACATTCTTGTATCAGGACTTCTTCCTGGCTTTCCCAGCCTGTCTTGATTATGTTTTTTCTTGTGGTGATGAAACACCATGGCCAAAGCAAAGTGGAGAGAAAAGGGTTTATTCAACTTATGCTCCCATATCACAGTTCATGGATGGAGGAAGTCAGGATGGGAACTCAAGCAGGGCAGGAACTGATGCAGAAGCCATGGAGGAGTGCTGTTTACTGGCATGTTCCACATTCCTTGCTCTTTCTGCTTTCTTATGGAATCCAGGACCACCAATCCAAGGATGGCCCCACCCACAATGGGCCCAGGCTTGCCTACAGTCCAATCTTACAGAGGCAATTTCTCAATGAAAGCTCCTTTATCTCTGATAACTAGGTTGTGTTGTTACCATAAAACACAGCCTCAGTCTGCAGCTCCACTTTAGCTGATCCTCTACCTTGATTAATGCCTGCTAATGACTTTGATGCTATCACAAAGATAACACATAGGCAGCTGATGAGACAAATGTAAAAACCAGAAGAGTGTGTCTTCAAACACTGACCAGGCACCTCTCAATTCTATGACTTCCGACACATTTAATATCAGCCTCAAAAGTAGGCTGCTCTAGAAGGTAATTTCACGAGTCCTCATGGGAACAGGAGGCGGTTATAAATGGCCTCTTCCTGGAGAGCAACACAGTGCCAGGACTGTACCCTTTCGTTAATAAACAGCAGCATCTCCTGTGAGAGTTCAATAGAAGCTTTTGTGAGTGAGTGCTTATGAAAGAGAAGTCACAGGGGATGGAGGAGTAGTGTGGCCTAAGGATGGCAAGATGCTTCTGGTTTTCAAAGCCAGAACTGTTCTGCCACCACTCTTGAACACAACTCTGAGGGAGAAGCCTTCAGCAGTTATTCTGTGGTAACTGACAGGGAAATGTGGGAACTCGGGTAGCATTGACATGTTCATAGCAACCCAGAGGAAATGGAAGCCAGACTGAAGGGAATAGCTCAGATGATTCCCTGGGACCGGTGGTGTCTATGAGAGCAGGAAGATAGATTAGGTCATATTATATGGATGAGGCTCCATGTCTACCCTAAAGGAAACTCAAAACATCCCTGATTTAGCTGCAACCTTCAATCTATCTGCAATTTCTCTACCACTAGGTATATGGCATCCTGTAAGACTTACTAATTCCCTAGGCTCACTGTGTAACCCCACCAGCCCTGCTTGCCTGGGCAAGAGGAGTGGTACCCCTGTTAATTCTTCTGAACCTCTGGTTCAATTGCCAAGAGGCCCAAGGGACAGAGGATATATGGGTATGGACACTTGTACTTTCTATCGCAAGTGGTATGAGTCAGTCAAATGACATGGCACTTGGACAAGAGCAGTAATTCTGTGTGGGAGGCTGACAGGGAGTATTAGAGTCATTGATTTGGGCAGAGGACCTTAATATCCAACAACCATTCTAAAGACCGTGGGCCCTGGCTTTGCATGCGTTGTTGAGAGCCAAGGTTGAAACACACACAGATAGGGCAGAAGAGGCTGAGGCATAAGCACAGGTGCCTTGTCTTTGTCAACCTGTATGGAGGGCCTTTAAAACTCAATTTCTTTACACAACTGGACATCTGGACATCCACTTGATTGTTTTAAGACTGTAATATTTGGGAAAGCATGGGTTGCTCCCTAGCTCAAGCAAAGAGTGATCACCTTGACTAGAAAAAAAAAAAAAAAAAAAAAAAAAAAAAAAAAAAAAAAACCAAAACCAAAAGACGATAGATAGAGCTAGGATTATGCCTTGTTTCATTGTTGTTTGTTTTAAATATATCTTTTCCTCGATTTCTGAAGGATATTGGTTGCTAGCTCCACTTGGATCCCCAAAGACAACATTTCTCAGTATGAATTCCTGCCCATGGAATAGGGCTTTCATTCAGTTACACAGCTATCAGTTACCCACCTAAACAAAACTACCATTATCACACCATTGGCGATCTCTTACTGGGCCAGGCTTTACAGTGGATTATTACCAATGGCTCTTCTCCCTTGGCAGCTTGCATAGCACCTTAAGATAACACTAATCCTAAGGGTCAGTTCTAGCTGGATTCTTCCAAACCCTCTGTCCAAACTGTGTCCTGCCTTCAACAATAGGGTCTTACCTTCAAGTTTTAGGAGGTGTACTGGCTGGTTTTGTGTCAACTTGACACAAGCTGAAGTTATCACAGGGAAAGGAGCTGCAGTTGAGAAAATGCCTCCATGAGGTCCAACTGTAAGGCATTCTCTCAATTAGTGATCAAGGTGTGTGTGTGTGGGGGGGGGGCTGTGGGTGGTTCCATCTCTGGGCTGGTAGTCCTGGGTTCTATAAGAAAGCGAGCTGAGCAAACCAGTAGAAGCAAACCATTAAGGAACATCCCTCCATGGCCTCTGCATCAGCTCCTGCTTCCTGGCCTGCTTGAGTTCCAGTCCTGACTTCCTTTGGTGATGAATAGCAACATGGAAGTGTAAGCTGAATAAACCCTTTCCTCCCCAACTTGCTTCTTGACCCAGATGTTTATGTACCTGACTAAGACAGGAGGCAACCAAAGGTAATGGTAAGTCTATATTCTTTGGGGAGTCTCTTGAACCCAACCAACAACTCAGAGATTTCCCATGCCGATTAGATAGTTATAGCTCCTGTGGGGAGAATTATCACCCTATGTGGTTAAAATATATATTTATATCCCTCTCTGGATGACCCTTTCTTTGCTTCTGCACTTGCATCGGGTCATACACTCACATCTAAAGACTCAATAGGAGCTACAATAAGAGAGAACACGCTGAGTTTGTCTTTTTGGGTCCAGGTCAACTTATTCAGTGTATTTTTCAGCCCCACCCATTACCTGCAAACTTTACAACTGACTTTCTTTGCAGATGAATAGGATCCCAGAGTGTATATGCACCGCATTGTCACCAGCTGAAGGACATTTAGGTTCCTTCCATTTCCTAACTACTCGGAACAGAGCAGCAGTGAACATGGCACTTAACTGTGGAGTAGGATGTCAGGTCTTTTGCACATATGACAGACATGGTTTAGCTAAGCCATATAGTCTATTTTTTTTAAGGTTTTTGTTTGTTTGTTTTTGAGACAGGGTTTTTCTCTGTATAGACCTGGCTATCCTGGACTCACTCTGTAGTCCAGGCTGGCCTCAAACTCATAGAGATCTACCTCCCTCTGTCTCTTGGGTGCTGGGATTAAAGGTGTGTGTCATCATTTTTAGTGTGCAGCTATTTTCAGCTCTTTAAAAGAGTTCTCCCCACTAATTGCTGAAGTGGCTTCAACCGTTTGCAACAGGGTTCTCTCCCCACACCCCAGTGCCTTCTGCATTTGCTGTTTTGTTCTTCGCACTCTGACTGGAGGGAAGCTGAATTTCAAAGCAGTTTTACTTTGCATTTCCCTAATGGTTAAGGATGCTGAACACTTTTAAAAATGCTTCTTTTGAGGAGTCTCTGTTCTCTTATAGAGTCCATGTTTCACAGGGTTGTTTGTTTTCTAGATTCTTTGTTCTTTGGAGATCTCGGCATATTCTGGAAATTCATCCTCCCGTGGATGTCTAGTTGATGAAGATTCACCCCCACCCTGTGGGCTTTCTCGTCACTTAATTGCTTTTTTAAAATTTGTTTGTTTGTGTTTATTTTCTGTGCAGAAGGTTTTCAGTGTGATGAGGCTGTACTCCTTAACCAGTCACTTTAATTCCTGAGTGAATGGAGTCCCACTCAGAAAGTCCTGTCCCTACATGCTGGAGGGTAGGTATTGCTTATGTCTTCTGGCTGCTTCAGTGTTTCACGATTCACCCTGAGGCCTCTGATCCATTTGCAGTTGATGCTTGTGCAGAGTAATAGATACGGGCCTCCTTTCGTCCTACTGTGGACATCTGGCTTTCACAGCAATGTTTGTTAACAATGCCTTCTTTTCTCCAATGTGTACTTGGGGCACCTTTGTCAATGTGAGACGGCTGTAGTCATGAGTCCTCATGCTTGTGTTTTCTGATTTGTTCTGTTGTTCTACTTGTATGTTTTTATGCCAGTCTCGTGCTATGTTTATTATTATAGCTTGAAATCTGATATGCCATACTGGTATGTATGTGTGTGTATGTGTGTGTGCATGTATGTGTGTGCCACAGGCAAAGGTACAAGCAAGAGCTGGAAGTCAAATATATTGCTGTATGAATCTCTTCCCCGCTTGAGACAAGGTATCTTACTGGATCAAAAGTTTTCCTTTCAACTAGGATGGCTGACCAGAAACTGTTGGGCTATGGATTCTCTGCCCTGCAATGCTGGGTTAACAGGGACTCATATCTACAGCCAACATTATCTAGGTGCCAGGGTTTGAACTCAGGTCCTCATGTTTGCAGAGAAAGTGATTGTCCTGAGCCATCATTCCACCTGTGCATTCTAGGTTTTGTATAGTTTTATGGTGCTGTATTATATTTATTTATTTAAACCTTGTCAGGCATGTGCAGTATTTTGCTGGTAAACCCTTAATAACAAATTATAAGGGAAATGCTTTTATGTATCCATTTGCTAATTTCTGATATAAATATTCACAATATGTGAACTATGTCTGGTTTTAATCTACTGGCTTATCTGAGTACTTCTCTGGAAATAGGGGTGGGAAATGAAGAGAGATGTACAGAAGAGTGGACCAGCCCTCTGTGGCTCCAGTGCAGCCCAGGGATTTGCCTTTTTCTCAGGCAATCTACCTTCAATTGGTTGGAGCTACGACTTCACTGAGTCCCCCTCCTTCCCCAAAAGTCAGGTGTTGAAAATTAGTGGTCAATGGGAAGAACTAACTAGAGGAGCTGATTAGGCAATGAGGGGTCCTCCCTTGTGGCTAGGATTAAAGGCTTCTTGTACCATTCTGCTAGCTTGCCTTCCACTTCCACATGTGAAGACAGAGCATTTCTCCCCACAATAGGATGTGCAACCAAGTGCCATCCTGCAAGTAGAGAGCAACTCTTACCAGACAACTGAACTCCTGGGTTATAGTCTTGATCGTCTCAGTTTCCAAATTCGTGATAACTAAATGACCCAGTCTGTGGTGGCTGTTAGGGCCGTTGAGGTACACCAAGACAATTGGAAACCAGGTTGTTCTGTGTCAACCGTTCCTGCTAAGGACCAGCAAGAGAACTCCCTAGCTAGATAGTCTTTGCCCTGAGGGGACAGTCATTTCTACTTGCTGTTTTCCAAGCATCTTCAACTTCTAATCAATTCACTTTCCAATCCTTAGTTCTCTGACCTGTGCTCACACCCAGGTACTCCACTTCCTCCCTTGCTCTTTAGTCCCTACAAGCCAATGAACTGGCCAACTGTGGCTAATAAGAATGATGAACTCACTGCACTTACTCAGGATAAAGAAAGCCAGATGTTCTGAAATTAGATTAGACATGATAAAAACCAGCCAATAGCCTTTAACACCTCTTTAGTTGTGTAGGCTCTGCCAAATTCCTGACCAAGGCGCTCCCTAACACCTATAATCTAATTTTCTTTTTCTCCCATCATGGGAATTGAATCACATATTTAAAGGACTTCTGCTGCTGCTGTACTGTATGTTTGATACTATCATAGTGCTGTTTGTTTTTCAAATATCACTCCCAGCGTATAGTAGATTGGAAAGAAAGGGTTGTTTGTTTGTTTGTTTGTTTTAAAGCTGGCCTATAGAAACAAATCTTTTCCAACCACAAATGCATGTGAGCAGTGAGTTTCCTAATGTGCTAGTGTGAGAGATATGTGTGAGCATGGAGTGACCAGTTCAGAGCACACTGTTAGCTGAGCTCTAAACATTAGGCATTTGCACATTGTATGTGTCATATATGTGCTGTGCACCCTATAGCGCTGCTTCCCCAGTGAAAATGCCCACATAAAATAGGTAAAAAACATAATGATTCCTTGAGGTTCATAGGGGGGGATCTATTTCAGGTCCCACTGCCAATACCTAGAGCCATAAATGCTCAATCTCCTTGTATCAAAGGTGTGCTATTTATGTATAATGTAGACACACAATGATGTATATTTGTAGTGTTGGCTTTTTTTCTTTGAGACAAGCATCTCATTGGTCTCAGATTTGAGATCTCCCAGTCTCAGCCTTGTAGACACTAGGATTTATAGGTATGCACGCACCACTATGCCTGGCCTTCCTGCATTCTTGAAATCTGCTCGTACTAACTAGTAGACGATAAATCCTATAGAGAAAGCTGTGCACTGTGGTATTTAGAGAATAATAACAGTAAATAAATCTATGTTTTTGGTATAGAACAAAATGAAAAGCATGGTCACTTGAGTCCATGAAGACCAACCTACAGATATGGAGGGCTGATTGTATATAAAATGAAAACTTATTTCAACCCCGAGTAGAAAAATGGAATAATTTATGGAAATAGGGCATTTTTAAAATCATTTTATAAAATACTTGACCAGTCATTTCTCAAATTCACAATGGTATACCGTAACAAACTCTGGTGATACCTGTGTATTTCAATGGAAGTTCAAATTAGGAGCATACATAATATCCCTGGCACACAGTACCTCTGGAGAAAGAGGGAATTGAAGCTTCAACAAACATCTTGTTCAAAGCAGCCATATCTGCTGGCTCAGGAGCCATTATAACGGCATGGGGAGGGGAGGGGCAGGTAGACTCTACAGACTCAGGACTCTATGGCAGCTCTTCTCTTTTGTATTGATCTCTTTAAAACTTCAGCATTGAAGCTCAGTGTGATTATTCATGCCTATAATTCCAACACTTAGGATTCTGTAGCAGGACACTGGAGTTCAAGGCCAGCCTAGGCTACATACTAACCTCAATGTCTACCTTAGGTAACTAGAAAGATGCTATCTTAACAACAACAACAACAAACAACAACAAAGAGACACACAAAGAAAAGAAGAGAGAAAAAGATACCCTGTCACTGGTTCTTTTATTCCCAAGGGCAGAAGGACAGAGTAAGATGACAGTGTGATCAGCTAGTGAGCTCTGGATATAGGACACCACCCTTGTTATCAGAACAAATAGACCTTGATTAAGTTTATATTTTGTACCTGCATGGAGCAGAGTATTTAAAGAAAGTTATGGGAGAAGAGAGTACTTGAAATTCACTGTTTGGATTAAGTTTAATTCATATGAAATTGAAAATACCTTCTAAAGCACATTTGGCCTTCAATATTAAGAACAAGAAGGGGTTTAGTAGAAAAATGGGGAGTGCAGGGTGGGGAGCAAACACACCAGAAAGGGAAGAGGAAACCCTGGGAAATGCGCCTATGTCTTGTCATAGACCTTTCTAGCTATGCAATTTTGACAAAAGCTGATCTTGTCTGGCACTCAGAGGGACAGGAAATTGCAGTCCCTTCTAAACAGAAAAGCCAGAATGGTGCTAGAAACAGACAGGAGATTTCTCAAGATGCCCAGGGCAGTGCAGAGGGACCTGACCTCCAGAGGTGAGATGTCACCTCTGTCACTGCATGTACTCATAGCTTGGTGCAGCTGATAACATTATCCCATCTAGATTATCTAACAAGCTCTGAGGGAAACAAGGAAGCAGGCACACCAGAGCCAGAGTTCTAAGCTCGGAGAGGATTGCACGGTTTATCTAAGGCCACAGGGCAGCTGACCTACAAACCCAGCTGCTTCCAGATTTGCTATTCCTGCCACCATGCTGTCTCATACCAGATAAGAAGGTAACAAGGAGGTGAACATGCTGACATCACAAAGAAAGAAGTAGACACGGTGCTAATGACAACTTTGAGTCAAATAGATTTGTGGAGACACTTGCCCTTACGGGTCCTCACCTGCTTCAACGTCTCTGAACATGGCTTTGAAAGCTGGCAAGTAGCTGCTCTGAAGTTTGTCCAGGAGTTCAGCCATTCCCTTCACCTTGATTGTCATTAGTTGATTATAAATGTGTTCCAGGTCCTCACACCTGCAATGCCCAGGAGGGGGTTGCAAGTGAGCACAGGAAAATGCTGTCACACTGTGACGTCCCACCCTCCTGCGGGCAGAGAAGAGCCCTGCCTCAGGTGCCTGCACAGAGACTGACCTCCATCCCCAAGAACCGAACTCAGACATCTGTTTCAGAACAGTGAGGACAAAGCCAGAGTCAGAAACAAAGGCTCAAAGCTCCAGCGACACTGCTGTGACCAGACCAGCTGGTGACCCAAAAGTTTGGCAGCTGGAGGTCATTAGTTCTTACAGCAAGGTTGGGGCAGGGAAACAGAATCATTGTTGAAATGGGACATCTAGAGAAGGGCTCCAGCATAGGTCAGGAAATGGTCAGAAACTGGGTGACCATGGGCTTCTCAGCACGGCAGTGCACAGAGGGCTGGAGCCCCACAGGACAGCTGGTCCTACGGATATGACACAGACACTCTGTTCTATGTAGGGTCAGGGACATATGCCTCCAACATCTGCCTGCCTCCTACAGAAAAGACTTACCAGCACAATAATAAATAGGAGTGAAGCCATGGAGGGTAGGAAGAGAAGTAGTCAGAATCAAGAGTTAGGTAATTCTCATCACCTTTTGGGGGAAAACACAGGGGATGGGAATGATGAGCTAAGACCCAGGACAGGCGTTCTGTGGCCAATGTCCAAAATCTCTTCTCCTCCCACTCCGAGCCCAGATCCTTACAGAAGTATACACATCTAACCTTGGATGTCCAAGAAAAGGGGAACAGAAATTAGAGTAAATGTACTAAGAGTCTGGGATGGAGAGATAGCTCAGGGTTTTGGAGTACTGACTACTCTTTCAGAGGACCGAGGTTTGGTTTCCAGCACACACATAATGATCCACAACTATTTTTAACTCCAGTTTCAGGGGACTGTACAACTGTGATGCACATACATACATGCAGGAACAACATTCATTCATAGAAAAAAAATCTTAAAAATCTCACAAAGGAGAAAAAACAATGTTTTCAGTCTCCATTCAATTACATACACATTGATTAAAGATTTCCGATGATCTGACAGTGTCCCAGAAAGGAAGGGTGGCTACTGAGCTTCAGGGAAAGATTGTGCCCCCAGTTTACAGAAAGAAACTGTACTGAGCCAAGGACACCCAGTTGTCAGCCCTAGGGAAGGTGAGAAATAACCGGAGGTGGGACCAGAGTCAATGGAGGCTCCCGAAGACCAGCCCTGGCTTTCTCTTCTGTAACCAGTTCTCTCCCAGCATCTGAGCATGTGCCTCCCTGCCTACCTGCTCTTCCAGAACTCCAGCTCCACCTTGGGGGTGGGATTTTGTCCTTGTATGAGTGCCTGAGAAGACTCCCTCTTGAGTACCACCTGGACTTGGTGGCTCCATTTGATCACTGCAGACTCCACAGCATAGAGAGTTGACTTGTCTATGGCATCTGAGCTACAAAAGACAAGAGAAATCTCCCAGTGTGTGTGAAAAGAATTTAAGCCTGTATTTACCTGTCCTCTGTGGCTATAACAAAATTCCCCAGGCTGGGAAACCTACAGAAAAAGTTCATTTAGCTCATGATTTGGAAGGTCAGAAGTGCATGACGAGGTGCAGGATGTACTGTGGCTGGCACTGTGGTGGTAATGAACACTTGGAGATTCACACAGCAATGAGGAAAGCCAAAAAGAAGTCAGGGGCTAGCTTTACCCTTTTATAACAGGTTCATCTGAGGTCCTCCAGGGCTTACATTAGTCCTCTCTGAGGGAATGCTCTTAACTGCCCTGCACTAAGCTCCAAGTCTTAAGTATCCCACCACCTCCCCACAAAGCAACACTGAAAAAAAATGCCAATGCACAAAACCTTGGGGGAACAAACTTAAGCTAGTTCAAGAAATATTCCTGGGTGTTCTCTAAAAGAGAACCTCCAGTCTTTTTTAAACAGGTGGAAAATCCCACCTAACCTACAAATCTTTTTGTTTTTTAAGTGTGTTTGAGTGTTTGTGTGGCTGTGTATGTATGTATATGTTCACATGGATGTGTATATGTTGGTGCCTTGCCTGTGCACATGAATATGGAGGCCAGAGGTTGCTATCTAATGTCTTTGTCATCTTTCTGCCTTATGTTTTGATACAGAGACTCTCATTGGTTTGGCTAGGCTGCTGGCCAAGGAGCTCCAGGGATCCACTTGTCTCCAACTCATTTATCCTCCAGTGGACACAATTTCATGCTCAGTGTTTTGTGGGTGCTAGGGAGCTAAACTCAGGTCCCATGCTTTTGTACCAGACATTTTACCAACAGAGCCCACTCTGGGGCCTTTAACCTATGATTTCTACCCCCTTTCCCTGTAATAGATTCTTTTAAAGCACATTAACAAACAGTCTAGATCCTTTTCTGAGTAAACATGCTTACTCTTGTGTATATTCAACATTTTCAGTACAGTCAAGGGTCCACTGATATTCTGAAGACGAATTTAAGAACTTTAAATGGCACAAAATCTTGTCAATGAATGAAACATTGAGAAGCCAGCCAAATGTCCATCCCTGCTTTGAATCTCACCCGAGGACAAGGTTCCTGCATAGCACAGAAGCTGATTCCTTGGCCAACTAGCTCTTCCAGGAGACAGTTTGACACATCTACCTCCCCAGCACTTAGCAGAATGATTCTATTCTCTCGTCAGACTTCCAACAAAGAATGGAATTCCTAAGTATTCCCCTTCAAACATGCATACACACACACACACACACACACACACATCACCCCCACACAAGCATGAACACACACTTACATACACATACTCCATGTACACACAAGCATGCACACACACAAACACACATACACACTTCATATACATACCCAGATACCACAATAATTGTAACTGCATTTTCATCTTAAATAAATTAAAATAAATCATGGGCTGGCTCCTCTTCAGGGTCTTAACAGGAAACTGTATGTGCCAGGCAACAGGGACACAGGAATGGAGAAAGGAAATGTATGGATGTATAGGTGATATTTTTACACTGGGAACTACCTCGACTTAATGTGAAATTCATATTTGCTCAGAAATGATACAGCACATGTGATTATGAAAGACATTAAAAGAAAATGCTTTCCTCCCCCAGATGATGCAGCCTGTGTGGAAATTATCTAACGATGACATACGAAGACTCAATGAGGATTGAATACACGAGATGAATGTTATTGAGGTATGGTATAGAAGAGCTAGGGAGAAGGGAAAGATTAATTGTATTTATTTTGAAAATTAGACATTTTTATTAAACTACAGTAAGTTTTCCAGTTAACTAGGATGCTACTTCAAATTATATACAGATATATAATTATTTCCCACATAAAACTACCGAGAAGCATGTTGCAATTGCATGCTTTACTCATTCTTCAGGTACATCAGAGCTCCTGAATCAACACAATGACAGCCAGACCACACTTATGCAGGGAGATGACCTATTATAACAAATGCATAGAAATGCTGGGTAAAAATATAAGAAACTAATATTTACATACATAGCCTGGATTGGAAGGAAAAAAAAAACACCTCTTGGGTACAAAGACAAAGAAAACTCAAATCTGAAAGAGTTGAGAGGAACTAGATGGAAAACATAATGTTGTAATGCAGAAGATCCAGTGTGTTGGCATAGGACTGCTACCCTACCCTTAGGGAGGTTGAGGGAAGAGAATCTTGAGTCTGAGGCCAGTTTGTATTATGTAGAAAACACTAGGATGGCTTAGAACAGAGAATGAGAGCCAGTCTCAAATAAATAGGCAAAACCAACATAAACAATGAAGGCTGTAGTTTTAATCTCCACTCAAGGGCAGGGGGCATTGACTTTCCAGTAGAGCCAGATTTGTCTGGACTTGAGGTTAAAAAACAAACAAAAAATCTCCAGGGTGTGAAAAGTCTGCAGCTGCTGGGAATGGAGGCTGGAATGGCAGTAAGAGCCTGTAAGCCATAACTGTGGCATTGCACACTGGGGAATGCAGGTAAGAGCTGAATAGCCACTGGATTGGCTATCAGCTGGACATCATCCATATCTCAGGAACACCGAAAATGCCATGGTTGATCTGAGCCCTGGAATTATTTGGGTAAAAAAAAAAATGCCACATTGCTAAGAGAACCTTAGGAGACCACAAGCAGTAAGACTGGGCAAGGGGCATAATCAGTGTGAATACATAGTCCAAGGACGTTGGCAGAGTCAATAGTGGGCTTGTTTGTGGACTGAGATATGCAGTCAAGAACAGGAAAAGCCCTGGGGAAGATGGTACAAATGAACCAGTTTCTGAGCCATGGCCAAAGCCTATGGGCTGGTGGTACTTACACTGGCTCACTGTGGCCATCCACAAACTCCAGTTTTTCTGAGCCAACTGGAAGAGGCAGCAAGGTTCTCCCCTTCATGTGCTCAAAGATCACTAGGAGGTCAGACTTCAGGGTGTGGGCATGATGTCTGATGTCTTGACATACCATGTGGGGCCATTCTAAATGGTTCTTTTCATTTGCCAGGACAGGAATAATGACCTGAAAGAGAGAGAGACCAAGAAAGCAAGAGGATTGCAAATTCAAGCCAGCCTGTGCTACATAGTGAGACTTTGTCTCAATAGGAAGAAGAAAAGAACTCAAATGGAATTACATTGCATGGGTAGATAATGCTGTTTTCAGAAGTCATGGGTTATTTAGCCTCCAAATTCTAGTACACCGGATACTTCCCTATGATCTACTGGGGAAAGAGCCTCCAAAGGCTCTCAAAACAATGCATCCTGCTTTTGACTGCTCACTAGAACTAGGCAGTAAGATCCTATTGCTGAAGACAACACACACATTGAATACAGGACATAGGGAAATCAAATGAGAATTGAACTAGATAGTATTGGAAAGTACTAGGCAAACTGTTGGGGAAGAAAAGTTATCAGTAATTTAACCCAGAAGTAGACACTGTGTATTACAATACTGACTTGCCAGACAAAATACACCCATTGATGGAACAGTGACATGACTGTTGTGGGTATAACCAACTGCTTCTTCACTGAAGCTGAGGCCCCCTCCATAGGTGGGAATGCATTGGAATTGTAAACCTGGTGAAATGCCCATGGTTGCTGAGGTTGTTGGCCCTATGGGAGAATCTACTAGTAGTGTTCTGATAAATGGGCATGTTGTTAAGTTGCCTTGTATAGTGGGGGTCTGAAGGAGAATGTCGCCCATAGACTCATGTTTGAGTTCTTTGACCCCACTGGTGGAACTGTTTGAGAAGGATTGGGAGGTGTGGCCTTGTTAGAGGAGGTTTGTCACTCAAGGTGAGCCCTTAGGTTTCCAAGACTTGTACCATTCCTATTATAGTGTCCTATTTCTTCCACCTGCCTGCAGATGATGTAAGCTCTTGGCTGCTGCTCTAGTGCCATGCCTACCTGCTGCTGTACTCTCCACCAGGATGGTCACAGACTACCTATCTGGGACTATGGGCCCCCATAAGCTCTTACATCTATCAGTTGCCTTGTTCATGGTATCACTTCACTGGAGCAGAAAAATAACTACAACACCTTCTAAACACTTGCAGGCTGCTATAGCAATAGGCCTGAGTCAGAAAAGCCTGTTGGCAATGGACAGTGGTTAAATTAGAAAATCATAACCTGTCAAAGTACTCAGAATAAGAGATTGATGAATACTCAGGTCTATATGGAACATCTCTATCACTCAAACCAAGGCCTGGGGGATCCTATAGATGAGGGGAAAGCAGGACTGTGAACATCATAGGATGAGGCAGAGAGCTATAAAATGTTGTCTTCTGGGTGTGGTATGGTTCTGGCAATCATGAACACACAGGAGCTATGATCATTTGAACAAGACAGGCACATAGACATACACACAGACACACAGATACACACAAACACACGCACGGGGGTGGGGCAACTGGTTAGGAAGAAGTGGTCATCAGGTGTAAAAGAAGAACAAGAGAAGGTAATGGAATATATGCTAATAGCAGGTTATATAAATTTAGAACTATCCATAATGAAAAACTAAAGAAGAATGAAAAAACAAAAACAAAGAAAGACTTAGAAAGAAAATATAATTAGAGGAAGAAGAAAGGGAGAAAGGAGGGGGAGGGAGAGGGGAGAGTGGTGAGGAAGCATTTTGGAGCCCCATATATATCATTTTTTCAGGTGGCTGAAGACCTTACATATTGCCTTGATCTTTGGGGAAGTCAGGAAAGTCCCCAACAGTCTTTCTCCCATTTTCTTCTCATCTCCCTCTTGGAAAATATCCCACAAACCAACAGTCCTCACTAAGAGAAATCAGATACACTAACAGCTTAGCCTCTACTGGACGGCTTCGATACCCTGCTAACCCCTGGGATTATTCACACAAGTCAATCACATACTCACACATGAACCAGGGCCACCATTTTGATACTATAAAGTACACCTCCCACAGTTCCCAGTTCACTCTGTTCCCAAAGTCAGCTCCATGTGGTCCTGTGTGGCAGACTGATCTGCTCCTCACACAGCAAAACATGTCAAACACTTTCCATGTCATCTGCTGTGTTGGGGGTCAGATTTTGCTCTCTCCACCACTCCTCCCCCACCAATCCCTCCATCGTCATCAGGGCAAATATGTGTGGACCGAAATCATCACAAAAGACAAAAAGTAAAGACTTTCTTTTCTTAAAAACTTTAGCCATTGTTTTTCTATACCTCAATGTTGAGGTTTGGTAGGTTGCTATGTATTGTAATGCTAAATACTGGCCTCTAAGGTCTGGTTGTCCCAAGAGACAAGGAGATCCTCCCCATACACCAAGTGATGCTATGTAACCTTGCTCTTAAATTTAAAATGACTGATTGAATAAAGATGCCTACAGCCAGTAGCTGGGCAGAAGAGAAGAGTAGCTGGTAGGCAGAGCTTCAGTTCCTGGGCTTGGAGTCTGAGGCAGAGGCCATGAGAGGACGAGAGGAGAAGAAAGAGGAAGATGTAGTGGGGTAGGTGGGTTGTAAGAACATGGCCATGAGGGCCAACCAGTTGGAGTGGGAGCAGCCCAGGCAGAACATGGCAAGTTATATCTTGAGTTTATTGACAGGAACTTAGACAAAATAATATAGAGGGTTGATATCTGCCCAGTTCTAGTGCTTGAAGGCTTATAAAAATTATAAAGTTTCTGTGTCTTTTATTTGGAAACTATTTGATCTAAGGTGGGATAGAAACCCCATTACTATATACCACAATATCACAAGTCCCTACTGAATTCCACTCAAACCTCCCACAACCTTTTTTTCTGTTAGTATACACTTGCCAATCTCTAAGGGATGTGCCAAGATGCCAGATCTTAGGGAAGAATGTGAGTACTTAAGGATCAATTGAGATTCAGTCTCTGCCTTTGAGATCCTAGAAAAGTCCTTTTCTTGTTCAGCTTTCTACCCTGATTCCAATATAAATGTGACTGACTTAGTGTGTGATCCTTTTTTGTTGGTTTTTCTTGAGCTCTCTATTTAATGATTATCTCTGCTCACTACCTATTTCCAGAAAGACCAGGCCAGAACTATCTATTCTGCAGCCACTGAGGCTTATTCATTAGCTCTGAATAATTTTTTCCCTATGACTTCTTGGACCTATTACCAGACAAACACACCCCTGTCTGTCTGGTATTTCCTTGCATTATATTAGTTGTACTGTAATAGAAAGTCTCTCCTTGAAAGCTGTGCTTTGCAACTTGTTAGTAATAGAGCTTTGTTTAAAACAGCCCTGAAACTTCAAGAGCAGCTTGATTCAGGAGCTGAAATGGCCACTAGGTCCTTTTTCCCTTGAAATTTCTCTCTTCTCTAAAGTATTTTGTTCTAAAGCTCCCTCTGGATCTAAGGTGAGTATATCTTATACTCCAAAGATTATACCTTATACACCTTTTAAAGCTCCAGATGAGTGTGAAAGAGATGCTTTCTCTTCTGTGAAAAGTTGGGACAAAGGCTGGACCTCACCCCCATTGTTGCAGATGAGTTCTGCATCCATCTTTCAATGTGGAAAGGAGCCCTAAAGAAAAACTGTGTTGGGAGGCCTTAACCAGCCCATTTTCACATTAAAGAAGGGAATCCTGATAATGCCCCCTCCAAACATTTCTCCCTTATTTCACCCTGAACTAGCACAGTGGGACAGAGAAGATGCTATGATCATAGCTTTTTCCTCTTACCAATGCCCTCTTCCCTGTTCATGCACACACTCTCACAGGTAGGAGTGCTGAGGGTGAAGTATAGGTAAGGCCCAGGCAGAAAGCAGCATGGTTTACAGCAGGTTTACATGAGGTGCATCCATCTACACATAGAGCAGAAGACCACTTTCTGGCTTAAGTGGTGTGCAGTGATGGGGGAGAGTGGGGGAGGAGGTCAGAAGCTAAGTAAGTTACTAAGAAGGAAGGAGAACACAGGCCAAGAGGCCAGCTTTTATAGGGATGTGGAATTAGCTCTGGGGTTCAGGACAGAAGTCGATGGGAAGTCTTAAGGATTCCTGGTACAGGCTTTGAGAAAAAGCCTTTGTGAGTAATGGACCCGAGGTATTTTAAAATTATTTCATTTAAGATTTAAATAGATAAACATTTACATAGTACAAGTACCATGAATCATCTACCCACCCTGTTCCTCAATCATTCAGTTCCCCAAATATAGATTAGTGTTTCCCTGTTCCCCCTGCTCTCTTCCTCCTCTCTTTTTCCCTTCACACCTTTCTCTGTACAGAATCTTTTATGTAGCTCAAGATATTCTGGGACTCACACTATAGTCCTGGCTGTTCCCAAACTCATAATAATCCTCTTATCTCAGTCTTTCGTGTACTTTCATTTCAAGCAGCCATCTCCAGTTTTCCATTCTCTTTAAATTTGTTGGTTTTCTTTTCTTTTTTTTTTTATTTAAAGTGTATGATTACATTGCCTACATATGTCTATGCATTGTGTGTATGTAATGCCCACAGAGGCCAGAAGACGGTGGTGGATCCCTTGGAACTAAGGTTACAGATGACTGTGAGCAGTCATGTGGGTGCTGAGAATCAAACCCAGGTCCTCTGGAAGAGCAGCCAATGCTCTTAACCCCTGAGCTATCTCTCCAATTCTTCATTTCTCTTTCTAACACAAATGACTACATATTATCTACAAATTCTGCACTTAAAAAAACCATATTACCACATTATTTACAATAGAAAATAACTAGAATAAATATTTGCCTTAGTTCGCTTTCCATTGCTGTAATAAATAACACAATCCAAAGCAACTTGGGGAAGGAAAAGGTTTATATTACCTCATACTTCCTAGTCACAGTCCTTTACTGAGACCCTCAATAACTCAAGGAATAACCTGGGAGCAGAAATTAAAGCAAAGGCTAGGGAGAAGTTCTGCTTCCTTGCTTGTTCTTTACGGTGTGCTCAGCCTTTCTTAATATAATCCAGGACCACTTTCCCGGGGATTGCATCACCCACAGTGAACTGGACCCTCCCACATCAACCAGCAATCAAGAAAATACCCCATACATATGCCCACAGGCCAATATGATGGAGATAATTGGGAAAATGTGTTATACAGTATAATATATTTGACATCAAACAAACAAAAGATCTGTTGTATTCCACAATAGGAAGAACCACGAGGGCATTGTTAAGTGAAAGGACCTAGTGGATCCTAATTGGCTAAATAAATTACCCAGTGGATCCTCATTGGCTAAGTGAAATGACCTAGTTAATGATAAGGATGGTGCTGCCTCTTAAGCTGGGCAAGGGACAAATGCACTGTTGTGGCAGAGGAACATTGTAAAGACAATAGATTGAGGTCCCAGTCACATGCAGAGAGTGATTTCAGGATATGGGGTGTGGGGATGGGGGGGTGGTTCAGGAAGTTGAAAAAGCAGAAGCACTGGTCAGAGAGATGGGGGTGCACCCATCACAAAGTGGTGGGGACAGGAGGAGAAAGACTCAAAGAACCCAGAGGCCATGTGACCGGAGCACCTTTTGATTGTTGAAATAATTAAGTGTTAAGTCAAGAGAAACATCGAAAGTCACAAAGAGACAGCTGCTAGGTGACTCCATTCACACAGGTACCTGTAGACTAAAAGAGTCACATTCAGGAAGACAATTTGGAGAATGCTGTTTGGGGAGTGTGAGGACAGGGACATGGGTGTTTTGGGTGAGTGTACTTTCAATCATGTTGGGTAATGGAGGTCTGAAGATGTATCATACTTGGTGTTTATGCCTGACAGCATTGTATTGTGTGGTTAGGAACTCCTGGGTGGAAGGATTTTATGTTGTTGCTTTTTTAAAAAATAAAAATAATACTTTTAAAGAGTATTCTCTATCAGTATTTCACTGTTTAAGTGCCACATCATTCATTCATTTACTCCTTAACTGTATCCTTTTGTCTTCAATCTAAATTACAAAAACAAAAACAAACAAATAAACAAACAAAAACAAAAAACAAAAAACAAAACCCATGGATTTTTGTGCTACATACCTGTACTCTCATCTCTTGGGAGGTGGAGGTGAGAGGATTGGGGGTTAAAGGTCATCCTTACTACATAGCAAGTCAGACCCTGGCCTGGGCTACATGAGGCTACATTATCTATCTCAAAACATAGATAAAGAAAAAAGAAAAAAAGAAAGAGAGAGAGAGAGAGAGAGAGAGAGAGAGAGAGAGAGAGAGAGAGAGAGAGAGAAAGAGAAAATCTCTTAAACTGTCTATTTTATGTATATATGTATGGTCTATGTGCATGTATGCCACATGTGTGTAGGTTTCCATGGGACACAGAAGGTGTCAGATCTCCTAGAGCTGGAGTTGGAGGCTGCTGTGAACTTCCTGACTTGAGTATTGTGAACCAAACTCTGCTCCCATGGAAGTGTGGTTTCATAAGCTGGAAGTCATTTCTCCAGCTCCTAAAGTTACTGTTGATTTCTGGGCTGGATTTCCTTGATTATGTAGTCCTGAGTTGTGCTCAACCCTCTTCACAGACTAGTTTGTGTCTGTCTCTAAGCCTTTAAAAAAATCATTTTATTTTATTTTTATTTTATTTTATTTTTTAAGGCTACATATCCATGTGTGCCTATATAAGTGTATATGTACATATGACTTCAGATAGTCATAGAGTTTAGAAGAGGGCATCAAATCCCCCAGATCTGGAGCTACAGGTGGTTGTGAGCTTCCTGATATGGGTCTTTTGCAAGAACATTATGTACCCTTAACTGCCTCTCCCTTATCAGAACTCAATGTAACACTAAGATTACCGCAGCCCCTGAGACTACATGGATCTGTCTTTCCTCTGAAGCCAAGGACAATTTCCTATCATCCTTTACCAGGGACATGACCTACAGATGGACTTCTGTACAGGTGGTATTCAAACATAACACAGTAATAAGACTATTCAATTTAAAACCATTAAAGCACTTAATGCTAGCCTAGCTTCCCCAGACTCTGAATGCTTGCCCATCCATCCTATTCCTCCTCGGGATTTCCCCTTTCACAGCAACTAGGGAGCTAACATTAGATGTAGCAAGGAAGAGTCATGTCCTGGCTTTACCACTAGGGCCAAAGTTTTAGAGAAGTGTTCACCCTCACTGTCTTCAGTTTCAAATACGTTGAACGCATGATCTGATGAGTGTGTTTGGGAAGCATCTCATGGATGGGAATTTATTTTCCATTTCTGTGCCGTTTCCAGGGCACTAAGCATACAGAACGCCACACAGCTAGTATCTGCACACACTCCTTTCACAACTGGCTAGACCTAGAGAGGGCCAGCCTCTAGAAGCACATGTGCTCAACTCAACTACCAGGAAAGCTTTCTTCCTTTGGGAAGGTCTAATGGGTTCAAGATTCTCATCTAACTACCATTGCGAAAATCCTCTGAGCTCTGAAGGCCCAGAGGCTCCACCTGTATCTCTTTTCCCAGAGGTGGGACAGATTCTTCCCAATGCCTGCTGACCAAAAGATACCCAACTGCTGCCAGCCCAAGGCAGTTCCATAAATGTTTGCATGGTAAATGAAGGACATTAAAATCAAAACCAAATCGCCTCCTTCTAAACTTCTTTGCAAAGGTAGATACTATTTAAAGCAGTGCAGCTCCTTCCCATCCAGCAGACAAACTTTAACTCAAAATTCACCACTTTCTTGTCCTTGGCCCTTGCGTGATGACTTACAAAGCTGCCAGGACTCAGGCATTCTTCACACTATGACTTCCTCTTGAACCAACCCCCTGACCCAAAGCTGGTTCATATTGTGGCCTGGCTTTCACCCAGACTTGTCCCCAGCTGGCACCCAGCAGATCACCAACCAGGGTCTTGGTTTACTGGCAGCCCTGCCCTTCCACTCCCTCCCAGGCTGTGCTCCAATCTCAGCCCTTTTTCTTTCAGACTCCACCACAGACTCCTCCTGTGACCCCGCCCACGTACCAATCCCTCTGCAGCGTCGCCCCACCTCTTTGGTTTTGACCCCGCCCCTCATGCACACGCCCCTCTTCCCCCTTCCCTCCCTTAGACTTCGAGCCTCTGCTAGCAAGGGGCCATCCACCCACCCTCACCTCTGAGAGCAGCGGGGCCAGGTGCTCCAGTGGCACCGCGGGTAGGTCCCCGCAGAGCACCGTGCCGCGGAGGCTGTGATTTCCCGGAGGCTCGGACTTAGTGCGCAAGAAAAAGAGCCCCTTGGCGCGAGCTCGGCTGGGCTCTGGTCCTGCGTCTAGACCGGGTGTCACCACCAGGCCCCCGGGCCCGGACTGAACCACCAGCAGTGGCCGCGGATCCGAGGCAGCGTTGTGATCCAGGAAGGCCTGCAGCAGCCTCCCCGCCTCGGCTGTGCCTGCACAGCGCTCCCAGGTGCCCGCGGCCGGACGCAGGCTCCGAGCCACAAAAGTCCCCAGAAGCCGCAGCCTCGGGTCTCCAGGCTCCTCGTCCCCAGACTCCGCCAGCGCTGCCTGCTCCTTGGCGCCGGGCATCGCGTGTTGCCAGCTGCAGCGTCTGTTTCCCTAGCGACGGGGATGCCAGGCCCTCCTGCCTCTGCTCTCCTTATATTGGGCACTGGACTCTAGCTCCGCCCCACTAAGTTAATAAGGTAGGCAGGGGCTGAGAAGGGGCGGGGTCGCGTCGTTGTTGCTGGGAAACTGGTGGAAGCTCTCACATCCAAGCTGGTCTGGTAGACTAGACGTGCTCTGAAGACTACAGGCACAGGCTTGCGTGGGATTCTTTTGTCTAAGGCCAGATTAAAGTCTTCAGACGCCTCCATACACAAAATGAATAGTTCTCTTACTCTGTCCTAAATATATAATTTAAAAAGTTAATCCCAACGCCAAGGATAATACCATGAATGCAATACAATTTTTTTCCCAAGATAACAACTCAAACACTTTCGGAGAATGCTGTTGGATAGAACTTTTTTTTTTTCCTTCAAATTATGAGCTTCCAGCGACACTCGACCTGTTGGTGACACAGGGCTTAATTGTTTCATTTAAATTTGCAATTAAATAAGCATGCGTGTCTAGCAATCACTTCGAATGTCTCCTCTTCAGACATTTATAATAAATTATTGTAAAAAATAATCTCCAGTACCTTGCTTTGCCTGCACCTTCATTTGCCAAAAGGGCAGCTGTGCTGGACAATGGTCTTCCATGCGAGTGGCCCGAGGTCAATTCTTAAATATACTGAAGTGCTTGTAAATATGCAGCGTGCTCCCCTTCTGACCTGGAAAATTATCACTCCTCATAGGTTTGATCCTTCTCCGTGATCAGAATCAATCACTTGGGTCTTTGTATGCGTGTGTGAACGAAGGAATGGATATGTGTGTGTAAAAAGGAAATGGACACTCAGCCAGAGGCCTTCCGGTCTGCAAGAATCTCCTGTCTGCCCCCCCACCCCCACCCCCGATTGTATTACCTCCCAGGGACTGCGGGATTTCTTAGTAAAGTGAATGTTTACATCAGGCTTCAAGGACTATTAACAGAGTAGCACTTATCAAAGGCAGCTTGGCTTAACAAGAACCACCCCCCCAGCCCCGCCCAGGACAACACCAGTGCCTGGAAGCTGAAATGATTTACTGCTCGATAACTGGGACCCAGGGGTTCTGTGATGAAAATGTTTGCATTAGAAAATGGATCTTTGTGTCTATAAAGAGTGTTTTATCATTGCTGCATTAAACAACAAGTGGAGCAATTAAGAAGAAAGGGGCAAAATGAATCTGATAATTGATATTCCCAAAAAGACGTTGGGGGAAAATAGAAATGTCAGAGGATTCTTACATATCTTAATTCCTTCCTTCCTTCCCTCCTTCCTCCCTTGTTTGCCTCCCTCCTTTCCTCTCTTCTTCCCTTCTTCCTATAAGGAGTAGTCATGCCATTTGGGTGGCAGATCTCCATTGTGTTAATCTGCTTATGTTTTATATATAGAGAGAACTCATCTACATTCTATTGGCTCTTCAAATAAAATTTGTGCCCCTCTCACCCTGGCTTTGTTTCCCCTTTATCTTGTTTGTTCTCATACCCCCAACATATATAAAAACTGGATGAATGATGGAACGGGGAGATGTGTTTGTGGATAGAAAAACTTACTTTGCAAGCACAAGGGCCCGAGTTCAACCTCCTTAGTGCCTGTACTAATGCTTTCCATAGCTGTGCACACTTTGGTGGTCAGGAACAGGTGGATCCTAAGAGCTCCCTGGTTAGTTAGCCAGCAGTGAACTTCTTCTGATCCACTGGAGAAATAGGGCAGAGAGCCATAGAGAAAGATTCCATACATCATACCCTGACTGGCATGGGGCATATCTGCACATATAAGCATGTATGTGAACACATGTGCATGTACCCAGAGAGAATGAATGAGTTCCTGAAGATACCTGCCTAAAGCAAACACCACCATCTGTTTTTGTTTCTCTATAACACAACTGTCCATTTTAGATGCTGATTTTTTCAATTCCTTAACATAGACATTTTGCAGTGGGTGAGGGTTCTGAGAAAAGCTTGTCTTGATGGTTGTGGATTAGGATTTTTACTGATGTTGAAGATAAAATAGCTCCCATTAGGAGCTCCATCAATCATTAGAAGGCTTGAGCAGGCTTGGGGTGTTATGTGCACTCTCCAAATTGGCAGGTCAAGGTTGAATGCTGGCAGGAGGTCTTTTTTCTTTATCCATAGCCTCTTTGCTTTTAATTGGTGTGTGTGTGTGTGTGTGTGTGTGTGTGTGTGTGTGTTCCTACGTACACACCTGCTTAGTCTGAACATTACTTGCCTATATATATTTTAGGGCTGACCATTTGGTTTTGGATAACCTGATGGTTTGCTTCCCTGGGGAAGATAGTTTCTCCTGCTCTCAACAAGTATTTGCCCGTATGCCTGTAGTTCTTTGTCTAGGGTTGAAGTCTTGTGAGCTTTCTTCATTAACATATGTACTGGCGATGCTCTTGTTCAGGTATAGGTTTTATTTTTACCATTCTTCTTTAACTTTACACAAGTTTATTTCCATATATATATATATCTTAGTCAGGGTTTCTATTCCTGCACAAACATCATGGCCAAGAAGCACTTGGGGAGGAAAGGGTTTATTCAGCTTACTCTTCCACATTGCTGTTCATCACCAAAAGAAGTCAGGACTGGTACTCAAACAGATCAGGAAGCAGGAGCTGATGCAGAGGCCATGGAAAGATGTTCCTTACTGGCTGGCTTCCCTGGCTTGCTCAGCCTGCTCTCTTATAGAACCCAAGACTACCAGCTCAGGGATGGTTCCACCCACAAGGGGACCTCCCCCTTGATCACTAATTGAGAAAATGCCTTACAGCTGGATCTTGTGGAGGCATTCCCCCAACTGAAGCTCCTTTCTCTGTGATAACTCTAGCCTGTGTCAAATTGACACAAAACTAGCCAGTACAGTATATGTATATAGTTTATATATATAAAGTATATAGTGTACAATAAAAATAAATAAATAAATATGTTTACAACAGTTGCTCATGCCTATAATTCCAGCATGTGGAAGACTAAGAGTAACCACAACCAAGGCTAAGACTAATCTGATATATATAGTAAGGTCCTATCTCAAATAAATATAAATAAATAAGCACATCAGCCTGGGCTGTGTGCTTGTGACCTCAACACTTAAAGATAGAGGCCAGAGGACCAGTAAGTCATTATCCTTAGCTACATAGTTTCAGCCACATTGTGCTATATGAGAATATATATCAAAAGGTGGGAAAGTTCACTCTATTTCATGGAAATGCTCATTGTTTTATTTGTAAAGTTATAATCAAATATCCTAGACATCAAACATCATAATCAAGTGTCTTTGTTAATAGTGGTGTCTTTGTTAGCCAATCTAGTAGGCTTTGTCTCTTAATGTGCTTATTGACTTTGTTCAGCTCAGTTGATTCATGGATAGGGAAGCATTCATCCTTTGGCTTTATAACAAGTACTCTTCTTTTTTCTCCTTTCCATGTAACCGCTTCTTGTTAGTCTCCTTGACTCTCTCCCCTGTTTCTGTCCCTTCAACGTTAGTATTGGGGTCATCTGCTTAATGCCCTCTCTCTTCTCAATTCCCAACATCTCCTTTCATGAGCTTGTTTATCCAAAACAACAATTCTTCCCTTTAGTCAAATGAGCGTGTGTGTGTGTGTGTGTGTGTGTGTGTGTGTGCGCACACACACACACACACACACACACACACACATTTATATACAGCCCATACTTGGATAAGGGATTGTATATTGAATACATCTTATCCCCTCAAACTGAAGCAGAATAAAAAGGAAAATTCCACTGGATATAGGCAGAGAAAATGAGCCCTTTATATCAGAGATCTGGTTTAAGTCTATCTAAACCATCAATAAAGGAATATAATCTCTTTTCTGAAACACACACACACACACACCACACAAATAATATATTAAACCATATTTAAATTCAAAGTATATATCCCAAATCCTTTGAATTTTTTGACTTTTTATCTTGTTTGCTTGTACAACTATACCATGAATTCCATAAGCCACCTCATAATATTATTTATTAAAGTTGCCTAGGTGAAAATATGTGTGGTGGTTTGAATGAGATTGGCCTCCATAGGTTCACGTGTTTGAATGCTTGGTCCCCAGTTGGTGGAACTGTTTGAGAAAGATTAGCAGGTATGGCCTTGTTGTATTAAAGTGTGGTCTTGTTGGAGGAAGTGTGTCACTGGCAGGTGGGGTTTGAGGTTTCCAAAGCTCATGCCAGTCTCTATCTATCTATCTATCTATCTATCTATCTATCTATCTATCTGTGTTATTAGCATGTAAGCTCTGAGACCCAAGACTGCCTTCCTGCTGCCATGCTTCCTGCCATGAAGATAATGGACTAACCTCTCAAACTTTACTCAAGTTGCTCCCAATTAAATATGACCTTTTTGTTTGTTTCTTTTTTGTTTTTTGTTTTTGTAAGAGTTACCTTGGTCATGGTGTTTCTTCACAGCAATAGAACAGTAACTAAGGAGAAGTTGATACTAGGGACTGGTATTGATGTAATAGGACTGACCATATTGTTTGGAGGAATATGGAAGACTTTTGGACTGGGAGTTAGGGAGCAGTAGAATGTTGTAAACAGGGATGAATAAGCAGTCCTAGTAGGAACATAAAAATAGTAGTGTTGAAATGCAATGTGGATTGTGAAGACCCAACTCAGAGGTTTCAGTGGGGAAGAACATTAGCAACTGGCCTAGAGACAATTTTTATGACATTTTGGTAAAGAATGTGGCTGCTTTCTGCCCTTGTCCTAAAAATTTGCCTGAAGCTAAATTGAAAAGTTTTGGATTAGTGACATTGGAAAAGGAAAATTCAAGACAACCTAGTATTGCTGTGTCACGTGGTCATTAGTAATCACTCTTATGTAGACCTACAATGACAAAGAGCAAGGAGGGCAAAAAGAAACACAAAATGTACAGCTTAAGGAGGAAAGGAGAATCAGGAACTGACTTGTTGGTGCCAAGTCTTGTGCTCAAGGAGACAAAATGTTTGAAGAAAGGTCTGATTCAAAATGGAATAAAGGGAGCACCCTCAAGGCAAGCCCAACCATGCTAAGCTTCCTTTATGAAAAATAAGTGAAGTATCAACGATAGAAAGATGTACAAATGCAATTTGAGGAGGGGGTCTATATTCCAGCTCCTGCAAGTAGGACTTGGTAGCTTCCACCATGTGGTTCTAGCTTTAGAGTCAAGAAGAATATAGGAAATGCAGTGTGAAATCATCCTCCATGGTTAGAGAAAGCCACCAAGGCCAGTACTGTGGCAGGAAGTCTCTGCATGGAGACCCAGAGAAGCCATTGTGTGAAGCTATATGGGTGAAACCTGGTTTATATTGGAGCCCCTGAGATATGGGAGTTGCCAGAGCTGAGGGATACCTTCCAAAGAGAGCTCTATACTGGGTGTAGAGAAACCACAAGAGTTGCAGTAAGAAAAGCTAGAAGAGAAGAACCATCTAAGTCTTTGCCATCATATTAGAGATACAGGATTTCAAGTTTG
This sequence comes from Mus musculus, assembly GCF_000001635.26. Lineage (NCBI taxonomy): Eukaryota > Metazoa > Chordata > Mammalia > Rodentia > Muridae > Mus > Mus musculus. The sequence continues at coordinate 66,173,998 of NC_000077.6, forward strand.
TCATGTTGAGTTTTGCTCTTACTTTGGTCTGGTATTTCCTTCCTTATCTTTGGAATAATAATGTGTATTCAGTATCATTGTATGTTGGAAACGTGATTTGCATTTTTGCTTTTGTCTTTGTGTGTGGCTACCGTTAAGAGATTGCTTTGAGATCTCAGAAGAGATCTTGGAACAGTTTTGAGATTGTGAAAGACTTTTGAAATTGGACTACATAAATTTTGAATTATGATATGGTTCCAAGCCTATGGGTATCAACAAGTGGGATGTGGTGATTTGAATGAGAATAATCCCCATAGGCTTATATCTTTGAACATTTAATGTATCTTTTTGAGAAGGATTATGAGGAATGGCCTTGTTGGAGTAGGTCTGCCCTTATCAGTGGAAGTGTGTCACTTGGAGTAGGCTTTGAGGTTCCTAAAACCTAAATCAAGCCCAATCCCTCTTTGTCTGTTTGCTTGTGGATCGAGGTATAATCCTTGAGGCTCAAGATTGCCTTCCTGCTGCCATGTTTCCTGCCATGATAATGGATTAATCTTCTAAAACTCTAAGCAAGCTTCTAATGAAATACTTTCTTCTATGAGAGTTGCCTTGTTTATGGTGTCTCTGTACCGCAATATAACAGTACAAAGACAATAAGTAAACCAAATATTTCTACTTAACCTTTTAAAGCCCTGAACAATGTAACTTCAAAGATGTACATATAGCTATTTTTAGACTATGGTTTCATAATTTTCCTCAGACACCTGTGCCCATACTTGGGTATGCACAGCTCTGGTGGCAGGGTGACAACCTAGCACTGCCACCAGAACACTGAAGAGGAGTTACCTGTTTCTTTTGAGACCTCTATTGAAGTATTATTGTCTCTTTGATTAGGTCACAGGGAAGTATTTATTTCAGGACAAACATGTGTGAATGAAAGATAAGTAAATATTTAGAGAAAGAGTTAAGTAGAAAAAGAACAGTTAGTATATGACCCCAAGATGTTGGTGTAGACCTCATGAGAGAATACTTATGTTACAATGGTTAGTGTACAATCTTTGGAATTTTAAAGTTACATTTCTCAAAGGATATGATTTATAACACTGCTCAAAAATCAAGTATTTAAATGAAGATTAGAAGTTTAAAACATGAGTTTGTCTAATGTTTTTAATTTTTTGACCATTTCATAAATATATTTAATGAATTTCAGCTATTTCACCAATCGTTGCTGTAAATGTTAGCTTTAATTGTCAACTTAACACAACCTAGAATGGGAAGAAAGCCTCAATGAAGGATGTCCATATTAAGTGAGCCTAAGGGCGTGTCTGTGGAGAATTTTCTCAGTTAGGTTCATTAAGCTCCTGACTATTGTGGGTAGCACCACTCCCCAGGCAGGGGGTGCCAAACTGCCTAAGAGTGGAGAAATTAAGCAGGATACAAACAATCAAGTGAGTACATATGCATTCATCTCCCTCTCCTCCTAGCTATAGATGCGATGTGCCTAGCTGAAACCCTCACCTTGAGTTCCTCACAGCGATGGACGATAGCCGGGAATTATAAGCTGCAATAATCCCCTCTAAAGATATAGTAAACCAAAACATTTCAGTACAGCCTAAAAGTTAAACATGTGTGAGCATTAGGTTATTTTCTGTCATAGAAACAGAAATCAAAGTAAATCTTTGCCTTCTCTAATACCCTCCAACTCCTGCTGAGTACAAGAAGTCCTCCTTCTATCACCATGGCTGTCGCATTTTTTGTTAGCATGAGTATGGGTGTAGGATTATTTTCTGGCACACAAGTGACTTATGATGGCCAGACCACTGAAGAAAATGACTCCTCTTACCCCACAGCGATTAATGTCCATGGTGGAATGTTGACAGGGACCATCTTGTGCATTCATCATGCAGGTTACCATGACTGCAATGAATTTATGAGTTCAATGTTCATTTGCTGTTCCAGTGTCAACACTATTCTCCAACTCCTAGTTACACATTCTTTTTTAGTCTTCTTTATATATATACCTCCTGTGTCTTGGGGGAGGGGTAATATACATGAGCTGAGCAGCCAACAGTCGAATATTCTCAACATTTTTGACCAATATAGAGTCTGTGCTTCAACCATTATCTACTGAGGATGGAAGCTTCTGTGACCAATGCTGAAATAAGCACTAAGATAAGTATAAACAGACATTTAGAAGGTGATTTGACATCATGTCCTCTTAAGGAAACACAACTAAGTTCTTCATTAAGGCCGATAATTTCACAGCCCTGGATTGTTGACTAGATGTTTAATGCCTTAAGTGGAGCAGGACTCAGATCCAAAGAGAAGGTGGTTGGTTACTCCCTTAACAGCCATTCTACTATTGTACTAGTGGGTATATCATTCCTGGTAGGTTGATATTGTAGTTCACAGGGTTCACTGGTGAATAAGACCACTGAAGTCTTTTCTCTCCAGCAGTGTGGAACATTATGAAAGATATGTAGCAGGGAAGAAGCTCAAGCCCAACTTCATTTCTCTACAGCATACAATTATAGAATGTGGTGTATTTATCTACTAATAGGCAGCTAAGAGGAATGACAATAACCTATTTTCCTTTAGGGGCCTCTGGAACCTCCCTATCCAGCAACTCAGGGAAGGATTACGCACCTGGAACTGGAACTTTATTACAAACATATGAGTTATGGGAACAGTATTACATACCCATGCAGTATACTCCCATTCAAACTATTTAAAATTATATTTTAATTGGATTTAAAATATTAAGTTTTGTACAACTGTTCACTTATCTTTAGTTTCAGTTAATCCTCCCTTTTAGCCCACTTATGCCCCCATTGTCCATCCACCCTTATCTCTGTTTAAACCTTTCCAACCCCACATCTACTTTTGAATCATTGCTGTTCTATGCTCTCCCAATTAAGTGATATTTATTTTTATTCCTTCCTCTAATGACCCTTCTCTAGATTCATAACATCTACCGGCACAACAAAGTAAAGATGCAGATCTAAATATGTGAAGCTTGGATCCACATATGAGCTAGCATACAGTATTTGTCTTTCTGGGCCTGGCTTAATTCACTATGTATATTGTAAGAATATCCTTTTCCAGTTCCATTCATTTCCTGAAAATTTCATTTCACTTCCATTGTAGCTAAATAGAATTCCACTGTGTACATGTACCTCAGAGTCCTGATGTACTTACCTCACTATGAAGTAGCAGTGAACAGAGATATGCAAGTATGTCTGCAGTAGGATACCAGAACAATTGGGCATGTGCTCAGTAGTGATGTTGCTGAGTCATATGATCATTCTTTCCTTTTGAGAAACATACACAGCATAACACAGTGGCTGAACTATTTTACAGTTTAACATCAAAGACATGTTCTCCTTTCTCTATGCCCTCACCAGCGTTTGTATTTCTGATGAGGGTCATTATTCCTGGGGTAAGAAAGAATACAAAAATCATTTTAAGTTGCATTTCTACGATAGATAATGATGTTGAATCATTTAAAAATGTTTGTTAGTTATTTGTATTTCTTTTTTAAAATTCTGTTCATTTCTATAGCCTATTTTGGGTTAGGTTATTTTATTGATGTTTCTTATTTTTGGATTTCTTTGTATAGTCTAGATATTAATCCTTCCTCAGATATATAACTAGTGAAGATTTTCACCCATTCTGTAGGCTGCTTTTTTGGTTGATGGATGGTTTCCTTTTCTATACAGACACTCTGTAATTTGTTATACAGACACTCTGTAATTTCCTGAGGTTCGATTCTGTCAGCTGTTGGTCTGATTTCCTGAACATCCAGAGTTGTATCCAGAAGAGCCTTACCCATGCTTGTGTTTTGAAGTTTTTTCCCTTCTATCAGTTTGTTATAGGTCCTACACTCGTATCTTCCATATACTTGGAATTGATTTTTGTACAGAGTGAGAGATAAATATCTACTTTCATTTTTCTACATCCAGATATTTAATTTTCCCAGTACCATCTGCTGAGAGTCTGTCTGTTTGCCAATGTGTATTTTTAGATTCTTTGTAAACGATCTTTGTAAATGATCTGGCTGTAGCTTTGTGAATTTATATGAGTCCTCTGTTCTATCCCATTGACTTATGTGTCTGTTTTTGTTCCAGTTACATGCTGCTTTTATCACTATGGCTCTGTAATATAACTTGAAAACAATAGGCTACTCTTCCACTCACCAGTGCTTTCGGCTATATAAGGGTCTTTTGTGCTTCCATATGAATTTCAAACTTTCTATTTCTGTAAAGAATTATGTTGGAATTTGGTGGTGGGGGGTTGTATTGAATCTGTACATTGCTTTTGGTAGGACAACTATTTCCACAAAATTACTTGTAATCCATGAACAATAGAGGCATCACTCTCTCTAACATCTGGAACAACAATATGAACTAACCAGTACCCCCAGAGCTCATGTCTCTAGCTGCATATGAAGCAGAAGCTTTCATCAACATTTGAAAGTTTGCTCTCTAGAGATCTTTACTTCCTTGGTAAAGCTTAGTCCCAGGTGTTTTATTTATTTATTTAGAACTATTGGGAATGGCATAACCCCCCCCCCCCCCATTCTTCACCTGTGATTACTGTAGAGAACTGTTATGCCCTCTTGATGGGTTGTATATTTAATCAGCACAGAGTGCCCTTCTTTGACTTACCTAACTACTTTTGTTTTGAAGCTTACATTTGTCAGATACTAGAATAGCAACATATCCTTGCTGCTTAGTTTTTCTGTGCCCGGAATACCTTTCCCATTCTTTTATTTTTTTTCTTTATTTACATTTCAAATGCTACCCCAAAAGTTCCCTATACCCTCCCCCCGCCCTGCTCCCCTACCCACCCACTCCCACTTCTTGGTCCTGGCATTCCCCTGTACTGGGACATATAAAATTTGCAAAACCAAGGGGCCTCTCTTCCCAGTGATGGCCGACTAGGCCATCTTCTGCTACATATGCAGCTAGAGACATGACCTCTGGGGGTACTGGTTAGTTCATATTGTTGTTCCACCTATAGGGTTGCAGACCCCTTCAGCTCCTTGGGTGTTTTCTCTAGCTTCTCCATTGGAGGCCCTGTGTTCCATCTTATAGATGACTGTGAGCATCCACTTCTGTATTTGCCAGGCACTGGCATAGCCTCATATGAGACAGATATACCAGGGTCCCTTCAGCAATATATTGCTGGCATATGCAATAGTGTCTGGGTTTGGTGGATGATTATGGGATGGATTCCTGGGTGGGGTAGTCTCTGGTTAGTCCATCCTTTCGTCTTAGCTCCAAATGTTGCCTCTGTACCTTTCCCATTCTTTTCCCACAAGATAATTAGCATTTGTCTTTGATGGTGAGGTGTGTTTCTTAGAAGCAACAGAGAAATGGATCCAACTTCTTTTTCTTTTTATACATTTATTTTGATTTATGTTTAACACCCCCCCCCGTGTGTGTGTTTGTTTGTGTGTGTGTGTGTGTGTGTGTGTACATTCATGTTGGGTTCTGATGATGCTACTGCAGTACAAATATTTTTGAAATTGCACTTTGTTTCTGATCTGTTGGTTTCCATAGTCAATGGGGATGAGCCTTACCATTTCTATTGCTGTTTAATTGTTGGTTTTCAAACTTCCCCAGATTGTTCCCTGTATACTCCCATTGGTAATACTTGAGTGTTTTCTGCCATCTTGAGTCCTCTTACTTATTGTTTTTCTTTAAGAATGTTCTTCAGGATCTCTGTGTTAATCAATCACTATTTACTGAAAGAAAAAAAAAACTCCTCTTATGCCAGATAACCCAATTTACTAATCTATGGGCATAATGATAAGTTATTAGGAGTCAGTTTAATACTATGCCCGTTTAGTTAAACAGAGAGACCCAAAACTGGACAGAAGGAATAGGAGCTTCAGAATGCTTAGCACTAACTGGCATCTATATTATATATGCTCCACCAGTAGATCATGATGGAAGAGGGCTAGAAAGAAAGTAAGAGTTATAGATAGTGGATGACTATGAGGAACAATGTTCTCTGGACACTACAAGGTACAAATGATCTCACAGTAGTTGCAACAGCATGACTTATGCAACACAAGACTTATGTAGGCTCATTCTAGACAAATGGCAGCATGTAAATTGGTTGGGGGAAATAAAGCCCCATCCTACCCCCATTGGCTAAGGAGCTTAGTAGTTGATAGTTTTTGGAAGAGGGAGAGTCAGTTTTATTTAAGAGTGCAGCTCCAGTGGGTTGACCACACTTCAGTGACAGCAATACATCCAAAAGTAATATGAGCAATACAAACTAAGGTGGATGAGTTAGGTAGGGAGACTGGGTAAGGTTGGATGGGTAGGGAAGAGGGGATAGATCTAGGATGAGTTAAGCAAGGGAGTGAATATAGTTAAATGCATTGTATGAATTTCTCAACTAATAAAATGATAAAAGACAGCTTTCTTTCACAAATGAAATTAGTTTTATGAAGTCATTGTTTAGATTTAGAGATTAAAGAAGGATGCTAAGATAGTAACAGTCAAGGTTAGAAGCATTTCAATCCTAAGGAGGTAGGGTGTGTTTTTAACATCCTTATCTAAGATTTCTTTAGGAAAACATGTATTATTTCTGTAGGCAGTTGAGTATCAGCTGTGTAAAAGTGTATTTGATTGCAGTCAGCAGTAAAGATGAACTAGACTCCATGGTGAGGGCTCTGTCTTCATGTCTTAGGTCCCTTTAGTTTTCTGTTTTCTATTCTCCTTCACAGACAACTGCCTTGTTCATAAGTGTGCCTCGGTTACTGGTGGTCGGGGTCTGGGCAAGGTGATTCCCAGTTCTAGGCTTCTTATTCAAGGAATTGAAATAGAAGCCAACATATTTGTAGAAATAACAAAGACCGTTTAAGAAAAAAGCAAGAAGACTCTGAGAGGGAACACATGCGTAAGATACTCAAAAGTTCTAAGTCACAGTCTGGAGTGTAAAGAAAGAAATGGTCACTAGCTGTGTTGTTTGTGTGTTCTCTGTTTTGACTGACAGGTGTATTAGTTGGCTTTGTATGTCAACTTGACACAAGATGGAGTTATCACAGAGAAAGGATGCTCCTTTGAGGAAATGCCTCCATGAGATCCAGCTGTAAGTCATTTTCTCAATTAATGATTGAGGCGGGAGAGGACCCAGTCGATTGTGGTTGTACCATCCTTGGGCTGGTAGTCCTGGGTTTGATTAGAAAGCAAGCTGAGCAAACCAGAGGAAGCAATCCAGTAAGCAGCACCCCTTCATGGTGTCTGCATCAGCTCCTGCCTCTAACTTCCTACTCTGTGTGAGTTTCTGTCCTGACTTCCTTTGGTGAACAGCAATGTGGAAGTCTAAGCTGAATAAACCCTTTCCTCTTCAACTTGCTTTTTGGCTATGATGTTTTGTGCATGAATACAAACCCTGACTAAGACAATAGGTTAGGTTCCTTCCCATTATGCACCTGGCTTTCGTCCTATGCATGCTCAATTATGTGTAGGCATGAGATGGTAAATAGATTCTCTCTGAAAGTTTGGACTGGGTCAGTCTTCCTTGTTTTTATACCTAGATACATTAGGGATAGATTCAAATAGAATCTGTCTAAGTTGACTTGTTAGAGACAGAGAAACACACACTGTTGACAGACTGGTGATATGACACCTGATGCAGAATTGGGTATAAGGGGATTTGAGATAGCTAGATACACTGTTTTGTAGTAATGCATGTGTATAGTACATACAGGTAAAGAGCTAGATTTCTGAAAAGGCATTATTCCTGTACATAATTAACACTAAGTAGGGTCTTGGGGTAATAAACTGTCTCTACAATATGCCTGCCTCAACTCTACCAGCTATTCATGAAGCTTAGGAGGAGGATCATGAGTTCAAGGATAGCCTGATCTATAGAGTAAGTTAAAAGTCAGCTTGCAACTTAATAAGACTCCTCTCCAAATAAAAGGAAAAGACAGTTGGGGGTACAACTTTTGATCATGTGTGAGATCCCAAGTTCAAATCCCCACTACATACAGAGGTGTGCCAGAGGAAGAGGGGTAGAGTCCCCTTTCATCTCTTAATACTTCAATATTAGGAGTTTCCTAATAAACTCCAAATATACATAATACCAACTGAACCCAAGTTCTTTTCTGTGATATAAGTCAACATCTCACATGAACCATAGGAGAATTTCCCCCAGGCGGCTCCTACACTTCCAGCTTATGCCTCTACTGCAGAGGAAACCCCTATAGAGATGCTGAAGTTAGTTTATGAGAGAAGTTGAAAGCTAGCTTGATATTTGTTTCTTTGTAGGTAATGTGTTGAAATTACCTGAATATTTGAGAGAGAGAGAGAGAGAGAGAGAGAGAGAGAGAGAGAGAGAGAGAGGAGAGAGGAGAGACAGAGAGACAGACAGAGTGGTATACAATATTTTGGGTCAGAAATAAAGTCTGTTTGATGGCTTTTGACCCCAAATTGAAGAGCATACTCAGTTCTCACCTAGCAGTGTTTCTCCTCAGCTGGATAGGTTATTCTATGGGGTGTTTTGTATTTCACATTTTGACTCCCTGCTTTGGTTTTCTGGTAATATAAACCAATAGAATGTGCTGGCAGTTATGTGTAGGGAATACATCGTGTCTCCATGCTGTCCAATGGTTCTCTACCTTGTGAGTTAGCAACAAACTCTGGGGAGCATAGATTCATCCTCAAACATTTCTTTGACTCTGAGTCACTTCTAACACAAATCAGAGACAATAGCTGTGATAGCCACACTATTAATTTTCTTATATTGCAATAGCCAAGCACGGAGAGGGAGAGAAAGCTTTGCATGTGTGTGTGTGTGTGTGTGTGTGTGTGTGTGTGTGTGTGTGTGTTTTAATTCTAAAACTTGGCTCTGAATATACAGGGTACAGTAGGCAGGCTAAGAGATTATCTAAGTAAGCCATAGACACAGACTACACTAAACAGATTTCCTCACAAAGAAGATAGAAGAGCCTTTTTTAAGATACAGAAGGAGTTTGGGGAAACAAAAGAGGAGGCTTGTAATCCCAGTGGTATGGAAGCTAGGGAAAGCTGGGAAGTTTGAGGTCTGTATGGGATATAGACACTTTAATGTCATCTCAAGCGACTCAACAAGAGCCAGTCACAAGCTCTTGTTCTCTTGATCTCTTGCTCCTCTCCTGCCCTTGCTCTCCCCTTCCCTATTCTCTTCCCTTCCCCTTCTCTTCATGTGCTCATGGCCATGGCTGGCCTCTACTTCTCTACTCTCTCCCACTCTCTGCTTCCCTCTGCCTCTACTACCCTCTTAACTCCCCTCCCCATGCCCTGAATAAACTCTATTCCATACAAAAAAGAAAAGAAAAAAGAACCAGTCACAAAAGAAAACATAATTTAAAAGGCACTTGAAATATTGCTCAGTGGTGGGATGCTTGTCTGGAATGCCCAGATCTTTGGTTTGATTGACAGCAGGACAACAAGTAAAGAAACAATAACACCTTGGGCAAAGCTGTGGCATTGTTTCAGGTAGGTCCAGGAGAAAGGAAGGGGCGTCAGAGATGGTGGAAATACCCAGAAGTCCAGAGAAATGTGATTCCTGGGCCATGCTTCCCCAGAAAGTCAGGGAAAGCTCCAGGCCTTTATGGAAACCCAAGCCTTGGTGTGTGAGGCAGCAGCGGCAGGACTAAGGAGAAGGACCAACCGTAAGCATCTTGATGACGCCATGTCCGATCCTGAAACAGTGACAGGAGCTGAAAGCTTTGACAATCTTTGTAGTCAGGAGGAAGAGAGCTAAAACCACTTAGAGGCTAGTTTGGGGTTACACCAAGGAGACAGCATAAGTAGCTATGGTTATTTAGAGGTGTTCCTAGCTGAAAACATATGGTTATAAAGCCTACATAAGGCCAGATACAGTCGCACATGCCTGTGATCCCAGGGTATGGGAGGATGAGGCAGGAGAATTATAAATTCTAGGTTAGTCTGGACTATGCAGAAAGATACTGCCTCAAATCAATAAACAAACAAATAATTAAGTCTATATAAAATGTCTTTTCAGCAAGAACAAAGCACAGTTGTATACCAAGTGACCCTTCACTTAATAGCTTGATCATGTATCAGCTGCCCAGGATCTAGAAGCACACCCACCCACCACACACAGAGTGACTAGTTAATTGGGCCTATGGGCCTGGCAAACTGTTCCCTGTAGCCACTCGATACCGGTGGGAAGGATCGGTGTTATTCTGCTTGAGAAGGAGCTCTGACAAAGAGTTCAGCATAGAAACTAGAATTTATAGGAGTACAGAAAGCTGCAAGGAAAAGGCTGGAGTGGTACCAGATCAGAACAGCAGCACACTGCCCTGGAAGTAGCCTAAATCTGTGGAGGACTGTGGGAAGCCATAGCACCTTGTGTCAGAACACCAGCTCCCAATCAGAGACATTCAAAAGCATGTCTACCAGAAACATGAAGGGAGTTTCTGGAAGTGATCACTCTGTCCTCAGAGAACATGAGCAGAAAAGGCATAAGCTGAATTTCAAATAAGCAATGAATCAAAATATTAGTAATACCCCAACTATTACATAAAATGCATACTGAAGTGGGGGCATACTTAATACAAAAATATCGCTGTTGGAATTTTTTTTTTGGGGGGGGGGTTGGTTTGTTGACTTTTCATTACAAAGTCTCACTGTGAAGTTCTGGCTGGCCTGGAAATTGCTATGTAGATCATGCTGACCTGGAACTCATGGCAGTCTTCCTGTCTAAGCCTCTCAAGTTCTGAGATTGCAGGAATGGGCCACTATGCCTGGCTTGTCCTTTGGTTTTGAGATAAAATTTCACTTAGTGTAACAGATGTGAGCCATCACAGCTGGCCACAGATCCTATGCTCTTCTAGTAACTGTTGGATAGTTTTTGTTTAAGAAACTCTCATTCCCTAGGCCCCGAAGTACACCAGCCCTAACCCATATATTTCCATAAAACTCGGCTCCCAGCTCTGCCTGAAGCAGGTGTCTTGGTTCATTTTTTATGTCTTGTTCCCAATCAACAATGCCTGATGCTCATTTAATCCCATTCGGACGAACAGTAGAGCCACGGTTTGAATGTTTGGTTTGAATGTTGACGTAAATGAGGGATTTCTATTTTCAAGTGGTTTTGAACTTGGGAGTGCAGAGAATAAAGCTTGGCAGCCACCTGGGCTCCAAGCCCAGGTAAGAGGATAAGAACTGTCTGAAGGTGGAACTCAGAGAATAGAAGAGAACTGGGAGATGGAGAAGAGGAAGCGAGTCCACATGACATGGCTTGGCCTCTAGATCTATCAAACACACACACACACACACACACACACACACACACACACACACACACACACACACACACATTTACACGCAGAACTTCTTTGTATCTGTCTGTCCCTCATTAAACGAGAGTAGCGACTAATACATAAAGAAATGAAATCACAGTTGTTTATTGGTAAGCCAGGAAGAGTCCTTCAAGGAAAGAGTTGAGTGAGAACACAGAGGCCACTTCCTGGGTTATTTCTGTAGTAGGAGGGGCTTTAATCCTTTCAGTTAACACATAAGAGCTGCAGATCATAGGCAGGACCCTCAGTTTGCATCCTGCTTTTGAATGAAAGCAGTAAACCAGAAATTAATATGGGCAGATTTTCCTGCATTAACTCTCTGCTCTATGTTTAATTCCCAAAAGCGTGAAAGAAATACTTACTTAATTAAACCTGCTAAACAATAATAGTCCTACTTACTTTCACATACACTTGTCTTGCAGAAATATGCGATGAAGAGTTGATGAAGCTATTTTTAAAACTGAGTTCCACATACTACTTAATTATAATCATCTATAGAGTATAACTTGCATTTTACACCACAGGATACGGGTGGGCAGAATCAGGAATGCCGCAGTGCAAATACACTTTCTTGGCTCTTTCTTTTGACAATTGTGAGAATTCTTTGGCTTGGGGTAAACTTTAGTTCTTAGACATAGCCCCCATGGTTTTAGAGGAAATTAGACTTCTTGCAAATCTATGGAGCCTTTTTTTTTTTTTTCTGTTAGTAGGGAGCTTATAAAGTTATGTGACACATATTCATTTGTAAATGCAATTTGAAAAATTATGTTTAGCTTTGAACTGGTCAGAGTGGATCAAATTATTTCCAGGGCACAGGGGGACAGTGCCCATGGAGAGGAGATATCTACACCCTTACAGGTAAATTCCATTAGTGTGTGTAGCTCTCTCTACCTGGCTGCTCAATGTGGCTGCAGCTTAAATCACCTGGGTATATTTTCATGTGTGACCAGGGGCTGGGGCTGGCAAGAGTTGCACAGCACATGTTTATTCACAAGGCCCTGAGCCTGGAAAATGATCACCCTTCCCTGTCCCAGAATAGCTGAGCCACTATTAGGCCCCAAACCTGGGCACTATTGGAAGATCTCAAGGTGACTCCATTGCTTGCCAAGGCAGAGACCCACTAGTGGATTGAAAAGATCTTTCTCTTCTAGGAAGAAATGGAGGCACTTAGATCCCTTTTCAATGTTTTCTCTTTTCAGCCACATACACAGGGGCTGGAGAAATAGCTCCATTAATAAGAGCACTGGCTGTTCTTCTAAAGGACTCAGGTTTGATTCCCAGCACCCACATGGTGCAAAGCTCATAACTGTATCTCCAGTTCAAGATGATCTTATGCCCTCTTCTGGAATCTGCAGGCATAATCTGCAGTGCATACACATGGTGTACAGACATATATGCAGGCAAAACACCAATTAAACACACACACACACACACACACACAATTTCTATTTGGCGATAAAAATAGGAAAAATGCAAAGAAAAGACAAAAGCAAGAGGCAAGTGATGGCATAAATTCCATTGGGAACACACTCTGCATCCAATTATTAATGATAATAGATGCTTGCCTTGTAACAAGGCAGGAACTACAAAAACTCAGGAAAAACACACCCTCTGCGACACACACACACACACACACACACACACACACACACAGAGCTGGGAGTTTAAAAAAAAAAGGGCCCCATGCATGGTAGACAACCACTGTACCACTGGGATGCTGCCTATCATTCTCTGTTTCCTAACTATTTTTATTTATATGAGCCTAGAGGGGTGACATACATCCAAAGAGAAAGCTAAGCCACTAAGCATAATTCTTATCCCTTTGAGATCTCTTCAGATCCTAGGATCTGTGGTTGTGGGTCAGGGGTAGAGAGGATATCTAGTGAGTACAGTGACCGAGCTTGTTGGCAGATTTGTAATCTCAGCATCTCTGGATGCTGAGAAAGGAAAATCCTGAGCTTAAGGCCTGCATGGGCAACTAAGACCTTATCTCAAAAAAGGAGAAAGAGGCAGAAGAGGAGGAGGAGAAAGAGGAAGAGGGCTGGGATATATCACTCAATGGTGGAGTGGTAACCTATGGTCATGAAAACCTTGGGCTCAGTCCTCAGAGAAGAAGGGGTCCCTTAGGTCCAGAGGCCGTGTCTGAAGTGAAAATTTACACTGAAAGCTTTGAATTAGAGAGCTAAGCATAGCTTTAAAGAGCCTTGGGATAGAATGATTACGTCCACTTTGCTCAAAGATGAGAGTCCTTGTTCCCAGGGTAGTTCTTAGCAGGCATACAGCAACAGAGGCAGGAGGAGCACCCAAAAACTTTATAGAAATGCAAATTCTTGGTCCCCAACTCAGCCCCACTGAGAAGGAAGTTCACATGTTCTCAGGTAATTTTGACGCATGCTGATGACACTTTTTAACCAGGCTCCATGGAGGACTCCCTGGTTCCCTACTCATAGAATTCCTCCTTAGTAAAGCAAGATCTTTAAGCTTATGAGCTCACAACTTGGTGGAGACCAATAGTGAGCCACATAAATAAACCCACCTGCTGCAAGACAACCTTCCCACACCACCACTCCCACCAAGTATATGTGACTTGTGTCTAACTAAAAAAGACAACCTGCATGAAAACCAGCAAAGGCTATGCAGTCAGAGCTTGACCTCCTCGGGGAGCCTGCTTCATAGCTTGTGTTTGGGAGATACTCCAAGGCAGATATAAGAGGGAACCATTTACAATGTTGCATCCTGACCAAAGGGTGCAGGTTTAAAGAAGCTCGAGTTGGGCTGCCTAGTAGTGGACCATCTCTGTGACTGGGTGGAATGCAGAATTGACTTTCTCTGCATTATTTTAAAATTGGGAGTCAGAGAAAAATTAGGGAAACTCAGTTATTGATTGTGATGCTTCATTTTGTACATGTCAACTTGACTGGGTTATAGGATCGTTGCATAAATAGCTAGTAAGACATTATTTCTGGGAGTTTCCAGAGAAATTAGCATTTAAATTGGTGGGCTGATTTTATGAAGCAGATGGCCCTCCCCATGTGGGTGAGTATCATCCAATCTGTTGAGGGCCTGGAGAGAACAAAAGGTAGATGAAGGTTGAGTCAATGCTGCCTAACTGCATGAGCTAAGACATTGGTCATCCAAACCCAGTGCACCCGGTGTCCAGGCCTCAGATCCTGCCAGAATCTATCCCAGTTGCTCTGTGACTCTCAGGCTTTCTAACTATGACAATGGCTTTCTTAGGTCTTCAGATAGCAGATGGTAGATTTGTTTCTCTAGGGAACTCTGACTGATACAGGAATATAAAATAATAGGGGGAATTTTGTCTTGTTCCCTCCCATGACCTATAGTGCTGAAACAGGCAGAGGTAGAAATCTGTGTGGAATTAAGAAGAGATCTGGGAGTACCAGTAGCACCAGTAGAGGAAACTCTAGGCACTATTTATTGAGCTGCAGTTTGAGAAGCTGTCAGTGGGAGTTCTAGAGAGTGAGCTCTGAGAGTTGGGAAGGCTGCCAAAGGCATTCCTGGGGTGTGGGGATGGAGTGAGCACATGACTTGAGAATTTTCTCAGTGGAATTCCTGTCCTTGGCAGGATGGAGGGCTTTGGCGAAATGTCAGTGCTTTGGTGGACAACCCTTAAAACTATGTTTGATAAAGAACAAAAATACTGGGCTGGAGAGATGATTCAGTGATTAAGAACATTTGCTACCCTTGCAGAAGACTCAATGTAGTTCCTAGTACTCACACCAGTGGCTTACAACTACCTATAGCTTCAGCTCCGGGAGTGTCTGATGCCCTCTTCTGGTCTCTATGGCTACTCACACACATAGTATATACTCTCTCATAAACAACATGGATAAGTGAAAATAAAAGTGAATTTTACAAAAAAAAAAATAAGCATACTTTTCTATCCTATGAAAAATGAGTAAACATAGAATTTATATAAAATTGCTTGGTAGGTTTCATCGAGTTATTGCATGTAATTTTTTTTTGTGGTCCTCAGTATTAGAAAAACTTTTTCATCGGGAACAACCTTGTAAGAGGAGTATTATAAATACCCCCATTTTATAGATGGCAAACAACCCTGAGTTGAAGCTACTGCTGGTAAAGTTGAGCTGCTAGTTGGTGCTGTGGACAAGCTGTTTCTCATGTCTAGGTGTCTAAAGGGTTGTATGTGTCTACATTTGGGAAAAATATGGGTATGAGGAAGACTTCTCACACAGTAGGCAGAATTCTTTTGTCTCTGTAGGAAGCACTGTCTTGTCTTTGCTAAAAGTAAGTACAGCCAGGACTGAAGAGCCTTGAGAAGACATGGAACTGCAGGAGACCAAAGAGGATTAGACAGCAAATAGATTCTGGATTTTACTTAAAACAACATATTACCCATATCTAACATATACAATTTGATGATTTCTAGACTGTTTCTATATCCATAAAACCATTTGTATAATAAAAATAGTGCATATCTCAACACCTCACTGTTGATTCCTGTTCCCAGAAACAAGTGTGTGCGTGGTCTGTCTTTCTGGAAGGTTGCCATCTTCTATAATTTAGTGGATAGTGGCATCAAGCACTGTGATGAGTGCCAGCCTCTCTCACTTAGGTCAATGACCTTGAGACTTATCCATGTGATTTGTGTCTCAAAGTCCATCTCTTTGTATTTCTGGGAAGTACAGCATCATTTGGGTTGGACACAGACACTTTTTAGCATTTCTCCATTAACAAACATTTGAGATAGTTCTAGCTCTTAGTTAATGCATGTTTTATAAACAAGTATTAAAAATGACACTTGTTGTGTGTGAGCACATGTGTGCTCCACAGTGTGGAGGTCAGATGACTTGTGATGCAGGTTCTTTGCTTCTATCATGGGGGGGATGAGGATTGAACTTGGGTCTTCAGACTTGGTGGCACACACTTTTGCCTACTGTGCTACCTCAGCAGCCCTGCATAGAAGTTTTTGTGAGAGCACATTTTTACCTCTTCTGTGTATATTCTGAGGAGTAGAATATCTGGATTATAGCATATGTGTGTTTATCAACAAAATACTCTGCATAAATGTCTCCCCAAATGGTATAATCCAGCCAGTAGCAAACAAGAGTTTTAATCAGCTCTGCATCCTTTTCCACGGTTGCTATGGTTCTTTCTTATTTTAGCCATTTTAATACCGTGAAAATCGTGTGAAGTGGTACCTCACCATGGTGCTGATTTATATTTCCTGAAGATTAAATGATCTTAAATTTTATTATTTAAAAAGCTTTATGCATGTATACAACGTGTTGTTGGTTTTTTTTTCTTTTTATCATTTTCCCACAAATTGCTTTCTCTCAATCCTGTCCCATGCCTACTGAATCCTTTCCTTCCTCCCCCTCCTATGCCTTTATGTTTATGATCCAGATGCCTTGCCTGAGCATGGTGGTGTTGTCCTTTTTAAACTGGAGCCTGGGTCACTTCCCAGTGGCAACATCACTGAATTAGCCTCTTAAAGAAAATGACTCCGCCTTCTCCTCTTGCAAGCAATGACTCTTCAAGGATGGGTGGGATCTCACAAGCCTTTCCTCTACTCACTAAGTAGCCCAAGCTCGCCTTGAAATGCCTGCAGTCTTCCTGCCTCACTTCCCAGAGTGTGTACATTGTGGGTGTGTATCACCATGCTCTAAGTGTGATTCAAGTGCTTTATGCAAGGATTGAATTATTTTACACTTACAAAAACGTGATTATGTGCAGTTATAACCCCATTTTACAGATAGGTTGACTAAAACAAAATGAGTGAAAATGTAAGTTCTGAGGGTCCGAGGTGGCCTGGCTTCTGAGTCAGAGTCCTTCTCACCCTCTTTGCTATCTCTGGTTCTTTGCACGGAGGTTCCCCCTAAGTGAGCTTGGTGTTTAGATGTAGAAAAGCTTCTGTGTATTTCTAGTTCCTGAACAAATGTGAAAACGGGAAAGTTTTCTCTTTCTGGAGGGATGAGCGAGGTCCATGCTGTGAAGCTTCAGGGAATGACATTTCAAATCAAAAGTAGCACTTTGCTTAGACCAGGTCACTTTCTGGTACCCATTGTCCAAATCCATCTAGGAATCTAGTTGGGAGTAGAACTGACCTTAGGTTCTGTGGGGGAAAAACAAAACAAACAAAAACAAAAACAGAAAAGAAAGATGGTTGGTCTTCTGCAGCCAGCTTGGAGGGGAGCTAATTTTCACTGTCTTTGATGTTCATATTTCATCTTATCCTGCAACAAAAGCAGACACTCACAACGGTATTGGGGAGCGGCACTGCATTTGCTGGGCCTGAGCTGTACCTGTTTCTTTAGCAAGAGCTTATGCCTTCCCAGTTAAGACTGATGTAATCACCTCTTATTGGACCAAATTGACATAATATCAGGGTAAAATGAAAAGAACCAGCCTATTATGTTTTTCTAAAGGCAATAGTAGTTGCTTTATGGAGGATATAGCAGGGAGTTTAGGGAACTGCATGGCTCTTTCTCAGGGAGGTCACTGCCCACCAGTCTCCTCTGGCCTCTTACTCAACAGTTCCTCACCCACAAAGAAGGCTAATATAGGAAAAGAAGAAGTCAGTCATAGCAGCACTGTCCCAGAAAATGAGGAGGGCCAGTGGTAAAGGCAGATGATGGTTAGACTTGGCTTCTCAACAGCAGTTATCCAAATCAGATCCTTCTTTGTAGAAGGAGTCTCAGCCAAAAATGGCAAGGAACATTTGCTGCTCTTTTGCAAGGGGGGTGAGGTGTTGTAGCTAAAGGAGAGCCTCCTAGTCCCACTCCATTCAAAAATTAAAAGAATAAATATCTTTGTTCCCATTAAAATGTAATATATGTTCATTATAAGACATTGGAAAACACATAAAAGTAAAACTATTTCACAAACTACTTACACTCACTATCATAGTTAGTAACTTGGGGGAATTTTCTTCCCAGTCATTTTGTGATACACACATTTATGTACATTCATATATATACATATATATTTTCAATATTACATATACCAGTCGTTATATGAAAAAAGTAATGTATGTTTGTAGAAAATTAGAAACTATAGAAATTTTTTTAATGAAGTCATACAAATTGGATAGAGTCTCATTACCTAGTGGATATGATAATTGATTTGCTAGTGTTAGCTTTTTTTTTAAACACAAAAACTCTCAGTCTAGATTTTCAAGCATAATACATACCATAATAACCATAATCAGATATGAAAAGGGGATTTTTGAGATCTATTATCTACTGCTACCCATTTTATTAGTCTACATTTGAAACAAAAACAATGATGTAGAGTGTGATGGCTATTCTTGGTTGCCAGCTTGATTACATTTGGAATTAAATAATATACAAATAGCTGAGCATACATGTGAGTGAGTTTTTTCTTATTTAAATAATTTGAAATGAGAAGACCCCCTTTTGATCCAGATCTTTTGAGGTGGGAAGATCCACCTTTAGTCTGGACTACACCTTCCTCTGGCAGCCATATAAAGGACATGGAAGAAGGATGGTGACTCTCTCTCTGCCTGCTTGGTCTCACGCTCAGTGACAAATCCATTCCTTCAATGGCATTAAAGCCTACTTCTTTGACATTCAGCCATATATTGAAGACCAACTGAGACATTCAACCTTGTGGGCTAAACAACTTTTGTATTCTTGAAAGGTTTGTTAGCAGAAATTCACTGTTGAACTAGATGGACCATAGCTTGTAAGCCATTCTTTTTTTTTTTTTTTAAATTAGGTATTTTCCTCGTTTACATTTTCAATGCTATCCCAAAGGTCCCCCATACCCACCCCCCCCAATCCCCTACCTACCCACTCCCCCTTTTTGGCCCTGGTGTTCCCCTGTACTGGGGCATATAACGTTTGCAAGTCCAATGGGCCTCTCTTTGCAGTGATGGCCGACTAGGCCATCTTTTGATACATATGCAGCTAAAGACAAGAGCTCCCGGGTACTAGTTAGTTCATATTGTTGTTCCACCTATAGGGTTGCAGTTCCCCTTAGCTCCTTGGGTAATTTCTCTAGCTCCTCCATTAGGGGCCGTGTGATCCATCCAATAGCTGACTGTGATCATCCACTTCTGTGTTTGCTAGGCCCTGGCATAGTCTCACAAGAGAGAGCTATATCTGGGTCCTTTCAGTGAAATCTTGCTAGTGTATGCAATGGTGTCAGCATTTGGTAGCTGATTATGGGATGGATCCCTGCATATGACAATCACTAGATGGTCCATCCTTTCGTCACAGCTCCAAATTTTGTCTCTGTAACTCCTTCTATGGGTGTTTTGTTCCAATTTCTATGAAAGGGTAAAGTGTCCACACTTTGGTGTTCATTCTTCTTGAATTTCATGCGTTTGGCAAGTTGTATCCTATATCTTGGGTATCCTAGGTTTGGGGCTAATATCCACTTATCAGTGAGTACATATTGTGCGAGTTCCTTTGTGATTGGATTACTTCACTCAGGATGATACCCTCCAGGTCCATCCATTTGCCTAGGAATTTCATAAATTCATTTTTTAATAGCTGAGTAGTACTCCATTGTGTAAATGTACCACATTTTCTGTATCCATTCCTCTGTTGAGGGGCATCTGGGTTCTTTCCAGCTTCTGGCTATTATAAACAAGGCTGCTATGAACATAGTGGAGCATGTGTTCTTCTTACCGGTTGGGACATCTTCTGGATATATGCCCAGGAGAGGTATTGCGGGATCCTCCAGTAGTACTATGTCCAATTTTCTGAGGAACCGCCAGACTGATTTCCAGAGTGGTTGTACAAGCTTGCAATCCCACCAACAATGGAGGAGTGTTCCCCTTTCTCCACATCCTCGCCAGCATCTGCTGTCACCTGAGTTTTTGATCTTTGCCATTCTGACTGTGAGTGAAGTGGAATCTCAGGGTTGTTTTGATTTGCATTTCCCTGATGATTAAGGATGTTGAACATTTTTTCAGGTGCTTCTCTGCCATTCGGTATTCCTCAGGTGAGAATTCTTTGTTCAGCTCTGAGCCCCATTTATTAATGGGGTTATTTGATTTTCTGGAGTCCACCTTCTTGAGTTCTTTATATATATTGGATATTAGTCCCCTGTCCGATTTGGGATAGGTAAAGATCCTTTCCAAATCTGTTGGTGGCCTTTTTGTCTTATTGACGGTGTCTTTTGCTTTGCAGAAGCTTTGCAATTTTATGAGGTCCCATTTATCGATTCTTGATCTTACAGCACAAGCTATTGCTGTTCTATTCAGGAATTTTTCCCCTGTACCCATATCTTTGAGGCTTTTCCCTACTTTCTCCTCTATAAGTTTCAGTGTCTCTGGTTTTATGTGGAGTTCCTTAATCCACTTAGATTTGACCTTAGTACAAGGAGATAGAAATGGATCAATTCACATTCTTCTACATGATAACCGCCAGTTGTGCCAGCACCATTTGTTGAAAATGCTGTCTTTTTTCCACTGGATGGTTTTAGCTCCCTTGTCAAAGATCAAGTGACCATAGGTGTGTGGGTTCATCTCTGGGTCTTCAATTCTGTTCCATTGGTCTACTTGTCTGTCACTATACCAGTACCATGCAGTTTTGATCACAATTGCTCTGTAGTACAGTTTAAGGTCCGGCATGGTGATTCCACCAGAGGTTCTTTTATCCTTGAGAAAAGTTTTTGCTATCCTCGGTTTTTTGTTATTCCAGATGAATCTGCCGATTGCCCTTTCTAATTCGTTGAAGAACTGAGTTGGAATTTTGATGGGGATTGCATTGAATCTGTAGATTGCTTTTGGCAAGATAGCCATTTTTACAATGTTGATCCTGCCAATCCATGAGCATGGGAGATCTTTCCATCTTCTGAGATCTTCTTTAATTTCTTTCTTTAGAGACTTGAAGTTCTTATCATACAGATCTTTCACTTCCTTAGTTAGAGTCACACCAAGGTATTTTATATTATTTGTGACTATTGAGAAGGGTGTTGTTTCCCTAATTTCTTTCTCAGCCTGTTTATCCTTTGTGTACAGAAAGGACATTGACTTGTTTGAGTTAATTTTATATCCAGCTACTTCATCGAAGCTCTTTATCAGGCTTAGGAGTTCTCTGGTGGAATTTTTAGGGTCACTTATATATACAATCATATCATCTTCAAAAAGTGATATTTTGACTTCTTCCTTTCCAATTTGTATCCCTTTGATCTCCTTTTGTTGTCTAATTGCTCTGGCTAGGACTTCAAGTACAATGTTGAATAGGTAGGGCGAGAGTGGACAGCCTTGTCTAGTCCCTGATTTTAGTGGGATTGCTTCCAGCTTCTCACCATTTACTTTGATGTTGGCTATTGGTTTGCTGTAGATTGCTTTTATCATGTTTAGGTATGGGCCTTGAATTCCTGATCTTTCCATACTTTTATCATGAATGGGTGTTGGATTTTGTTGAATGCTTTCTCAGCATCTAACGAGATGATCATGTGGTTTTTGTCTTTGAGTTTGTTTATATACTGGATTACATTGATGGATTTCCGTATAATAAACCATCCCTGCATCCCTGGGATGAAACCTACTTGGTCAGGATGGATGATTGTTTTGATGTGTTCTTGGATTCGGTTAGCAAGAACTTTATTGAGGATTTTTGCATCGACATTCATAAGGGAAATTGGTCTGAAGATCTCTATCTTTGTTGGGTCTTTTTGTGGTTTAGGTATCAGAGTAATTGTGGCTTCAT
This sequence comes from Mus musculus, assembly GCF_000001635.26. Lineage (NCBI taxonomy): Eukaryota > Metazoa > Chordata > Mammalia > Rodentia > Muridae > Mus > Mus musculus. The sequence goes on from NC_000077.6 coordinate 66,195,976, forward strand.
AGAATGAGTTGGGTAGAGTACCTTCCGTTTCTATTTTGTGGAATGGTTTGTGAAGAACTGGAATTAGGTCTTCTTTGAAGGTCTGATAGAACTCTGCACTAAACCCATCTGGTCCTGGGCTTTTTTTGGCTGGGAGACTATTAATAACTGCTTCTATTTCTTTAGGGGGTATGGGACTGTTTAGATGGTCAACTTGATCCTGATTCAACTTTGGTACCTGGTATCTGTCCAGAAATTTGTCCATTTCGTCCAGGTTTTCCAGTTTTGTTGAATATAGCCTTTTGTAGAAGGATCTGATGGTGTTTTGGATTTCTTCAGGATCTGTTGTTATGTCTCCCTTTTCATCTCTGATTTTGTTAATTAGGATTTTGTCCCTGTGCCCTCCAGTGAGTCTAGCCAAGGGTTTATCTATCTTGTTGATTTTCTCAAAGAACCAACTCCTCGTTTGGTTAATTCTTTGAATAGTTCTTCTTGTTTCCACTTGGTTGATTTCACCCCTGAGTTTGATTATTTCCTGCCTTCTACTCATCTTGGGTGAATTTGCTTCCTTTTCTTCTAGACCTTTTAGGTGTGTTGTCAACCTGCTAATGTGTGCTCTCTCTAGTTTCTTTTTGGAGGCATTCAGAGCTATGAGTTTTCCTCTTAGGAATGCTTTCATTGTGTCCCATAAGTTTGGGTATGATGTGGTTTCATTTTCATTAAACTCCAAAAAGTCCTTAATTTCTTTCTTTATTCCTTCCTTGACCAAGGTATCATTGAGAAGAGTGTTGTTCAGTTTCCACATGAATGTTGGCTTTCTATTATTTACTTTGTTATTGAAGATCAGCCTTAGTCCATGGTGATCTGATAGGATGCATGAGACAATTTCAATATTTTTGTATATGTTGAGGCTTGTTTTGTGACCAATTATGTGGTCAATTTTAGAGAAGGTACCATGAGGTGCTGAGAAGAAGGTATATCCTTTTGTTTAGGATAAAATGTTCTGTAGATATCTGTTAAGTCCATTTGTTTCATCACTTCTGTTAGTTTCACTGTGTCCCTGTTTAGTTTCTGTTTCCATGATCTGTCCATTGGTAAAAGTGGTGTGTTGAAGTCTCCCACTATTATTGTGTGAGGTGCAATGTGTGCTTTGAGCTTTACTAAAGTTTCTTTAATGAATGTGGCTGCCCTTGTATTTGGAGCATAGATATTCAGAATTGAGAGTTCCTCTTGGAGGATTTTACCTTTGATGAGTATGAAGTGCCCCTCCTTGTCTTTTTTGATGACTTTGGGTTGGAAGTCAATCTTATCAGATATTAGAATGCCTACTCCAGCTTGTTTCTTCATACCATTTGCTTGGCAAATTGTTTTCCAGCCTTTCATTCTGAGGTAGTGTCTATCTTTTTCTCTGAGATGAGTTTCCTGTAATCAGCAAAATGTTGGGTCTTGTTTGTGTAGCCAGTTTGTTAGTCTATGTCTTTTTATTGGGGAGTTGAGACCATTGATATTAAGAGATATTAAGGAAAAGTAATTGTTGCTTCCTGTTATTTTTGTTGTTAAAGTTGGCATTCTGTTCTTGTGGCTGTCTTCTTTTAGGTTTGTTGAGGGATTATCTTCTTGTTTTTTCTAGGGCGTGGTTCCCGTCCTTGTATTGGTTTTTTTCTGTTATTATCCTTTGAAGGGCTGGATTCGTGGAGAGATAATGGGTGAATTTAGTTTTGTCGTGGAATACTTTGGTTTCTCCATCTATGGTAATTGAGAGTTTGGCTGGGTATAGTAGCCTGGGCTGGAATTTGTGTTCTCTTAGTGTCTGTATAACATCTGTCCAGGCTCTTCTGGCTTTCATAGTCTCTGGTGAAAAATCTCGTGTAATTCTGATTGGCTTGCCTTTATATGTTATTTGACCTTTTTCCCTGACTGCTTTTAGTATTCTATCTTTATTTAGTGCATTCGTTGTTCTGATTATTATGTGTCGGGAGGAATTTCTTTTCTGGTCCAGTCTATTTGGAGTTCTGTAGGCTTCTTGTATGTTCATGGGCATCTCTTTCTTTAGATTTGGGAAGTTTTCTTCAATAATTTTGTTGAAGATGTTTGCTGGTCCTTTGAGTTGAAAATCTTCATTCTCATCCACTCCTATTATCCGTAGGTTTGGTCTTCTCATTGTGTCCTGGATTTCCTGGATGTTTTGAATTAGGATCTTTTTGCATTTTCCATTTTCTTTGATTGTTGTGCTGATGTTCTCTATGGAATCTTCTGCACCTGAGATTCTCTCTTCCATCTCTTGTATTCTGTTGCTGATGCTGGCATCTATGGTTCCAGATTTCTTTCCTAGGGTTTCTATCTCCAGTGTTGCCTCACTTTGGGTTTTCTTTATTGTGTCTACTTCCCTTTTTAGGTCTAGTATGGTTTTGTTCATTTCCATCACCTGTTTGGATGTGTTTTCCTGTTTTTCTATAAGGACTTCTACCTGTTTGGTTGTGTTCTCCTGTTTTTCTTTAAGGACTTGTAACTCTTTAGCAGTGTCCTCCTGTATTTTTTTAAGTGAGTTATTAAATTCCTTCTTTATGTCCTCTACCATCATCATGAGATATGCTTTTAAATCCAGGTCTACCTTTTCAGGTGTGTTAGGGTGCCCTGGACTGGGCGAAGTGGGCGTTCTGTGTTCTGATGATGGTGAGTGGTCCTGGTTTCTGTTAGTAGGATTCTTACGTTTACCTTTCGCCATCTGGCAATCTCTGGAGTTAGTTGTTATAGTTGTCTTTGTTTAGAGATTGTTCCTCTGTTGATTTTGTTACCCTCTAAGCAGACGTGGGAGACTAGCTCTCTCCTCTGAGTTTCAGTGGTCAGAGCAGTCTCTGCAGGCAAGCTCTCCTCTTTCAGGGAAGGTGCACAGTTATCTGTTGTTTGGACCTCCTCCTGGCTGAAGATGAAGGCCCAAAACAGGATCTATCCCAGAAGCTGTGTTGCTTTGGCCAGGAAGGTGGCCGGTTGTCTGGAGCCGAAGATGGCACCGCCTCAGAAGCTTTGTGGCTCTCGCCTGTCCCAGAAATGGCTGGCCTTTGTATTCCACACCCTCACCCGTGCAGCCTGCCCTCCGCGGAGTCCCGGAGCCAAGGAGGCTCCCGACGGGGTCTGAGGCAGAAACCTCTCTGGCCGGGCGGACCCCTGTGCTTTCACCAGGAAGGTGGCTGGTTGTCTGGAGCCAAAGATGACGCCGCCTCAGAAGCTCTGTTTGTAAGCCATTCTAACAATGAATTAAAATATATAGTATAAAAAAATAATTATATGTTATATACAAATATTTAATTTTTATATGACATATATTTTTATTCTTATGATATATGTATAATACTATATACATATATTTATAACATATATTATATAGTATATAAATATAGATTTTTTTCTGAGACAGGGTTTCTCTGTATATCCCTGGCTGTCCTGGAACTCACTTTGTAGACCAGGCTGGCCTCGAACTCAGAAATCCACCTGCCTCTGCCTCCCGAGTGCTGGGATTAAAGGCGTGTGCTACCATGCCCGGCATAAATTAGAATATAGTTTTATGCAACATATTTTATTTTTATATTATGTATTTAATATATGTTAATATATTATATAATATGTATATATAATATATATTATATACATTGTATATAATATATATTATATACTATATCATATATAGTATATAAATGTATATTATATTATTATATATAAATATAATATGTATTTATTGTGTATATTTATGCTGTAATATATTATATATAAATAATATAATTATTATAAAAGATGTATTCAATACATATTATATATCATAATATTTGACACCATTATTTTGTACAATATAGTCATATAAATAAATATTTATGTTTTATGGGATACATATGGATACATATACCTTTTGTGCATTTGTTACTTCTATCAGTTCTATCTCTCTAGAGAACTTTGACTAATACACAAAATATCTAATATATTTCTGTTTGAATTTGAGACAGGGTACCACTCTGTAGTCTAGGCTTGGCTGTATATTAGAGCAACCCCCCGGCACAGTCCCTTTTCTTCTGGGATTACATTGAAAGTTTAAAAAAAAGAAAAGCTGCTGAATCCTGCCTGGCTGTGGAAGGAACAGCATGACACAGTTCCCACCCCTGGATCAGGGTCAGCAGAGCATGGGCCTCCACAAGGTTGATAGCTGTTGTAGGCATAAGGCTTATTTGTATAATAATGTACATGTTTTATGTTCCTCCTTCATGGGGAATGTCTTCTCTGCCAAGATTAGTGTCTCCATACTAATTAGAAACAACATAATTCCAGGAAGCAAGGATGTTGTTTCTGTGATGCTGAGACCTTCAGGACAGCCCTTAAGACTGTGGGAAAGAAGTCTGAAAACCTGACTTCAAGAATACATAAATCAGTGTAACAGCTTTCCTTTATAGGTGTTCTCAGCTATGCAAAATATAAGTATTCAATATGAATTGTATGAGGGGCTTCACAGACCTAAGAGAACAGAGGCAACTGTACTAATGATTCACTAAAGGGAAAAGAATATTAAAAGAAAGAAAAAAGACAAAACACGGCTCATTGTTCAAGTAATAAAGAGGCACAAGGAAGTGAGATTGTTGTTGTCTCAGGGTGTGATCCCACCCAGCTGTCTTAGTCAGGGTTTCTATTCCTACACAAACATCATGACCAAGAAACAAGTTGGCAAGGAAAGGGTTTATTTGGCTTATACTTCCACATTGCTGTTCATTACTGAAGGAAGTCAGGAATGGAACTCAAGCAGGTCAGAAAGCAGGAGCTGATGCAGAGGCCATGGAGGGATGTTTCTTATTGGCTTGCCTCCCCTGGCTTGCTCAGCCTGTTCTCTTATAGAACCAAGACTACCAGCCCAGAGATGGTACCACCCACAAGGGGCCTTTCCCCCTCGATCACTAATTGAGAAAATGCCTTACAGTTGGATCTCATGGAGGCATTTCCTCAACTGAAGCTCCTTTCTCTGTGATAACTCCAGCTGTATCAAGTTGACACAAAATTAGCCAGTACACCAGCCAAACTTATTGTTTGTGATTATAAAGGCAAGCAGATTTCTGAGTTCAAGGTCAGCCCCCAAAAAGCTATTGAGAGAGCTATTACAGCTCTTTTTAAAAAATTAGTAGGTTTTCTGATTTTGTTTGGAAAACCCAAGAGCTATCCTTTTCTTTTTTGTTTTTTGTTTTTTTTTTTAACAATTTTTTAATTTAACTAGGTATTTTCTTTATTTACATTTCAAATGCTATCCCAAAAGTACCCCATACCCCCCCACTCCCCTACCCACCCACTCCCATTTCTTGGCCCTGGCGTTCCCCTGTACTGAGGCATATAAAGTTTGCAAGACCAAGGGGCCTCTCTTCCCAATGATGGCTAACTAGGCCATCTTCTGCTACATATGCAGCTAGAGACACGAGCACTGGGGGTACTGGTTAGTTGTTGTTCCACCTATAGGGTTGCAGACCTCTTTAGCTCCTTGGGCTCCTTGGGAGGATCTCTAGATCCTCCATTGGGGGCCCTGTGTTCCATCCAATAGCTGACTGTGAGCATCCACTTCTGTGTTTGCCAGGCACCAGCATAGCCTCACAAGAGACAGCTATATCAGGGTCCTTTCGCAAAATCTTGCTGGTGTATGCAATGGTGTCAGAGTTTGGAGGATGATTATGGGATGGATCCCTGGGTGTGGCAGTCTCTAGATAGACCATCTTTTCGTCTCAGCTCCAAACTTTGTAACTCCTTCCATGGGTGTTTTGTTCCCAATTCTAAGAAGGGGCAAAGTGACCACACTTTGGTCTTCATTCTTGAGTTTCATGTGTTTTGCAAATTGTATCTTGAACCAAGACTATCTTGAGCAGAGACCTATCTCAAGCAAAGAGCTGCCTTGAGCAGAGACTCATCTAAAAAGCCATCTTGAGCAGACTACAAAGCTGTTAGTTTGTACCCCACCATTGACTTCAAGTTGTTTTTTTCTGCTGCTCCCAAAGACCTCTTTCTTATAACTCTCTCTCCAATCTGAGGTTAGTCCTTGGCAAAAGACCTTGTAAAATGGTTAATCTTGGCTATCAAATGATATACCCCACCCCTCAGGAAAAACCTAAACTGAAGAATTTTCCCCATCAGATTGACCTGGGCTGTATTGTCTTAATTGATTGACTGGTATAGAGAGCTCAGCCCACTGTAGGCAGTGCTATCCTTAGGTAGGTGATCCCTAGTTATAGAAGCAAGCTGGATAAGCACAAGTAGAAGAAGCAAGCCAGTAAGCAATGTTTCTCCATGGTCTCTGCTGTGGTCCCTGCCTGCCTTGAGTTCTTGCCTTGCCTTACTTCAGTATAGTCTTATACTGTAATGTGTAAGCTAAAGGCAAACATTTCCTCTTCAAGTTGCCTTTAGTTATGGTTTTATCTCAGTAACAGAATCCTAACTAGGGCAGCTAGGATTTGGTGGGTACCTCCATATACCTGCATCATGCCCATCTCCCAGTGTGTCTGACCTTTAGCATTGGTTTCTCAACTTTCACACTGTTCAGAGTTCTGGTTGTTCCTCTGAAGCAGCATAGCTTTGCTCTTGCCTCTGTGTGTCCATGGTCGCTTAATGACTTTTCTTTGTCCTTAGGATGAAGTAATGGTCTTTAGTAGTGGGACATGTGGTAATCCTTGCCAATATGAAGTGGTGTAGAGTTCCCTGAATTAGTGTATGCAAAGGCTTTGGAGCAGTGCCAATGTACAGCAAGTATCAAATGCACATAGCCATTATTGTACCCTCTGTTGCCTACACTCTTTCTCCATATGACCCTCCCTGCCCCTGGCGAATCACTGGCTGATATTGCCCACAAGGGCAAATGGAGCAGAGATGACAGACTCTGTGTGTGTGTGTGTGTGTGTGTGTGTGTGCTTTCAGAAGCCCTGTGAGTACATATAATAATAATGACATACCAGGACCAGCTTCAGGGAGACAGATCATCTTTACTTGGGTTAATTCAATGGATGGGGTTAAGGAGGTAGGGCTATCCCAGGGTGGGCAATGGTCATTGGCAGAAGGCTAAGGTCCCAAGATGCCTCATTAGTATGGGGAGGCATTCCAGGAATCTCAGGTCCTAGCTGAATAGGTTCTTATGGGGTAAAAGGAAACTCAGCCTGTAATCTTAACCAAGGCTAAATGACATTCTGCAAGTAGAGGTGTGTGTGGGATTTTTTAACTCACCAGACACAGTTAGGAAAGGAGAAGCCCTGTTAGTAAAGGGGGTTTGCCATTTTGTGTAGAGCCCAGAAAGCTATCCAGACAATGGTAAACTTTGACCTTAATTAGCAGGACAACGTTTCCATATTTTGTGAAATGAAGTTTCGGGTACCCCTGGGTTTATGTAACTAATTAAAGCTTCATTCCCTGAAATGGAAGCTATTTTCTCTTTGTTTCACTTTGGTCTGATCTGAGTCATGCTTCTCCACTGGTAGGCTAAGATCAGAGTGTGTGGCGAGGAGATGCTGGGTGTTCAGATCCAGGAACTGCCTCACAAACCACACACTGACCTCTGTCAGACAGGGGTAGTTTACTGAGCATGTCTCAGGACTGGTTAACCAGGCCCATGGTCCAGATTCAGGAAATGAACTATGACCCCGAGTTAAGATCTTACAGGGTTTTTAAGCCCCAAACCTATAAACATCTGTGCCCAAGTTATTTCACCAATCAAGATTTATGGATAGGGGATTTCCTTAGGAACATGTATTTGCTATACACTTACCCTGCTCCCTTTGTTGTGGTATTCAACTATGGCAGAGGACGTGCCTTGACTAATACTCATGTCTTAACTCGTCTACCAGGATGGGACTTGTCTAACATTCACATCTTAACTTGCCGAACTGGATATTAGTTATCCATGTACATGTCTCTTTCTGCCAAGTAGAATTTTAGTTCCTAGGGAGGTCTTGGGAATTTAAACTTTATTATACCACTACTCAAAATATAAGTCTTATTTTAAAGAGTTTCTTATATTGGTATATGTGTCTCTCTTACGTTTGAGTCCATCTCAAGAGCAGCTTATACAATAAAAGCTTATACACAGGTTCAGGAAGTGCTGTTGGGTGGTTGGTTTGGGTCCAAGCTTATTGTGGGTACAGTTCTACTGACTTCTAACATAATTGGTTCCCAAGGGCACAGGTCATAATATAATATGTCATCTATCTTGGCATTAGAAAGTTTTCTAGTAACAACAGAAACATAAGAAAGTTTTCTTATCATGGCAGGCTAGCCAGGTAACTGTTACCTCAGCCTTAACATTCCATCTAGGCCTTAGTATTTTACATTGGCCTTAATACTGGGGATACTGGGTGGTGGCCAGGACCATGTCTTTTCTTTTCCCATCCTATCCTGATATCTGTGGAAGAGTTGACCTTTAATTTGGGAAAGTCTTATCTTCTTACCCTCTATCAAATAATTTGAAGCAATTTCTTGTTCTGGGAGCAATATGCTCTTCCAGCAAGTTTTCAGCACAAAATTCTTCTCTCCACACAGGTCCTAAGCCACATAATCATACAGCAAGCAAGGAAAACATAGCATCCCACCAATAAACAACTTTATTTCTTCTTCCCATTCTTTGCTTTTTAGACTTTCTGTAGAATAAGAAGCCTCGTGGTAATTTCTCTATGTAATGACTAAATGCAGTCCATGATCGTTAGCTTCCAAATCAGTATAAAGCCCAACTTTCTTCCATACCTTAACTCAGGGTTATCTTAGGCCACAGTGGGAAAGAAGTCATGCCCAGCTCTGTCTCCTCTGTCTGAATACTCTCTCCTGTCTCCATCTTCAGCAAGCTCCTGAGAGATGCACTGTCCGTGATGTTGCAGCTGATTGACCACAGAAGCAACCATCGGAATCTGGTAGTTTTATAGAAAGTCAGACTATCAACCACTTTTAAGAATGTAAAACAATTTCAAACTTCTGGCTAATTTGCTCTTTTGAAATTGTAGTCATTTCCACAAGAATATGGTATTTATGTTAACACATCACTGTTGTGTTGTTATTGCAAAATGAACTAATAAATGTGCTTCCTTTTCACTTATCTTTATTGATAGATGAAAAATCATACATCGTTATGGGGTTTACAGGGTAATGTGTAATGTCGTAGTACATTTACATTTATATAGTGCATGTTGACAAGAGGATGCTTCAGTGTTCCATCATTACAAGCATTATCCATTTCTTTGTGATGAGGACATTTAAAACTGTCTCTTGAAGCTATTTTGAATTATGCATTACAATATTGTTAACTATAATCACACTTCTGTGTAATAGAACACCAGACTTGTTCCTCCCATCTGGCTGTGATTTTTATAAATAAAATTTAAATGTTCTGCATTTTAATCCTGAATATTAATAATTGTATACAGCATGTGCTAAAGAAGCAAAAGCTTGTTATGATCTTTAATACTTTTTAAGAGTGTAACAGGTCCTGAAACGAAACAGTATTACAACTCTTTTTGAAGGACTTTGAGCCTCAGGATATGCACAGAACAGCTTTGGATTAATGCAATTGCACAGGTATGCATGTCCTCATTTCTCTGTGTGGAAGTGCTTGCTGTTATAAGCTCTGAGATGCCTCTGGGGACACGTTGAAAGTCCCAGACAGGAAAATGAGGGCTTAGTGGCAGAGTTGAGGACTATCCCTTTGTATAGTCCTATCTTACAACAATTTACATGTTCCCATCTCTGCCCTGTTTGAACATTGGCCGTCATCAGGAATTTGCTTCCCAGAGGTCCATTCTGCCTACAGATCTTCAAATCTGTCTGGAAAATTTTGTTATCTACTTCCTCCTATTCTCATCATTTACAGCTCACCCTGTGAGGGATGACTATGGTGGGAAGTCCCTAAAAGAGTCCTCTCTAAATATTTTCAATGATTCTCTCCAGACCCTCCAACCCAAGCATAAAAGGGTTTTCTCTTTGTCTTGTATATCTGCGTAAGTTCCTTTCACATCTTATGTGTTCTCTACTCTGTGGCTTATTGTAAAACCTCAAACTTGCCGAGTTTGAATCACTGGTACTCAATAGTCAGCTTTTAAACATTAACAACACACCTTTCTCTTTCCTTTCTGCTGTGTGCCTCTTGAAAGTGCATAGCAGTTTTTGCACTTTGGGCTTGAAATGGTCTATTTTGAAAGTCGAGTTAACAAAGACTTCTTTCTTAGTCTTAGTCTGCCTTTTTTCCAAGGGCAGAGTAAAGGGTGGTTTCTGATAGTTTTGGCCTGGCTTGGAAGGAGATGAACAAAGGGGGGGAAAGGTACTGCTAAAGTTTATAATCATCACCCTGGGGTAGGAAATCTTTTCACATGATCCCACAAAATCTGCTATATGCATGTCACGGTCCCAGTCCTGTCTGGGGTCCTGGGATAGCACTGAAGAGCAGGTGCTCTCTTCTGGGATATTTCCTTAACAATTTAAGGAAGGCCCTCTACCAAGGATCTGTTCAGCATGGCTTCTCACCCTCACATCTCATTTTTCTGAAGCCTCTTCAGGAATATATGTTTGTAGCTATTTTTTTTAAAGTAAGTGATACAAGTCTCCTTTACTAGAGCTGCAGTACTAAGGACAGTCACTTGGCACAAAATGTAGTAGATTTTATTTTCAAAGTCAGCCGTATCAAGTGCTTCCATCAACATACATTCCTTTCGGAATGACCCTGCTATGCTTCCTTCGCACTGTAGCCTGTAGTCTATGACCAAGAACCTAGGCAGAAGCTCACCAATGTGACTCGGGGAGCATATTATATATGTATGACCTCTGAGAGTGCATCCTACAAAGAGACAGATGCACTGTCAGGCTCATTCTCTCAATATGTTTATCTCCTCTACCAGCTCTCTTACTTTCTCTGGACACTTGCTACCACAACCCAGCTACCATCTCCAAGGAAGCCTTTGTGGAGGGAACCCTTGTCGCATACTGAACAGGACGTCTCCGTTGAGGTCTGACAGCTAGCCTTAAGAGCCAGACATGTGCATGAGGAGGCTTTACAATTCTTCCAGTCTCTCACTGTCTGACTGCAGCTGTAAGAGACCCAGTTCAGAACTATCTTACAGAAACCAATTGTTTTTCCAGAATCATGACGCCAATTAATAAGCCACTGCTTATTAATTTTAGAGCATTTAAGGCTGAGAATGTAGCTCAGAGGTGACATTCCTGCCTAGCACGAAGCCTAGGTTCAACCCTCAATATTAGAAAAAATGTTAGGGGCATTTTTTAATGAAATCATGGTAAATGGACATGCAGACACTATTGTGTTTTTTCCATCAATTTCAGAATTTAGAGACAAAATTGAGGCAGTGGGCCGTAAGGGATGGGCAGGGAAGGTTGTTGGGGCTTAATTACTGAAGACATTATCTCAGTTTAGACTTTCTCATTTGAGAAAGCCATATATGAGAAAAAATGGAAGTTTGCAGAGTTGGAGAAAAGAGTGTTAGGCATGAGAGTGGGAGGAAGGATATTGTCATGAGTTGAATGGAGGAAAGTTCTTAGCTTTTGTGAGGCCTTATGTCTTATGAGCACTTTTTACATCTTATGCTAATAATAGATAATGATAAAATTCTCATTGTTTGCCTCAACTAATTTGAGTAATTTTTTTTATTTCTTACCATCAAATGACTACTGAATAAGACATTCAGTAACCAACTTGGAATAAAAGTGGACCAACCTCCAGATGTAGGAAATCAGCTGTAGAGAGCTCTTCCTTCCAAATACTCAAGAGGGTTTTGTTATTGCCATAGAAGGCATCATCTCCTATGTAAATTTCTGGCCTTTATCTCTAAACATAGCATGCCAACCAGGGTGGTTCTCAGTGATACTCCTTCCATGTTTCCCATTCCCTGTCTTTCTGGAAAGAGTAGAATCATACTTCTGGGCTCTGGTATGGTGTGGTAGAGCTAAATCCAGCCAAGAAAGCCTAAGTGCAAATGACATGTGTCACTCTAGACCACTCTTTAATACTCTGTGTTAGCCCTTCTAGTTTTTCCTTTGCCCTGTGACAGGTAACACTGTGGATCATGGCTGCCCCATCTATTTTGGGTCTTTGATTCAGGATGAGAAAGCACTACAGAAGCCCCACAACAATGGGGTAAAAAATAGTTCTATTATGTTTGAAGGAAGTTTACGGGTACCACCTCATCACAGTCAGCCCCTCACACACACTTGGCAGGCTCCTCCTCATGTGCTATGACTGGGATTCTCCAGGAATTCCCCCCTGGACTGCCTTTTCTCCTTCCTTCAAAATGGCTGCCCCTTTATTTCCCATGCCCAGAGTTCCTCCTATTCCTGAATCCACAATCATGTTCTTAGCCCCCTTTCTTTCTGCATCTGACACTCTTCTTCTGTGTGAATGGTCCTGTAGGTTCCTGTCTATCCTCATGAGGCTGTCTTGAAGAGTCCATATAGTTTCCTTGTATAATAAATTTTTATGAGTAATTTGTACACCAAGCCTCACTTTTCTCTTCATTCTCTACATACTTATTTCTTATAAGCTCATTTTTGTTTTAATCTGTTCACAGAAGCTAGTTACCTAAAATCATCGTGCTACAGAAATCATGGCCACTCTGACTACCAGAACTAAAAGCTGTTATTATATGGTCATATACTTTCAAAACTGAAAGGGAAAATTTATAACTGGTATGCTTCTCAATATTTAACATATATAGACTCATGTAGGGATCTTGTTTTAAGCAAATCTTAGGGCCCACCAGCAAGAATGTCAACTGAAAAAGTCTGAGGTATGCTCTGGTTATACATCTTCTCTTGAGGGCCTGGGGGTATTGATGAGTTCCACTTAGAGCTTTTGTTTTCTAAAAGTCTAAAATGGAGACCAGTGTGGGCCAGTGTTCTTTATGGAGAAAGGGAGATTTCTTTTCCCATGGTAGCTATGATGGACTCATGGGAATAGCTTGCTCTATGGCCCATAGGAGAATCTTTAAAAGACACTCAGTTCAGAGTGATACTGTTACTATGTCACAAATACTATTCATTGGTGTGTCTTGGATTTGAAATTGAGTTTAAGGCTCAGGGTTAAATGACAAAAGAAATAGATTCTCTTCTCCTCATGTTTCTAAAATGCAGCTAAGCTCGCTTTCTAAGGTCAGGGCAGTAACCCATGAACAGTCTAGAGCTGTCTGGGGAAATGCAGTCTTTGGAATTTCTGTGACAATCAAGTTGTAGGTTTTGAGAAATCATAACAAGTTAAGTCAACTGGGTGTAGTAGCATATACCTGTGATTCTGGCAACTTTAGGAGGCTGAGGAAGGAAAACCATAAGTTGGATCCTAGGTTGGATGATGGAGTGAGTTCAAGGATAGTCTGGGCAGCTTCAGGAGATACTTTCACAAGATAAAATGAAAAGGGCACGGGAGAATGTGATGTGCTGGTGAACTATTTGATTAACAGGAGACTGTATAACTCACTTTAACTTCCAGAACCATCAATGACAGTGACAATATATTTAAGTGAAATAAAAGATATTTTCCTCAAAATCTTATTCAAAATCCCCTTCCTTGGCAGCCATCTTTTGATACACGGGTAAATTTGCTGGTAGGTACAAAGAGTGTCTCATCAGTGGCACCCTCTCTGTCTCTCTTCCCTCACTAGTCTACCCTTTCACTCTCCTCTTTTCTCCTAGTTCTCCTAATTATTGTTCTCTCTGAAGTTTTAGTTAAGCTATAGGAATAATCGATTAATATGGTGAAGAGGCATTTCAGAGGGATTGCTTGCTTCTTAGATTGCCCTGTATAAGAAAATTGAGCTTTGAAGAAGTTTAGGAAAGTAATCTTAGCACCCAGGAAGCCCAGGCAGGAAGATTGCAAGTTCAATCAGTCGACTCCTGGTGAGATTTGAGACAGTTTGGCCTGGGGCCATAGCATGACACTCTAATGAAAGGAAGAAAGAAAGAAAGAAAGAAAGAAAGAAAGAAACAAACAAACAAAGAAAGAAACAAAGAAAGAAAGGAAGAAAGAAGGAAGGAAGGTAGGTAGGTAGAAGGGAAGGAAGAAGCAAATAAAAGAATGAAGAAAGGATGGACGTAAGAAGGGAAAGAGGAAGAGAAATAAGGAAGGAAGAAAGGTAGAAAGGAGAAATGGAAGGAAGGAAAGAAGGAAGGAAGAAAGGAAGGAAAGGATGAAGGAAAGAAGAAAGAAGAAAGAAAAAGGCAGGCAGCACAGAGAAAGGTAGGGTGGGAGGAAGACAACAAGAAAGGCAGGCCATTTTTGAACGTGCTTTTAAGTTAAGCCTTATTAGTTTTGTACGTTCAACAAGGGAAGTCTCTAGAGTTTCTTTTGAGGACTATTAGTATAATTTAGTCATTATATGTATTTGTAAGCATTAGGATTAAATCCTACTGCTTAAAAAAAATCCTCCAAACAAGAAATTTGTTTTCCCTGCGGTTTCTTTTCACTGATGAATATAGACTACAAGGACTTCTGCATGTGTAAGGTGTCAGTGCATGCGTGCACTTGCTATAAGTTGTTCCACGTTAGAGAGTCTGACTTGGAGAAGAAGAGATAGTGTCATGATGAGGGAATGTGTTCTGAAAATGTGGTACCATGTGCAGAAAAAGCAGCCAATGCTGTGCTGATTTCTGGAAAACCCTTGGGAATAGAGAATAAAAGGATTTCTTTGCAGAATTGAACCTAGGACACCATGCGTGATAACTGAATTCCCTACCACTGAAATAGGTCCTTAACCCATCAAATCAATCAATCAATCAATCAATCAATCACTATTGAGACAGATGTAGCTCAGGTTGACCTTGAGCTCACTTCTGATCCTCTTGTCTGAGCTTTCTGAGTAGTTGAGATTTGAAGATCTATACTACTAGGTCTGACTTGGGATTTAAAAATATCAGAACAATGCCTCTTATGAGGAGGATTTGGTTACAGGTGAATTGGAGGATTGGGAGCCTGGATTCTAGAACTACAAAGACACTGCTTTGTGGGGTAAAATAAATGCACTTCCTGGCAGCATTTTGTTTGTTCAATCTGTTTCGAGGCTTTGCTGATCAACAAGTAACCTTAGCAGCAAATTGAGCATGGGCCAAAGAAAATAATATCACAACCACACACAGAGACAACATCTTGAACAAAACTGCATATCTGAATCAATTTTCATGGGACAAGTTTTTTATGTTCCAGATTAAATGTCATGGGTCTTTGGCCACCTTTAATCTGCTCAGCCATGGTAACTAACTAATACTAAAATAAAACTGAGACCCAATATCTATGAATAATGGTGCTGGAATAGACCTATGTATACATCTCTGAAAAATTCATCTCTGGTCTCAGGTGACACTGTGTCCTGGGCCCAACTTTCTGCTTTCCTCTGTTCTAACTTTTTAAAGCTTGATTAATATAACATAGCATACAGCAATTATAAACATACACTTTTGTGATTTCCATGATCTATGTAGTTCTGTAGGCATCACCACAATGTAGATTTTATTTGTTGCTTTTTGAGACAACATTTTGATATGTAGCCCAGGTTGGCCTCAAACTCATAATCCTTTTGCATCATTCTCTTGAACTCTAGAATTACAGGTATGTACCCCTGAACTTGGCCACATTAGGATTTAGAGGATCTCATTACACCCAAAGTTCCATAGCAACTGTCTGTAGTCAATCTCTGCTTCCTCTCTCAACTACAGTTATCACCCATATCCTTTTTTGCTTTTTCATGACCTTGGTTTTGGCTCTGTAAATATGTGGCTACTTTAAGACACACAGGTTATGTTGAAACAGCTTTATTTTATTTTACTTTTTTTGATCCATAAATATCTGTTACTGACAAAAGTGGAAAAAAATCCTTAAGACTAAATCTTACTGAAGCAATCTCTGTTTACAGTACACATAGGGTGTGCTTTGACAGGAAAGGAGAATGGTGACTTTGTACAGAAGCAGTAATGGAGGCCTGTGAGTGATGGAGAAACTGCAGAGGTACAGATAGAAAGGTACTTTTCATAATACTACCATATAATAAACATAGAATCCATAAATCCAGCTAATGAGTAAAAATGTGCCTTAACCCCCATTAGGAAATTGTGTCCCCAAACTAAAAATGTTACAGTAAGAATTGCCTTTTATTAGAGAATTTCAAGAATTCCTTACTACAAAATATCTAGTTGAGTTTACAGGATAGAGACGTATTTGCCACTATGAAGCAAATGAATGAGTCCTCCTTTGGAGTGGCATTGGAGGGTTGGCAGCAGTGTTGAGCAGGGTCTTCTCCTCCCTTATATGAGGGAGGTTGTTAAGCAAACACACAGCATCATTTTCTTTTCTGAATGATGGAAGGTTAATGTGTTTGCGATTTACAAGATGGGTTTGATGACAGAGACTTGGAATTTCCATTGGTGCTTTGCAAGCCTTCATGGGGAGGGTGATAATAACATGAAGAGGGGCCGAAAAGATACTGGGATGGGGTAGAGACCCGCCTCCCAGTAGCTCTGGTAGTCATGCCTTGTCTTCTCCAGTCAAGGTGGAGCTTCAGCATCCAGATGTGGTCTTTGCGATGCATGCTGTGGCATGGGATATGATGACATCCCTTGCCACACAGAACCTCTGCCAAGCATGCTCCTTTGAGACATGGAACAACTTTCCCATTTGTCCTTAAATACAAATTCCATGCCCAAATGTCATGGTCAGACTTCTGGGCCATCTTTCAGCCTGTCCCCTCATTGAAAGCAGAGTTACCTCCCTCCAGCTATAAGGACAACATCAAAAATGAAAACTCCAAACTCAGAATTTCACAGCGACAGACACCCAGGTATTTTATGTATGTTTATATGAGAAGCTTTTGAGACACGTGATTGGTGACCCGTTGAGCGGTCAGGTTTTAACTTTCAGCTACAATGCCAAACCCATTGGTTCCATCCAAAATCTGGCGAGGAGTCTAGTGATGTTGCCACAGGGCGGGCAGAGTACGATGGGCACAGCTCAGTTGAAATGGGGATGAATTAGAGAAGGGAGCGTGGAGACTGAAAACCCTAGAGCATAAGAGCTGGATGAAACTTTGGGGGCTCATTTATCCAAAGCCTCTCATTTTATAAGTGAGGAAACTGAGGCACTGGAATGTGACTTGCCCATAGTCACATGGCAAGATGGAGACAAATGCCAGAACTAGAAGCCAAGGTTCTAGAGCCTCGGTCCTTTTTTTTTTCTCTCTCTCTTTGATATGCCATCTTCCAAAAACAAAGAGAGGGACCAGAAGGACTTGTCTTTCATGTTTAACCTACCATTAAAATGCACTGCTTATAAAAAATAACACTTAAGCCCTGAAAATACTTTGTTAAAGCATAGCAAGCCTCTTGAAACTATTCGGAAATCCTCCCAGATTCAGAGAGGATGGCAGAGTGGCCAATGTGGCCAATGTGCCTGCTCCTCTCAGAGCAGGTGCCTTCTAGGGTTCAAGTGATAGGCAGCCCTTTCAAACTATGACCTTGGGTTCAGTCCACAGACATCTGTGGAAGGAATGAATGATGAAGCAGGTGGCAGTCAAGAACTCTCCAAAGGCCATGGGTTGAGTTTGGTGGCAGCGATGTTGGGATGACAGCTCCTCATAATTGAAGACTTACAAGGTCCTCAAGTCTTTGGGATGAAGGGAAAGCTCTGATATCTACGAGAGCAAGAGTTGAAGTATAAGCAAGAGCTACAAGCATCAAAGGGGATGAATCTTTGGCCAGAGCAGAAGACTCTGGGCTAGTAGCAGTCTTAGTCAAGAGCTTCTTGAGTCGGGTAGTCTCAGGAGCCAAAGCTGATCTTTTGGCCATGACACCTCTAATCAGGCAGCTCTCTCCCTTCCCTTTTAGAGATCATAGGGATGTGGGGAGCCCAATGATCTCACACCTTGGGACATCATTTCCCATGTGAGGAAGTATAACAAACCAATGAAGCAAACAGAGGACTTGAACACAGAATGCCAGAGTCTTCACAGTTTACACCAAGAACTCTAATTCTTAAAACTAGAGATTTAAGCAGGCCCAGGTAAAAGGAATCAGGGCTGGAGGAAGCTGGATGATTGAAGAAAGAAATGAGAGGAAGGCAAGAGGAAACTGGCATAGGAGGTTAAGACAGAAATAAGAATATAAAGAAGGGGAGAGATTTCAGTAAGGTAAGGACTGGACCTTCTCAAGGGAAACACATTGCCTAAGACACTGGGGAATTCTAACGGTCAAAGTCCACTTAGGAGGTTAAGGAATTATTGGCAAGCTTTTGTGGCTCATGAATATATGCAGCCAAGAGTTCACTGGAGGGGGTAAGAAAGGAGTGGTGATGGATGGGTGTGGTAAGAGATCTTCAGGAAGAATACTTGGGGTAAGTGAGACCTATACATACCTAAGTCCAGGGCAGTGAAGACATGCAGAAGGAAGTCTTGGGTTTCCTTGGGATATGAGTGTTTATCACAAGGGGTCCGTGCCCCTCCTATGTGACAGAGGATACCAGCCTGCTTGGGTTAGAAGCAGTGACCAGGGTTCCAGCCCCAGACACTCTCAAGTGACTTCATATAGCAACAGAGCTAGCTGGTTCTGGAGTGACAGATGAGTTGAGGGGATCTAGTGGTTTTCCCTTATCACTGAGGGATAAGCTCCAACAATCCCATTGGGTGCTCGAAACCACACATAGTCCCACACTCTCTATATAGGTATTGTGTTTTTCTTCGTATACATACAATAAAGTTTAATTTGAAAATTAGGCACAGAAAGAGATTGACAATAATAAAGTAGGGCAAGTTATAAGAATATACTGTAATAAAAGCTATGTAATTGTGGACTCTCTCAAAAGAGTTAAGACAAATATAAATATTTCTGGATCATGGTTGTCTACAGGTAATTGAAATGGAGTCATGCAAAACTGAAGATGGGGGTTGGTTACTGTTTTTTCCATGTCCCAGTTAAGACACAGTTTTCTGGAGTTTGGAGGGGGGACTGGATTAACATAGTTTGTAGAGTTATATTTGTTATTGTTTTCCTTCCAAGGATGAAGCACAAGAAAAGCCTTCAGGAGAAGCAAGCATTACATTAGAATTTTCTGATGTAACTGATGCCAGGTACTTTATACCAGATGGTGATAAGGCAGGGATGAGAAATAGTTTGGAAAACAACTTATCAAACAGCCCCTGAGACAGACAGACAGACAGACAGACAGACAGACAAGAAGCTAGACAGACAGACACATTGTGAGAGCCAAGGCTGGGGGAAGAGCCTGGGATAAGGTCTTGCTCCCCAAAGGCTGCAAAACTTGGTGTCTGAAAGATTTTCCATGGGATGTACAAACACATGGGAGGGGATTCTTGCCCACCACAGTCTTGCCCTTCCCCCTTTGCACCAGCACATGGCCTTCAAAGAGACTGGCTAAGGGTTAAGGAGAGTTACAAGGTGCTGGGCTGGGGGCCAGCTGTCAGACACGCCTTTGCTTCTGAAAGTGAGCCATTCTCTATTTGGATTGAGTTCCTCTCTTCCTGTGAGCCTTACCTTCTGCAACAAATGCTCATAGACCCAATGGGGACCAGCCCTTAAGAAGGTTTGTATTTGCAGGGAGCAAAGCAGAATGGCCACATAGTGCCAGGGACACCCCCTCAGTGGGGAGGCTAAGGACTACCTTTAGAAACCCCAGTTTCAATCCTTCTGGGTTATGCAGAACATAGCTGCTCATGGAGGGGGGGGATTCTGGGAAGGGGCTCAGGAGAACCTACAGCTCTTGAAAGTAGGAAGGGAAAGCAGTCCTCTGGCTTCTCTGTGGCTCTCTAGACTTGGCTGGATTAAAGATGACCAGAGTGAATGCAAGCTTCTCACCATCTCACTTTTAAGGGTTATCCATGCAGAACTGGGGGCAGGGGTATAAAATCTGATGTAAGGGCATTGCTGCTGGAGTCTGGTAAGTGATGGTTTTATCTCTCCACAAGACATTCTGGACTGATTCTCCCCAGTCCCAGAGAGGTGCTCTGGCCCTCAGAAGTGTGTGTGTGTGTGTGTGTGTGTGTGTGTGTGTGTGTGTTTTGTCTCATTGTCTTCTTCCTTCTGATCTTGGATCAGTAGCTGGTTACATCTTGTCCCCCTTCAGGTTGGAGGCAAAGATGGGGCTGAGCTGGGCTGGCAATGGGGTCTTTCACAGAGCTGAAGATGCCTCTGCCATATGCCCAAGCATTCCTGCAAGGAAGAAAGCTCAAAACAGTCCCCAGAGCAACATCCTGGGACACCATTATTTATTTGCATCTGCCAATGGATCTTGGTCCCTTGGATCCACTGACTGAGAAAAGTAATGGAGCTGCAGACAGCAAGGTGGGAGATAGGTCTGGGAGAGAACAGAGGGAGAAAGAAAGGGTTCTAAACAGAAAAGGGGTGGTGGTGTGGGCAAAGATGATGGAAAGGACTGGGAAGGGTCTAGCATGACCACCTCAGAGGGTTCCTGCTTTTTTGAGGGCTAAGCTTCTTCTGTCTGTGTCTGGAAACTTCTGCCTGAGGCTCATGGATGGGGGGACAGGCAGAGCCCTAGAAAATGGAAATGGTGAGCCCCTGAGACCCTGGGCATCACAGTGGTCCTCCCGACCCTAGCTCTCTGCCCACCGCAGGTGCCTCCTGGGAGCAGAGCTCAGGTGAAGAAGGCAGGCCTGAGAGGAGGTCCTAGTTCAGACCTGAGGCCTGGAGGAAGTAAGGAGACAATCAGGCGGTTGCCGAGGCACCTCTAAAGTCCTGGCAACCTGTCGCTACTCCTCTCTGGAGGGCAAGGGCTAATGCCCCCTCTTGGGGGCAAGAGCTTAAACCCCAGAGAGCTTTGAGGAGAAACAGTGAATGCTGGGAGAACAGAGTCCCCACAGCAGAGGCAGGGGCAACCAAGCAGCTGCAGGAAGGGACCCCTCCCCGTTGTTGGGCTGCAGGGCTCAGCGAGGGAAGGGCCACTCGGTAGAGACCAGAGTTCCAGCAGGCGGAAGAGAATCATATTGTGCTTATGGACACAGCAGCTCTCTGGCTGAGAGCGAGCAGGCAGTTTTTAGGCACTAAGAGATTATCTGCGATGCAGTTGTAGATAAAGGAAGAAGACCGAGTAGCCTATTCGGTCAGCCCACTGACTGCACCCTCTAGCCAGCTAGCTGTTCAAACTCAGGCAGCTTCCGATTACCTTCAGGAGAGGGTCCACTGGTTGGCAGAACCCGCAGCTGAGTCCCCAGGAAGGGGCGGGGCAGGGACTGAGGGAGTGGTGTAGGTGTTCGAAAGACTTGAACCTCACTACACTTCTCATCTACAGGGGAAGTCTACTGGGAGAGAAAGAGCTTTAAAGAGCCTAGGTCCGTGCTTGTTGGACCAGGCATTTGGTGCCATCTCCCTGGGGGTATGGCTTTCTGGACAAAGGCAGCCCACCTCCAGCTTTAATGGGGGGATCCAGGGAGGGGAGGAGAGCAAGGCGGGATGCTCCTCGCCCCTGCCCTACTCTGCTCTGTCCTGCCCTGACTCTGCCAAGCAGCCCTGGCCACATTGTTGGTCACACGGTCACTTCAGTCTTGCTGGCTGTGTAGCAGGTGTGATGGCCTGGGATATAGTGTAACTGCTCCACCGTGTTGTGTCTGCGAGAGGCAAAGGCGTGGCGCTTGGCTGCTGTCTGGCTCTGGCCCAGGGTGGCATAGGAGTTATTGGAGGCACTGGGATGGGAGTGCATCTTGGTCATGCGGTAGCGGTCCAGCACTGGCGTGGACACAAAGACGTCCGTATGCGAGATGGCCCGCGACAGCGACTGCTCCGGGAAGGCTGTCCTCTCTGGGGACAGCAACGGGTCCTGGGAGTGCAGGCGCTCTGTGGAGAGCAGCTGTTCATCAGACAAGATGCGGTCATAGGGCATGCCGAATTCATCTGGCAATCCCCGACGTGGAGACAAGACCCTGTCCTGGGACATGGCCCTGATGGGCCTGCGTGGCCGTTCTCGAGGAAGTGGCTTCTGTTGAGACATCTGGATGACATTGAGGGGGAGGGTACCACGGGCTGCAAGGTCTGGCAGGTGCCTCCTTCTCATGTAATACTCATCAGCTTCCTTGTCCGCTGCGAGGAGACAGAGAGAATGCAGTGAGGTGATGGGGCAGCCACAATCCAGGGAGTAAGGTGTTCATGTGTGGTGTATACATGTGCACATGCGCAAGCAAACACCACATACCTGAAAACCTACAAGGATAATGAAGTCAAACTCCTTTAGTTAGTAGAGTATGTGGGGGAGGGGGGGGGCGAGAGACAGACAGGTGACCTTAACTCCCTCCTCTACTGTATACACAAACCAATCCTTGAGCGCTTGTGAAAGATGGGCCCTGATTCAGGGTCACTAACTGCCTTTGTCTCAGACTCCTATCTCCAGTGGGTCCCCCAATGCTGTCCTTCAGGGATCATCTTGGGGGTCAGTTAAATGACTTCCCCATCCGGCTCATAGTGGCACTGATGGCAAGCTCAGGGCATTCTTTTTTTTTTTTTTTTTTTTGGCTTGCCTGCTGTGTCTACTGCATGTGGTTCTGAAGTAGATTGGTTCCTGGTCTTGCTAAAAACAACCCAGGTAGAGCTGACAGCTTTCCTATGATGGATAGAGCACTTCTTTATGGAAACTGGGCACAGAACCAGCTTCTGTCAGAATTAAGTAGGATGCTCATCTAGGAGGCGTTTGTGACTAGCTTCACTGGTAACCTAGGAACCTAGTAACACCTTCTCTGGAGTAGCAACCAATGTACAGGGAACCAACACATGGGTATCCAGCCCCCACACAGCTATATCATCAGCCTACATGTACTCCTCGTGCCCACCAGGCAGCAGGCTGTAGCAATACTGGGTGAGCATTTTGCTCAGATGCATTGGGCTCCTGTCCTAGTCGGTTCTCCCAGAATTGTCCTATGGATCCTTGACCTTTCCCAGGGCATACATGAGGCTGCATTGTCTCAGATTTCAGCAAGGAGGCCTCCTACAAACAGCTTTTTGGACTCTCTGGCTCCTGGTAGGAATGCTGCTTCCTCTTTAGTGGGCTCAGGGTTCAGGCTAGGGTCTATCTTTCATTTCTGGGCACCTCTCTGATGGTTAGAGTTAGTTATTTGTTGCCATAAAAACTCAACCTTTCTCTGAATGTGGCTATGATGGACACGGGCTATACTGCTATCAGAGTGGATCACCCTGGAATTTCAAGTGCATGCTCAGCTGTGGAGCACCTACTAAAGTTGGGTAGCCATCCAAAGAGACCTGTGGAGCTGGGGGTACAGCTCAAGAGTCAGATGCTTGTATAGCTTACACAGGGCTCTGTGTAACATTTCCAACACACACACACACACACACACACACACACACACACACACACACGCATACACAGGTGGGGGTGCAAATAACACAGATCAGGTCAGTAAAGAAAAATGCCCCTTAATGTACTTTCTGACATTTTAGTGTGTTGTCTTAAACCCACCAATGCCAACACCCATTTCAGACTCCAACAGCAGAGGTGGATCCCTGGATAAAGCAGACTTAAATGACATAGTGAATGTCTGTGCATGAGCTGTGTGGAGGTTCAGGTCCTTGAGATGGTCTGGGCTGGGATAGAATGGTTCTTAGGGCCCTTGATGCCTCTATTACAAGATGACACACAGGAAGGCCCATGGTTTGAAGAATACCCCTGGTGAGCTGATACATGAATGGTAAGTGCAACTTATAGAGATAGACAAGGGTTCTCAGGGCCCTACAGCATCATCTTAACTAGGAAAGGGGTGTGCTGAGAACCAACAGAATGAAAGAAAGGCTATCCTCTTCATCCTCTGTACATCTCACTCCTTTGCTCTTGGGATTCCAAACTTAGTCCCTTGGATATCCGATAAGAGAGTGACATGGAAGAGAATAACTTAGAGACCCTTGAGACAGACCTATACTCCAGCCAGCCTTGACTTACTTAGCCTCTTCAGAGACGAGTACTTGCTTGGATTGGTTTTCACTGCAGATTCATATGATGGAGGCAAGTGGGCTAAGTTCTGGTAAGAGCGTGAGAAGGAGAGGTCATAGGGTTCCGTGGCCGACGTCAGAATGTTATTCATCCGTGGCTTCTCTGAAAAAGCAAGGGTATGGCGTTAGGGAACATAAAGGCACTGTGCCCAAATTTTCTCTCATCTTTCTGCTCCATCACTGACTAGAGTCCCCAATTTCCTATGTTAGGATCTAGTGGGGAGGGTCATGACTCAGTTTCCCCCTGCTTAGATCCCTGGGAGAAGGTGTTATCTTAGCTGCCTCTGGCTCCTATGGATATTGATCAGTCCTTGAAGACTCAGTTGGGACACCCAGCAACAGTTTCCTCCTCCAGATGCATCACTGGTCTGTCTGATGAAAATGAACCAGGTGCAATGAAAGAACATTGTCCTAGCCTTTTGGCCATTTGACACAAGGTAGTCATGGGAAGAGGAACTGCAGTTGAGAAGATGCTCCCATCAGATTGCTTGTAGGCAAGTCTGAGGAGGGCATTTTCTTGATTAATGATTGATGTAGGAGTGTCTGTCTCACTGGGAGCAGTTGTCCCCCTTGGGACCGTCACCCTACATGATTTAGGAAAGCAGGCTGAGCAAACAATGAAAGAGCAAGATAGTAAGCCGCACTCTTCCATGGCTTCCTTTCAATTCTTGCTCCAAGTTCTTCCTCTATTTACTGTCCTGACTTCCTTCAACAAGGAGCTGTGATGGGGAAGTGTAAGGTAGATAAACCCTTCCTCCTCAAGCTTTTTAGTTTGTGGGGCTTGCACTGTTTTATCACAGCAATAGAAAGCCTAAGACAAGCATCATAATGTTATCAATGTCAAAAGAGGAAAAAAGAATAAAGAGAGAAGGAAAGAAAGAAGGAAAAAGGAAAAAAGATAAATCTTTAAAAATGGATCTCTGAGTTTGAGGCCAGCCTGGTCTACAGAGTGAGTTCTAGAATAGCCAAGACTACACAGAAAAACCCTACAACAAAGAAATAATGTTACCTGTGTCTGTGTGAATGTGCTGTCTCATCCTAATAGCTAATAGACTGATCTAATTTTGGTACTGGCTAGTCCAGCTTGAGAGCAGCTGTACTGACCATGGAGAATCGGGGTACAGGACCCTAATCCCTTGTAACTGCAATTCACATTCTATCATCTCTATCATCTCTATCATCTCTCTCTCTCTCTCTCTCTCTCTCTCTCTATATATATATATATATATATATATATATATATATATATGTATATATATGCACACATACATGTTATTTTCTTTATTTACATTTCAAATGTTATCCTCCTTCCTGGTTTTCCCTCTGCAGATCCCTTATACTATCCCCCTCCCCCTGCTTCTATGAGGGAGCTCCCCCAACAACCCACCCACTCTTGCCTCAGCACCCTAGCATTTCCTTATGCTGGGGCATCGAGCCTCCACAGGACCAAGGGCAATCCACATTCTCTCCATGGTGCCATGCACCTCCAGGGCAGCTCCCTTAGGCCTTGCTATTTTCCATGTTTGGCAAGCCTCTGTGAGCTACACATTTACCACTGCTTTCTTACTTTAAGTCCTTTCTCAGAGGCTGCCTTAGGAATTTCTAAGCTCCCAGAAAGAGAAACTTGAGCAAAGCCTGCCTATCATACCTTCTTTTCTCCCACTTTCCCTGAGATAGACCCTGAGATTCAAAGTCAGCAGACACACTTTCCAGGCCCAGAGGAAGAGTCAAGAAAGGAATAGAGATGACTAATGGTCACCAGAGTGGATAAACGATGATAACATACTCAGAGTGAGTGGACTCTTGAAGAAAGATTAAGGATAAACACAAGACAGGAGTAAAGGGTAGGTCAGGAAGCAGTGAGCAGTGAGCATGGAGATCTGAAAGGTATGGAGGTTCATGGGAAGGAAACCAAATGCCTCCATGCTTGATTGACATGAGGAGGAGGAGGAGGAGGAGGAGGAGGAGGAGGAGGAGGAGGAGGAGGAGAAGGAACCATAAAAAAGAAGTCAACAGTTGGTTTCCAGGGAGATAGTGATACCATTCCCAGAAATGAGTAGGGAAACAGCAGTCTGGGTGTACCATCTATCCATCTTCTTTGTTTGGAACTCTTCAAAGCCATAGGTCCTGTAAGAGTGGAGCAGGGCCCGGGTTGGGCTAGATGTATAGGTAAATTGTGGTTTCCTATACCTCTTGGCAGAGAGTGTTGCATTACAGAACACAAGAATTCTGTTGTCCCTGGGAGAGAGAGTCACCTTCCTAGGCTGTATCCAAGGATTGCCCCAGGCATGGGAACTCCTGGCTCCTCTCTCCTTCCCTGCCTGCATTATCACCCCCAGAACTGGGGAGCGAGCCAGGGGATTTCAGCCAATAAGCTGGTGTTTGTGCCAGCTTTGTACATATGTGAGGGGGTGAGGGATGCTCTGTATCCCAAGAGATCAGAACATGCTGTACAGAGAAAGCCTCCCTGGCATGGACTAGGACAGATGCCAGGAAGTGGAGTGGGCATGAAGCTGAGAGTGCTGCTCCCTAGACTTGCTTAATAGCCACTAATCCACTACTTCTTGTTTCTTCACTTCTCACCATGCTGGAGAAGAACAGGGTTCCCTCTGAGTCTTGGCATCTTACTGCCAGTGAGGTCATTGCTCAGTTCTCTCTCTTCCAAATGCAGTAGGTTTATATACTATCATCTACCACTTATTCTGAATTTACCACTGATCTAAGGACATTCTGCCTTTTGTCCTGGCTGTGGTTGCTTAAGACCCCCTCAGATCAAGCTTGCCTTTCACTGGGATGCCCTACTTTATTTTTTTCCTTCCCTGATCACGGTCTTCTTTAACTAAAGGCTTGTGACAGTGACCTTGCTACACTTTGTCAGTCTTCAGAGATATCTGCTCTTCCACCTCCCACCCTCGTTCACTCAAGCTTTCCCTGAGCTCTAAGGACTTGACACGAATTGACTTGGGTCATCCCAAATGACTTCAGAGATCTTTGCATCAGTAGACTTGCTTTCTAATTTTCCTGTTTCTCTCCAATAGCATGGTCCAAACTAAGGATCTAATGAATGCTTTCGAGTTGATCAAGTAGATGCAAGTCTTTCCTGCCTCCTTAGTAGTTTCTAATGTTGGTGTTGGGGGAAGAGTACCACCATCCAAGAAAGGATGCAGCCAAGCTCTACTTCAAATATTCTGCAATCTGCTCAAGAACTGACATTGGGGCCCCATCTCTTCCCATTTCCTTGTACCAGCTGGAAGAGAGAAGACAGGAAGAGGTAGGGTACAGAACAGTCCTTCTGTTTGTCCTCTATGGCTGTGTTGGCTCTTCCTGAGGAGGCTTAGCTCAGTAGTTGTTCATTCCAGACTGTTACTGAACAAGTGGAAGCTTTCATTGCCTCCTTTTCTGGCTCTTCTTCCTACTCGCTAATCTGCACAGCATCTCTCAGACTCTCTGCCTCTGCCTTCTATTTCCCCCTTGCAGAATTCTTGCACTGAGGGGCCCCACTTTCAAGCCTCCTGTTACTCTCTTCAAAGATTAATGAAAACATCACTGGCTCCAACCTCAAACGACCTTTAGAACATTTTTTTTTCTTCTACAGCCATAGCCTATTCTATAAGTTCAGATTCAAATTCACTATCTCTAATTCCTGCACGCTGGCTATTTTTCTTATTCCTTAGATGATATCCATAGCCAAGCCTCCATTCTTCCAAATACTCTTGGCTCTCCATTTCAGTTTTCATTGATTCTCATTGAGATAAAAAAATTTTGAATGACAAAACCATCTCAATTCTTAATATGTTCCTGATCTCAGTTTCCTTATTGTCCCCACAATCAACACTATAACTGGCATCTTCCTCTTTGAACTGATCTCAGTTCTATTTTACTTATACCCTACAACCAGAAGCTTCTAAGAGTGTTCCTACTCTCTTAGCATGTGTACACTAGCTCATAGCACTGAAAAAGCATGTCAAAAAGCCCTATTCCCTTTTCCTAATTTAGATGTGCCCTAGCCTCAATGCTAAGGTGCTATACCATATGGCTTGAGAATGGTTATCCCTCTGCTAGGTGCTGACTGGTTTATTTTTCTCTTGCTGTATAGGGATAAACACTGGCCCTAGTACATGCAAGGCAAATGTGCTACCACTGATCTAGCTTTTGTTTTTGTTTTGAGAAAATAGCTAAGTTTCCCAATTTACCCTTGAACTGATTCTCTAGCTCAAACATGCCTTGAAACTGGCAATCCTCCTGCCTCATGTTCCTGATTATCTAAGATTGAACGCCTGCACAATCAGACCTGGCTTTGGATTGATCTATGTTTTGTATATCTCAAGAAACACCTGTTGATCATTATTATTTAATTACTTAAGCTGTCAGAGTGAAAAGACAAGCATGGCGGACAGATCACAGTTTACAGGGCTGTTATGTATTCTACTGAGGTTTGAGAGACTCCAAATTGTTTTTATCTGGGGGATCCAAATGTTAAGTTCTGGTTTTCTGGGAGGAGGTTAAAACCTGACAGGGAAAGATGGTCTTACTATCATTGTCTGTTTGCTAACAGCCCTCTGCTGGGCAACCATCAGCCTCTTCTCTGACAAGAGGATAAAGCTCAACTCAATCTCAAGCTTTGTTAAATATTAATTAGTTTCGGGGATGGTCAAGAAGGTTCAGATAAGTCTTGTTTCACTTCTCAATGGTACCGAAAGGCTTTAAGCAAAAGAGAACATTAATCTCCTTACTATAGATTTATAGAATCTGTGGCCACAAGAAGTGATGAAGATTACAAATATGAATGAATTGAAGAAGGGTCTCCCTTCTCTTTTATGGCAAAAAAAAAATCATTCTATGTCAAAAACACAAACATCCAGGGGACAATGTTCTCAAAGGAAGAGCGAAACTGTGTGGGCTGGGGGAAGGCAGGAACATGGCTACACCTTCTCCCATCCTTGGAATGGAGCCACTTGGCATGCAGATGGGATGCAGGGTGCTCTCAATCAGCTCTCACCATGTGTAGGGGTCTGGGTAGCGCTGCTTAAGATCGGATGATTATACTGACGATCACCTGAAAGTCACAGAAAAGGCATTTTAAAAGAAGTTAGGCATCCTGTTGGTTCTCCAACACAACAGCATTTCTCTTTACTCATCTCTGCAGTTTTTATCTGACTCAAAGGAATTCTTTCCCAGAAAGGCATGCAATAATATACTAGGCTCAACAAACAAACAAACAAACAAACAAACAAACAAACAAACAGCAAACTCATCCTGCTGTTTCTGTCTCTTTCCAAATACATGAACCTTTTTTGGTCACTGTGGTGAGAACCTCCTCCCTGCGCCCCCCACCCCCATCTTTGGATTTGGCTCTCTAGCCATAGAGGCTATATTAGGATATGTGTGAGTGAGGAAGGAATAACCCACTACAAATGGGAAGGAGATTCTTCTCTTTATATACACAGGTCTGACAACACCTGAGATGCAGCTCAGTCACTGTTCCCTGTCTGAGATCAGGAGTCCTGGGTTCTTGGCTTACACAGCCCGATAGTTCAAAAGCATTTTCTCTATTCATAACACAGAAGCCCACTTAGATTGAATGAACAATAAAATCAATAGAGCCAGGCTGCCAATGCTCAGAGTTCATGCCATTCCAAAGATTTCTAAAGTGGTTTGAATGAAGATTTGGCTTGCCTCTAAAGTATACTCCAACACTGTGTTATTACTTTAACACAGCATTATGTTCTTGCTTTTCATTGGTACATGTATCTGATTTTAGCCAAAACAAGGGGAAGAAAAGACATGAGATCTTTGCTCTTTGTTCCCTGAATTATAAGTCATGGCTCTACTGTCTTTGCAGGGCTGGGGGATATTATCTCCATCTCTGTGCATCTTATTGAAAGTGACCTTCCAACCCATGGTCTCACACTCTAGTCCCCTTTTCTCCTAAGTATTGGGCTTTTGTTGGGCCCAGATGTCTTGAACTTCATGATGAGTTGGGCTCTGGTTCATAACTCCATTTGTTGCCTAATCACTTCCAAATCACATGTATGTAGCCTGAATGTTAGCTCTTAAGCCATATATAGATCCCTTTCATCCCTCTGAAATCCATGCCCTTTACAAAATCACTTTGCCATCTTATTCTCCAAGGCTCAAGGTCTGGGCCATGACACTGATGCCCCATGAGCTTGGAATTCCAAACATTAGTCATCTTGGCAATTCTCTTCTTTCATCCCCCGTAGCCAATGAAACATAAAGTCTTTTTTTCGTAATAATCTCCTGAATACAGTCACAAGTAATTTCTTTTAAATCAAGGTTTCTCTTTCACCATTTCTATGACAAATTATTCTCTTTCCTCCAAACACACAATTCTAGAATAGGTGAGTGATGGCTCGTTTCCTTTATTAAAACTGGATCCTTCAAATCGGCCAGCAGAAGGGGAGTTGACTCCATTGTTGAATCCGTTCTGCCTCAGACCTGGTTTTAAGCAATAAGAGAAAATTCCATTTCATATTGTAGAGAAAGCAGGGGTGGGGGAGATAAAAAGAGAGGAGAGAGGTGAGTATGAGAGTGGGGGAGGAGAGTTTGAGACAGGGAGGAGAGAAAGGCAAGAGAGAACCTGTGTTGTGGGGAGGTTCTGTGGTCTCAGAATTCAGGAGGCTGAGGTACGAAGGAGAAGATTTGAGGCCAGCCTAGGCTACCTAATGAAAACCTGCATCCGAAGGGGAGAGGACAGCGGACAGGGTCAACATCTGTTCTTTCTTTGCTTATTTGGTTTGTTTTCCCATTTTAAAACAATGTGGCAAGAATGAAAAAGAGTTTTTTAAAATGGAAGTTAGTGGTGACATTTTGAATCTTCTATCTTAGAGTCCCAGTGACAACAGGAAAAGGTGCTGGACACCTGGCAACTAGGGAATCTTGTCTGGTAGCCAGTTGTACTCCATGACCCATGTTAAACTAGGATATTTTTTTTTCCGTTTTAAATTCTTTCTGTGATTTTAATTATTGTACTTTGTTGGGTGTACAGCATGCTGTGTAAAGACCCATGTACAGCATGAGTTGGTCAAACCGGGGTGATTAACATGCCCATCCTATTGATTTATGTTTGAAAGTTTTAAGCTTATCTCTTCTTATCAGTCATAGAATATAGCCTAGGCATTGCAAACAGCTTCTGCTACCCCCAAACCCATGATGCGAAGCCCTAGAACTTAACCAGCTCTCTCTTGTCTTGCTCCCCCACATGCTTTTCAGTTTCTAGAAATCACTATTCAGTTCTGAGATCAACTATTTTGACATCCACACGCAGAGAGAATATGCTGTAATCTGTCTTTCTCTACTGACATATTTCACCTAACATAATGTCCTCTAGGTTTGTTTGTTCTCACAAGCAACGTTTTTCTTGAATAATCCTTAAAATGGTCTCGACTATGGAGTGGAGTTTAATGAATATATACTATTAGTTTGTCATAGCCAGACACCATGTGAGATTCCCCAGGTACCGGAACTGTAATCTCTACTGCATCTTTAAAAGTTGAAGTCATAACCAGGCAAGTGTATGATATGTGTGGAGTTTTGCTCCTTGTTTGAGACTCACTGAAAGCAATAACAGTTGGCATTATTTTATCTGCTGGCATTAAGGAATCATATTTCAAATGAAGTACAGAAATGGAAATTAAAACTGCCCTATAATAACCACTGTGACATTTTGTTCTATTCTGTCTTATTTCCCTTGTTTCAAAAAGGGCTGTGCATTCTTCTCTCTCTCTCTCTCTCTCTCTCTCTCTCTCTCTCTCTCTCTCTCTCTCTCACGCACACACACACACATACACACACACTTAACATTATAATGGGCAATTGTGTGTGTGTGTATGAGTGTGTGTGTGTTTGTGTGTGTGTGAATTGTTTGTGTGTGTGTGAATTTTCATGCAGACTAATCTGATTTAAAAGAACCAAAACATGATGGTGATTTCATCTTCACATTTGCACAAAATGATAAACATGACAACTACACATTGCATCAATTCTACGTCAGCAAAAGCAAGGAACCAGCTCAATATTCATATTTGCATGTTTGTGTATTTATGTGATTTTATGTATATAGTACACACACATATACATAAATACAGAGATTAACTCTGTTCACCCTACATATTATTTTAATTTTTTTATGTTTAATGAACAACATTGTGAATATATTTTTATACTTTGAAATAATCATTGAAACATTCATTTAATGATTTCACCAAAGTTCTTCCTATAGGATAGTCTATCTTTTATTTCTATATGTCACATAAGCATAGTCTATTTGTTTAAGCACAGTGTAACCTAAGTATATTTGAGAATTCCTGCAGTTTGGGTATTTGGATTGCTTAAGGATTTAATAACGTTACCCCAGATAACCTTGAGCACAGTCTTTGGCTGAGTGTTATTTCCTTAGGCTAATAACTACATTTCTGGGTCAACACATTGTCAATTGCCTCCCAATGTGCCAAAGTAGATGGTAGATTTTCTAATGCTGAGACATTCATCTCCTCCCAGGACATACATGCCTTATTAGATTCTGGTGTTTTATTTTATTACAACTCTGGATTTCGTTTGCTCATATTTAACTTATATATGTATACACACATGCTCATAAAGAATTTGGATTTTCTGTGCTAACATCGTTAAGGTTTTGTATTAAAATCATGATTTTTGCAAAGCAAAGAGGTGCAATCTTTATCTATGGGCTCTTTATCATCTATGCTTCTAAAATACCTAGTATTTGACATACTGGCTACTTAGAGGGTCTGGAGGAGTGTAAGAGTAAAAAAATTGCTTGGTGTGTGTGTGTGTGTGTGTGTGTGTGTGTGTGTGTGGTGTGTATATCACTACATGTGTCTTTTGTGTCTCTGTGGATACAGAGTCCCTCTTTAGCAAAGTTCTAGAGGTTTGGCTTTTGCTTTTTCACTGACAACTTCAGAAGATCCATATCGGTGTCATCATCAATTTAGAAATAAGGCAACTGAGGTTGGAAATGGTTGCTTGAGGATCTATAGCCAGCAGCTGACTCTGGTGCTGGCATGAGCCCCTAAATCCTGACCAGTGTGTGTACTGCCTTCTCATACTTGGGAGTATAGTCCTCACACACTCATTCATTCATTCATTCATTCATTCATTCATTCATTCAATCATTCATTTATTCATGCATTCATTCTAGTTTTACTACTCTAAATTTAATTTGCAGTTTTAATTTTTTTTAAATCAGTGCTGAGGTAGCTCAGCAGTTAGGAATACTTGATACTCTTGCAAAGGACCGAAGCTCTATTCCCAGAACCCACATGGTAGCTTAAAACTGCCTAATAGTTCTGAGAGAGAGAGAGAGAGAGAGAGAGAGAGAGAGAGAGAGAGAGAGAGAGAGAAAGAGAGAGATATTCACATAGATGACATGCAGGCAAAACATTCATACACATAACATAAAAATAATATCTATTGGACATTGTGAAGTCTGTTAGTTTAAAAGTATAGACCCCCCCCAAAAGCTTCTGTTAATAAAGACACACCCCTTTTCTCACTTTGGGGGTTTAGCACGATATTTTTGGTTTAGCAGTTTATTCAGACAGCACATTTTTTTCAGCCTTCAAAATTATTATTTTGTACTTTGGGATTTGCTTATTCCTGCTTTTTCACTGTCTTTGGTTTGGTTTATTATTGTTTTCTAATTTCTGAGCTTGACTCTTCAGTCCACTTATCTTCTGTCTCTTCTGTTAATAATCTCAGGTCTTCAGCACTGAACTTACCTCTGGCACTGCCCCATCAGTGTCAGCACGCAGTGTTCTTCCTGTTGCTGGGACCTAAATGATCTGTAATTGCAGCCTTACTTTCTCATTGGCCAAAGAGTTATTTAGTAGAGTGCTGTTAAATTTCAAAGTGTTTGGGGTTGCTGGTTTGAACTCTTGCCATTAATTTTGTTTTATTGTATCGTGGTCAGAGAACTGAGCCTGTCCAAATTGTACTTTTTGGAACTTACTGGGATTTCCTTTGTGGGCTACTGTAAAATCAGTGCTCATGAATGCTTTACAGGCAGTTCGAGACAAGGTGTATTTTCGTTTCATACAGTACAAACTTGACATCTATCTATTAAGTCAGACACATGAAACATATTATTCAGTCCTTCTACACCCTAATTCATTCTTAACCTACTTAATCTGTCAAAGACTGAGGGAGGTGTGGTAAGGTCTCCCACTATTTCTGCATCCCTGTCATTTCTTCTCTGGATTCTTAACAGAGCTGGCTTTCTACATTGCAGAGCTACACTGTGACATATGAAAGGCTCAGGATGCTATGTCTGTGTTCTGATGCATCACCTTTACCCCCATTTGACAGCACTCTCTGTCCTGTTCAGTGCTTCCTCTGCCCTGGAAGCTCACTTGATTTAATATTTATATTGCCAGTCCTACTTCCTTTTTGTTTGCATTAGCCTGACAAACTTTGCATAATCTGTTATATCGAACCTTTCGGTATCATGTTGTTTTAAGCTTGTCTCTTGAGCATATGAATGTGCGTGTACACACACACACACACACACACACACACACACACACACACACACAGAGAGAGAGAGAGAGAGAGAGAGAGAGAGAGAGAGAGAGAGAGAGAGATTCCTGCCTTGTGGCTTGCCCTGGTAACTAACAGTGGTTCCTCTTTGAACAAGCATCCTGTTTTGGCTGCTATCATTTAGTAACATGATTCTGTACTTATCCTTGTGACCCAAACTCCAGGGACCTTAGCTGCTTTGGCCAGTCACATGTTCTCAATTGTTTCGATTTTTCTCGTTGTTAGCTGTTTTCAATGCCAAGGATTGAACCTCAAGTCCCCTGTTTAGTAGCCTAGTGAGCTGCCATTGAACTACATCCCCAGTTCTTTTTGACACCAAGGATAGGTCATCCCAGTGGACCCTGGCCACCACTATTGCTTTAGGAAAAGAAGACAGTCAGTAATGGTATAGCTGCTTTTCTGGGTTGAGAGGAACAAGCAGGAGTCAGTGAGTCTCTTTAGACTACAGTAGCACAGAGGCCAGTATTCACATTCTACCTAACACTGATTGTACTTCTGCACTGACTGAGGAGAGAAAAAAGTGAGTTCAAGACAAGACTGGCTACAGCTATCTAAGTGCTCAGTGTGACTTCAGCTGTTTTCAAAAGATACAAATTTCTTTCTTCCTTTCCTTTCCTTTCCTTTCCTTTCCTTTCCTTGATTGGTGTTGCCGCTGTTCTTTCTGGAGTCCAGAAGTCAGAGAGGCAGCATATTTAATGTCCAAAGCAGCAGAGAAGCAACAGCCTCTTCTTGAGGAAGAGCGAGATTTGGCTTTGATGTCCACTCTTTCTAGCCTTTTGGATAGGGACCACCAACATGAAATCTGTTCCATTTAGTTAGTTCACCCACTCCCACTTGCTGGTCCCCTCTGAAAATATCACCTCACATGCTAATCAGTGCTTTGTCAGTTCTCCATGCATGTCCTAATCCAACCACATTCACAATTACACTTACCCATCACAGTTAATGTCTGGAGCAATAGAATGGCTGTTGCAATTTTGTGCACTTGTTTCTTACTGAATTA
This sequence comes from Mus musculus, assembly GCF_000001635.26. Taxonomy (NCBI): domain Eukaryota; kingdom Metazoa; phylum Chordata; class Mammalia; order Rodentia; family Muridae; genus Mus; species Mus musculus. The sequence goes on from NC_000077.6 coordinate 66,231,518, forward strand.
CAGGAAAAAATTTGCCAGTCTTCTCATTAAATCATGGAATGCTGTACCTATGTTCTAGAAAATTTCCATCATCCTCCAGATCCCTAGTAGCCTAGAGGCTTTGGTGTTCCATCAAAAGGATACTTGATGGAGGTTGAGCAGTTGTGTCTGTGTGCTTCTCCCCTGAGCAACTTAACAATATTTTCAAAACTTTTGATATTAGTAAAATCAATGAGCATCTGTGCAAGTAGACTATAATCTATGTTTACATTTCAGAATGTGCACCTATTTGAATAGTTGGAATATTGAAGAGTCCACCAGTTTGGAAGACATGTTACAGGATGGCACAATAGGTTTCTGATACATCTTCCATGGCCCTTACCTGCCATGCCCTAAGTGCAAGGCCAGTGACTCTCTGGACCTGTTACAAGAGGAGACACTGGCGACCCTGTCACTACTCTGTGCTCATGTCAGTCTCTGAGTGGCACCTTGAGGACCACGTATTACAATATGCCTTTAGCAAGCTATGTAGGTTTCTTAAAAGGGTTCCATAGGCCACTGTTCATGTCTTCATGTGCTCATGTCAGAGGTCATGTCTTCAGGATTCTGTGTCCTCATTGTCCCTCCTACCCCAGTGCTGCTTTTTTTTTTATTAATCTTCTGAGCTTTGATTTTATCTGAGTTCATTGGAAGAAACATTTCAACTGCCAAGAAGTTGTTTTAAAGCTATTGACTTCTTAGATAAGAAAAGAGGTCCAGAGACATTCAGTGACTGTAGGTGAGGCATGCAGTGACTGTAGATCCTTTTCTTTGATAAATACTTGTTGAAAACTCTTGTGAAACTCAGCCACAAATACCCTGTTTTTTATATTTGACCATGGAGCAAGGTGCATGTAGGAAATGCATATGTATCCATTTGGGTATTTTGGGGCAACTTCAATTTTTGGGCTATATTCAAGGATGTGAGCAGGAAGTCCAGAATGATGGGTCAGTACTCTGGAACGTGTGAGGAGCTTTATCTACCCGAAAGTGTATAGTGTGGGAGGACTTTGTATAATGCCCTCTGACTTTAGAAAGACAACGTACAGGGAAGTACTAAGGGGTTTAAGTATTCCAACTTCACTCTCTGACACTCTTCCATACTTTTTAGAGTATCTATTCATTATGCTCACCCAAAAGCCATGGTACAAGACAGCCCATCCAATGATCCAGAAATGTCAGCATCTGGAGCCAGTGGGTAGACAAGGCATCCACTGATCAAGAACAGAGAGTTAGTCAGAAAACCTTTCCATCCTAGGTCTGATATTTTCACATAGAAGAATTATACTTTACTGTACTCTGAGAACTTCTGGTAGGGTCTAGGGTGACAGTCAGAGGTATGTGAAAAGTAGGCTCTTGTACAGAGTATAGAAAAGCAGAATTCTTGGTGTGTGTGCCACAGGCAAGATGATAGATCCCAGGTTTTGCCAGGAGCTCTTGTTGGGGATGAGTAGACTGTGAATTTTGGCATTCTGTCCCTCCCCAGACATATCAACTGATGTCATCCATGCTCCTTCACTCACCCTGTTCCCCTCCTTTCCTTGCCTTAGTCAGCTCCTGAGTCTTGGCACAATGCCCAGTTGGGGCCACCAGTCTTCCTGATGGATGGAACAGGATAGCATAACAATTAATTAGTGGCCAGGCCTCATTGATTGATAAATTGACTGGGCCATAAAGTGGAAAAACAACCTCCACTTGAGCTCCAAGGCTCCGTGAAGGAAACAGGGAGCAGAGTGAAGAACTTTCCTCTGCCCACCACCAGCAGATGGACCCCTGGCAGAAGGAATAGGCCACTAAGAAACAGAATTTCCATCCTCCCATCAGCCACCAGTGCTGACTGAACTAGACATGAGTGGTCCATCCCTGGTACTGATTTATATACTATACTAAAGGAAATGGCCAGTTTTCTCTGTGAAATGCACTATGTACATATATGTGCCCAAGCATTTGTTTGCTTGTTTGTTAAATGTTTGGAGTAGGAAATGGTAGAAGAGGAGAGAGGTTGAAGCTGAGAGCATGGTAGGTCACGCATGCAATTTCAACACTTGAAAGAGGAAGGGTGCTTTGGTGTTTGGGGGCAGGGTCAGATACCCTTAATGGCAATTCAGTCACAAATATAACAAGTGGAATTCTTCCTCAGTAAGTCACAGAAATCTGGGGAAGGGTACAGATTCAATGCAAATTATAAGTTGTGGCTTTATTATGAGATCCAAGAATGCAGGGCAATACAGCATGCATTGAGTCTGGGCCCTAACACCACATGCTAGAATTGCCATGACAACTTTCTGATCTCTTCTTTCTTTCAGGCCCAGCCCCTTAGGGCCTGCTTGCCTGCCTGCTAGAACAGCATTTTTTTCAAGTCTGGCATAATTTCTCAGATTGCCAATCTGGCCTTGAGTCTTTGAATGCAGCAAACTCCCAAGAGGTTAAGTTTAGTTGATTAAAGCCAAAGAGATTTAATCTCCAGTATAACAGAGTTGTTAGGAAAAAACTATTCTGATCCACTAAGGCAAGTAGCTAGCACCCACGGTTCTGACTCATGTCCTCCCATCCAACATTCCATGGCCTCAGAGGGGATGGGCCTCCCTCTGCTTTGCCTCCTCCTGTTACCTCTGAAATGCTTTCCAACCACATGGGCCTTTTCCTTTCAACTCTTGCCATGTTTGGGAACAAACCTTTACTTTCTCCTCATACATCCATCCATGTTCAGATACTCCCAGGCAGTGGTGCTTCTCATCTTCTGGAAGGGGAGACTGAGTGAGCGCTGGCCACAGAGTCAGATGCTTGGTTATTCTATCGTCTTCCTTATTCACTTTTTCGAAAGTGATTAAATACTTCTCCGTCCAAGTCTCATCTCTCCAACAATTAGTGCACTGAACACTTACACGGACGAGATGAATTACATCTGTAATATTGTATCTTAGCCCTCTTAGGCTCTTGAAGTTCCTCGTGCAGATTTTTGAATGATATAATGAGTAAACAAATCAACGCTTGAGGCAGAAAAACATGGTGATTTTCCCTGCTTGCTGCCTGCTCTCTCCCTTAAGTGCCAAAGTGGGAACTTGTCTGGATCAGTTTTTATAGGTTACAATGCTTTATGTATATCAGGGCATGAGTGTGTATGGAGGAGTGAGGCAACACTCTCTTCCCACCATAAGTACGACACACACTTGGCAGTGATTGAGGATTGGCTGTTATTTTAACACAGTCCGGCACGAGAATTTCTCATCTTGGTATTATGAGATAGGATGAGAGGCAAGCCGTAAGGGTTGGCATCATGAGGGGACTCCTCCAAGGATAGGTGGGCTGCCAATGACATCATAAGCTCATTGATTCTGAAGTTCTCATCCAACCTCCATCCCTCCTTACTACATAGGTTCTTAAACAGAGTTTCTGGAATCTAACCCCCAAGCATCTAGCCTGTGAGCCCCTCCTGAGTAGGCTTGTTTGGCTTTCCTATTCTGGCAAGGATTTTCATTTTTAATACTGCTTGGAAAAGGTGATATTAAATGGGTTGCCATGCCCACATGGGGAAGCAATGTGTGTGTGTGTGTGTCTGTGTGTGTGTTTTCTATCAGATTCATTTTAAAAGGTAAACTTTGGGTCTCCTTGGAAGGGGTGCCTGCCACCTGCTGTGGTCCATTTCCTTAGGGTAGCAGGGCTCCTCTGTATCCAGAGATGCTGAGGCCAGTTTGTTCAGCCTCTGGTTATTGTAATCACTACAAAAGGATCATTTAGCATCCTCTGCTTAGCTCTAGGAAGCCAATCCTCCTCCTGGCACTGAGGCAAGCCCAAGTGTGTCCACTTGAGCTCTTTAAATCTTGCTCGTGAAAGACAAACTTAAAAAGTCTGGCAGTTTCCTGGAAGTGGGATCAGGTGGGAGCCTCAGGAGGTATGGGGTAGAGCTGTGAGAGGGTACATGAGACTTGACCTCTGTCTCTGTACCCTCCTACTGAATTGAAGCTAGCAATTCAATGGGCTCCCTATGGAGGCATAATGTCTAGGCCACTCTCCCAGAACTGGGCTTGTTGTGGAATTCATTTGCAGATTTCATATTCCTTTTTTTTTTACCTGGGCACTCCACCCTCCACCCTCCAGATTTCTAGTCTAGGCCTCCTAACTCTTTTACTGGGTAAATTTCAAAATATAACTCAAAGAAAAATAACTGGGACAGACAATGTCATCTAACATTTCAAGGATGTACAACACTCTGGAAACCCCAGAAATATCCTGGAACAAAGATGGCCATCCCAGGACCTGCATTTATTCTGTAATATTAGAAGTGTATCAGACACACAATGATATTTCCCTCTAGGCAATAAAATATCTGGTATTTACAGCCATGCTTAATTTTCATGCTTATTATATACATTATATTAAGGGAAGAAAGCTCTAAGTATGGGGGCTGACTTAAGAATCTACACACATTACTATTCTAGGATCAGTACAGTTTTGTTGTGATTTAACAAAGATTATCTGCCTGCCAGTCTGTCTGTCTATCAATAACAAGTCTTTTTCATTCATTTATTTATTTATCTATTTATTTACTTTACATCACAAATTATATAATTTTCACTGTTGCCCTTTTCTTCCTGGTACCCCCTTCACATAGCCCCTCCCTGACCCCACTTCCCCTTCTCCTCTGAGAAGAGAGAGTCTTTCCTGGTATTCCCCTACCCTGGCAAATCAAGTCTCTACAGGACTAGCCACATCTTCTCCCACTGAGGCCAGACAAGGCAGCTCAGTTAGGGGAATAGGATCCACAGGCAGGCAAGAGATTTAGGTACTACCCCTGCTTCAGTCATTGGAGGACTCTCATGAAGATAAAGCTGCACAGCTGCATATGGGTTGGGGTGAGGTGGCTAGGTCCAGCCCGTGTATGCTCTTTGGTTGGTGGTTCAGTTTCTGGAAGCCCCTAAGTGTCCAGATTGACTCTGTTGGTCTTCTTGTGGAATTCCTACCTGCTTTGGGTCCCTTAATTCTTCCCCCAACTCTTCCATAAGACTATCCTAGCTCCGTCCAGTGTTTGTCTGTGGGTCTCTGCATCTGTTTCAGCTAGCTGCTGGGTGGAGCCTCTCAGACACATCTATCTGACTTATTCACCATAATCTATCATATTCTCTATTAGAATTGCTTAAAGAATTTCATATATGGGTACTTTGCCTGAATGTATGTCTGTGATCCACATGTGTGCAGTGCCTGTAGAAGCCAGAAGAGGACACTGGATCACTTGAAACTAGAGTTACAGAGCACTGTTAGCTGCCATCGTGAGGCAAGAAGACAACATGCTTTTGATCTGGATCTTTAGGCTGGAAGCACTTTGGATTCCGGTCTTGAGGTGGGATGACACACCTTTAATTTAGATATTGCAGCACACCTTTAGTCTGGGCCATATCTTCTGCTGGAGGCCTACATAAGGACAATATAAATTCTGACATAATGTTTTCACCTCCTGAGCATCTGTTGGATGGATAAATCAGGCTGTTATATGGGGCAACTGGGCAGATGTGAAGATGCATTAGACACAATCCACATTGTCAATAAATATATTTAAGTGGATATATATATATATACACACACACACACACACATATATATATATATATATATATATATATATATAATTATAGAGAGTATAAAATGGTTTGAAATTTGTTGATGCAGTGAGAATGATCAAGGAAAGCGTTAATAAATTAACTGAGGTAATATGAAAGAGTTGTGTGTATAATTGTGTATGTGAGAGAGTGTGTATGTGTGTGAGCATATGTGTGAGTGTGTGTGTATGTGTGTATTTGAGTGTATGTGAGTGTGTAAGAGCATATGAATGTGTTTAAGTGTGTGTGAGTGTGTATGTATGTGAGAGTGTGTGCATGTGTGTGAGTGTTTATGTGTGTTTGAGTGTGTAAGTTTGTGTGTGTATGACTAGCTCTGCTGCTGGGAGAGCTTCAACTTCCAGTCTCTTCTAAAGCTTGCCCCACTTTTATCCCAGTTCCCACCTCCCAGATGATGCTGACCAAGTCCTAACACACATCACTACAAACTTTATTCCCTTCTACATCCTCAGTAGCAGAATTCCTCTTCTATGTCATTGATTCGCCATCCATCTGATTATGAGAATCTCTTCTTATTTCTCCTATTTTCTAACTCCTTCATATTTCTTCTGCTTGAATTTCACCAAGCATTGTTTACTTTAAGTTGGACTTTAGTTATTACAAGTAATGACTGTATGTGATTTTTTTTTCAGTTCAGAGTGATGTATTGATATGTGTTTATATTGTGAGGTGATTTAATTGGGCTAATTTAGACAGTCATTATTTTTGTATAGTTACCAATTTTCTCTAGTTGGAATATTAAGAATCTCATCATCAATTTTGAAACATGCCAGATGGTGTTGACACACACCTTTAATCCCAGCATTTGGGAAGAAGAGGCAGGAGGATCTCTAAGTTCTGGATAGCCTGATATACCTATATGGAGTGAGTTTCAGGACAGCCAAGACTACACAGAGAAACCTTGTCTTCAAAAATCAAATCAAAACAAACAACAAACAAGGAACACCCTGTGCTCTTAGAAAAAAATGGGTGATGGTGGTGGTGGTGGTGGTGGTGGTGGTGGTGGTGGTGGTGGTGATGGTGGTGGTGGTGGTGGTGGTGATGGTGGTGGTGGTGGTGGTGGTGGTGGTGGTGGTGATGGTGGTGGTGGTGGTGATGTTGGTGGTGGTGATGGTGGTGGTGGTGGTGGTGGTGGTGGTGGTGATGGTGGTGATGGTGGTGGTGGTGGTGGTGGTGGTGGTGGTGGTGATGGTGGTGGTGGTGGTGGTGGTGATGGTGGTGATGGTGGTGGTGGTGGTGGTGGTGGTGGTGGTGATGGTGGTGGTGGTGGTGGTGGTGGTGGTGGTGGTGGTGATGGTGGTGATGGTGGTGGTGGTGGTGGTGGTGATGGTGGTGGTGGTGGTGGTGCATACCTTTAATTTTGAAGTATGAATGGACTAGGATCATTATTAATTATAGTCCACATTCTGGGTAATAAGTCCTCAAATCTTACTCAAAGTCTATGGCATTGATTCTATACACAAAATTCTATAGGTGTTAATGTTATCAGTGTAAAAAACCAAATAACATGGTAAATTATGGGGTCTAAATTTTTTATAGACATTACTTGAACAATTACAGCAACTCCAAAGGATAGAAACTGATATCATCCTCATGGCACAGAGAAAAAGACCTGGCCTTGATGTGGCCACTTGCTCAGGTCACATGGCCAGGAAGGGCTTGGCTGGTGCTGCAGACAGTCCCATTGCAGACACTCATGTCACCCACACTAACCACATAAGCATTGTTTCTGTTTGCCAGCCCTGCACTTGATCTTGTCATGGTCACATTCTATTCAAATCAGGTTTTAAGACAACTGGAAAGACTTTATTGGTCTCCTGGGAACCTTGCCCATATGAATACTGTAATAAAATAACAAACTTCAGTTGATATTGTCAGTGAGAAGAAAGAGCAATTACTCAGTTCCCTGCTTGCTGTCCAATTCTACCTTCACTTGTCAGACTGAGAACTGTCTACCAGCATCACAGAGTTCTGCTCCATAGCCATGAAATATCCTTGCATTGGTGAAAAGTTCACACCCTGCTTTCTGCCTTTTCCCCTACCATGGACACAGAAAGCTGTGCACAAAAAAGGGCACCTTAAATAAATGGTCAGCCTTGACAACAGACATGTCAGTGACACTGGTAGAATGCTCTAGTGTGGGACCCTGGGACATTCCTTCCCCTGTAACAAAGCAGGGGGAAAGTGGTGGGAGCCTTCTGCATCTGTCCTCCACTGTCTGACTTCCAGGAACAGCTGAGGATCTCTGGTCTCTGAAAAACAACTCTAGTTGCTACAGGCTTTAATCTTAAATGCTATATAATTAACACATGCAATTGTTGAAACACTAGAAAGCAAAGCTAAGCAAGCAAGCAAACAAATAAATGGTGATTGTGCATTTTGTCCATAAAAATGGAATAATGTTGAGCCAATTATTTCTTGATAACAAAACAGTGACTGTTTTGAAGGGAAGTCATACACACTTCTGGGAGTGTAAATGGCAGCTTAGCCTTCAGCTACATGAGCACAGCACAATCCTTGCAGCAGTGTGTTCTTTAAAGCAGTTTCTTGTGCTAGATATTTACGTTGTTTCTATTGCAATGTGTAATAAAGCAATACTTTGCAGGAGGGCCATTGTTGTTTTCCCTAGAGAAACATCTCTAGATTCTGCATCTCTAAATTATAAAGGTTTCAGATAACTTTCTTGACAGAATTGCTGTGCACATGGATAACTCTTCCTATCTGAATGGAAATTTGATGACTGTTCTCTCCGCCCTGAACATTAGGTCTTTCTTTGAGGGGTTGTTTTCACCCACTTGAAGGACATTTGTGGGTATCCAGTTCTTACTATTGTATATCACTAATCACTAACATGAACATTCATCTTTCCACTTCACCTGTGTTTGGTAGGGGAAGGGTTTATCTATGTTTGAATATGTTTAATACACTCAATACTGTCTTTTGCACACAATACACCTATTAGGGTAATTGCCTTAGTTTTTAATCATCTTATAGAGTTTGATATAAAATGGAAACTGGCTCTTACTCTCCAACAATTAGTTTTCCCCAAACCCCTGCTTTGGTCTGTTATTTTGTTTCTTACACACACTATACATTCAAATGTGGTCAATATTTTATATCTTTGGTCATTTATTAATTTATAATGTGCAAAGTTTTTATTTTTCAGTAATTCTGGGATAATACTCAGGGTCTCATATGAGCCACGGCTCAGCACAAAAAGCAGTTTCTGAGTGCTGTCTCTGGACCTAGGTTAGGGTCTGCTCAGAGAGACTGTCCTGTTCTCAGGAAGACACACATCATTTTTCTATGCTTTTATTAGGGAATCTATTTGTTTTTGTCATGAGATAGGAATTTATTGTGGAATGGCTTAATACTGATTGGAATTCAGCCTTTTCTTTATTTTGCATGTATCTGTCTTAATTCCACACTGAATCATGAGCCATTGTGAAAGATGCCATAATTTGATAGCTCAGTACCTTGAAGAGCAAGTAGGGAAGGCTGTCTAGGCGGAGGAGTGCATAGGAAGAACTCTCAGTTAACCGCATCCAAAGCCACTCACCAATTTTGAGGTTATTACTATTCCACACAGAGACTCACTGTGTGTAGTGCAGGCTGACTTTGACCTTGAGATCCTCCTGTCTCAGCCTGGGGTGGGAGCACTGGGATTATAGTTCTGCTCACCAGGACCAGGGAGAGACCACGTGGATTGCAGAAGAGCAGCTGGAGGAGGGGAACACAGTGACCAGGACCAGCTAATGAAGTAAGCCACAGCAGAATACAAAAGAGCTCTGAATGAGGTCTGCTGAAGCCTGCCTCTTGTGGCTGCTGTCTGTCATCAGGGCTTGCTGCCCAAAGGCATCTCTGTGGGGTTTGAACACCAGCTGATATACTTCTGAATGCCCTTCCTGCTGTCCTGTGGGTGCCCACACTACACACACACACACACACACACACACACACACACACACACACAAAGACAAGCCAGTTCTTTATTATTAAGCGAACATTTATTTCCCCCCAGTGTCTATGCTGTGATGCTTTCCCTGTGGATTAAAATTCCCTCTTCAACTGCATGCTGCCGGGTTTATCTGTGTGCACTTCCAATTTCAATGTTCTGCTCATAAAAATGTACACAGCCTTTGAATGCATAGAAGCACAAACACCTGCCTGTAGTCTTAGATGTGTGCCTTGGCCATTTATTCTCGTGGATGTGTGTTTAATTTCAGATATCAGTTTTGTCATATGAACCAATTCAGAATTTTTGTTTAAAACTGTATTTGTTAATTAATTTGGAAATAGCTGAGAGTCTCCATTCAAACGTATGATATCTTTTTCCATTTAGTTAAATCTTTAACTTTCTATTAATCTTTATCTTTGTGGTGGTAAGAGTAAAGTACAAATTCTCAGGCATGCTATATAAGTGCTGCATCACAGAGCCACACCCCACTTGATCTTAGGCATAATATTTTAATAACTGAGCTTATATGTCATCATATCATAACCTTGTTATAACTGATGTCAGTGCCTAGTTTGAAAATGCTATAAAAGTATCTAAAGATATTATCTAAAAATTGGAAGTAACTCTCTGAGCTCATAGAATACTAAAAGTTCATTATCTTAAGAAAAATAAGAGCAACAATGAGACAAATATGTACTTGCGAGTAATGGAGGCTGATTGGTAGACTTGGCAATGGTACCTGACAAAATGATTTAGTTCAGGGCATACAGTTCTCATGGATACCCACACCCTGGTTATATTGGTTCCAGATAGAAGCCTGGAATGGATAGAAACAGGGAAATTCAATGCTTGGTTATTCTGGGAGCTTGTGAAAATGTCTGTCTGGGTCCATTAGCTTGAGTAATACCAAGAAAGATGTTTGTCTCTAATAGAAAGCTATGGATTGAATATGTAGCTCAGTGCTGAGAGTATATTTAGCACACTCAGAGACTCAGGTTCAATACCCACCATATACAAAGAAGAAGAAATCCTACATCATTCCTGTGATGTTGTTTTATCTTGGAGTCCTTAGAACTCAGCAATGGAGATATATATATATATATATATATATATATATATATATATATATATATATATATATATATGCATGCAGCCAAATCCCAACAAATCAAAGGAGAGCAGAGCAGGGTGTAGCTCTTGAGGAAGTGGCTTGACCTTACAGCTGTGTATAGGCCATTCTGCGTGGTGGTTCATCACAGACTACCAGAACTTACCAAGCACTCCATGTTAACTCCTACCTGCCTAATTCAGGAGGAAAATAGACCTTGCTTTCTGTGATGGTTTATATACGATAGGCCCAGAGAGTGGCACTATTGGAAGGTATGGCCTTATTGGAGTAGGTGTGTCATTGTGGATGTGGGCTTTAGACCCTCATCCTAGCTGCCTGAAAGTCAATATTCTGCTAGGAGTCTTCAGATGAAGGCATAAAACTCTCAATTCCACCAGCATTATGCCTGCCTGGATGCTACCATGTTCCCTCCTTGATAATGGTGAACCTCTGAATCTGTAAGCCAGCCCAATAAATATTGTCCTTATAAGAGTTGCCTTGGTCATTGTGTCTGTTCACAGCAGTAAAACCCTAACTAAGACAAAAGTTGATACCAGGAGTTGGGTATTGCTGTGATAGGCCCGACCATGCTTTCATTTAGAAGAATGTAGATTTGGGGACTTTGGATTTGGAAAGCAATAGAATGCTTTAAATCGAGTTTAATGGGCTATCCTAGTAGGAATATGGAAGACTTTGTTGCTGAGAGTGATTTAAATTGTACAGATCTGGTCCAAGAGGTTTCAGTGGAGAATTTCAGTATGTGACCTAGAGACTGTTTTTGTGGTGTATTTGGCTACTTCTTGCCCTTGTCTGAAGAGTCTGTGTGAGGCTAAGGAGAAGAGACTCAGATTAATTTGCATTGACAAAGGAAGTTTCAGAAACACCCAACATAGTCTTTGTTCTCTGGTTAAGTCTCATGAAGAGTGTTTTGAATAAGCATAGCAAGCTTAGAAAGGAACAAAATATAAAATATATGGTTTGAGTATTCACCAGGAAGTGAAATGGAGCTGAATCCTGTGTTCAATGATATTAAATTGAATTACTCAAGTGGTGAACTTGGGGCAAGATCCTACCTAGCTAAGTTTAGGTTCAGGCATGGTGCTACACATCTTTAATCCCAGTACACAAAGACAAGCAGATCTCTGAATTCAAGGCCAGCCTGGGACAGAGCAAATTTTAGGTGAAGAAACGCTTAAGTCCAGGTGTGATGGTATACACATTCAATCCGGGGAGAAAGACCCATGCATATCTGAGTTCAAGGTCAATCTATAGAGTAAGTTCTTGGACAACCAAGCTTAGGCAATGAGGGAGTAGGAAAAGAAGAAGTTAGTAGTAATGTAATTGAACAAGGGGGCCATGTTCTAGCTCCTGCAAGCAGTAGAACTTTGGTAGCTTCAGCCATGTGTCTCTGGCTTAATAGTAAAGATGAGAAGGAGACAACTGGGACAATTGATGCTGGTTAGGTAGGGCTAAGAAAGTAGCAGTGATTAAGAAGAGACCAGCATCACTGAGGTGAAACTTCTAGGATGTGTTCTCTGTGAACACAAAGAAGCTGTGTTCCAGAGATAGCCAAGGTTATATCTCGTGCTGAAGCTGTACGTTGTAATGTGTAACAATCACCAAGATGGTACTGGTTTTGAAGGCATGAAGGGGTCATGAAGAGCAGCTGAGGGTTGGCACTGTGAAAAGCCATGGAAGGCCATTGGTGAAGGTTGAAGATGATAGCCTAGGACCGAAGGGATCATGCAAAGGACTTTAGGCTTGGCACCATGAAAAGAGCCTATGAGAGGCTATTGATGAAGCCTAGTTGCAATTGAAGATGCTAGTATATTGGAGATGCCAGTATCATGGATGACCACCAAGAATATAAGCATCAGTGGAGTTGATCAACCAGAGCCTAGAGTGCTACAGAGGGCAGAGGTGAAGAAGTGACACAAACCCTTTGAAGGATCCCAGAAGAGCATGTGTGAATCCCATACATTGGAACAAGAAGCTGTGAAGTTGAAGTTGATGTGGAGACCCCAAGATGTTAAAGATGCCAGAACCGTGGGATACCTGTCAAGGACAGCTACTAACAGGGAGTGGATGTTTTCAGCCCAGGAGAAAGAAGTTTGTTGCAGTCAACAAAGAAAAAAAAGGGAGTTGGATATCTGAAGACCACCTTGAAATCAGACATGAAGATGCAGAGTTTGGGGTTTGCCCAGCTGGTTTACTATCTTGCTTTGGGGATTACAGTTAAGTGATTGAATGAAGCTCAGAAGAGACTTTTAACATTATTGAGATTGCTATATAGACTATGGGGACCTTTAGAACTGGAGTGAATGTATTTTGCATTATGCTATGTTTAGGTATGACCCCCATAGTTTCATATGCTTGAACATGCCTATGGGGGCCAGGGAATGGAAGGCAATGAATGGTTTGTATATGGGTGGCCCAGGGAGTGGCACCTATTAGAAGATGTGGCCTTGTGGGAGTAAGTGTGTCACTGCAAATGTGGGCTTTAAGACCCTCATCCTAGCTGCCTGGAAGGCAGTCTTCCACTAGCAGCCTTCAGATGAAGAAGTAGAACTCTCAACTCCATCTGCATCATGCCTGCCTGGATGCTACCATGCTTCCTACTTTGATGATAATGGACTGAACCTCTGAATCTGTAAGCCAGCCCCAATTCAATGTTGTCCTTATAAGAGTTGCCTTGGTCATTGTGTCTGTTCACAGCAGTAAACCCTAATTAAGACACTTTCCAAAAAGACAACTTTTACCCATTCCCAATTGCAGAGCTATTCCTTTCCTAGACATTTTACTCCAATGAATAAGCCACCATCTTGCTTATCAGCAAGAGGTTAGGTCCTCAGGTCAATGTTATTCTCCATTACTATGCAGAATGACAGAACTCAGTCCCTGTTGTTCTATAAGGACCCCTGAAATAACTTCTGTCTTGTGAAGCACTTTTGAGAAAGTGATATATTTGATGGGAGTTATCTTGATAGTATCTTCAAGTGTGTGTAAAATCCCAAGCAAATTCCTTATTCATTCTATGAGCCATTCATTCTTAAGGATGTTATGATGTGTCAACACAACCTGGAAAGTTAATGAGGTGGAGGCATGAGACAAAACATGCTCTAAAACATTGTGGGCTAAGATGACTTTGCCCCTGCTTTGTGGACTACAGTGTGATGTGTTGGCTTTTCCCCAGTACATGTGGGAAATAGATACAAAACAGTAGTATTGGTGGACAGTCTGTGGGTACAAGTTAGATGCAGGTCTTCCATCAAGATAGAGCAGCTTTCTTGCCAGGTTCTTTGGGTTCTGAAGCATACGTGAATTCTTCCCAGAAGCATTACCTGCTACCCACAGGCTGTCTTGCACTGCCGGCAATATGATCTTTACATCTCTCCCCTGTGAATGTGTCAGTAGTATGCTTAAGAGAAATGATGCCCAGGGAGAAGTGGAGAAAGTAAATATAGACAATTTGCTCATGCTGATGTTTAGAGCCACACTGTCCAAATCCAATTAGCAGAGGACAAGGAGCTCCTGGGATCATGTCACACCACCACCATTTATATTTACAGACATTGGCAATCTCTCCCTCCTTTGAAGACTGTGATGTGAAATAGGCCTTTGATGCCAATCGCTTCTAATAGCCTTTTTCGTCATAATACAACATGCTCTGGAAGAAAGCCCTGGGAAAAGGAAACCTGACCCTTATTCCAGTAGTTAGAGACCACCACATGGGTGACTGCTTTCCTCTTAGGGTGGCATAGATCATTTCACCAAGATGATGCCATTCTGTGGCTGGATGTTGGTATGGCCTACTCCAACCCACGGAGAGTGGATGGCAGGGCCATGGAGCTTAGCATGATCCTTGCTTTGTCTTTGTCCCCTCTGCCTCAGTTCTCTTCCTTTCCCTTTTAAGTAAGTCACTCTTTTACAAGGATGATTTCATTCCTTTCTGAAACAAGGTGAAAGATATATGAACAATATCCAAATCAAATTCAAAATAGCAACTGCCAAGTGCTGCTGGTCGTCCACTAGCTAGACTTGAGAATATCCTGGATCCACTGTCCTAGGGTTTCAGCAGGTAAGGGAATAGGATTCTAAAAATAGTCTCTAATTTCTTTTCTTCGAATGGTGATTAATGTTATCTATTTCCTTATTTAACCATGCTGGGAATTGAACTAGGGTCTTGTGAGGGCTGAACAAGTCCTCTACCACTGACCCATAACCCTGAAGCCCTCTTTATTACTGACTTTGAAATCTCAGATTATAGAAGTAATTGATGCTGCAAGGCATTTACAAATTACAGACAAATCGTAAAATGCAGTAAAATGAAATCCACGCCTGGGTCCATTATCCAGAGAAATATCTTACATCTTAAAACATGTCAGGTAATTTGTTATTCCTGAGTTTAGTCTGCTAAATCTGGAACTCTGGAGCAATTCTGGACCATGTCAATCTATAAGAGAAAAGGATCTGCTTGTCGCTGTCCAATACCATTTGTGCCCAACTTGGTCCCAAGACACTCTCTTGTAGTGCTTAACCTGTTGTTTCACCACTGCAGAGGCAGGAGCCAGTCCTTTTCTCAGCAGCTTTGGAGCCTATTTCCATTCAGATGGCATTAGTGTGACCTTGTTATAGGACTCAAACACATATTATTTCCAATGCCTTCAAATCATAGCTCCTTGCATCACTATCCAGGAAAGAGCTGACCATAAAGGAGGTAAACCCAAGCACGTTGGAAAAGAACACACAACAAGCTTTTTCCAAAGCAGGCACATATGCACCCACACAGGCACACTTAAAAATCGACCATGGTTAGCCAGACTCACCCAAGCTTGATGCCAAATTCCCCTGACAACACAAGCTACAAGCTTGACCTCTCTCCCAACGTTTGGGCCAATGTGAGTTTCTTCTCTATCGAGCATGCTCTGCTCTCTGGCTCTTGAGAGAGGCACCTGCCTGCGTCTGCAGTGATACTTCAGCACTTTCATTCAAGTACACTTTCCAGTGTTTTGGCAGATTTCCTTTGCAGAGTCTACTCCACCCACAGACACCAGGAAGAATAAATTGCTCAGAATACAAACAAGAGAAACTGCAACCTTGAGCAGCAGCAGAGACTCCAGCAGGCAGAGTGGGCTTTTCTCTCTTTTGTTCCTTTTGAGTTGGAGACTTGAGCAACTTCCTTGCTCAGCCCAAGAATATGCCTGTCACATGCTCCTGATTTGATTGCTGACAGGCTTCGCTGGTGGTTCCTAGAAAACACAGCGATGGGTCTTTTTAGGGCTCACGGAGTGTTCAGCTAAGTCTGCAGATGAGACGCCTGCCAGGAAATTGGGCTTGAGTGATTTTTTTTTTAATCTTTAAAAAATTATGTTTCAAGCAAAGCATACAAGTTGCTTTGGGAGAAAAGCTCTGAAAACAGCAACCCCAAGGCTGCCTGTGTGCTCAAGGCTTATCTGGAAACTCTACAGAGTAGAGGATTTTCTGGAAGCCTCCATGTAAGTATTAAGGCACCCAACCCAGTATAAAGAAATCCTGCTTGAAAATGCATCACTATATCAGGGAACAATAGAACATAATAAGAATGTAATCTGAAAAAAAAAGAATATAATCTGAAAATATAATGTCATAATGAGAAATACCAGTTAGAAGGCTAATTTTTAACTCCCAATGTAAAACTTCCATATATTTGCAACATGGGTTGTCTCATTAAGAATAAATGGAGAGAGCAGAGTTGAGGTCCAATTAATCACTGCATAGCTGCTACCTGAAAGGCAGTGTGTTGGGTAGTTTTATGTCAACTTGACAAAAGCTGAAGTCATCAGAGAGGAGGGAACCTCGATTAAGAAATTCTTCCATAAGATGGGCCTATAGGGAAGTCTGCAGGGCATTCTTAATTAACAAATAATCTGGGAAGGCAAGCCTATTATGGGTGAGACTATCCCTGGGCTGGTGGTCCTGCATTTCATAAGAAAGCAGGCTGAGCAAACCAGGGGAAGCAAGACAGTAAGCATCACTCTTCTATAGTCTCTGCATCAGCTCCTGCCTCCAGGTTCCTGCCCTGTTTGAATTCCTGCCCTGACTTCCTTCAATGATGAACTATGATATAGAAGTGTAAGCCCAATAAACACTTTCCTCCCTAGCTTGCCTTTTGTAATAATGTTTCATTGTAGAAATAGTGAAGTAAGGTAGGCAGCAACTGTATGAAAGAGTCTCTAAAACATTTAACTAGCAACTGGAAGTGATCCTAGAAGCATAACTGAAGTCAAGTTGATTGAAAGTCCCAAGTCCAAATGATGCTAAAAATGAAGATAAACTGATAGTATGAATTATTTTAAATGATGTCAAATTTTTATTCATTCTTATAAAATCTTTTTGCTTTAAGTACAAAATAAGCATTAAATATTAGCCTCAAACACTTTCAGAAGACAAATAAAATCCACGGGTTAATGAATCTTGATATTATTTACTTTAATGAATTTTTATTAGCTTAAAAAATGTGGGAAATAGGGGATTATAAGCGCTAGAACCTGGCCAATTTTTAAAAATCTCAATATAAACACAAACTTTGTCAAAGGCATTGTGTTTCATGGGGACATTACCTCAATCTGTCAAACAAGGATTTATTGAGGGTACCATGTCCTGGGAAGACACTGTCAGAAAGTTTCTAGAAATACATTACTGAGCCAAACTAATGTGACCTAGGTATGTACTGCATCCAAAGTTTATAGGAAGACACAGGTAATAATACGTTTGTAACAAACACATGAAGAATTGCTTTAGTGACAAAGGCCAAGTCAATGTCAGACATGAGGACTGGATGATAACAGAATGTAGTGTCTACTCCAGTGACCAAGGATGAATTCTTGGAGAAGTGTGAAGAGGTCTTGAGAATGATGACCCGGCTAAGCAACATGGACATAGGCTGAGGAAGAAAGAAGTGTGTGTGTCTAACAATTGTAGAGTTGGGGACAGAACAAAGCTAAGCTTGAGTTGAATACAGAAGTAACATTGAATGACCTATGGAGGTAGAGCTAAGGGCAAGGGGGAGACGGAGAAGAAACAGTTGGGATGCTGGGACAGTAAGGAGACCATGGCAACGGCAGAAGGAAAATGCTAATGGACCAACAAGCTAGAAAGAGCACAAGGTGGCAGATTCAAGGCTTCTTGAAGGCATCAATCAGGGCTGAAGGCAATGCATATGTATAACGTATATATCAAAAGCAAGGACATGAAACTGTAAATATGGGTGTTATAAGGAACTGAGAGACAGAAGGCATGCTATCTGAGCAGTTGAACAATTTCACTTTTGCTGAGATAAGGGAGAATGCTGAATGCATGGTTTGGGCTAGAGTGTAAAGTCCGAGGTTGTATTTGGAACGCATTAAATGTGAGATGCTTTTGAAACACCTGAATGGTGAGGTCAAGTAGGCAGAAGAATTTCAGAGCAAAAGATAAGGGCTGGAGATGCAGCTTCATGAGTCATAAAAGTGTGGATTGCATTAAAACTGTGAAAGTTGATGAGTTGCTCTGGGTGAGGACATTGCCTCACAGGGTGAGAGAAGCAGAGAGTTCTGAAAGAACTGAAAGGACTTGGATGCTCAAAGAACCAATATCTGACCCATGGACCAGATGCAATGGGGTGGAAAGAGTTAGACATAGGAGTGTTTGGTGTAATGGAAACTGGAGGATGGGGGCAAGAATACTGAGAGTTGACAGCAGGTTTCAGTGAGAGGATTATGGGAGGAAGAGAAAGGAGCAGTTTGCTGGGTTTTAAGCATATGTGTCAAGGTGACCTTGGCTAGAAGTTTGCTCGAATAGAGGAAGCAGGAGACAGATCGCTTGTGGGCTGAGAAATAAAGGTGAGGTTCTGGCAGGGAAGCTACTGTTTATAATGCTTATTATTATTATTTAAAGTTTTTTTAATTGTGGTAAAATACAAGATATAAAATGAGCATTGTTGCTGCTTCTGACTGGACACTCCATAGCTGCATATGTATTTCTGATGCTGCCCAGACGTTCCCAACCACCCAGCCCCAGAGTAATCCCCTCAGGGAGTCTGGCCTCTTAAAGGCTGACTGCACATGGGCCTCTGACTATTAACCTATAGATCTTACTGTTATTACCTTTTTTACTGTAGATCATATAAATAGAATCACATATTTGTTTCATGACTGCTCTATCTTAATAAAAGCCCTAGAGATCCATTCCTATTGAAGTGTATGTTACTATCTCATTTATCTTAAAGACTAAATAATATGTAGATGGCCCTATGCACCCATAGTTCATGTACCCACAACTCAACCAATCATGGACCAAGATATCTGGAAAATGTTCACATCTATACCGAACATACACACTCTTGTTATTGTTCTCCCAGGAACACGGCACTACTGGCATAGCACAGATGTCGTGGGCATTGTCTGTGACCAAGGATTGATTTAAGGACTATGAGATGATTTCACGGGTGCTGTGAAAACATGGAGCCATTTTAGAAAAGATGCTTGAGCATCCATCCATCCATAGATTTTGATTCGTCCAGTCCTGTACCCCCTTGTAACACCGTATGCTTGCTTTTTGCCCCCATTGATTCAACCATGGACAATATTTGCTTTCACCCCTTGGCTACTGTGAAAAGTGCTACAGTGATTTTTGGTGCCCAGGACAGCAACTCTTCCTGGCAAGAGCTGGAGGCAATGTACATACAGTCTTGGTTTTGCTCTTGGCCCCAAAGCTGTATGTTTTTATTAATGACTGTAAGGGGAAAAGATAGAAAGACACTGAGCAGAGAGAGAAACAACTACAGGAAGAAATAG
Source organism: Mus musculus (assembly GCF_000001635.26). NCBI lineage: Eukaryota > Metazoa > Chordata > Mammalia > Rodentia > Muridae > Mus > Mus musculus. The sequence goes on from NC_000077.6 coordinate 66,251,027, forward strand.
TGATGTGAAGGAGGCAGCACTGGGGCAGGGGACAAGTACTGGCTCTGCAGCAGAGAGGAGGATGGCGTGGCCAGAGAAACTGATCCTTTGATAGCATTGACAGGTGTAAAGGAAGAGTCCATCTAATCACTCCAATTGTCTCTGAAGTGTGATGCAAGTCCATTGGCTGGGATTGATGGAGGAGAAGAGATGAGGAAAAGGGAGAAGAGGAGAAGAGGAGATGTCGAAAGAAAGAATGGAATGGTGTGCTACGGGGTGGTTTCTGATTTGACTGTTCCTTATCCTCAAAGCAAAATGTTCATAGTATTCTGTCAGCTGCTGCCTCTACCAGATTTTAATCGTGATTTAACTGGCGTTGGGTGAGGCCAGGGCATTGTAATTTTGAAACTCTCCTGTTTGCTATGTGTTATATGGATTGAGAAGGAGGGGAAGATGAACACTGTGTTCACTCTGTGTGACATCTGGAACAACGTTGAATACACAGTGTAAGGAATAGAAAGAGGGTAACGCCGACCTGGATCGGGAGTTAAAGCATTTACATCCTTACATAGGAACAATAACATTGCTTCTTTTTAAAATTGATTGCATAGCATGGTGAATATAGCTGAGAACTGTACTGCTTATCCCAATAAATCCAAGAGAGGAAATCTCAAACAGTCTCATCACAGAAACAATCAAGCATTTGGGGTGATGGATATGTTAATTAGCTTGATTTAATCATTTCACATCATATTAAGAAAGAACTCAGCATCACTTTGTACTGCACAAAACACCCACAACTATCATTTGCCAATATAAAACAAACAGAGGGCAGCTCCCCAGGTAAGCCTACTAGGTCATGTGGTGGAAACTGACTGTGTTAGAGTAGGAAAGTCAACTTGTCTGAGAGAAGTGGCAGAATTCCCAAGAATGTCAAAGCCCCAATTTGAGATCTGTAATCATAAATTTCAAGTGAAATGAGCCAGTGAAAATTGCAGTGTGTGTGTGTGTGTGTGTGTGTGTGTGTTCCCTGCCCCACGTGTAAAAAGTTCAGCAAGACTCTGCATTAGATTTTTTTTTCTTTTTCAATTGGCTCAATTAAGAGCCCATCTTTTTCTCACCAGTGCCACCATCTATAACAATAACAGTTAATGTCACTACATGCCCAGCATGCTTCTAGACACTGTGCCTAGCAGTCCTCAAGCAGTCCATGTATCTGCTCTGCATAGAAGAAAGTGAGGTTTTAAAAGAAACTCAGGCACATGCTGATGCACATAATTAATGAACCATAGCATAGTACCTGGCACTAGGAAATTTGGAACTAAAGTCTGTGTACATACCACCACCACCACCACCACCACCACCACCACCACCACCACCACCCCGAATGTATGATGGAAACTGGGACCTCCAACCCTGTCCTTGATACACAAATAAGACAGGAGAATTAACAAGAATTCGTTTAGGAAGGGCCCCTCATAGTCCTGGAAGAAATGCCTGGATAAACTGTTGGCACCAAGCTTGATGTGCATACCTGTATTCTGAGCACTGGGGAGGATCAGGAGTTCCAAGCTTGCCTGGGTGGCAGACTGAGATTAGCCTTGGTGACAAAGTGAGATTCTATATCTAGATAGATAGGTAGATAGATAGATAGATAGATAGATAGATAGATAGATAGATAGATAGATAGATAGACAGACAGACAGTAGACAGGCAGGCAGGTGAAAACAGAAAGCAAGCAAACAGAAAATGTTATACAAGACCTTCCAGGACACATGGTTGTAGTGAAAGGTGAAGGTTGGGTCTAGTCAAAGCTGACAGTGCAGTGGCTGAGCAGTGGCCTGCAAGAAATGCAAGCCTAGGGCCGAGCTAAGCTTTTATCTACATACTACAAGAGAAGGCTTCAAAGGCAAGCCAGAGGTCGAGTTGGAACCCCACACCTTCTCCATGGGATCCTGAGCATCCATACAGCTCCATGCTAAAGCCACTGAGGCAGTGAACTGTTTATAAGAAAGGTGGCCATGATGGGGTATAGGCCAGTGCTACAAAGTGGAAAGTACAGACAGAAGTTATTGTACTTGGTTGTGGTTCCAGGCGCAACCTGGACAGTCCCCTGGACATGAGCAATCTTGTGATCCACAGACTCATGAAACAGAGAATTGTCTCCACTTGCTCCCAGTCAGTCCTCTTTCTGCCTTCTAGGCTCCTACCCCCTGTACCGACTTCCCCAATCCCAAATGCTTCAAGTCTCATAACACATTTTGACATGATTTCTATTCCAGAGAGTATTGAAGGTTTATGACCCCTGGTTATAACGAGTGTTAACACATGGAATCCACCAACATGTCTGAAGGTTTGGAGGGACATGACACTAAGATTCTGTTAGCATTATTGCTGAGACCACCCATGGCCAGGGACAGTAGCCTTTCTCAGCCTCCCTTTCTAACTCATTTGTCTCTCTTTGAAGATACGGGGAGACATTATCATGCTGGATTTAGCACACTGCTGATTCTGTGCCTTGTTGCAATCAGGGGCTGCTATGTTCATTTGAAATCTAATCTCTGTTCTGTCCCTGACAATGAGCTCAGCAGGACTGAAGGAGGCAGAGTGAAGGAGGTGAGTTGTCAAGGAGTCCTTGATGGGTGCTCAGCAGAACGGGAATTGAAATCTAGTGTTTTCCACCAAAGTTCTGCACTCTGGAATTGGACTCTGATGTATTGTTATAAGGAGTCATTTTGGCATCTATTACCAATGCTTTACCAGGAGAGTAGTCCCATGACCACGCCCTTCTAGGAGAACAGAGGCTTCACCTTTGAGAAAATGCTTGAGGAACAGCCAACCTTGGGTGTATAGAATGACTCCCTGTGATCAGCGTGGAACACTGCAGAAGTGGTGGCGTTTATGAGCAATTTCATGTTAATGACTAGGATGATGTCATAGCACTTACAAAAAAAATATTCTTCCTCCAGTCTGTGTTTGGGGAGAATCCGTGGTTCTTCACTGCCCTTGCTCAGTTGGTACATTGTTTTGGAAGAAGTTGAAACAGAGGATCCTAAAGATTATATGAGGCTTGTGAGAAATGGGGGAGGGTTCTAGCTCCAGCCAGAGAATGAGTTTCTGCATCAGGAGGAAATTGGTGGGAAAGAGTCTTACCTCTCAGGACCTCCTTACTGAGAGAAATGTAGAAGACACTGATGGTAACTTTCTCATACCCTCCTTCTTCAAGCCCTTTGTCTCCTGCTCAGGTTCCATTGTCTCTTGACCATATCTGCTTTGTCAGTCTCTCTTTCTGTCTCCCTCTGATTCCCTCCATCCTCACTAAACTCACAGTTCCCTCCTGTATCCCATCCAAATACATAAGAACTTAAAGCATTCTGGCCTTGTGCAAGATAGACAAGGACTAAAAGCCTCTCTTGTCCAGTTCTCAGAAAGGTGTCCTGGTCAAAATCTAAGGCATCTGGCTAGGGAAGCATTGAGGGTGGGAGAAGGCTATGTTTGTGTGGCATGACATCTTTTACTTATGCTCTGCTCCAGGGTTCTCTGTAGTATCTAATGTAAAAGCAAGGTCCTCTGCGAAGACCACACTCACTTATCTTTCCACTCCCAGCCCGCTCTTTATTCTCCAACTTCCTTCCTATGAGAACGAGGTCACTCACTTGTCAGAGTTTTACCTCTCAGGCTCAGACTCTAAGAAGCCCAGCTTAAGATAGGAAATTCTTCTGGCTGGGAATTCAAGGGTTAAATGAAGTCTTAGTGGTCATTTGAAACATGTGTTAAGGGTTCTCCTGGCAACATGGTGATACAGTCGTAGAAGGATTTAAAGGATTTAGTGTCCTGAGGTGAAAAACCCTCATGCTGCCTGAAGTAACTGAATTACCCACTGTAGTCTCTGAAGGAGGCTCATGGGGCTCTGTCTGCCACCATATCAGCTCCCTGTGCCTGCAGCAAGACCTTCTTGGCCTCTTTAACACTCAGAGCAGTTAGTGAATGTCTGTCTGTGTGTGTGTGTGTGTGTGTGTGTGTGTGTGTGTGTGTGTGTGTGTGTGTGTGAGTGTGTGTGTGTGTTTGTGTGTGTAGACTGACCTCTGATGTTGGAGTATGAGAAGAACAAAAATCCAATATGTATAGGTAATTCTTTGCTGAGTGAAGTGTAGCATGTGGTGTGTGCATGGGTCTCCTAAGAGAAACACCAGTGCCTCATGACATTGTCACTGGAAGGGAGGCTGGAGTGCTTAGAATCTGGCTCCCACCCTCTACAGGCTGAGAGTCTCCCTGCTTTATTAATTCACTGGAGTTTCTAAGTTTCTGCTACAGTGACAATTGCTCTTGAGTTAAAAGCACAGACATGAACTTAAGATGGAGTGTCATCCGTGTGAAGGAGCCTGAGGTTACACAAAACCGTCCCCTGAAATTAAGCTTGATCGGATGCATGAAGCTAAGCCAGTGATGTGCTTGTATGGGGCCAAAGCATCTTGAAAGAACAGAATGATGAACAGCAAACTGAAGCCAGAAGATATCCTGCCCAAGGTTGTGATCTCATCTACGCCTTTACAGTGCTGACCAGGTAAAAGTGAAGGTGTTGCTGTGTCAGCTGCAGAGCTCAGTGCCCTACTGGCTGTTCCCAGGTAGGCACTGTGCAGGGAGAAAATATGCACAGTGCATTGGGTGTCAGAACATGATGCTACTAAACTTACAAATCCATAACCTGGCCCTTGCTCTGCTCTCCCACCCATAAGCCCTCTTAAGATGTCTGACTGTTTTTGCAACTTGCCTGCCAGGTAAAATATACTGGAGAGCTCAACGATTGTTTGGTCTGCCTGTCAGGTTTTTTGTTTTGTTTTGTTGTGTTGTTGTTGTTTTCTGTTTTTCCTCATCACAATGCATATTTAAGTGATGCACACTCGAGCCCTCCAGTGAGCTGAGTCCCTGTGAATCAGCCTGTGTGAAAACGAATCTGGAACACTGACAAGGTCAAGTTTCCACACATGTCAAGCCTCGGCATGACTTTGAGGTGTGGCGGTTCACTCAGATCTCACCCTGTAGGGCTCCTTTGGTCAGCTCTCTTGCCTTTCCCCAGCAAACTGCTCTCCAAACTCCTGTACTGCATTAATGAAGAGGTTGGAGAAGAAAAGGCTCAGATAGATTGGTAATAAATCCCCAGGTGTGACAATCTCCATGGAGTTGGGGCGGGGGAAGAATTTATGGCAGTGTCTGTCAATCAGAGATGAGGCACAGGCTAATGATGAGGGGGGGCTTAAACGTTAGGGTTCTCGTAAATGACACACATCCTTGTCTAGTCAATACAGGCTCAGAAAGGAAGACATACCATAGGAGTGTTTGGCTCATGATAGGTAATAAATATCGGTTGGATCAATGGCACACACTTGCTTCATACACTTATGAAGAAAAGATGCATCTCGTTGGGCAAATAAATGCCCCGAACAGCAAGACACCATCTCCTCGTCAGACTCATAAGCTTAGGAGATTTGAGATAGACTTAGTGTATGGCAAAGGCATGTGCTCCCTGAGGAACAAACTGTGCTCACGCACTCATTTCCAATTGTACAGAATTAAATGCAGGAATGTGCTCCCCCAAATCTTTAAATTATGTCCTCGGATTATAGTTTCCACTAACACAGGCATCTTATCTCCCACCTCACATATGTGTGCCTGGGAAGCAGGAGTCATGTGGAGTGGGTTCACTGACTGCCCTTAATGAAGGAGACTATGCACAGATATGAGTATTAGGATAACTTTGCTTAATTTACACAGTTTTGAAACTTAAAGTCATGTTGAGGGTTAATAATACCAAGCAAAATAGTATTGGCTAAACCACTTACCAAGTACCAGGTATGAGTCTCAGCCTTGTTCATACACTCTCTGATTTCATAATCTCAATTCTATCAGATGGGAGCTCTCCTTGGGCCCAATTAATAGATGAGAACAATGTGTTATCATGCAGAAGAGAAGTCTCATCCCATGAAGGAGATGGCAATTCCTAGTTTCAGAACACACATTTATTTGGAAGCTAGACCTTCAGTTCCTAATTGCTTAGCACCTTTTGCAGTGGTGGCATGAGTTACTGAGCCTGCCATTGCCTGAGATGTGTTGGCGAGGCACTAAGATCAGTCTATAATGACCTCCTATGACTTGCTTGTAATTTAGAGCGGTATTAGTGATTCAAGTCTAAGCCAGTGTCTTAGTTAGGAAGCTTGGGTGGAGACCCACTTTCATCAATGCCTAAGTTCTTTCTAGCAGGTCAAATACAGAGGAAAAGATACAACAGGGCATCCGATGAACCTTTCTGCACAGGAATTGGGCAGAACAAGAACTTTGCTTACCCATCAGTGGGTTTCAGAATCAGTGTAATCTACATGGGCAGCAGTGGGTATAAGAAGTGTTTTATCACTCACTGTCTACCCCATTTCTGCTTGAGGCTACTACACTATGTAGCCACTCAAATCCCTGTCCATCTCAGGAGCACCCCCACCCCCTACCCCTTGCAGCAAGAGCAGAGGCTGTAGCTCTTTGCCCACTGCTGGGTTCCTCAGCAGCAACATTCCATCTGTGATATTGAGAAACAGTTGGCAATGAGAGTTTGGTGAGGAACCAGAGGGACACAGCTGAGGAACCATCAGGGGACAGGGATGTTATGAAGTCACTGCTGTCAACCTGAGGTGCAGAGCAGTGCGTTATGTATGCCTTCCTGCTCCTCCTCCCCTTAATGCCATTGATCTCTGTGTCTCCTCTCTTGTCAACCACCCCAGATCTACTGTTCTTATCACTCATTTATAAATCCCACTTTCAAGTTGCTCTTCTGTGTGTCATGAATGATCAGTGAGACCACTAACATCCCTCTACCCAGGGCAAGGTACACATGTGCCTATAGTACCACAGAACATCAGGAAGCCAAGTAGCTCTCCTCACCCTTGCCATGGTCTTGTGGGGCAGTGGGCTACACACAGACAGTCTGCTCTCCAGTTGAGCAAAGGTCTGGAACCCTGGAGACCTGATAGGTGGTGATTTCCACCTACATGGGACAGAAGGTGTTCAATCATGTCTCCTGAGCCCCTGGCTCCTGTCAAAGTTACCGCCCCCACAGCCCGCCTCCCAGGAGTGGCTATCAGTGTGTGGCTATCAGCAGCACCAAGCCTTTCCACATGCAAATAAGGTTTCCCCCAAGCCCTCAGTCCCAGCAGATGCGAGGTGCCTGCTGTCAAACCCTGAATAACCCCTAAAACTGTATATAAGCCTGATTCAGGGAATTAAAGGTGTGCGAGAACTACTCCATCGTCTGAGCCTTTTGTTCCAAGAGATGTAACACTTGGGAAGAGATCTTCTCTCCTGAAGCACTCACTGCCTGAGGCTCTGCCACACTCCTCACTGTCTAGTCGGCCTCTCATTGATCCAGCCCAACCAGAATCAGTGCAGAGCAGCTCAGTTACTGAGTGACCTGGAAGGCACAGTGGAGACTTCGCCTCCCTGCCCGCACTTGCTTCCCTTCGCCAGAATCCTCGCACCAGGCCTGGCCAGAGATCTCCTTGGAAAGCCTCCTGTACTCAGATCCACATGGTCTCATTAATTTTTCTCTTTCTCCTCAGTTGGACGTCGACTAGCTCCCTCTGTTCCCTCCAGGCCAAGCCCAGCCTCCCTCCAGCTTTTTGCTGGTGTGTGTGTTTCTTTCTGATCACTCTTAGAAAGGCAGCTCAGAGAAATAGAGAAGCTGAGTGTTCAGTGAAAGAGGCTGCTAAGGGTTACAGTAGCAGCGCGTGTGGATGCTGAGTCACTACTCTCCTGGGTTTACTGGGACATGCTTGCTCCATAGCAACACTACCCACAAGTTGAGGCCCCTCAAGCATTTTTCCCAACCCTGTAAACCCAATCTCCTGTCTACCAATAGAAAGTGAAGTCTAGAACTCCTCACTCTGGACCTAGCCATGTTTGAGCACTGTGAACATCTCTTTGCTCTCATGCTCTGCCTCAAGTCCGCCTGTCATCCTCTCTATCTAGTAGACAGCAGGTCAGGCTGGGGAGCTGTCGCTGTCCTAGGTGCTGAACCCTGGTTTGTAAGCCATGGACTGCTAGTGGACATAAAAGAAAGATGCTCTCTGCTTGACTGGTTTTAGTTTAAAGTTATAAAGATATCCTATCATCTCAGTTCCATTACTGCGTGGTGTGAGACTACTGTTTGTCTAGTCATTCAACATTCTTCCAGGTCAGTGTTCCTCTTACTGTTGACAGTGATTTCAGAGAGCAACGCTGATCTCATCCTTACAACATCAGCTATTGCTCGGCTTGACTTTGTGGGGCCCGATCCTATCTAAGTCCTAATATGATTGTAACTGAGGACTTTTATGGTATTGAATGAGCAAAAATAACATCTTTTATTCCAAAGAAAGAAAGAAGTTATGTGCAAAAGATTTGTCCAACCCTAACTGATTTCTATGTGATGCCCAGAGTCTCTTAACCAGTGTTAGAGACTCTTCTGTTGATTTGTAGCACCTTTCCAAAATGATTCAGATGGGAGTCAAGGAAAGGGGAGAAGGAGAGAGAAAAAGAGGAAATGAAGACAGCTCAAAACAGACAAAGGAAGATGATGCAGAAAGGTCAGACAAGAAACAGAAGTGAGGTATCGGTGTGCTGGGGAATAAGAAGAGGTGGACTCTTCTAAGTATCACTGATGAAATTAATTTTCATCAGCTTCATAAATATCAGCCTTAGAAAGTCTCTCTGTCTGTCTGTCTGTCTCTCTGCTGTCTTTCATACACACACACACACACACATACACACACATACACACACACCCCATATTCCATTTCTGTGGAAATTTTCATTAGGATTTGCGAATTGTCATGTTACAACCACACGTTAGGGATAAAAGATTCCTTTCCAGCTCTATCATATCCAAAGCCTGTGACTATATAACTGCTTCTCACTTATCATCACACTACATGTCTTCCATCATTTAAGAAGTGCTTGGTCATGGAATCCTAGAGTGTGCCTGTCTACTTTCCAAGTCTCACTCCAATTCAACTCCCTTCAGGAAGCTTTCCCATGTCACCATATCTGTAAGAAACATCTTCCCCTAGGTTCTCCATGATTCTTGGACTACACTACTCTTCTAACTTATCTTAGGTTATTTTGTGATATGAAAGAACAGGTCCGAGGCTTTCTTCTTCATTTGAGTTTTGCATAATTTTTGGAAGTCAGGGGTCTATCCTCTCTTTGAGGATCCTGTTTCTTGGAACACCAATCTCATTGGTTTACAAATCAGGTACACCATGGTGCTTACGTGTCTAGAATATCTTTAGAACTTATGTAGGACTCAATTTATAGAGGTGGCATTGCCATGAAAGAGCCTTGAAATGTCTGACTCATGGTCCATTTTCAGAGTGTTGTAGACTACGAATATGGTGATTAAACAAGGAGGACTTAAAGGAGGGAAGATTCTAGACAGACACTATAGTATCCTCCTACACTAACTCAAAGGGCTAAAGTCTGTGGAATCCTACCCTCCACTTCTACAAGGCTAGCAGACAGGAAAATGTCTGCTTTTGCAATATATTCATGAACCCAAGCATGCCCAAGGAAGATATTCCTGGCAAGAACTTTCCTAATTGAATCTGAGTGTGAATTTGGAATTGTGGGAAACAAACCACATTTATTCCTACTCTCTGGAGGAAAGATAACTGCACACTGGAGGAAAAAGTAGTTAATCTGTTGTTTGAAATGTCTGAAAATTTCTCCCAACAACTCAAATAGATAAGACTCCAGCTAGATCTTTCTAGGTTCTAAACAAAAGGCTTTGTTTTGAGAAGCCACTAGTGCTGGAGAAGTAAGCCTCTGGAAATCTAGTTGTAGCAATCCCAGAGTAGGCACCTACAAGCTTCAAGGCAGTATTAGGAACATGTTTATGGAACATTCTCATGAGAACTTGGGTACTCCTGGGAAACAAGTGCTGCGGTAGCCTCCCTCAGATCCAATTTCCTACCCCACGGAAGGTCCAGAAGCATAACTTGTCTGGATTCAGCAGCAATTTTTAAATTCTAGTGTCTCCAAGACCTTGGCTCTTTCTCTTCACCATGAGAATGTGGGGGTGGGTGCGCTCCCCCCCTTCACCATCATGTTATTCATGATATGTCTGAGACTTTTAGCCAGGTTTCTAGATCCCTAGAAAATGGGAGACCAATGTATTAGGTTGTAACCACACATTCTTCTGTTTGCAACACCCCAATCCTCTACCTAGGCTTACCCATGTGATCTGTGACAAGCCACCCTCTTCCTCCGATCTTCACATCTCTGGCTCAGGACAGGAATGCTGAGTTTGTTTGCTTGTTTGTTTAAGAACTGGACTATCTCAAAATCTGAAGCATCCTCTAAATGGGCAGCAGAGAAAGCACTGCAGGAAGGATGGTCCTTCCTGAGATGAAAGAGTGTTTTCAGGGCAAAGGTTTGCACAGTAGTTTAAGCCGTTTTTCTGTCGTTGCTATTAAAGAGTGGGTTCCACGGAGTTTCTACATATACCAGGGAGCACAGTCAGATAATTAGCTGCCTCGTTTCTGCATTGTACTCTAGGATTTCATGCAGAACTCTAGATTATAGTGGTTCACCTGGCAAGCTTGTGGAGGCAGCCATCACTTTTTTCCCCCACATATATGAGCACATTCTTATCTGCCTACATCCACTAAAGGGTCAAGGAGTCTACAAATCCTGCCCAGGTCATTAAAGAGTCATTTATCCAACCCACTGTCTTTTAGTAATAACACATGCATCCATCCCAGATAAAGGAGAATCTCCCAAGGGTTTAAAAATCGCCAGAAGGCGCTGTGTTATTTTGGTTGTTTTATTGCATTATGAACATCAGTACAAGGTTAAATAAACACAGAGACAGACATCAGAAGGCTGCAAAGAGCATACACATCAACATATTTGTACATACAAAAGGGTACAGGGACACTGACAGAGCATACAGGTACACATACAATACAGACAACAGACAGAGGATGTGGCTACATCCTACTGCATTCTACATGAAACAGCATAAGGTACAAAGAGCAGATGAAGGTTGACAAACATCATAATTTAACATAATCAACATCCATTTTCGGTATACATTCAGCAACAGCACACAAAGCATTATTACATCTCTAGGGATTCAGAAGGTTTATGAAACTACAGAGAGCTTGTTGAGGGCCATCTCAGGCTGGGCTTGGAGAGTAGGAGAAGAAACCAACTAACAACACAAGCAAAGCAGTGGGAGGAAAATCCGTGAAGCTAGGTGGGAAAAAGGGGAAGCTGGATACTCAAAGGCACTATGTCCTTCAGAATCTTGATGATAGCAAGATCAAAACTTTGTCTCTGTGGCGCAACTGAGCTTTGTCCAGATCCCAAGTCCACACCCCATCTCTGTCTTCCAGCCTCCTTTGACAAATTTAGGGCTTGAATTTTGCAGTAAACAAAGAGGAACCTGCTCTTATTTTGCCATCTGACTAGGTTCCCAGCACTGAATAGTAGGCAACAGACATGCCTCTCATGTTGAGAACTCCCAATCAAAACCTCCATGTTGTCAGTCTCAGGGTTCCAGCTCTAGCTCGGTCACCGACCAGCTGAACTATCATAGGCAAATCATCTTACCTTTACGATCCTGTTTCTTTACTTGTAATATGACATTCCTAGCTAGGAAATGACCTCTAAGCCTCGTCAAGATCTTATACAGAGAAATTAAATTGAGTTTTAATAGCACCACTTTCTGAGGGAGAAATAAAACAAAACCTGAAATGGTTGATCAAAGGCAATCCAGCCTCCCAGCCCTTCTCCCTCTACCCACACTTATCTCCAGTGAGATTCTTGAGGCATGGTTCTGTGCCTCAACCAACCTCAAAAGGCTACCTCTTGTCCTGTTGAAGGAAGGCGTCTGGAGTTTGGCAGTCCACCGGAGCTTTCACAGTTAGATGTGACTCCAGAACCCCAGCCCAGAGCCTGGCAGACAGAGACTACTTTTACTTTGGATCATCTGCATCTTCACATGTCAGAGTGAATGGATTGAGCTGGAGATGCTCTCCAAGGACTGCAGCCTCATTTGGTGTTTCCAAGGCCCAAGAAAAAGGACCTTTGAAGAACCAAGTGGGAAAAAGGTGATTTGGTATCAAGGAATTATCTACTTCCCAATAGAGCTCTGGTGAGGGAATAACTGGTCCCTCAGCATGCCTATCCATTGTTCTTTCCCTTGTTTCCTCTGACTCTACCACCAAGAGAAAAAATAAAATCCCCTTTCCATTTCCCTGACACCGCTGGAACCTTCCAGGGTGGAGCCAGCCTTGAAGGAGACTACTTTTCTATGGTTATCTCAAGGTATGGTGGCCCACCTCATCTTCTTTTCTTCACACTCAGAAGCATGGCCTGTGAACACCAGAGCTGGCTTTGTTTCATGCCCTTTCTCTCCTTTGGCCTATAGCACCTATAGAGGATGCTACCAGCCCATCAGCCTCCCATTCCTAGAGATGGGATTACATCACCCCTGGGCTTTTCTCTTCAAGTATGCAGCAAGCCTCGTTAATTCCTGTAATTAGCTCCAAGCCCTTTAATTGTCTTTCCCATCTTGAGGATGGCATCTGTTTTCTTGGCTCAATAGCAATGCTGTAGTCTATGTTCTTTAATCCTTAAGTCCTGATCTCTGAAGTCAGACAGACTCAAATCCAAGTCCACTTACAAGTTGTGTAATCATAGTTGGTTACTTAATCCTGCAGCTTCCTCTCTAAGGCAGGATTCAAGGAAACACCCTCAGGCCAGCCCTAGTGATGACTGAAGGCACTTGTGCACGTCAGGACCCACAATTCCTGGCACACAGCTCACCCAAAAGTGTTTCCAGTTTTGCCTCCTGGTTTCTCTGTATACCTAAACATACTCCATAAACCTTCTGAGGTTATAAAAGTTCCAGCCACTCACCACAAGACTGATCACCCCAAACATGGCTGGTATAGCTCAGGAAATAAATTTTTAATTTGATTTCCTTTGAATTAATTTAAAGAGTTGTCTATGATCAATTATTTCTTTATCGGGATATGCAGAGCACTTTCTCTATGGCAATGTCTCTGCTACATACAAGAGGAGCATTGGCCTTATGAACACAATCCAAAAATGTGTTATGAAATACGTCCTGGGCTAGTGATGGACAGTCAACACTTTGATGGAACAAGGAGCAGGTTACTTCACTCTGTGCCTTGGATTCCTCATTCCAAATATTGTTGGCTAGTGTTCCAAGACCGCTTCCTCTGGGGGCTGCTGTATGTAATCCCACAAGCTGGGCATAGAGTTATTGCAGGTAGCTAGTTCTGTTGATAGAGACTACAGTGTGAAGCTCCCTGGAGTTTGAGAGCTGCATAGTCTTTCTAACCTCTTTTGGGCTTAACAAGGCTGCCTTTCCAAGCTGCCTCTGCTGATACCTGCTATTTGTTGGAAAGGATTTCCTCGTGACTTTAGAATGCAGCCTTTGATGTTATAGGACAGACGGAAGAAATGGGAGAAAGCATGCATGTGGCATCAGATCACATTCCCTTAGCCAAATACTTCCTGGAGTAGCCTCAATTGTCTGCTGAGGCCTCACATTCCACTGGCTGAGTGTAAGCTATTGCTCCCTGTTAATGCTCTACGTGTTTACAAGTCTTAGTGTTTATATTTGTTGTCTATTCTAGATAGCTAAGTAGCTGAGAGCTGGTCTGTTAAGGCAGAGATTTTTTAGAGCCTACCAGCTACCTTCTGATGATAGACTTCAGGAAGGTAAGGTTGAGAGTGAAGAACAGCTAACATTTGTGTCTATGTGTTGGTATAATGCACACAGAAGTCCTCCAGATGGGCTGGGAAAGTCTGTAAGAGGGAGCACTATCATGCTTCAAGGGATGCCCCTCTGCCTGGTGCTTGCCCTATACTGGAATGTGTATGTGGGTGTAGCTGTAATGGCCTCACGAGCCTCTCTAAGCCCCCTGCGCCTTCTGAAGTCAGTGATGCTTCAGATTCTAGACATGTGTTGCTCCAAGGTGGACCCTGGCATTGAAACATTCCTTGTACTCTTTTAAGAGATGCTTCTTGGCTGAGTGTTAGGTCCATGTCTTGAGGAAGCCGCTATGTGTTGCTGCTAAAGGAGAGGTGTAGCCTCAATCGTTTCCAGTTCCTCCATGTTTACAGGTCCTGGGATGCTCTGCTGACTGAGGAACATCTGGCAGCATCTTCTACTCCTCTGGACCTCACTCCCTTTCTGTGACTGATAACAACGACAGGAAAGTCACAGGCACACTTACTAAGAGAACACTAGGTCTGGCATTAAAGTAAACAGTGAAGATCCATCATCCCACCAGCTCATTCAGAAAATCTTTGGTGATTAGGGCCCAAGTTCAAAGGAAGCAAGGAGCCACATCAGTTCAGCTACTTATGTGGCTGCATGAGTAATGGATGAGTAGGGGTATGGGCCATATATAAAAGAGGGACTCTGAGAATTCTCTTTGGGAATCCTCTGTACACAGATGGCCTTAATAATTGACACTTCTCTCCCACAGCTTCTAACTGTGTGATTTAAAAGTCTGGTCTGCAGCCAAAACAACACAACTGGTATGCATTCCATAGATAAAGCAGTCTCCTGATGCTAAAAAATGAAGGGGATGGAGAGAGTGTGATCTCTGAACATATGAACTAACATGCCCACTTAGTTCTGAGAAATGACATGGTGGCTGGCCCATGTCAGAAACATGTTCAGCATCTGTCTTTATGTCACTTAATCAGACCATGTATATGAGGTGCAGCTATCACAAGAGGGACTCTGAGAGCGTATCAAGGGCATAGGGCTCCTCTGTGCAACATTCTGGCAACTGGTACAGGAAGGGGGAAGAAGAGAGGATGATACATACTATAGCCAACCAGGACCTGAGGCATGGGCCAGCCTCTCTTCCTCTCATTCTTCCCTGTTCTGTGACATTGAGAGAGTCTGTAGTTCTCCTGGACCCCGTAGAACACATTTTCATTTGGACTTCAGACCAGAAAATATAGCCAGTGACACCCCTCAGTCTACTGGCTCCATAGACAGAGCAGAGGAAGAAGAGAGCAAAGAGAAATGCTGGGTGGAAAGGCAGACTGCCCCAAAGTCACATAGCTGGGTCCTCCCTGACTCCAAGACTCTTTACTCAACGCACATATAAGACAGTTGAGGACAGAAGGGCTTTGTTCTGGGCTTTGGGCTTCTCAGAGTTAAAGCTGTGAAAAGTCTGCAGGAGGCTAGTCAGCACCTTGCCAGTTCCTTACCTGTTTGTAACTTTTGCTTTTATTTTATTCTAGAAGCCTTATCTCTCAGTGAACCATAGACTATGGAGCTCAGAATAGCAGGTCACCTTCACCAGAGGGTTCAGGTCCTCAGCCAGTAACAGTTCGTTGAAGAATGGACATTTTGATGATAGTAATGGCTGGCTTCGGACTGAAGGCCCTTTGACCCAATAGCTTCCAAACGTCTGCCTGTCAATCACATTTTCCAAGTGATTCTGACACACAGGCAGTCCAGGTGCTTCAGAGGAGGTGTCTGATATTATCTCCAGCTTATACAGTACCTGCTCATGTTGTCCCCATCCTCCCTGAGACCACTAATGAACTATCTGTTCACTAAAAGTTTCGTGCATTTGTGGAGTCGAGGAAGTAGCCGGAGATTGAATGTTAGGCAAAATAGTACCTCATTTAATGTAGGTACCCTAGCTAAGTAGACTACTGGTAAACCAGGAAACAGCAGAGCTTTGCTTTATAGAACAGGAGAGTTCTGTTTTGGTATGGGGAGTTTAGAAATGGCCTTGCTTTAGGTCCAGGTAGCCTGAAACTCACTATGTAGTCTAGGCTGACCTCTAGAAGTCCGTCTCCCAAGTTTAGGATTACAGGCATGGTTATGCCAGTAGTTGGTTGTTTGATTTTGCTTTGGTTTTTGTTGTTGTTGTTATTTGTTTTGTTTTGTTTTTAAGATAGAGTTTTGTTGCCTTGTCCAAGCTGATAAAACTCAGGAGATTCTTCTGCCTTTCTTCCCCATGGTGGGGTTACAAGTGTGTGCATCCCAAAGAGACCAGGAACTTAAGGGTTAGGTTGTAGGAGTCAGCCACATGATGGAAAGGGTCTGGACAAAAGGCATTTTACTAAAGACTGAGTGGGACACAGAGACTGTTGCAGGTGGGAAGCAGGCTCTTTGGCCCGGCACCAAGAGGATTAACAGCAGGGAAGAAGCAGGCACCCTGGCTCAGTCCTCACTTCAAACGCCATGTGACTGAGGCCTGCCTTCTGCACGGAGAGCCTGACTTAATTGGTATTTCTTCTAATTATCAGATTTAATCACCACCTCTCCAGTGAGATAATTTTTAACTCAAATGAGAAATTAGTATTATAAAAGAGCAAGTATGAAAAAAAAAGAGCAGAATTCAGTGAGGGACGCGTGTTTAAAGTGACTCTGTGTACTGGCACTTTACTCCCTTTGTCATTCAAGACATCTTACAAGCAGCAAAGGTCTGGGGTCTCTGGGCAGACTCACATCAGCTCTCTCCCATGGTGGGGGGAAGTCCTTAGCTGGCTGTCATGGTAGTCTTTCCACAACACAAGGAAATATCCAACATACACTCATTTGATGAACAAAATTCATTATAACATTTGGGTAGTCTGGGGGCTCATTCAATTTGTCCACTGCACGTGCTCCCAATTAGTTAAGAGATGTTGCAGACCATTGGCCATCCACTGATCAACACAGCATAGGTAGTTCTCTGGTCAAGAAACTATTGCTGGGTCCCAGAAATACCTCACCAACTGTAGGTACTTGTGTTTAGGCCTGGCTTTGATCTCGAGATCCCACAAAGTGGCAGGTGACAATAGGCTTCAAAGAGTGGTTCTGCAGCCTCTGTGTGCATGTGTCATGGTATGCAAGTGCCCCCAACACTAAATAACCTGAACGAATGAATGAGTTGAAGTGGAAGGAGGGTGAATCAGACTTCCACTAGAACACTAGACTGAGCTAGAGGAGACTGATTGCTTTGGAGACTGTTTTTAGCATAAGTGGACACTCGGCATCACATATATCATCCTTCTTTGACAGGACATACTCATAAAATTCCAAGAAAAATGGGGAAGATCAAGGCAGAAGCATCACTGCCCTCACTCCAGGGTCCAATGGCATCAGGCTTCATGTCCAATATCTTCCACAGGTTCCCTGCAGTTCATATACCTTGACACTAATTTTTCAAGTGCGTGCCAAATCCCTGAAACAAGGTTCTCGGGACTCTTTGAGTCCTTTCTTTCCACCATGTTCCTGACACTAGTCAAATGGATGCCTGCTGGTTTGTTTTCCTTATGGTGATCTTTACCTCAAGTCTTTTCCTTCCCAGTTACATCCTCTGATGCTCACAACCACGCATCATTCTTTTTATGAACTCCCCCTGGCCCATTGTGTAGACAGCAGATGTGTTCTCTGGGCCACTGAGAAGGCTGCAGAGCTGGGCTTGTGCCCCAGCTCCCATTTCCACATCTTGAAAACCTTAGCCTCTTAGAGAATATATTCTCAGAGAAGAGGCTGACTGGGGAAGGACCCCAGAAGAGCGTAGGATAGTGGTCCACTCCTCACTCTACACCTCCAGGCTGGTGGAAAGCTCCCCTTCTCTGCCTTGCACCTTCAGTGTATGGAGGAGGCCTACATGCTGAACATTCTCCATGGGTACATGCCTTTTCTTGGGATTCCTATCCCTCTAGGAATCCAAACTGATTGCCCATCCACTCCCAACCCATCAGAAATAGTCATGGCTGATGCTCTGCTCTCATTGAGAGTCTGGGAGACAGCACTGAACCTCTGCAGAGGATGCTGAGCCCAGATGTGGGCTCCTAGTGACTGTAGGAGTGTGTAAATAATGTTTCTGATTAATATCACACTCTCTGAAACTCACAGAGGTAGGGGGAGACCTAATGCAGCTGCCCAGTTAACACTGGATGCCCTCATCCATCTAGGTCCATCATAGGTTAATTCTGCTCTCATTTGTTCCCATCATCCCCTCACTTTCCTGTCTTCTTGTCCCTCCATGTGTCTGACCCCTACTCACTGTCTGTATTTGCACTTCATGTACAGTATAATAGGACTTACCGTCATTCACCTTTCCTTCCCTCTCATCCTTTGACCTCAACCCTCTGAGTACCAACAAGCCAGTGGGAGAACTTGGCTCCATGTCTCCACTGAGGAACTTGAGACACAGGTCAAAGAGTGGGCATCTTTGGCATGTGTGAACTAGACATGGAGGCAGGAGAGGTATCTGTTCTATTAAGTTGTGAATCAGGCCTCCTGTGATCATGAAGAAACCATGGTACTGTCCTGTCTGCTTTTATGGTAGAGGAAGGCTGTGAGGTCTGCATGGGAACTTGAGTTCTCCATAGACAGGTTAACATTTAGGGCTGGCTAATTTCTTGTGTGCATGGTGGGGCATGGTGTTCTTCCCATTGTAGGCTGTTCAGCAGTGTCTCTGACTTCAATCTATTACATGCCAGGAAACGGGCACCAATTCAACCTGAACTAGTTAAAAAAAAATGCCTTCAAACATTATCATATTTTCCCCAGCTAGCAACAAAAGCCCCATCTGAAAACCACTGTGGAAGCCTGGCTTCTCTCTTAAGCATCTAAGAGGCTACATGCCTGGGTGTTCAGGCCCTGTTCACTAGGATGCTTGTTATGCCTGCCCTTTGGCTCTGTCTGCTGCACTTAACTCTCAAGTGTTTCTTTTTTTTCCTTCCCATTTTGCAAATGGGGTCATTGCCTACTTCCCAGGATTAATGAGAAGAACAAATGAGATACAAACTATAAAGTACCACATAATATTACATGAAATATGTTTAATCACTACTCTGTTATTATATGCAAATAAGACTCTGGCTAGATACTCAAGGGAGAGTTAATTTTAAGTGATGAGGAGAGAAGGCAGGATGGGAATCCAGTAGATTGGATTGGGAGGTTTGTGCAAAAGTGTCTAAAGGGAAGAGGCGCTGGACAGTTGGGCTGGGTGAAAATAAGGAGCAAAAGCAGGAGATTTAGGTAGGTACTGGAGTCCTGGAATTGCACTGGGGCCAGGAGGATGAGGGCTGATTTGGGGCTCTTTCCCTAAGTAGAGGGAACGGTTGGGAACGGTTGGAGCC
Source organism: Mus musculus (assembly GCF_000001635.26). Lineage (NCBI taxonomy): Eukaryota > Metazoa > Chordata > Mammalia > Rodentia > Muridae > Mus > Mus musculus. Next base: position 66,270,179 of record NC_000077.6, read on the forward strand.
ATGAAGGGTTCTGTCTTGGTTTGAAAGATAGGTATAGTGAGATGGGGTATTGGGGAAGACCAGAATATTGCAGATGCCTTGGCCAGCTCAAGAGGGAATGCCAGGAAGGTGGGGCTCACCCTGGTGTAGAAGCCTCTCAGATGAAAACTGGGAGAGCTTTAGAGAAGACACCTGTTCTCCTGGCTGCTCAGGTTCTCCTGCTCTGTCCTCTGGGAATGGTGCCGTGGTTTCCCCTTGGGGACTGTTTGTTTCTTAATTTTCCCTGGGCTGTGAAAATGGATTTAGAAATGAGCACCTAGCTCAAGTGAGGCCAATCACTGCTGATATGCTCCAGCATTGGTGCTCCCCCTAAATCTCAGGACATTAAGATGCTCATGTTTCCTGCTGATACCGTTAACCCAGAAGCATGTTGGGGACCCTTTCTGAGAACAGATTTATTAGTAATGATAATATCTGTTTACCAGGAGTTAGTCATGCCTAAAGTTCAATACTCATCTTCTCATAATGCATATCTAGGTATTTTGGGTTAAAATGAAATAATAGATTCTGTTATAAATTTTTGCTTAGTCCCAATTGAGTTGGTCTTCTTTAGTGATATAAGGGGTTAATGTAGGAAAGCATCCAGAAGGCTGGCAAAGGAATCAGGAGCCAACCTTGGTAGCAGAGGCTATGATACTTCTCCAACCTTCAGCTTGCCCTTTCTATATTGAACAAGTCCATGGTAAACACCTTTCCCAGAAGTAAACAAGACGAGTTATTGCTCTTACAGCCAATCATCCAGGCTTATAAGTATTAGGCACCAAGGTGTCCCCAGATCCAAGAAGGGGCAGTGTGTTGCTACTCAGTGTGTGGCTGGCCCTGTATAATGCTCCATTGTTTCAGTACTCCAGGCTCTTCATCCCAAAGGCCTCCTTACATGTCCCCCTCACTACCCAAACTAATCTGTAATATCAGACTTTCTCCTTTAGTATAGATAACAAATTTGGGCAAATACTGGGTCAGACTCCTTACTGACAGGTTCTTTGTAGCCTGGAGGGAAGCTGGTATGGAAACGAGGTGTCCAGAAAACTCCCACCCTAGCTCTATGGCTAGACTCCAGGTTTTCTGGAGGGGTCAGTACAAGCTAATTTTATTCCAGGATGGAACTAAAAAGTGAATGGCAGACCAGAAAGGACACTGCCAAGAGAGTCCTGGTGTTAGCAAATGGCTGAACTCAACCGCTTCCAATGGGAGACAAAGTACAGGGCATCTGTGTGCTCTGCCTGAGGCTAATCCTAGTGTTGAAAGCTTTTTCAGTGTGCTCTGACTAGAACCTGATGAGGAGCCTGATGATTATGGTAGGGGGCCTCTCTCCATTCCTGTCCCCAGTGTCTTAGCAAGATTTCCTGGGTACCCACATAAAGACAATGCACATTCAGTCCTTCCCTATCCTCCTTCCAAGCACATCCCACACTCATCCTCGGGCGGCTGCTTATGGCTAATTGCAATAAGCTAATGTGAATGAGAAAGTGCTGATGTTCGGTACAGGTTCAAGAGGTCCAAGTATGAAAGGCTACTGGAAAGTGATGGGAGCTCTAAGAGAACTGGGGCCTTCTGGGAAGTCCTTAGGTCACAGGGGTAAGTCCTCAAACGGGAGTGTAGAACTCGAATCTCCCCTTTCTTTTCCTGGCTGATGAAGTGGATGGTTTTGTTCTCCGAAAGGCACCCACCTCAAAGTGCTGTTGCACCACAAGCCCCCATAAGATGAGGGTACTCAATCGTAGACCGAGCCTCCAAAGCTTCTTCTCCTTATGACATAATTATCTCAGGCATTTTGTTAGAGTGAAGGCAAGCCAATGAACACAGAAAGTTCCTCTGTGGATGGTGGAGATCAGTAATGGTAGCCAACCTCTGACCTTGGTGTTCCAGCATTGGATGGTGCATTTCATGGGAGCTCTCCCCACGCCCACCTTGGCTAATAGGAGGGAAGGAGAGACTGTCATAGGGTACTACTTTTTTTCAGTCTCTCTGGGGCTGCTGATGGGGTGGTGATGGCCCACCTGGGCAGAAGCAAGCCAATGCATGTGTAGGGACAGGAATGTCTATAGGTCACAGGTCAGCAAACTCAATGTAAAGGGCCAGAGACTCCATACTTCAGTCTGGAGAGGTTTTGCAACACTGCTATTCACCTTTGGCACTGTGGCTCCACACAGCCATACACAATGCATAAACACACCAGCATGATTGTATCGCACTCAGAGTTGTGTGCAGAGCAGGCAGATCTACAAGGCAGTCACACTAATTGTCTGAATTCCAGGCTTATGAGTGATGTGGTGTACCGTGTCGACATACTAAGACAGTCTATTTTCTCTGCCCTCTTCTTTTGTCAGTGTTGGATTTCTCCTCTCCTTAATGAGTGACAGCAGCTTCTGATGAAGCAGATGACATAGATCCTTGAAATTCCCTCTGGAACCCTGACACCGGGTTTTGGAGTGGATGAAGAGTAAAGAAAACTCTGCCTCAGCATACCCATCTGTGATCATACCTTGGGTAGAGTTTCTACTCTTTATTCTATAGACAATGCAATTTCACAACTACTAACATGGAATTTGCATCAGAATCTAGAGATGATTTAATGTACTGAAGTAAATGAGGGCTTCAAGGAAGCATCCACGCTTGAACAGAATTATTAGAAGATAATAATCACAGGCAAGGTAGGGATAAACAGGTCTACTGATGGACTAAAAAAAACAAGGTGCGCATATACATGCATCTTTTTCTATCTATGTCTACAAGGCCATAAAAACTTAGAATGCAATTCATAAGAATATGGATAGAAACGGAAAACATTATGCGAGCTAAAGTCATGCACAGAAAGCAAATATCACATGATCACACTTACACATAAGAACTGAGGTTAATAGCATAGAAGCAGAGTGAAATAGTGGTTGCCAGATCCTGGGTAGGCTATAGAAGTAGGAGACAGGATGCTTCCTTAGATCAAGGGTGCAGGTATAGGAGAAGTATTGTCTGCTGATCTATAGTGGGGTTGACTTTGTCCATGTCTAACAGATAGTCAAAATGGCTAGTAGAGAGAATATTTTATTTTTGTGATAGCACTTTCTGTGTTTCCCAAGCTGTCCCAAAACTCATGATCCTCTTGTCACACCTTCCCAAAGTTGTGTACCACCACACCTAGCAGCAGACAGAAGTTTGAATGTTTCTCCAATACACAGAAACACTACATGGTGATAAATTCTATAGGAAGGTGTGCCAAGATTCCCATGCTATTTTATACAGGGCATTTGAACATCTGCAGGGCTTGGTGTCTAAGAATCCTGGAGTCTTCCATGGATGGAGAGCAATGCTGATTTATGCATTCAACACCCTGCTTTTCTCTGGTGCAGTGTTTAGGATGCTAAGAGTGGAGGAGTTTCATGATTACTGGTTGAATATCTTCCCATTCTGTGCTAGGCTCTGGGCTAGGCGAAAAAAAAAAAAAGCCCCTATTCTAGGCTCCAGGGAGTTCATAGTGTAGTTAACAGAAAGGAAACAATTACAGTACACTTTGGTAGCCGTGGTGACATTCTCCGTGCAAACAGTTCCATAGATTGACAAGTGGATCCAACGTGTCTTCAAAGGTGGAGAAAGGACACGCAGAGCACAATACTTCAAGAAAGGAATAACTCCAGAGAAGCTTTGGCTACTTTTCACCTGCTCAGAATCCTGGTGAGCCCTGGTCCTGGCCCTCCTAAGCAGGTTTTTATAAATGAAGAGAGGCCCATTCAAGGAAAAAAACCTCCCCCTCTTTGCTTCTTACAGCAGTTTTTGTTTATCTCATTATCTCCCAACCTGAAGAACAGGACCATCTGGCATGCGGGCATGTTAACAAGATCATAAATTAGGAGGAGAAATGAAGCCAGATTTCCATAATGGTCGCAAGACAGAAATCAACAGTGCCGTGCAGCAGCAATGGAGTCGGCTTGGAAGGTAGGGTGGGAGGGAAACAGCAAAATGAAAATGCTTCAGCATACCCAGCCTGAATGAAAAACACAAATCCAGACTCATTTACAAGGAGGGTGTCAAAAATACGAAAAGTGCTGGCCAGGCATCATCTCTCCTCTCTTCTCACCCCCTCACCCTACTTCCTGCCTTCTAGGTCTGCCTCTAGAAACTGGGCCAATCTGTATCCCCCTGTTCTCAGAGGTCGTTATTGTAATAATCATCTGGAACCTCATTTTGCAGGGGAAAAAGATTCACCCGCACATAGGCTGCCTGCCTGGGCCAGAGCCTGGGGCAGTGTTGAACAACTGCTCCATAGTATCACTGGGACTTCCGTGTCTGCAGGAACTCTGCACCTGGGCTGTGGTCAGGACAACCCTGGTTAGTGTGAGAGACCTGGCCCAACAGACAAGTGCATGTAAACATGCCCCCACACAGCTGCACACACACCCAGTTCAGCCTGCAGCATCTTGGTCTCTTGGCTCAGCCATTGCTTTCTTCCCAGTGCTATGTCAAGGGCATGCTAAATACCCCACAAATGGGTGGTAGGCCTGGCCTCCCTATCTGCTCCCTGTCTTTTAATTTCTTTTGCCTCCTTGGGAACACAGAGTATTTCCTTTCTTTCCCAGTAACAAAAATACTACTTCCCGTTAAATATTTTTATTATGTGTTATGTGTGTGGTTATGTCCCCCTGGGGCTAGAAACCCAACTCTGGTCCAGTGCAGAACAGTACACTCTTTCTCCAGCTGCAACTTTCTTCCTTTCAACAGTGGGGAAAATGACAGATGACATTGGTATGCTGGTTCTGCTTACAGAAGGCTGTACAGGAGAAGGGCTCATCCTTTTCAAGAGTCCCAAGTATACATGATAGACTGCACTGGAGAAACCATACGCATGCTGCCTGCTAGGTGAATTCCTCAAGTCTGAAATGAACTCCTTTTTTTCCCCTAGTGGATCACCCCAACACACATCCTTCTGGATACCTGACTTTGGAGAGGTCCCCATCATTTCTGGAGTGCCTGCAAAGCTGATCTCTGTTCAGAGCTTCTTCTGGAGGTAGTACATTGACAGATTCTTCAGTCTCTCCTTTGGGTGTTCCCTATTCAGGCTTTTAAACTTGTTTAAAAGTCAGTTTGATAAGGTCCAGCTTTGCCAGTCCCACAGATAATTGTTCTTCCTTTGGACGTGAAAGGTCCTGAATTTCTGTCTGTGCCTCTCATCCCATTTTGTACATTCAGCTCCCTTTCCCGTTCTTTCTCATTAATGCGGATGCATGCTTTGCCTATTTTATTTGTACTTTGTTTAATCCACAATTCTGGGACTGGCTAATCAATTCTTCTCTGTAATTTATTAATTTCTGCTTTTATCTTTATCAATTATGCACTTCCAGTTTCCCTGGATTTATGTAGCTGTGCTTCCATATCCGTCCATGATGAGGAAATTTATTTGTTTTCATTTGCTTCTTTGATTTTTCCCTCAATTCATGACATTTTCTTTACAGTCTAACTCAAGGTCAGACTTTGTAAATGTCTTCTGGCCCCTAAGAGAGAAAATGATTTCACTTCTCTCAACATTAGTGGCATAAATATTTGCTCATTGAATATTCAGGTAAGTGCAAACTTACCTACCTACCTACCTACCTACCTATCATCTGTCTGTCTGTCTGTCTGTCTGTCTCTCTCTCTCTCTTTCTATCTATCTAACTTGGATTTTGGATTGCTCAGAAAACATTTCCCCTTTAAGTATTTTTGTGAACGTTTTCTTCAATTCTAACCACTTTTGCCTAAAGCATTTGTATGCAACCTCATTGTGTAGTGAAGGGGCTGGTCTGTTATGTCTTCCTAATGGGTGTCACCTTGCATTTCATTGGCCCTAACCATTGTTTAACAACCAGCTTCTACATTTTGGGAGTAGCCTTGCTCTGGTTATAACTCCCACAGATAACATAAAGCCAAACCTTATTTCCTGATCCATTTAAGATTCTGTTATTAAATGCAGGGGCCAGATCACTTTTGTCTTTTTTTCCCACTTTTATATTTTCTTGCTCTTTGCATCACTTTAGAATGTTACTTTTATAAGATCATTGTTTAGTTAATACATGTTTATTTATCTGAAATTGTTTTCCTACTTTTACATGATATAAAGCACCACATATAGTTATTTAAGCTGTACAAATATTAGTGTACCTACTTTTTATAACTATCGAAGTCTATATGAAGCAGTGACTAAGGATACATGGGGACAGAGAATGCAGACTCCATACCTTCACATCTTTTTCTTCCTTTCCCACAAAATGACCCATTTAGTCCTGTCAAATAAAGTAGTTATCTCTGCATTGTGGCTATTGGTTAATTTGTCTGTAGGTTCTAAGAATCACTATATTTGTGTTGCCTTTGTGGAGGGAGGGTCTGTAGGGCAAATCCAGATTCCATTTTTTATTAGCACCGATCACAACTAGACTTTTTTAAGGAACTTTTTAGTTCCACTCTCAAGGTCAGAGTCAATTCTTGTGATTCTGACTCACAATGCAGGTACCACATAGTTTTATTTGCTGTAGGGCTGCAAGTGGAATGTAGAGCCCCTTCCGTTAGTCAAGTGTTCTATCTCTAATTGACAACCCAGCCTCACATAAACTATCTTAGTATCAGGGGGTGGCTGTTTACATTTTCAGAATTCATGCTCATCTGAGAAAGTCTTTGTTTTGTCTTGGAAAGTAAATGGCTTCTTGCCTGGTGCGTGTGTCACCAGATCAAAGCTCTCCACCCCCCCCACTCCCACCCCCTTCCCCCGCACTGGGCATTGCCCCCTTCTGGAATTTACTTGGAATGGCTTCATACTGTGGGAATCAGTGTTGCAAATTCCACTCCCCTGTTGTTCCCCTGTTGGTAGCTTTTTCCTTTGTTAATTCTTTGCCTAGACACTTGTTGAATTATTTTTTATTCACATAAAGAATATAAAAATCTTTATAAAATCTATATAGAATATACATTATATGATGTAATGAGTTGGTTAGTGGCTTGTGCCTTGGAAGTCCATCCCACCGACCTATTCAAGTCTTCCTAATTCCAGGAAAGTTTTCTTCCACTTTGTCCTATGTCGCCCTTTAAACTGGTCAAATTCGTTTGTATTCAAATTCTTGACCTAGATATTACTTTCACCCTGAAAGTCCCGGGGCTTTCCTCTGGCTTCCTTCAAGCTTCTGAAACATCTGCAAGCTGAACTTCACTCCCTGTTGGTTTTAGTTATGGAATGTTTAAGCTCTTCGCTGTTCCTCGCCATTTCTAGTGGCGTTCTCTGTCTCTGCACATGCTTTCCTTGACTCTCCGTGTGCTTAAGCAAGCTTCTATTTATTCTCTTGTCATTCTGTTTCATCCAACATTTTATTAAAGACATGGTCTTCTCCATTTCAATTAAGTAAATGCAATCTAATATGTTTAATACATTGTTCTAGATATTTTCAATAATTTCGTCCTAGTTTCTGTTGATACAAAAACCACATCTCTCATCTTAAAGGGAATAAGAGATCGTTTATTCTGGAGTCTTTTGGCGTGATCATGGGCCAGGACCTCAGATTTAGGTTATCTCAAATTCCAGGTTCCAGCATGGAAGCATTTTCATGAAGTTTTATAGTTTTCCCGTAGGAAGAAATTCATATATCAAAGCAAATTTAAATTATAATGGTGGGTGCATCACAGAGGCAGGCACAGAGAGATGGAGGGAGCTTTTATATAGGCCCAAGATGCTAGCTGAGCTTTTGGGTGGGTCAAAGCTATTGGTCTGCTAGGATAATAGATTCTAAAAGGTTTCTATTTATTAGTTGCATGATGTCAGTGTTGATACCAAGGGAGGCAAATGATGTCTGTTCTGAAAGGGTTAGAACTAGCCCATGGCAAGGTAAGTAGCTTCTGGACCCATAGCATCCAGTCTCCCCATCATGCTGCAGTTCCGACCAGTCGACAAGTGTCTACAGAGATTCCCTTCCTGGAGATCCTGTTCACACTCATTAACACCGATTATCATTTTATATGATTCATGCTTGTAATATAGTTCTCCTTTTTTATCCTTAACTGATTTACCTTGAAATACAACAGCTCTCTTCAACTGAACCACAGCCCTATAAGCAGTAAGTACTAATAGATTCTCCCAAGAGCCCTCCTCTACCATCCTGGATGGGGTTCCCCACTTGGATAATAAGTTGCTATAACTTACTATAACAACTAAGATCATGGATCCAGACAAACATGTGCACAGGTCCAGGATGGGACAATGATTACTGGGATATATCTTTTTGCCCAGGCTAAGCTTTTTGTGTTATGTACTGACAGTGTAGAGTGCTGTCCTATGCTGGCTGCAAAAGCTGCCCATAGCTGGGGTTGAGAGCCAGATGCATGGAGGGGCGTGATATCTGACGATCAATTTCTTGGTGGCTGCCGAGTGTTATGGACGTCACTTAGCTAGCTCCTGTTCATACTTTGGATTTCTGTTTCATTCATTCATTCGCTCATCCATTTATTTGTTCATTTTTTTATTCATTCAACAAGTTCTTCAAATTAATGCCAGACATCAAACTACATTCCCAGGAAGTTCAAAGACCATGGAATAGAATAAATAAAAGGAGGAGGAGAAGGAGGATGGAGAGGAGGAGAAGTAGGAAACTAGATATTTTCAGCCTATAGAACAGTAAAGTTTAAAAAAAAAACTTGAAAGACGTGAAAGTATTAGAGCTTTACCTCCAGAAGAACAGAGGTAACAATTATATCCATTTTTAGAAATAGCTAACAGAAAAATAGTAAAGTGAAATATTTAAGCTATTAAAATAATAAAGTCATCCAAAAATTCTGTATCCTGCAAAACTGTGCCTCAAAAGTAATGGATAAATGAAGACTTCCTTAGCTAAAGAAAAATTGAGATATGTTGCTATCAGTCCTGCATTACGTGGACTTTTTTTATGAGTCTCTTATATATTACATCCAACCACAGTTTCCCCTTGTTTCTGTCCTTCCAACCTTTCCATCTCTCCCATCCTCATCCCATCCCCACCCCCACCCCCACCCCCAACCCCTATCCTCATCCCCTATCCTCAGATTTACACAGAAAGAGGAAGGGGCTGGGTTATCAAAATGGATGATAAAGAGGCTATTTTCAAAGGAGACATGACAGTCCACAATTACTATGTGCCCAAAAAACAGAGCACTAAAGTATGTGTGTATATATATATATATATATATATATATATATATATATATATATATATATACATATATATATACACACACATATATATAAATCAAGACAGAACTGTGAAAAGAAATAGGTGAATCATCTCTTATCGTTGGAAACCTTAATAATTCACCATCAGAAATGGACAAATGAAAAGGCAAAAGAAATGAACAAGAGCACAGTTGAATTAAGTGAAACATAAACATTAACTGGTTGCAATGGGCATCTATAGACCATTTCATTCAGCAACAGCAGAATATACCCGCTCATAAAACTCACGAGAAATACTTGCCAAGACACAACACTTCTGGGCCATGAAATGCACTGTAATAATATTTTCAAGTATGAGAATAACAGTGTCTGCACTCAGAAAACAGTAGAATTAAGTCCAAAATCAACAGCAAAAAGACAACTAGGTTATCCACAAACACACAGGCACTAAACAACTCATTTCTTAATAATATTGAGCCAAACAATTAATTTCAAAATAAACCAGAAGATGTTTTGAAGTAATTGAAAGTGAAAACATGACTTATTAAAATTTGTGTTATTAAACAAAAGCAATTCTCAGAGAGAATTTTATACCATTGAATGTTAAGATTATGAATGAAAAGGGACCAAAATTAGTCACTGTCAGTTTTTACCTCAAAAACCAGACAGAAGGTGGAAGAAATATTTTAAAATTAGGATGGAAGTCACTGCAAATGGGGACAGGAAATCAACAAAATCAAAAGATTATTCTTTGAGAAGATAAATAGAGTTGCTCTCTAGCCAGGCACATGAGAAGAAAACAGACAAAGAACACAAATCACTAATATCAAATCCCAGAAGTATCAAAAAACATTGCTGTATATAATTCTATGCTTTCATATTTGATACTCTAGATGAAATGTATCAACTCCTAGGAAAACATCTGCCAAAATTTACACAAGAAGAAACAGTCAGTCTTAATAATTTTGCCTATGTTAAATAAATTGGAAGTAGTCATTATTCTTACGCAGATGTGAACCCTGAGCCGCATAACAACTGGCCTGGTAAAATATGCCCACTGGTGTAGTAACGGCAGAAATTATGAAAATAACTAATCACTTTTTGATTGGCTCTAAGGGCCATTCCATAAGACATAACTCATACCTAGTACCATTAATTAACCTCAGGGCCAAAAATCTGAAGATAGGTACATCACAGGCCCTAGCGGAGAAGCTATTGCTATTATTCTGCTAGATAGACAACTTATTAAACTAATTCCTAAAGTCTTGTCATTATACCCTTAGGTAAGTTCAAATCTCAACCCTCATCAGGGAAGCTTCATTTGCAGTAGATGGTGAGTAACAGACACACACAAATGGTCAGTGTGCAGAGAGAAAGCAATGTGAGCATGCCCATCCCTAATTATGGCATCTCTATAACACTCACTCTTCTCAAGGTTCAAAGATCATTGCAGAAAAGGGCTGAAGGATAGGGAGAGTGGATGGATACAGAGAAATGGTGTTTCCAGACACAACTGAACAGTTATACAACTGAACTTACAGAGATTGTGGCAGCATATACAAGACTAAGTAAATGGTTAGACAATCCTACCCCTAGCTGATGTGCTGTTGGCATTCGATGGCTGCTGGAGTCTTCACCCAGCAGGTTTTTTTTTTTTTTTTCTGAAATGCACAAATGAGAGGAATACTTATGTTCCAACAGATGACCCTACATCCATGCACATATTGGTAGCACTAATATACTCTATGGGGACAGAGAGCGAGAGGGAGGGGAGAGAAAAGGGAGGGAAGGGGGAGAGAGAGAGACAGAGAGAGACAGAGACAGAGACAGAGAGAGACAGAGAATAAAATTAGGAGGGACTAGTGATAGCAAAGGTAGGAGAGAACTAGAAAGAAAGGGAATGGGGGCATGGATTTGATCCAAACACATTATATACATGTGCTAAATTTTCAATCAATTAAAAAAATAATGAATACATTTCCAAAACAGACCACCAGGCCCAGAAACATCTCTGGGTGAATTATAGTAAGCTTTTAAGGAAGACATTGTAACAATTCTCCCAATTCTCTTTCAGAGGAAAGAAGCAGAAGGAAGATTTCCTATCTCAGTGTTAAACTAATACTCTAAACCCAGAAGAAAATATTATAAGAAAACTACCAATATCTCCCAATAGCACAGGACATCATCTCAAGAATCAATAAATGGAACTACATGAAATAAAATAACTTTTGTACATCAAGGGAAATTATCAGAAGAATGAGCAGCCAGCCTACAGGGATTACTATCTATAAAATGTAAAGAACTGATCAGATTAAACACACACATGCATGCACACACACACACACACACACACACACACACACACAAATTTAAAGAGAAACACATTTGTGTTTCAATAATGTATCTTAATGTTCATAATTTTTAACCATCAGGAAAATGCAAGTTAAACTTACTTTGTAATTCTATATCACTTTAGTCAGAATGACTATGATGAGGGAAAATAAAATGATCAGACAGGAGAGCAAATGATGTTTAATATGCGATATAAAGCAGAATTTATTTCCTTCACTGCTGGTGGAAGTATAAATTAGTCCAGCCATTATAGGAAAATTCCTCAGATATTTAAAATCGAACTACCAAATGACCCAATGATACAATGAAACCACTCCTGGACACATATATAAAAGACTCGTTCCTACCAGAGAGACACATGCACATTCATGTTCACTGCCAATCTGCTCACACTAGCCAGGAAATGGAACAAGCCTAGCTGTCCATCAACAGAACAATAGACAATGGAAATATGCCATAAATATACAATGAAATTTTACTCAGCTGTATTATATGAAATTTACAGGAAAATGAAATACAAAAGTTCCATGTTTTCTTTTGTGTGTGGATCCTGTCTTTTAATGTTGGCATATATGCAAATTATGGGGTGTGAGAGTGGGCAGGAGCTTTGAAAGTAGGTACACAGTTATAAGTGGGGAAAAGAGGTGCTGGGAAATGGGTGAGTGGGCAAAAGTGTGGCAAGAGAGTAGGGTTACAGAGAGACCAGTATCAAGATTAACATATAAAGGAAGCCCACATTATTGGTTAGAAACCCTTTCTTACCTGTTTTACTTATATGAAACACAGTATATGTGAGAAAGACCTCAATATACAAGCATGTGAGAAGGCATGAGAAGAAAAGTGCTATATAAATGACCTATAAGTGTGGTCCAGCACTTTAGAACGGGTACCTTTCCCAGCTCTCTGGTCCTCTCTTATTCTTGTCTTTCTTTCTTAATACACTACCACCTTTATGCAACTGTCCATGGGTTTTTGTACTGTTCATTGTTGGAAGACACAAGAGCCTATAAACTCCAGTGAGTGCTGTCTAAACTCAGATCCACACCTAAAATACAACGTCATGGGTAATCCGAAAGCAGACAGGAAGCTTCATGCATGGCAGGGCCCATGACTGAAGGGCTTTGTTGAGAAGCTGTGGGAAAAAGAAAAAATGAAGCAAATTCTGTTTGAAATGCCATTAGAAAGTCTAATTTTTTGTGTGCTGATAAAAAATAGTTTTAAGGAAAAGAAAACTACAAATATCCTGCCTAAAGTTTTATTTATACATAAAACTTCTCAAAATATTGAATCAAAGCCAATAGCACATAAAATCTTATTATATTCCATGACCAGGTGGGGTTTTTCCCAGTATTCAGGACTTTTTAGCATTCAGGAATTAATGCAAGTTGCCATCCTTTCAATGACTGGACCAAAAAAAAGTCACATGAGCAAAACAATAGATACAGAAAACGTATTTGAAAAAAAAAAATCAATCCCCTGGATTCATGATTTTAAAGTATCCTCTCAGCAAGCCAAGTGAGAACTTCTTTGACTTAATAAACAATATTTACAAAAAACCTACACCTCAAAAATATTTAATAACCAAAACTTGAAGCTTTCCCACTAAGGTCAGGATCAAAACAAGTGTATCCCCACTCATTGTTGCCTTTCAACATTGGAACTATCAACTGATACAATAAGACAAAGAAATAAGGCAGAGACCATATTGATTGTGAAGGAAGAAATAATAACCAGTTTGTTTGCAAACGGCATGATTGTCTTTGTACAGAATCAGAAAGTATCATTAAAAATACTCCTGGAACTAATAAGTGGTTATAACAAGGTCATAAGATACAGGGTTGACATTTGAAAGCCTATCATGACCTGGGGAGATAGCCTAGTGGGTAAAATGTGTGCTATGCAAGCATGAGGACCTGAGCTGAAATCTCCAGCACCCATGTAAATGCAGGGTGGAAAGGATAGCTTGACTGTAACTCCAAACTTTGGGAGCAAGAGATAGAAAATCCCAGGGTAAACTGGCTCACTAGGCTGGCCAGAATTGGTGAGCTCTGGGTTCAGTGAGAGACCTGGCCTCAATAAATAATTTAGAAGGAAATTGAGAAATCACAGAATACACAGTGTAAACTTTAGACAACATGAAATCCCTTACATGAATATACATTCATGCACATGCAAAAAAAAAAAAGACTTTTCCATTCAGTGATAATAAACACATGAAGTTCAAATTGAAAAAAAAAAAACCCCAAAAAACATGAGATGACTTTAATCAGGACTCCAAATTTTAAATAGAATAATTCAAACAGGAAATCTATATGAGAAATTCTGTCAATCTCATGAATAAAATAAAATAGCCAAGTGGAAGAATATTCTGATTTCATTGGTAGGACGATTCAATATTTTGAATCATGTTAGCTTTTACCAACTCTATTTACAAGTGCAGTACAATCTCACATTCACATTATACTATGGATACTGATAAACTGACTCTGAAGTTTATAAGTTCCTTGAGTTTATTATGAAGTTTATTGAGAAACTAAAAATCTGGAAGAGTGAACAAGTTACTGAGGAAGATAAGAGATAGAGAGCTGATACTAGCCCCACTTCAAGACTAAACATGAAGCTGCAGAAATCAAGGCACTGCAGTGTTGGTGAAAGAACAGAGTAACAGTCCAACAGAAAACAGAGATGAGAGAAGGCAGCCTACACAGACATAGTTAACTGAATTTTGACAGAATAACTGAGAAGCACAAAGGAGTCATGACAGCCTTCACCAGGTACAGCTGGAACTTTTGAACATCTCTTGGGATAACGTTTTTCACATTTTGTGTCTCTGTATTTTTAATTGTTCATTCTGTACCCGTAGAATTAAATGTTGGCAAGATTTTGGTATTGACATTTTTATGGCCCTTTTACCATGTTTTCCATTTTGAAAATATTCATCCTTCTTTACCTGCCTAAGGCAATCTTGAATTGTATCAGAGATTGTCTCACTACAGACGAGTTCTAATAAAGAGCTGATGGCCAATAGCTGGGCAGGAAGGAGGGGGCTGGTCCTAGCAGAGAGAATGATGCAGGAGAAGAAAGCAGAAGGAGGAGACCAGAGAGCATTCCGGAAAGCTGGGGAACAGCTATGGATGGACTAACAGAGCAGAGAAGGGTATAGAGCTAGTCATGTGGTGGGTCATAGGCAAGATAGTCATGCTAAGTTAAATAAGGTAGTTGGAGACTGTCTCAGCCAAAGGGCCAAGCTTTAAACTGTACTAGAAGTCTCTGTGTCACTATAATGCTAGCAAGTCCACAGGGAATCCTGCTATAACCATCCACACACCTTTAATCCCAGCACTAGGGAGACAGAGGCAGGCGGATTTCTGAGTTCGAGGCCAGCCTGGTCTACAAAGTGAGTTCCAGGACAGCCAGGGATATACAGAGAAACCCTGTCTTGAAAAACCAAACCAACCAACCAAACAAACAAACAAACCATCCACAAGGATGAACATGTGAGTCTAGACAAGCTTTCACTCTTCACAAACTTAACTCAGAATAAATTAGTGGACTTAACTGACAACCTCAGAACTATCCAACTTCTATGGGATAACGCAGGAGAAAACCTAGATGACCATGGATGACAAAGGCTCTTTAGGTACCATACCAAAAATATGAGCAATCAAAACAAAACAAAGCAAAACAAATTGGTAGGAGAGCCCTCATGAACATTAAAAATCTGTGCAAAAGGCATTTCTATTTATTGAGAAAGACAAGGTATAGACTAGAAGCATGCATGCAGAAAGCATCCCATGAAGGACTGTCAGCCAGAATATACACAGAGGTCTTAACATTCAATAGTTGCGTGGGGGGGGGGACCTACAAAGCAGCTGATTTTGAAAGTGACTAAGGAGACCAGGAGATGGCACAGTAGCTGAGATGGCTGTTCTTGCAAAGGAACTGGGTTCCATTCTCAGAACTTACATGGTGGCTCACAATCTTCCTGAACTCCAGTTCCCATGATTCCTGACAACTTATGGCTTGGTGGACACCAAACACATACAGTGCGCACGCACACACACACACACACACACACACACACACACACACACACACACACGCACACAAGCACACCTTTCATTCACAGAAAATAAATAAGTAAAATTAAAAGGTTACAAATTAAATATTTTAAATGGGCAAAAGATATTAACACTTTCTCACAGCGGTACAATTGGAAATTAGCTCACAAACAGACATGCTTAGGGAAATGCAAACTCAATCCAGGAGATGCCATGATACAGGTTGCAGAAGGGTCACAGTCTGAAAAACTGACATCTCTCATGCTGATGAAGATGTGGAACAAAGGACATTTCACATCACTGGTGGGCACATAACATGAAGGACAAAGTGGTGGTGGCTTCTTTCGAAACAGAAGACACACTTACTATATGATCCAATGATTACAAATTTTCATATTTCCCATAGAGGCTGAAAACTCAATCCCACAATTACTCATAACTATCCAGACTTTGAAGCTCTTTCATTTGGTGAATGTGTACATGAACTATAGAAATCCAGACAATAAAACATTACCCTGGACTAAAAAGAGGTGAACTATTAGCCAGAAAAAGATGCATGGGGACATAAATATATAGTGCTAATCTGAAGATGCTGGTGATATACAATTTCAGCTATCCAGAAATTATAAGATCGTGGAGTCAGTAGAAAACATCAGTGACCATTGAAGGTTTGAAGCAGACAGATGAACAGGAGAAGCACAGGTTTGTAGTACAATGAAAATTTTGCTTTTAGGATATGTCAAAACCACAGAATGGATGTACACTGTCAAGACTGAACCCTAATGCAAACTACATAGTCAATGGTAACGGCCTATCAATGGCATTGCAGCATCTGTAATAAATGTGGCATCTTGTGGGAGATGCTGATAGAGGAAGTCATGCATGTGAGTCGGGAAGAAGTATATGGGTAATCTCTCTACGTTCCTATTGTACAGAGTGTGGTCCAGGCACAATGCTAGTTACACCATATCCCTGTATTCTGCTTTCTCCTTCAGTAGCTCTAAGGGACCATCTTTGAATTATAGACTATACACTATGCTGAATCCTTCAGAAGACAACCAAAAGGGCAAGTACCATTACTTTGGAGAGGACAGAGAGGCTTCCTCTCTGCGGGTGGCATTTGATTTCCTCTCAGCAGGTGATGGACAGGAAGGAGCCTGGGGCATCAGAAAATGAAAAGGGAAGCCAGCATATTTACCTTCCACTGGCTCTCCAGGCAGATACCCACCATCTCCACTCTACCTCCTTGACATTTCATCGCCAAATGAGCTGGCTCACTAGAGAGAACAAGTAAGAGTCTGAAGGATGGACAGAGGTCAATTGGGCTATGTACCTCCAACTGCTATCCTTAGGCACACTCTTTGTGGTCCCTTCTCACCTTGCCTGGGTTCCAGTACTTAGCCCACCCCTGACCTCTTACAGTGCATACAACAACATTGTTGGCTCTTAGGAATTGCACCATCCTTTGTAAAGTCCCTGAAATTAGACTCACTGTTTTATCAAATGCCATTGCTTCCTGCCACAAGGGAGTAAAGCGATAAGGCCTCACACATTTGTTTAGAAGTGGGATGTTCTCTCTGCCCTGAGTTACAATGACCCCAGTGCTTAACACACCGAATTACTATCTCCTGCGCATCTTCCTGTCCTTGTTCTTTTATTCTTGCTGCTGGTGGGGATGTGATGCCCACTGTCTGGAAGCCTGGCTCCTGGCTGCTGCTCAGGAGTGTGTCACCATCCTTATGGGGAGAGAATTAAGACTGATAGGCCCTGTATGACCTTGGTGTCCCCTTCGGAGGGATGCTCATCCTCCGCCAGAACAAGCTGAAGAGCATCAGCAGTCTTCCAAATGTGTCTCCGGGGACTGGTACTATAAGGAACGTTCCCTGGAGAAGCTCCTGACCTCCTTCTCACTGTGTGTACATAATCGGTCATTTGAAATGGGGATGCTAAGAGTGGAAAAATGGCAGCAGTGCTCCAAATTGGCCCAACTGTGTGAACAGAGCCAAGGGTAGTGGAGGCTTCACTCTGAGTCAGAATCAGGATGAGTGCATTTACCTGCTCAGCCTCACTGTCCGAGCAAAGAGACTGTCGCAGACAGTGTGTCCTAAACAATGGTGAGGAACACAGGTCCTCCCATTCTAGATGCTTGAGGTCCAGGATCCAGGTGCCATTAGGCTTGCTTTCTCCGAGATATTTCCCTGTGGCTTGCAGGTAGCTCTTGTTCTCTCTTTGTGGACTCTGTGCTCACAGAGACCACTGTGGTTCCTTCTGTCCCTAGCTCTCCAGGCTGAGAGCCCCATCATAATGGCCTTACTTAACACCAGTTACCTTCTGAGCAGCTTTGCTTTTGAATATAGACATAAGGGAAGGAAATGGTTCAGCGTACGGAGTTTGCAGGGTGATGACCGATTCCATCACTAATGGTGGAGAGATGCAAAGTTGAAAGGCAGTGGCTGAGGACAGGCAGGAGACAGAATAGAGAAATTTGCTTCCTCCTGTCACTATAGTGTAAGATCAAAGCATGCTGGGGAAGGGGAGAATGAGGAGGGAAGAGAAGAGCCTGTGCTTAGAAGATGAGGCCAAGAAAGAAGCTCTGAGGTTGCCCTTTGTGTGGTCCACATAGGCCAGGTAATGGCAGGGACCCCCAACTCCTAGTCGGCCTCCATCTCCTTGGTGAAGGGTGCAGTAACCTGTTTCCTACTGCTGCTATGGCAAAGTAGCATAAATCCAATGTCTTAATACAACACAAGCTTTTACCTGGCAATACTGGAAGGCAGAAGCCCACAGGGGACTCATTGACCTGAAACCAAGGTATCACAAGGCTGGGTTCTCCCTGAAGGCTCTAGGGGCAATTCCCCCTTACCTAGAGCCTTCCTGCATTTTTGGCTCTTGGCCTCTTTCTTCTTTATCACAGCCAGCAGTACAGCATCTCCCACATTCTCTCCCTAACTCATGCTCACTTCCCAATGGATGTGGGCTTAGACAAGCAACCCATGATCACCTTCCAGTGTTATAATTCCTTTGACTTGAGAAAGACCATGTTAGTAAGTCTGGGAAATAGAATGTGAGCAACTTCTGAAGCCATTCCTTTGCTGTTACGATGAGCTAATTCTGCTGTTTACCATAGGCTACCTCCTCTGCTTAGAAAGGCACTGGGTCCCAAAGAAATGGTGGCAACCACATCTCCCAGATCAGGGTGAAGTAGTGATTGAGGATTCTTTCATAACCGTCTCCCCTGCTCAAATATGACTGAAAAGCTAGATAGACAGGAAGAAGTTGGGACAGATGAGCAAGTCCGGCTTCAGCACCTGACTGGGAGAATGTTTGACTCCTCACAGCAAATGCTTTCTGAGCTTGAAAATCCCAAATGGCTCAGAGCTGGGTAGCATGGCTGCCTAAGGACAAGGGTTCTGACTTCAGGGAGATTTTACAGGAAAGTTAGGTCTCTCACAGTTGGCACCAGATATCCCTCATCCAGTCTTTGGCATGTGTCTGGGTAGCACTTTCATGGTGCTCAGCTGGGAGTATTACATTACCCTTTCTCCACAATGTAACAATGCACTTCTGGCTTCTCTCTCATGAGAATCAGGCTCAGTCTAGCCTGCTCAATCCAGGCCCTGTCCTGTGAGAACCCAGAAATAACCCCAGAGAAGCTAGGCCCTCTTTCTCCTAAGATCAAAATTCAGATGAACAGTAGCCTCTAGGCTTCTTCCATTCTCTCTGTCCAATAGGATCAGGCACAGTAACCCACTTTTACAGAGCCCTAGCACGTGGGCTGCGCTTGGAGGTTGCCCTCAGCAGATTCTGTCCTAACTTAAAAATCTGGACTTTGTCATGCACAGCCTGTCTCCTGTGACCCAGCTAAGAATCCTCAAACAGGCAGAAACTCTGGCTGTACCCTAGCTTAAGGTCAGGTCGGTGAACCTATAGGTGGAAAGGCTTCAGAATAGCTAGGGAGACCCAGTGGGAAGCTAGCCTGGGGAGTAGAGGACAGGAAGAAGAGGCGACAGGAAGAAGGCAAGGCAAAGGGGCAATGGATAGAACCAATCAGGGAGCAGGGGGAAGCAGAGCGAATAAACTCGTCTCCCTGAAGTTGTTGAATTAGGAAAATTAAGAATATAAATTAAATACTGCATCTGTTCTCGGAGGTCCCTTCTTGCATTAACATTTTTATGCTTTTATAAGTTTCCAGGGGAAAAGAATAAACCAACCACTAATATCAAGGAGATTTTGAGGGCTTTAATAGGTTTTAGGAGCTGTATCTAACAGGAACAAGGATGTTTGCCGCATATCCCCGAAGGCCCACAGGGAAAAGCATACACTTGATTCTCCGCAGCCTGAGTGGAGGCTTAGCGTGAGCAAACCTGCGTCCAGACACTTATGTTAGATCCGCTCGACAGCACTAAGCCCAGCAGCGGGAAGATGGCTTTCTCCTTATATCACATGAAGAGAGTCCTTAATCCACCACATATCCTCACCTGGGGAGGGGCAAAGTAGTTTTGAGGGACTGGGAAACCTCCCTCTGAACTCTTGATGAGATCTAGTCCAATTGGAAGCTCAGAGGTCCAGAAATGAACCATATTTGGATGTCACAGTGTGTGGGAGTAGGGAGCTCATTTGTCTCACCATCTTCTAACCATCCTTCTTGGATGCAGGAGCTGACTTACCCTACATGGCTTTCTTTTCCATGTAAGAAACAACTGAAGGAACTGGTAAGTGTGCAACATACAATATGTCATACTGATGTGATATGCCCACAGACATTGCCTTCCCATAGACAAGGTAACACATTACAGGTGGTTTTAGAATGTATAAGCTGAAGGTGATTTATCCTTAATATTAAACATGAACTGCCTTTTATCTGAGAGTCCATGTGAGCATGCTCAGCCTTTATTATAGTTTAATTCTGAAATCCTCTTAAAGGTCTATGTATTAAATAAAGGCTGGGTCCAACTTGGTGTCTTTGGAAGAAGGCAGAATCTTTAAGAGGTCTGCCTTGGTGGGAGGTATTTGCATCACTTGAGCTATGCTATTGGAGACAAGCAAGCAAGTGTGAAGGCGCTGCTCTGCTTCCTAGTCATGAAGGAAGTAGCTTTGTTCTGTATGAACTCCTGCCAAGATCCTCCACCACAGGCCCAAAGCAATGGGAACCACCAACCATGAACTCAAACCTCTGTGGACCCAAGTGAACCTTTCACCCTGTATGTTGACTATATGATGTGTTTGTTGTAATAATTACAAACTAAATAACTCACTATTATAAAACCCTGAAGCTAAGGGCACTACTTGGACATAGTAGATACTAATTATATATTAATTGAATTAATGAATATTCAGGACAACAATAAATCCTCAAATCCATAGGAGCCAACTCTGTACAGATTATGAATAAATAAATGTTTCTAGCATCCTCCTAAGCCATTGGCTGTAAATAGTGAGTGTAAAGTTCTATTTTCATGGTTCCTTATATTCCTTTTTGGATTCTGAGATGGAGCCCCAGAGAGATGACATTACTAAATGACATTCAGGACATGGAAATTACTGTTTCCTCCATGGAGAGGTGGCAGTGGATATAGAATCTGATCTGCATAAAAGGTCACAGTAAGCAGAAGAAAAGAAGCGCCAGCCCCTGCAGGGGCCACGGAGAGGACCAGCCTCTACAGAGGCAATGGCCAACTCATTTCTAGAGCACACAGTGGCTGAAATAATTTTTGAAGTGTTTTCTGGTTATTTGTTTATCACTCTATTCTTTTAATCCCAAATTTTCATAATACATGCTTATAACATCATATGTAAGTGCATCTTTGGAGGGTAGGTAGAAAGAAGGGATGACATCTGGACTGGAAGAGAGAGAGAGAGAGAGAGAGAGAGAGAGAGAGAGAGAGAGAGAGAGGGAGAGAGAGAGATCACCTGACCAAAGATCAGTGATAGTAAGTCACACGGAGCAGCTTGCTTTGCTGTGGCCTGAGAATGTGTCCACAGGGGCAGAAGACTGATTCATACACCACCCCTTAAGGATGTCCTTGAAGTGTGTGCATTTGACAGCTTAGGCAATGGGGCTGTGAGGTTGTGGTTAAGAAACTTCAGATAGGAAAAATCACCCTGGGCCATCTGGGTGGGCTGACATAAACGTAAGGTCTTTATCTGAAGGACAGAAGCAGACAGTAGAGTGATGTGGTCATGAGCCGAACAGTGCAATAAACCTCCCTACAGAAAATAAGGAATGAATTTGTTCAAAGAGCACATAGCCGTTGTGACACCCTGACTGGAGCCCAGTGAGGCCTGTCTTGAGAGGTTTCTGACATCTAGCACTGTGGCATAGCTAATATGTGATCTAAGTTTCTAAGTGTACAGATTTTGTTAGCCTCTCACTAGGAAATTGATACATCTTCCACAGAGAATCTGGAAAACCTGCTGACTAGAGAAGGAAGGGCAAAGGCAAAGCACATAGGTGCGTCAGTAGAGGGGTGCAGTGGATCTCACTCCCACCACACCTGGGTTCAGGAATGACTAGCAATAATGTTATGATTCCCATCAAACACCTTCTCGGGAACTCAGCTCTCACAAGTTGCCCCCGTGCATGTTGTCAGGAGCTGACTGGATCATTCTGACTCTTACCTTATCAAAGAATGGACTGAAAACATGGTGGCTCTGGAGGAGGGACTTAATTACATTCTTTGCCTGTCTATCTTAGTCTGTCTGTCTTTCTATCTCTGTCTCTCCACTCCTGATCCCTTTGCCCCCTCCCCTTTCCCTGTCTCTTCAGCTTTTTCAGCAGTCAGATAAGCAGCATCCTCTACTGCACACTCTCCATTGCTGCAGTGCTCTTCCCTCACCTCACTCCCACAGCCGTGGAGCCAGCTTGCTGTGGACTGAAAACACTAAGCCATGCACCAAAATAAACCTTCCCTGTCAGACTGTTTCCCTGGGGTGTTTGTTGTAGAGATGGACACTTGACTGATAAGAATAGTTTGATCTTTTCCTTTACTTTTTCCTTTAGGATATATAATGGAGACCTATCAAAAAGGCCGAGGCATTGTGATATCATAGCAGAGCATTGTGGTCTCATCACAGTGCTCCAAAGTACTACCACACAGCCTCATTTTACATAATAATGCTCAATCTGCCAACACACCCAGGTTGTGCCATCATGGCTCTATTGTGACATGAAATGCTCTAATGTGACATTGCGATGCTCAGTTTTGCAACCACAATACTTCATTTCATCATCACAATGCTCCATTTTCTGCAACAGTATCAAATTGTGCCATCATAATGTGCCATCACAGCTATATTGTGACATCAAAATGCTGTAATGCAGCATCACACCACTCCCCTGTGGCATCAAAATGCACAATTTCACCTTTATAATGCTGCATTGTGATGTTACAATTTCACCATGACATCAAAGTGCTCTCTTGGGACATTACATGGCACTGTAACATCACAATGCTCCACTATGACATGACAATTTTAGCTCCCAATGCCCTACTGGGCCTTCATAGTGCTTGTATTCATTATTTGTGTGTGTGTGTGTGTGTGTGTGTGTGTGTGTGTTTATGTGTGTAACAGGGACTCTGAGCCAACACTATTGTGAACACTACACCAGGAACTTTGTGTGTTGACAACTAGGTGCTAACTGAAGACGTTGTGAACAAAGGTTTTGCAAAAGCAGAAGAATGCGTTATCACGGCACACATTTCCCTATGGTCCCTTGCCTACAACTACACTGTAGGAGACTCTGCTCACCCAGCTTGAGTTCTTAAGGATTGGCTTCAGAATGGAGGTGGCAGGAATGTTTCTGCCATCAGCAGAGTTGTATTTAGAGCAACAAAATGAGCATGGCCATTTACAAACACTAGTCTATAAGAGCTCTTCCAGAACTTGCCAGATAGCCAAGGCAACCACACTGGTAACAGATCTGAAGACAGAATCTGTTGAGCAGAGCATTGTGCTCTTCTGACTGCCATTATCAAGATATCCAGTGTGAAATTCAGCTTGAGAGAGGGTCTTTTCTACGCCACCTAGCACAAAATCTCTGCAGAGAAGACTCTGCAGTGGCCAGGCAATGAAAACTGAAGCAGAAGCGGCCATTGGAAGAGGACAGGAAAAGGAAAATCAGGTAGAAGTGAGCCAGGATTCGAGCAAAGCATGACTCCAACATCAAGAACACCTCATCTCCTGCCTTCACCTTCCAAGGTTAATAGATACAATTTCCTTCAACATGCTAACTTCCTGGCTCTCCCAAATGCTCCTTCTGTCCCTTTAATGGAAGACCAGGAGCTAATAATTCCCTTAATTTGGGCTGTGTCAGCTTTACTGAAGGCTCTAAGGACTGAGCGATATGTCTCATGAGACCCACCTACTCTATCGCTCCTCTACATTCAGATGACAACTCAACAGCCAGACGCTTATTGAATAAACTACAAAAAGAACTGTGGAACTACAAGTCATGCTCCTATGTTAGTGCAGTGGTTTTTAAAACATCCATTAATTAAGTGCTTATTATGTGCAGAGTACACTATATTGTTAAAAATGCCTTATGTGGTCTGGCCCTTGTCCTCTAGGACTTGATAATCTAATGAAGGGCAGAAGCCATATATATGAGAACAGTAACAATGCATGCTGAATATGAAATGCATAATGAATATTGGAAGAACTTAAGAGAGAGGCACTATTGTTATAGCTTCCTGGAGTGATAGCTTTTGTGCTAAGCTCTGAATGCATTGTTTGACTGGGCACAGGAAGGCAGAGGACAGACAGAGCAAACTGAGAAGCCAGAGGAATGTGGCATGTTGAGAACAGGAATGGAGTACTGGGGCAGATTGGGGGACATACAAGGCTGAGATAATCAGTGGAGGTTGAAGATGTTAAGATGTTGGTTTAATTTTTTGGTGGGTAACGTAGAACAAATAAAATTATAGGAGAAAATTAAAAAGATAACCAAAGTTGTAAGTTTTTAATTATTTTGATCAATAGCATGGATCTGGGCTTACACAAGGGGATTCCTTTAGACTCTATGGGCCTTTTCATTTTTATTCTTTTACTTTTTTTTTGGTATTTGCTTGGGGTAGTGGGTTCTACCTCCACTGTGGACTCTGAGACTTTTTCCTGTCTCCTTTCTTCAAGAAGCAGAGCACGGACGTGCCAGCAAGAAAGGAAATCTAGCAGCAGATGGAGGTACAAGCCACTCACAACCTTTACCTTTCCTATGGTGAAAAGACTTGAGAATCACCAGCAAGATGAAAAAATGGATCTTTCTTCCAGCATCCAGAACTCAAGAAGTACATTATTCTTTGGGTGATGAGTAGACATTAAGTCAATTTTATGGTATTAACAATTACAATGAGTTCAAAAAGTTTAATGAGTAAAAATGGTAGTCTACAGAAGAGAAGAAAATTGTTACTAATTGTACAACTAATGGAGTGTGTGTGTGTGTGTGTGTGTGTGTGTGTGTGTGTGTGTGTGTATGTGTTAGACAGACAGACAGACAGACAGACAAACATACAGATAGATAGGTCGATAGATAGAGATAGATAGATAGATAGATAGATAGATAGATAGAATATACAGAGAACTAATAAAATAACAGTTGTTATTTCTTCAAAGAAATAACACGAAATCAAACAATCTAACAAGTAAATGGGTCAATGAAATGAACAGATCTCAAAAGGTGAAAGACAAATGGCAAATAAACATATGAAAAAATGCTGACCCTCACTGGCCATCAGAGAACTACAAATCAAATTAAAATGATATTTAGTCTTGCTGCCATCAGCCATCAAGGAAAGGACAGCATATGCTGGCAAGAATGTGGATGAAGAGAACACTCACACTACTGGTGGGGATAAGCCAGCCCAGCCACTATGGAAATCAGTATGGAGATGTCTCAATAAACTAAAACTAAATCTACAATATGACACAACCATACTGCCCCTGGGTATTTAGTGAAAGTGCTCCAAATTGACATATCACAGAGGTGTCCTTTCATCCATGGTTACCACAGCCCTGTTCACAAGAGCCACACTATAACAGCAGACTAAGTGCCAGCAACAGAGGAATAGATAAGGAAAATGTAATGTATACACAGTGGAAAGATGTTGGTAAACAATCTATTAAGAATGCTTTAGTGAGCGAGATACAGTGGGCTCGAGTTGATAAATGCAGCACTCAAGAAGCTGAGGCAGGATGATCACCAGTTTTAAAGCCATCTGCAGTTACACAGTACTTTCCAGACTACACTGAGCTATTGTGTGAGATCCTCAAAACAAACAAAGGCCAGCTGTGGTGGCACATACCTTCAATCCTAGATCTTGAGTGGCAGACGCAAGAAGATCTGTGAATCCAAGTCTAGCCTGATTTAGGTAGCAAGCTACAGGCTAGCTAGGACTATATATTAAGAACCGGTCTCAAACAAAACAAACCAATAAACCGTGGGTATGGGGAATTATTTTGTCAAGTAATGAACAATGACAACTATTCCTCTTGAGTGTTTGCTACTTAGCAAACCTTATGTGGAGAACTTTATAAAAGTTATATCAGTGACTCAAACCCTTCTTGAATCAGATAATAGTATGAGGTCACTTTAGAAAGAAGTAAACTAAATGGTTTGAGCACCCCCCCCCCATATCAATGCATCATACTGAGATTGTTTTAGAGACTAGAACTCATTGTGTAGCCAAGGGTATCCTTAAACTTGAAATCCACTCACCTTAGTATATCAAGCACTGAGGTACAGACTTATACCCAAATGCCCATCTAAATAGTCTTCTTAAACCCTACATACTCTCTTATTGGTGTTTCCTAAAAGCCAAACTCTTCATTGAATGAATTATAATTGGACTTTACAAATGAGAAAGTGCAGGTGGGGCAAATGATTTGATAGTTTTCCTTTATCCCTCCTGTCCATCTTTCCATCTGTCTAGTCCATCCACCTGTCCCTAAATCCAACCTTTCAGCTCCCTGGCATGTTTCCATCTAGCCATGAATTTAGTAAGGGAGATTTGTTAGGTTCTTTGAACCACATTCAATGATCAGGTAAATCTCAAGGCACTTTTAGAGGAGAGTTTAGCTGCTATGGTGTGGATTCTCGTCTGGATGGGTTGAGAACTGTAAGGAAGCAAAGCAAGCCAGTGACTACCATATCCACTGTGGACACTGAACCCATAAGATTCATCACAGAACTCATAGGATATGAACCCTAAATTACTTACTTCATGGGGTGTCATTCCTTGGCCCTACTGAAGAGGAGAATATGCTGTGAATCGTGTGCCAAAAAGAGAACATCTCTGGGATGGGACTGTGTTAACTTACCATTACTGTGACAAAATGCATGAGATGGGTAAACTAAAAGAAGGAAAGGCTGTTTAGCTCACAGTGTCAGGTTTTTGGTTATGGGAAAGGGGGAATGGAAGGAAGGAAGGAAGGAAGGAAGGAAGGAAGGAAGGAAGGAAGGAAGGGAGGGAGGGAGGGAGGGAGGGAGGGAGGGAGGGAGGGAAGGAAGGAAGGAAGGAAGGGAGGGAAGAGAAGAAGGAAGAGAAGGAATGGAGGGAGGGAGGGAGGGAGGGAGGGAGGGAGGGAGGGAAGAAGGAAGGAAGGAAGGAAGGAGGAAGGGAGGGAGAGTGGGAGGAAAGAAGGAATGAAGGAAAGAAGAAGGACCAGTGTTGAAATACTCATTAAAGAACATCACCAGTGACTTAACTTCCATCTTAGGCCCAGCTTCTAAATCTCTAAAATAGACTCAGACCAGCCAAATTACCTGAAAGAAGCAGAGACAATCCAAACTGTCAGAAAAGAACCAAGTCACAAAGCTTCCTGGAAGAGGCTCAGGTATTGAACTACCTGCAAAAAAACACTCTCCAACATGTTGGGCTACGTGTATGCTATGCCATGTGCTGTAGGTACCCAGGTTTTGTGAACCATTTCACCCAGGGTGGGATGTGCATTGGTAAGTGCAACTATCTTTGAGTCATTTCTACTACTGTAAGTAACCCTTACCTATACATCTGTAAGTAACCTCAACAAAACTCATTGGTTTAAGCTGGAATTCAGTAGAACCTGTACTTGGTTTGCCATCAGTTTCCACTCAGGGGTAAGTAAATGTTTACAGCCCCCAAGGAATAGTATCATATAACACCCAGAAATTGTGGAAGATTATTTAATTCATAAGGCAGGAAGATTAGAATACTGTTGGTATATCTGTCCTAAGTATTTTTGCAAACTTTAATTCTTCTGAGCACCTAACCACTCCTAGAGTAGTTGCTCTCAGGCATGGGGATTTGATCCTCAGCAGATAACTATAGTGACTAGACAACACAACAGTTGTCATAACCAGAGGATTTGATGCCACTGGCCCCAAGAGGTGGTGACTAAAAGCATTGCTAAACACTAATATAATGCACAAGATAGCCTTCAGTGAAAAACTATTTCACCCCAAATGTTAACATTAACATTCTACCCCCATAAGAATTATTTCCCTCTAAATGCCAGCCATTAAAAACCAGTTTTTAATGTTGTGGTGGGTAAACCACTGGCCATGTAAAAATGAGGATCTTGATTCAGATCCACAGAACACATAAATACAAATTCAGTACCCAATGTCTATAAATCCAGAACTCTTGAATTACATGATGGGTGGAAATAAGTGAATCTCCAGAAGTTTGTACATGAGCTTGCACTGTATACACAATGGTGTGCAACAAGAGACTGGCACTTGTGGTTGTCCTTTGACTGCCACCCACAAATCATGGCACATGTAAGTTGCATTCACACATATACACACAACACTTAATACACGTGATTTTACAAAAATCACCAGACTCTGTTCCCCAGTGAAGAGTGAGCGTTGGGTGACATAGGTGACATAGTTTCTGAGATCTGAGTAAGGTGAGCATTACCAGCATTCCTTATGGTTTATGTGAAATGTCTCCCACAGGCTCATGTTTGAACCCCTAGTGGCACTATTTGGGGATGCTGTGGAACCTGTTGAATATAATACATGACTGGAGGAAGACTGGAAGACCATCAGTCTTGAAGATTATATCGCCTTCTGCTTTGTATCTATCACTTCCTTCTTCCTGGTCTGGCTGGGGTGTGACACATTCCACCAAGGACTCCCACTACCATGAAGGTGCTCAACCATCCCTGCTTCAATGGGCTGTGCCTCAACCATGGGCCAAATATTTCCTCCCTTCTCTCTGTCAGCTATTTTAGGACAAGATCAAGAAAAACAACTAATAAAATAGTAATTATGGTGATTATAATGACCATAGGAAAATATTAATTTACTAATGAATGTCTATTCTTCATTTCAAAAATGGCACCAGCTGACCAGTATCCAAAGCCAGAAGCCTGGAGGTTAGCTTTTTCCTCCCTCTGCTCTCCACCTTCACCTTCTTCCATGATCTTTCTCAAGCCACTGCTTCATCACTCCCAAAGTCCATCTTGAATGGATGTGCTGCACAAGACACACACAGTTTCTCTGGATTACTCCACTGCCGTGGCATCCTAACCGATTGTGCTCTTCTTGCCTCCCTGAGACTCAATCTCCATAGAGTTGCCAAAATGATCCCTTAAAACATTAGCTGAATCACATCATGCCCCTGTATTAAAGCCTCCCACTACTCCTGGAATAGATCCAAATTCCTAGATGTTTCTCGGAGTTCAGTTCCTAGAAGAAGTCATATTCTTCTCTCCTTGGGGCCTTTGTTGTTGTTCTGTATGTACCTTGTCACAAGCTGGCTTCCTCTCAGCTTCTGGATCTCCGTTTTTTTCCCTTTAGAGAAGCTAGACTTGATCTTTCTAAATAATGCCTCTTATTATTCTCTTCCACACACCCTTGTTTATTGCTGTCACCGCACTTAGCACAATGTGTAATCAACTAATCTCATTATTTTATTTATGTATTTTCTATCTCCCATTACTAAACAAGGGCAGGACCCATGTTTCTCATGCTCATTGTTATACCTGTTGCATCTAGCACCATGCATAGCAGGTGTTCCACAAACGTGAATGAGTTGCCTCTTAAAATTATATACCGTGTTGCAGTTGACAGACACTGTCAGCCAGAGAAGCGAAGAGAAGTTATCATTAAGGATGGCTTTATGTGTGCAAAGGGCATGGGGTAGAATTGACTGATAGCATCACCACAAGCAAGCCACATAAAATTGTATCCTGGAGTCAGTGGAGAGTGCTCTATCCTATTCCCTGTGACGACATGGAAAACAGCAAGGTGGAGATGGGGATTTGTGGTCTTAAGACACAGTGCAGCTTCCTGGCCATCCTGGGGAGAAGTGGTTACTTTAGTACACACAAAATAGTCACATGCATCCAACCTACAGCATATTCCATGGATCAGGAGTGCACATCAGCTTTGATTAAAGCTTTAATCTCTCCTGTCACTTCACCCACTTTTCTAAGTTGTTTGCTTTCATTCTTAGCCAGCTGTACTTTCACTGGCCATGTATATGGGTTTGTCTGGATATGCATTCACCAATATCTATCATTCAACACCCACAACTGCATTTTCTCACTTTCCATCTCTCCTCTTATATTGGTCTTTAAGACTCTAGACCATACTTTATCTGCCTTAATCACTCCAAGGCCAGGTACCCAATACTCAAGTTAACCCCTATGCTCCAGAGCCCCGCTGAAATGATCTGCTCTGACCCGCCATGAACCTGTATTCTTTCCTTACCTTTACCCTGGAATCACCCACAAGGTTCTGGTCAGGGTTCCTCCTTTTCCTACCAGCTAGGGTTGCTCCTTGTGCTACTTGCCTGCCATGAGGCCCTGCATGGCATGTGGCCTCCTTCTAGGAACTTCTGAACACACAGACTTCTTCCTTCACTCTATGTGGTGGTTTGAATGGGTAGAGCCCCCATAGACTCATGTGTTTGAATTCTTGGTCTTGTTGAAGTAGGTGCGGTCTTATTGGAGGACGTAGGTCATTTGGGGGCAGGTTCTGAGCTCTCCTATGCTCAAGCTATGCCCATTGTGACACACAGTCTCTTGTTGCCTGCAAATCAAAATATAGAACTCTTGGCACCATGTCTGACTGTATGCTGCCATGCTTCCCACCATGATGATAATGGACTAAACCTCTCAAACTGTAAGCCAGTTCCAGTTAAATGTTTTCCTTTATAAGAATTGCCTTGGTCACTGTGTCTGTTTGTAGCAATGAAACCCTAACTAAGACACCCCAGTTGTCCATGAACCTGTTTTCACATAGCTGATATAACAAATCTCAAGGGATGTTTTAAAACAACAGTGTTTGCTATTTGGATGACATTTATATTTATTATAATTAGCATAATTTTTAACAAAGTCGAGTACTTTGAGCAGACTCATACTCTTGGTTGGATGAAAACAGAAAATGGTAGGCAGCTACTCATAATTTAGACTACTAGGTAATACTTATAAATTAAACAATAAAATTCTATTTTAAAAAATCCCACTATATTATATGCACACTTGTCTTCATTGTTACAGCTAGTTATTTACGGCTTTCTGTTAAAAAAGAAATTGTTTTGCCAAATCCAGCCTCCAAGGGCCTCATGCCCTGTCCCCTTTCCCTGCCATCTAGCACACTTTCCGGAGCTCTGGATCTACTCTGAATGGAGATGCGCACAAGCTCATGATGTTCTTTCTCTCTTAGCTTCTGGGTACAAAGACTGTTGGGTTTCTCTAGCCTCAAGTATGTCATTTCCACAAAGCAGATTCTGAGAGACTGAGCTGGTTCTTGGCTGAGCTGTTGCCAGAAAGTGCAAAGTTCTTCCTTCCTACATCTGTCCCAAGTCCCTGGTGTGGCAGGTCATGCCCTTGTCCTCCTATCCTGGCTCTTTGAGCTGGGCACTGCTATCCTTCTTGTAGAAAATTTCCACAGCATTCCACACTGCTATTTGTTCGCCTCCACGATAAATCAAACAGATGGCTTCATCTTTTCCTCACAGGTCCCATTTTCTGGCCTTTAATCATGTTTGTTGCTTAACGTTGGCCAATCCACTCGGCAACCATTTGTCTGAGACCTCTGCAGCCGAGGCTGCCGACGGTCCCTCTTGAATGCATTCTAGTTCTGGAATTTGATGAGCAATTGCTCCTATCAGTGGGCAGGTTATTAAACAGCTGGGACTCTGCAGCCATTTCAGGGACTTGCCCAGAAGACAGAGAAGCAATCTCAGGGACAAGAAGCAATTGTTTCCAAGACTCCATCCCGTTGTTGGGCTAGGCTCTTGTGCCTAAACATTGGAGATGATGGAGGGAAGGAGCTGGGCTTTGTTTCACATACAAACTCTTAATATGTTCCTTGTTTCTCACTTATGTCACCAGCCTGCAGGACTGGGCACTGTCTGCTAGGAGTGTAGAACTTAACATCTCTTGTCCATCTGTAGGTATTGACCAGCATGTAAAATAGATCTGCAGTCTGAGGCTTGGCAGCAAGAAGGCATTGATTCATTTATTAAGCACTTACTGGCCAAGCACTGTGTCTACCTGCCCCAGAGATGGAGTTGGATCAGTAAGCAACAATGCATGGAATAACTAATTGCTATGCAGTGAAGACTTCCTCAAATGCTTTCTAACAGGGGCACATGGTATTACTCATAAGATAGTCTAGATGGGACAGATGCAAGGTTAATTCAGAGTGGAAAAATGAGGAGACGCATCATGGAAAGATGAGACAATTGAAATGAGTCTCTATTCACAGCACTTAAAAAAAACCAATGATTACTTATAATTTTCACAACTATGGAATGGCAGGGACAAATAGAGTTAGGCTTCTTTGCCCAGTGGGATACCAGGGTCACTGAGGATGAATAGCAGAACCACAAAGAGCCTGTCTACACCTGGCATCAGTGTGGTACCATTTTATTGCTGGGAGACACTGTAACCTTGGCCAGTTCTCAGAGCTGAGGACCAGGACACACAAGTGGTTTTGTTTATTACAAAGGGAGGTCTGAGGTTGAGGTGGTTGAGCTTATGAGTTTGATGGAGACCTTCATCCTGGCCTTCAGAACTGTCTGTACCAGGGCTCTATGTCCTCAGAGAAAATTGATCCTTTCTGCTGCCCAGCTCTGTCTGTCCTCATAGTGGTGTGTGCTGCTGATTTGAACATATCCCATCTTCATTATAAGTGCATGTTCATGTACATATGGTGACCTCAGAAACAACTGTTCTTTGGTTGCCTTGGGCTCAGTGCTCACTCCTTGGCATATTTAACTTTCCATTCCCTGACTGTGAAGCCAGAGTATGATAGAGTGGGGCAAAGGTAAAAGTAAACCATTGTTATCTGCCTGTCAACCATCTTTAAAGACATGTCTACCTTCCACACTGAAACAACTGGCTGAAGGGGACAGGCAATAAGAGAACAGAGACTGAGGAAATGTGGCTGTGACTTAGGAGACAGACTTATTTAGCTTAAGACAGATAAGACACCCAGACCCCTCCTCCCATCTACCTCAATGAATTTTACTTCCCCTTTTGAGGGAAATTCAAGCATCCTGGCTTGGGCCCTCATTATTTGGCTTCTTTGGTCTGTGGATTGTGGTGTGGGTATCCTGTATTTTATGGCTGATACCACTTAAAAGTGAGTACATACCATGCATGTCCTTTTGGGTCTGGGTTACCTCACTCAGAATGACACTTTCTAGTTCCATCCATTTGCCTGTAAATTTTATGATGTCCTTGTTTTTAATAGCTGAGTAGTATTCCATTGCATAAATGAACCACATTTTTTTTTACCCATTTCTTTACCACATTTTCTTCTGTTGAGGGACATCTTGGTTGTTTTTATAGTTTCTGACTGTTAGGGATAATGCTGCTAAGAACATAGTAGAGCATGTGTCCATGTGCTATGTTGGAGCATCTTTTGAGAATATGCCCAGGAGTAGAATAGCTGGGTCTTCAGGTGGAATCATTCCTAATTTTCTGAGAAACCATTAGATTGATTTCCAGAGTGGTTGGATAAGTTTGCACTCCTACCAGCAATGAAGGAGTGTTCTCCTTGTTTTACATCTTTGCCAGCATAAGCTGTCACTTGAGTCTTTTTTATCTTAGCCATTCTGATGGGTCTAAGGTGGAATCTCTGTCATTTTGATTTGCATTTTCCTGATGACTAAGGACCTAGCCTCCCTTCCCTGCAAGTATGTACCAGATGTGCAGCTTGGGCTCCCCAGCAACTGGAGTGGGAGCTGTCCCTGAATCTGTTGTCTGACTGTGGATTCTGTTCCCCTAGCTGGGCTGTCTTATCTGGCCTCAGTGGGAGAGGACTTACCCAGTCCTGCAATGATTTGATGTGCGAGGGTGGTTCAGTACCAGAGTGGGGGTGGGGGATCTCTGCCTTCTCAGAGAAGAAGTGAAGGGGCAAGGGGAGAGGATGTGACAGGCTCAGCTGGGAGGAGAGGAGTGGCTTCCATGCAGATGTAAAGTGAATAAATAAATAAACAAATAAATGGACTGAAAATAAAAGAAAGTTAAGACATACAGCATTTACTACAATTCTTATGGTGTACAAATTTCATTAATAACATTATATTTGTCATGTGTTACTATTTCCTCTACTGTCAGGAAATCCAGTACCATTGCCCTATGTACACCCTAACCCCAGGAAGTTCATGAAAGCTTCTATTATGAAAGGAAGACTTCCGAGTACCTTGCAGCCTGTAGTAGTCTATGGGGACTAGGGGTGTAGGCAGAATTCTAAGATGGTAGAGACTGAGGACTGGAGGGCTGGGAGCAACATCAAAGGAATGAAAGTGAAGAGCAGAGAGTGAATGACTGGGCTGGGGGGCAGGGTGTGCAGCAAGAGCAGGGACAGGAGCCACAGCCCTACCAAGGGAGCAAAGGCTGTATGCATTAGAAAGACTGCATGTAGAGAGGAAAGCAGACAGGGCCCTATGGAGCTTTTTGGACAGCATGAATATTCAGTTGGTCAACATGAATATTCAAGGAGGCACAGATTTGCAGATAAGCTTTTGAGAGAGCTGCAACTGACAAAAGGGTCTGACTTCTTTTCAGAATCTTCCAGTATCAAGGGACCATATGCCACTGTGAAGACGGGGATGGGATTGTAGGTGGAGGCAGAGACCTAGGAGTTTAGATGAAGAGAACAGCATGAGTGACAGCCATCAGAGGCAAAGAGCCCCACTGCAAAAATGTGAGAAGCATCCAAGCACACAGTAGGGCATGGGGTCTTATGGTTAGTATTTATGCACAATTTTGCAGTCTCTGGGGGATATGTTCCTGTGTGGCTAGTTCTTATGAAATCATAGGTATAAAGTGCTGGAAAGGAGATTAAGGACAGTCAAGGACTTTGGCTGCTCCTCACTGTGTGTGAAGGTCCATGAGAAGTCCCATAGCCTACAGTACAGCCTCAAGGTCATTTGCTGCTCTCACTAGGTGCAGAGAACAGTTTCAGATAAGGACAAGGCCCTACAACTACAGAATAAAATGTTGAGGAAAACAAACTGTCTTGTCCAAAGTCATTGTTTTATGGATGTGTGTGCACAGAGCTGGAGAAGGGACAAGGCCTGTGTATGCCAGTGACAGAACCCTGGTTGGAATTTAGTAACTCTGTTCACTTTGGCAGCCCAGAAGCATAGCTCTAAGTGACTCTGTCTATGAAGAAGACTGTTCATGGAATCAGAGCTGAGAGCTCATTTGGTGACTTTGAAGGAATTTGGAAAAGGGAGACTCATGGGTGGCCAAAGTTCTATGATCAAAAAGGGACCCCGCATCTGGTCACCTGGGTCAGCCTATAGACCTGATCAATGGGAAGGGAAATGAGGAATTGATTAGCAGGTATTTATAGCACAGTTTGTGCATCTTCCTCCCTTTCTGAGCATCCTTCAGTCTCTATCTCTCTCTGCCTCTCTCTGTCTCTGTCTCTGCCTCTGTCTGCCTCTGTTACTTTTTTAAATGCTTCCATTCAGTAAGCGTTTCCTGCATGCACAGTGGCACCCTTATAAGTATGTATGAAAGGACATACATAGGTTTTGATTCACAAAAGGCTTTTCTGATCATGCCCATCCACATCTCCAAGAGTAAGAGACTGAGAGAGGCGGAGGCACTTAGAGGGAAATGAGTGACAGGAAGTTGCTTTGGAACAATGTAGACTTTCTGTGCATCTGGCTCTGTTGTCAAACCTTAGTCCTTTAGGCTCACTGGAAGAAAATGGCTGACTTTTAACAGAGATGTGACTCGGGGAGAATGAGATAATAACACGGTGTTCCTTACCTTGAGATGTTTGATGCCTAGAAGGATCTGAAAGCAGTACATTCCTTGCACGCTCACAGTGCACTGTGGTGTGGGGTTCCCTTATAAAGCAGAATGCAAACTACAGCAATGCCAAGGAGAGAGAAGCTTTGGTGCAGTGAGAGCTAGCATGCCTGAGCTAGCTTGGAAAAAACTATGAAGAGCCTGCCCCTATAAGCAATTCTTTTGGGTGTGGTGCTTGCATTTGAGTTGGTGACTTAGTCTATACAGAGGCAGCAAATATTCTTAGAGGACCAAAGGGGTGCATTTGCCTAAGAAGGTTGAAAGCTCTTTTCTCATGAGCCTAATATCACCACAATCACCACCACTACCACTACCACTACCACCACCACCACCACCACCACCATCATCATCTTTGAAATAGGTTCTTACTATAATTCTGACTGTTCCTCAACCATGGGTTCAGTTGATCCTGCTACATTGGTCTCCCAAATAAATGGGACAACAGGTAGTACTCACAATTCCTGGCTTATGTTATTATGTGTTTAAAGCCCACCTCATATCATTATTGTGTGCCAGACCTTGGGATAGATGTTTGACATATCT
Organism: Mus musculus; assembly: GCF_000001635.26. Taxonomy (NCBI): domain Eukaryota; kingdom Metazoa; phylum Chordata; class Mammalia; order Rodentia; family Muridae; genus Mus; species Mus musculus. Next base: position 66,306,599 of record NC_000077.6, read on the forward strand.
TGACCCATTTGCCCTCTACCTGTGAGGTAGGTGTCATTCTCCCAGAAAAATTTCCATGAACTCCCCTTAGCTTCGAATGGGGTGTAACAGTTCTTTCTGTATCTATCCATTTATCAACTCAATATTTTAGAGTCAAGACTCCCATGCTTGAGGGGCTCTTTCAGGTAGTTGGGATTGGCACGATGAATCCCCTATTCCAAATGGTCTCCTCTTCTAGTTGGGAAAAGATAAATGACAAATGAGTGGGTAAATGCCTATAGCAACAACCAATTTGAGTAGGTGCAATACTGGATAAGAAGACCTGTTGAGAAAGTACCTTAAATGCTCCACAAGCCCGGAGCCAGAGGATAGACTGTCCAGATGTCCATGGGCCTTGAGACCTTGGAAACATTTTGAGAACTCACATGGAGAAGAATGTGAGAAAAGTGGAGATGTAGCATGGGCCAGCCTGTTAAGTGTGCTGAAGGTCAATTGCAATATGGAGTCATACCATGAGATGAGTGCCTAGAAGGAGCTTGTGCAGCTGCCTTAAGGAGAATGACTGTAGCGGGGAAGCAGGAGAGATTGTGGGAGTTAAAGCTTCGATGGGAACCCAAGCAAGAGATACTAATGACCCACTGCTAGAGGAGGGAGGTTGTGGCACTGGAGGAGATGGGCTGTTTGGGCTATTATTTGGACTTTGGATCATGAGGGAATTTTAGATCTATTGAAGGTGGGAGATGTGAGAATAGTGATATCTAAATTTGACTTTAAACACGAAATAGCAACCATTCTGAAAGCTCGTCAGACTTCTTAAGCTTATATCAGCCCGTGTAAATTACTGATTTAGCTCATAAAATTAAATACAAACTTACTGTATGATCCAGAAATCCCACTCTGTGCATTTATGCAGGAGAGAGGAATACTTACGTCCCCAGAAAAACATGTACCACAAATGTCCCCTAGTGGGTAAATCAATATGCACATTATGGTACTCTCTAACCCTTCAACGTTAGGAGCCATTGATCTGCTCTGGTTCCTACAGTCTGACTTTTATTTGAAAATGCCATGAGCATCGTTAGAATGCAGCCCATTGGGACTGGCTTCCTTCCTGGGTACATTGCCTTTGTGGTTTTCATGTTCTACCATGCTATGGGAACCTATTCTCTCTCACTTCTTGGGTAATTTTCCAGTGACATTTCCACAAGAAGCCAATTTCAGTATATGCAAATTCGAAAGTAAAAATGTAAAACATTATAAAATTGGAGTCAGCCTGGCAAAATGACCTTTGTCATCTATCACCAATGTCTGGATACCTGTCTCTGGTCATCGCTAGTATCTCTAGGAGAGTATCACCATGTGTGGGGACTACTTTTTGTATCCCTGAGCTTTGTCCAAAATTGTTAGGATGGATGGCTGAGTCACTCTAAGAGGAGGGGAAGGACTCACAGGAAGTCAATGTAGGTGTCTCAATGTGCTCTTAGTTCAGGGGAAAGTTGCAGGCTGTTGCTAGGGACTTGGATCCAGATGGAAGTGTGGAAGAAAATGGATAAGGAACAGAAATGAGAGGGGAAGAGGAAGGAAATGGGTGGAAGAGAAGGGGAAACAACAAGAGAACGAGGAAAAGGGTAGATAGATGGAAGAAAAAAGGAGGGGAGTAGGAAGAGGAGGTTGGTTCCGCAGTTTTGCTTGAATCACCTCTTTCTGGTGAGAATCTCAGGCCTCTGTTGGCCTTACCACACCTTCCTGAAGGGTAGTGCCACCGGCAAACACCGGGCACAAACTTAACCCCATCTGACTACACAACATAGGAAAGGCTATGTATTCATGGAATATGATGTATGGAGCAAGAGGCTGGGAAGAAAGATGCTAAATTATAAGTAGTTATTTCTGTTTTCATTGGTTAATCCTGAATGGGGATAAAAACCTATCAATGTAAAGAAAGATATTGAGGCCATCGCCCCATGGATTTCCCCAGAGATAGAGCACAGCAGCCATTCAGCCATTGGAGGTTCTTGTCTCTGATCTCCCTTCTCAAGAATTTCTCCTGCATCATGGCATCCTGCCTCTTCCCCAGTATTTTATAGCTTGTAGGATGATGTTATCTATGGGATTATAGGAACGATCTTGTGTAAATTCTAGGAGGTGAGGCATGTCAACTGCATGTTTGTAGTTATTCAAAAGGAATTTGCTCTGTAAAAAGGAAAAAAAAAACTTCAAGTGTCTCACTCAGTTTATAAACAGAAATACAGCACAAGTCCCATGTGCAATGTTAAACATTCTCATAGGAATTTATAAACCAGGTAAAGTTTGATTTAATAATATTAATAATACTTAATTACATATAGCCAAAGTACTAAGATCTCCATCTGCAATCCACAGAGATGTCCAACTGATATTTTACCCAATTGATATTTTCCCCACTTGTTTTATACTAAAGTCTTCAAAATCTTGTTTATATTTTAATGTTACAACACAAGTGAGTATGAAATAGCAACATCTGAAGGGCTCAAAAACTGCATGTGAGAGCCGGATGTGGTCATAGTCATTGTAATTGCATGATTTTAGGACATGAGGCTGGGAGTCTACAGGTTGAAGTCCATTTTGACCTTGTCAGGACAAGCAACATTTCAAGCCCTTCTCTTCCAGTTTTTTTTTTTAAGCTACCTGTGACTTCATTATGGGGCAGCATCTGTCTAGCTCAAGACATGACATGTATCTAGTTCCAAGTATTTTCTGAATGAAATGCCACAAAGCTATGGCTCCATGCCAGGTTCTTAGCCTCATGAGCAGGGATCTGAGTTGCTGGTGGGATTTTCTACCCCACCAGTGACTATGGCACAGAACATAAAGACCTACTGAGTCATTCTTACTCCTTGTACTTGGTGACAAAGCTTGGCTTTGAGTCCTAGCTGAATTCTCTGTACACCACCACCACCATCAGGATTGGGGAAGGATCTGGGCTTGCAGACATATACACAGAACATGCCTGTGTGTGTTGGGGGGGGTGCAGTAGCATTTGTTAATATACATGGAACACAGCTATGAGGATACTCTTGTAAAGGTATAAGAACAAACAGGAATCTCACAAAGAAAACTGTTTACCTAAAAGATGCAGAAGATGGGAAGCTGCTGTCTCCAGACTCATTCCTCTCGTGGAGCCTTCTGGGCTAGTCACCTTCTCTCCTGCAACCTGAACTTAAGTCTTCCCACCATGCATGATTCTGCACAAGAAGTCATTGGCTATCCCTCTAGGGGGGCTATTTCTAACTCCTATGGTCTTGTCTCCCTAGACAAAAGCTCTATTTGCAGGACATCTTTGATAAGAAATCCCCAATTCTCAGAACTCAAGGGCCCTACCACTGAGGATCTATAACCTTCTTTGGCAGTTCTCTCCAATGATGGTTGTTCCTGAACCTTGATCTTATCATCTCTGCAGACAGAGGTCATGGCACCAGAGTCCTCCATGATAGTAGTTATGATAGCCTAATGATCTTTTCCTTTTAAAAATTGTCTTGCCATATTGAGGACAGAAACTAGGGCCTTTCACATCCTAGGCAACCATTCTACCACTGAGTTTCATCTCCAGCCTCTTATACTTTTGTTTTGAGACAGAGTCTCTCCCTAAAATGCTTAGATTGACCCTTAGCCCAAAGCTACAGAAGCCTTGAAATTCTGATCCTCTTTAGCCTTCTAGTAGTTGGATTTCTCCATTTTCATATCTGTTTATTAACTTAATACCATATCACCTGGGTTATAACAATCACCCATTAATTCATCCTTGCCTTAGCTTTAAAGGTGCTCATTCCAGGTCACTCTAGGAGTATGCAGTCCCCACAGACTGGTCTCATATTGTCCTATTGCAGCTCTGAAGTGGTATATCTTCTTACCACTCATCTTCCTATGGCCACAAACATCTTACATGAAAAGGCCTCATCTTTAGGGTGGTTGTCTAACCACCGACCTGAGGTTTGCTTTGTGGAGCAGGATTCTGATAGGGTTGAGTAATAATAATTACACTCCTGGGCTGCAATTGGTTTTAGTGGAGGCTAGGGATACAGGAATAGCTTCAACACTTAAGGCTACCGAAGTAGCTAGAACTTGCCAGATCTTTATCACCTCCTCTTCTGGAAGACCTGGGCCTTTCTGAACTGAAGTGCTTTGGACAGAAATTGGAGGGCAGTTCAAGACATGGACATGGTATATGCACCATGTATCAGTTTGCACCACCAAGTGCAAGAGTCCATGATTTCTTACCAAGGGTGTTGTGCCAGTGGATTATCAATGCTTTTGTCTAGGGAGGTGGCACCAGAGGAATGGGGAAAACTCCACTACAGAGATGGTAATGGCTTCTCATGCACAACCATACATAGTGGTAGGACTTAAGACCAGTTTGCAGACGAGAATGTGGTTAGTCCAGGTGGCTCCACAAGAAGAATGAACGTTGGAGACAAAAGCTCACCACTTTCTCTATCTCCTGGATATGCAGACTCCTTGGGTGCCTATCTTTCTCTTGCTCTTGCTCTATAGAGTCCCTGTTCCATAATAAAACTGTCCCTCTAAGTGACTCTTTGTCTTGTGAGCCTTTTTGGCAATGGGATACTGAAGGCAGTTAGTGTGGTTACTCAAGCTGCTTTGAGATATGCAAAGTACAGCCTGCTCCCTCCCTCCCACCATCTCACACCTAATCTCTAAAGAGGTTTCAAGGTGACCTCCTCCAAGAAGTGTCAGCACAACTTTCTGCTTTGCTGATCATCACAGACTTGGCTGGGCAGGCTTTGGAGAGTGCTGTTAACTTTATTCTCCTGTTCCCTAGATTTGTTTCCTGTTGCTGTTGTAAAGTACCCCGACAAAAGCAGCTTACGGGAGAAAGGGTTTGTTAACTCAGAGTTCCAGGTTACAGTCACCCAATTTGGGAAGTGTAGACAGCAAGGACTTGAAGCAGCTAAACACATGTGAGTCAGAGCTGAGAGAAAAGACGTGTGCCTATGCTTTTGCCACTCTTGCGTAGTCTATCACTCAAACTCGGGATTGATGCTTTCCACTAGGGGCTGGATCTTCCCACTTCAACTGGTGTAATCAGACAGTCCCCGATAGACGTACCCAAAGTCCAACCTGATCTAGACAATCCCTCCTTGAGACCCTTCTCAGGTGACGCAAAGCTGTGTGAAGTTGACAACTCAAACTAGACATCACATCCATTTCTGTAGGTGTCGCTGTGCAATGCGAATTTCAATATGACCACTTATTAGCTAAATAACATGAAGAAACTTTATTTACTTTTCTCTGGTGTTTCTCTCTCCATACTTGGAGATGATAACGCCTATGGTAAGGAGTTATATTAACCGAACAAATTGTAAAAATGTCAAGAAGCAGACAGTAAACCTTGAGCTCTACTATTTTCCTATAATTTCGTTCCCTTTCCAAGGAAATGATAAGCATGAGAGAGAGAGAGAGAGAGAGAGAGAGAGAGAGAGAGAGAGAGAGAGAGAGAGATTTGAAGGAAAATTTACATACCACTCTCCCAAATCATCAAATCACATGGGACATAGACATTACAGCCAGAGAAAAGAATCCCATCAGAAAGCCAGGGGCACCACTAAGCAGGCCTTGGTGCCCTGGGCTGGCTTAAAATAATTTAAGTCTTTGGTGTTCTTTATTTATCTTGTCCACAGGGCCATTAGGCAGACCTAAGAGCACTGTGAGAAACAGGTAAAGTAAATTAGGTCTAGGGCTTGCTGATGACTCTCTCATAGGTTATTTCTACTTCTTCACCTCTGCTCCTACCATCGAGAAGGCTATGGTGGTTCCATTTCATGTTCTATCATCATGCCCCACCGAGAGCTCAAGGCTGCATTAGAAAGCTAATGAAGGGAGTGGGAATGAACATCATAGTGGTACTATTCCTTCATCTTATCCCTCTGCCCTGCATACTGTCAAGTTCCCATTAGTTGGCCTTCCCCTGAACTTCCAGCCCTTCATCTTCTCATCATGCTGCTTCTCACGCATGTGGAGGTATTTCCATTGGCAGCAACATGTCTGTCACCAAGTCTGGGTTCAGAATGGAAACACTCATTGAGGGGAGAGTGAAGCTTGGGAAAACTTGCTGTATGACTTTAACCTAGGCAACCTTCCTATTCTACAGCACCATCATTGAAGGCAAAGTGGGTATTTGTCAAATCAACTGGGAGATTATATACAGGGAAATATGAAATGCCTACCTTTTCCATGAAAAGGTTTAGCTGTAGAGAAAAGAAAACCTGCAGAGGCTGGAGTGGGGTGAGCTGTTAATGAATCTGGCATTAAGAGATTTGTGTTAACCCGAGGGAGGTGGCTGCGTTCCCAGATTTGATTCAGCCCGTTCCGGGAAGCTGTGGGGTATCTTCTGAGAGGTCAGCGGCAGTTAAGTTAAAATATTCAACTGCTCATTATCCCCACAGATTGCACCACTTTCCCCAGGGTATTTTGGGAAGCAGACAATAGGCCCACATTGGGTGCATTAGTCCAGCCCTAGATTTCTTACGATGTTGTCTCTAATTCAGACCCACCTCTTCTTCTTGCTCCCGGCCTCTGAATGCAGATGGGCACAGGCTACTCTGGTTCTGAATGCCACTTCAGTGGCATTCTCTATGCCCAAATGTGTATTGGTTGTGTCACATTTGCCTGTAGCTTTATTTACATCTATAGCTAGTTCGTCGTAACCAAGGAGAGGAAAAGCCTATTTCCTTTGGAAGAAATGAAACACCTTTTGATTGACATGAAGAGAGATCCAGAAGGAACTGGAAAATTACAAAGGAGCCAGACCACAGAGTGAGGATGTTCAGGTAGGCCAAAGCTGAGGAATATGACTGCACAGACTTTGCGTGTGGGTAAATGGACTGAAAGAAATAGGAGACTCTAAAAGTTCAATTTTACTGGCTTCTCCCCCCCCCCCATTAGTGGAAGATGAACACAAGCAGAGAATTTTCCTTTTCAGAAAAGACAGTCTGTAGCTCATCATTTGTACAAGCTCATGAAACCAAAGGCAAGATAAAAGACATTTCCTGGGATCTATGTGATGCTAAATGGATTAGGAGAAGCTGGAGGCTGAGCACAGACATGGGAGAGGAGAACAGTAATTGAAGACCCAGGTTAGCACAGCAGCAAACCACCTGCACTCCATACCTCTGCAGACACGTAGGTTTCATCCTAAACTGTCTGTAGCCATCTCCTTTCAAGGACGTTTTTCAGACATCAGCCTTTATGGACAGGAGACTTGGGGAAGTGGGTTAGGGATGCTCTGTTCTAAAGGCTGAAGACATTGTACAGACACACAAGTGAAAGTAAGTAGCACAAACACACTAACAAAGGATGGGCACAGACAGCTGGCACTGTGTGTCTGTAGCGTCCTGTGCCACTTGAGCTCTGAGAGATAGATATACAGTGTATATGGCAGTATCTCCATTGGTAGTAGAACAATTTGTGGCTCATGACTTGTACAAGTTCACAAAACAAAAGACAGTATAGAAAGAATTTCCTGTGATCTATTTTGTTGGCAAAAGAATGAAAGGAGATATGTACATCAGCAACTATGGAGTAGATTTGCACATACCTAGATAATGTATATCAGTCACTCAAAATGGCTTCTTGATACAGTTAAGAGACATAGTAAAATTAGCAGATGTACATGGTTTTGGGCTGATGCATATTTGTAATTCATTTTTATAGGCAATTTTCTAGTATATAGTAATGTGGCCATGTATGATCATCATCACATACTATGTCCCTTACATAGTTGTGTATTCTGTACTTCCCTAGGACCAGTGGTATAGTTTTGTTTAACCAGCATTGCCACATATATGCCAGCAATGTATAGCAATGTATGCCTCAGGGCAGCTACAACGTCACTAGGTCACAGAGATTCTTCAGCTTCCTTGTAGCACGTCAGGCTACTCTTTTGTCATTAATGAATAATCATGTATGACCAGTGACTATAGTTCCTGAAGCCCTGTTGTTTTGTCCAGTGTGTCTGCATATATGTATAACGCCTGGTGAGCTTTCCTGGTTTTGTTCATATGTAGATTCATGCAATGATCACCATGGCTGTCAAGAGACACACTTATGCAAGTACTGATTGGACTCATACTCTTGCCACACAGTATTCTTTCTTACTTGCTCATACTGTCTTTGGACAACTATTTACATTTCAAAATTTATTGTATATACTGCCAAACAAATGGTCTAAATTGCTAATCTACTTGTGTAGCCCCTTAAGAACAATGTTTGCCATTGGAGGCCTCTTTCCTTATTTACTGTCTTCACTTTTCCTAGTCTGTGAGGTTTTTTTGGCCAAGGACAGAGTCTCCTACGTCTTTGTATCGCCAGTACTTAGCATAGTACTGGAACAAAGTAGGGGTCAGTCATTGTTTGTCAAATATGATCTGATTTTATAAAGGATAAATGTCTTACTGCCTAGGGAAAACTGTACACAAAAAGCTATTATATAATCAACATTTGATATATTTGATTAGCTCAAGCACAATTTTTATGTGAAAGCATATTAATATTTAATTATGGAGAGTTAGTTTGCAAGGATTTGTGCATGGAGTATGCACACTGTGGTCAGATCTCCTCTGTTAGGAACCACAGTGCTATGTGACTATCAACATAATATTTGTTTCCCCATTCCCAGAGTTTATATGTTGAAATTCTCATACCAACGTTATGATGTTAGAAAATGTATCCTTCCTCTCCTGGGCATATATCCAGAAGATGCCCCAACTGGTAAGAAGGACACATGCTCCACTATCTTCATAGCAGCCTTATTTATAATAGCCAGAAGCTGGAAAGAACCTAGATGCCCCTCAACAGAGGAATGGATACAGGAAATGTGGTACATCTACACAATGGAGTACTACTCAGCTATTAAAAAGAATGAATTTATGAAATTCCTAGCCAAATGGATGGACCTGGAGGGCATCATCCTGAGTGAGGTAACACATTCACAAAGAAACTCACACAATATGTACTCACTGATAAGTGGATATTAGCCCCAAACCTAGGATACCCAAGATATAAGATATAATTTGCTAAACACATGAAACTCAAGAAGAATGAAGACTGAAGTGTGGACACTATGTCCCTCCTTAGATTTGGGAACAAAACACCCATGGAAGGAGTTACAGAGACAAAGTTTGGAGCTGAGATGAAAGGATGGACCATGTAGAGACTGCATATCCAGGGATCCACCCCATAATCAGCATCCAAACGCTGACACCATTGCATACACTAGAAAGATTTTATCGAAAGGACCCAGATGTAGCTGTCTCTTGTGAGACTATGCCGGGGCCTAGCAAACACAGAAGTGGATGCTCACAGTCAGCTAATGGATGGATCATAGGGCTCCCAATGGAGGAGCTAGAGAAAGTAGCCAAGGAGCTAAAGGGATCTGCAACCCTATAGGTGGAACAACATTATGAACTAACCAGTACCCCGGAGCTCTTGACTCTAGCTGCATATATATCAAAAGATGGCCTAGTCGGCCATCACTGGAAAGAGAGGCCCATTGGACTTGCAAACTTTATATGCCCCAGTACAGGGGAACACCAGGGCCAAAAAGGGGGAGTGCGTGGGCAGGGGAGTGGGGGTGGGTGGATATGGGGGACTTTTGGTATAGCATTGGAAATGTAAATGAGCTAAATACCTAATAAAAAATGGAAAAAGAAAAGAAAAGAAAAGAAAATGTATCCTTGCAGGGTAATTAGGTCATGAGTCCTGGACCCCACAGGTAGGACTGAAACTCAAGTCTCATTCTGTCATGTGAAGATACTAGGAAAAACTGTCACTCTATGAAATGGAATAGAGCTCTCTGCAGTATACCACCAAACTGGCACTATCATCATGGGCCTTTGGCCTCAAAAACCATAGATGATACAGCCATAGTGTTTCAAAGTATCTGTTTTTATAGGAACCCAAATGGATTAAGGCCCATGCACACATCCTTTCCTAAATATCACTGAGTTGTGCTTTCATGTCATATCTAATTTTATTCCCAAGGACATCCTTAAAAGGTCATACCTAAGACCCCTCTCTGAACCTAAATTTTTCTTTTCTATAAATTCATTAGTACCTTCTACATAACTGTTCTACATATCAAGTATGTTTCTTCTAGAATTTCACATTGAGAAAACATGTCCTCCTGTGGAACTGGTGAGCATTTCTCTTTCTAGTAAACAGATGTCTGTAACTCACTATCATAGCATAGTTTCTAGGAAGAACAAAATTATGTCTCCACTCTCTTTACTGATTCTTAGGTACTATGCTAGCTACTTTCTGACCTCCTCCTATGTCTTGGAAGAATTATAAGACACTATTTATTACTCTGCTAACTACTTTTTGACTTCCTCCTATTTGGGGGGAGGGTTATAATACACTGATTAAATTTTGCATATAAGTTAAATGGTTGGTGCACACTAATCCCAACACTCACAGGCTAAGATAGGAGAACTACAGCAAGTTTGAGGCCAGCCTGATCTACATAGCATGTGTGTGTGTGTGTGTGTGTGTGTGTGTGTGTGTGTGTGTGTGTGTGGTGTATGAGTGGGAAGCAAGAAAGTTGATTTTTAAAAGAGTAGACTAGATTAGTATATACTAAGACAACATTTTTTATAAGAGTCAGTCATTCTTTCTGTGGTGCAAGCTGATGGGCATGGCTGTTTGAGAAACAGGTCCATCTGGATTTGTGCCTTCAGATAGAAGCTTCTCCTTTGGTGATATAGGACTGAAGTTTAGAGTTTTAAAATTGTTATTATTTTTGTATTGTGTGGATCAGAGCACCTGAATCAACAGACCATATCCTGCTGGTGAGTAAGCTCTTGTCGACCTTACTTTGAATTGCTCTGAGAAAACTCCCCTCTCATTATAGTTTTTTTCCCCCCATAATCCAGGTAAAGCCACCTCGAGGTGGTCTGCATAAAGCATGTGACCCACAGACAAAAACTTTAATTTTCTTCTTCCTTTCTTAATCTTGATTTTCGTATTCCTTTGACTTTATTTCATGCTTGTCATTGAAGATAGGATATGTCAAATCCTTTATATCAAGGAAAAGTGACTCTACGCCCAGCTCTGACTGGGAAGTGAATAGCATATTTGTATATATCCAGACACTTGGCATTTATTCTGCAAATAATTAGAATCTTAAGTTATTCAGTGGACACCACGAACTAATAGGAATACTGAAAATCATGGCATCACTGCCGTGTTTGGGAGGGACATCAAGTATGCTTTAAAGGTGGGAACAAGAGAGAGGCATAGGAAATGGTGGTGATGAAGACTGGGTCCAGGATTTTGAATTCTGAGCCATATGCTCTGGGACAAGATGGGCAGTCTTTTTTATTTTATTTTATTTTATTTTATTTTATTTTATTTTATTTTATTTTATTTTATTTTATTTTTGAAGGCATGAAAGCAGCAAGAGAAAGGAAATTCCTTAAATTCCAAGGGTGTTCTTCAAGAATCCTGGAGACAAGGCTTCTTAGGCTAGGTCAAATGCATGTGTCAAAACTGTCAAATGCAGCTTCCATCCAAATACTCCAGACTGGGTGGGAGAGGGGGTTGGGGGGGGGGTGACTCTCTATCACTGGTCCTTCCACTTAGACTTTACTGATATGGAGTTCTTGGCTGATTGTTTTTTTCTAAAAAGTATCAAGATGGACAGGAATTAGTCTCATGCCTCCTTTTGATTCTAAGAAAGTATTAATGAGCAGCAGCTCTGTTATAAAAGACAGGTGAGATATCATTAGACTAAAAGGCTCAATGACAGTCCAGAACCACATTGTCCATAATGCAGCCTCATGCCTACAGGTTCCTTCCCATCATTCTCAAGGGTAGTGGGAGCCTTGCTGGTAGAAGGATGCTATCCCAAGCAAACTGTTATCACTGAATTTATTCGCATAGATTGTGCAAGGCAACCATACAGATCCTTTGCAACTGCATTAAGTGTTTCGTGCATGCTACTTTGCTTAATCCCTGTGGCTGCCCTCTAAGCCAGGAACACCATTAACATCATTTTCAGGTGAGGAAGCCAAAGACTGTTGATCCCATGTTTTATACAGCCATGAGTAATCTCTATTTAGATTTACATACATGGTGTGAATTGGCTTTTGTATAGTTATAGAAGAATACTTAATGCCACAAAGTTAGTGGAAGTCAAGCTAGGATTAGAAGCAAAGGTCTAATTTTCAGAACACAATGTTCCCTCTGCTTGTTCTTAAAACCAGGGCTCTAATGGAGTGAGGACAGGTAGGGTTCTATCTATCTATCTATCTATCTATCTATCTATCTATCTATCCATCCATCCATCCATCCATCTATCAAAAACATGCAGGAAAGAAATGGGTCAATAATTGGAGAGGCTCTATTAGTGGGCAGAGCCAAATAAATCATGTTTATGCTGGTCTCAAGATGATTCGTTGGTGGCCTTGTTTTCACTTAGCATTCATGTGGAGTTTGAGGCTGTTTGGTAGCTATAACAGAAGTATTACAGTGAGAAGACACAATTTATTACATGCCAAAAGGTTGGTGGGATACGTCAAAATATGGTACAAGCCTTATAAGGACAACAACAGTGACAAAGAAGGTTCTATATAGCTAGAAAGGGAGTGATAGAAAGAAGGAACTGCATTCTGTTTCCTAATTCCTGCCTCTGTCCATGACATGCCTTTAGGGAGTTGTTCAGAACACTGTACTACTTAGGCACATAAGGCCTCCAGCATTCTCTCATTATTAAAAGGTGGGATGTCTCAGAGCTGATCACTGCCAGCAGAAGATTCTCCTGGAAGTTTCTACTAACTGACTCCTTAGTGGTGGGTCAGAGCTATTCATCACAGTGCATGGACCATGCACAGGAAGTTAGTGTGAGAGTGGCAGGGTGTGAGATTTATAGCAAGTGAATGTGGCTGAAAGTACCTAATACTATGAGAGGCATGGCGAATCTGAGTCCATTTGGAGTTTGAATCTCAGATTTATGACTAGCCTTTTCCATTATCCAGTGTGTGCACAGTGAAGACTGAGCACACTTGAGGATTCTCAATAGACCAGCAAAATGTTGGGTAATTTGGGTCTTCCTTCTATTGATCATGGATGCTTAAACCAGGAATGACTGAAAACTTTAAGCAGCATCTCTGACAAGCCAGCCTGGGAGCTTCCCTGAGCTTCTGCTCCAGGATGCAGGATAATGACCATTTTAGCCCTTCTCTGCTGGTAGAAGCCATTGGCTTTGCCTGTGGCATCACAAGTAGCTTCATATCTTCCCAGTGCCAAAGAGTCCAGCTATGCCTTATACCTAATGATTTCCCAGGACCCTGATTCTTAGAATATCTGGCCCTTTCTTAAATAGGAACATCCTCATCCTTCCACAGTCTTTCCGATTCTTCTCTTTCAGAGTAGTTTGAAATCTTGTTTGCTTTCCTGCACTTTATATGTGAGGTTGGCCATTCTTGGGCAGACAGCTTTGTCTAAATCAGTTTCTGCAGCCTGGCTTTTTCTAAGCACAAAGACTGAGATGGACTTAGAGGTGGATTTATGAAGAGGAGATGCTCTCATCAAGGATGTTGCTTTATGGACTGATGGCGATAAGGGACTCAGCTTTAGTTTTCCTTCTTCAGTCTGCCGCTTTTCCTATTCCACAGCTGTCCCCTGTACTTCAGCAAGCTTTTCCTCTCTTCCTTTCTCCCATGTGATGTCCCATTTCTCCATCTTGTCACACCTTCTCTCATGTTTACCAAGAGAGCTGTAGAAAGAGCATGATTTGAAGTGTTTGGAGCAGCAGTGGCCAAGTCAAACTCTATAGGGATGAGCTATCTCAGACACTGGAAGCAGGCCAGTAATGGCATCAGAGGCAGCTCTAGAACTGGCAGAAGAAAAAAAAACACTCTCCATCCTTTTGGTAGCTTATGCTATATTGCAAATCCTCTGTCACCTAAGCCGGCTTCTTCATTCATCTGGGGAGTAAGCCTAGGTTGAAAGATATGCATAGGCAAGTGAGGAGAAGAGTGGAGGTGGGATCAATGGAGAATTGGCATGTTTTCTTGTTGCAATCTGGAAATTGTCAATTCTCTCTCCTCTCCAGTAAATCCATAAGAGCTGATGGGTCAATAGTTGTTGAGTAGAGTTTATTGCACACTCGTCACAAACATTTGCATCTGGTTCTCACCAGTCCCATTTATGCATTGTTTTGTTCTTTCTCACAGCCACTGAAGGAGTGAGATCTTCTGCAAAGAAGGTTGCCATCATGGTCAGTCTTTGTGCCTAGGAACCCTGGGCATCAGTGATCAGCACTTAACAGTTTCTTCATGAAAATGACTCTGTTTTTTTGTTTTTTGTTTTTAGCAAAGGGTCTTGAAGAAAGTGTTGTCATCAAGACTATTAAAGTCCTTCACCCACAAATAAGTACAAACTTTCAACCAAAAATGAAGCCAAAAGAGATAGATTTGCACCTAGATGGTTTCAGGAGCTGTGTGAGATTATAGAAGAGGAGCAGAAGATGGGGGTGTAGAGAAAAGCTGGTCTTCCTTAAGTTATAATAAGGGAATGGTAACTTCCTACCTACATAATAAAAGATAATTAAATAGTAAAATGAAATTTTAAGGATACTATAAATTACTCCTGTGCCAAGCAATATAAGCTGGAGCCTAACTCATATTTAGGAATACAAGACATAGGTAATGAGGCAGAAGATGATATTTAGGATTAGCTAGATTCACTGAATGACAGCATCACACAGTTTAATAGGTTGTATGCAAGTCAAAAAATCAAAATTGGTTCCAGTCTACTCAATTTTTAAAGGAGTCATTTGTTTTTAAGATTCCAATAATGACAGGTATGACTCTCCACCAAGAAATACTAGTAACTTCCCTCATCTCTTTGGAAAAAGATATCTAGCAAACACCGCCTTATTTTCAGTCTGGGAAGCATGGCTGGGTCAGGGTGTAAATGAGTGCTTTACAGAGAGTTGCTCTCCACTCCAAGTGTATGCTCCCCTGAAGTCAGGCAGTGTTGGTAATTCATCTCAATTCCTCTTGGCCCCCACACATTCTTAACACCTTTGGCAAGTGTGCTTTTGTATCCAATGGACATACTTGCTACTCTTTGAGTGATTTTTTGGGGGGGAGGGGGTTGAAAGGCATAGAACTCAGTGTCTCCTCTGCAGGTGAGGTCAGCTCTTATGACTTTGCATGCTTGCTTGCTTTATCATTCCCTGCTCTCTTACCAGCTCTGCTTCCTATGAGGCAGTTCAATGGTACACACAACCTCACCTCAGCTAAGCTCAACCCTTCCATGCTCCTGCTACATCACCTATGCCCCGTGTCTGTTAATGCAAGTTTTACTCTAGCTGCATGTAGAGAAGTTTTCCTCTCTTTGCTGTCTCACTCAGAATTGCATCCCTTCAAGTGTACAGTTGCCCACAGAATAGAGAAACATCAGTTCATCACCTGCACCCAAGGTGAAAAGAAATGGAATATATTTCTACAAAATAATGCTGATAATAGAGTATAATTTCCCAGGTGATGTTCACCATGGTAGCATCCCTCCTCTATGCATGCAGTCATGAGAATAATTATTTACCTTGTGACCCCTTCCAATCATAAGCAATGTTTCTTTCTTCTTTGGGATGGAAAGAGTTTTCATCCAGTAGTAGCTGGGAATGATAGACCATGTCCAGCTTTCCATCCTTTGAGTACACAGTTCTATGTACTTCACAGACACTGAAGCTTAACGGAGCCTCAGGCTTAATGGAGCCTTGACAGTGTAACTCTCTCCAATCATTTTTCTCTTTCTCACTTTCATCTTCCTGTCTTCCCTCATAAGTTTCTTTGTATACTGTCACTGCACCAAGAATCAGGTCCCTCCCTAATATTCAGCTCTCAGTAGAACAAAAAGGGGTGCTATTGAGAAACTCATGTATCATACACAAGAGGTTAATGATCTACCAGCCTGACCTTTTGGCTCTAGTTAGGAGTTGGCCATAATGTAAATAATCATTCATTTTTGCTCTTTAGAAGTTCAAAACAGAAGATGTGATAAACAGTCAATCAAAGAAATCACTCATCGCTAATTTCCCTTCTGGATTTATTCACAAACCAATACGTTCAACAACTGTTTCTCAGCATCTGCTCCTCCCAAAAGTCAGAGGAACTCAGGATGGACAGAGCCCCTGTCATCACGGAGCTGAGAGTCTGGCAGTATAATCAGACATTAAGTTGTTAAGTAGAGCAGTATAAATGCAACCAAAGAGAAACCCAGCTGAAAGTGAATGATACCTGATGGTCGGGATTGCTGTGCAGTGATTGATAAATAATTATCTATGGATGTGGGATACTCAGGCAGTTTATAGAAAACCATGTGGATGCAGGAAAAAAGTTTCAGATTAGTAAATATATTTATCTGTTTGAGTTATTATAACAAAATGCTATTGACTGGATTGTTTAAATACAAGGAATTTATCTCTAAGCATTACCAAGACCATGAGGTTCATGATGAAGGCATCTCAAGGTATGTTTCCTTCTGAGGCATCTCACAAACTGTGTTGTCCTTATAATCTGGTCATGTACTTGTATAACCTCTTCTGTATGTATATGAAGGGAGGAGGGAAAAGAAGGAGGGCAGGAGGAGGAAAAAGACGGGAAGGAGACAGGGAATATTGGACATCTATTCTTATCCGGCATTAATACCATCATGCATACCTTGCCCTCGTGGCTCTTTTCCAAGTATTATCACTCTGGGAGTGTGGACTTCAACATATGAATTTGGGGACACAGTGTCCATAACAGTTGCCTTTTTCAACAACCTTTACTTGTGTATCGATCTCTAAAGTCTGTGGAAAATGTCAGGGTAGAAAGAGTAGTCCTTCTCTTTTGCCTTGAGTACTTTCTGTGCATTTCCGATTCAAAGGTCATTTAAATACACCACAGAAGTAGAGACTTGGATGTTTATTGGATTTGAAAAAAATTTAAAACATGAGAGAAAATGCTATGGAGCTAGAAGTATAAAAATGATCAATTTTATTTTAGTTTCTGTGGTATACGGATAAAAACTAGTCATGACATAAGGAACAACTGGAAAAAGCTGAAAACAGGCTTGGGCCTAGCTATGCCTCCTGTTTAATGCTCAGAGGCAAGGGGATGTTAGCCTAAGGAGGGACTTGTAAAGAGAATCGTTTGGGCCAAGGTCAAGGGCTAGTGTGTTCAGGCTAGACCACTTGCACTGGTGTTAGACATCATTCCTATGGCAAAGGAACACTGGCTTTTGAGAGGACTGGGAAGGCAAGGCCAAGTCTGTGGATGTCTGGGCTCAATTGATTGGAGAAAAATAATTCCCCCAAAAGGAACTGTTTGTACAATGAATTTATGGAAGCTGGGCTTCTAACACCAGGTTTTCCTTTTTGGTAATAACATCTTGATTTCCTTATGGCCAACACTTTCTTTCTTATTTGGTGTACCCTACCATGGACAACATCCTCAAGAAAGGTCCGCAGGATGATCTTTCTGGGCTTGGCAACTTGTAGTCAGCAAATACAGACAAAAGAAGCTGAAGGTCTAACTGTGAGCATCCACTTCTGTCTGTGGCAGTCTCTAGATGGTTCGTCTTTTCGTCTCAGCTCCAAACTTTGTCTCTGTAACTCCTTCCATGGGTGTTTTGTTCCCAATTCTTTTTTTTTTAAGATTTATTTATTTTTATTATATGTAAGTACACTGTAGCTGTCTTCAGACACTCCAGAAGAGGGAGTAAGATCTCATTACGGATGGTTGTGAGCCACCATGTGGTTGCTGGGATTTGAACTTTGGACCTTCGGAAGAGCAGTCGGGTGCTCTTACCCACTGAGCCATCTCACCAGCCCTTGTTCCCAATTCTAAGAAGGGGCAAAATGTCCACACTTTGGTCTTCGTTCTTCTTTAGTTTCATGAGTTTCACAAATTGTATCTTATATCTTGGGTATTCTAAGTATCTGGTCACAGGGCCCCCAATGTAGGAGCTAGAGAAAGTACCCAAGGAGCTAAAGGGATCTGCAACCCTATAGGTGGAACAACAATATGAACTAACCAGTACTCCCTGGAGCTCGTGTCTCTAGCTGCATATGTATCAGAAGATGGCCTAGTCAGTTATCAGTGAAAAGAGAGGCCCATTGGTCATGCAAACTTTATATGCCTCAGTATAGGGGAATGCCAGGGCCAAGAAGTGGGAATGGGTGGGTAGGGGAGTGGGTGGGGGAGGGTATGGGGGACTTTTAGGATAGCACTGGAAATGTAAATGAAGAAAATACCTAATTAAAAAAATAATTTTATATATAAAAAAAACAATGAATTCACGAAACTTTTAGGCAAATGGATGGATCAGGAGGATATCATCCTGAGTGAGGAAACCTGGTCACAAAAGAACACACGTGGTATGCACTCACTGATAAGAGGATATTAGCCCAGAAACTTGCAATATCCAAGATACTTTTGCAAAACACATGAAACACAAAAAGAAGGAAGACCAAAGTGTGGATACTTCGTTCCTTCTTAGAATGGGAAACAAAATACCCATGGAAGAAGTTACAGAGATAAAGTTTGGAGCTGAGAAGGAAGGAAAGACCATCCAGAGACTGCCCCACCCATGGATCCATCCCATAAACAACCACTGAAACCAGACACTATTGCATATGCCAGCAAGATTTTGCTGAAAGGACCCTGATATAGCTGTCTCTTGTGAGGCTATGCCAGTGCCTGGCAAATACAGAAGTGGATGCTCACAGTCATCTATTGGATAGAACAGAGGGCCCCCAATGGAGGAGCTAGAGAAAGTACCCAAGGAGTTAAAAGGATCTGCATCCCTACAGGAGGAACAACAATATGAACTAAGCTGTACTTCCAGAGTTTGTGTCTCTAGTTGCATATGTAGCAGAGGATGGCCTAGTTGGTAATCAATGGGAGGAGAGGCCCTTGGTCCTGTGAAGTCACTATGCCCCAGTACAGGGGAATGTCAGGGCCAGGAAGTGGAAGTGGGTGGGTTGCAGAGCAGGGCAGGGGTAGTATATAGGGGACTTTCAGAGAGGAAACTAGGAAAGGGGATAACATTTGAAATGTAAATGAAAAAAATATATCTAATAAAAAATTTAAAATGTATTTAGTTTCATAAAAGAAGGAGAAGAAAAAGAAAAAGAAGAAGAAGAAGAAGAAGAAGAAGAAGAAGAAGAAGAAGAAGAAGAAGAAGAAGAAGAAGAAGAAGAAGAAGCTGCTGAAGGTCACTTTGATGTGTGAAGGAAACCCTTTGAGAAGAGCTCTCTCAAAAGCCCAGAGTTCTCAGTGACACTACTTCGGGTTTTATTTTCTTTTCCATCGTCTTTCTGAATGTAATCGTGTGTGTGTGTGTGTTTGTATGTGTGTACACCCACATGTAATTGAGCTTCGTCGAGATGCAAATTCACATACCATTCCCCAATTTGAAGTGTAAATGGTATTCACGAGATTTGAAGAGCCATGTACTTGGCTCTATAATCAATTTCAGAGCATTTTCAGGCCCCCTCCAGAAAGACACCACACCAAATGTCAGTTACTCTCTGCTTCCTGCAGCTCTCCATCCCTCTACACCTGTTCTTCCTTGGGCTCTCTCACTGTGCCTCTTCTGGGCACTGCACAGAAATGGCCTTGTATTATGGGCCCCTTTTGTTTCACACCATGTGTCTGTCCAAGTTCTGTTCATGCTAACCTGTGGGGCCAGGCTGCTTCCCTTTTTTGACTGTATGGTATTCTATTCTTTGGAGAAAATGTTTTATTTTATATCCGTTCATGGGTACACAAGAATTTGGGCTGTACTCTCTTACTTGTTTTCATAAGTTACTGAATTGCCTTCCCACAAAATGCCTCTTTACTTGCACTAGGTGGGCTATATTTCCATTATGTAAGGGGGGCAATCTATAACAGATGAATTTTTTCTCCACAAGTATCCATATGTAATGTGTATGTCAGGTTTACTGACTGTAGGATTCAGAGCCTAGTCCTGAGCCTCATTTAGCTTTAACCTTTATTCTTGTGACATTCAGGGATTCAGGCTTAGCATAATTATTGATGCAAAAGGTCAAAATGTAGGACTAGGAGAATGTCTTGAGTGTCTACTGCTTTGTTATTACTATTTCAGAGGACTCCTATGTACTCTAAAGGCAATATTCATGGTCAACAGCAGAATCCATCCTAAGTAGACATGCTGAGACAGAATACCATTTTCATTTTTTATTTTTTTTAGCTCCTTCTCAATAATTATTTGTCCACCAATACTTCCAAGTTTTTATACTCTCTCTTCAACAACTTTGTAACTTAACAGTATCATGCTCTATAGGCCTTCAGAGTAAGTTTGGATCTTTTAATTCCCTCTTACAAGACCATTATCTGTATAGGCTTCTATTGTACTTGAAACTCATTCTGTGAGAGGTAAGACATGTGACCTCAGTTTGTTACATCTGCAAAACGGGAAGTGTGGGAGTGTTTGGACAAGTCAATGAGCTTTCAACTTTACTTAGCAACAGAACCAGCTCTTCAAAGGTTCTTGTAGGTGGAAACCTAAAACACAGGTGAGGATGAGCAAGGTTAAGTCGCACATCTTTATTTAGACTTGAAATATCTAGATTACCTTCAGATGTTGTGTCATAGCGTTCTCCAGTGTCTGTAGACTGAGCAACATAGGATTTAGGAAGGTTCTGTCACATGGAGATGAACAGGGAACAAATATCTCTGGAGTGAGATCATCCTCTCTTGTAGGATTTTCTTTAAGGTGGGCATAAATGTATGGGGTGATAGCTTGAAGAAGAAATGGATCAGAAGACAATCTTGGATTTGAAACCAAACAAGCAACATTAGGAGTTGGAGTATCCATGATGTCTTCCCCTCCAGAAAGCGATGTTGTCTTTGGAACATGGGAAGACATGAGTATGCACAGGAAAATGTGAATTCCTGGTTAATGTATTGCAATCATTGTGTTAATTCTGATGCAACCACATAGCACTGTACTATGAGGGACAGAGCCATGAAGGAGAGTGAATACTGACTCCCAGTCCCTTCTGCTACTGCCTGTGTGGAAGGTACCATTGTCTACCAAGGGAATTGTACTCCCTAGGAACAACAACAGTCTTCACTGATGTAGGGGAGACACTTGTGAGAACCAACGTTGAACTGATGAGAAAAGCTAGGAGAATCCAGCCTGTCAAGGGGAGAAGGTGCGGGAATTTACCTCTAACTTGCACCACAAGCTACATTCTAGTTCCTCTTCATATTGCCCAGTCATGACACCCAAGCCTTGTATGAATCCGTTCCCATATCCATAGGAAGATCAGCTTAGCAAATAGCCACAGAGCTTCCTCAGTAACAGCTGAGCAGAACAGATGAAGGATGCTTCTCCACCTAGCCCAGTTCAGAAACCCACATTGTGCATGTCTGAGAGATCCTGGAAGGGATACCATGTCTGCTGTCCCTGTTATTTGCTGTTCTAGGGCAAGGGGAATTCAGAGTGAAATAGTGTGACCATTAAGTGATGCTGGCAGTCTCTATTTTTTTCTCATTATTCTGCCCAGTTGTGTGTAGAAATAAGAGTTGGTCAGTCTGCACACACTTAGATGCTATTCTCCCAGCCTGCCATAATAGTATGATATTGATTGACGAGGCCACCCCATCTCCTTGATCCCATGCTTCTTCATTTACTCTTAAGTGATACATCAAGGAGGATGATTTGGACTATACTGAAGTAGCAAACATCTGGTAGCTCCCAAATCCTAGTGATTCCCAATGATAAAGTTTCCTGTTTACTCTACATGCCTGCTGTACATTGGTGGGCCAGCTCTCCACCATCACTCAGAGATTTAAGTTCTGTTAGTGCCATTCCAATAGCTTTAGAAAGATCTTTCAATGCAATGCTTAGGCCTGGTGTGCGAGACAGACTCTTTTCTTCTGTTCACAATACAAGGGCTGCAGTTATTCTGAAGGTCCCATCCATCACAAGAAGACCAGGAGGCAATCTTCCCATGGGCCAGCAGGAAGGATTGGGGAAATGTGACAAACAGCACTAATGACCAAGACAAGTGGAGAGAATATGGTTTTAGAGGCAGGAAATCCTAAGCTTTTATTTGGGTACTCTATCCTTCCTAGATTTGTATGTTATAATGAGCAAAGTAGTTGAGTCTATGACCTTCAGTTTTGTCATCTGAGAAATAAGAACCTCACAGATTCCTAGGATATGCTAGGAATTCCTAGTATTGGGTGCATAAAACAGGGTCCCCCCACCCAAATTAGTTTTTTCCTGCTAAATATCTTACTACAGGTAGATATGTTGATTTATATTTCGAGTCAGGTTCTCTCTGTGTAGCTGAGGTTGACCTTGAACTCACTATATACTGGGACTGACTCTAACTCACATCAAATTTTCTGCCTCTGGCTCCCAAGTACTATGATTACAGGAACGTGTAAGCACATGGTTTTCAGGTAATTATCATGCTAGTTACTTTCAACCTGAAGGTTAAATGCATATAATGAGTTCACTGGGTTTTATTTTCCAAATCCCACAAGGGATATTTGTAGCTTGATGGGCAAAGTTCAATTGAACAGACAGGCTTTGAATACTGTGGAGTGAAGCCCCACAAATATTTACCAGGACTTCTACTCCCTAATATTAATGTGGTTTTGGAATTTCCACCTTCTGACTGTTGGCTATACCTAGTGAAGGAGTATCACCTTTTATTTATTTTGTAAAACACAGGGATTTCCATCTTTCTGCTAATGTCCCTTGGTTGCCTTGCCTCCAGACTACTCTGCAGACATACTGACATATTGGAGAGGTCCATGTTGTAAAAAGCTGAAGTCAGCATATAGACAGTAGCTATAGAGGAACTGAGAGATCCTTTCCTAAAGCCTGCATTGAAATGAATCTCATCACAGGGACCATGGTAATGGACCCTTCCCCTAACCTTCAGATGATGGGAAACCATGAGCCAGAATCACAAAGCTATACACCTAATTTCCAACTCACAGAATCCAAATTAACAGTTTAATGCCACCAAGCTTTGGGATAACTTGATATGTAGCAATACAAATACATAGCTGATAGAAATACAACTATATACCAAGCCTTGTCCTAAGTACAGAAGTCAAGATGGATGGAGCTTAGTACTTTTCTTCAAGAGTCAATCATGATGTCCCCTCACAGTACCCACTAAGTCTTTCTTTTATGTCAAGGCAACTCCTGCTCTGAATATATTAGAGTAAACTATCTGAAAACACACATGTATCTTTTTTGACTTTTGATTTTCTTTGTCTCTGCTTTGTTAAGAGACTGAACACATCTTTTTTTTTCCCAATCCTTATTGAAGTTCTTTTATTGAAGGACAGTATGGTATGGTTGTAAAAAATCATAGATTCTGAAGGTTGATGCAATCTCATTCATAAAGGGATTTTAGGGGGAAGGCATCTGGACTGAGATCTTCTTGTGTGTTGTCATGGAATAAATAGCACTTGCGCTGTGTGAAGGCCAAATGAGCACACCGGGTGCAAGCCTTTGCTTGCCTTTGCAGCCTACAGCATAGCCTTTGGCTGACAATGGGGCATTGTGGATGCTAGGCATCGTTCATCTCAGACTCAAGCCTCACACTACAGGCAGTTTATAGCAAGCATCCATACATCTTGATGCTGTTCTGAACTCATCTAATGAGCTCACTCTGAATTAGTAAACTATGGACACCTAGAAACACAGATGACCACAAATTCAGCTCTTGCCTTCATCTATAAACCCTTGCTGTAAGAAGGTTTTGTTTTCTTCATTTATGAACAGATTTGGGGTTTCTGTCATTTTCATCCCCCACTGGCCTTTACATGCCACTCAGTTCTGGTGGGAAGAAAGTTCTCTATCATAATTCTTAAAACTTAGGTAATTAACGCCAACACCTTATGACATGTACACAACCCATAAAAGGCAAAACCACACAGAAAATATCTTAAGAGAATTGATGAGATTATTAACTTGAGGATGTTTTTATTTTCATGAATATCTCTGGTTTGTGGTAAAACAGGACTTATTAAGGCACCCCTGGAGGGGTTGGGGGGGGGGGACTTACAATGAAAGCCAGTGCAATAATGCCATAGGCAGAAGGGAACAGAAACAGAAAGGGAAGGACATGAGAAAAGAGGAGCTGCTGGGTGTCTCTAATTAAAAGGCAGCCAGATAATAACTTTAAGAAACTTTTGCGTTATCCTCAGGACTCTGGTGCATTCACAATTTACATTAATGGGTAATGCTAGGTTGTTTGGGCTGTATCTTTTCAGCCTGCACAGTGGTTGATAGGAAGTAGCATGTAACTTTTGTTCGTTGGGGGACAGAAGAATTGATGAAGGGAAGCTGGAGAAAATAAGGTGAGGTAAATCAAGAACAGCTGGATTAGTGTAAGAGGTAGGGAAATGGCCCCCCTTAGGGTACTGCCCCCCACTTCCAGAATTATCTACCTCTCTGGGAATTGTATCTGGCAAATATTTACTGCTCACTATTATGTAAACATCTATGTTATTTTAAATGTATTACAACATTTATTTAGATTTATTGTGTTTTCAGAGTGGTTCAGAAATAAATGTAATTTTCTCTTGCAGTTCTGTGAAGATAAATGACTTACAGAATCTCATGTTCTATTTCTGGCAGAGGTGCCATCGGCACAGTTGATGCTTGCCGTATGCAGCACCATCTCTGTAAGTCTCCTCTGTGCCAGCAAGACTTGTGCTCCACAATCTGCAAATCTATGTAACCCCAACTTAAACTAAATACTCCTCATTTTCACTCTTTGGAAAGAGCAATATGATACACACTTCCCATAACTGTATCTTTCATTCCCATTAGAACTGAATTTGACTGATGTTTCAACAGCATCTTTTGAGATAAACAGCTCTCTGCCTGGTTGTTTTGATGGAATTGTGTTGTTGCTTGGGTACTTTCTATGCTTAGAATGCCCCTCACTCTTAAGGTCTTTCCATCACCTCGAATACTTCTTTCATTCTATACAACATGAGAATAAAATTATTAGGCTGTCCCTACTTAGCCTTCATTCCTGTAATTTTGTAGAGTGCTGGACATTTGTCACTTACCATCAACTCATCCCCTCACTGACATCTACATCCCAGTGTTCCTCTGGGGAGAAAAAGTGCTTTTCCATACTCATCGTCTATATGACTGAGATGAAGTTGTGTTCTGCTCTAGTACCCAAAGGCCTGTGTATCAAAGTGTGGGTTCCAGGGTGCTGTTGGTGGGAAATGTGGCCTGTAGAATGGAGATCTTTTAGTCGTTATGAGCATGATGCCTAAAGAGGACTGTGGGCTCAGTAGTCATTTTCTTTGCTTTATGGCCTGTGATGTCAACAGTCTACCTCTAGCATTCGACCTGTCATGATGCCTAAAGATTGGGACTAGCCAATCTTGGACTGAAACTTCCAAAATTATGAGCAAAAATAAACCCCTTTCTTTGATTAAGTTGTGATGGAATGCTGACTGACGCATGCTCATTAAGAGCATGGGCAAAGTGCAGGCTGAGCAGTACATTACCTGGCCCCATCTACAGTGAGTGACTCGATGGTGGCCTGAGTACATTCTCAAAGCTAATGAGACATGATAAATATTTTGCTGAGACTTGATTGAAAGAGACTTTGCTGTTCTTATTGCTGTAGAGACTCAAGAGGATTTAAGGGCTGGAGGGGTACCTCCACCCGGCTTATCACACGATGAAGACGAAAGCCAGCATGCCTGAATGCACAGGACAGAGATCAAGAATAAAGGTATCTGGAGGGCAGAATGTTGTTTCAGAAGCCTAAAGCCCATGAAGCTTAAAGTTGGACTGAGTTTGGAAGGTATTATATTGCAAAAAGAAGTACTCCACACAATTCTGATAAAAACTGCATGGTACTGGTATACTGACAGACAAGTAGACTAATGGAATAGAATTGAAGACCCAGAAATGAACCCACACACCTATGGTCACTTGATCTTTGACAAGGGAGCTAAAAGCATCCAGTGGAAGAAAGGCAGCATTTTCAACAAATGGTGCTGGCACAACTGGTTGTTATCATGTAGAAGAATGCGAATCGATCCATACTTATCTCCTTGTACTAAGGTCAAATCTAAGTGGATCAAGGAACTTCACATAAAACCAGAGACACTGAAACTTATAGAGGAGAAAGTGGGGAAAAGCCTTGAAGATATGGGCACAGGGGAAAATTCCTGAACAGAACAGCAATGGCTTGTGCTGTAAGATCGAGAATTGACAAATGGGACCTAATGAAACTCCAAAGTTTCTGCAAGGCAAAAGACACCGTCAATAAGACAAAAAGACCACCAACAGATTGGGAAAGGATCTTTACCTATCCTAAATCAGATAGGGGACTAATATCCAACATATATAAAGAACTCAAGAAGGTGGACTTCAGAAAATCAAATAACCCCATTTAAAAATGGGGCTCAGAACTGAACAAAGAATTCTCACCTGAGGAATACCGAATGGCAGAGAAGCACCTGAAAAAATGTTCAACATCCTTAATCACCAGGGAAATGCAAATCAAAACAACCCTGAGATTCCACCTCACACCAGTCAGAATGGCTAAGATCAAAAATTCAGGTGACAGCAGATGCTGGCGAGGATGTGGAGAAAGAGGAACACTCCTCCATTGTTGGTGGGATTGCAGGCTTGTACAACCACTCTGGAAATCAGTCTGGCCATTCCTCAGAAAATTGGACATAGTACTACTGGAGGATCGAGCAATGCCACTCCTGGGCATATATCCAGAAGATGTCCCAACCGGTAATAAGGACACATGCTCCACTATGTTCATAGCAGCCTTATTTATAATAGCCAGAAGCTGGAAAGAACCCAGATGCCCCTCAACAGAGGAATGGATACAGAAAATGTGGTACATCTACACAATGGAGTACTACTCAGCTATTAAAAAGAACGAATTTATGAAATTCCTAGCCAAATGGATGGACCTGGAGGGCATCATCCTGAGTGAGGTAACACATTCACAAAGGAACTCACACAATATGTACTCACTGATAAGTGGATATTAGCCTAAAACCTAGGATACCCAAGATATAAGATACAATTTGCTAAACACATGAAACTCAAGAAAAATGAAGACTGAAGTGTGGACACTATGCCCCTCCTTAGAAGTGGGAACAAAACGCCCTTGGAAGGAGTTACAGAGACAAAGTTTGGAGCTGAGATGAAAGGATGGACCATGTAGAGACTGCCATATCCAGGGATCCACCCCATAATCAGCATCCAAACGCTGACACCATTGCATACACTAGCAAGATTTTATCGAAAGGGCCCAGATGTAGCTGTCTCTTGTGAGACTATGCCGGGGCCTAGCAAACACAGAAGTGGATGCTCACAGTCAGCTAATGGATGGATCACAGGGCTCCCAATGGAGGAGCTAGAGAAAGTACCCAAGGAGCTAAAGGGATCTGAAACCCTATAGGTGGAACAACATTATAAACTAACCAGTACCCCAGACCTCTTGACTCTAGCTGCATATGTATCAAAAGATGGCCTAGTCGACCATCACTGGAAAGAGAGGCCCATTGGACACGCAAACTGTATATGCCCCAGTACAGGAGAACGCCAGGGCCAAAAAAATGGGAATGAGTGGGTAGGGAAGTGGGGGGGGTATGGGGGACTTTTGGGATAGAATTGGAAATGTAATTGAGGAAAATATGTAACAAAAAATATTTTTTAAAAAGTAAATAAAAAAAAGAAGAAGAAGTACTCCACATTAATCAAGATAATCTGAAGGAATTTTTCTGTCACTTGACGCAGGGAAATCTTTGCTACCATGTTTGTGGGAATATTCTTTTATGGCCAAATCTATAGCCATTTAAAACTCAAGGGAAGTGAAAAACAGTGCAAATGAGAGTCTTTCTGATTGGCCCTGGTTCCACTAATTAAAAGATGAGGAAGCTACAAGTCTGGTTAGGCAGCTGGTACATACATTCACATAGTTGCTAGGGTCAAAGTTATGGACATAGTCTACATTGAACATCTTTTGTCACCTCATTCCATCCAGACTGGAATGGGCTCTCCTTTTCCAGGAAAGTGAGAGTCCTTCAGGCTTCTTTCCAATTACTCTGGAGTACCCACCATGCTGAGCAACCTTCCTCCATATTTTCTTTCATTATTTCTATCCAGTGTAGATTAATTTCTGTAATTACTTTCTTTTAAAGTATTCCAAGGATTCATAAAAACACAAAATCATGGACATTGTATGCCTTCATTTAAGTTAAACAAATGCTAATGTTTTTGATATTTCTCCTGGATCTTTCTTTTATATTAAAAGCAAAAGGCAGTCCTAGAGGTTATACCTGAATCCTGATTAACAGCTTTTCCCTTGTTTTCACCGGATTCCCATTTTACACAGTGGCACAGCCTTAAGTGTGGTTGTGTTTTTCTTTCGACCACCTTGTACATTCAGCACTTGAATAGTATGTGCTTTAGTGCTGTGCTTCACAGTTTTCCAACATTAGCACTGTGCACATCCTGTTTGGAGCTTGCTTTTCTCACTCAGTGTGATGTCTTGGGATTGGTTGAGACTGAGTGATAGTTTAGCTAGCTACAGAAGGCTAGTATGATGGCTCTCTTACTGCCTTGGCATGGCACCATTCACCAATACTGTGCATGTTAAGAAGCCAACTTCAAGTTCAAATTCTTTCCCAGGCAAGGCCTTTGTCATTAGTTTCTATCTGTTTTAAAATAAAAGTGTATGGGGTGTTGTTTTGTCTTGTTTGGGTTTGGGTTTTGATTCTGAATGTCTTTGATTGTTTAGAGTATTTGGAAATTCTGGGTAATTATTTCACATCCATCCCAGGAGTTACCATGTTTCTTGAATTCATAGATTCATTAGTGCTGAGGGTACCATGACCTACACAGCATTGTTTCTTCCTTGTTCTTACATCAATTCTTCCTGGGGATGCTGTTGGATACCTGTAGTTTACAAATTTCACACTTTTTAGCTTACTATAGGCTTTATGTGACATCACCTCTGCTATCTCCTGTCCTCTACATGTTTTCCAACTCACTGATCCTTTCTTAAGTGATGCTTGAACTATTAATTTGTCTGCTCACTGAGTTTTTGTCTGCTCCTTTTTTCCACATTTAGAAGATGTTTAATGTGTTTCTTCATGGTTGCCTTTTCTGTGTTTAATAAGATTTTAATCTCTTTATTGGCTTAAATACTTCTATTTATATTTTCAATAATTCTCAATACACTGTTTACATTTTTTTCTTCACATGCTTCAACTTACAGAAGTCTAACTGCCATGAGATGTGCTTGGCCCACCTTTGGCAGATGTTCTCACTTACTTTAGAAACCCTATGGCTTCCCTTTTTAATACAGTTCTGATTTACCTCCACTGTGCATCCTAGGTGTGTAACTGTTGGAGAATCAATTTTTATGATGGATTTTATGATATATTTTCATTTCATGGTTCCCTATACCTCTCTAGAAATATAAAATTAGACTTCAACCCCTCAGGACATGTTTGCTTCTTAAACTGTATGTCCTGTAATAACAGGTGCTATAGCAGGCTCTGTGTCAATATCACAGGCTAGAACTATATTGCAATACTGTTCATCACAATTCATTTCACTACTAAGAAACCTTTTATTTTATTCTTGTAACTCCAGGTGCTAGAATGTGGCTTATCCATTAGCGACATCTTTGGATCAGGAATACATGTTTTGCACAGGTGCTCCAATGAGAGAAACAAATTTTGATCCTCAGTGCAATTTGCTTGAGAGTCTCATGCCCTCTTGCTTATAACAGAGAAAAAACTTTAAATTGTTCTGGAGACATTTTGCTCACACAGATCTGAGAGGGTGGGTGCTGTAGGCAGTGTGGGACTGGGATGGTACAGTGAGCACAGATGGGAAGACTCAAGTCTGACAGACAAGGTGTTCTGCACTAATATGGTGCTTTTATCCAAGGTTAAGAGGATTTATAATTCTTATAATTAAAAAAAATATATATTTGTGCTGCTAACTTAGCAAAAGAAAGAAATGTCAACAACTGTTACTTTTTTCAATGATGAAGAGGAGGCTGGGGAAGGAGAAGGGAGTGGGAGAGAAGGAGGGGAGGGAGGGAGGAGGGGAGGGAAGGAGAGGAGGAGAGGAGAGGAGAGGAGAGGAGAGGAGAGGAGAGGAGAGGAGAGGAGAGGAGAGGAGAGGAGAGGAGAGGAGAGGAGAGGAGAGAAAATTACAACTCTGTAAGCTTTGGATGGCAGACTCCCTGGACTTTAGCTCTAAAACCTGTTGTTCAGCATTTGGGCTAGACTATAGCCAGAAGATTCACCTGTCTCTGCCTCCCAGGCCATGGGTTACAGAGATATGAACTCATTTCCTCACGCTTTAAACACAAACACATCTCCTCAGTCCTCTATGTCTAATTATGCAACAGTTGGGGCTGATAGCCCAGAAAAGACTCTCAATCCTCTATGCTTCTGCCCCATGGTCACATTGTATCTTGGTGCCAAGTGGAGGTAAAGTGGCAATGGTTAACGGAAATGACATACAATACAAGAGCTAGGCAGTGCTGCGGGAGCCAGCGCCTATATTCCTGTTATAACCTTCAAGTCCTTGAACCACATGACCTACTGTTAGGCCTGCATAATAAACTTTAGCAGTGGCCATTGCTGGGGCCCAGAATCCTCCCTCCCCCACCTCCATGCTGTTATTTCCTCTTTCCTTTTTGTTGAACAAATTACCTTTCCCAGAAATGCCTCTCTGCTGAATCTGCAGGATGTGCCTGATAGTAATCTTCGTTTTAAATTTAAAGCTCTCTAAAATTTCATTGTGAAAACAATGTTCTCCGCATGGTGCTTTATCACCAGAAAAAAATGTTACATGGATACACAGCCTCTTAAAGCCTCAGACCAGGAGAGCCATAAGAATGTGCGCGCGCGCGCGCACACACACACACACACACACACACACACACACACACACACACACACACACATATATATATATGGGAGAGGCAGCATTTAAAAGACTTAGCACCCTCTGATGAAGACACACAAAGGGATGATGAGGGCCTGGGGACTTGGATGGAGTAGACATGGGACTCAGAATTGATAGTAATAAATTGGAGCCCCAAAAAACTAATTTAACCCACATGGTCCTGGAGGAGCTCTCTCCCTGCCCTTCCTATTCGGGAAGGAATTGTAAGAAAGGTTAAAGATGTTTGCCTCCTAATATTTAAACAGAGGAGGGTCAGATAGGCCACAATCTGGTTGTGCTGGCAACCTGAATGTAGTCAGATGATCTAATCTTAGCCAACTGACTGATCTCACCCAAGACTTCAACATAAAGCAGATGATGTTACATGACATGGCTACTTGGAAACTGTTTGGTCATCCCACTTTGAGGATCAGTGCTGTGGCCAGAAGCGGTGGCAATAGCAATGACCAACTACAAATTCTAGTACTTTGTGACATGTTGGTTCCTGTATAGCTTTTATTACAATGTATTCATTGGATTCAGTGTGATATGTCAGCAAGTACTGATAAAATACGGTTTCCTGTCTCCTTGTTTCCATCCTTCTTTATGGCTGAATAATATTTCATTGTGTATACAAATCACATTTCCTTTATATTCATCTGCTGCAGGAATCTGTGGTTTTATATCCTAAGCACTGTGAGTAGTAAAGCAATAAGTATGAGTGTGCAGCTATCCCTTTGATATACTAGTAGCATTTCTTTGAATATGTACCCAAGAATGCGATGAGTGGATTCTATGTTAGCTATATTTTGAATATTCAGCCTCTCTGTGAGGCCTCTGATATTGGTACATTTCTATTTCACTACTGTTTCTGTAGTTTTTAACCATCAAATCCCCAAAGCAGAAGGTCTAAAATTCCCATTAAAACCCCACAAATTGCTGTGTGCAAGGACATTTTATACATAGTCTCATTGTCCTCTGAACAGACACCCCTGAGATGGGGATTCCTCATTAACTATGCTGCCCAAATGAGAACAAATGAGTAGACAGGGATGGACAACAAGTGGATCTGGGCCGGAGCTTGTGTTTTCTTTGCCACCAGCTGCTGTGGTGTCTGGGCTCAAACTGAGATCATGATCTTGAAATGAAGAAAACTAAGTGCTGGTATTACAGTTCCAGGTCACTGGGAAAGCAGGTGGAAGTGATCTTCACTCTAAAACAGTGTCATTCCATTATCTATACCCTCTCCTTCCAAAGGATTTCTTTAATTAAATCTATTTGCTGCTTGGTTTGATGCTTATTTCTACGTGTGACATAGAAGTATAGAAATAGAATTTTTATGAGCCATGTTAAAAGAATTCAGAGTTTTTGAGTGCTGCACACACAAAAACAAGCCATCAGTCCTGCCTTTAAATTCTAATGATCTATTCAAGTTATAGCACCTACTGAAACAGTAGCCATGATTTAAACATCTCATAGTATGTGAATTAATGGTGGTACTGGAGACTCTCTACAACCTCCACACCCTCTCAATGTTCTTTCCTCAGTTCCCATCTCACCTGCCCTCTGCCCTTCTTGAGCCCTGTGATGTAATCACATCCTTTAACATTCTTGGCAGCCTCTCAATTCTTGGTACAGAAGAAAGCCAGGCAAGCAGGGGAATGGGGAAACAGACAGAGAGGAATTAGTAGTGATCATTGAGCAGGTAAAATGCAGTAAGAAAGAACAGATCTCCGTGGACTGTACAAGTAGTCAAGGGTAAGGAGAAAAAAATCCATCACGTATTCCAGAGTGTGACAGCAAGGATAGATGGATGGGATCATCAGGAGGTATTTCATTTCCTATCATCCTTTTCATTAAGCAAAATGATTAATACCTCCAATCAAGGTCATGTTCATGTCAATACAGACATGGGAGTTTAGGTTTAAACAGGACACAAACTTATATTTAGATAGCACTCTACAGTTTGTGAAGTGAAGTGGCTAGAGCAGTCAATCACTTCCTTTTACATATAGGCCAAACATCTCAGTACCATAATAAGAAATAGATCTTATGCTCCATTTTAGTATGGGGTGTTTTTAAAGCCTGCCAGTGGAGCAGGACCTAATAGGATCCTGTCTTCCTTAGCTGTCAGATAGTGTCTGCTTGCTTAGAAGCTCTCAGTTTATTCTAGGGTTGAAAAGTTACAGTGTGCTATGTGACTGATTCCAGGTATGTATGTATATATGTATGTATGTACGTATGTATGTTTGTATGCATGTATGTAAAAATAAATACATAAATAAATAGGCAAAAGAAAGATAGATAAATACAGAGGAAGGGAGGGAGGGAGGAAGGAAGGGAGGGAGGAAAGAAGGAAGGAAGGAAGGAAGGAAGGAAGGAAGGAAGGAAGGAAGGAAGGAAGGAAGGAAGGAAGGGAAGGAAGGGAGAAAGAGAGAATCTTTAGCCCCAGGATATATACTCATCTGAGCCAATAGAATGGAGAAATTTGGGAGAGGACAATACTAGACACTTCAGTTTTTCACTCAGCCAAAGAGAAACATAAAGGCCACAAACATGACCAGGAACATAACAGACACTGTTAGTGAGAAATCAGCACCCTGTAGATATCATCTCTTGTCCAAGCTGATGCCCAGCTCCTGCCAAACTGAAATCTTGCTTCACTTTCCTTATTCTGAGTCTCAGGTATATAACTCCTTATTCTGAAGTGAGGGTCACTGCTTCTCAGGGCCATTAATTAGTAGCATCAGGAATCAGGCTAATGTGATACAGAAGGAAGACAGGCTAGAAAAGAAGGAATGGGACAAGGAAAAAAGGAGAGATGCTATATAGGAAACTCTTCAAATCTGGTGAAAGGACCACGATGATAAAAATCCTCCTCTGCATATGATTCTATACCAAAGTGGAGTTCCAGCCAAGGAGAGGTGCATCACACACTCAGGCAAGCTAGTCACAGACTTCAAAACCCAATGCAGAGCCTAAAGGACTGTGACTGAGGTGTCACCCTTAATCATGAGACTCAAGACATGCTTTTCTTGTTTCCCCATGTGGAAGGCTTTTGCCTGTTGTGAGACTTGAGGTTTGGATAATGTAGGCTGGATTTATTTGGATGGAGCTGTACATTCTGAATTATATCCTATTTGCTTTGTTTCCCTGAGTCTCAGGTCCTCAGAAGCTGCCTTCCCTCCCTGACCACAATATCCATAGTGACTTAATTCAGAAAATTAACTGGCAAAGCCATCAGAAGATTATGTCCCTCAAGTGTCATACAGTCTACATCTGTACCAGCATCCCAACCTATAACTTCACATCATCCTAGAATGGTTCTGCAATTTCCATGGAACTAAACTGAACGTTCAGCTGGTCACCTAGCAGCAACAAGGCATGCATTTATTGTGAGCAAGCAGGTTTATCCTACATGACTCGGAGAGAACAGATTCAGATAGGGCTCCAACAGTTGTAGAGATCTTGCCTACCATGAATGTAGACCTAGGATCCAACCCAGAACTGATACAAATACAGAGGCTGCTTTGCTGGGGAGCACTGTCCTCTCACTTGGGCACAAACAGTAAGTGGAGATGTATGAAAGGCTGACATCTGTGCCTGTATCTCGTGTCTATGTCCCTCCTCAGCTGAACACAGAGAAGAGTCATTGATCTTTACTTTTCATATTGAACCATGCTGGATCCTTAGAGTCTGGGGAAAGAGCAAAACATTCTTCAGATTGCCCATGGGGCAAGACTCCACCTCCTCAGAGCTACTCTGTCCTCTCAAGTACCAGGGAGTTCTTTTCCTGCTTCCCCTTCTTCAGGTCTCCTATAACCTACGCTGGCCTCAATTTCCCCACATGGCTAAAGATGACCTTGAATTTATGATCCCCTTGTCTCCACTTTCGGAGTTCTGGAATAGGAGGCATATGCCATCTGTCTGGTTTTTTTATACAGGGCTGAGGATTGAACTCAAGGCTTTGTGAATGCTAGGTAAGCACCCAGCTAACTGAGCCACATCCTTAACTCCTGGTTGGTTTCTTAATCACCATCTCTGTTTAGCAGAAATGGATTCTACCCCATTTTAGAATTTCTGTCTCAAGAAAGTAATAACATTGTTATTATAATTATAAGCATTATTGCTGTTTCATCATCTGGGAATGGAATCCAGGACCATGCACATGCTTGGCAAGTGAGTCACCTCCAAGTCACAGACAGCCCTATGCTCCATGCCACTGTTATCATTACTTTATCAATCAAATTTGTATTCAAATGGTGGGTTTCTTATGGCTTCATTCTCAACATCCTTTGGTTGATTTACTCACTGTAAGTAGAGCATGGATTCTAGAATCATGCTATTTGGGGGTTCAAATCCTATTTCCTCTGCTTTATTACTTGTGTAGACTTAAATGGTTTGCTTTTTCTAGTATGTGGGTTTTATCTTTGAAACCTGGAAGTACACTTTCTTTAAATGGCTGTGAAAGACTTAACTCAGACATAGACATGACTTCCACATGGGAAATATTCCACATGTGATGCCCTCCAACTCAGTTTTATTACATGTTGAATCTGGTACCAGAAATATAGAGTAATACTCGAATATATCTGGGTATACACTATGCTTTTGTAATCTGCACAAAGAATATGGTGAATGAGTTTTGATATTGGAAAGCCAACATAAAAGTCATGTTTTTGTTCATTTTTAGCTAAGCCAACACAGGAAGCAAAAACATCACTAGAATGTAAACAATTTTCATTCAAAATGAAAGATTGCTTGGAAGGATAAGGAGAAGCTAATTTTGCTATACATTAAAATGATTGCATTCATGAAGGAAAACAGTAGCCCATGCATTTCTGTGGATATTTATGAAGCCCAAGCAACATCACTGACATCAAACTGACCAGCAAATGAACAGTGTGGTCAATTGCTCACTACTAAGTGATTATAGCCAACAATACAAACTACCAAATTCAGGAAATACATAGCACAGACTGTATGCTTCCAAGGCTCTGGCCAGCCTTGCCCTAAACAAACACAATGGATACAGTTGGAGCCTATACATTATGAGCTTTTTACCATGAGAACCATTGTTTCACACACACACACACACACACACGTACACATACATATATGAAATATATATTATGTATATCCCTGTATATGTATACATATACATACACACATATGTACACATTATATACTATATATACATAACATATAGGCCTCAACTGTATTCATTATGTTTCTTTAGGGAAAGGATGGTCAGACCCTTGGAAGCATTTGTGTGTGTGTGTGTGTGTGTGTGTGTGTGTGTGTGTGTGTGTGTGTGTGTGTATTTATGTATGTATGTTTCAAACAAACAAATGTGTGTGTGTGTGTGTGTATATATATATAATATATATATTAATGTTAAAGTTATAGAATGTTCATGTCCTCACCTCTCAAATTCACAAGTTAAAGACTAAATCCACAGCATGATGGTAGTTAGGGAACGTAATTAACTCACAAGTATAGAGTTCACATGAATGTGACTGGTGCTTTTACAAGAAATTTGAGAGGGAAGCTCCCCTCTCTCTGCTTACCTCTCTCTTCCCTCTTTTCTCTCCTCTGCTCTTTTTATCCCCCTCTCCTTCATCCTTCTCTCTTTTCTCCCCTCTCCTTTCTCCTTTTTTTATTTTCCTTTGTTCTTGTCTCCTTTCCTCCCCCTCCCCTCTCTCCCTTACCTTTCTTTTCTCCCGTTTACAGATGATGCAGATAAGGTAAGAGAGATCACCTCTCTGTAAACCAGAAAGCTGACCTTACCAGACATTGGACCTGCTGGCACTGTGTCTTGGACTTCCAGCTTCCAGAACTATTAGACATCATGTCTGCTGTCTAAACCTCCTAATCTATATATTTTGTTACAGATGTTCAAGATGACTACAGTCCACATATAACAGAGGTTACTAATCTCCTGTAGTAGTCAGTATTCTACTCCCTGTCCAAATATCTGACAGAAACAACTTAAGGGAAAAACCACCATTTCCTCTTGGTTTCAGATCATCTTGTTGGGGAAGGCACAGGGAGTAGCTTACATCATGGCCAATAAGAAGCATGGTGGAACAGTAATAAGAGGTGGGGGCAAGGCAGAGCCATCCAATGGATGCTCCACCAGGCCTTGCTTTGCACAATTTCAACCCACCTTTCCCAGTCATCCATCTCAAATTTGAATCCATCCACAAATTAAATCATTCATCATGTCCAATCTTCAAGACCAAATTCTCCCTGGAAACAACCTCAAAGACACACCCAGAGGCTGTCTGAACCAATCACTTCAGCAAGTCAAACCCAATCAAGTTGACAACAGAAACTAATCATCAGCTCTCCTAAGGAAAATCTTGAGAAATTCCAATCTGCCAGGTGACACCGAAATCCTGTGGTCCAAAACCAAAAAAAAAAAGTAAACAATAATCAGAAATGGTAAAACTCACAGCAAATTCCAGGCTAGTTAACGCCATTTAATACAGTAATACATAAATGACAGAGCTAATGAACAACATCATTAATAAAGATCATGTTTACAACTTTTTAGAACTATCAGTAATCATCTGGCTTGAGGAATACATTCTACTTCATTAAGGAAAGCCGTGGCTATTAGAGTCTGTGAATAACTGCAGATTAATCTGTGTTCCAATTGTCTTGGCTCTCAAACGAGGATAGCAGCCCAGTTACGATCATCTGGTGATGTCTATGACACATTAATTATTTTCTGTTTATTCACAATTCACTTTGCACGTGAATTACAACTTAGTGGGAAGTGGTGAATTCTGGTGGATTCAGGGTATGGAAACCCAGAGGTGACTTGAATACTGACGTTCCATGTGTCAATACTTTCCCTATCTGTGACTCAGTTTCCCCCATATCCAAAACGGGAATGCTTTTACTTTATTAGAGTCTGTGAAAAATGAGGTCATATGAAAATACTCATCACAGTGCTAGTTTTGAAAGTGCTTAATAAATGCTATCATTTTATGAACTTCAGATCAGCAGTTTATCATTTTCGTCCTTTTGCGAATAAGTACCCTCTTTATCCTTAGAATATATACAGCCACTGGAATGCCAAGACAGCCAGCACAACTCTGCAAACAGACTGGTATTTACCTAGGCACCATTTACAAATCATTTGGCTTTTAAGGGAAACTCCTCATGGAGGGTTATTATTACATGCCGATGTCTGAAGGCATCCTTTTATACCTTGTCATAGATGTGCTTCTGAGGAGAGCTGTGCTAATGCCAGGCAAGTCAAGCAGCCTTTCCACGCTCAGGAGTGCTTTTTAAGAGTTCCCGGTGACTGGCATTTCAATGAAAGGGAGGGGCAAAGGAAGAAAAGCAGCATAGTTTCTGATCACTTAAACACCTTCAGTGCCTCAACAGGAAGCTAATGCCTTTCTGAGGGCTGCCTGAGTCACAAAGAGTGCTTCCAGTGATTGGCCAACAGGAAGGGAAGAAGTCTGGGCTGCAGTTCTAACTGGCAGTTCACAAGCTGACAGAACAGGGAGGCTGGTCTAAGAACTGTCTTAGCCAAGTTACCAGGGAGGGATAAGGGTTACGATAGATACTGCAATGCATTTCAGTCTCCTCCAGTTTATCTTTATTCTAGGGTCTCATGGAGCTTACAGAAAGAAAGGAAAAGAGGATGAGAAAGGGAAAGAGAAGGTGGAGGAGAGAGGGAAGGAGGTGTAGAAAAGAGGGGAGGAGAGGATAACACAGCATGGAAGGAAAAAGGGAGGGAGGGAAAGGAGGAGGGAGGAAGGGAGGGAGAAAGAGAGGGAAGGAGGACAGATGGGCATGGGAAAAAAGTTTCTCCTCCCAGTGTGGTAGACTAATGGCCCAACTCCAGCCCTCCCTGTATGTACATCTCTATGTGGTGTGACTTTCAGCAACTCCTGTCCCAGAGCAGAGTCTTATTATCCCACTTTTTGAAAGCTGAGCTATCTTTGTGACTTGCTGAGGTCAACAAAATGAGACTAAGTGATATCACACAGATTCTGGGGCCAAAAAGCTGTGCAGGACTCTGCTATCCCCTGGAAATGCTGCTGAGCTGAGGTCCAGATAAGCCTGTGGCCCAACCTCCCATTCAAAGGGCTTGTTCCACGCTGCTGACTTGGGCTCACCAAGTACAGATACACATCCAGGGCATGTTGTCTGTCCATTTCCATGTCAGCGAAGTCAACAGCAGTTCCATCATGCCAGTTTGGCATGGTCTGTTAAGCACAAACAGTGATGCAATGCACGGGTGGATGTATCTGCTGATGTTGCCGGTTCTGCTCTTGCCCTTCCTGTCTGAGTAACTACATCTGGAGTAGCACTGGAGGCTGAACCATGTCACACCCAGAGCTTTCTGGCCATCAAGCAGTGCTGAAAGACCAGCACAGGCTTCTTGGTTTGTGAGTCAGGTAAAATCTTGGTAGCTGTATCAAGATGATCTGTGACTTATAGCTCCAAGGAATCGCTACTGAAACAAGTCAATGGACTGGCATGGTTGACAATGGCAGGTACAGAATGGAGCACTTTGAAGGAGCTGATGGTCTGAGAGGTGTGATCAGAATGACATCATTCATTCGCTCTGTCCTCTTAAAAATAATTCGTTTAGTTTTTGAGATTATACGTGACTACATTAATTCCCCCTTCCTCATGGACGCCCGCTTACTCTCATTCAAATTCATGGCTTTTTTTCTTTAACTGTTACATAGACTGTATGTATGAATTCACACACACACACACACACACACACACATATGTACCTAACATATGTATCTATGTACAGATATATTCTTAAGGATATCAATATAATATGCTCAGGCTGTATAATGTTTACTTATCTATATATGTTTTCTGGGCTATTTGGTATTGGACAACCAATGGGTGTGCTCATCTCCAGGGAAGACTATTTTTCATGCTCTCAGCATTCCTTAGCTGCCTGTAGCTCTTTGTCTAGGATTGAGGCCTCATAAGAGTTCCCCTTCACCCCACTCCACAGTAACATGTTTTATTGGTGTTGTCTTTGTCTTATTTTGGGCAGTCATATTAATAAGACTTCATAAGTATAATTTCTCTTACATGCTAAAAGACAAATTCTGACAACAAAATTACTATTTCTCTCAGTCTTACATTGTTTCTCTCCTCACTTCCTCAATTGTCCCCCAGCCTTAGGATATATATATATATATATATATATATATATATATATATATATGTATATATATATGTATATATATATATATATATACACACACACACATACATACACACACACAAACACACACGCATATATTGTGAACAGATGAACAGATGTTTTCTTGTTGAGGAGTGAGGACTATGCTTGTCTGTGAGTATAATAATAAATGTGTATAATTTGTTGTTAGGGATTGTGCTGTTTTAGTAAAGAGATGGTGTTCAGTTCACCTCTAAGCTCCATGACTTCACTAGCCCTGTGTAGTTGGATAGGTTTCTAGTATGAGGTATAATTTCCTTTGTTCTGAATGAAAACTAAGTCAAATTAGAGAGCTGTTGGTTACTGTCAAGGTATGTGTACCACTACTTCACCCTAGGGTTATGGTGTCTTCCCAGTTGTTGTAATTTGTAAGAATTATAGCTAAGCAGTCTGCTGCTTCCCTCCTCTGGAATCTTTCATGAAGCCCCTGATGCCAGGAAAGCTTTAGGTAAGCTCCAGTTCAGGGGACTCAGGACCCTGTGTCTGAAGTGCATGTTTGTATTCACTAATAGGGACTTAACTCCCACTTCTGGGGATGGGGGGAAGGAGCAACCAAAGGCAATAGCTATAGCCTATAATGTTTTGGGAGTATCTTGTACAACCCTGAAAAAGGATGCAAAAGAAGGCCTCTCATTGCCTAGTATTGGGGTTTTTCTTAGATAATATATAGCTCTTGGTGGAGCACTGTCATCCTAAATAGGGAATTTTCATTTAAA
Source organism: Mus musculus (assembly GCF_000001635.26). Lineage (NCBI taxonomy): Eukaryota > Metazoa > Chordata > Mammalia > Rodentia > Muridae > Mus > Mus musculus. Next base: position 66,347,552 of record NC_000077.6, read on the forward strand.
CTATGTGTGTATATTATATATACAGACTTACACAAATTATAGGTATTTTAGGGATGTAATTAATAATCTGATACATTATGACTTTGTCAGGCATGCTTATTGTTATTTTACCCTCCTCCTACCTTCTGTATATATCTCCCTCTTCTGAATTACCCTCCCGTTTTTCTCATTTCTCCTCCATTTTTATTGTCTCTTTTACTCGGTTGTTTAAAAATGCACCGAGTGTCTATCTTCAGGCTTTTGCCTGTGGAGAGCCAGGTGGCTATGAATCATACACTATAGTCTGTCCCATCATTAGAAAGAAGATAAGGACCAGTTGACCTCTCTTTATTCCCTATTGTCCCATTTATGACCCTTCTAGTAGATGGTTCCTCCCTACATTGTAATCCTTTCTCTACTTGCTGGAAAGTGACTTTTCCTACGCCATCATCTGCCTATTCACTATACTGACACACTGGCCACAATCCTGCTATTTAGTGTTTCAGGATTGATCCTGAACTGTGCCCAAGGGAACACAAACAATACCTAGGGCCCAGGATGATGATTAAGGAGGAAATAGAGAGAGATCAAGGCAAAAAGCACGTTAGTAGAAGTCTCAGCTTTCTTTAATATCACTCATGCTTTATCTCAAAAATTAAAACCAAAGCTTGATTCATTTTAAAAAGGAAATCATATTTTGTATCTCATACTGTGAAATAACTGTGGTCTTTGAAGGACAAATTCCATCTTTATCTCGTGGCTTCTCTATATCTATTCTCTCAAGGAGCCCAGACCAGCCTATTCTCTATAGTAAGAAGTCAGCTGTTACTTTAACACCTACAACATGTTAATAATTGAACTAGACACTTCGCTCTCATAGGTCATATAACTTTCATTACAGCCCATGTCTTATTATTTGTTCCTTATTAAAGATGGAAAAAAATAAAATTTGGAGACTTAAAATCATTTTTCCCAAGGCCTCAGAACTGATGAAGTGGAAATGATACTTAAGCTCAGCACTGAAGATCTTCAAAGCTCATTTCTTACACAACGACTTGCTGTTAATAAGCAGCAGCCGCAGATACACACTCTTTTTCTTATCTTCTTCAAATATCCTTGAGGGAAAAGGAAGCTGAAGCAAAATAATGTTCCCTTGCCAAAAGCAAAGCATAGCTTGGTTGGCATTCATTAATTAGAGAAAACGGAAGGGCCAGGCAGTGTCTTGGAGCTTGCTTTTTCTTAAGTCACTGTATCCTGGGGATCTTAGAGACCATTTGAACTCACCTGTGGGGTATACATACAGTGAACAAAATTCTGAGGCAATCTTTGATACTTGATAAAGTCATAGTTAAGATGCAGGTGATGTCCTTGCAAAATGAAGAGGCTCTTCAGCCAGCCTTTGGATGCCTATGTTGTCATCAGTAAATTAAAGGTGATTTTGAAAAGTCAAGAAACAAAAGCAGCAAAGTAACTCTAGCAGTGTTTTAAAAGATATGGAAAGCAGAGAATTATAAAGAAAGAGAGTAGGAGAGACTCATTGGGGTGAATTTGGTACCTGTCAGTGTTTAGGATCTTCCAAGGCATGTCTTGGATGGCACGTCTAAGATCAGGCTCATATATCAAAATCAGTGCATATTACTTGTACAAGTGTAGATTAGGTAGACCATTCCCTATATTTTTGTCATTTAGTTTATCTGAAATTTTCTAATGTGTTCATGGTTGATACTTTATGGCAAGGTCCAGGAGTCATCCTTTGACCTCCATGAACTCCAAAACTATTCACAGATCTAGCCTGGAAGATTAGATGGTTGGAGAATCCTGGACCTAATGGATGGATGGATTGGTGAGTGTTCACAGACCATAATTCCATGTCATCGCTTGGCACGGTTATAAGAGTTCAGTTTATCAGTGTGCCCTACTTTTATAAGTAGGGCCAAGTGAAACAATGTGTGTCTGGCTGTTCATTGCTTTGCTTCCAACTCCCTAGAATCCTTTCGACTCAGTACCCTTGGATCAAGGAGAAGAAACTAGCTGAAGATATGGTTATCAGCTTGCTCAATCATAATGCTGGTCCATCTGGGTGAAGTATCAGTGGTACCTAAGCCAGGGGGTGTTTCTGGAATTCAGGGCCTCTGTAATTTTACCTGTATGTTATTGGAAAGTGGTCCCCAGAACAGTTCTTCAACCAAACACAACCCATCATCTCACAGAAGCAACCACACAGAGACCCCCCAGTTACCCTGACACTCAGGGTTCCCCAACATTTAGTGACCTTCTGTTTTATTCTTATTCACATGAACCCACATCTAATTTCTCTCTTGAGAGGATAGTTACAACCACTGCTCTCTCCAGAAAAAAAAAGATCAGAAAGGCAAGTGAGGTACTGTCTGACCTAGTTAGGTATGTAACTTCTAAAATGCACACGGGCTCCTTCAAAGAGAAGAGCCAAGTTATTTCAGACACTGGAACTGTAATGACACAACGGTGCATGGATCTAATGAGTAATTTTATCAAATTAATTATTTCTGAAAGGATACATTTTTATGCTCAGAACAAAAAATTCACTCCAGCTTTTCTGTATTTTGATCTCTGTAGCCAATTTTAAATATCCCACTGTGTGGGTTCCACGGGCTCTCTAAGTCTCTTCAGCTGCCCCAGTCAGAACCAATAACATTCACATTTGCCCCAGTCTTCACAGCCTCCCAGTGTGTCTTCTCATCCTGAGTGATTAAAGTTAGTTGGATAAATTAGCTTTCAGTACTACTCAGCTATTAAAAAGAATGAATTTATGAAATTCCTAGCCAAATGGATGGACCTGGAGGGCATCATCCTGAGTGAGGTAACACATTCACAAAGGAACTCACACAATATGTACTCACTGATAAGTGGATATTAGCCCAAAACCTAAGATACCCAAGATATAAGATACAATTTCCTAAACACATGAAACTCAAGAAAAATGAAGACTGAAGTGTGAACACTATGCCCCTCCTTAGAAGTGGGAACAAAACACCCTTGGAAGGAGTTACAGAGACAAAGTTTGGAGCTGAGATAAAAGGATGGACCATGTAGACACTAGCATATCCGGGGATCCATCCCATAATCAGCTTCCAAATGCTGACACCATTGCATACACTAGCAAGATTATGCTGAAAGGACCCTGATATAGCTGTCTCTTGTCAGAGTATGCCTGGGCCTAGCAAACATAGAAGTGGATGCTCACAGTCGGCTATTGGATGGATCACATGGCCCCCAATGAAGGAGCTAGAGAAAGTACCAAAGAAGCTAAAGGGATCTGCAACCCTATAGGTGGAACAACATTATGAACTAACCAGTACCCCGGAGCTCTTGACTCTAGCTGCATATGCATTAAAAGATGGCCTAGTTGGCCATCACTGGAAAGAGAGGCCCATTGGACTTGCAAACTTTATATGCCCCAGTACAGGGGAACGCCAGGGCCATAAAAGGGGAGTGGGTGGGTAGGGGAGAGGGGGTGGGTGGCTATGGGGGACTTTTGGTATAGCATTGCAAATGTAAATGAGCGAAATACCTAATAAAAAATGGAAAAAAAAATTAGCTTTCAGGATTCTCACAATTTTAATAACAGCACTACAGTAAGGCATCTGTGAGCAAGGAAGACAGTTGAGCTGCCCCAAGTAGGAAACCCCTGAAATAATAACCCAACTCCAGCCACACTTCCTACCTCCACCTTTAGGTCATGTGACAGTTTGTATACCACAAAATTAGTTTCTTGGGTCAGTAATGAGTCAATAGCTTCTATTTCTCAAAAGTTTCCATCTAGATCTTGGCCATTTAATGGAAACTTTACGCTTGGTATAGGATTACATTCCTAGGTAGCAAAGCTAACATACCATTTGAAGATACCACACCATAATGACAAATCCTCTGTGCCCCTATGCTTGCATTGCCAACTACTCCCATGTGACTCTAGTTACATGGCAAGCATTATTTCCATGCTTGACCAAATATATTAGTTCTTTAAGTCTTGGGATCTTAAATTTCAGCATGCATCAAACTCTTAGAGGATGAATTAGACATTGTGTGGCTGACCTCTACCCTCAGAGTTTCTGAGTCAGTAAATCCAGCCTGAGAATTTGCACTTCCCACAAGTTTCTAAGATATTCTGTGCTGCTGGTGTGGGACACACTTAGAGAAATAACATCTTACAAGTGCTGACTACAACATCAAGTTAAATGGAGAGAAACTCAAAGCAATTCCACTAGAATCAGGAACAAGACAATATTGTCCACTCTCTCAATATCTATTCAACATAGTACTTCACATCTTAGCTAGAGCTATAAGACAACAGAAGGAGATCAAAGGGAACACAAATTGGAAAGAAGTCAAACTATCATTATTTGCAGGTTATATGATAACATACATAAATGATCCTAAAATTTTCACTCTGGAATCCTATAGCTGATAGACACTTTCAATGAAGTAGATGTATACAAAATTAACTCACAAAAAATCAGTAGTCCATTTACAAATGACAATGGACTGAGAAAGGAATAAGAAAAACAACACCTTTAACTGTAGCCTAAAATAATATAAAATATCTTGGTATAACTCTAACCAAGCAAGTGAAAGACTTATATGATAAAAACTTTAATTCTTTGAATTAAAAAAATGGAAGAAGGTATTAGAAGATGAAAAGATCTCCATGCTCATGTGTCTGTAAAATTAACATGGGAAAATGATCACCTTACCAAAAGTAATCTACAGATTTAATCCAATTGCCATTAAAATTCGAATATAACTCTTCACAGACCTTGAAAGAAAAATTCTCAACTTCATATGAAAAATCAAAAAGCATAGTATGGTTAAAAACAATCCTGAATAATAAAAGAACTGCTGTAATTCTTACCACTCGTGATTTCTATTTGTAAAATAGAGCCATGTAATAAAAACAGCCAGCTTTAGCATAAAAAGAGACTTGTAGGTTCATTTAATTAAATTGAAGACCCATACATTAAACCACACTAATAGGGACATCTGATTTTTGATAAAGTCAGAATATGCACTGGGAAAAAAAAAGTCAGCATCTTCAACAAATAGTGCTTTTAAAGCTGGATGTCTGCATATAGAAGAATGCAAATACATCCATATGTATTACACTACACAAAACTCAAGTCCAAGTTCTCAACATAAAATCAGATATGCTGAACCAGATAGAAGATACATTGGAAACAGCCTTGAACTCATTGGCACAAGATAAGAATCTGAACAGAACAGTGATGGCTCGGGCACTAAGATGAACAATCAATAAATGGGACCTTATGGGACTGAAAAGATTCTTTAAGGCAAAGGACACCATCATCCTGACAAAGTGGAAAAGATATTTTTACCAACTCCACATCCAACAAAGGACTAATATCCAAAGTATATAAAGAATTCAAGAAAATAGGTAACAAAAATCAAGAAATCCAATTCAAAATGGAGTACAGATTTAAACAGAGATTTCTCAATAGAAGAAACTCAAATGGTTGAGAAATATTTAAAGAAAGAATCAACACCCTTCACCATCAGGGAAATCCAAATCAAAACTACCTTGACATTTCATCTTACACCTGTCAAAAAGGCTAAGATCAGAAACGCAAATGGCAGATCATGTTGATAAGGAGGTAGAGTAAGGGGAACACTCCTCCATTCCTGGTGGGAGTGTTTAACCTTGTTCATTGTGGGTTTGCTCATAATAGCCAGAAACTGAAACAACTTAGAGATTCCTCAACAAAAGAATGGATAAAGAAAATTTGGTATACTTACACAATGAATTATATAGCTTTTTTGAAAATGTGAATGGAAACACTAGAAAGAAACATCCTGAGATAACCTAGACTCAGAAAGTAAAATACTATATATATTTAATTATAAGTGGATATTAGCCATTAAGTAAATGATAAATAAGTTACAATCTACAGACCCAGAGAGGTTAGATATAGAGGAAGGATTGGGGGAGGGACAAATAAATATCCTTGGGAAGGGGAAATAGTTCGGGGACAGGTGGAGACAAGAGCAAGTGGATCAGGTAGGTTACAGGAAGAAAAATAGGGTAGAGGGAGAAAATGTGGAGAAAGGGCCAGAGTTGAAGGGCATTTGAGGGATGATATGGAAACCTGGTGGAGTGGAAGAATTCTAAATTTTATGCTGATGATCTTAAATGAGGTCTCCTAGTATTGGGAGATACGGAGTCTCAGCTGTCCATCTCTCATCATCAAATGAGGCCTGCGATAACCAGACTTTGTTACATTCAATTGAATTGTTGGCCAAGTGTGGTGGGGTCCCATGGAAATCCCCAGACAAGCCAGCCTGATGCTAAGACAATGTGTTACACTCTGCACACTGATAGTGGTACCAAGTACCAAGGATAACACCCACACAAGTCACTGAACGTGGAGAAGTCGGGCAAGTGCCTACATGAAGCTCACACCCCTGTGCTCTAGTAGTGTCTTTGGTGCAGGAAGGTACTCAACAGACTACCAAGCGAGGAACCTAAACACCAACCATCTGGAAGACCTTTGGCCCATAATCTTTCCTGACTATAAGATATTCTAGGTGATGCAGGGATAAGTTTTGTCAACTAATGTCTGGTTTGACTTAAGGTTCACTTCATGAGACAAAACCCATACTCGGCTACTCACTTAGGGTAACTAAGAATCAGAGACTAAATAGCCCAAAGACCTAGAGTAAAATCAAACACTACTCATCTGAGTAGATAGGTAGTGAGGGAGAGAGAGAGAGAGAGAGAGAGAGAGAGAGAGAGAGAGAGAGAGAGAGAGAGAGAGAGAGAGAGATTGCTATACTCTTAGGTCAGTGCCAGCCATCAGAGAAGGGTCCTCTGGCAGCAGATGGGAACAGATACAAAGACACACAGCCAGACATTTCACAGAAAGAGTCTAAATGTGATGCTTCTATCAAATCCTTTCCTTCAGTGCTCAGGGAGCCTTTCAAAATGGGAAGAAGCAGAAAATCTAGTCAAGCCAGGCACCTATGAGGTCACAGAGACAGCAGCAGCAAGCATGGGGCCTTCATGGGTCTGGAGCAGATCCTTTGCCTGTGAATTGTAGCTTTATCCTAGTGTTTTAATGGGACTTGCCAATGTAAGAACAAGTGGGTCTTTGATTCTAGTGCGTGTCTTTGGGACTCTTGTCCTCCAGATGGGTTGTTGTGTCTGGATGTGATGGTTTTTGCTTTATCTTGCCATATTTTATCTTGTCATGCTTGGTTGTTATCTCTTAGAAGCCTGTTGTTTTCTAATTGGAGAAAGAAAAGGGTTTAAATTCAGAGGCAAGGGGACATAGGGAGGAGCTTGAGTTTGGGGGAATTAGGGAGAAGCTTGAGGGAAGTAGGGAGGAGCATGGGGGAAGTAGGGAGGAGCTTGGAGGAAGTAGGGAGGAGCTTGAGTTTGGGGGAAGTAGGGAGGAGCTTGAGTTTGGGGGAAGTAGGGAGGAGCTTGGAGGAAGTAGGGAGAGGGGAAACTACAATGAGGAAATAGTGTTTGAGAAAAGAATATATTTTCAATAAAGGAATAAAGAAAAAAAGAACATTGAACAAAAAAGTACTTCCTACATTTCTTTTAAAATTTTAACTGTGTGTATGTGTATATGTATTAATGAGAATACTGTGCCAGGGCGACTGTATATGTTCATGTGGTGGTTGTGTATATACCTATGCAGATAGTCATACTTTGTGCAGTGAGGTCAGAGGTGGGCAGTGGTTCTTTTCCTTTATCACTCCCTGCCTGCTTCATTCCTATAAGGCAGAATCACTCCCTGAACTTAGAGGCTCACTTAAAAAAAAAAAAAAAACTAGGATAGAAGTTAGCAAGGGTCAGCCATCCTGTCTCTGCCCTTCACAGCATTGGGTTCAAGGAATGCATGGAACCATGCTATGTTTGTGTCAGAGGTGCTGGGACCAAAACTCAGGATTGGTAGGTGTTGCTCTTTGCCTTATTGCCTTAAGGTCAGGGTCCCTCAGTGAACTGGAAGCTACGCTAGCTATAAATAAATAAATAAATAAATAAATAAATAAATAAATAAATAAATCAAGCTTTATTTATTTGGTATCCGTCTGTCTCCCCTCCGTCCCCCATCAATGCTGAGGTTGCTGGTTTGTGCAGTCATGCCAGTGTTTTAAGAGGCTGCTGAGAATTTGAATTCATGTCCTAATGCCCACAGAGTAGGTGCCCTTACCCACCATCTCCCCAGCCCCAACATTATGTTCTAAAGTAAGTTTTAGTGATTTCCCATGTAACATAAGGGCTGATAAGGTAAGAAATTATGTCATACCCTTCTATCCCTTTCCAAGAAAAGTCTGGAATTGATGTTGGGTGAACAGATATGATCAAAACACATGTACCTGTAGCCAGCAAAATTCAGTACAGAACTGCCCATAGTTTACATCTAACATGTAATAAACTACCAAAAAGTTTCTATATTGGCACGGAATTTTCTAGGCTATCCTATATATTACGACTTATTAGTATATGTAGCAACTCAAGATGGATACAAGTTATTTGAAAAGTGAAAAATAATACATTGTATAAATGTATGAAAATTTCAACAAATAAACAAAATATATTGTTAATAAAAAAAGGATCAGAGGTGGAAAAGGTCGGTGCTCCCACTAGTTTCTGGCTGTTACCATGGAGATGGAAGAAGACCCTGTGTCTTCCTGGTCCAAGCATAGCATATTGCATTTGTTTATAGTCTGTATCTTGGAAGAAGTGGAGACATCATAGTACTACTCCATGTCTTAGTGTATCCAATGTGTGGCCCCCAGTGGAGAAGGCAAACACTTCATTGAGGACAGAATACCTTCTCAAGAGCATCTCCAAATGTGGGCAGAGGCTCCATCTCTCTAGTTGTATTTCAGCAAAGAACTGGAACCCCACACTGGAGGACACAGGGTAGCCTCAGGTTCTTGATGGGCTTGGGGAAGAATCATCAAGAAACAGCTGAGAGTAAAGTCATTAGTAGATGTGTTTTGGATTCAGAAGCATCAACCACACCCCCATTTCAGTACTTGGGTATTGTCTCCAGAGGCAAATGAAAGCCAGAAGGAAGACACAGCTATTCCCACTCCAAATGATCTTATTGAGGTTTTGTAGACAGGATGTCCCTTGAAAGTCTCTGCATCTATGTCCTAAGGAAGCAGGGTTTATGTGCATGTGTGCATGCATGTGTGCATGTGTATTTCAAAATGATTTAAAAGGAAATGGAAGTAGATGTACTTACCATTTGATGTTTGCCATAACAATAAGAAGGGGAATGCTGAAATGCCATCCTATATTCAAGGATCAAGTTTGGTCTGTTACTTGATAACACATGAACTATTTTATTAATACATTGGCTGCAGGAAATATGAAAAGTTCTATTGAGAATATTGGTTAATGTTTCTTTGGAGAAACCTAGTTTCCCAGTGTAGTATAACAATGAGGTAAAGACCATAACCCTGGCAGAGCTGGTCTCCTTGGTCCCAGTAGTGACACTGTTACTGACTAGCTGCCATCTTAAGTAAGTTCCAGCTCTGAGCCTTGGCTTCCTCACCTATTCAAATCAGATACAAACGGTTCTTACCTCTGTGGGGTGCAGTGTTGAGTAGATGAGTTAATATATGTAAAGTACTTAGCGAGTGAACACAGAACATGCTAGGTAAGTATTGGTCATTCTATTTATGGCCAAATATTGTGCTGTACTTTTTCTCTAGTTCTACTCAAATCTCTCATGCTAATGTTATTTAAATTGGCTAACGACCAACACTGCCATAATGATCTGCATAGAGCAGCACGATAGTTCTATAACCACCCTAATGACTTTGATTAGAACCAGTCACCAATGCCTGTTTACATACAGTTGCTTGGCAGGCTTTTGAAAGGACTGGGAATCCCAACCATCTCTTTGTAGGGATGAACTGGTTTAAGCGAGTATGCCAGTACAAAATGATCTACGATAAAACAGATAGTTCTCTGTATGCATGTATACTACCTAACATAAATCACAGAGACGAGGAATAAAAGCAGAAGGACAGTTAATAGCTTCAGTGAGTGTTGTCTGAGCATCTGGGCTGAGCTCAGACTGAAGCATGAGGATGCAGACTGAGAAGTGGATGAGGCATTCATTCCTACCGGAGAGGAGCTCACAGTCAAGTGGGAAAGGCAGAATAGAAAATCAATCACACTGCACAGTGCATTAAGGACTGGTGAAGGCATTCCCTTAGAATGCACAGGAGTGGCCTATAATTGTATTTCACTTGTTGGCCTGAGAAGAGAGGTGAGAGAGGGTGAATCAAAAGACAAGTAAGAGCCAGTCTGGCCACAATGTACACGAGAGCATTCCAAGTTGAGCTGTGTAAAAAAAGTTCAGAGATATTGGATAACACTGACAAGACTGTAAGCTGCAGTGAGGCAAAGCATCTCTTCCTCGGGGTTCTTGAAAGACTGAGAAGTATAAAATGATGGGAAAGATGAAGGGCCCGTGCAAGTGGGAGGCTCACTTCATGCGTGTGCTGTGGTTAAGTATTTATTCCTCGGTACAAATATACTATGTAGATTGCCCCAGGAGAGAAGAGAAGCCAAGAAGCCATAACCAACAATTGAGAATTAATTTTCTGTGTAAAAGGAATAAAGTAGAAGTACAGACTGCTGATACCACTATTGGTTATCTATGGAAATAGGTTTCATCGAGCTCTTCTGTGACAATAATATGTGCTGCCTACCTGCCTAGAAAATGTATGCAGTGCCCAGCTGCCTGGAAGACAGGCTTGGAGAGTAGCTGGTAAGGCTATGGTTGGAATGGGAGTTGAGCAATGGGTCCTAGACCCAGCCCTGTGAAAACAGCTCCCAGATCAATGGCTCTTTTTGGGAGTTGAACAATGTTATCATCTGGAGAGCTTTCCATCTGACTCATGTCTGAGCTGCCCCTCCAGAACTGTGGTATAGCTGATTAGGGTTATAACCTCAGAGCAGAGAATTTTCAAACTTTCTTAGATGATCTTTCAAATGGGGTTGAGAATTCAAACTCTATACGTTTGCTACCTAATATTTGTTTGTAGACCAGAAGCTGAGTGGAAATGTCACATCTCTTAGTTCAAAATCTGCCTGGTGTGTGTGTGTGTGTGTGTGTGTGATGTGTAGGAGTCCTTACCTAAGCTGGTATTTACAGAGGTCAGAGGTCAGTACTGTGTTCCTCAATGGCTTCTCACTGTCCTTTCTAAACTGGGGTCTCTCACTGAACTTAGAACTCATCACTTCATCTAGGCTGGCTGGAGAGCAAGCCTCCAGAACCTAACTGTCACTACACTTTAGTGCTTGGTTTACAGGTGTACATGCCATTGGAACTGACTTCTATTGAGTGCTGGGGACCCGAATTTGGATACTCACATTTGCTCAGTAAGCATTTTAGCCACCAGAATCTATATTTTAACATCTTCAGCTGATTCAGATGTACACAACCATTTGGCAAGACCACAGTTATTCATCAGAATTATATATGAAGCTTATTAAAGATGGATTCCCAGTTGGCATTGCAGATTATGATCCAGGCAATATTGGGTAGGGCCTTTAATGTACATATCTTCTAAAGTGCTGATGAGTCTGATATACATTTGTAATCATATTCCATTATCCTAGCTGGTTTTGTGGTGCATGCTTGTAATCCCAGCACTTGAGAGTCCCATGATCCTCTGGGATAACTAACTGTTGTTGTTTTTCTATTGCATAGTAAGTTATCTGGGGAAAGGCAGAGCATCCACCTCATGTACAGAAAGCTCTATTTAGAGAAAAGCTTTTATTGGAAATCTATGCAGGCCCTGATAGAAGAGCAGAGAGGCCAAGGTACAGATGAAGGGTCGAACATGTCCCCCATACCCATTGTTGAAATTATAACCTCAAAGTCTTAGGTTGACATTTAAAAGGTGGGACTTTTGGGAGGTGGCTGTACCATGTGGGTTTTGCCCTCATAGACCACCACAGAATTATTGAGTTATGCCAGAAAACGGTTCTAAGATTAACCTCTTTCTCTCTCTTCCTCTCCCCATCCCCTCTTTCTGGCTTGTTTTATCTATTTCACTTTGTGATAATCACTGTAACATCAGGTTCTAGCAAGGAGGCCCTTATTAAATACCAGAAGACATTAGCACGACATGGATCTCCTAACCTCCGGAACTGTGAGCTAGGATAGACCTCTTTGCTTAATAACTTAACTGGTCTCATGCATTTGATACAATAATAGAAAGTACACTGGGACATGAGTCATACCTGCACTATAAAATGACTCACAATTCCAATGTGGTCTTCTAGAAAAAAAAAAAAAAGCAAAAGTCAAAGAGTTTAAATGTCTTTGTGTTTCATGTATGGGGAGGAGGGAGACAGAGGGTGTGTGTGTTTGGCATCTCTCCATGCTTACAAAAATGTCTAGCCAGCTCAAGGATCTCCATGATTCATCCATCTCACTGACCTTCCCCATCTGGCCCACAATTGGTAGAAGGTTCCAGAGCTTTCTGAAGAGTGAGAGGGCAAATAAGGGAGACAGCCAAACACGAATAGCCATGGCAGTTAGCCACAGCCAGAAAGTGTCTAGTCTTCCCTTAAGACATTGCTGGGGCACCTTGGTGCTGGGATATGCAGATGGGAATCCCAGCACTGGCTTCCTCCTCATGCCACCTTTGTCTACACTGTCATTCTCTATCCCATAGATTCTCACTGACAGACCTTGCTAGCCTTCTGCAGGATCAAATGTACACAAGAGATGAATGGAGAAGAAGCATTCAGCTCCCCTTGCAATGGATCCTTTTATTCAATGGGGCAATGGTGCCAGTCTCAGCCTAACCTGGTTCCAGAGCTACTACTGAGACCAGCTTTCAACTCCCTAGAAGTTACCTGATATTTTCATTTATTTTCTTTTTACAGGAAAACTACCTCTTTAACCAAGGTATATAATTTCCCGTTGGTTCTTGGCTAATACCTTAGGCCCTGTTTTCAGATGTAAAAAAGCAGTGGGGAGAGCTCTCTGTGCCTGAAGTATGGCCTGGGAGGTTGAGAGCTTACTCTTCCCTGATTTCTATCCTTGGTGGTTTCCAGCCTCTGTGTTCTGGAGTGGCCCCAGGGGGACCTGCCTGGGACTCTAGGGTTGATTGACAGGAAGCCTCTGGGAATATCATCTAACTCTTCTTTTTGTCTGCTTCCAATTACTGAGGGAGGAAGCCGACTGAGAACATATTTAGAAAAACGTTTTCATTGTTGCTTTTAAAAATCTCCTCTGTAATTAGGTACTCAGGGGGTAGTCAACCACGAAAAGCCACAACCACCACTGTCAAGTTCCATAAAACAAAGGAGAAACCAATTAATCAAAAGTAAGAAGAGACAAGCTGAGCATGAGCACCTGTCTCAGTCACCCACTGCCCACTCACACTCATACCCACCCCTACCCATATCCACTCCCACTCATGTGGCAGGCTCCACGATCAGGCCAGCCCCACACATTGGGAGTGTTTTCAGGCCCTGTATGGCGAGGTCCTTGAGCCTTGGACTTTTGTTTTACAGACCCATCTTATCCACAACAAGGCTAACAGTATTACTGTGCTCTGGGTGTGACCATTTCAAAACCCAGAAAGAAAGGAGTCAATAAAGCAGTGAGAGTCCAAACACATTTTGAGGTGCCCTGGCTCTTACTGCTTGCATCCTTCAGAAGCGATGGAGTACAAAGCCCTGCTCAGATTCCAGCGTACTCCCTGATGGCTTTTGAACTTCCAACCAACGAGCCTTAGAACACCTTGGAAGCAATTGCCATCCAGCACATTGAATAATTCTAGTGAACTGGGCTCACAAGAGTGGGTCTCACTAATGAGTGTGTGTCATTCAACACTGCTGTTTCCTGTGGTCTTAGACTCCTCTTGCTATATCAACACAGACATTACAAAAAGTGCGCTTGCAGGGACATTCTTGTGTGGATTCCTGAAACTCGTGGGAGTTAGTTCCCACCCCGTATTTTTTTCTTTGAAAGTTGTTCCAAGGTATTAAGATCAGTGCAGCTGAAGAGGACCAGGGTTTTTCTAGAGTGTGCCAGGACTGTCTGTTTGTCTATCCTTGGCCTGAAAGGAGAAGCCATACCTCCTATAACCTTTTGGTCAACACCACTGTTTGTTCTTTTGCTGCAACCTGCTGGACTGTGCCTCCTAATTAGAAGCCCAAGTGTCCTCTTGAAATTGAAGCACCCTATACTATTCAGTGGCCATGCTGTTTCTGTATCTTCTTCCTATCCTAGTGCGCATGTGCATACATTACTTTGCTGGCTTGAAGTGTGTGTCAGGCCTATATGACTAGCTTTAGTCAATGGCATTGATAGGGACATCACAGAAAATGGAAACACTGAAGAACCTTTTCCTATGCTGCTCTTCCACAGCTACAGCAACTAAGAAGATTGGCGTTTGCATTGGGAAAGCAAATACCAAGGGCTGCAGGGCAACAGACTTAGGACACTTCCCATGACGTGGGGATGGAGGTTGTAGGCGTTCTGAGGGCTAGATGTGTACATATTTACTAGCATGTGGAATAAGCTGGAGGCAAAAAGGAGAGAAACTTCAGAACTGCATAATTGTCATAACAAAGGAACAGGAGCTCTCAGACTCTTAAGGATGCCAAGCAAGCCAGGACCTATAATTCTCTATGGGAAGCTGAGGAAGCCATGGGGTTTTAGTCATGTCGCATATAACTGAGGGAAGTAGAGAAAACAGAAAGCCTTTCCAGAGAACACCTGTAGAGCCTGGCACCATGGCACCCAATAGGCAAGGAAGCCCCATTCACTGAGAAAGACTGAATAAAGGAAACTTCTCTGTCCTGATTGTCAGACACTAACAGTGTCTGATCATAGCAATTTCAAAATTGCTAATGGCCGGTGGTCAGAAAGCATCTGTTTCTTTTTTCTCCTTTTCTCTTCTCTTCTTTTCTTCTGTAGTATGTGTGTGTATATGTGTGTATATGTGTGTGTGTGTGTGTGTGTGTGTGTGTGTGTGTGTATACACTCAGAGGGAGTATGTCTTTTGTTTCTCACACTTATAGAGTTGTAGGGGTATGAAGAGGAGACCTTGTAGACCAGATACAGACACTATCATGTATCACTCAGTGATCAGAGATTCTAAATTCTATACTATAACATTGGGCATTTAAGGTTTAGTGGGGGGATAGTATATTTTGTGTCCAAGAGAGAGCCATCTGTACATTCAAATCCCAGGCTACAATAGCATCACTTGAACTCACCATTGGAGATTATGGTCCTCTACTCCTAAAAGAGTGAAAGCATTGCAGTTCCTTGACAGGCTGCATTCCTCCTCCTCCTCCTCCTCCTCCTCCTCCCTCCCCCTCCCCCTCCTCCTCCCCCTCCTCCCTCCCCCTCCCCCTCCTCCTCCTCCTCTTCAGTGATCTGCATGATCTATGACCTGCAGCTACTGATGAGAGCTGACATGAGATGACAGTTCAGGGGACATGTTTTCAAGAAGCAGTGTCTATGTTTCTTCTTCTTTTACTGCATCAACAAAGAGGATGCTTGCTCCAGGCAGCTACATGATCCTACAGCCCTCAATGGTCTAGATTTCTGAGGCCATCCTGAAACAAAATGGCTTCAAAGGATTATTCAAATGTAGAGCAAAACTTGTGTGAGGTGGGGGAAAAAAAGTAGACCTTTGCTAGGATTTGCCAAGTCTCTCTATTGCAGTATCTCACCGCAGGCTGTTTGATGACTATAGAGATCCACCACATAAACGTGGGCCCAAGGTGATTTATTCTGAACATTCCATAAAATACGTTGGAAGCTATTTACAGAGTTAAAACATTTACCCAACCGAGACAAGGCCAGTGTCAGCCTTGGAAATACATATTAGATACAGAGGCCTCCAGGTAAGACTTGGTTTCTTTGCTCTGTACTATTGCCCTAAGTCTGGTTTAATCAAAGGGATCAGAGTTCCACTAAACACACATGGCATATGGATACACAGAGACAGTTAAGTAACGTTATGAGTCAACAAATGCTTTAAAGATTGGTATGCCAGTATAACAACTGCTCCAGGCTGCATATATGGGAAACCCTTTAGAGGTTGAAATGCATGGGGAAAAAATAGAGCTGAGATTTGTCTAGAGCAATAAAGTAAGTGAAGAATTAAAAGTCATTGAAAATGTAGGGAGAAAACATGTCTGACTGTATGGTTGCAGAAAGAATATATGTACCCAGTGAATGGCATGGCGCCCATGGGTGGCTTGAACCAATCAAAAGGACAGTCAGCATGACTGGGAAGTTGGAGAACCTGATAGTCCTAGGTAGCAGACTGGGAGCCCTGCTAGGACTGCAAGCAGAAGTCAGATGTACAGAAAATGGCATTAAAGGAAGTTTCATTTGCAATGGGCTGTGGGGAAGTGGAGAGCAAAGAGAGGGTTGGTAGGAACTTCAGGCAGGCAGCTATTCAATTAAATTAGATACGTGCCACTGCATGGTTCTGCTGAGGGACTAGATCAATGTGAAAGAACTCAAGGATACTTTGGAGGGGAATATATGCAATGAGGATGACATAAGAAATGGGCATCAACAGAATTGTGCAAAATGATATCATGATTTCTGCCTGGGAAAATGGAGGGGACTGTCAATGAACTTTCATTTAAGACAGCTGGGCCCCGAGGGAAGGAGTATGAGCCTCTGTTTGGGGTGAGGCAGAAAATGCAGGTAGCATTCTCTCTATCTATGCCTAATAACAGTTTGCTGCTAAAAGGCTTTGTGGGTATCTCACAAAGGGGTCTGGGCTCAGAGAGTGGGAATTTGGATGTCTGGCCTAGGAAGGATGGCAAGCAAATGTCTTAGTAAAACTAACAGGCTTAAAACAAAACAAAACAACAACCCAAACCACAAGAACCAAAGCAGAATTAAAAAAAAATTAAAGAAGATCAAATAACTTAGAAGAGTAGAAGACTTAATCTGCTATCAGACTTTTAAATATATATACAAAGCAATGCAACGGCAAGGAGCAATGCTTGCAAAAATCAGAAGTATGATCCTAGAATTTTATTACTGGATGAACTTTCCTTCACATACCAAGTCTATAGAGCACTGGTTTAAGATACAAGAATTTCAGGAACTCTGTACCCATAAGCCCTTCTTAAACAATGTGTCACAAGACGAATTTTACCCAACCAACAGACCAGTGAGTAAACTATAGAGGAAAAGTGATGGCACAGAATGTGAGTGTACATGTACATAAAATCATATAGTCATATATATATACACACACACACACACACACACACACACACACACACACACACACACATATAGTCATGGATGAAGACAGTGTTAGTAAACCAACTGCTGTATATACAATGTTGATAGAACTAAGAAAGGAAGTGTACATATAAAGCTTTCAAAAGAATTCACTGCTCAGGGTTGGAGAGATGGCTCGGTGGCTAAGAGCACTGATTACTCTTCCAGAGGTCCTAAGTTCAATTCCCAGCAACCACATGATGGCTCACAATAATCTGTAATGGGGTCCTATACCCCCTTCTGCTGTGTCTGAAGACAGTGACAGTGCACTCAAGTACATAAAACAGAGAAATAAATCTGGATAGATATTTTTACAAGTCCCATAAAATAGGAGTGAAGGAACACTTCTTTAATGAAAATTTATGTCTCTCCACAACTGTATATTTGCTTACCTATCTGCCTGTTCTCTCTAACTATGCACTTTTCTACCTAGCTGTCTTATTCCTAAGGAGAGTGATTTAGGAATAGTCTAGGGGTACTGCCCCTGGACTAGACACAGAGCAGAAGTGCCCCTCTGCACTGTTATCACCCGACACGCAGTTGGTGACATTAAGCTTATGCCAGCAGACAAGTGAGATTAATTAGGTATAAAGTAGAGAAGTTGTCTCGGTGTGCATATGATATGATACACTACCAAGAATGTCAATGATAAAAGTAGCCCTCGCAATGAAAGAAATCACCAGAGAGTCAGAATGTACAGCGAACAGAATCAATAATCTTCATCCACACAAATGCAATCGGTTACAGAGCATAAACAGTGCATGAACCCAATTTACAAATAGCAACAAATGCAGTCAGATATTTTGAAATAAACCTAATAACTTGTGAGCTTGGTTCAGGAACAGCAGTGACATATTTGTGTAAAAACTAGCTTGATACAGCTGCCTATCAGTGCCAATTTTCTGACTCTGATAATTACAGTGTGGTTATGAAAGGAAGAGTTAATTTTATGGGATATTCACTTGAGTATTTGAGACTAAGTGGCCATTATACCTGCAATTTATTTTTGATAATGCAGGAAAATTTCACATATGCTTAGAAAACCATATGTAATGCATCTATGTATATGTTTGCATGAGTGCACATAAGGAGACAGAGATAGAAAAGGCAAGAGAATGATGAAGCAAAAGTGAGCAAATGTTAAAATTTGGAAAACTGAGGAATATAAAATTATTTGAACTATTTTTATTATTTTCATGTATGTTGGAAACTATTTCTAAATAGCAACATAAAAAGCCTGGTACTGGCTATATAAACAATGGCAGGGTGTTTTGGTTTTTGTTTTGTTTTTTTTTTTTCTTCTCATTTTTGCTATCTTTTTAGTATATGTGAGTGTTTTTCTGCATGCATGTATTGTATGTACACAGTGTGTATGCCTGGTGCCCAGAGAAGCCAGAAGTGGGTGTTAGAGCCTTTGGAACTGGAGTTAAGGATGGTTGTAAGCCACCATATGCATTCTGGGAATCACACCCAGTTCTAGCTGAAGAGCAGCAAATGCTTTTAACCATTGCACCATCCCTCTGACTCCAAACAAGAGGGACCACTGCAGCCATTGAGGATAGAAATGTTGCGAGTTAAATTTATATGTGCAGTTATCAAGGTTCTATCCTCAAGAGAGGATTAATGTGTTCATTGTGATGGTGGTGTCTTTAGTGCAAGAATTTACTTGCTGATGATCTCTCTCAATTTCGGATTTCCTACCCTCAAAAATGTGAGCAAAATAAACCTCTGATAAATTACTTAGCAGTGCAGAATGAGTTAGGACAAAAGGAGTAAGAAAAGAAAATTCAAGTAGAGTTCTGTGTACTGGTCTGCCAGTCCAGTAAGGCTATTACATCCCCGGGAAAGGATGCTCATAAAAAAAGTCAGAGTTTGCCTGAGTGGGTGTACCAATAAGGAACCTTGAACAGCAAGCTAGACAGTGCAGGGCCTTGACGTTTTGTTTTTGGGTCATGCCAACCAATGAACATGGATAGAGAGGAGGAGAGTGTATATATTGATATTTAAGGGATTTTAACTCAGTCAGTACTTTTATGATGGATGTATGCTGTTCCAAGCTTCCAATAAAGAGCCTTTGAGAGTCCATAAAAATCAACATTCACAACAGATGTGAGTTTCTGGCTAAGTAGGTGAGGCAGGTAAAGTCGCATTAAATTGGGGTAGAGTAAGATCATTCTGGTTGCATAGAACAGCGTAGAATTTGGGAGAGTGCTTTAAAGAATGCTTCAAGAGATTTTGCAGATTATCTGGACAGGAAGCAAGAGAAGTGCAAACTGTAATACTGGCTAAGGGTCTTTGGCAGCCTTGAGTAAGACCAGATGATGGCAGCTGGTCAAAGGGGCCTTAGCTCTAGGGCCTTTTTCCTTAAAGCCAGACAGTCTAAAGCTCCACCTATTTCTGGACCAGTGTCTCACGTTTGGCTTCATGTTCTTTGCTCACACTGGGACCCTTCTCTTCATCAGCAGGCACACAAGCCTCTGCGAGATCTGCCCTCCTCCCCCAGTCTGTGCATAGCTGGCTCCTGTGTGGTGGCCCTGCACTTTAACACTGAATGGATTCCAGGCATCTGCGTTCAATTGCTCTTAGTGAAAAACCAGAAAAGCATTATGCTTCCCCAGAATTACTCCCCCAGGGCAAGAGAACAAATGATTCACTGGGAAGCAATGGAGAACACAAGCGCTAACATTCATCCGATCCAGGACTGAATACTTCATAAGCTCAGGGCCCTGTGAAGCCAGGCTGCATGTTTAAGAGCAGTTGGCAGAAGGACCTTCAGGGCTTAAGGATGAACTCCTGCTGTGAACCCTGGGGGCACCACCCTTATCTGTCATCGTGCTTGCAAGGATAAGGGCTTCTCATCACTACTTTTCAGAGCTGGCAAACAAGTCACGCTGACTACTCCGTGTTCTGCCTCTCAGGTCGCCTCCGAGGTAAAGCTCCCTGTTTCATTTGATGCAGCATCTTTATGTTCAGTAGTATATAAAGGATCCCAGAATATCAAAGGACCACGGTCTCATGAATCTCTAATTAGTTAGAGGAAACTGAAACCTGGCATGATGAAACATTTTTTAACAGAGGCTGTAGTTAGTCTCTATGGACCACAGGTCCATGCGCTTATTCAGCTCCTTCTAGCATTCTGCTGCCTGAGCTGCTGCAGGATAGATTCATGCAAAAGAGAGCACTTCCTAGGAAGAGACCAAGGGAGTTGCATGTCACTGCTATGTCCACATCTGCTCAGGGAGGAGTTACCTGACAATAGAGGCCCCTTTGGAGTGATTGTGTTGCTTTATAATTTGGTTTAAGAGTAAAAAGGAAGAGGGATGACAGGGAAGTGGTATCTAGAATATTTTATATTAAGTAAGTTCTTAATTGATACATGAAAACACACAAATATGTTTATGAGGTACAATGGTCACAATGTGGTTATCATATTTGTACCTTTAAATATTCAAATACCCTTCCTTCAGTTCATTCAAGATGGAAGCACAATACTGTTACCCAGAGTCACTTTGCCATGCAACCGCACAGGAGAATTCCTAGTCCCATCCAACAGTTCCTTAATGTCCACTCAGCACCCTCCCCCATCGCCCCATCTCTATTCTTCCAAACTCCCAGTAAATTTCAGTTCCTTAAATGTCTACTCAGCACCCTCCCCCATCACCCCATCTCTGTTCTTCCAAACACCCAGGAAATTTCTTAACTCAACCTAAACTTTGTGCCTGGAATGATTTGGGACTTGGCTTTCAGCCTATCTTTCTAGCTCCGATTCCTGTGCTCTCCCTGCAGGTGTTCTCTGCTCTGGCCACTTTCCTGCTCTGCCCCTAATAATGTCCTAAACTCTCAACTCACTGCCATCTCCACATCCATAGCTCTGTGGGTGCTCATGTGCCAGAAATGTATGTTCCATCCAACCCTTAGCTAGCCCCCTTTCTGTCCTACAGTGACCATCTCAGCTCTGGTGTCCTACAGAAGGCCACTTGGGATACTTCAGGTAGCGGCCAGGTTTCCTTTCTTTAACACCCTGTGTTCTTTTTGGGATCTCCTGCACAGAACTTTCTTCTTACATGCTAGATATTATCAAATTTCTCAAAGGCTGATAGTGTTTTTGATCATTTTATTCAACTTATAGATAAATATAAACAAAATAGGCCCATGTCTTGGTTCCATTTTTTTTTTTTACCTCCTATCTAGGATAAGGTGTTATAATACTAGGAAATAGCTCTGTATCCCCAGTCCCAGTTCAAGTACTCCTCATTTTTCAATTGTCTTCCTTCCCAGCTAGGGAATCTGGCTTCTGATGCACATGGTATGACAGACAAATCTCAGAAATGGATGTGACCTTCATATCCCTCGGGAGAATTTACTCAGGATTTTAAAAGGGAAATTGCTTTGTGTTGGTGTTCCTTAAGTCTTCGTGTGTATGTGAATGATCTGCAATCTTCTGAAAACAATGTTTCCCTGTCAGCCTGAACTAGAGCCCGAGAGCCTGCCCTCCTCGCTAGCTCCAGAGATGCCCTGCTGGGTGCCTTGTGTTACTCTACAGCACCATGACAGGGGAGCATAGAAGGCTAACCTTCCTTGAGTCCTTAGCATGCTGGTGCACATGTTTCTTCTTCAGTCTTCATATCAGCCCATATCACCCATATCAGTGGGTGGCGTCGTGATGTTATCTTACCAATAGATGTCATAGAAGTCCAAGCCACACAGGAGTGGAGACAGGCTTAAGCATGTATTCCTCTAGTGACACTCTTCTTTCTGCTATTCTTTAAAAAAATCATTGATCACATAATGAGGGGAGTTTATATTAGTATTTAGAAGGAAACATGACAAATCCTGGAGGCCATAGCTCTAGGCAGAAAGGCCTGGAGCTTATTTATTTCTCCATGCTATTAGCATGTGTAGGGAACAAGCTCCAGGATAACATGACTACGGTTCATGAGGTGAGGCTCTGGGAACATGTGTCCCACTTTTAGGCCACCCGTGAAATTCAGACAACTGTTTGTAGAAAGGAAACCCTCTCCTGGCCACAGACCTCAGTGACTTGGATGTAGTCTCACTGCTTGGCTGTTGTGACATGGCAGAGGACAAGGGAGGCAACTGCCAAGACTAGCTCATGGCAGGGGAGATTCCCAACTTGGATGACCAGTCAGCACCAAGGTCAGTGCTACGCAGATAGAATATCTGCCACAAACCTATTCTCCAAGCCAAGGCTCAGGGAAAGAGAGCATAAACATAGCTAGCAAGAAAATAGAAGGCTAACAGGCCAACGGTTGGTAGAGCAAGCATCCAGAAAAAACAAACAAACAAACAAACAAACAAAAAACCTGAAGAACCTGATGCTCTCGTCTCTCCCAAAGAGACCTGAGGACAGCACTGCACTCCAAGGTATAACAGGCTTTGTGCAAGCCTCCCTCCCATCTCAGAGGAAGTGGTTAGAATGAAAGGCATTGTAAAATAAGGAGTGAACTCATCATTCCAAAGTTGCCACAGCCTTCTCTCATATCCCACTACTGGAGACCATGAGGGATCTAGTAGTATCCAAGTTGTTCTGCTTTTAAAACAGGTATCCACACTTAGAGGGGAGAATTGACATTTCCTGAAGCAGGGAGCCTTTGCAGTACATCCTGATGCTTAGCCTACTTCCTCCACTAGCCTTTATTTCCGACAGAATATTTTACAAGCCTGGCCCAGATAGCCACATGGGCCAATGATGGAAGTCTGCAAATAAGCATTATCCAGGGACATGTGTGTCCCAGGACTCAGAAAGTAGATTAAGTTTCAAGGACACCATTCATCAAACCAGTGAGGGATAGAGTTCAGCTCAGATATCACGCCAGGGTTTCAGGTAATGCGTCATTTCAACCCAATCGGTTCTCAGAATGACTTGAGCCAAGGAGGGGTGAGATCTATTTCCTTGGCCAGCTTGTAATCTGACTTCTTCCATGCACAGTAGCCCATTTCCTCAAGTAGGTGCTACAGAGGCCAACAGGGTTGTATTAACCCACAGGTGGGCTTTGAGTGGCTAAGGAAATGTATGTAGGAATCCATGATCTTCACATAGCCCCCCATGGTTAAATTGCACTGGCACTGCTCTAGATAAGGACAGAGTTCTGGCCAGTTGAGTGTCGGCATTCTTTGCGTTTTCTACAGGGTAGGGGATATTCTTTTATTTATTTTTTTTAATTAGGTATTTTTTTCATTTACATTTCAAATGCTATCCCAAAAGTCCCCCAGACCCTCCCTCCACTCCCATTTTTTGGCCCTGGCATTCCCCTATACTGAGGCATATAAAGTTTGCAAGACCAAGGGGCCTCTTCTGATACATATGCAGCTAGAGACATGAGCTCCAGGGGTACTGGTTAGTTCATATTGTTGTTCCACCTATAGGGTTGCAGACCCCTTTAGCTCCTTGGGTACTTTCTCTAGCTCCTCCATTGGGGTCCCTGTGTTCTATTATATTATTAACAGGCCTATATCACATGAAGAGCTTTGTAGAGTAGCCACTGTTGAGCAAAATGGACGAGCTTGCAAACAGAAGAATCCAACTAAGACTCTCAAAGGTACTGTGGTGGGTTTTGTTTGTCTGGTTATCTTTTTTTTTTCTTTCTAAAAAGCAGCTATATCAGGAGATGGATTCACTGCATGAAGGCAGCATTCTCCATTAGTTCAGGAGCACCTTTGACTGAAACACATCAGTTTTAACAACCACATATCATGTGAGATAACTCAGTTATAATAAAACAGCACCACGTGATTGGCATGTGCTTTACTAACCACAGGATTTAGAGAATACCCTGTGTGTTTTCTAGGATCATGTGAAATACCCTTGAAAAACTCTGGATATTCCCAGCCAATGGCTGATTCTTGGTATTCAGTCACATGGACCATACATGAAAGTTGTCCTATGTATACAGATCAGGCAGCAAATGGTGGCAGCATAAGGTCATGATGCTTTTGGTTATAAATCCAAGAGTACCTCCTACTCTGTATCCATGGGCCCATACACTCCTCGCTCATAGAAAACTACATTACAGAATGGTCCTATGTAGTACTAGCTTCACACAGGCCATTTTCAGGCAAGCTGGTTGAACCTTCTCTCTTTCTTGCTGTTCATCCTGCTTCACTGTTGCCATGGAGACTAGGACGCCTTCTGAGCTCAGTGCTTTATCTGGAGTCCAGCCTTCAAATACCTTAGTACAGTTCAACCCACTCACTCCCCTGGCTCCTGTGAAAGTATGTCAGCTCAATTCCTTCAGTCAAATGTCTCAGGAGTCTCTTGCTACAATCTACTGAGATTCCAACGTGTGCATGGCAGCCTATGGTTTCACAGAGACCCATGTATACACATCTCTTATTTCTAGGAGAAAATACCTGATTTTAATCCTCACAGAAAACAGAACTACTATGGCATTTAACTAATGTACAGGTGGGAGATGTCAGCATGCCCCCAGAGTGATGTGGATCAAACTAGTGGATGAGCCTGATGAAGGCCTACAGGGAGACAGCATTGAGCTCAGACATAGAAAAGAGTGCTTAGTGAATGTCTCCTCAGTTGCTGTAGTACTGAAGTGTAGAATTGGATCTCTGAAAACAATCTTAACATCTCTCCTTCCTCCAGCCTTTCAATAGCACAAGTAGTCACTTGGCCCTGATCATCACCCAAAGCTATGAAGAAATACAAATAGAAAACTTCATACTTCTGTTTTCTTCTCTCCCATCCCAAACAAATGCAGCAAATGGTGGGTCTATGGGCATTGGTTTCCACCATACTGCCTTTTCAAATGTCCCTCTTAAAATATAATATCCCCGTCTCATCTCATTGACCATGTATTCTCTGATACTCTTATTATTGTTAGGCCATTTGCCCAGAATCACTGTTGGCTAAAATCTATGCATTTTATTAATTTTAAAGCCAAATTCTGGCTTCATTCCCTTCTCAGGGAGTCAGAGTTAAATTGGATGTTATTTGTGCAGTCTTTAGAATGTCCACAGCCCTAACACAGCTCTGGAGAGACATATAGCAACTTCCTTTGCTGCTGAGATTATTAACTTAGCATAAGAGCTGTGGGCCTTCCAGCTTGAAAATCTCAGCATCGTCCTTATGTTTCCTGCCTCGGACCTCATGATGTGTCTTACTAGACATCAAAGTTGATCGCATCCAGTCTCTTCTCTGGCAAGTATCACTTAGAGAAAGTTATTGATTCAGGAACCCTTCATGGGATCTAGAAAGATCTTTACTGTGCACAAGCTCTGATAGTCTCACCATGTCTCCATCTCCCAGGTAACCTTGGAACAATCCCAACACCTCCTACAGCCTTGTAGCTCTTCTGCTCCATAGACCAGAAACACTTCCTTCTCGTTTCTAATATGCAAGAAAGCTTTTACTTCAAGCCTTTCCCTTTCTAGGGTGTTGCTCTCTGTTCACCTGACCCCAGTACTCATCCATGGCAGGAATAACTCCCTCCCTCCCACATCATTTCTAGACCCTCCTCCACTGCCGTTCTCTTACATGCACTCAAGACCTGACTTTGCTTCCCAAGTGCAAATTGTACAACACAAGAAGACCTTGTATTTTGCCTCCTATTTTCTTCCTGTTCAATACAAAGAGTTCACAGCTTGGTGTTATGGCTTGAACCATCTTCAAGGGATTGGGATAAGAGTAGGAACCTACACAGTTGAGAAGTCTTGGTAAGTTGTTGGGTTACATTTGAAAAGCAGATTTCCACCTTCACTCCATGAGGTATAGATAATAGAAAGTCACCCTTCCAAATGGTGCTCAATGTCCTGACTTTCCTGATAATTCCTGCCTCTGGATAGCCATCTCCTATTCTGAAAAGAACTCACATGTACAAGATACTGTGAAAATCATGCTGTGTATAACCAAACATCTGGTCATAAAAGACACTGTGTCTTGTGTCTTTTTCTTCTGTGAATCAACCACTCCAACGATATCCAGCCAACACATTATGAAATCACTCAAGTAGATCACAGAGAGTGTGATGGGGTGAGACGGAGGCCTCCTGCCAATATAGTACCATGGAAGTTTGACATCTTGAAATTATATCTGCCAACAGCGGTCAATACTTTAGAAGATCCTGCCCTACCTAACATGGTCACTGAAAACTCCCAAGAGATCCTCCCAATTCCATAGCTCCCAAATCCCCAACCTCCAGAAACCATGGGAGATAATAAGTGTTTGTTTTACTTTAAAATGTTGAGTTTTAAAGCCTCTGTTTTGTAGCAATTGGTAATTACCACTAAGTGGAGATGTAGGTGCTAAATCCATGTTTCAGTTGGTGCAAGTGTCTCTGGGGTAGTTCGGTTGAGTTTAACTGTGTAGCCCATCCCCCATTCTGCAACAGCTGCAACTCTTAATAGCCACAAATGCCACCTGTATCCTCAATAAACTTTATTTAGACACAAATAGACAACAGAAAATACATACACAGATACAGTTATCGTTTTCTCTATAGGATAAACACACATCACAGGGAATTTAAAAAGTAGGAACACAGAAGGTAAGAAAATGTGAAGTCCTTGTTCACTCACACTTGAAACAGACAAATATTTCAGAGGAAGACAAAAATGGAACATCCCAACAACAGGGTTCACATTTGGTCTATAACAGCACACAGGTGTCAGGAAGGTAATCAAAGGAGTCAGGGATCCAGTGACAGAATGCTCACAACACTAGTAGGACTATTTAAACAAAAGACAGAATCAGGGAGGATTTCATACCCCTGCGCAGATGCTCTGCAAGCTGTCAGCTAGGTCGTAAAGCAGCTTGGCAGAAACGCTAGCTTAGCTTTCATCTTGCAGCTTGAAGGTCTGAATAACCTCTACCTTTGTGCCCACATCACAGAGTTTTACAGAGACACACCGAGGAAGCCGGAGCTGTCCACATACACACTGGCTTAGAAACTTAGTACAGAACATTGACATTGGGTATAAGATAGGACTTTGGAAAGGGAAGGGAATAACAGCCCAGAGGCAAACACAAACTTTACAAATACTGCATCCATTGGTAGCATTTCCCACCATGCTGCCTGTGGTCCCTTCCCACAGGGAGCCACCATCCTTTGTGTCCCATCATGTACAGAGCAGGATGGATGTGTCTTGGAGGTCTTTTGCCTTCTAAAGTCATAAATGTGACCACCTGGTCATATCTGTGCCCAGGGCATGCTGCCATGGAACCACCCCACTTATTCCAGATCCTGGGTAAGACTCAGGACTCTACACCATCTTCACATTTCAGATTGGGGTTCCCTAGGCAACCTCTGTATTTTAGTAAAAAATGGTTTCCACTGTACCCTTCGTGTGTCCTCTTCCTAATGTGACAAATCCAGATGAGATGAAGTTATGGAGATCTGGTCCTCCACTTCGGTAAGCATCCTTCCCATAATGCCCTGCAAGAAGATGGGCAGAATTACCTGACGCATTCACAAAAGCAACACAGAAGACAGTCACAGCTCCATCTTGCCCAACAATGATGGTGTGCTTATATTCAAACCAGCAGCTAAGCCACAAGGTCAAGGAAAATATTATATATATTATAATAAATATAATATATACACACATATATATATTACTGAGAATATATTGCTATATATAGACATATATACACATATGTTATGCACACAGCTTATATACATTATATATATAATATATGTGATATATATATATATGCATATAACTATGTGACAAAGATAATGCTACACTGGAAACAGAAGAAGAAAGGGCAAAAGGCAGTTTGACTGTGGCATTTCAGCGTGACCACTAAGTACACTAGAATGTTGCTTTATAGATGTTCTTCGAATTATAGTAGAGTTGTACCCTGATTAACTTATGGCAAGTTGAAACATCTAAAGTTGAAAAAGATTGCTGAACATTGTAGTTTGGCAACATGGCACACGAGAGTATCAGCTGTTTCGCCTGTGCTCCATGGTGGTTATCATTGCACATGAACACTAACCAGCATCACCAGCAATGACTGCAACACATCTTAAAAGCCCAAGAAGAGAACGAAAATCCCAGTTGTAAAAGCATAGCTACTTGTGACTGCATTTGTGCCATCCTGAAGAACAAGTCAGACAGAGAACCAAGCTAAGTGAGGACCCATGACTTTTTCCGACCATCCTTTCTTAAAGTTAGCAAGTGTGGACGATGTGATGCATTAAATACAATAACAGAGTTGTAAAATTTCAGGTGAGTATCTTACAAAAAGACATTAAAAGGTTGAAATAGGACGCACAGATTGAGACTGCAAAGATGGCTTAGTGCTGCACCCACACACCTCACAAACATCTCTAATTCTGAGAGTCCAACACCCTTTCTGGGACTCTGGGTACATGCGGTGCACTGGCAAGACATGTAAGCAAAATACCTAGACACATAAAAATAGGAAACCAAGTCTTCAAAAGTGTTTTAAAAACAGAGGATATGCAGCTACTTTGGAAAGATTGGCCCATGAGTGCTGCTTTTCTGTACACCCAAGATCTTGTCTACAGTTACTAGATGGTTTTCTTTTTTTCCTTTTTACCTTTGTTTTCTTCTCTTCTAAAGCAGGAAGAAATGGACCTAATAGTAGTCCCTTCCTCCTCCTCTTCCTCCTCCTCCTCCCCCTCCTCCTCCTCCTCCTCCTCCTCCCCCCTCTCTCTCCCTCCCTCCCTCCTTCCCTCTTCTCTTCCCTCTCCCTCTCTGCCTCTTCTCTCTGTGTGTTTGTGTGTATGTATGTGTGTGTGTGTGTGTGTGTGTGTGTGTGTGTGTGTGTGGGCACTCAAGCACATGTATATCCATGAATCATACACAACCCGTGGGACCACAGACTAGCAAGTTAAAAAGAAACACAGCAACAGCTGAGCTGGCAGGTGGAATGGTGGCTATAAAACACTGGCAACATCTTTCTGTTTTCCTTTCTCGACTTCATGCAATAAAGCTCTATCCTCTAACTGGCAAGGTACAGACATCTTCATATGCATTGAGGTAAGGAAAAGACAAGGGCAGGTTAAGGACCATGAAAGAAGAAATTTAGAGAGAAAAACGTTAATATTAGACTTCTGACATTCAAATGGGAATCTATGATGTGCTTGAAACACAGGCCTTGTAAACTGCGAAGAATTAACTCTACCAAGAAACACCCTCAGTATATACACACAGATATGAAGTAGAGTTACTAAGCATTCATATTGCCACCGTGTGTTTTACAAATTGAACTTGCAATATATAAATTTAAAAGGTTTTTGAAAATGAGATATTAATTATGATAACAACAGTATCAATCCAGTGCATTAAAAAAACACAGAGAAAAGTGATTGAAAGAAAATTTTGTCATTTAAGAGCTAATTATTTCTCTTTTTAGCTATTTATTATTTTGTAATTTCTTTCTATAGTGAATGCCAAATTCTCTAATATAAATACAAAAATAAATATCCAGAAAAAAATACATCTCATGCCAATAAAACAAAATTGTTTTTTCTTAGCAAAACATGTTCTGGAGACTTCAACACAGGGTAACTTTGGAATCACGTGGAATTCTGAAAAGTTCAGATGCTCAGACAAGCTTCACACATTCTGACTCAGAAAGAGTCCAGTGAATTGGACGTATTTTAAAATCAGCTCCTTTGGCCAGTACTGACACCCACTGCCCTCCTTAAGACAAATAGAAACAACCCAAGGTCAAACACTTATGTGAACAGGGAAAGTCACTGACCATTTTCTGGGGCCCCTGCAGGTGCTGTATATATTCAGGGCCCTGACACACTTCCTCTGGAAAGGAAACCCTGTCCTCAGCCCCTTCCTTCTTATCCCAGTTCGTAAACCTGAGCATGATCAGAATACTGGAAACAATTTAAATAGATGGATTCAGCAGACACGAGATAGAAATTAGGATCTTGCAATTCTATCAGGGTTCCTGGTTCCGGATTAACAAAGTCATGGGAATCCTGCATGAGGTCCATTGGCTCTGAAACATATTACGTCATTCACTCTTCAGCTTTTCACAGGGGACATTCTTGTTGGAGAACTGTAGTAAGGATTCATACCTGCATAGCCCTGCCTGCACTTAAGTGAAGTCTTCTGCCCAAATCTCAAGCTGTGTGACAGCTGCTAGCAGCTGGACAAGCCATCTTTCTCAAGAGGAGAAGGGAGGCATGGAAAAGGTCCATGCAACCAACCAAAGGCGCACCGGGACCCTCTCTTCCGTAACAAGCACAATTGTTCCCTTATTCCATCGTAGACAGGAGGAAACAATCCAGAGCCCTCATAAATTTGGACCTCATTAATTCAGAACCTGTGAGGCATCCTGCAGAATTTGGGCTGCTTTATTTTTGTGCTCCTTATAAATAAAAATTTTGATAAACAAATCAATACTAAGGAAGATGGAACATAAAACAGAGCCTGTGCTGTTTACAAATCACTCTCACCTGTCAGAAGAACAAGGTCCCTCAGGACTAAGCATTACTCTGGTGCTCTGGGGCTCTGCCTGTCTGAGAGAGAACAGCCGCTTCTGGATCTGCAGGCCAGGCAGAGAGATGGAGACTCCCTGCAAGCATGGGTTTTGACATAACAACAGATGACCTTTTATAGGACTTGATAGAATACACAAAATTTTTTTAGATACACTACTTTATTAACCTTTTAATCGATACTGCTTACAAGTCATTTATTTTGTTATTATTTTAATATCGCCTCCAATTTCATTGGTGTAAAAACTGAGGCTAACAGGGCAAATCTGGGAGACGCCTACATTTGTACTTGTATTACCCACCTGACTGTAAATACTGCACTCATTTCATTATGGGTACATGGCTTTTCCAACACCTCATAAAAACCCACGTTCCTAGAGCTAGTCAACAGTACATCCTCCATCCCACACAGGTCTGCTGTTTTCCAAATGAGGGCATCCCAGTGGCCTGAGAAGAACAGCTGTGACTCTGCTCCAAGACTGAACCCAAGGTAAATAGTAGAAACCCAAGGAGGAGAATTCTAGGTGACAACATCCAAGTTCATGGAAATTAATTCTGAATGGGAGAAAAAGAATAAATGGTATTGATAGCTAATGAGGCAGGACCAGGAGCATGGTAGAGGTTGGAAGAATTCTGGGGTCAATTCAGTTTGCAGAATTTTGAGTTAAACAATTTGAAAAGCTATGTGGAAACCTATCCTATAGAATCCTTCTTTGTTTGTCTTAACACAGGGTCTCATGATGGAGCCCATTTTGACCTCAAAGTCCCTAAACTCACACACTGGCCTACCAAGTGCTGGAAATAAAGGTATGCACCAACCCCACCCCCAGCTCCTATGTGATCCTCAAAGGCATCTCTAAAGGTGGTTTTCTAGAATTGGCTTCTGCGGTTCACATGGAAAGCACAGTGACCACCTCAACCTTGGTTTGCTCAGTGGTCCTCAAACTTGAGCAACCACCCAACTCCCCTGGATGGCATGAACATCACTGGGCTCCAGAATCTCCTGGGTGTGAGGTTACCCCTGATTACTATAGTTCTAATAAGTTCTTGACTATGATAATTAATCCTCTCGATCAACTAGACTGTATGTAGAATAACCCTAAAGATTAATGGGGCATGCCTGTGGGTGTGACCATGAGGATGTGTCCACAGAGAACTGAGTTACAGGAAAGACTCACCCTGACTGTGAGTCGTTCCACACCATAGGGCAAGTATCTGAAAATACTGGACATGGTAAGAGGAGAAAGCAAGCAGAACTGCACTGCCCTCTCCTCCCTGGCTCAGATCCACTCTGTCATGCCTTACCCACTATGGACTGAATCCTCTAGAGTCTGAGCTAGATCAAACACTTTGACTTTGAATTTGTTTCTGGCAGGTGTCTGGTCACAGCAACAGGACCAACATCCAGACGCCAGGGGAAACATGATACAGAATCCTCAAAAGCCACATCTTGTTGGGACTAGTGACATGTTAGTCTTCAGTCGGACCCAGACACAAGAATGATGTAAAATACCTCTGCACAAACAAGGGAAGACAGACTTTTACTAAAAAGAGAATCCCTACACAGGTGGCCAATCAGAAGAGAGAAGTCGGCATCTCTTCTGTTTCCTGATGATGCACCAAGTTGATGGACTGATGAGAAGGATATGAGCAGGTACCACTAATTCCACTGTATGTCACTCAAACAACCATTTTATTCTCCATCCAGTAGAAACTGCCATCAATCTATGCCTATCTGTCAGCTACCAGGGCCAGAGGAAAAGGAAGAACAGGTTTCTCTCTAAGCAAACTGGAATTAGAGAAACAACCATCAATGTGCCAGGGCTGTAGGTAGAAGTAAGCAAGTATGTTGGCAAAGAAGCTCTAGAGTCTCCACACCACAGGAGAAAAAAACATACAGTCCACACTAGGAGCAAAGTGGCTCCAGGCTTTAGAGCATGCATGCCACAATCTGCTGAATACAACTGGGTGGAAGACCACTGAGATGACATCTATTCTCCGTGATACCACCATGCCCTCATTGGAACTATTGACAGCTCTTTAGAAAACACTAAAGTTTGGTTCTGTCTCGGTTTCCACCCAGGCCATCTTGACTCCCTGTCTGAATTCTACGTCCTTCCAAAATCTCTTCAGGAGCCACAAGTCAGAGATAGTACCAAGGGGTAGCTGTTCCCAAATAGGAAGGTACTAAAGAAGAGAGGTCAAGACTAGGCTATTGCAGTTGGGTTGTGCTCCTGGCTCTGAAAAGAAAAGGCTAGAAAAACCTCTTCCTGTAAAGGAGAGTTGCCTTAAGAAACAGACGGGGGAAATGGGATTGTATCCGAATGGCAAAAGACTCAACAAAATTTTGCATCTGTGAAGTTATATTAGCAGTCATGAGACAGAAACAAACTAATCAAGTATGGATGCCTGCTACATTCCTGGACAACAGACTGGATGAGGAGGGAAACTGGTGATGTTGTGTCCAAGGAGAGATGCAGCTGCACATGAAGTGAGAAGGACAAAGAGATAAACAGTGGTAGGACACGGCAGACACTCTAGGATTCGAAATCCATTTCAAATAAGACTCCCTGAGGAGGGACAGAAGGGACAGTTCAGAAGCAATAATTAAAAGTTAATTGTCTGTTGTTTTCCTGTGCAGATAGAAGATTTCAGTCTTTAGATCCAGAGAAAGAAGCAAGTCTTCCAGCTATTCATCAGAAGGGATCAATATCTAAATATAGCCTCACAGAAGATGCTGTGGTGGTTTGAATATGCTTGGCCCAGGGAATAGCACTATTTGGAGGTGTAACCTTCTTGGAGTAGGTATGGCCTTGTTGGAGGAAGCGAGTCACTGTGGGGTTGGACTTTGGGACCCTCCTTCTAGCTGCCTGGAAACAATTTGCTCCTGGCTTCCTTTGGGTGAAGATGCAGAATTCTCGGCTCTTCAAGCACCATGTCTCCCTGGATTCTGCCATGCTTACTGCCATGATGATAATCAACTGAAACTCTGCAACTGTAAGTCAGCCCCAACTAAATGTCCTTTATAAGAGTTGCCTTGTTCATGGTGTCTCTTCACAACAGTGGGGACCATAACTAAGACAAATGCCATTTAAAATTAAGAAAAGAGATCAATCTAACCTCATAAAATGTGAAATCTATAGGAAATGAAACCACCCTCTTAATAATGTTGGAGAGGCTGAAAAGATGGCTGAGTGGTTTAAAAGCATCCACAAAGGACCAGTGCTTCCAGCACTCACAAGCACCTCTACCTTCAGCTCCAGGGCCTCCAGAACCCTCCTCTGGCCTCCATGGCACCTGTACTCACATACACATATAAACACATACATAAAGTTTTGGTTTGTAAAAAATGTCAGGACTACTCCTTTGTTCTTGGGACAAACATCCTTGCAGAGACACGCTTAAACCTAGAATTCAGTTGACACCCCATTTCAAATCTAGCCAAGCCAAATAGACATAATAATGTTACCCATGTCCTGGGTCTTTGAGAAGGTTAAATATGTTAATACACACAATCTATATTACTCAGCCCTCAGAAAGTTAGTGTTAGGCCTTTTTAAAGAATTTGTTAATACTTTAGAATAAAAATGTTTTACTTTCCTTTGCCTACTTTAAAATTCACTGGAAATAATGAAAAAGAGAATAGTAAAATTAATATAAAAAAGTGTAGTTTTTTGTTAAACAGTTAGGACAGTTGGGAAAATAGACCACCACAGTTAAATGCATAGATAAAAATACACAGAAAAATCAATTTGAAGAGGACTATAAGCCTAAATATACTACATCAACCCTAAAAGTTCTTAGAAGAGAATATAGGGCAATGAGTATAGAATTTTAAATCAGAGAAGAAACTATTGAGAAACTTTTAACCATGATACATCAAAAGCAATCATAATATATATATTATATATATATATATATGTATATATATTCAAGGCTAGAAAATACACAGATATTAATATCAAGAGATCATCAACATCTTCAAAGCAATCAAAGGGAAAACAAGCCAGATTGGTAAAACAAAACAAAAACCAAATAGGCAGCTTATAGAGGAGAAAACCCGATGGGCCACTACACAGAAAGTGGTGCTCGGTCTCACAAGCAATCAGGGAAACTCAAATTAAAACCATAATGAAGCAGCATTTCACACCCAGTAGACTGGCAAACTTATAAATGTCCAAGATTTCTGACTAGAATCCTGGGGGAAGGATAATTGCTAAAGCTGCCTTGAAAAGCCTCGTGCCAGTGGCTGACAGATTTGAGTATGGCTATCATAGAAGCCACACTCAGTGACTTTGTGTGTAGCTGTCCACACCAGACCATCCCTCAAGAGGTCATGAGGAGCTATGCATAAGCAAGTTCAATGCAACGCTGTTTGTAATCAAGACAGACAGGAGCTCTACAATCTCCTAAAATCTTATCCAGAAAAAAGGGGATAAACCATGGTGCAGTCATCAAATGTAGTTCTGCAACAGGGCAAAATGAAATGTAAGGAGTGGGAAGCAAAGTGACACTCCAAGTGTCAACATGGATGCTCTGAGCTCTAATGCTGAGCATACAAAGCAAACTGGAGAAAAACAGGGTGGCGTGATAGAGAAGGAGTTTTGAAATATGCAATACAGTATTTGATATTGTCTGAGCACATGGCCATGCATAATGTTACACAAATATAAAGACATTTGGCAAAATTTTAAATATACATTTCAAGGTAACAGTTGCTTCTGCAGTAAGGACACAAACGTAGTTAAGAAAGGCTATTGGGAATTGATCCTGTGTTCTGTTTCTTACACTGGAAAACTGGAGATGTGTTAGACTATTAAATAACTCTTTTATGTCTATTTATTTGTTCGTTTGTTTTAAAATACTTGCTATGCATCCTAGGATGGCTTAAAGTCATGATCTTTTTATCTCAACCTCCCCAGTGCTATAATTGAAGGCTATACTACCATGTGCAGCTAGAGGTCTGTTTGGCTGGTTGATTTAGTTTGTTTCTTTAGTTTCAGTGCTGGCAAGGGAATGTAAGACCTTGTACATAATAAGTGCTCTACCGCTGGCTTACCTCTCACCAATATATAAGCTGAGGACATAAGCACTCGGAGGTATGCTTATGAAGAAAGGTTTTATTGTAGATATGAGGGAGAGTACAGCCAGAGGCATCAGCAAGAGTCTGGAGCAGAGGGAGAAAGTAGTACACTGGATATGGCCAGAAGACTGGACTGGGTCATGAAAGGATCGGGGAGGGAGAGATAAAAAGAGAGGGACAAAAGAGGGGGGACCAAGAGAGAAAAATAAAAGAAAGTGCATGGCCGGAACACTAGGGGTGTATGGGAATAAAAAGCTGGGGGAGGAAAGCCCATGAGCTAGAGAAGTTTAGCAGGGTGGGAAGAGGTGAGAAAAACCTTCGGACTATGAAATAGGAACTTGCTGAGAGAGCCTAGAAGTCAGATGCACAAATGGCACCACAGATAGACATTTATTCTGTGTAGTTTCTTTTAGACCTGACAACCTCTAAATACTTTATTTATTTGCTGATAGATGTAATAAGTTTATAAGTACTGGATAGATGAATGGTTAGATGGATAATAGATAAAAGGGACACAGAGAGACAGGTATTGCTATGAGTAGGTGGTTTGATGATTAATAGGTTTGTTTGGATTGGTTAAGCTATTCTCCCTCGAGAATTTCATACATCGTCAGTGATTTCAAAAACAAAGACATTAAAGAGCCTCTACTTTTCAGACTACCCATGAGCACCTGCTGGGACTAATGTGCCAACAAGAGGCAAGCCATAGGCTTTCTGAAATCATGGTTGCTGCATGTGTTTCTAATCATCAACCAGCCTTGGAATCCTAACATTCCCCAAGGAAAGGTTGGTAAAGCAGACTGCACAGTTTTAAACACTTGCAGAATTATCTTTATGGACCGCAGTGGGACTAAAGGCTCCTGGAGCTGCCCTAGTGAAGGTGGTATGCAAACAGAGTGAGAAAAGCAAGGGTGGAATAAACCAGAAAGCCGCTCCAGGGACAGAGCTACAGCTCTCCAGCTTCGGAGCCTGCTTGCAATGCAGAACATGCGCTTAGAGCTCACATGGAGTGGGGCAATGAGCAGCTGAGAGACAGCTCGAAGGACACTGAGGGCCAGAGTCACACACATACACACACACACACACACACACACACACACACACACACACACACACACGAGAGAGAGAGAGAGAGAGAGAGAGAGAGAGAGAGAGAGAGAGAGAGAGAGAGCTGAATTACCCTGTGCAAAAATATGTCCCAGAAAAGTGAGGGAACACATTTAAAACCCCAGTGGGAGACTTCATTGCCTGGGATAAAGGGATGCCCCTGGCTTACACACAGTTGAATCATGTTACTGACACACCAACTGCAAAAAGTGTGCATCAACTAGAAACAGACAATTGCTCCCACTCGCAGCTGACTCCACCTGAGAACACCAGTGGATATATAAAATTATAACCAAACTTAACTCTTAATTAAGAAAATGAAATAAACATTTTTTTGGTTGGTTGATTGGTTTTGTTTTTGTTTTTTTGGGTTTTTTTTGTTTGTTTTTGTTTTTGTTTTTGTTTTTTCTTTTTACTCCAGTTCTCTCTACATAGCCCTGGCTGTCCTGGAATTGGTTATATAGACCAGGATGCTCTCAAATGCACAGAGATCTGCCTGCTTCTGCCACCCAAGTTCTGGAATGAAAGGTGTGCACCTTATAATATGCCTTTAAAAAACTAATCAATTTCACAAAAATCTAAGCATTCCATGATACCCAGTACCAAGGTGATAACACCTCTGTTACTTTGTGGAATAGTACCTATTTGGCTTGTCATCCTACGGCTGGGAAATTTCCCCTACTTA
This sequence comes from Mus musculus, assembly GCF_000001635.26. Classification (NCBI taxonomy): domain Eukaryota; kingdom Metazoa; phylum Chordata; class Mammalia; order Rodentia; family Muridae; genus Mus; species Mus musculus. The sequence continues at coordinate 66,385,187 of NC_000077.6, forward strand.
CTTTCCAATTTTTCCTCAAGATATGAACCAGAGTAAACAGTACTGGGTTGATTGCAATTTGTTTTTAACCAGTGAGGAACAGCTACGCAAAAGATTGAGGCAGAGCAGTGTGTGCTGGTTGTGATGATTTCCAAGGCATGGGATAATGAGGAAGAGGAGGAGGGAAGTAAGAGGAAGAAAGGGGGAAGGAAAAAGAGGTAGCAGTACAAAGCAATGTCTCAGTATGATCCCTTTTATAGAAAGAATAATTAGAAGTCATACAAAGAGGGTATCTGCAGGCCCACTGCAAGTATGATGTCTTATGCAAGCAACATGCTTTTCCGGTAATAAACTTGCTTACAATATTCATTCCCTTGGGAGAGAGCTTAGGATGAAAGGAAAGAGCTGTTTGACTTTGATTTTTCACTAACTTACTGTTTGAAATTTTAAACATGTGCATGCGCTCTGCTTACTTTTCACAATATTTATAGAGTATCTGGGAACAGGAAGAGGGATTAGGCTCGGTGTTTGCCCCTCTTCTGTAACAATAAAAAATAAAATAAAATTTCCCAATACATGGCATTTTATGAACAGAAGGTGGTCCAGGAAGTTAGCCACTTTTCCTTGTGTAAATGACAGTACCTGACACCCACCTCACAGATATTTCAAGGGCTTCCTAGGATGCTCCAGGCTAATAATCCCCCCATAAATGACCAATGCTCTTGTTTGTTAAGCCCACTCGTTCCTCTTTCCCATTCAGGGAGCTCCTGAGGGCCTCTCACTTTGTATGAATTCTAAGCTGACCTTGACCAGAAAGAGGCCCAGTCAGAAAGAGATTGAGAGCCCCAGCTTTTGCATCCAGGCTGGGACCTCTTTCCCCTAGTGGACCAGTGGAGCTCCTTCTATTTGCCATGAACTTCAGCCTAGCTATATAAGGAGGCAGTGGCTGAGAACTAGGAGAGAGAGTTTCCCCAGGTAGCCTCTTTCTGGTAAGCAAACCAGGTGATTTCCAAGCTGATTCTAACAAAGGAGATTGAAGGACTACTGCTTTCTTTGCCTGTGGCCAATCCATAGTTTAAAACTCTAACAAGTAGCTACTAGAAATGCCCTGTTTATTTCATGTGAGGATTCAGGTACTTGCTCACACAAGCCTATGGTGACCTTATACTCCAGTGCCCAGGATGAAATACTCCACTGTGAACAACCTCCTTCTGAGGTCTTCCTTCTGCCTACGCCGTATGTAGCTTTGGAAGACAACAAGGACCAGGACCAGACATCAGTCCCCAAACCTCCATGGAGATGAGTACCCACAGCCGTGCGGACTCTGAATGAACAACCCTGGCTTGCAAGACTCAATCATGGACAGAGCAGCGAGCAGGGAGCATGCTCAAGGTCACAGAAAGCCTTGGACTTAACCTCACCGGGATAGAACTCTTCATCCTACAGTGCAGTTCTGGAAAGACGTCATTAGGTATAGAAGAATGAAGAGCCCAGATAAGGTGAGAGTAGAGACCAAGATGTTAAAACCCAGCTTGATAACCACCCAACAAGAAAGCTTCCTCCGGAAAGGAACTCACATACTTTTAGTTCAAATAAATGCTTTCTGTTTTCTTGGTATAGATGTTTTAAATTTTGAAACAAAATTTGAATAAACAAAAACATACATTTTTTTTTCCTATACACACCTCAAAGCTGTGGCAAAAGGCAAAGAAAGCTCATGGTTGATGGAAAATTCTAGGTCACTTTCATCCACTTAATGGGAGATTTTTTTCAGTGTGTCTTGAATATTATATATTCTTGGGGATAAATTGTGTTTGGAGGAGGGTCGTAGTTATTAATGTATTATGCAATTTAACTAAGTGTGGCAGCACAATCTCAATTATTCCATTGATGAAGGCAAGAGGGAGACAAATTCAAAGCCTGAGCTATATAAAAGCAAGTTCAAGTTCAGCACAGACAATCTGCTAACACTGTGTCACTGGACACATAGATCCCGCTAGCATATGCAAGGCCCTGTGTTCAATCTCTAGCACCAGAGAGTGGAGAGAAGAGAACAGAAAAAAATAAATAAAAAATTACACGCTATAGAGATAAAACTGTCCAAGTCATACCTTTTGTGCAGTCTAACGATTTGCCAAGGAGAAGGGTGAGAGAGCCCTTTGGAGGTGGTAATATCAAACTTCAGAAATTAGAGATGATCTAAACCCTTTGTCTAGTTCCTGCCTTGAAGTCAGAATCCAGGGAAGGTGAACAATAACTAGAGGTGTGTCTGAGGTCACCCTTTTTAAGCTCTGTATTGACAGATGAGAAAAATGATGTCGGGAGGGGTTGGCAGCCCAAAGCCATGGAGATATGACTTTTGGCCTCTGCCTTCCCAGGCCAACATTCTTCCCAATGTCCCTAAAAGCATACAGCCTGCCTTGTGGAGGAGGAAATGACACTAAAGCTTATTTCTACTCCAAGGGACCCCAGTGCACCATTTATTTTCTCTTCAGTTATTTTCTCTTCAGTTATGTTGGCTGCGATCCCCTTGGAAGGTAGCCCAGCCAAACCAAATCCCTGTCTTTGACTCTAATCAGAATCTCAGAGCTGTCTCATTGTCTTAAGCAGGACTCTGGCCAAGAGCAGTCCTGAAGAGGACCAGCAGAGGAGGTAGAAGATGCAGGAGCTCTCTGCAGGGAGAACAGTTCGTTCTCTAACTGCTCCAAATGTCTTGCAAGGTCATGGAGGTTAGGGTAGACCGCTGAGCCCTGAGAACTGAGTGATTTGAAGAGGCCCCTCTTGTTACCACTTGCTGATGTGCACTTCCTCAGTCCTGGGGAGGCTAAGACCTGTTTTTATCTGTTTCTACAAAACTACTGTGCTTCCTACAAGTGCAACCAAATTAACAGGCTTAGTGAAGGGATCCTGAGAAACTGCCACCACTTTGTTCAATTCAGACCACATGCCATGGTGCTAAGGCAGAGAAAACCTCTGATTATCTACAGGACAAATTGTGTCGGTTTTTCCTATTTTAAAGATGAGGAAATAGTCTTGGAGAAGTTAAAAAATCATCAAAGTCGGGATGGCTATGCAGTGATTTAGGACAGAGGCTCGTATCCATGCTCCGGGTCTCTACACTGAGGGCTCTTGCCATTTACCATGGTCCCAGGGAAGCTGAGCTTGAGGTGCCAACTAACTCCAGAGAGAGGATAAGAACACAAGCTTCCAATAAATCAGTCTGGCTCTGACACCACCTCAGCAGCTCTGAGCAAAGCCCTCGTGCTTTCTGAGCCTCAGCTATTCTCCTTGGTGAATGGGAGTGTGCCTACCTCATAAGACAGCCGTAAAGATTAAGGTAAATGCATCCATGCATATAATACACAGAACACTTATTCATTAAACATGATTATCGTCCCTAATACCACAGGAAGGTGTTGTTGAAGAACACTCGACATTTCAAAGTGCTTCAGGAGAAACACAAGAAGACTGCAATGATCCAAGGAACTCATGCTTCTAGGTTCATACTGGTGATCTCTTTATCCCTTCTTGGTTTAAAGAACTCGCTAAAATGCACGTGGAAATTATTTGGAAAAGAGAAACTAAGAAAATGCTGAATCCTGGTTCATATCTCATATAAAAGGCAATGGTGTGTCTCACACCTGCCTGCCCTGGAATTGTGTTCTTGAGTCCTTCATCTTGGTCATGAGATGCTGTGTGGATTGGGCCACCATTCTGGGAATAGGTCATTGCTCAGAAGTTACCAGAGACTGACATTGTTTGATCTACATGGCATCTTTATGTGGAAAATTTATCTTGACATCACCTACTGCTTCTAGTTCCTTGGAAAAATGGGTCATATGAGAGTCTTAGAGTTCAATTCAAGAGGCCCTTCTCTGATCTACTTCTATTTGAAATACTCCATCTCTTCTGAAATATTTAGTAGAGACTATCCTGCTGTAAACAGAACAGAGCAGGAACCAGAGAGAACAACTTAGGAACTATAGCTATTCTAGACTTAAACTCCTGGGAGAGACTAATTTGAGTTATGGACCATTAGACTTGAAGCACCTTCTTCCCCTGTCCATTTGAATGGCAATGGTCTATGCTGATAACCACCCATGCCTACATCATTCTATCACAACTGACCAGGAGAAACACCAGTGACAAAGCCCTATTATCATCTGCACTGAGGAGCCATGGGACTTCAAGGCAGTTATTGTTATGATCTGTAAAAGGATATGAGTTATACAACTTAATCACACTTGTTTTAACTAAATTAATCAACTCATATAAAATGGTTAAGACCCTAACTAGACATGTTAACTCAATAAGTGGTTGTCATTGTCATTCAAATCTAAGCAAGTGAGTCTGGCAGTGGAAAATGATACCTAGTACTAAGGACTGTCATATATAACAAGTGTATATGTGTGTGGGGGGTATCCTCTGTCAGCGGTGGGAGTAGGGGTTGGGGAGGTTACATTGACCATCTGGATTAAAATCTCAGTTCCAGCCGGGCAGTGGTGGTGCACACCTTTAATCCCAGTACTTGGGAGGCAGGCAGATTTCTGAGTTCGAGGCTAGCCTGGTCTACAGAGTGAGTTCTAGGACAGCCAGGGCTACACAGAGAAACCCTGTCTAAAAAAAAAAAAAAATCAGTTTCATTTTTTATTAGCTGTGTGATTTAAGACAAATTACTTAAAATTTCTAGTTCATTCATCAGTTATACATTTAAAAGAAAGAGAAAACTACTAGACTCTTCTTCATTGGCTGACTGAAAGATATTTAATGAATAGATAGACAAAAAAAAAAGCATGTATAGACAAAGGGTGTGTCTAGATCTGTAAAGGCCTGTATTCTTTCAATCAACTCTGCGTCTTTTTGGCATTTTCTAGAGGTAAGAACCACAAGTCAGGCCCCATCACCATCACACAATACAGTTCCCAGACTTTTTATGGAGTGTAACCTGGTGTGCTGACTGGTTTTATGTCAGCTTGACACAGCTAGAGTCACTGGAGAGGAAGGAGTCTCCTCTTTGATTTGAGGAGTGGCAATAGGCAAGCCTGTAGAACAATTTCTTAGTTAGCGATTGCTGTCAGAGGGTCTAGATCATTGTGGGTGGGGTCACCTGGGGTGGGAGACCCTGGGTGGGAAGCCCTAGGTTCTATAGGAAAGCAGGCTGAGCAAGCCATGTAGAGCAATCTAGGAAGCAGCACATGACCCCCCCCCCCCCCACACACACACACACACCATGGCCTCTGCATCAGCTCTTACCTCCATGTTCAGGCCCAGTTTGAGTACCTGTCCTGATTTCCATACATGGTAAACAATCATATGAAAGCGTAAGCCAAATAAACCTTTTCCTTCCCAAGTTTCCGTTGGTCACTCTGTCTCATCACTGCAACAGTAACCCTAACCAGGGCACCTGAGAGCTCCAGCATTTTCTGCTTTCTGTACCCTTCCGTTTCTGACTTTGCCCTTCTCCTGCCTAGAGAAGTCTGAGTGGGAAGGAATGCAAGAGGGCACTTGCATTCATCTCCTCTGTGTCTTTCCTGCGTTTTTGGTAAGTGAACTGTCTGCCCCTGTCACTGTTGCAGCCTAACATCCACCTCCGTTCATCTCCAGCTTATCCCTCTCCTCCTCGAAGCACCGATTTCTTTCCTCAATAAACTCATCCACAGCGGAACTTATCCCAATGCTCACAACCTTAAATGCAACTTCCCCTTTACCCCGCAGCCCCCTCCCCAGCCACTGCTTCATATCTTTACCAGCCTTCACAGTGAAATTTGACCAAAGCCATCCTGATAGTAACTTTCTCCACCCCAACAGTTCTCTTTGTGCTTGTAAATCCCTCCGTTCACCTCTCCATTTGTTAGCATAAGCCTTTGTGGGACTGGATTAAGAACCTCTGTAATTACATCAGCAAAAGTCCTGTTTACAAGTGAGATCAGACTCATAGGTGTGGAGGCTGGGATTTCAACATACTCTTCAGAGAGATGCTTAGTCTTGAATATGTCCCCAAAGACTCAAGCATTGGAAATTTAATCTCTGAATTCGTACAGTGATATACAGAGTGGGACCTTTGGCAGATAACAAGGGTAAGATGATGGTCCTTCCCTCCCCATGCAGAGCCCTCAGCCTTGATGACATGGTACAAAGGCTCCTGCTAGATGCGGTCCTGTGATCTTGATTCCAAGATTCCCCATCTCTAGAACCACAGAGAGAAAGCTTCTTTATAAATTATTCAGCTGGAGGCATTTTGATACAGGAACACAAAATAGACCAAGTCAAAAGGAAGTTTCATCATTTCAACAGTCCCCAAAGAGTTTCTCCCAAAGCCTTTCTCATAAGCATCACTCCACCCAAGATCCTTATCATCCCCATTTCTGATCCCCAACCCTTGAAGTTAGCAAATACTGCCATGACTCTCTGTAAATTCAACTCAGAGCCATTCTCTTCTACCTCATCAGCCAGCTACCGGTTAAAACCACAAGCAGTGTCCATCTGACCTGCAACAGTTGAACCAAGCTTTGTACTTCAGCTGAACTCACTGCCATCTGCTCATGATGTAACGCATGTAAAGTCACCTAAATAAGGGCATCAGATCATGCTTTGACTCTCAAAATCTTTCAGGGCTGCATATTCCTAACAGTAGAACACTATTCGCTATATGCTATTGCCCTGCTGGCTTCCCTCACTTATACCAACTTCCTCATTCCTCAGTGCAGGCACATCAAAAGATCTGCTCTCCCAGCATGCCCTGTTCAGATCTGACTCACAATCTTTTGCATTTGCAATCGCCTCTACCTGGAGCTAACACACATCCTCTCTCTGAAATTAGGTCTTTGAGAGTTTCAAACATACAACATGTTTCCATCATATTCAACATCTCCAGTCCTTGCTGAGTTATTTCCTTATCTGGCCAATGTCATGATGCCCCCTTTTAAACTCCCCGGGATCAGTGTTTGCTGCACCACATATTCTTGAGTGTATAATCTTTTACTGGAGAGTACCTGTCTTACCAAGGGGCTACATTAGAGAAAGCTGGCCCATTCTCTCCCAGGAGCTAACAATTGCAAATCTATTCAGGCTTGGGATGGGACTCTGTACCCAACCCCCTCTCCTGCTTGAGATTTGGTCTGGTTTGGGTTTACACAGGTCTTGTGAGTGCTGTAAAGGTTTGTACATGTAGCTACTTCACTATGTCCAGAGATGTCCTTACAGTCATCCACTGCCTCTGGCTTTTACCTTCCTCCTATACCCTCTTCTAAAATGCTTTTAACCACAGTGAAATATTACTACACATACAGAAATACCAAATGTTGCTGGGGATATGGAGCAAATGAAAGCCTTAGCACACTGCTGGTGCGAGGATAAAATCATCAACCTGTTGCAAAGTCTTGTAGATGAAATATGCCTGCTCTAGACCCCAACAATTCCACACCAAGGTATCTACCCAAGAAACATGAGTACACGTTCAGTCAGGTACAAGAATATTTATTACAGCCTTATTTATAACAGTGAAAATGGAAACATTGGAGTTCTCAAAAAAATACAGATTGAATAAATACATTCAAGCACGTGTAGAAAATACAGTTCTGTGCAAATAAAAACTATTAGCAAATACCGTAACATAAATGACTCACAAGCTGAAAATCCAAAGACAAAAGAATACATACTCTAAGATCCCATTCATATAGTGGCTAAAGCAAGCTCTTTTGAAAAGAGCCCAAAAGAAAGGCAAGACTATCTGATGATGACAGAAGTCAGAATAGTGGTTATCTTACATGTAGACTATAACTGGCCACAGAAGAATCTTATGGAGTGGTAGAAATGTCCTGTAATATTTTTTCTAGTGGTTCAATAAGAGGGAGATGTATGGACAGAAAGACAGATGACAGATATAGGTAAATATTCTGTTCAATACTTAGGTTTAATATTTTACATTAAAAATATTTTTCTGTATTTCTGTAGTTTCTTAAGTTCTATTGAAGTGAAGTATAGTATTCTTAGTATTCCAGCTCCCCAAATGTCTATATTTAGCTAGGTTTATAAACCACAGGCCCTCAAAACTACAAAGGTTCTTCACCTCCTCATTAGTAGGGGTGGGGTCAGGACAGAGGAAGTGAATTATAAAACATGGTGTTCAGAGGAAACTGGGTGAGGGTGAAGCAGCCCACTGCCTCTATTCTGCTCAGAGGGCCCACATTCGCAATTCTCCTGCTCAGAGAGTTAGGGTGTGACCATTGAGAGTTAATTCCCTGACAATGAACAGCTCAGGAAGCCTCCTTCCTTTTTTTTTTTTTTTTTTTTTTTTTTTTTTTTTTTTTTTTTTTTTGGTTTTTTTGAAACAGGGTTTCTCTGTGTCGTCTTGGCTGTCCTGGAACTCACGCTGTAGACCAGGCGGGCCTCGAACTCAGAAATTCGCCTGCCTCTGCCTCCCAAGTGCTGGGATTAAAGGCATGTGCCGCCGTCGATCGTCGAGGAAGCCTCCTTCTTAAGAAAGAGAGGTAACGGTGAAGGCAGCCAGAGGCAGAGGCAGAAGGGATTCCATGCAGGAGAAATGTCAGGATGATGGGGCCCTGAGCAAAGGCACCAACCAGCTCTGCCTCTAATAAAGCCATAGTTGCTGTGGTGATGAGTGGGTGAGACATGAGAGAGAAACTCCTAGAAAGTGTGGACCGTACAAGTCAGGAAGCAGAGAGTAGTCATCTCAGCAGCTGGCTTGAAGACATTTATTCTCCCAAGAAACTCCGTGCAACGGGTGACAAGGCATTTAAGGCTCAGAACTCCTTCAAATACTTAAGTAAAAAGTGTTCTCAGTGAAGGATAAAGTCGGACTGAAACCAGACGATATGTAATAAGTCTCTGGGTTTAGGAGACCTCTGATCCACAGGGAAGGACCTCATATTAAGAAATGGTAATCACTCTGTTTGTGCACTTGACTACGAGCATCATATAAAATCTCATTTAATTGAAATGCTGAAACCACCTCAAATCGCATGCATTAATTATCCCCATGTGGCACATAAGAAAGTAAAGTCCTTCTCGGTTTAGATCATTTGTCTAAAACCACACAGTGAGTAAGGTAAGGCTTGGGGATTTGAGCAAAGCTTGCTTTACTCCAAAGCCTGTGGCTTTTCAGACTGTCAGGAGAAATAAAGATGTACTATATTGCAGGAAAGTGAGATTAGTGAAGCCACAAGGCAGGAAGCCGATCGAGGTCAGGTTCCAAAAAAGTGGGCCCAGGAAGAAGAATGTGAGGCCAAGACTTAAGCTCAATAGTGCAAAGCAGAAAGATGACAGCACGTGAAGGTACACCAAAGCCTGGGCTGGAGCAACTGCTGACAATCCCCAGGGAGCTAAGGCATATGGCTAACAGTCTGTTCCTGTTAGAGGGTAGACAGAGAAACATCCCCGGATCCAGAGACTGTGAAAGCTCATCTCTATGCATACCTGCAGCACATGTCGTCTTCTTCAGGGCAGTGGTAGGATCCTGCTTCCCGGCTCTTTGGGTCTCACACTCTGGATGTACAAGAAAGAATGCTTCTCACCCTTTCAGCTACCCTGCATGTAGCCTAACACCCTGCACAGGCTGATCATCAGCTTTTCATGTTGAGTTAATTAATTAACAATTTCAGTTTGCTCGTTCACGGTCTATCTGAGGCTGAGTCAAGGCAGTGCCTCTTTATCTGCAGCAGGCAGATGCCTCCCCTTAAGCCACCCACGTAATTATCTCGGGTCTCTAAGCCCCTTTGAATTCCACAGCCATTATGCTAGGGGGAGAGCTTAGTGGTAGAGAGTGCGCTTCTCATGCATGAGGCTATGGGTTCGAGGCCCCAGCGCTGTGAAGCCTGTATTCAGGGATACAAGCCAAATAGTCCTTTATTCACTTGCTTAGCAAAATGCTGAGTGGAGATTAACTTTGTATGTCCTTTGTTTAATAACAAAGAGGCTCAAGTTTTCAGAGCCCATGCTATTTTTATAAAGAAAATGTCAGGGGGTGGAGAGACAGCTCAGAAGTTTAACTCACTTTTTGCCAAGTTTGACTCCTGGCATCATCAAGGTAGCTCACAACCATCCCTAACTTCAAATTTCCAGGGAACCAGATGCACTCTTCTCTCCTCCTCATGTATCAGGCATGCGTGTAGCACACATACATACATACATACATACATACATACATACATACAGGCAAAACATTCAAATGCATAAAATAAAATAACCTTAAAATAGAAAACTTTAAAATGACTTTTTATTCAAAAATAAATAGAAAGAAAGTTTATAAGTTGTAATTTTCCTTAAAAACTAATGAAACTTTGATTAATTTCAAGACAATTCTTATAAGAAAAATGTATATGAACTGAAGGATAAAAAGACTCCATCAAAAGTTGAAGTGGAATGAGGCTGGAGAGGTGACTCTATAGTTAAGAGTACTGGCTGTTCTGCCAAAGAACCAGTGTTCAATTCCAGCACCCAAATGGAGTTCACAACTACCTAGAACTCCAGTCCCAAGGGATTTGACATTCTCTTCTGACCACTGCACACGCAGGGTGAACAGACATATGTACTGAGCACTCTCACACAGAAAAATAATAGTCTTTTAAGTTGTTGTGAAAAACAAACCAAAACCAACCAGCCAACCAAACACCTGGGTGTCAGAAAGAAGTAAGTAATTTGGAAGAGAATGTAATCAGGTCTTGCACCAGGGAACATGAATTATAAAAAGCAGAGTGGTATGGGTGCAATAATAGGTAAATGGAAGAAAACAGATAAGGCAGGGAAGAGATGTTAGTAAGCTTAAGGAGTGAACATAGAGTAAAGATATCACTGAGGTCAAAGATAGAGGGAAAAAATGGATAAGAGCTAACTGATTAGGCCATAAAAATCAAACAGGCACAAGGGAAACTTAGCCTTGAATTGTGCTAAACCTTATATTATTTTTCCCTCAAGATTTGAAACTAAGAGTTTAAGTATTGTGCATGTAAAATGATACATAACTCCAGAGTCCCTATTAAGACACTTCAAAGTCATATGAAATTGACAAGTCTGTGATATTATAAATCGTGTGAAGGCCAAAAGCCTTGGACCAGAGAGGAAAGTGGCTATCTTCCTGATCTTTGGTAAGAGGTGCCCACTCTGAGATCAAATGAGGAAGAAATAAAAAATATATATAGTAGGTCACATTTGACAAAAATAGTTTTAGAAGATTAAAAGTCACCACAAACATGAGCCCATGTTCATAGCATTGTTCATATTGCAATGGTCAAAGAGTGGACCAGCCAAGGTGCTCATTCACTCAAGGATGAGTGAATAAGTAAGATGTGGTATCCATGTGCAATGGAATATTATTCTGTCTTATAGGGAACTTGTCACATGTTACAACACAGACGAAAGTTGAGGACATTATGGTAAATGAAATAAGCTTAAATCAATCAACCAAACAAACAAACAAAACCACATACTATATTGATTTCACATAGCTATTCAGAAAGGTCTAATGTATAGAGACATAAAGTTGAATGGTGGTAGCCAGGAGAGGAGTCACTGTTTAATGGGTACAAAGTTGTAGTTTTTTCAGGGTTTAAAAAAAATCCTGGAGATCCGTCCTATACCAATTAGAATAGATTATTACTGAACAATGTATACCTGCGGTGTTCAAGATGGTAAATTGAGTTACATGTACTTCCTCAAAATTGTTCATTTAAAAGCAAATCTGTTTACTGTATATTTTAAAAGTCCCTACAAATAAGAGCTGAGCTTCCTTGGGAACATTTGAAATATGGACAGGAAGGCAGATAAGTCACACAGTATCTCTTTAGGGCAATAGATGGATGAGTTATTAGAGTGTTAAAACATGCACACCCTTTGACTCAGTAATTCCACTTGTAGCAAGGGAATTCCCTTTCATCCAAGGGAAATAATTACAGACCTAGCAGAGATTTGTGTGCAGTGATTGTCATCACAGCATTATTTATAATAATGGAAAAGTACACCAACCTCAATTTGTTCAACGAGAGGATGGCTGAATAAATTAAGCTATATTCAAAGGGTGGATGCCACACAGTCATTTGCTGGGAGATTTTCTAGACTATTTTAATGTTAGGAGAAAGATTCACCAAGTACTATTAGGTAAACAAAATGTTTACAACGAATATATAATGTGATTACATCTTTGAAAATATAGAGAGAGGTACACCTAGACCAGGAGGAAGGTATAACAGTTACTCTCAAGAGGGTTGCTGCATGGGATACGATTTCCAGGTGCTTCTCAACAAACAAATATTTCTTCTATATTGAGAATCACTCCATTTTGGAAATAGGGTGTGTTTTGATGGGAAAGGGTAATCAACCACAGAGCAAAATGAAGTGGTGGCTTGTGTAAGAGCCACCAGAGCAAGGCCTCCTCTTACCACAGTAGGGTTGCTAATGGGTATTGCCTCCCTGCTGGCTTTCTGAAGTCATCTCTTGGCATAGAAAGCATAATGATGTGTGTACGAGGTTTGAGGACTTGCTCTCTGCCCCAATTCCCCTTGTCTGGGAAAGTCAGGAAAGCCATTCTTTTGCTAGCATACAGGTCCTCTGATGACACTGAGATAACATTAGACTCCAATTCACCTTGCAGAGACCTCACTGAAAGGGACACCATGGGACCTGGGTTCTGGGAGTGAGGGTTGGTGTCCTGAATCAACAAGTAATGTTGCACTGTTGACAGTTGACAATGTATTATCCACCTAGAGTCAGAGCCAAGACCAGCAGAAACAGACAGAAAGGCACACAGACTGCTGGAGTCAGCCATCAAGAAAAAGCCTCCCGGTTCTCTTGTTCATTTAGGAGAGACTAAGCCATTAACATGCTCATCTATTCGGTGTGAACTTTAAATAAGATGTTCCAGTGATGGGGATAGAGGAAGCTGCTTTGCTGCAACTGGGAAGAGAGTAATTGTGTAGGATGTTTGCATCTGCTGAATGGCAGCTCTGGGAGCTGGCTTCATGCAAGTGAGACAGACCATCCCAGAGAGTCCCAAGGAGACTAGCTGAAGGCAGCTGCCTTCGCATGGGCAGATTGCATGCGATCTCTAATTCAGACTGTCTAGACTGGTGCTTGAGGCTCTAAGTACCCAACTGGGGTGGGAAGTGTTGTATATCAACAAGGAAGATGGGATATTGCTGTTGATCTGCTCATTAATCCAGCCCTACAGCACATGGGAACAGCATATCCTATAGTTCATCTGTGGGTCTTATGTCTATAGAAAAATTCTCCACGTACAGAAAAACTTCACACCAGCTAATGTACACACATATCATATCATCGATGTTCACATCCTGTCTGAACACTGACGACAGCTGGTGTGATGTTTACTCCTCTGCTCTTTGCTGCCATGTTGCTCCTTGGACAGCATGGTAGAGTCTATACTGAGTGCAAGTGCCATTGGGGCATTTAAGTGCTGGCCATCATGCAGATCATCTTGGAGATGAAAAGGGATATATGCTGATCCCTGTGCCTATGTCTCTGACTGACCAGTTCCAAAGACTTGCTATCAGCTTCCTGTCTCTGCTCTGGGCCCTAGGGAGCTGTCTCTCTGGATTATAGGTCTTGGCCTCCATTTTCACCCAGATGTCAATCCTAGCATGAGTTTATGGAATGATGGGAGAAAAAAAAAAAGATTGCACTTTTGGTTTTCTTCTATTTGTTTTCTTTTCTTTTGGGCAGTTATTACATCCCTCCATGGGGCAGGCTCTAAATGCACTCTAGTAATGCAATACCCTGCTTCATAAGGCATTGGTGAATAGTAACAGTTTCCAACTACAAGGTATTAGAATAATACCTGGTGTGTGTGTGTGTGTGTGTGTGCGCGCGCGTGTGTGAGTGCACACACTGCCATGAATGCATGACAACACACACACACACACACACACACACACACAGAGAGAGAGAGAGAGAGAGAGAAAGAGAGAGAGAGAGACTGCAGAACTCAGAATAGAACTCCAGGGTTCATGCATTCTATTATTTTGCCCTTCCTACCCTTAATCCTAAAGTGATTCTTCTAGATAAAGAGCAAATTACATGTGGAGGAACAGTGGAGAACTATGTACTACAGCGGGATCCCTTAAGGAAGTCAGAAAGCAGGCTACAAGGAAGAAGGTTGGACATATGCTCACCACAGATGGCAGTCAGCAACACAGGCAGCACAGTCTTCAGGGTGTGTCAATAACAGTTGCCTATTGCCACTGTAATGTTAGTACCTTAGGGACCTACAGAACTGAAAGGCTGAACTGGTAAGAAGGCTGCCTGAAGACTTCATCACTAGCCCTAAAAGATAGACAGAGATATACAGGGTTCAGTGGTACACAATTTAGAGTTCCTTACCACCACCAACTTGGGAAGTCCACAATGTCGAGGGGCACAGAAGACTTCATTTTCAATATGCCCAAATAAAAGTAGTGAAAGGAAATCAGGCCCTGGCTTTAGAGCTTGGGGTTCCCATTTGGTAAAGGCACTTCTCAGAGTGGTGAGCTAGAACACTTCCCTGTTACCCAAGAACTGAGGGTAGGCAGAGTTGGCCCAGGCCATGGACTCTGCTTTTTCTCAGGTCCTAGGTGCAAGTATGGAATATGATACTCAGTTGGCTTTCTGGGTTGGGTGGGGGTGTTCATAATACGTTTTACCTATTATGTGCAGAGCAACGTTTGAAGTCAAGGAATAATCAGGAAGAATTAGTTTATCCTTAGTAATGACAGCTGCCTAGCCATCCCACTCTAGTAACTGGGACCAGAGGGGCATCTTCTCCTTCCCATTCTGCTCCACACCATGACCTTGCTTGCTTCTCAGAAAGCTGGCTGCTAGGACTTTTGAAGCCAGTTCGATGATTGAACATATTCACATCTGAGAGCTCAGTGGCATGCAAACAGAGAAGAAGCAAGCTTCCAGTCCTGTTTCATTTAAAAATGGCCATTCTGTTTCCGGAGAGAGAACAAATGGGGAAATCACTGTGTGAGTATGGTGGGGGTGCAGACCCATGCTCGAAAACAAGGCTCAGACCATCTGGTCCCATTAGCGGCTGTACCCTCTGAACTACACCCAGTGGACAGAGACACAGCTGCCTGAGCTGATGTGTGAGCTCCTCCAGGCCTCTCTGGTCTCTAGATGCCTGAGGCTTTCCGTGTGACCTCGAAGGCATTGCCAGCACAGCTCAAATGTGCCTCATTAATTCACTCCCATCTGCTTTACAAAGCCCCCAACGGACAGCGTGGAAAAAGGGTTAGGAGGTGGGTGGGTCCCTGCTTGGTGGGCATCCTTGTTAACAAGAGAAGGGGCCCAGGTAACTTCTCCTGTCACTCACACACTATTCCAGGATGTGTAGATTTCAGTGTTCTTCCAAGTGGGCTTCTTGGAGCAACAGCTTGAAAAATCACAGGTCTTCATTGGAAACCTACCTTCGTCCCAATAAAATCTGCATCAGGATAAGGGTCTCTGGTGATTTTTCTGTGCACTGGGATTTAAAAAGCATTAGTAGAGGGTGTTAATTCTATACTGGGAGTGATTGTGCACTCACAGGGGACATCTGTCAATATCTGGAAGCATTTTGAGTTGTTGCACTGGCAAGGGAGGAGGTATATGATGTCCTAAAATAGAAGTTGGAGTGATTTACCAACATCTGAAAAATGATCAGTCAGCCCCTTACAAAACAAAAGATCATTCAGTTCAAAACTCCCGGAGTGCTGAGGCAGAGACTTCCCCCAGTAGAAAGAAAAGGAAGAGTTTACTGGGATCCATCCCCAATGCCTCTGCACCTCATAGTTCAACTGAAATTATTTAAACATGAATTTCTACAGCACGTCCAGAACGACTCTGTAAACAGATGCCTTCTAGTATGTAATCCCAGAAGGCAGGGATGATGGCTTCCATTTCAGAACAACATTAAAATCTAAATTACAAACAGAAAAATTATGTTTCTTCTATTCCTCAAAGCATCCCTCATTTTGTCCCATTTACCAAGGTGCCCTCTGTGTCCACCACGGGGTAGCAACATTCCCTGGGACTATGGGCATACCGGTCAGTCTTTCCAGAGCTGGAAGGAGACTGCCTTCCTCTCATCTAGCTGTCTTGAAATGGACAGTTTAATACTACAGTCACACTCCTATGCAACAGAATGCCAGAAAGTGTTCATCTGAACTACAATTTTGCACCTGTTGTCTAACCTTTCCATCCCCCATCCTTCCCTCTCTTTGATAATCATGAATCTATTCTATCCTTCTTAGAGATCAGCTTGTTAGATTCCACAAACAAGACAGATCATATGGTATTTGTCATTGCACAATTGGCTTATTGCACCACAAATAATGCCCATCCATTTATCCGCATGGCTGCCAACGAAAGGTGTGCATCTGTTTTTAGAGATAAATACTATTCCAGTGTCTATACACACTGCATCTGTTTCCTTTATCCATTCATCTGTTGATAAACTGTAGTTTTATCTCACTAAGTCTTGCTGATTCTTCCATCTCATAGCTCAGCCCCATCCCTTCCTTAACTCCACTGTCAATCTTCTCTTACAGGACGATTCAAATCCCCTGCTTGCTATTTCTCAGCTTTTGTTCTATTATTCTCTTCACTCAATCACTGTAGACGATCAAAGCAATCTTTCTAGTACATAAATGAGGTCATGTCACTCTCTAACTCCAAATCCCTTAATGGTTTCTTGCTGACTGAAGGGTCGATGGCGAACTCCTTAACATAATATTAAATATCCTGCCTTTTTCTCCTGACATGCCTGACTTT
Source organism: Mus musculus (assembly GCF_000001635.26). Taxonomy (NCBI): domain Eukaryota; kingdom Metazoa; phylum Chordata; class Mammalia; order Rodentia; family Muridae; genus Mus; species Mus musculus. The sequence goes on from NC_000077.6 coordinate 66,401,927, forward strand.
GGATTTCTAAATATCAAATTATGTTAGGTTTCCTGAAATCATTTTTCTTGGATGTCTCTGCATATTGCTATATACCTTTTCCTGGTAGACCCAGTCCGCCAAGTGCTTATTCAGTAAAACCCTGCCTGTCACTCAAGCTTCACCTCCAGCACTTACCTTCTCCCCAGTCATCCCACAAATAGAATTTTGCTGTTTCTGTCATTTCCTAAGCATCTCCATTACAACTTTGATCAAAGTTCATTACAGTTGTCTGCACAGCTCTATTTCTTTTAGACTGTGTGATTCATAAGGACAAGAAATGTGACTCTTCTTTTCTGTGCCTCTGCACCCTGGCACAGATCCAAATGCATAGCAGTAGCCTAATGTATACTCATTGAATGAAAACGATTATGTCAGGTAGAAGAAGGGGACCAAACAGGCTTATTCCCATGGCCATACAACAAAGTTCCATTGATGAACTGTGTAGCACAAGGGATCCATGATGGTTCATGGTATTTTGAACATAGAGTTGGGATATTAAGTGGGAGAAGTCAAAAGAGGTAAGTCAAAGTTAAATGTTCAAGGTGGCAGATACATTAAAGTCCTCAGTAGATTATTGTATATTCTATCCATCAGTCAGACTGGAGGGAGTAAGGGGGGAGTAGAAAATCAGAAGTGAGGTAGCAGAATTTTCAAAAATGATTTATTTTATTTTCATTTAACATGAATGGGTGTTTTGCCTACGTGTATATCTTTGAATCAGTGTGGTGTCCGTGGAAGCCAGGAGAGAATTTCTGGAATTTCACCTACAAATGGCTGTCACGTGGTTACTGGGAATTGAAGACCCATATCCCGTGTCCTGGTCCTCTGAAAGAGCAGACAGTGTTCTGAACCACTGAGCCATCTCTCTAGCCACAGAAGTAGATTTACCAACCATTTCCTTGGAGATCAAAAGTGAGAGGCCTAAAGTCAGGAGAGAAAGATATAGGGGGAGGATAAATGTTGAAGAAAAGAAACTTCATAAAAAATATGATTTCAGAAGTTAGACAAAGAAGGGAACCCCAGAAAAGTGGGATCTGCTGGAAGATCAGGATAAAATGGACAGGATGCTCAGGGTGTTCCAGCTGGGGGATCAAGGAGAATGTCAACAAAAGGAACATGGTCAACAGTATCAAATATAAGAGGACAAATAGATCAGAAGAAAGCCAGTTTAAGTTTGTAGCTATGTGTTCATTGGTGCTCAAAAGCTGAGGAATGGGGCATAAGCATTTTGTTCCCTGGTTGACTTTTACAGCCTGAGTTTTTAGCATTGGTGGAAGCCTTGCTGCTGTGGACATGAAGAACATATGAAGCTGCTGGGTGAGAGTCCCCGAGCTATGAAGAATGAATAGCCAAGACACCAGATCACTAATGGCAAAAGAAGCCTGTTCAAAGAGGCTGAGCTTCCTGAAAGTGTTGTTCTTTTAGTGCAGGTAAGATCAGGGTAGGCTGAGATGGGTCAGAACTGTGGTACCTCTAGATAGTTTCTCCATCCATGCTATTCTTTACCTTCTGTAATGCTAGGAATTGAATAGGGCATCACATACAGGCTAAGAATACACAGAACCACTGAGCTATATCCCCAGCCCATTGATGAAGCAATTCCCATCAACTGTCCTCTCTAAACTACTACCGTATCTCTGAATGATGGTGAATTCTGTTTTTATATTTCCATACACATTGGCATTTGGAGCAATAGATGGTCTTATTTACATGAACTTCACTATTCAACTCCTGAACTTGTCGCCCCACTGCTGTCAAAGAAAAGACACAAGTTCCATGTTTCTGTTGCCATTCTGCATCCCACCCATTTTCTTGAGTTTCTTTGTAAATGACATGAGTTTTATCACTTTATTCTCTGCATGAGAGAGAGGGAGAGACACAGAGACAGAAAGACAGACAGGACCAGAGGGGCTGGGGATTCAACCCTGTGTATGATATGCAAACATCCTGCCACTGAGCATCACTCATAACCCTAGCACTTCTTTCTGGACATGTGATAACCAGAGATAAACGGAGATTTCCATCTGGCACTGAAAAATAGAGAGAAAGGAGGACACTAGTTTGGGCCGTAAGTATCACCATACTGGAAAGCAGAAGAAATGATAAAGGCAGTGGTTAGTTAGACATGGGCAAGGTGTCTCCATAGCCCTCTTTTATGTCTCTGGTTTGTAAGGCCTTGTGCAGGGAACTTTAAGGTAGGGTCAGTCATATTGACTCTCTATATACTGGATTTCTGCCTGACTCAAACCCATTGATTTGAATTTTTGAATCTGAATGTAGGACCTCTTACTTTTCTGGGTGAACACTCCACCACTGAGTTACATCCCAAGCCACTCTTTTTGTTTAACCTTCCTTCCTATCCGACAGTTATCAGACTAAGGAGACAATTGATGCTGACTGACAGGAAGGATACTGCAGACATTTGGAAAGCACTGGATCTTTGTAAACAAAGCCCTTGCCCTTAGCACAAGACTTAAGCATTATCCTAGGCTGCCGGGCTAGAGGCTGAGTCACTGGCATTTACAGTTTTCCTTCCAAATATTGAGCCATAAAATCCATATAAGAAATATCTGCTACTGTTACTCCTACCGTGGGTGCTGGGAGCAAAAATCTTACTCAGAGAACTTTATGTAAAGCAAGCATGCAGGGACACACACACACACACACACACACACACACACACACACACACACACACACCAAGAACCCTACATTGGTACATTTACTTCAAAACAGAAATCACAGAGTCTAGAGGTGTTAACCTAAAAAGCCATGAGCATGAGTCACCAGATGATAGACAGCTTCCTTCTGACCCAGAGGGAAAGCTGCGATATGAACACAATAATATGATGCCAACAGGTGATCAGGTCGTGCACTCTTCCATTGATGATATATGACAGAGAGGTGAAGTGGCAACCCGACAGGCTAGTAGCTCTACTTAAATGTTACGGCTAGCCAAGGTTTTATACTTCTTTCTAAGACAGAGATGGATGTGTCTATCTGATTGTGTGACATAAAACTTAGCCTGAGGTTTTTGTGCCACACAGAGCTATTAGTGTGTATTATACCCTGGCCAGAGGCCTCTTCTTTATGTATGCTCCAGGCTGTAGGAATTACACCTATGCTCTTTTGCATTAGTGAAATCGGAGCTGTATGAGTGGGAATTAAAAAATGAAGGCCAAGTTCCCAAATTCCAGTGCTGATATTTGTTTCTGTTTGTTCAACTCTTTGCATCAGTGTAAAGACTAAGCTGTTCATCAGATAATTACGTGGTTTGGAAATGAGAAATCTTGATACAAACATGAAATATATATTCCATTTTACTACTTAGGATCTTGCACATTAAAATATACAGATCGAGTAGACTGCTTAATACAGGCTCAAAAGAAAGCTATTTTTCTCTTTAAAAAGAAAGAAAAGAGAAAAAGAAAGAAGGGAAGAAGTCAGGCACAGATGAAGACCCACTGAATAAAAAGAAGAAAATTTAATTTACCAGCTCACACACTGGAAATCATGGCAGTATTTTTAAAGAAATTATGATTATATACTACTTAAATTTCTGTGTTAAGTAATTACTTTAAACACAGAGAGTACCAAGTATCATTTTACCAACAACTGTCCACCAAGTCATTGAATCCTGCTTTAGTAAGAGTCAAAACATGGGCCATGCCTAGCGGCCAGATGCATGTAATATCAGCCATAGCAGCTAAAAGACGAAAAGTTTAAGGCCAGCTGGAGCCACATGAGATTCAAATAAAGAATTAAACTATTATTTCCAGTCAGGATGCTCATGACTACAGGTATGAGGCCATTATTCTGTTCTCTAGAACTGTTAAGTTTTTGAGGAGACAGAACCACTTATCTTAGTTTACATAAGCAAATAATGAACAAATTCTTTTTTAGTCCTACAAATAAGAGCAATGATCAGCTTCTGCCTAGCTCCTGACTAGACCATCACAAATTTCAAAGCAACAGGGCCCAATTAAATGCTGTATCTCCATATGCGCTATCAACATGTGGAGGAGAGGGGGCTCATTAATTCAGGAGGACACATTTCTGATGGTGCCATTATGCCTCACGGAACCACTATATTCTGTAAACAAAGTAGACTTTCACATTCTGTTATGGATCACCAATTAGCTCTGTCAGTCTGAAAACAAAACAAAACAAAACAAAAAAAACCTGTTTACTGTCAGCCCAGCTCTGAGCTTTGGCTTCTGTGTCCTCAAGAGTCTTTATTTCTAGGTCAAGTCGGCTCATGGAAGTGGAGTAGAGGAGACAATGTGGGGGAAATCCCAAGAGATTTGGGGCAAAGGCAGCACTGGTGTTCTCCAATGGCACCCAGGCAGAGTCCCTAGGAGAAGAGTAGACAGTCTTACCCTTGAGCATAACTTTCTCCTCTAATGACAATTTCTGTGGTCTGGAATGTTCTAGACTCCTCAGGTGCCTGTCCCAGGATGCCTTGTCTTCATCAGATGTTCACCCACTTCTTTCTCTTTAGGGTTAGACTGGGGTTGCATCCCAACTTTGAAGCTGATGTTTACTTTGAACTTAGTCGAGTTAATCACCATTGCTATGATTGTGACTTCTCATCTGTGGGATCAGAACAGAGATCTACCTCCTGAGGTAAGACAAGAAGTGTGGACTACATAGCCTAGGTTCTGGTACACATTTGATTCCCTGATAAATATGATATGTAAAGTGTAATGCAGTATGTTCTCTACTAAGTTACCAAATAGCTTTACCACATGAAAACCTGAAGGAAGTCTGCTCTCTGCCAGGGAGACATCTAAGTTGCTCACTTACTGACCTCGCCATACTTTCTCTGTTTCCCTAGTCCTTCTCACTGCCACCATCTGCCCACTCCTGCTTTATCATCCATGCTTGGTTTCTAATCCTTCCTACCTGCTAATGTGGAGATCTACTCTCTGTGATTCCCCATTTTTCCCTCATAAGACAACACTAATCCTAGTGCTAGCTCCAATCTCTGTCTTCAGATGAGTTTCTGCTATCTACTTTCCCTGTGACCACTGGTTTGTGGAGTACAAGACATGTCCCTGTCACTCAGTGGGCTCAGTACAATGTATTATGCATTGTATCTAAAGGGAAAAACAATCCAAATGTATAGAAGTAACCACTAAATCATACAAGAAGATTGTGTTATCAAGCAAACAATCCTTTCCTACTAACTAGCATTCTATTTTAGATCCCATACCTGGCAACATAACCATTAAAACATCTGGGGACTCTGAGCATCACTACAGAATCGGACACAGGATGGAACCAGTTTCAGCTATAAAGGGTGCCATGTTGGACTAGAATTCATCTGTGCAGCCACCATTCATTATTGTTTTATTCTTATACATTCTAGTAACATCCTCTCTTGCCTTAGTTACTTTTCTATTGCCATGATAAGACACCATGATCAAGGCAACTTATAGAAGAAAGAGTTGATTCTGGAGTAATTATTTCAGGATGTTAGAGTCTATGATCATCATGATGCAGAGAGCATCAACATGGCAGCAAGCAGTTGGACAGGTAGTCATGGTTCTTGACAGTAGCTGAAAACTTATATCTGATCTACAAGCATTTGGGGAGCGAGAGAGAGAGAGAGAGAGAGAGAGAGAGAGAGAGAGAGAGAGAGAGAGAGAGGGAGAGAGAGAGAGAGGAGTGACATTTGTTTTTAAAGTCCCAGAACCCCCATTAGTGGGGGCACACCTGCTCCAAGGAAGGCCACACCTCTTAATCCTTCCCAAACAGTTCTACCAACTGGGGAAAATGGTCTAAATATGACATTATTGAGGCCATTCTCATTCAGTTGATCACATTCTATTTCTTGAGGCTTGAGGCCATATCATAATGCATAATGCATTTAGTCCAACTTTAAATGTCCCCATAGTTTTTCAGTCTCTTAACTGTCTAAAAGTCCAAAGGCTCTTCTGAGATTCATTACAATTTCCTAACTATTACTCACTGTGTACTCAAAATCAATAAATGTATTACATACTTCCAACATATAATAGCACAGAATACACATGACTACTCCAAAAATGAGGAAAGGGATACACATCAGCAATGCCAGACCGAAGCAAGATTGAAGCCCAACAGGATGAACTCCACATTCTGTAGCTCTATGTCTGAATTTTTAAGGCATAAAATGGTTCCATCTTTCCTTCTTTGCGCTCTCTCTTTCTCTCTCTCTCTCTTTCTCTCTCTCTCTCTCTCTTTCTCTCTCTCTCTTTCTCTCTTTCTCCCCCTCTCCCTCTCTCTCTCTCTCTCTCTCTCTCTCTCTCTCTCTCTCTCTCTCTCTCTCTCCACTCATTGTTTACAGCAATCCCTGTCAGACCTCTCATTGCTCTGGCACCTCTGACAATATCCTGGGGTCTATAACACAATCCAGGCTCCACTTTTACAACTTCACACGGTGGCCTCTCAGGTCCTCCAATCATAGACTCCCCTGTCACCTCACACACCTGGCCTCTGTAGCTTTCTTACCTGCAGAGGAAAATTCCATAGCCTCTTTACATTGTAGCCTTTAAGACTAAGACCAGAACCAAGTGTCCATTACTGCCAAGTTCAGCTGCCTACTTCAGATGGAGCCTGCCCCTTCCTTGAATTACATTTGCATGAGATTTGACTTGTTGTTGCTTTTTAGGACCAGAATCTTTCTCAAGTTGCAGGATTAGTTCTGTGTGTCCCCCTGCCCCATCCCCCAATCACCAATCCCTTTATTTCCTTTCACACCAAGCCTTTCCTTATCTCTTTTAGTATAAACCTTGGCACTGAAAGAAAATAAGATTTTGTATCTTGTGATTCATGTAAAAGAATTGTCTATGAGCCTCCGGCCAGGGGCCGAGAACAAAGCAGAACAGACAGGGCTGTTGTTAAGACATTCCTAAGAACAGCTTGATTATACAAGCAGGGCTATCTTATCTGGGTCAACACCACCTGGCCGGAACCTCCCCTCTGTCTACTGCTCGTTGACACCGGGTAGTCATACATCAACTGGTTGCTATGTGAACAAAGATAAGCCCCCCCCCCCCAGCCCACAGGAACAAAGTCCTGATGCCCTGTAATCTTTCTGTTAATGTTTAAATAAGCCAATAGTGTGTTGCTATGCTGAATTCCACACCCCTAATCCCCTTACCCCATAAGAAACCCCTAGCTTTCGAGCCTTGTGGCCGACATCCGTTATCTCCTGTGTGGGATGCATGTCGGTCCGGAGCTCCATCATTAAACGTCCTCATGTAATTACATCAAGAGATGGTCCTTTGTGATTTTTTGCGTGCACACCGAATCGGGAATTGGGTGGGGGTTTCCCCACTAGGTCTAACAGCACCAACATTAAAATTCTTTATGATCTTTTACTCCCCTGATGTAATTATACATTGTGAACTTCTCTTTTGCCTCACTTACTCTTCTTGAATGTAGATCTGCATAAGAGTGTTTATTAGTAACCAAGTGACAGAGTTGATACTAGGCTGTCTTGAAATTTCTGACAACAAAATTAGTCCAACACTTTTCAATTTAGCCTTAGGTTCTTAGTTACTTGGAGCAAAGGCAAAAACAAGATACATTTCTTGTCAAAATATCACAAAAATGGTCTCTAGCCCAGTGGCTAAATTTTTCCACCTCTGAAACTTCTTAAGCTGGCTCTTGGCAGTCCACATAACTCTTGCCACTACTGTTTCCCAAGCCTTTTCTAGAATGGCACATTAAACTCCACTTAAAGTTTCTAACCACTTTCCCAATGGAAAGTTCCAAAGTCTCCCACATTCCTCCAAAGAACACTATGGTCAGACCTGTCACAACAATAGCCTATACCCTGGTACTAACTATCCCTTGGTTAGTTTTGTTTTGCTGTGTAAACCCCATGACCAAAGAAACTTATAGAAGAAAGAGTTCATATGAGGCTTATAGTTTAAGAGGCTGAGTCCATGACCATCACAGCAGGGAGCATGGCAGCAGGCAGGCAGGCAGGCAGGCAGGCAAGCACAGTACTGAGCAGTAGCTGAGAGTTTCTATCTGATTCATAAGCATGAGGCAGATAGAGAGACAGAGACAGAGAAGAAGAGGAGGAGGGGGAAGAGGAGAAGGAGGGGGAGGAGGAGGGGAAGGGGAGGAGGAGGAAGAGGAAGAAGAAGAAGAAGAAGAAGAAGAAGAAGAAGAAGAAGAAGAAGAAGAAGAAGAAGAAGAAGAAGAAGAAGAAGAAGAAGAAGAAAAGGAAGAGGGGGATAAGAGGAGAGGGAGAGGGAGGGGAGAGGGGGAGGGAGAGGGGGAGGGGGAGGGGAGGGGGGGAGTACACTAACAAGAAATGGTACAGGCTTTTGAAACATCAAAGCCCACCAGTTAGTTCCATCAACTGAAGACCAAACATTCAAATATATGAACCTATGAGGACTGTTTTCATTCAAACCATCACACCACCAAACAGTGGCATCTAGTCTGGCTTGGTTCTGGCCTAGATGAACCTCATTATATAAAAACAAAAGGAAGGACCCCCCCCACCTCAAAACACTCTGAGTTTGAGACACATGGCAACACCCAGTGGATTCATCTGATGCCTCCAGACTCAGTCTGGGAACATTATCTGGAGACTTCTTGGGTCCACAAGATTAGAGTATCTGAAAGTATGAGATGATGCTTCATAGCATAGTGAGTTATAGGCCCTCAAGGGAGTTCTGAAGCAAGGTCAAGTTTGAGCTCAGGTATAATAGAGTAGGATCTCCCAGTTACTTGGGAGGGAAAGGGAATAAAAAAGATAGTGTCATTCCCACCTACCAGTCATTCATGGTTGATGCCCATTTCATACCCTCTGCCCTTCATTTTTGCCTTGGTGGTTGTTATGGTGACAACTGGCTGTGCACACAAGAGCTGCCTCAGAAGCTCTTTTCTCTATGTTTTCTGCCCCTGGTGGTGGTGGTGGTGGGGGGTCTCTGCTGGAATTCTGTTGGAATTGGCTCTACTATCCTACAGTACAGGAAAATCTGGGGCAAGGAGCTTCAGCCACCTCTGATCAAAGGGACAGAGATAAGTACTTATGGATAAAAACTCTGCTCTGAGCCTCCCTGAAGATATTTTTGAATTATCACATGCCTGCATAGCCCCCATGTTCTCATGTGTATAATGGCTTTACAGTGGCAGCAGTGACTTTGAAGGACTGACTGGAGCAAATCCGTAGGTAAAGGCTGTCATTGTTACCATCATTGTTACTGCTAATACCACAAGACCACCATGGTAGAAGAGTGGTCAGATTATGGGCCTAAGCTACAACCATCACCGAGCTCTCTGGAACTGTCTCGCCCTTGCTGCTAATACTAGGAGGATCGGTGTCTCAGCCAGAAAGCTGCCTCATGAAGTCTTCCTTGGAGGGCACAGTAGTATAGCTGTCAAGATCCACCAATTGCTAATCCATGAAGGGCCTTCAAAGAAGTCTCCAGACAGCTCCTTAGCTGGTGAGCATCATTTCTGCAGATGTAGCTGATCAGCAGAGCTTTAAAGGAGAGGCCAGTACAATCCTCCCCTTCTTAGACTCAACCTGCCCTGTTTGTTACCTCCCACTCTTGTGGGAACAAGCTGGGACATAGTGTTGCTTAAGAACACCTTCCAGAGGTCACTCTATGGTGCCCATGATTACAGTTCATAGCCCCAAGAACACCACTCATAATCATAGCCTCATTAAGGAGCATTTTGTATAATGGGGTATCATTTCTTTAGAAGAGAAATTATCCTGGAGGCACCAGCCTAGTAGGCTACTGGACTAAGCTGTCTGCAGATGATCCCCCAATAACCCTCATATTTCTCAGTGTTCATGTAGACACTCCTTCAGAAGGTCAAGCTTGCTTTCTGTCCCCTTGGTTCTGATCCTGCAACTCATTTGCCAAGCATTAGAAAACAGAAGCAAAGTGAGCCCATGTCTGGAGCTAGGCTGTCGTAGGTGTCTGCCTTTGACCTCTTGGAACACATAAGAACAAGAGCCTAGAAAACTGAATGTCAGAAAGTGCAAGAGAGAGAAGCCTAGCCCTCTGAGATAGAGATGACCTCAGGCCCCAGTTGCCCCAGCTAAATCAGCCACAGGAGCTATCTCTCCAATGCTAGAAGAAACCTAGCCATCCCCAGGACTACAGGACATCATAAAGTGTTATTTAATTCACTTACTCTTGGGATAACCTGTTATGCAGCAATAGAACCAATAGACTCTCGGATCTGCAAACAAAGCCCACATTGTACCCAGGTTCACTCCTTTTAACTGTAGGCTCTGGGCTGAGTTTCCCACTAGCAGTTGCTCCTTGGCCAATCACTTTAGGGCTAGAGACTTAAACTGCCCTGTAACAGGGGAAGACAGAGAGGTGATGCTAGCATGATCATGTCTTCAGTACCTCATGGCTTCCAAGGTCCTATCTAGGCTGTGTGCTGCCGAATCTAGAAAATTCATGAGCTCTCTGCTTTTAAAATGGTTGAGGGAACACTTATAGGAAGGCGAAGCTCAGGTACCCAAGGTCATCACACCTTAATTAGGTTGCCACAATTAGAACAGCAATTAGCCTTTAACTGTTTGTCCCTCTGTTTTCTCCTGGGTTATCCAGGGCTCTTCTTTAGCATTAACCTCTGAGTGCCTCTAACTTTCCGAGCTTGCCTTACTTTTGTCTCAGCTGCAGGTTAGGTGTTGTTATCTACTTTCTGGACCCTCAAAATCATGTCAGTTTGGATCCCATATCCACAGACTCAGGTTGTGTCCTTCCCTCCCTTCCTCCCTCCCTCACCTCCCCTCTTAATCTATCTCAAATAACTATCTCTCTATCCCTGTCTGTCTGTCTGACTCTGGTTATCAAATATTCAAAATGGAAATATTTCCACCTGCTTCCTCATGTCCTAGTGGCAGAGCTCTTCGGCTCCCTTCACTTCTCCCTGCAGACTCATTGCTCGCAATGCCACTCTGCTGGGAGAGGTGAGAAAGAGAAGGAAAGGACTAATCATCTCCCTCCATGGGCACTGCTGTGCACACAAAGGGAACGTGGCCCTTGTAAAAAACACCAGACATCACAAACCGAAAAGGGGGTGCTGATGGGTAAAACACTCAATCTTCCCACTTAAGCATTTGGAGATTTATTGTTCCTGAACTTTTCACTCATATTAAAATAATTCCAGTAAAAAAAAAAATCTTAACCATAAATACACACTGATTTTTAATTTGCTTACTTCACTTAGCATATTATAAACATATCTTCATGCCAACAGATACACATCAGTGATAGCATCTTTAATAAGCTACGGGCAATTTAGTGGCCTCGGGGTTTAATAATCCTCTCTTGCTATATATTTAAATTATCATTAGTTTTTTTTTACAATATTATAAGCAACATTGCATACTATTCACATACATTCATGGGTTCCATAGTGTGTGTGTGTGTGTGTGTGTGTGTGTGTGTGTGTGTGCATGCACACATACACGTGTGAGGGTATACATACACCTACATATATGTACATATATGTGAAGACCAGATGTCTACATCTGGTATCATCATTTATCACTCTCCACATTATTTTTTGAGACAAGGTCTCTTACTGTGGTGGTTTGAATAAGAGTGGCCCCCATAGGCTCATCTAGATGTGGCCTTGTTGGAGTGGGTGTGGCCTTATTGGAGGAAGTGTGTCACTGGAGGTGGGCTTTGAGGTTTCAAAACCCCATCTCGGGCCTAGTATCAGCCAGTGCACTCCCCTCTCTCCCTGCATACCAGGATACAGTTCATACAGTTCTCAGCTACTTCTCCAGCACAACACTTGCATGCCAACATGCTCTCTGCAATGATGGTAATGAACTAAGCCTCTGAAAATATAAGCAAGGACCGCAATTAAATGCTTTCTTTTCTAAGAGTTGCCTTGGTCATGGTGTACCTTCACAGAACAGGACACTTATTGAAACTGGACCTTGCAGTTTTAATTAGCCTGCCTGGTCAGTAAGCCAGGGCCCTCAGTGCTGGAATTATAGTTCCATCCTGTATCATTTACATTGGTGCTAAAGACCTAGTGATCTTTGGGGATTCCAGAGCTATGCTGGGAGAGATAATTTATGAGCTGATTCTCAGAGGAAAGAGACCCCTGCTTCTTTGGGCCTAGATGGAACCCTAGCTGTTACTAATAGATGAAAATGACCCATCACATCACATCTGCCCTGAGCGTGACCTCAGCAAAGCTGCAATGCACAGCTCTATGCAAGTTATAACTTTCCCATATCCTGTATGTCACGTGCCAGCTCTCAGCCAAGGTGCAAGCCAGAAGTAGAGGCAATTGATCCTTCAGGGTGGTGGGGACAGGTGGCTAATTGCAGCTCCAGTGTCCTAACCCCAAGGCTGGTGCTACAGTATGCTGCTAAGAGTCTGAAGAAGGGTTGGCTTCCTGATGCAATTCACAGTTCAACCACATGGCCTTCGATGAGCTCTTCCTGCTATCCTGTCAAACATTTCACTCCTTCACTTCTGCTCCTCAGATGTATTCCAAAACAAACTACCTAGAGTCAAGCTCTCGTCCTAGACCCTATATTTGAGAAAATCTAAACTAAGATATGTCCAAGTTTTTTGTAGTTGTGGGATCATAAGGAGGATTTGGATCCATATTAGATCAAAGTAATCAAAAAGAAAAGAAAACAAGTCTGTTTGAGGCTTAAGTCCCCTTCTGTTCATCCTTGTATGACTTTACGGTCTCAGTTAGTACTGCCTGCGACTACCTTGAACTTGAGGAATCCTGGTGTGTGTTCTCACCACCTCTGTGCTGCCTGCCCTAGAGGGCTTTACAGACACTGAAGCAGCTCACACACAGGTCTGCTTAATGACTTTCTGGAAAAAAATCGGAGGTGACATGAGCAATGTTGAGTATCGAAATGTGCCAGCTCTGAATCCTTGTGCCCTGGGCGACTGGGGAAGGACAGGACAGATGGCAACTGTCAGCCCTTTAATTGCATGATGTTCCTTGGAGATGGTCAGGGGACGGCTGTGTTTGTGGCTGGAGGGGAGGAGGGGGATTGTGGCTTCTCCCTCCATTTACCCCAAATCTTCTTTGTCAGCCTTTGCAAACCCCAGGCAAGTGAGGTTGAAGAACTGCATCTTGGGTTCAGAATGACTGTGGACTAACCTGGGTGTCAAATGGGGTAGTGAATAACATGTTCTATGAGCCCAATAAAGAAGGTTCTGGGGAAGGGTCCATCCAAGGCTGTGCTGATGACATCAGCATTACCTTTGATGATGTGTGCCCTCTCTTCACTCTCTCATAGAATGGCTCTTTTTGTTCCTGGTTTTGCTCTCAGCACCCCTCTTCATCCCACACTCACAGAAAGATTGTTTAGAAAAGCAAGCATTTGTAAGGTTAGAGCCATAAGGTATCTGTGGGGTTACCTGACACGTCACAGTTTCATAAGGTGTCATTTTCTGATGTCACTTGAACTTCTAAGCCAACATATTGTAACCCTTCCTTTATTCTACAAATGAGGAAGGGTAAGTTTAGAGATAGCATGTCATGCACAGGCTCCTCAGCAATGCATGGTGTCATCAGAGAAAGAACCCACTTGGTCTCATTCTCTCTTTTGTTTGTTGAACTCCTGGGCATCTGATAAACTTTCGGGAAATATTTCATGCTCATTAGAACAATGGCTCTCAACCTTTCTAGAGCTACAACACTTTAATACAGTTCTCCATGTTGTTGTGACCCCCCAACCATAAATTACTCCTTTTCTACTTCACAACTGTAATTTTCCTACTGTTATGAATCATAATGTAAATGTCTAACATGTGATATGAGACCCATATTTTGACCCACAGGTTGGCAACCACTGTCTTAGAGGGTAGTTCATTGAGAATCAAAGTCCTTGCCACAAGATCCCATGATAGAAGAATCAAAATATTTATGAACATTGTACTTTGCTGCTCTCTTCTTACCTTAAAGTCCTGCAGCCCCAGAGATCACGACAGCACACCGGTTCAAGGCTCCACTGCTCTAAGTTCCAAGTGCTCCCCATGCAATCACAGGGAGGAGCCCATCCATTCAGCATCATTCTAGCTCTCTTGCTCACCAGCATCCATTGGTCAGAGACTTTATGCAGCTGGTACTCAGAGGGAGGACTGAGCATCTGAATAAACACGTGCAATGAAGCATGTGTTCTAGCAAAGAGCTGGGCAAAGCTGTTAGATCCCAGGACCAAAGCCAAACTCCAAGGTCAAAGGTAGATAGGGTTTTGCAAAAGGGAAGAAAGCCCTAGCTTTATACTTACGTCTCTGAGTTATAAAACTGTCATTGTTTCTGAGTTGCTGAGGGCAGGCTCTTCCCTGCAGTCTTAGAGGAGATATTAAAGTGCCACCTGTCAACATGCACAGAGTGTTTAAGGAATCTGTAGCCCGCCATGAAGAGGCCAGCATTTCATCATCACCTGCTCTGAGCACTGGGGACAGAAATGATGCTGTAAGATCCAAGGGCTTCTAGGAAGGTATCCCTGTATCCCTATGGCACAAGCACACGCACACATGCTCCTCTCCTACATCTTCAAGAACAACCTGTCCTGGCTAGAATAGCAGCTTGCCTTTGGCATGAAACCTAAACCTAAAACCATTGCTCTTCTGGGAGTGCAGACAGAGTCGATTAAGCTGCTCCTGTATTGCTACAAGATCTTACAGTGTCAAGATTAGGGAGAGTGAACACACACACTGTGAGGCCAAAACAACAGAATTTCAGGTCCCAGGATCTGATATTTTAACCAAACTTTAAAAAATACTTTATTACATCTGTCTGTCTGTCTGTCTGTCTGTCTGTCTATCTATCTATCTATCTATCTATCTATCTATCTATCTATCTATCTATCTATCATCTGTCTACTTATGTACCTACTCTCTCATTCTGTCTCTCGCTGTCTCCTCTCTCTCTTTCTCTCTCTCTCTCTCTCTCTCTCTCTCTCTGTGTGTGTGTGTGTGAGAGAGAGAGAGAGAGGGGGGGGAGAGGAGAGAGAGGAGAGAGAGGAGAGAGAGACACATTTTTTCAACTCTCTAGGCACCAACTGGATTTTTAACAATCCAATTCACTTCTTATATTAATGGACTGGAGTTAGGGCAAACCTCACAGTTTAAAACCCCAATCCCACAGGATAGCTCCCTTTTTGAGACTCCGGTTTCAAGTTTCAGGCTCCTCTAATTTTGACTTCACTATAAATGGGGTGCTCCCAAAGGACCCCTCTGCAGGCTCAGTGATTTTCTAGAATGGCTTACTGAACTCAGGGATGCTTTTTACTAAATGTGCCAGTTTGTTATAAAAGACAGTCCTCGGGAACAGCCAGATGGAGAGATATACTGGACAAGGTGAGGGCTGGGGTGTGGGCCCCTCCCCCCCAACACTTCTGTGTGTTTCCCAGCCAGAAGCTTACCAAGCCCCACAGTGCAAGGGTTTAAAGAGGTGTTCTCAGGTGTGAAGACAGATTGTCCACTCAATTCTCAATCTATTCCTGGAGGGGAGGGCAGGAGCTGAAATCTCCAGGGTTCCGATCAGGCTTGGTCTCCCTGAGGACTCGCCTCCTGCTGGAGTTCTCTAGAAGCTCACCAGAACAAGAAATGCCCTTACCACCCAGGACACTCTGAAGGAGTTAATTCTGGGTCAGGAAGCAAGGACAGAGACCAAAGAGTAGAACACGCAATATTCCTGTCAGTCATGAAATGACAAGATTTTAGGATCTCTATGTCGTGAACCAAGGACAAAGACCAAATATGTATTTCTTATTGTGCCTTACCCACCAACTCCTTGGCTTTCACAAGTCTGCTCTCTATACGGCCTAGAAGAACTCACTCATTCTCACATTCTGAGCTTCAAAGACGTAGGCATAAACATCCCTTATATTACAAAACCAGGTCCTGTTTTTGAACACCCTGAAAGGGAGACTTTCGACTATGTATTCATCACATGGCAAAAATGTGGTACACTAGGAAGCAAACCATCTCCCGAAGATGTCTACATGCTGACCCTACTGATCAGTGAGGGTGTCTCTGTTCCCATCAGTTCTTCTGAGCATGGGTAGCTCCAATGGTGTGAGGGTTCTACCACTCAAGGACAGTAGCACTAAAACTTCCTATGAGTTTTGGAGCTAGAGATTGAAAAAGCTTCCCAAGGAAGGGCATGTGATGGGCAGCTCTCTTGAGTCCCACCATTAACTTATCCATAGTTTTTCCAAAATATTAGGAGTGAGCTGGTAACTGATCTGGTAATGTGGGAGTATTTTATAGCTCTGTGTGTAGCCTACCCACTTCTGCTTAGTCTTGTCAACTGGGAAGAGCTCACTGCCAGCCAGTTCCCAGGGAGCTGCATCTGTCTCAGCAAACAAAGAGAGCAAACTCAACTAAGAGTGAGGGTGGCAAATCAAATATGGCCAACATCTACTCTGCATTATGGGAAGTAGGAGGTGCCAGGGATGTGTTTATTTTACAGCTGACAACTAACAAAGGAGCTTTTTCAAAAGTTTTGGGAGTCCATGGATTGCAGCCAAGCCCTGATTCAGTCCATGATTATTCCAAAGTGTCCAGACAAAGAATTTATCATTTTACCCGGAGGGGTAGACAAAAAGCAAATTGTCCCCAGTCTATGCTATGCCCAGAGTGGCAGAGAGCTGGTGTTAAAGCAGAGAGCCCACGAATGACTCGTCCAGCTAAGGGAAGGTAGATGGGCTCTTGTCTTTCCATTTTGTTTCCCAGCTCCGTGCTACTGTCTGTTTGCTCCAATGAGACGGGTAACGTTTTAATTAGGAGGCTCACTTGTCCTCACTTTTCAAGCAACGTGGGGAGAGGGCGGCAGAGTTGAGATAATTGAATCCATAACTCCTATGGTTGTAAGTGCGCACAACTCATCATCGGGAGTGTGTGCTTTGCAAGGGAGAAGCAGGAGGAGGCAGAAGGGGAGGGCAGGAGGGAAGCTAGGAAGATGGATGAGAACCCAGGGAAGAGAAAGCAAGAGACTGAGGTCTGACTGACAGCGAGTGTGTCTGTGAATGAAAGACACAGAGTCAGGGAAGTAGTCTCTGAGACTCGTGTTTGGGTATGGAGCTGGGTCAGGAAGAGGCTGAGGGATGACAAGACTGGGTGTCTCTGTGAGAGATGCAGCTGAGTGGGGAGAGATGGGAACAAGAAAGTGAGGAGAGAGAGAGGGGAGAGAGGAGAAAAGAGAGAAAGAGACAGAAATGGAAAGAGAAACCCAGAGCAAATGAAGTGTGTGCCTGTGAATGGTGTAACACTGAGCAGAGAAGGGCGAGAACAGAAAGAATGTGAGCGCTGTGATCCGTGTACAGCTTAATGCATGCCATCTTTTCTATTTTAACTGTGCATTTTTATTTAAAAAAGAAATAAAGTGCATAGTCATTAAAAGTAGGAATAGATAGAAAGCTGCAAAGAGGGAATCACCCATAGACCCACTTTTCAAGAACAAAGAAAGCGGGCTCTGCCTTTCTTACTTTAAATGTCATTGTAAATCCTACTTAATTGGTCTTGCAAACTCCGTGGTGAAATTCACCTGAGATAACTTACATGAAGCATTTTGCAAAGCCCAGTTGACAGAAAGCCAGTTCAAAGAGAGGGCTGCAGCTGGTTCTGTCATCTTTTGGCCGGCAGTTTCCAAGAGAAGAAGCTTTGCAAAGGAATAGCTTATGTTCAATTAGAGAGTCAGCCCGATAATGATGGATAATAAGGAACTAGACAGTCTCAGCCTGGTAGGCTTCCTGCAGACGCCATGGGATGGAGAGCCATTCCAAGGTCCATGGGGGTGGTCAGTTCAGCCCAGTGAGGGGCAGGGATCACATGGGATTTGATGGTGGGGCTTCTGACACCCACCTCAGAGACTGCCAGTTAGGTCTGTTAGCAAAACATCTCCTCCCTTCCTAACTTCACACATCTCTGAACTGCACAGGAATTCCAATGTGTTATCTTCCAAAACTAGACTTACCTAGGGATAACTTTCCTGTAGTCTGCGTGTAGAGTTTGTGCTCTGACCTGAAAGTACTCAAAAGCAGCAAACCATATCCCAGCACCATCATGCAGCCTGACATCATTACTCAATATGAAACAACTGTCAGCTATTTTCAATGACGGGGTGTTTTCTGGGTTTTATCCCTGTGCATTTATGCTGACAAGTCAGACAAGCTGCACCAGACCTGACAACTTTCTTCCAGTTCTTTTGAGACCAGGTCTTATTCCTCTATAGTCCAGGCTAGCCTTGAACTCACACCAATCATCTGGTCTCTGTGTCCCTTTACACACTTCCAGGATGACAAGTTTATTCCACCATGCCCACTTAAGGATGTGGGGCTCTCCTCTCTGTGTTTGTGCCTGTAATGAAGAGCTTCCTTCATTTGGCAAAGCAGGAAAAGTGATCTGCGCTTTGTGCTTTTGACCACAAATACCCTAAGACTGATGTAGGCTTTCTTAAAGAAATTTTCTTAGAAAAGAACACCTCTAATTTTATATCTTTCCTTAACTTTTCTATCTCAGATCTTCCCCCTTACCTCGAAAATATCACTCTCAGAAGGGCAGAGAGAGTCGCAGTGAGCTACCCCGGCCACTGTCTGGATACTAGTAGATGCCAGTCCTCCTCATTCCCACTGGCATCTCGTGTAGACCAGGTGGAAGGATGAGTCTTAATTTTAGGGGATCATGTCAGACTCTATTCACAGCAATACTGCTTATTGCTCTTGGCTCAGAAGGGGTGTTTCCTCCACTCTGGAGCTCTTGAGTGACAACTGGAGGACTGTAGTCTGACCAATAAGAGTATCCTATCTCCCAATGCTGGTGTAGTTCTTGGCCAGATGAGCCACAGTCTCAGAACACTTGCTGGCAATACAACAAAAGGGAAACTTTTCCTTGGGCCTATTGAGCAGTAGGGAACATATAAGATGGATGGTACTGGACAGAGGCCACATACCTCTGGTGGGTTGAGCAAGATAATGAGGCCAGAGATGGTAGTGAAGGGAGAGGACCGCAGAGGCAGAGGCAGAGGCAGAGGCAGAGGCAGAGGCAGAGGCAGAGGCAGAGGCAGAGGCAGAGGCAGAGGCAGAGGCAGAGGCAGAGGCAGAGGCAGAGGCAGAGGCAGAGGCAGAGGCAGAGGCAGAGGCAGAGGCAGAGGCAGAGGCAGAGGCAGAGGCAGAGGCAGAGGCAGAGGCAGAGGCAGAGGCAGAGCCAGAGGCAGAGGCAGAGGCAGAGGCAGAGGCAGAGGCAGAGCCAGAGGCAGAGCCAGAGGCAGAGCCAGAGCCAGAGGCAGAGGCAGAGGCAGAGGCAGAGGCAGAGGCAGAGGCAGAGCCAGAGCCAGAGCCAGAGCCAGAGCCAGAGCCAGAGCCAGAGCCAGAGCCAGAGCCAGAGCGAGAAACACCCTGGAAGCCTCGGATAGCACAGTCTCTGCTTGGTGTAGGTAGTTGCACAGATTTACACCTTGATTATTAAGTACCCCAGCTAACTGTGCCTGGACACAATCTCTATAATAGGTGTGAATGCATTATCTTCCAAATGAGTTGGGTTGATTTTCTCTGTCCTACAGCAGCTATCCTCTATACAGCAGACTTTCTGACTCTGCTGGAGCATGGTACGATTTTTCTCCTGTTTCTACTGAATGGGTCACTTCGATCTCTTAATGAAAACACGTAAGAAGAGTTGTAGCCAGCGTATTCATTCCCAGGACCTTTTCTAGCTGTTTTCTGAGTGAAAACTTCATATATGTGTGTATGCCCTGTGCTGCTGCTCACTTCTCTGCTCTCACCCTTTCCTACTCTCTACACTTAGCAGACAAGAAGCAGGATGGGTGAATAAGGATGTCACTTAGAAAGGCTACAAGCTGAGTTGTCTCTCAAGGGCTAATCACTTAGACAACAGAGATGGGTGCCCCTGCACACATTAACTCCACAGACCAGATGCCAATTTGTAGTTTTTGAAATCCAGTTGAGTCAGCATTGGAGTGAAATACCCCAAAGCTTTGGATAGCTGACTGACTCACAGGATATGATCTGTGGGCCATAGACAATGGTACTGCATTCAAGCTTCTTGGGTTCATTAATAGACTTCTGAAGAGGCTACACTAGTGACTACTTGCTAGTCAGATAACATTTAAAGTGAGAACCCTGTCCTCTTTTCTATGTTCCGTCTTTGAATATCATCCACACTGATTTAAAACACATGCCCAGTACAGTAAGGTAAGGGAGGAGAGAGCATGCCTGGGTTGTGTCCTTAAAACAAAACAAAAACTCTCAAGCACTCTTTATTAAGCAATGTTTTAAATTCTCATTGTTGCCATTATAATCACTATTTGTAGCAGGAACACAACTGAGCAGGGGGAAGGAAGCCTTTACATTCACTTTGCCAGGAACACTGGCCAGGATGGTGGAGGATTCTCCCCTCTCCTCGGTGAGGGTTGTATGGAGGATCGCTCTCCCTACAATTCCTGCTGGCCACTCCTGGGCCTTTTCTCCTTGTCCACTACACATTTCTCTCCCTTTTCTCCCCATGCTGATTTTTCATCTGTATGTTGTCTCTTCTTCAAAAACAAACTGAGAGAAACTTGGTTGTTTTATCATCGATGGTTTTTACTGAAGTTTTTGTCAAAGGATTCTTGTTATCTGTTTCATGATTTTTACACAAAAATTCTCTCTCTCTCTCTCTCTCTCTCTCAACTGAGTGGTTAATATATTCTTACTCCTCAAGAAATATCCATGAGTTTTCATTCCCATTTTGAGATGAAGAAGCAAAGAATGCATGTGTTGGTCAAGCCTGGGACTATGCTGCTATCTGGGTTCTGGATCCTTTCAAGTCTAACCTCAGAGCTATGTCCTTCCTACCTCATCACAGGAGAAATAATGCCTTAACATGGTTCTGCAAGATCAAAGATGTGAGGGAGCCTGCATAAATATGGCTAAAGTCTAGAACACCATGCCTTGCCAACATGCCCTCACATCCTTTGTTGGTCATCAGCCCTTTAACACAGTTCATTATCTTCACTTGGAAACTGAAGAAAGTTTGGTACCAACCAAATGATGGCGGGATTTGGGAAGGTAGTAGAAATTTGGGAGGTGGAACCTAGCTGGAAGCAGGACACAGGGGTGGTGGGGACTGCCCTTGAAGGTGGTCCCAGGTCCTCTTTTCATCTTTCTCTGCCTCCTGGCCAGAATGAACCAGGTAGCTTTTGATTTTATATAAATATTTTTTATTTTGATTTTATATATATATATATGTGTGTGTGTGTGTGTGTGTGTGTGTGTGTGTGTGTGTGTGTGTGTATCATGATGTTCTGCTTCCCCATGGCTGAAACCTTTGAAACTGTGAGTTAAAATACCTCCTTTTGAACTGTTCATGTCAGAAATAGAAACATAGCTGGATGGTTCAGAGTAATAACTGCCTTTGCAGAGGACACTGTTTCAATTCCTAGTGCCCACATGACTGCTCATAAATGTTTGTAACTCCAGTTCTAGGAGATCTGAAGTGCCCTTCTGACCTCTATGGGCCCTAGACATACACATGGTGTACAAACATTCATACAGGTAAAATACTTATATACATAAAATAAATAAGCCTAAATAATTTAATCATTAATATCTGGTATTCCATCCCAATAATGGCAAGGCTAGCAAATCTGTCTCCAAAATCATGTATGTGAACAGTTCCTTGTCGCATGGCCTCTACAGAGGATTTAGGTGGATCTCAACACCAGGCTACCACTTATTTCCATCCAGAAACCTAAAATGAGCAGAGTTCTGTGGCCAGGACACAATTGGGAACTGATTCTAATAAATTTAACATTTGGGGATAAATAATAAGGTTGACGCTTTTATGGCAAGAAGTCTTTGTACATCTGATTTGCTATTTGTAATTCCAGCATTCAGGAGGTTGAGACTGGAAGATCAAAAATTCCAGGCTGAGCTACAAAACAAGACCTTGTGTTGAAAACAAGACATACACATGCACTCAGACACACCATTGCCCTAGGTTATTTCTTTATAATCTTCTTGCCTTGCTAGAGACATGGGGGCTGGGTATAAGACAACGACAGTTTGCCTCTCAGAGAAGGCTCCTTCAGGAACACTGGGAGCTGAATGGGTGGCCCTAGAAGAAAGGCCTTCCTGATGCATTCTTAGCAATGGGTAGTCAGGGCAAGCCTCCAAGGTGAACAGGGTGCTGTTCAATTTTTTCGCACAGAAGTTTGAATACCTGGAGTCCCTTATGCCCAACGGGCACTAGCTGAAATGTACTCTGGGCACCTTTCCCTTTGGAGCCAAACTATATCTACAGACAGACTACAGAAGTCAACAGGTCAGTCTCAAGTGAATATGCTTAGTCCTACCACCACCAACCATAAAACGGCTTTGTTGGTAATTAACCATAACATTCTCTGACTATAGTCTCTACCTTCTTGTCTAATTCTCTAGGCGTTTAGAAAGCACAATATTACCCTTTACACAAACTACACATATGAGGACTCAAAGATCTGGAAGGAAGAGTGAACTCATGAGAGGACACACGGCTCAGGGGAAAAGGAGAAGGCACTGCTGTCGAGTCTGGAATGCTCAATATTTGGTAGGATCTTGAAACACACAAGGTTGCCAGGCAGGCACTCAGGTATGGAACAGGGACAGAGCATCCTAAGATAGTGACTGTGCTTCTTATTGTTTTTAGCAATGCTAACTAGACAGCATGTATAAAACTAGGCGTTCAGAGCATAAAAGAGAATCAGAGACCATCTAAGCCAATCCATTCATTGTCCCACTGAGAAAGTCAGGCCCAGAGAGGAAGTAATTTCTCCAAGTTTAGTGACCCAAATTGATGTCTCTTGATTTCAAGGCTTTTTTTTTTTTTTTTTTCAACATGGCACACTTTTTTCTACAATCACTGTGCTTCTCTGGACTATAAAACAAAGTAGATGGGGGAAGATTTATTGCTACTTTACTTCCTAATTCTGCCTTTTTTTTAAAAAAGGACAGCCTATGCCTCTCCCTCTTTATTGTTTGGGATAAGCTTCCTGAAATAAGAATGGACTTGATTCCATTTGATGTTGTCAAGCTTCCTTCCACCTAGAGCTGTCAGTACTAGGGAATTGGGGGCTAGAATTCCAGATGGAGCTGGACAAGAAGATGACCATTTCTGGGTCACCCAGCTGCCCAATGCCCTCGGGTAGCTGCAGCAGCGGGGAGGGTAACCTAGTTTGCTTAGGAAATATTGTGGATGTCCCAGTTTATCAGTTACAGTCCTAGAAAAGTATTGGCACTGTCCTGTTTCTGCAGCTTGGCCTGCAGTTCCACCTGCCAGTCCCCTGCTGCCCCTTCAGCCTGAGAAACCAAAGCACAGAGCCCAGATATTCTGCTCCACATTTGGGTCTTGGTTTGCCCCCCAGTCTCTCATTTCCCTTTGGGGGGGTTCCTAGCCTGGATCAAGGGTAGGCTGGCATGCTAGGGTGGTATGTGAGAATGAGGACATGTTTCTATTTCCAGGGACATTTGGCCTTTGCATAAGAAGCTAGAGACACACATTATACTAGAAATTCAGAGGCTGATCAGTTTGCTTGACTGTGAGGACCAAGCAGGCAGGATGAAGATGCTGAAGAGAGTCACCAATGTAGAGAAGGTACTAGAAATTGAAGAGACAGGAGACTGGAGAGCCTGCCCTAGCTGCACTACAAACTGGCCACTTCCCTTCGGGCAGCTTCATCCTCTCTTGAGTGTTCTTTATCCTCTCATCTGAACTGATGATGTTCAACCATAATGGAGGTTGTGGGAGTGACTTGACATAATCATTTTGAGCTTTCGAAGTCAACCTAGAGTGCATACATTGCTGATCTCTAGAGTTTAGTTCTGGGTTCTCCAACTCAGTCTTTCAGATGTTCACAGAAAAACGCCCAGGTAAAGTGTGAAAACACAGTATGGAAGGGTAGAGCAAAAGGTGACACAATCAACCACGCTCCAATCCCTAGGGAGAGGCACAGGTGTGTCCCCAGCACATCCTCCTCACCAACCAACCAAAGACACAACAGACTTTCAGGACAGGAAAATCTTGTCATCATCGGGAAGGTGGACATTTCATTCACTGTGAGCTCTAGGGCAGAGCCCCTAACCAACAACTTGCCTTGCGTGGCACAGCAACCAGGAGAAATTCAAGAATGATTTGCCAGGTGGACAAGAAAATATGAGTTTCTTCTTTTTCCTTTCATGCCAAATTCACAGATCATTCTCCCTGTGGGTGTGATGTTACAGGGGAAAAGAACGGTGTCGCAGACAGGAAAGAAGCCCCCCCTTGCGTATGGGCATCATCTCTGACAGCCTACAGGTGCCAGTCTGACACACTTACATGAATCTCAGATAGGACAAAAACCCACACCAAAGCTGAGAAGAGCTGCAGATGGGTGGGAAAGATTCCCAAGAGAGTTTGGGCCAGAGATTTAGAACTGTGGGTGTTCTTGCGTTGTTACTGCCTAGAAATAGAGATGCCTGTACCAGTGGGAAGACAGGTGTCAGGACTCCCTCCGTCATCTTATTTGGAATAGCCCTCTTCTAAACTTGACAGTTTGTGAACTGGGATGCAGACTTAAGGTTGTGGCGAAAGTATAGGAAAGTTGAGGTTTGGTGGTACTTGTTTATGTAAGCCCTATATTCTGAAAACGTAAGCAAGGGAAATACCGTGAGTTTGTCATCCTGGACTACAGAGTAAGGCTCTGTGAAAGAAAGAAAGAAAGAAAGGAAGGAAGAAAGAAAGAAAGAAAGAAAGAAAGAAAGAAAGAAAGAAAGAAAGAAAGAAAGAGAGAGAGAGAGAGACAGAGGGAGGGAGGGAGGGAGGGAGGGAGGGAGGGGGGGAGGGAGAAAAAAGGAAAGAAAATATAAAATAAGAAAAATGGATTCTTTGTCAGATATATAAACTAAAGTTAAGTTGTTTTTCTTTTTTTTTAATGAAGCTCAGTGACAGTTGGGATAGTAGATCAGGGGCTATGTTCTCACTGGGGGCAGCAAAATGTATTACACACACACACACACACACACACACACACACACACACACACACACACAAGAAGGGTTGATAAGCTCAGCCTCAAGAGACCTAGAATAGGAGCACAAAGTATCCAAGTTCAGGGTGTCACCTTAGCCAGGCCCAGCATTGTGTTCCTTAGTAATACTTCCTCTCTGTCTCAGGCTCCCCTTTTCTAACACAAAGGTAGCAGAACCTGATGGGAGCCATCTCTCATTATTTCCTGGTTTGGGAATTATTTTAAGATAAGCTACTCAAATCCAGGCAAAATTAGAACTAGAACAGTGTTAGTTTTGAAGAATTCACCCTGTTCTCATTGACAGATCAAGGAATTCCATGTTCCATTGTGACTTTGGATAAGGATTTATAAAATGTTTGTTCCTGTGGGCATACAGTAAAAAAGGCTGGTGCACCTGATCTGTAATCACTTTCCACAGAGCATAATAAGTGAGACCCACTGCTGTCAACCCCTGACCCAACTCTCTTTCCTTTTCTCCCTTGAACCTTAAGAATTTCTACCACACAGGGACATAGTTCAATGTAATAAAGGCAATATACAGAAACCTACAGACAACACCATCCAAAGAAAAACTCAAAGCATTTCCACTAAAATCAGCAATAAGACCACTTGTCCACTCTCTCCATGTTTATTCAACACAGCACTTGAGTCTGAGCTAGAGTAATAAGACAACTAAGGACATCAAGTGGATACACATAGGAAGAAAGTGGTTAAAGTAGGTTTACTTGCAAATAATGGGATTTTCTATATTAAAGACCATAAAGACTACATTGAGAAAGTTGTACAGCAGATAAACACCTTCAGCAAAGTAGCAGGATACAAAATTAACATACAAAAATTAGTAGCGTTACTATACACAGATGACAAAAGACTGAAAAAGAAATCAGAGAAACAATACTTTTCACAGTACCTCAAAGGAAAAAAAAAATCCCACACAATAAAATATCTTGGGATACCTCTAACCAAGTAAGTGAAAGATTTGTATAATGAAAACTTTATGACACTGAAGAAAATTAAAGACACCAGAAGATGGAAAGATCTCCCACATGTGTAGATAAGTAGGACCAATATTGTAAAAATGGCCATTGTACCAAAAATCAATCTTCAGATTCAATACCATACCCATCAAAATTTCAACAATTCTTTACAGTAATTTAGGAATACGATTTTGAACTTCATATGGAAATGAAAAATTCCAAGACAGCTAAAACAATCCTAAATAATAATTAAAAAAAAAAAACTCGAGGTATCATCATCCCAGATTTCAAGTCATACTGCAGTGGTATAGAAATAGAAGCAGCATGTTATTGGCAGAAGAACAGACATGTTGATCAACATAGTAAATAGACCTAGACATAAATATACACATCTATGGACACCTGTTTGTTTGTCTGTTCATTTTTACAAAGAAGACCAAAATACACACTGAAATAAAGAGAGCTGGTACTGGTCACACTGGATGGCTACATGTAGAAGAAAATGGAAAGCTTCTCTGTGTTCCAAAAGACAGATTCAGTTGAGTAAAGTAGCAGCTACAGAATGCAGAAAAAAAAAATCTCTGCCAATAACTCGATTGAGGGTTAGTATCTAAACTACATAAAGAACTAAAAAATAAAACAA
The DNA here is from genome assembly GCF_000001635.26 of Mus musculus. Lineage (NCBI taxonomy): Eukaryota > Metazoa > Chordata > Mammalia > Rodentia > Muridae > Mus > Mus musculus. Next base: position 66,428,584 of record NC_000077.6, read on the forward strand.
ACAAAAACGAACCCATAACAACAACAACAACAACAAATCCTGAGCATCAAGGAAACAACCCAATTTAAAAATGGGGCAGAGTACTAAATAGAGAGTTCTCAAAGGATGAAACACAGTGGTTGAGGAACTCTTTTTTAAAAATGTGCAACATCCTTAGTCATCAGGGAAATGCAAATTAAAACTACTTTGAAATTTCATCTTACCCCAGTCAGAACGATAAAATAGATGACAGCACATGTTAGCAGCAATGTAGGGAAGGGCAACACGTACTTGTTACTGGTGGGAGTGCAAACTCCTGCAGCCCCTATGGGAATTAGTGTGGAGGTTCTTAAAAGGGGATAGAAATTGATCTAAAACAAGATCCAGCTCTGCCACCCTCGTGCATATACTCAAAGGACGTTGTGTCCTACTACAGAAATGTTTGCTCCTCGATGTCCATTGCTGCTTTATTCATAATGACCAGAAATCAAAAACGTCTAGATACCCATCCAATGATGATTAAATAATGAAACTATTGTAGATTTATTCAGTGGAACATTATTCAGCTCTCAACAGAAAGGAAATTTGTAGTAAGTGGATAGAGTTAAATCAGTCATCCAGAGTGAGGTAACCTAGACCCAAAAGACAAGTATTCTATTTTTTCTTATATGTGAATATTAGCTTTTAAGCATTAGACACCTCTGTTCCAATATAAATAACCACATATATTAGTTAACTACTAAGGAACCAGTGTGGAGGGAGGGACCTTTTAAGGATGGGAAATAGAGTACAGTGTTACAGAGAAATAAAGAGGAAAACTAGGGTTAGATGAGGGGAGGGAATGGGAAGGAAGGATAAAGGAGGGGATATGGAGAGGAACAACTAACACTAAAGAACCTTTAAAAAAACATATGGAAACCTACTACAATAGAAGCTTCCTAAATTGTATACATATATGAAAGAAATATAAATGGAGTCACCACATACCAGGGGAGACATTATCCCATCTAGACATCTTATGCCAGCAAATAAAATCTTTAGTATCATAAATAGGTTACAACTTATTGAGTTATTGGCCAAAGAGGCCACATAGACTCCCTACACAGGCTTTTGCTAAGACTATTAGTTATTCTTCATAACCTGTTGGTAAGACCATATTGCTGAAGACACAACTTATTTATGTCGTCAAACTTGGAGAAATCAAGCTGGTGCCTAACTAAAAGCTTCACATCCACAGATTAGTGTCCATGGTTCTAGAAGGCACTAGTACCCCAGTCAAGGAGAAAGGTAATCACACATCTACAAACTCTGTGGCCTACCACAAAACTCTACCCACAGGATATGCTGGTGTACTAGTGGCACGGGTGTTATGAGAGTAGCCAACCACTTTTAAGATGGATTTAAGACCCATTCTATGAGATGGAACCTATACCTGACACTGCTAATGTGGTCAAGAACCTGATCCTAGATGCGTTATGGACCCTTACTATAAGGGAAGTAAGTAAGGGAGAACATACTATTACTCTGCTAAAGGAACATGGCAATAAAATAACTCCTAGTGGTCTATTGCTATACCCATAGAGCAGAGCATCACTAATCCTCATCAGCAAAGCTTCTTTTCGTGGTACATGGTTTTTAGAACAGAGGTCCACAATCAGTGTGCAGAGAGTGAGAAATGTTGGAGCACTCAGTTCTCAATGAGACGTATTTATTAAAACTCTCCTCTCAAGACTATGCAGAAAAGGAGAGTTAAAAGATCATACATGACCTAGACCAAAGCCAGACAAAATCCCCAGCTTGGAGAAGAAAAAGTAGACACAAAGTCCCATTGCTAAAGAAGCTATTTGTAATTAATACCTCCTAGAAAAAGAAAATCATTTTTCTCCAGTGGAGTATAACTGGGAATATTAACTACACATCAGGGTAGGCCCTATGCCCAGTAGTTGTTGGCCAGCACAATACGGACTCCATATTTTTTGTGTCTGCATGACTGTTGTTTTGATATTTACCATGTTAATGGTTTTCCTTTTCAGTTTGTCTATTTCTATTTTCTTTTTTTTTTCATTATTATTATTCTTTTTCTTCCTTTTTAGGGGAAAAAAGACACAAAGTAGGGAAGTGGGAGAATTTGGGAAGAGTTAGGGGAGGGAAAAGAATGTGGTCAAAATATATTGCATGAATTTTTTTCAAATAAATGACTTTTAAAAAAATGTCTCCCCCCCAAAAAGAAAAAAACACTTCAAAATTAACTTCTAAAACAAGAATCTCATAGACATCTATACCAGATTCACTCTGTAAGAATAGACATAACTCAAATTTTTGCTAGGATCCTGTCTTAACATTCTTTGTGTAGAAGACTTGAGTATGTTAAATTCATATGGAAAAAAAAAACTTATTCTGCCCCAGTTATAGAGGCTGAGAAATTCAAGTCCACAGACCTGGCATCTGCTGTAGCCTCCATAGTTTGCATATGGTAGAAAGCAGAGGCCAAGAGAGAAACTCAGTTCTTAGCAGAGGAAAACACACCTATTCCTACAGGCCCCAGTGACAGCAGCTCAGCTAAAGCCACTTTCAAAGGTGGAGCCCCCACATATCCCACCTCTCAGCACTCTTACACTGGGAATTCATTTTCTAACGTATGCATTTTGAGAGAGCCACACTAGGACAGTAACAGTGACTCCAGCAGACTCCATGTATCTTTAGGTAAAGTACTCGATGAACAAACTCAAAAAGAAACCTGCCATTTTGCACTTGAATCAATACATTTATAAATAAGTCAAATTCATTTATAGTGAACCAAATATATTGAGCTGGCATTTTTCAGAAAAGAAGAACGTATTGAACTTTAATTAATAAAACTAAGTTTTTAATTCTAGTGTTATTGTAGAGGGATAACAGGTCAGTATCTTTAGTCCTAACAATGATTTCTATTGGGCTAACTACCTGGAGGTTACTATAACTTCTAGACAAACATAGTAAAATAAAAGTTAAATTATTTGAAAACAGTATATAGGGAAAGATCAAAAGTAGGCAGAAACTGGAAGGGTCAACTCTTGAATAAAGAGAACCATATCTGGTTAAATATGAATTTATATAGTGTGTCTCAACAGAAAAATCATACAACACGTTTCTGTGAGTTGCACAATGCACATGGATGGGAACATTTAGAATTCAATCTTGGTGCCAAAGTATCATTCCTGAATCAGATGAGGGAGTCTGCTGCTTTTAGAAGGGCTAAAAAACAAAAAGAAATTTCTGGAAATGAGGGGATCATGTGAGGTGAAAACCTCAAAACCTGTACTTACACTCCTTCAAACGCTCCATTGACTTCTGAGAGTGGGAGAGAGAAGCAAGAATTACAAAGCGAAAGAGTCAAGAAGAGATGCCAGTGGCTACAACCTTGAGTCCCAGGTTAGATAAACTCAACACACAAATTAAAGTTTTAAACACAGATCAAGGAGATCATACCTTAGAAACAGAACACATCTCAGAACCAAGGAGCTTACTCTGATATTTAAGGCTAGTCCCCAAAGAGACCTCTCCATCCAAAGAGAACAAAATCAAGCACTTGAGAAGTCATAATCCATCAGTCATCTAAGCAACTGCTAACAAAAGTCGCAACACCCTTCCAAATGTAAAAACACAACACAAAATCTCTACACAATAAATATGACACATATTGAAGAGAAGCACATGACTTGATTTTTGGAATAATATAAAGAGAACTTTAAACTATGTTGAAGAAACATCACGATAGGTTGTATGGAATAGGCAACGAAATGAGAAATTTCAGAAGACATATGGAAACTTCCAGAAAAAAAAACACAGAAGTTTAAGCTAGAACCATAGAAGTTTTAAATTTTAAATTTTAAATCAGGACTGGAGAGATAGCTCAGTGGTTACAGGTCCATGCTGCTTTTTCTGAAGACCTGAGGTCAAGTCCTAATATCCTCATGACCTTTCAGAACCCTCAATAATTCTAGTTCAAGGGAGTCTAATGACCTCTTCTAGCCTCTCTGAGTATCAGGACCACACACAGTATACATTCACACATGCAGGCCAAACACTCATCTATCTTTTTCAAAAGCATACAGACACAGAGACATAACACTTAAAATCCACAATAAGGCCTCAGAATGCAAAGGGGAGAGCCATCATGGAAGAGCTACTAGTAGAGTGTCCTTCCGTCTATGAACACATATGAAACTGGACAGAATGTAGGAGGTTTCAGGTTTGAATTATAGAGGAAAAGCACAAGACATGGCTTATAATCACCCAAATGGAACCCAGCCAGCTCCATAGTTATTAAAGGACTTTTGCAAAATAGAGAAAACAGTATAATGAGTCTCTATGGTTGACAGGGGCTGGCTCTACAACTTGATAAAAACTACAGAGATGTATGTGAGCAGAGTTCAGGTGTGAAGCAGAGCATAGGTGCTTGGAGGTGGTGTGCTTAACAGAGACTCCAAAATTCTCTCAGTAACTGGCGACTACAGCCCTGGTTGGACAATCAGAGCTAAAGAGGCCACAGCAAAAGAGTGAAGTACTCTATCCCTAAGGTACCATCTACAACCTGAAACTATACTAACAAAGGTTAGAAGGGGTTTGCAGTCCCATTGGAGGAACAATAGGAACTAATCAATACCCCCAGAGCTCCCAGGGACTAAAACACCAACCAAAGAGTACACATGGAGGGACTCATGGCTCCAGCTGCATATGTAGCAGAGGATGACATAGTTGGTCATCACTGGAAGGAGAGGCCCTTGGTCCTGTAAAGGCTCTATGCCCCAGTATAGGGGACTTCCAGGGCCAGGAAGCAGGAGTGGGTGGGTTGGTGAGCAGCGGGAGGGGACAAAGGGAGGGGAAACCAGAAAAGGGGATAACATTTGAAATGTAAATAAAGGAAATATCTAATAAAAAACAGAAACAAAAAAAGAAACTCGAAGAATCATCTACCTGACTGGTCATAAAACTATTTGCTATACAAACATGGATGATATCCAAAGGAAATTACACATCCAAACCTTCAGCTACATGTCACCCATATTGTCTAACACACAAATAAAGAATAACTGGACATAAAAAGCAGCAGAAACTCAAGAAGGGTGAGGCACGAGGGATAGAGTATTTGAAAGCTGCTCAGGCTTCCCAGAGTTTCAGGCCAGCTTGATGCTATAGTGTAAGGTCCCAGGCTCAAACAAATCAACCAGCTGATAAACAAGCAGCAGCAGGGGCAGGTGGCTCATGGCCAAGGAAAATACCATGTAGATAATAGAATTATAAACAAGGATCTTGGCACAATAGTTTCAAATATGTTCAAGTGTCATATGGAAAAATGTTATTAATAAGTGAAAGACAGGAAATGGGAACAGAAAAAAAAAACATAGAAGTCCTAAAACCAGAGTTGAGTGGGATCCTGCAGGTGGAAAAGAACAGTTACTGAAAAATGAAGTAAATTCAAAGATGTCTGAAGGGGTCAGTGAGCTTGGGAACAATTATCCAATCTAAGAAATAGGAAAAGCATCTATGTTTAAATGTCAAGAGCCTATAAGGTATGCATCATTGGAATGGAGGTAGAAGAAGAGGAAATAATGCAAAAAATAATTGTATCTGAACAAATTATTGGCTAAATTTCCCCAAATTTGATGCTTTTTATACAGTAACCACATATATAAAAAGATCAAAACTCTCAAGCAGGTTAAAGAGGAAGAAAGGATTTGTAAAGTAAATATTCTTCAATGTACTGCGGTGAAAAAAAGCAGAGTATGGTGCTGGGAATATGCATGAATATAAGGCTTGTATTAGCAATAAGCAAAAAATAGAGTGATACAGATGGGGTGAAACTCATATTGTGCACGAAGCATATGATATGAATGTGTGGTGATGAGGAATCCTCAAAAGTTAAAGACACAGTAGTTCCTAGAGTGGTCACAAAATTACTGAGAGAAAAAAAAGTCTATCTAAATATACACCACAGGAAAGAAAATCCAGGGAAAGGGCAGAACAATAACAAAACCATCACTGGATAATGTGGCTGGACAGAGGGACGAAACACAGAAGAAGCAGATTGAAAACAAAGCGTGTGTGCACATTTGCACATACGTGTGCATCTGAATGCAGTGCCCATGGAGGCCTCTTGGCACAGGATCCCCTGGAGCAGGAATTACTATTTTGAGTCACTTTACTTCTGTGCTGGGAACCTAACTTGGGTTCTCTACAGGAACAGTACTTGGGACATGCTCACCAGCTGAGCCATGTCTCCAGCCCCAAGGCAGGAAATTTGCACCCAACTCTATAGGTACATCTGTCCTGCAGTATCCAGTGGAATCTGATTTGGATGGCTCACTGATAGCAAAGTCTACAGGTGCTCAAGTCTCTTCTATGACGTAGTGTGGTATTTACATATTATCTAACGTCCCACCATTTACATCTTATAATTATGTATAATACTGAATACAAATAGAATGCTTTTTTTAAAGTCATGATTGTGTATCACTTAGGGATAAAAACCCAAATGTACACTTTTCAGGGGAGTGCAATTTTTAAAATGATATATCTAATTGGTGGTTTCCTGAGCCCACAGATGTGAGACCCAGAGATATGGAGGGCCAAGCATAATCACATTAAATATGTTGTGTAAACACTACGATTACAAGCCAGAGCTTGCCATGCTATCGATAAAAACAAGATGTGCTCTCGTGTTTGTTATAGATGTCCTTTAAATGCAAAGTGAGAGACTGAGATGAAGGGGACAAATAGAGTCACCATGCCAAACCTCAAATCCTTGCCTGAAATGGGCTACAAATATAAAACTTATTTTCTCTTTTGTGTGCCTGAGTTCCCCAAAGAAGCTGGAAATGTCAGCTATTCCCTTCCCTAAACTTCTTCATATAGGTGTCCATAGTATCTAATCCCAGGATATAAAACATAAATAGAAATTGCCTCAGACTGCCTTAGCTTTCTTGATAAATAAAGACTTAAACAGAAATGCAAAATCATCCTTTATCTTCACTGCCCTGCTTTGAATGTTAATGAGACACATGGCTCTATGGCAGCCACCTTGTGACATGGGAGAAAAGATGACAAAAAATGACAGAAGTGTCAGCTAATATATCACTCCAGGCCTCCCATTTTGAGGAGAAAATAGATCTCAATTTGTTCCTGCTGTATCAACTGGGGATCTGTCTCTCCTCTGCCCTATACCACCCCAGCCCTCACACAGGATCACTAGAGAAGCAAGGACCAGAAGACCAGAGCCCATTATTTTCCTGAAAGCAGAATGCCTGTCTTTTAACTGATAAGCATCAAGGGTATCTAGCAAGCATCCCAAAGAGAGTTAAAACATAGCTATACCAATTGGGATTGCTTTCTTCAACATGTCTAGATCAGTGACATCAATCCAACCCATGGTAATTCTTTCACTGTCTGGACACAAGTTCTTGACTACAGAATGAAATCAAGTAGTAGCTTTATCCCAGAACATGAGAGAAAACAATTATTTACTCTCTCTCTCTCTCTCTCTCTCTCTCTCTCTCTCTCTCTCTCTCTCTCTCTCTCTCTCTCTCTCTTACAAATACTTTTGTGCTTTCATTTTTTGATGCCAGAGATCAAAGCCAGGGTCTTATATGTACCCAGTGAGCACACTAACACATGGCAATACCTTCAGGGACTCAAAAATTTGCTCTCTACATTTTCGGTATTTAATTACCATGATCACTATAGCCCTGCAGTTTGTAACCTACCTGTTTACTTCCATCACACAATTCACTTAATTGAATTGACAAGGGAAAACCCAGACCACTCTTATTTTAGTCTCCAATGCCTAACAATTGTAGTATAATCTCAGTGATTGTCAGCTAAACACTTTGATGAATCAGTGAACATATTTTGAATAATCCTTACATCTCATGCATAGAGAAACAGAATAATTTGAATAATCATAAAGCTATCATGCCATTCATTTCCCTCCAGCGTGTAAAAAGGGGTAGGCCCATGTTGCCTTATTCAGACGAAGAGAACATTCACTTCAGAAGGAGGTAATCCCTAATTTTCAGTTCTTCGAGGAAATCCAGGAGCATGGAAAAGAAGGACTAAACAGAACCAACTGAAGAACCCCTAAAGAGAATTGACTCAAAAAGCAGAAAAGATCTTTAAAATAAAATTAGTTCCTTCAGCGATATCTGAAAAGGTTATACCTAAAAAATAAGAATATCTTCTCACTAAAAAGAAATATAGCTCTTGGGAAATAACACATCAGGAAAATGCAAACCCCTGTGAAGTGCCGAAGAACACAGGAGACAAGCCTGAGTACAGATTAGCAATCCCTAAGTAAAATGACAGGTTAGAATCATGACAATGACATAAAGAGCCATTGAAGACAGCTTGAGAGAAAAATATCTAATAAAAAGAGGCGATCACCTTTTTCTTTGGTTGTCTCCCGGTAAACCTCTATTGCTGAAGCCAACACCCACTTTGAACATAGGTCTCGAAGGAACTGCCCTGGAAGCTCCTCCCTGAGAACGAGGTCTTGTAGTTCCAGATCCAGAAGGTGCTATGCCAGCCGCTAACGGAGAAAAGCAAGCAATAGCCCTACCCAGCTGTAAAACCTATGGACCACAAGAACAACCAACATGGCAAGATATCGCTAAGCACGCAACCAAAGCACTTACACCTGATACTGACCAACAGCCCTCTAGTTGTACTTAGGGCCTTCTCAGTAGGAAGGAATCCATGCCTGGCACGGCAAACCTAGCCAACTACCTATGGTTGGTGAGGTCACGGACTCTAGAGCATAACCTACAAAAGCCACTTTTCTAAACAGTGTACGTTCTAGATTCATTTTAAATTCTTCTTCTCCTCCTCCTCCTCCTCCTCCTCCTCTTCTTTTTTTTTTTTTTTTTTTTTTTTTTTTTTTTTTTTGGTTTTTTGAGACAGGGTTTCTCTGTATAGCCCTGGCTGTCCTGGAACTCACTTTGTAGACCAGGCTGACCTCGAAGTCAGAAATCCGCCTGCCTCTGCCTCCCAAGTGCTGGGATTAAAGGCGTGTGCCACCTCCATCCGGCTTAAATTCTTCTTTTAGGAATAACTTAAAATACAAATTAAAAAATTTAAATACAGAGAAGCATAGCTCTTACTTTCCATCCAAGAAGTCTCTTTTGGCAGCAGACTGACACAACTGTAGTAATCTACAACTGGTCAAAACGCAGAGAATAACTGACCATCTGGTATTCACACCTAATTGATCAATCCAACGCACCACACCTACATCTGAGGCTCAGAGAACATCATGGAAGAGGGGGTGGGAAGACTGTACGAGCCAGAGGACAGGATATCTTCTGCAGACAGTGTCTTCTACATATGACACGGAAGCATCATCCCCTATGAGATCTTAAGAACATGGTCATCTGAACAAGACCTGCACAATCTCAACAGGGCCCACTTCTGGATGAGCAAATAATTGATGGCTGCTCAAAGAGGAAGAGGTGGTCTTTTCTGGAGATGGGCACCCAGATCTGTTATACAATCCCAAATGGTCAGCTCTACATGAGCAATACTAATTAGATTCAGCAGGTTGTGTGTGTGTGTGTGTGTGTGTGTGTGTGTGTGTGTACGTGTATGTATATATGCCCATGTGTGTGCCTGCATGCATCTCTCTCTCTCTCTCTCTCTCTCTCTCTCTCTCTGTGTGTGTGTGTGTGTGTGTGTGTGTGTGTGTGTGTGTACGTGTATGTATATATGCCCATGTGTGTGCCTGCATGCATCTCTCTCTCTCTGTGTGTGTGTGTGTGTGTACGTATATATGCCCATGTGTGTGCCTGCATGCATCTCTTTCTCTCTCTCTCTCTCTCTCTCTCTCTCTGTGTGTGTGTGTGTGTGTGTACATGTATGTATATATGCCCATGTGTGTGCCTGCATGCATCTCTCTCTCTCTTTCTCTCTCTCTCTCTCTCTTTCTCTCTCTCTCTCTCTCTCTCTCTCTCTCTCTGTGTGTGTGTACATGTATGTATATATGCCCATGTGTGTGCCTGCATGCATCTCTCTCTCTTTCTCTCTCTCTCTCTCTCTCTCTCTCTCTCTCTCTCTCTCTCTCTCTCTGTGTGTGTGTGTGTGTGTGTGTAAAACAATAATAAATCAAAGAAAACACATGGTGGAACTTGTGGCTCTAGCTGTATATGTAGCATAGGATGGCCTAGTCGGTCATCAATGGGAGGAGAGGGCCTTGGTCCTATGAAGGCTCTATGCCCGAGTATAGGGGAATGCCAGGACCAGGAATGGGAGTGGGTGGTTTGGAGAGTGGGGGGAGGGGATGGGGATTTTCAGAGGGGAAACCAGGAAAGGGGATAACATTTGAAATGTAAATAAAGAAAATATCTAATAAAAAATATATATATTGGACCAATTGATGCTGGTTAGCTGGAGCTAAGAAATTCATGGTAATTAAGAAGCCAGCATCACTGAGGCAAAATCTTCTGGGAAGTGTTTTCAGAGAGCACCAGACTGCTTTGGGACTTCCTTTGTCAAAGCAATTAATAAAAATCTCTTCACCTTAGCACCAGGAAAAAAAACAATAATAATAAATAGATCATACCTTTGGGAAGGAATTAGGGAACTTGGAAGAAGTTATAAGGTGGGGGGAGGGTAGAAATGATGCAAACACAGGACTCATATATAAAATTCTCAAAAAACAAATTTAAAATTAAAAGGACTAAAGTGAGAAATACTTAAAAAGGAAAGAATATCAAAAGGACAGGCCAGTTATGGTGGTACAGGCTGGAATACTGGTTAATTGGGAAGATTGTGGTAAGAAAAGTGGGAATTCAAAGCCAGCCTGAGTTTCAGAGACAACAAAGACTCTGGTTCAAAAAAAAAATTAAATCCAATTCTTTTAGTTTACCCAGATCAGAACAATAAATTCACTTACATAAATAAGTGGGTATTACACATAACAAATACACAAATGGATGTCAGAAAAAGAAGTTCGGTGTGATGATGATAATGTAATCTAATTTTAATATAAAAGATTATTTTAGGGTAATAATGGTCTTGTTATATTCAAGAAGGATGTCTTAATCCCCTTCACACAGAGAAAGAGAAGAGAGGTGTGAATCTGAATGAGAAGGAGGGATGAATGAAGGGAGTGGTGGCAAGGAAATTAGAGGGAAATAAAGCAGAAAAGCACACCATAGCTGTAAAACACATCTGATTATTTTTGCAAATATTCTCTTTTTAGATTAGCTTTCTGTTTTTTAAGTATATGTGCCCTTGTGTGAGTATATGCAGGTGAGTTCAGGTGTCCGTAGATGGTAGAACTGTCAGAGTTCCAGGAGCTAAAATTACAGGTGGTTTTGAGCCACTCACAGTGGTTGCTGTGAAGTAAGGTCGGGTCCTAGATCTCTTTACCCACTATCTTGTGATATAGCTGTCTCCTGAGAGGCTCTACCAGTGACTGGCAAATACAGAAGTGGATGCTCACAGTCATCCATTGGACAGAGCACAGGGTCACCAATGGAGGAGCTAGAGAAAATGCCCAAGGAGCTGAAGGGGCTTGCAGCCCCATAGGAGGAACAACAATATGAACTAACCAGTACTCCCAGAGCTCCCAGGAGATAAACCACCAACCAAAGAGTACACAAGGAGGGACTCAAGGCTTTAGCCGTATATGTAGCAGAGGATGGCCTTGTGGGACATCAATTAGAAGAGAGGCCCTTGGTCCTGTAAAGGCTTGATGCCCCAGTATACAGGAATGCCAGGACAGGGAGCAGGGGGAGAGGGGTTTGGATGGGAGGTTTTTGGAAGGGAAAGGAGGAAAGGGGATAACATTTGAAATGTAAATAAAGAAAATATCTAATAAAAAAAGAAGTAAAAACAAATAATAACAGGTAATCATGTATACACATGCCAACACCATCACTACCACCATTTAATGATGGGCATATGTTCTGAGAAATGATTCTTCAGCTGATTTTGTTACTATGCCAACACCAGCGTGTACTCTTATACAAAGGAAGACAGCTATGATGTCACTAAGTAATATAATCTCATGAAACCACCATCATGGGTACCACTGGCCACAAATGCCAATACTCAATATTTGACTGTATATGTATCTTTAGTGTGCACATATACATAAATATTGTCTATTATATACATGCTGTAAACAGAAGGATATGAAAAGGCAGAAAATAAATAAAACTATTTTTATTATTATTAAGAAATCAATACTGGAAATGTTAGGGAATTAGGCAAAGCAACAAAACTATCCAAAGTGATAAAAAGACAATATTATGTTTGGTAGAACCACTGGAGAAAAGTATTAGTCACGTTGATTATTTTTAAACAATAACAAAATACAATGGAGAAACAGAACTACTTGAAGAAATAGAAGCAAGCTAGACAATACTAGTTACAATGTAACAACACTGATTCCCTAGGCTATTTAAAGCATTAAGCATATGCTTACATAGGATGTATATGTTTTACACAACAAAGTGTACAAATACCAATATGTAGCTGAAAAAACATAAAATGCCTTTTTAAGCATCTATAAAACATTTAGACGGATTAATCACTTAGCCACACAAAGAGCTCAGTAAATCTCTCAAGGTGAAAAATCTTTAAAAGACATCGACCTCAAATCAAAAGTAAATATTTGTAAATGAACAATGGCCAAAATGATGGCCATCTGGAAGATTTTTCAGCTGTTAGCATGAGAACTTTTGAATAATCATAGTGTAAAACAGATACTCGTGCTGAAATTACACATCGTTTGGAACAGATACTATATTTCAAAATTAGGAAGGCGTGATCAAAATCTTGCTTGGAGGAGAAATCATACCCTTAAATTCAATTGTAAGTAAATAAAAAGTGAATAAAACCAATAATCCTAAATAAACAGATGGATGGAATTAACTAACCCACATAGAAGAAATCCACCAGATGTGGCAAGACAGAGCAGGTTGTGAGGCCATGCCCACCCTACTGCAAAATCCAGCAGACAAAAGGTCAGAAAGGATGGTCCTAGCTAGATGAGGGACCATCTAAAAGCACCAAGAGCGGATGATCCTAGCTAGATGAGGGGACGTCTAAAAGCACCAAGAGCAGTAACAGAGGGGTAACAGGAGCGATGGCAGAAACTCCCTGGTGGTGTTTCTAAAATACCATGTTCATCATTATGCCACCAAGTTTAAAACATTAATTTTTGCTTAAGTTGGCACAAGATATAATAAAAATTCCCATATACGTAACAACCAAGTTCAAGAACAAACATGGAGCTATTTCCCTTACAGTCAGGGAAGCTCAGATCATTTCAGGCCTGAATTTGGTCAAATTTTAAGAAAATATGGGACTTCTTTGATATATAAACCACTTCACAGCATTAAAGGAAGTATTGGGGGAGTGGGGTTCTGACATTCTTTGAGTTTAAATGATCAAATGTCTTTCAACAAATAAAAGAGAAGTGTCAGAATTCTCTGTTCAGCTTCTCATGACCAAACCCAGGAGGGTTGTCAGGAGAAGGGAAGGTCCAAAGCGAGCTTATTTATAAATCTTGATACAAGGATTTAAATGAACTCCAAGGACACAAATTCCCAGTGCAATATTAGAATAAAATGCCAAGGCAAAGGAGAATTTGTTCTAGGGTGGAGGTGAGATTCAACGGGAGAAAAATCAAAACAAGTTACATAATACTCATTGTTTAAAAAGAAGATAAACACAATTGTAACAGTAGGTATAAAAATTCATTTTAAAAATATTTAAAAGATAATTTTTAGTAACCTGCAATAAAATCTCATAAAATCCCACCTTTGGTTAACTCGAAATTGTTATCTTACTGATGAAGCCGAAAAGATATTTCTATAAGTACCTGTTACCAGGCATTTTCTTATGGAGCTCACAATAAATATATTGAGATTTTTAAAAGCAAGATTAAGCAATATTGAAATAGATAACATAAATCTGTCATTATTGTAGATGATAGGACAGTTATAAAATTCATGGATGTCAATATGATTAAAACTCTGAGTAAAATTCAATAAAGAGAGCAGATATAAGTAAAACACAGAAATCGATTTTTTTCACACAATGGCAAAATCCAATGAAAAGTAACTCCAGTTATTTAATAAGAAAAATGATGATAAACTCGTGAGAAGTATTAGATAAAACTCTGGGAACTTTGCTAAAGGGGATAAAGCATGAGCAACTGCAAACAGGAGCGGTGGACGGGAAAACCCAAGACAGCTGACGTGTCAGCTCTCCCCAGCAGAGACAAAGGCTTCATTCAACCACTGTTAAAGTGAAGGGGGGGGGGGCGTTTCTGACAAGCCAACTCTATAAGTCATATAGGGAAATGAATACACATGAATATTCACCAGAATGCATATTTGTATGAAAGAGGAGCATGAGAGATTTACATTTCCAGACCCAAAATGTATTTAGAGCTCCAGTTTAAAAATACCATGTAAAGATATAAAGGTGCATAGTAAATGACATATATAAATTTAGTCTCCTTTATTTATAGACCAAAGTAATTTTAAGATTCATTTTAAAATTCAATTATCCACCCATCTAAATATTGGAAGAAAAATAATAAAATCACATATAAGAAAAGGGAGATCGTCCTAACTACAACATGTAAAGTCAGCACCAATAAAGAAAAAAGAACAAATCTAACTTTGCTCTTGTGAGTGTGTGTGTGTGTGTGTGTGCACGTGCATGCACGCGTACATACTCACCATAGAGTCTTATGCACAAATGATAGTCAGAGAACAACTTGAAGGTGTTGGTCTCTCCTTCCAGAATGTCAATTTCAGTATTGAATTCAAGTTGCCAAGCTTGTCAGCAGTGCCTTTACTAGCTGAGCCATATCACTGGTCTTAGAAGATTTAAAATTTTAGTACTTACATAATGAAATCTGCTATAATGACTGATGGGAAAATATTTGTTAAATGCATAGTAACATAGTAACTCAGCAGTAAATCTATATACCTCCCTCAAAATCATCTACACCCAAAAGGAAAAATAGTTGCCTTTTCGGTCCTCAGATCCCAGCATCCAGTTCTAACACTACTGTGAAATGGATCACTAGGATTAGAGCACTCTCAGATCCTTTGCAGAGGTCACGCTGCCATTTGGAAAACCTGAGAGGTGTGTATCAATCCCCCAGCCTCTGCACACATACCCCTTTCCTCCACCACCTCAAGTCCCAGACAGAGTATGCAAAGGAGGGTCACTTATATTTATTAGATTAGCTCTCAGATAACTTGTTTCAAACTTTTAATAACTGTAACTGCCTGGTTGGTTACTTGCTTCTGGTCATTTTATTCCTTAAAATATAAGCTTTCTAGGGCTGGGACTAGGATCTGCATGGTTCATTTTGGCAGCCTTTGCAGCTAAAAGAATTTCTGATACGTAGAAAGTGCTAAATTAAAATGTTTAAAAACTTAAGGAGTGAGGGTAATATTAGGCTATTCACAGAAGTATCAGTGGCAGTTAACACATGAAAAAATGAAAGTAAATAAGAGTGAAATACAACTTTAATACTCCATATGGGAAAACAGAATCTTAATATTCAGGATTACTGGAGCAATAGGAAGATGTGCCCTGCCTTACTCTGAGGGCATGTATCAATTCAATCATTTGGAAGCAATTCGGCTTTTCCCAGGGGTGTTCTGAAATCAGTTTAAATTGATTGGTACCAGCTTACAAGGGTATGTAGTTAATTATTGAAGACTTTTTTAGAGCAGTCGGTGGCCTGAAATCCCCCCACGGAGGCAATATTTGCACCATGGAAACAGACACATGATAGATAGATGGCTGACGGTGCTGGTTAGACACTCTGTTTAAATCATATCTACGTCTCCAAAAGCAAAATGTGTGTAATTTTGGTCTGATAGTCTGCAAAAAGTATTTCCCAAGAAAAATATAAATTAAAAAACTGCAGGCAATCTAGATGTTCATTTCCAGGGAAATAATTTAGCAAACGTATCCCAAGTAAGGAGAGACTCATTTAAGAAGGAGCCAGGTCTGGTGATTCAGCCATAGCTTACTGCTGAATAAGGAAAGGAATCGGGAAAATGTCTATACTATTATGTTAGCAGAAGTAACAGCATTTACAATGTTTCGTATGTGTTTGCATGAGGTCTATTTGGACTCACTATCTCTAGGACTGACACAGAGATGCAAAGGAGGTGGGTAGACTTTGCTTTTTAATTGATCTATAAATAAATGGTGTGCGTTTTCAAAACAACAGCAGATGGTGTTTCCAAAAAAGTGTAATCTGAAATAACTTTGGGATTGAGGAGATAATCAAATTGTAATTACAGACTCTTTAAGAATCACAACGATGAGCATAATATAAAGCAAATGCGATAGCAAGTGGCAAAAGCTGTAATAAAGAGAAAATTCATAGCTTTACATAATTTCATCATTAAAAAAACACATGGTAATACATTAACAACGCTCATAACTCAGAATTTTAGAAGATAAAATCCAAGGAAATCAAGGATAAAAGAGCAATTTTCTCAGGCAAACACTTGTAGGATTCCTCTCTACACAGCAGCCAGGCAAGACCTTTGCCCAGCAGAAACAAGACTTGTTTCTTCTGCTCCGGATATTTCCCACCTCACTAGGTGAAGCACAGAGCTGGCCTGTGTTCAACACCCTTCTCCGAACCAAGGTCCCAGCACTTCCTTTCGTCTTTTGACTCACGCTTCTTCCATCCAAGCTATTTAAGACTCCTGATGTTCTCCCAACAACCAAGTTTCAGCCCAGTCTTGGGGCCTTGCCTTCTCCATCTTGGATGTTCTGGAACACTGCATTTAAGGGGCAAGATTGGTCATCCCATATCCCTTCGCCTGCCTCAGAGAGTTTGCATTAGGTTATTTGCTGTCAATCTCCTTGAGATGACAGCAGTACCACAAGTAGGACATGGGCTCTTGGGGTCTCAGATCTAAAACAATGCCTGACCCAAGGTTATGATTGAAGTTGTATTGTGAACAAACAAACTTGGTGCCCATGGCACATGTAATGTGCACTGCCTCTTGCAGCCTCTCCATTTTCCACGGCACAACTACAACCTGATTCTTGGACCACACACGCTCCACACCCTCACCTTCCTTGCCCTTACATTTGACCTCCCCATATGACCTTAGGGTATGACATCACCTACAGAAAATCAGAGTCCTGTGTGCCACTTCCCAGTTGAGACTGAAAGACAATGAACCTGTGCCCCCAATCCCATGTCCTTCTTCCTTTAAACTGAAAAGATAACTCTGGAGTGTGTAGGCTAGGGCTAAGGCTTAGAGTGCTTAGAAGAATGAATAAATGCTAGGCTTTTGTCTGTAAGTATAACAGAGTATTATTAATAGTGTCAGGGATTAATGCTTGCTTATGGGATAGGACTCAAGTTACTGGTTGGCCATTCTCTCAGTCTCTGCTCTGTCTTTGCCCTTGCATTTCTTACAGGGAAAAAATTTCGGTCTAAAGTTTTGGGATGTGTTGGTGTCTTTATCCTTCCACGGGGGGGGGGGGGGTGTCCTGCCTGGCTCCAGGAAGTGGCCACTTCAGGATCCATATTCCCACTGCTAAAGTCACCCCCATAGACTCCTGGGAGCCTCCAGCATCCCAGATCTCTGATGCTTCCTACCCACACCCACCCATTCATTTCCTGGGCTCTCTGGCCCTCTCTCTTGCCTCTTCCCCACACCTGGAATCTAAACTTTCTCCTTCCCACCCCCATCTCCTTCCCCCACCCAGTTCTCTTCCTCAGTCTGCCTCCTGTGACTTGTATTCCCCCTTTTATGTGAGACTAGCATTAACAGCCCTCTGAGACACCCAGCAGCTGATTGAAACAGATACAGAGACCCTCATCCAAACATTGGACAGAGCTCAGGGGGTCTTGTGGAAGAGTTGGGGGAAGGAGTGGAGGACTTGGAGGAAATAGGAACTCCACAGGAAGACCAACAAAGACAACTAACCTGGACCCTTGGGGGCTCTCAGAGACTGAACCACGAATGAAAGACCATACACAGGCTGGACATAAACCTCCCCCCACCCTGCACATACATAACAGATATGAAGCTTGATCCTCATTCACGTCCCCCAACAACTAGAGGAGGGTCTGTTCCTAAATCTGCCTGTGGATCCCATTCCCCTAACTGGGCAGCCTTGTCTAGTCTCAGTGGGAGAGGATGTGCCTGACCCTGCAGAGACTTGATGTGCCAGAGTACGGGGATAAGGGAGGGGGCATCCATCTTCTCAGAGAAGGGGAGAAGGAGAGGGGAGATAAGGGAAGGACTTTGTGAGGGGCGGACCAGGAGAAGGGAGGGCTGTGATCAGGATATAAAGTAAGTTAATTAATTAATTAAGAAAAAAGACTAAAAAAGAATGAATAGATGAATGTGTGAAAAAAAATGAATCCCATTCTGAACATTTCTACTCCAAATTTGGGGAATAGAAGCCAAAGGAATACAAACAAACCAAAAGATTATTCTTGAGACACTCTGCACAGGAAAAACTCTAAGAGGAGCACTATTTGTTCAATGTGCTAAGCAAGACTTCACAGGATGCCAGGGCAGAACAATGCCTGTGTGGGGAATATCAACATGCTTGATTTAATGAAGAGCCAAAGTTATTGACAAACCACTCTGTAAATTATTGATGATGCTTTAGAGTATGGCCACTTAACACAATTCAGTTATCACTCACAAGAGGGGGAGAAAATCTAATATCAAAAGTTTAAAACAAAAAGTATCAGAGACTCAAAGCCCAAACAAAAACAGCAACGAAAGAGGTGGGGGGGATTATTTACTCAGTGACATCACTGCTCGGGCATCTCCTTGTGCCCCAAAGAAAAAACTCAGCAGGCAGATCACTTTATGAGAAGTGTCCCTGGTAAGATGGATACAGTCCTAATACACAAAAAGTCTAATCAATGCAGTTATTGCAGAAAACAATTGTGATTAGACCTGGGAAGCATCTGATTCTTCCCACAGGATGAGAGAAAGTTCTGCCAAACCTCAAGCAGCACACACAGACATACATTTCCAGAATGTCTGGGAGATGCAAGCGAGTTCCAGCAGTCATGCTGATTCTTCAAGACCTAAGCATTGGCCGATGCATGAGACTGAGACCCTACTGTTTACAGATAGTCTTGCCACTGTGCCTGCAGGTCCAGTCTGAAAGGCTGTCTGGTCTCTAGTTCACATAACGAAGTATTATCTTTACAGCTGTTGCCTGCTTCTCATCGCCACCAGGGCAGGAGAGAGTCCCTTGTGGATACTTACCAAACAGAACTACAGTACTGGCTGCAGCCTGAGCCCTGGGCAAAGATCAGCTATGAGATCACGGAGTTTCTTTATTAAAGAACAAATCACACTGGACAAACTTGATTGCCTTTTGGATCAGGTGGTGCAATGAGAGGCTTAGCGAGTGTGGTGGAGTTCAGTATCTGGGGGGTATTCAGTGCGTTCTGGACATTTCCCAGGGAAGCCTCAGATGCCTCGCTCTCAGTAGAGGAGACTAAGAAAACGCTCTGGGTCTTTTTGGATGCAGAAGGCATAACACAGCACTTGTACTAGGTACAGACAGATCTGCTACATTCATTAACACTCCTGAGGATGGAAGGGATGACCCACCGTAAGCAGGTATTGTATGTTCAGGGATCCGTGGTCACACTGAAGAAGTTCTGTAGATATCTCTCACTGTACATCTACCCAAGCATCTGCTTCCTACGCAGAGCCATCACCCAGATGGAAAAGCAGGAAGAGGCAAGACACCTGATGGAAATTTAGGACAGAACATTCTTCCCTCTGGGCCTCAGATTTCTCATGTGTAACAGTGGTGGCTTGATGAGGAGGTCTTAGGGCCCTTCTATGCCTGGTTGGTCGTAATTAACTTTCATGATGCAGGCTTCGAGTCCCTGGTACCCATTTCTTTACCCTACTCCGAGTCACACTGTCAGAGTGATAGCTGTGACATCAAGCCCCATGGTATTATTTAAAGGCACCAGAACAGTCAACCTCTTCTCAATTCCTTCATTTGCTTAAGCATTCTTATCTATGAAACAAACTGTTTTCTAAAATTTCTCTAAACTTATTTAAACAATAGTTCTGGTCATTGAAAAGCCCTTAACACTATTTTTCTACACAGCATGTGCCATTATGTGAAATTATGTGAAGAATCTGAATACTTTTTGTGACCTCAGGTCAGGATAGACTTCATGATTCTATAGACTTCCTGCCCATGGCATGGATGATGGAGACGGCTCACTGATCTCCAAGGCAAGAGAACCACAGCCTGATGCCCAAGGGCCAGCAGTTGTCCACACACATCTCCCTTTCTCTTAGGGGTGATCATGTGTCCATTGCCTCACCAACAGAATGTGACAGCCCCCAGTGCCACTTCCAGCTGAACCTGACCTGAGGTTGACTGCCTCCTCTCTCTTACCTTCCTTTTTCTTTTATGTGGAAAGCTGATGCCAGATTAAATCAGGACCATGCAGATTGATAAAGGCAAAGAAACAATAGGGAAAGAACCTGGGTTTCCAACATACAGCACTTCATAAGGCTTATTTGAAAGTAGGCTGTGTTGGCAGCAGTTGTCTTGCTGGGGTCTCTGAATTTGCCATCTCTGCATTAGTGCAGGTTACCCCCTTTGTGATACCAGAGAGGAATGTTACTCCTTTGGCACTCTGCAAACAGATACGAAAAGAAAATTAAATTTTACACCTTTGGGGAAGCAGAGTTGAAAAGGCTGCCAGCTGCTGTGTCTTGAACGGCAAAGGGTAGAAACGTTTGCTTCAAATCTTTCCTCAAAAGCTTGCCAGTCATTTCAGTGAAACCAATCCATGCATCTTTCCGCTCAATATCAACTAAAGGCTTTACAAACTAAGGTTTAAAATGGCCTTAAATATAGCCACTGAGAAGACAAAGGGGGGCAGGCACAGAGCCATAGAAGCAAAAGATAAAGCCATGTTTGAGAAATGCACTAAGACAGGAATCATGAGTCTGATTCCTCCACTATAGCCCCATACTAGCAGGAAGTCCAACAGAGCTGAAACTGTACATCAGATGCCTAAGAAAGACTGAGAAAGTTCTGGAAATACCTGTGACTATTTAATGCTTCAAACAACCATGTTAAGAATAATGGTTTTATTGTGGACAAGACGAAAGCAGAAGGAAGTTTGCCCTCCATGATGGTGTTCCCACCAATGCCTACCCGAGCATAGTCAAAGGGGACAAAGAATGTATAGGAGACAAATAGGGTCATGTAGCATAGTGGTGATGGACAATGACCCTCCCTAGGAGTCAGGATCAAGGTCTCTTTTACTGTCAAGTCAAGACTCCCTTCCAGTAGAACCTGTAACTGCAGTGGGTAAGTGCTAACTGCTCTGCTTTTCTGAAGCCAATATTATGGAATTTCTGTCTCTGCATCACCATTGCATGTTATAGGATGAGGTATGGAAGAGACAACTGGAGGGAAACAGTGAAGGACACCTGTCTTAGTTTCTAGACATTCAGAACTGTGAGGAGATTCATCCAGACCTCACGGAAAGAGAACTGCATGAGATTTGGGAGTCCTGACCTCTGGCCTTAATGTAATAATGGAAGGAGTATGGGGTCATTTTCCTTATGGATTCCTGTCAGAAAGAAATATGCACAAGCAATTGGTGTCCAGAAGGGCAAGGTATGAGGTCTGGACTGTCAGATGCTCACTAACAATGACTTCTTCCCTCTCTCATAGCTAGACACAGAGAGCAACAATGCATGCTCAGGGCAAAGGCTGTGGGACTGGAAGCCTCCTCTAAGCTCTCTCTCCATGGGGACAAGAGTACAAGTGGCTAGAGCTTAGCTCTGACTCTCCAGATAATGCTACTGGCTTGGGGAATGGCAGAGATGAAGGGAGGGAGGCAGGAAGGAAGGGAGGGAGGGAAGAGAGAGAGAGAGAGAGAGACAAAGTCATAGACAGAGAGACAGAGACAGGGAGACAGAGAGAGGGGAAGGGAATGGAAGATTGTTTCATTCAATTCCTGAATTGCATGTTATATCTCTCTCTTAGAACATTTTAATGAGTCATTCAAGGGGCCTTGAGAGCCCAGACAACTGTGTGTCTGTTCATTGGGAAAGGACCTAGACTCTGCAGCATGGCCCTGGGTCTTCCTCCTCATCTCAGAGCTCTGAAGCAGAAGCCAAGTTTAGTGTCTATTAACATTGTTCCTCTTCCTCCTCCTCCTTCTCCTTTTCCTCCCCATTCTCCCCTTCTCCTCCTCCTGTGTTGCTAATGGCTTTTGGAAATGTATTTAACTCACTGAATCTCGATTTCTGTAAAATATGATTATCAATTCATAACCAGTAGAATTATACAGAGGTCCATAAATAGCTAATTTTACCAAACACAAGCAATATACTAAGTGCTTTATAAAGGCTCTTGCTTATTCAATACAAACAATATACTCCCAATGAGGTTGATCTTGGAAATCCTGCTTTCCAAATGAGGATACTGAGGCACAAAGGATGTTAAATAACTCATGAGAAGATACACTACGGGCATTGCTTTGCTTAGCCAAGAGAGAGATGTGCTGTACATGGACATGCCTCCAAATCCCCAACACCACAAGTCAAAGTGACCTTGAAGCCCATCACTGCTAAATGACTCTGAAACACAGAAAATCTAAACACGGCTGTTGGCAGAGGTAGAGGTCAGAGGAAGCCCATTAGCAGACCATCCTTAGCTCCCTTCGGTCTTCTTTCTCCAACCAGTCACCCAGCAGTTTGGTAGGGAAAAGTCTCACTTGGCTACAGCCAAGGGGTATGGGACTTGATTGCACTGTCCTCAGAACCACCTCTACATGGGCAGTTTTATCAAGATCAGGGATGGGTCCCAAGAATTACATCAGATTTTCTCTCCTTACTCTTTCCTCAGTAGCTGCCCTGCCTGTGTTACCGTTCAGCATTGAAAACTCCATCATATCCTCTCCTGACACTAGCTCATCACCAACCACTTCCTCTCCAAGAATCTCAAAATGCTGCTGAAAACTGCCCTTCACACTTCCTTTGTACCCTGTGCTCTCTGCTTCTTTCTGGAGATCCCCTATATGACCTTAGCAATTAAATTATTCCTTTCTGCCTCACAGGATCTGCAAACTCAAGCTCAACCTAAGCAACAACAGCCCTTCTCTTGATTATAGGTGTTGGGACCCAGGCTCCCAGGAGAAGGTAGGTCTTCAATCCAGGGCATCAGCTATCAAGATGAGATTTTTGACACCAGCTCAGGCTTTCTCATCGAGCCTCTGTCTTCTTGTTCCATCACTTCATGGTACCACTCATCTTCCCACTCATCTTCCTGGAGTGCTTGGCTAGTTCCTACCACTGATACCCTTGGGCCATATTACTCAGTTGGTTTCTGTTACTCTATCAGGGAATCAGGAAAAGTGCAAACTTTCCAGGGTCTTCAAGGTAAGTGTTCCTATCTTCAGGGGGCCTCTGATACCACCTTCTTATCTCCATTCTGCTCTTCACAAGTAGAGAGTCTGAGGTATTAATTTATTAGCTTCTTCACATTTAACATCTCCCTGCCCTTCTGGGAACTTATCTGTAATCAGCTGAAAGATGGCCTTCCTTGGGTCTTCTGCCTAGTGTTCCTGTCTTAGCAACTTTTCTATTGCTGTGATAAAAGACCACACCCAAGACAACTCAAAAATAAAATGTTTAGTTGGGCTTATGGTTTCAGAGAACTATATCCCATGACAGTGAAGTAAAGGCATGGTGGCAGAACAGCTGAGGGCCAACATCTTGATCTGCAAGTAGGACGCTAACAGAGCATAGGGAAAGTCAAAGATTGCCTCGCTGGCAGCAAGGCCACACCTCCTAATCCTTTTCAAACTGTTCCATCAACTGGAGACCATGTATTCCAACATGAATGTATTGGGAGAGGGGCATTACATTCAAACCACAATACTCCCAAAGCCACTTCACTCTCCTAGAATGCAACTACATGGTACAGGCCCAGGAGGACAGCCTGTCCCTGGCCCCACTCCTACACTTGTATTAAGTGTCCTACTCCAGTACAGGAAACTCGGAGATTGTCCACATAGCCTTGTTTCTACTCTCATCAGTGCTATGGCTATTTAAGGACAAGAAAGCATGGTGACAGCTGGGGCTGGGGCTCTTGAGCAGAACATGTATATGTATGTGTATGTGCATGTGCATATGGATATGATGTATATGTATATGCATATGTGTATGCATATGATGTATATGTATATAATGATTATGCCTACATCTGTGTACATATATATATATATATATATATATATATATATATATATATATATAGAGAGAGAGAGAGAGAGAGAGAGAATAATTACATCATTTCGCTCCTTCCCTTTCTTCCCTCCAGCCTCTCCCAGACCAGAGATTCTTAAACATTGGTCATGATACAATCTGTGGTCTCAAAACCAAAGGTGGGAAGTCATGAAAATTTGGCAATAGTGAAAAGCTTGGGAACAAAACACCCATGGAAGGAGTTACAGAGACAAAGTTTGGAGCTGAGATGAAAGGATATACCATGTAGAGACTGCCATATCCAGGGATCCACCCCATAATCAGCATCCAAACGCTGACACCATTGCATACCCTAGCAAGATTTTATTGAAAGGACCCAGATGTAGCTATCTCTTGTGAGACTATGCCGGGGCCTAGCAAACACAGAAGTGGATGCTCACAGTCAGCTAATGGATGGATCACAGGGCTCCCAATGGAGGAGCTAGAGAAAGAACCCAAGGAGCTAAAGGGAGCTGCAACCCTATAGGTGGAACAACATTATGAACTAACCAGTACCCCGGAGCTCTTGACTCTAGCTGCATTTGTAACAAAAGATGGCCTAGTCGGCCATCACTGGAAAGAGAGGCCCATTGGACACGTAAACTTTGTATGCCCCAGTACAGGGGAACGCCAGGGCCAATAAGGGGGAGTGGGTGGGTAGGGGAGTGGGGGTGGGTGGGTATGGGGGACTTTTGGTATAGCATTGGAAATGTAAATGAGCTAAATACCTAATAAAAAATGGAAAAAAAAAGAAAAGCTTCTAAATGTGCAATGATCAAAATTAACTCAAAACCAAGTGCATAACGAACCTGGAGTTGTGTACAGCCACGCCTGCCCCTGACAGAGCATATGACATAGCAGCAGCTTTGGTTCCGAAGACATCAAATGTACAGTTCACACCTCATGTACTCTCACACCACACAATGTCAATGAGCACCGCCTGCAGCAGCAGCTCACACTCAAGACTATTAGCTGTTATCAATTGCAGGGTTTTAACTGTGCATACAAAGTTTTTTGCTCTTAGAGAAATATAATGGTTTAATTATAGAAAACAACGACTTTTTAAAATTTTTCTCTCTCATTCCTCAACATCTATCAAATTAGTGCATCTTTTGATTATATTGTGCTAGACCAAACAAGCACATACATCTCATTAGAATGCAAATTGGCTACCATCTTGCATAAATAAAACTATATGTATTTCAAAGAATTGTTTTAAAATAAGTTGATGATTTACTGCCAGCAAATGTTTAGTTTGTACAGCTAGTTAGTATACCTATATAAAAGGGTTGCGTTAAAACTTCCTTGGGTGAAAGAGGTCATAAAAGAAATCCTACTGGAGAAGACTAAATCTGACAGCCCATTGCATCTTGGAAGGTTCTCTGGCTCAGGCCCAGGGTAAATCTCTCCTATGTACTCTTAGACAGGGGAGATTTCTGATTAACTTTTGGTGGAGTAAGATGAGTTCAAACACCACACAAATTATTCATGGGCACCCATACACAACTACACACACAATCATGCAATCATGTATGCAGACTGACATATATACACTTCAAAATAAAATCATACACACACACACAGAGCCAAGCAATCACAAAGAATCCCAATTCCTACCACATAATCTCACAACTACACTCTGAGTCACACACGCATCCACAGTCATGCACTCAGTCCTATACTAATACACCCCTCCACCACCACACGAACATACACACACACACACACACACACACACACACAAGCATAAAGATCTCAGTAATGCATGGAAGTAGGAAATTATCACCTTCCCAGTCACACTCATCTTCTTTCTCAGGAGGCCTTCAGACATACAAGGAACCACTGTAGCAGCACATGTGCATGAGTGGTGATAGTCACTATCCTACAAGACCTAGGAGAACTTTATTTCCATCAAGAAGCCTCAAACTTCAGACACTGCTCCCCACTCCACCTGGATTAATCTCTGCATCATTCATTACGCCCATATCGTCTCTATAGCAACCTACTGTCCCTGGGTATTGCTGCCATTACTGTTGCTGTTGCTGCTGCTGCTGCTGCTGTTGAGAGAGCTATGACACTATATGTAAAACTACCAATTTGGGAGCTGTCTTCTCTCCAGAAGTGGAGCTATTCATGCTGGAAGCAACTACATGCTTGGACCAGTCCAGATGTTCTAGGGGCTGCTAGCTAAAACTCTCCAGCTACCTCCCACAATACATTTTTCTTGTTCTTCTCCCCCTCACGAACCCCCCTGCTTTTCCCTGTGCTCCCTCCCTCCTCCCAAATACGCCTAGCCAGGAATTGCTTGCCTATTTTAGATACTTTAATACAGAGATACATAGGTAGTCAAGTAGAGAATGATCAGAGAAAAATATCTGCACGCTCAGAACCTAGGTTCTTCCCATTGGTCTGCCACTTCCAGACGGCTGAATGCTGGACAAATTCCTCATCTGCACAATGAAGACTTTGTGCTTGATGAATTTGGGTGATTCCTTCTAGCACAGCATTCTATGGGCTCTACGGGCTTTTCATTCTCTCTCCTCCCCTCCTTTCCCCTCCCCTCCCCTCCCCTCTCTCCTCTCCTCTCCTCTCCTCTCCTCTCCTCTCCTCTCCTCTCCTCTCCTCTCCTCTCCTCTCCTCTCCTCTCCTCTCCTCTCCTCTCTTCCTCCCCTCCAGTTTTGCTGTCAGGAAACCAAACCTGTAAAACATTTTCATTCTTTCAGAAAGTTCCTGGCACAAGCCTAAAACTATACTCCAGGCCACTAACTCCAAGATTATGCAAACAAGAACCTTTTAGCTTGTAGTCTACCTTACAGGGAATCTTTCCTTGAAGCTGCCATGCCTATAATCGAATTTTTTTTTCTACCTGTGTGACATTCACTTAGGTTTTCTCAAGGACTCATCCTGCTTGGAGGAGCCTCCATGGGAACGCACCAAGTGTGGGATGGTGTTCTGACACCCTGACACTGCCTCTGGCTGTAGGAGGCCTGGAAGGCAGTAGTAATGAGAACAACTGAAGGACAAAAGCCTTGTACACGTGATGTATTGGGTACTGTATTCCCCACCCTTACACAACTCTCTGTCCAGCACCTCTGCAAAGGGGTTATTTAGGGGACATATTGACCCAAACTTCTACAATCATTTAGACCTGCTCATTAGGCCTTAGTTGAGCCTGGAGGTAGGTGGCAAAGAAGTAGAAAACCAGACACAAATAAAGGTCAACATTCCATGCCTTCTGGACGCAATGGGATTTTTACCCACCTGGGATACCCTGGAGAATGTGTGGAAAATGGTCATAGATAGTGCAGCGAAGCCCAGGGGATCAACAGTCTAGCTGTGGGCTAAAAATCCACATCTCATTATCCAGCATCAGCATTCCACTGCAGGAAAGAGCACCAATGTGTGTCTTGCATGAGTGGAAGGGTCTGATGAAGGCTTCCAGTGATTTTCTGACACTCAGATACGATAAGGCCTAGATGAAGCTGGGGATGGAATGACAGGTAGCCCTAGTAAGAACTTCCTTTGGCTTTGAGACTTCCAAAAACCCATCAGAAGTGTTACCCTTGACTGATATTGAAGGCTGCTTGCTTTCATTCTGTATGAACATGCTGTGAGTTTTCTCTCTCTCCCCGACTATACACAGGACTCAGGAATCATAGTCTGTTTTTGAAGCCAGGGCAGACAGTGAGGGAAGGCAGAGTTATGTTGCCCAGCCACGGGGTGTCCTGCATCCTTTTCCTACTGTCTAATCTCCGAAATGATCCGCAACCCTCACAAGGACTCAGAGTAAGATGCTTGATGGACTTCTAGTTACCACATTACAAAGAACATCATTAATTCCCCTAAACGGAACTCATTAAGGCCACTAAAAGGTCACTGGAACCACAGTGTAAGTCTTGAGTGTCATATCTAAGTGGAATCTTAGGAGTCAGAACGGAACAGGACGGGAGGTTGTGCATGCTCATTCAGATTCAGATCAACTGATTGAACCAATAAAGATATTGCCAAGAAGGACTCAGAAGCTTCATCTGGACTCCAAGAGACACAGGGGCTCTTCTTGGCCAGTTGCTGATGCTCCACTGACAGCAGAAGAGAGGCAGTTTTCATCCACATATATCTCCATCCTGGTCAATGCAGTATGGGAATGCCAAGAGCTTACATCTGTAGTGGTTGAAAGCTTGTGCTTCAGATATGTGTAAAAGACAAAGTAATATATCCTAAACATATTTATCTTCTAATTTCTAAGCCTGTGACTGTGTCCTTTTACAGAAAAAGGAATTATGTATATAGAACCATGTAAAAGATCTTGAGATGGGGTACATTGCTAGGTGATGTGTGTGGGCTGACCGAATTTTAAAATCCTTGCTAGTGGAAACTGGTAAGACAGTCATAAATTGCAGAGAAAGTGCTAAGTGAATGGTGGCAACAGAGACCTGATGGAGGCTCTCTGAAGATGGAGGAAGAGGCCATAAGTCAAGGAGGATAGGCAACCTCCAGACACATTGACAAGATACGAATTCTCTCACCTACAGCTTCTAGAAAGGACCAGCTATTACAAGCTCCTGATGCTAGCCCACTGAAACTTATTTTGGACTTCAGAGTTATAAGAGAATAAATTTGTGTCATTTTAATCACTGGGAGTAAATTTGTGCTGTTTAAGTCTGTAGTAATTTGTCACAGCAGCGATAGGAAATGAATATGGCATGTTGCTTATTCTCTGTGTCTATGTTCTTTCATCGAGAAAAACAGAAATAATGATATCTACCTCAGATGGAGCTGTCAGGACAATTAAATGTAATATAATATATGTAAATCACCTAGAATACCATCTGGCACTGAGTGATTCTCGATAAATATTAGCTATGATTATACTGATCCGATCACTTTATTTTATAGGGGAGAACATTAAAGTCCAGACAGAGACTATAATGTGTTAGAGGGCACAGTGACACCAGAAGGAACTTTGGTCATTCCTCATTTGCTGCCACTGATGTAGCCATCTTATTTAATATGAAAGGACCATGGTAACTACAGAAAATTCAGCTGCTCCAAAGTCACAGAAGGAAGAGGGATTCAGAAGTCAAGTATACCTTTTGGTTGACATCAATTTTCTACTGCCCCTGGACAAGTCAACACATCCAAGAACATGGGTGCAGAATCAAAGTTCTCCCATCCCCTCAACCCAGTAATAAGCTTTGTCTGGCTGATCGGCAGCTGTAAATAGATCTGGCACATAGTTTGCTCATGGGAGCTATTTGTCAGAGCCCTTGGATATCCCTGGGTCTTTTCCCAGACGTCCAACTCCAGACTCCCATCTTGGGTCTTGGATTACCAGAATCTATAAAATTCTCCAAACTCTCCCTTGAATGTCACCACTATATCACTCCCTAGCACATTCACATCTTCAGTTTGCCTACTGTGATATACCTAGGCTCTTTCTTGTCCTCCTACCCAGCACCACATTCCTTTTGGGTCCTAAGGTCTATCATGCTAATGTTGGTATTTCACAGTCTCCAGCTCCTACCTAAATATGTTGTTGCTACCAGTGTGTAGCACTGATTAAACCTGTGTGTCTCTTTCTCTGTTCCAACTCTCAGCAGCTGAACTTGAACTTTGATGGTGACAACTGAGCAACTGAACTCATTCCTATCACCTTAAACTTGTGCTTGAAATTTCTTGCCCTGTCAAGTGGGAAACATCCTACTCCAGCCTTATTTCTCTGATCTCAGAGTAGTAGCAGTTGATACAAGGAGTAAGGAAAAGGGGTGGAGCCAGTCAAGCTCAAGCCCCAGTTGGGGTTTAGCATTTATGGGGTAAAATCAAGTACCCAGATCCCCCTGAACTTCCACATTCTCTTTTCTTCTTTGAATGGCCATGTAAATGAGTGGGCAAAGGAATTTTAGAGTCAAGATCCGTGCAGAACACTCCTGAGTGCAAGCAGTTACTCTGCTAAGCTTAGTTAGAACTCTCAGGCATCCCAGCATCTATCTGATAACCTCACCTTCAATACAACAGAAAACAGAAGCCACTAACGGGCTGGGAATATTCTTGTTTCTCACCACCTGACCTGGAAACCCTCCATCATCAACATCTATTTTCTTTCTTCTTGGTAGCACAAAGGATTAAATTGTTCTCTTCTTTTGCTTAAGGCCAATCTCTCCTTACCCTACCTGGGGATTCCATTCTTTCTGGCTGTCAGAATCTGCTGAAGAGAGCTCAAATTTGATCAGAACTGAAGACTAATGACTGCTCTTCTACACTGAGAGAAACTGATGTTCGGCCAGTCACAAGAACAGTAGAGGTTAAATATTACAGATCCTGCTCTATTCTGCAGCTAGGCATGACCATGTGAACAAGTTCTGACTCTCTAGACATAAAGAGAAGTGACACCTGAGACCTCCCAAATCACAGTCTAAAGAGTCCAGCTGGCTCCTTTAGTGCTCTGCTTTCACCATGAAACCTGCAATGTGGATCCAGCGACAGCTTAGTCTGAGACTCTGAACAAGGACTCTGGAGTTGGTGGGAGCAAGCTGTATGAAGGAGCTGGGTCTGTGAATGGCTTTATAAAGAAGGAGGAGGAGGAGAAGAAGAGGAAGAAGAGGAAGAAGAGGAAGAAGAGGAGAAGGAGGAAGAGGAGAAGGAGGAGGAGAAGCAGGAAGAGGAAGAAGAAGAAGAAGCATAACATCCCAACCCTGGAAACCATTTTGTAAAGAAAATAACTAACTTTCTGTGTTATCTGAGCTACCACCGATGAAGGTTTCCCTTATGCAACTGCAAACTCACATGCACACTAATTGGCTCAACTTTTCTTGGATGTAACTCCTCTATGTGTTCTTTCTCTGTAGTTGGTGTTGTACTATCTTTTGGATAGAGCTCAATGGCAGATGCATATCTGAGATCTCACTGAAAGAGGATGCATTCTTAACTGCATGTCCCCTTCAGCACCCTTCTTCATTTCCTTTCCAAGCAAGAGTTCCCAAAATGTCACCTGTATGTTCAGTGACATTTCTGCTTCCCCAGCTCCACCTCTTTATCCCACCAAAATTGGCAAAGCACCGTAGAGACTTGTTTTCCAGGGTTTCTGAAGGCTCTCATGTTACAGTCCTTTAGAGTGTCTTTCCGTTCTAAGCTGCCTAGCATCTACACAGCCATGGATAGGACAAGTTATTCCCCTCCTCCAAATACACTTTCTTCTTACTTCTGGAGCAATGCAACCCCTGGGCTTTCTTCTTCCTCCTTCCTTGTCAGCTTCCTTCTCTTTTAACTAATCTCAAGCTACAAGATGTCAGCAAGGCAAGTTTTGTGTTCACCTTTGTACTGATTCAATATTCCCTTCCCAGGAGACATTACGCTATCACTTCCATCATTAGAGGCAGACAACTCACACCTTTATGCCTCAGCCCAAGCTGTTCCTCAGCACTCCAGATATTAATCCCAGGTGCTTATGGATACTTTCAAATGTTAATTTTTAGCCTCCAGTTTCTGACTGTTGGCTACTAACTAATCTTTGGGTTCATTAAGTGGTTTTGATAGTTTCATACTGTGATCTATCACTATTACTTTTTCTATTTCCACATGCAATGCATAAACAAACTAAGCCCACTAGTGGCGAGAGTGATCATTCCTTTACTTCATCTCAAAACTCATTAAACACACAACTATTCTCTGTGTGTCTCTGTCTACAGCCTGGACTAAGCCGTCCTACCTGAACTATTTAACCTTTTGTGATGGCTGTTTGTGGTTGTCAACTTGACTATATCTGGAATAAACTACTATCCAAAAATGGAGAGCACACCTATTAAAGATTTCCTGCTTGGTTTAAAGCGGCATAAATCAGCTTCTAGGGGTCGCCATCTTGGTTCCGTGACTCAGCAGAACTTAGGAAATTAGTCTGAACAGGTTAGAGAGTGCGCCAGAGAACCGGACAGCTTCTGGGACGGGCGGAAGCACAGAGCCGCTGAGGCAGCAGCCTGGGCGGGCCGCAGACAACCAGCCACCATCCGGACCAGAGGACAGGTGTCCGCCTGGCTTGGGAGGCGGCCTCAGCCTCAGCAGCAGCTGTCGCCATCTTGGTTCCGGGACTCAGCAGAACTTAGGAAATTAGTCTGAACAGGTTAGAGGGTGCGCCAGAGAACCGGACAGCTTCTGGGACGGGCAGAAGCACAGAGCCGCTGAGGCAGCACTCTTGGCGGGCCGCAGACAGCCGGCCACCGTCCGGACCAGAGGACAGGTGTCCGCCTGGCTCGGGAGACGGCCTCAGCCTCAAGAGCAGCGGTCACCATCTTGGTTCCAGGACTCCCTGGAACTTAGGATTTTTGTCTGCACAGGTGAGAGTCTCCACCACAGAAGCTGACATCTTCTAGGAACTGCCAAAGCAACACAGCTTCTGAGAGAGGCCCTGTTTTGGGCCTTCTTCTTCGACCAGGAGGAGGTCCAAAAACAAGATATCTGCGCACCTTCCCTGTAAGAGAGCTTGCCAGCAGAGAGTGCTCTGAGCACAGAAACTCAGAGGAGAGAATCTGTCTCCCAGGTCTGCTGAGAGACGGTAACAGAATCACCAGAAGAACAATCTCTAAACAGAGTCAACTATAACTACTAACTCCAGAGATTACCAGATGGCGAAAGGTAAACGTAGGAATCCTACTAACAGGAACCAAGACCACTCACCATCATCAGAACCCAGCACTCCCACTTCGTCCAGTCCAGGGCACCCCAACACACCCGAAAACCTAGACCTAGATTTAAAAGCATATCTCATGATGATGGTAGAGGACATCAAGAAGGACTTTAATAAATCACTTAAAGAAATACAGGAGAACACTGCTAAAGAGTTACAAGTCCTTAAAGAAAAACAGGAAAACACAATCAAACAGGTAGAAGTACTTACAGAAAAAGAGGAAAAAACATACAAACAGGTGATGGAAATGAACAAAACCATACTAGACCTAAAAAGGGAAGTAGAAACAATAAAGAAAACTCAAAGTGAGGCAACACTGGAGATAGAAACCCTAGGAAAGAAATCTGGAACCATAGATTTGAGCATCAGCAACAGAATACAAGAGATGGAAGAGAGAATCTCAGGTGCAGAAGATTCCATAGAGAACATCGGCACAACAATCAAAGAAAATGGAAAATGCAAAAAGATCCTAACTCAAAATATCCAGGAAATCCAGGACACAATGAGAAGACCAAACCTACGGATAATAGGAGTGGATGAGAATGAAGATTTTCAACTCAAAGGACCAGCAAACATTTTCAACAAAATTATTGAAGAAAACTTCCCAAATATAAAGAAAGAGATACCTATGAACATACAAGAAGCCTACAGAACTCCAAATAGACTGGACCAGAAAAGAAATTCCTCCCGACACATAATAATCAGAACAACAAATGCACTAAATAAAGATAGAATACTAAAAGCGGTAAGGGAAAAAGGTCAAGTAACATACAAAGGCAAGCCTATCAGAATTACACCAGATTTTTCACCAGAGACTATGAAAGCCAGAAGAGCCTGGACAGATGTTATACAGACACTAAGAGAACACAAATTCCAGCCCAGGCTACTATATCCAGCCAAACTCTCAATTACCATAGATGGAGAAACCAAAGTATTCCACGACAAAACCAAATTCACACATTATCTCTCCACGAATCCAGCCCTTCAAAGGTTAATAACAGAAAAAAACCAATACAAGAACGGGAACAATGCCCTAGAAAAAACAAGAAGGTAATCCCTCAACAAACCTAAAAGAAGACAGCCACAAGAACAGAATGCCAACTTTAACAACAAAAATAACAGGAAGCAACAATTACTTTTCCTTAATATCTCTTAACATCAATGGTCTCAACTCCCCAATAAAAAGACATAGACTAACAAACTGGCTACACAAACAAGACCCAACATTTTGCTGTTTACAGGAGACACATCTCAGAGAAAAAGATAGACACTACCTCAGAATAAAAGGCTGGAAAACAATTTTCCAAGCAAATGGTATGAAGAAACAAGCTGGAGTAGCCATCCTAATATCTGATAAGATTGACTTCCAATCCAAAGTCATCAAAAAAGACAAGGAGGGGCACTTTGTTCTCATCAAAGGTAAAATCCTCCAAGAGGAACTCTCAATTCTGAATATCTATGCTCCAAATACAAGGGCAGCCACATTCATTAAAGAAACTTTAGTAAAGCTCAAAGCACACATTGCACCTCACACAATAATAGTGGGAGACTTCAACACACCACTTTCACCAATGGACAGATCATGGAAACAGAAACTAAACAGGGACACACTGAAACTAACAGAAGTGATGAAACAAAGGGATCTGACAGATATCTACAGAACATTTTATCCTAAAACAAAAGGATATACCTTCTTCTCAGCACCTCATGGTACCTTCTCCAAAATTGACCACATAATAGGTCACAAAACAGGCCTCAACAGATTCAAAAATATTGAAATTGTCCTATGTCTCCTATCAGATCACCATGCACTAAGGCTGATCTTCAATAACAAAAAAAAAATAACAGAAAGCCAACACTCACGTGGAAACTGAACAACACTCTTCTCAATGATACCTTGGTCAAGGAAGGAATAAAGAAAGAAATTAAAGACTTTTTAGAGTTTAATGAAAATGAAGCCACAACGTACCCAAACCTTTGGGACACAATGAAAGCATTTCTAAGAGGGAAACTCATAGCTCTGAGTGCCTCCATGAAGAAACGGGAGAGAGCACATACTAGCAGCTTGACAACACATCTAAAAGCTCTAGAAGAAAAGGAAGCAAATTCACCCAAGAGGAGTAGACGGCAGGAAATAATCAAACTCAGGGGTGAAATCAACCAAGTGGAAACAAGAAGAACTATTCAAAGAATTAACCAAACGAGGAGTTGGTTCTTTGAGAAAATCAACAAGATAGATAAACCCTTAGCTAGACTCACTAGAGGGCACAGAGACAAAATCCTAATTAACAAAATCAGAACTGAAAAGGGAGACATAACAACAGATCCTGAAGAAATCCAAAACACCATCAGATCCTTCTACAAAAGGCTATACTCAACAAAACTGGAAAACCTGGACGAAATGGACAAATTTCTGGACAGATACCAGGTACCAAAGTTGAATCAGGATCAAGTTGACCTTCTAAACAGTCCCATATCCCCTAAAGAAATAGAAGCAGTTATAAATAGTCTCCCAGCCAAAAAAAGCCCAGGACCAGACGGGTTTAGTGCAGAGTTCTATCAGACCTTCAAAGAAGATCTAATTCCAGTTCTGCACAAACTTTTTCACAAGATAGAAGTAGAAAGTACTCTACCCAACTCATTTTATGAAGCCACTATTACTCTGATACCTAAACCATAGAAAGATGCAACAAAGATAGAGAACTTCAGACCAATTTCTCTTATGAATATCGATGCAAAAATCCTCAATAAAATTCTCGCTAACCGAATCCAAGAACACATTAAAGCAATCATCCATCCTGACCAAGTAGGTTTTATTCCAGGAATGCAGGGATGGTTTAATATACAAAAATCCATCAATGTAATCCACTATATAAACAAACTCAAAGACAAAAACCACATGATCATCTCGTTGGATGCAGAAAAAGCATTTGACAAGATCCAACACCCATTCATGATAAAAGTGTTGGAAAGATCAGGAATTCAAGGCCCATACCTAAACATGATAAAAGCAATCTACAGCAAACCAGTAGCCAACATCAAAGTAAATGGAGAGAAGCTGGAAGCAATCCCACTAAAATCAGGGACTAGACAAGGCTGCCCACTTTCTCCCTACCTTTTCAACATAGTACTTGAAGTATTAGCCAGAGCAATTCGACAACAAAAGGAGATCAAGGGGATACAAATTGGAAAGGAGGAAGTCAAAATATCACTTTTTGCAGATGATATGACAGTATATATAAGTGACCCTAAAAATTCCACCAGAGAACTCCTAAACCTGATAAACAGCTTCGGTGAAGTAGCTGGATATAAAATTAACTCAAACAAGTCAATGGCCTTTCTCTACACAAAGAATAAACAGGCTGAGAAAGAAATTAGGGAAACAACACCCTTCTCAATAGTCACAAATAATATAAAATATCTCGGCGTGACTCTAACTAAGGAAGTGAAAGATCTGTATGATAAAAACTTCAAGTCTCTGAAGAAAGAAATTAAAGAAGATCTCAGAAGATGGAAAGATCTCCCATGCTCATGGATTGGCAGGATCAATATTGTAAAAATGGCTATCTTGCCAAAAGCAATCTACAGATTCAATGCAATCCCCATCAAAATTCCAACTCAATTCTTCAACGAATTAGAAGGAGCAATTTGCAAATTCATCTGGAATAACAAAAAACCTAGGATAGCAAAAAGTCTTCTCAAGGATAAAAGAACTTCTGGCGGAATCACCATGCCAGACCTAAAGCTTTACTACAGAGCAATTGTGGTAAAAACTGCATGGTACTGGTATAGAGACAGACAAGTAGACCAATGGAATAGAATTGAAGACCCAGAAATGAACCCACACACCTATGGTCACTTGATCTTCGACACGGGAGCTAAAACCATCCAGTGGAAGAAAGACAGCATTTTCAACAAATGGTGCTGGCACAACTGGTTGTTATCATGTAGAAGAATGCGAATCGATCCATACTTATCTCCTTGTACTAAGGTCAAATCTAAATGGATCAAAGAACTTCACATAAAACCAGAGACACTGAAACTTATAGAGGAGAAAGTGGGGAAAAGCCTTGAAGATATGGGCACAGGGGAAAAATTCCTGAACAGAACAGCAATGGCTTGTGCTGTAAGATCGAGAATTGACAAATGGGACCTAATGAAACTCCAAAGTTTCTGCAAGGCAAAAGACACCGTCAATAAGACAAAGAGACCACCAACAGATTGGGAAAGGATCTTTACCTATCCTAAATCAGATAGGGGACTAATATCCAACATATATAAAGAACTCAAGAAGGTAGACTTCAGAAAATCAAACAACCCCATTAAAAAATGGGGCTCAGAACTGAACAAAGAATTCTCACCTGAGGAATACCGAATGGCAGAGAAGCACCTGAAAAAATGTTCAACATCCTTAATCATCAGGGAAATGCAAATCAAAACAACCCTGAGATTCCACCTCACACCAGTCAGAATGTCTAAGATCAAAAATTCAGGTGACAGCAGATGCTGGTGAGGATGTGGAGAAACAGGAACACTCCTCCATTGTTGGTGGGATTGCAGGCTTGTACAACCACTCTGGAAATCCGTCTGGCGGTTCCTCAGAAAATTGGACATAGTACTACCAGAGGATCCAGCAATACCTCTCCTGGGCATATATCCAGAAGATGCCCCAACTGGTAAGAAGGACACATGCTCCACTATGTTCATAGCAGCCTTATTTATAATAGCCAGAAGCTGGAAAGAACCCAGATGCCCCTCAACAGAGGAATGGATACAGAAAATGTGGTACATCTACACAATGGAGTACTACTCAGCTATTAAAAAGAATGAATTTATGAAATTCCTAGCCAAATGGATGGACCTGGAGGGCATCATCCTGAGTGAGGTAACACATTCACAAAGGAACTCACACAATATGTACTCACTGATAAGTGGATATTAGCCCAAAACCTAGGATACCCAAGATATAAGATACAATTTCCTAAACACATGAAAATCAAGAAAAATGAAGACTGAAGTGTGGACACTATGCCCCTCCTTAGAAGTGGGAACAAAACACCCTTGGAAGGAGTTACAGAGACAAAGTTTGGAGCTGAGATGAAAGGATGGACCATGTAGAGACTGCCTTATCCAGGGATCCACCCCATAATCAGCATCCAAACGCTGACACCATTGCATACACTAGCAAGATTTTATCGAAAGGACCCAGATGTAGCTGTCTCTTGTGAGACTATGCCGGGGCCTAGCAAACACAGAAGTGGATGCCCACAGTCAGCTAATGGATGGATCACAGGGCTCCCAATGGAGGAGCTAGAGAAAGCACCCAAGGAGCTAAAGGGATCTGCAACCCTATAGGTGGATCAACATTATGAACTAACCAGTACCCCGGAGCTCTTGACTCTAGCTGCATATGTATCAAAAGATGGCCTAGTCGGCCATCACTGGAAAGAGAGGCCCATTGGACACACAAACTTTATATGCCCCAGAACAGGGGAACGCCAGGGCCAAAAAGGGGGAGTGGGCGGGTAGGGGAGTGGGGGTGGGTGGGTATGGGGGACTTTTGGTATAGCATTGGAAATGTAAATGAGCTAAATACCTAATAAAAAACGGAAAGAAAAAAAAATCAGCTTCTAGTTCTAACTTTTGAGATGGGAAGACATACACTTTTGATCCAGATCTGAGGCAGGAATACAGTTGCCTTTGATCTGGATCTGAAGGCTAGAAGATGCAGGCCTTCAGTTTGGATCTTGAGGCGGGAAGAAATACCTTTTATACGGGCCATACCTTCTGCCGGAAGTCTATATAAGGACATAGAAGAAGGAAACTTTTGCTCTTTGCCTGTTTATCCTTGCCTTGCCAGCACATCCATTCCTTCATTGCCGAGGGAGCCTGCTTCTTCAGGGTTCCAGAATGCACAGAAGAACAGCTGAGACATCCAGCCGTGTGGGACTGAACAACTACAAGGTTCTTGGGATTTTTG
Source organism: Mus musculus (assembly GCF_000001635.26). Lineage (NCBI taxonomy): Eukaryota > Metazoa > Chordata > Mammalia > Rodentia > Muridae > Mus > Mus musculus. The sequence continues at coordinate 66,467,537 of NC_000077.6, forward strand.
TTCACAGCTAGCCATTGTTAGATTAGTTGCACTGCAGCCTGTTACTCATTCTAATAAATCGTGTGTGTGTGTGTGTGTGTGTGTGTGTGTGTGTGTGTGTGTGTGTGTGTGGAGAGAGAGGGGGAGGGAAGGAGGGAGGGGAGAGGGAGAAGGAGAGGGAGGGAGGGAGGGAGGGAGAGAGAGAGAGAGAGAGAGAGAGAGAGAGAGAGAGAGAGAGAGAGAGAGAGAGAGAGAGATTCACTCCATAAGTTCTGTGACTCTAGAGAGCCCTGACTAACACATCTCCCCTTCTCCCCTTTGAGGTGGTTTGCCAGGATTGCCTCCAATCACATGTTATACCATCTATTCATTTATATCAATTTCTCATCATTGATACCATGGTTTGGCTTTAAGATACTTGTGGTTACACCTTTAGTCCTAGTATTCTGGAGGCAAAGGCAGGTATATCTCTGTGAGTTTGAGGACAGCCTGATCTAGCTACATAGTGAGTTCAAAAACAACCAGAGCTACAGAGTGAGAGCCTGTTTCAGAAAGAAAGAGAGAGAGAGAGAGAGAGAGAGAGAGAGAGAGAGAGAGAGAGAGAGAGAGAGAGAGAGAGAGAGAAGGAGGGAGGGAGGGAGGAAGGAAGGAAGGAAGGAAGGAAGGAAGGAAGGAAGGAAGGAAGGAAGGAAGGAAGGAAAGAAGGAAGGAAGGAAAAATGAAAAGAAAAAAGAAGTTTACAGTGAATTTTGTGTTTGAATTCTACTCTGGAATGGAAGCATATTTGCTATATACTGCCTGTCTCTCTCTTACTAACACTAGCCTTAGAGTTTTTGACATTAGAATCTTGTCTCCAGCTACATCCCTAAATCTTCATGTACTTAAGACATTTTAGAGACTCAGTATACATTAGTAGAATGAATGACTACACATTCATTTAGACCCCATGGCTGTGATTTTGGTACATGGAGAGAGAAACTTGTGAATTTCTCTTGTTGGCTGTCAATAGTAAGAAAATCCAGCTGTGAGCCAGATGTATCATCCCACTTGGGAATGATGTGAATCCAGGTCTACAGCTTTACCCAAAGGCCCAGTTGGTAGATGGAGTAATCCTTCCTTTCTGGACACAGCCTTGTCATTGGTCACAGCTTCTGACTGACTAAAAACAAAACAAAAGTAAAAGTAAAAAAAAAAAAACAAAAAACAACCCTCTATCTCACTCTCTGTGCCCCCCAAACCCAAGTGGATAAGTCACAGCTCCTTAGACTCACCCTGTTCCTTCCCATATCAGGGATGGCTCTCTGCCTAATTCCTCTCCATGGTCTTTTTATTCTGTTTTCTCATGGTTACATTGGTGTGGCATGCATCACCAGAAATTTTTAAAATATTTAAATTAAAAAATTTAAATATTTTTAAACTCTTGTTTTGATTTGAGGTTTGCAGCACAATGCTATAGATGTATAGGGATGGTAAGTGATTACTTAATGAAACAAATGAGCATATCTGTCATGATGCATGCCACACCTCAGCATAAAGTTGCTTCTTGAGGCTGCTGCAGGCTGCAATATGTCTCCCCAAAAGTTGTACGTGGAATCCCCACGCCTCAGTGCCCTAGAATGTAACCATAACTGCATATAAGGTGTTAAAGAAGTGACTAAGTTCAAACGAGGTCACTAGAGTGATGGAGGGTTGTGGGACATTAGTTCCAGGATACAGACTTAATTTGACAGGAAGAATAAAGTCAAGAGATCTATTGTGCAACTTGGTCACTGTAGCTATTAATCATGTGCTGTGTACTTGAATGTTGCCAAGAGTAGATTTTAAGTGTCCTCGGTACAAAAATAAGTATGGAAAGCAATGCTTATATCAAGTAGCTTGCTTTAGCCATTCCACAGTGTTAGACGCCTCAAAACATTATATTATTAGCTATTGGGATTTATAATTATTGTTTTATTTAAATAATGTATTTATGGTGGGCCCTACACCAATTTGACTGATGTCCTATAAAAAGAAAGGTTTAGTACACACAAGTACAGCCGTTGAGAGAAGACCATGGAGGGATACATGCAGAAATGGATCACAAGCCCTGTGATAGAGAGGGTCATGTGGGGATACATAGAAAAGGTGGTTCATGCAGCCAGTGACTGAGAGAACCATGTGGGGACTATAATGGATACCAGAGACATTGTTACATAAGATTTCAGCCATTCTTCACAAGGGGCATCTGTGTGAGATGACAGATATGCTCATTTGTTTCATTAAGTAACCACTTACCAGCCCTATACATCTACAGCATTGTGCTGCAAGCCTCAAATCAAGAGTTTAAAAATATTTAAATTTTTAATTTAAATATTTTTAAAATTTCTGGTGATTCATGCCTTTAATCTCAGCGCATGCCTTTAATCCCAGCACTTGGGAGACAGAGGCAAACAGATCTCTGCAAGATCAAGGACAGGCTGGTCTACAGAATGAGTTCCAGGACAGCCAGGACAGGGCTGTTACTCAGAGAAACTTCATCTTGAAAAACCAAGACAAAGAAAGTTTAGCTAAAATTCAAAAGTTACTCTTAATACCTTTTAATGAGTCACTGTTTTAAAATAAGAACAACTTTAACACACATTACGGGAACAATGCTGCTAGAATATGTGTGTGAGAGAGAGAGAAAGACAGAGACAGACAGACAGACAGACAGGCAGGCAGGCAGGCAGGCAGGCAGGCAGGCAGGCTATTAGCAAACTGAGAGATAAGGAAAGGCCTCAGAGGAAAGCAACCTCCTGGCACCTTCCTCATATAGGAGGAAATAAATTTCTGTTTCTTAAGCCCCTAGACATTTTGTTATAGAACCTTAAATAGGCTCAATAAAGGCATTCCCAGGATCCAGGACTTCCTAGCACATTCTCCTCTGGAATTCTGACTGCTGCCTTGCCTGTTGACTGTCCACCTCCTTGCACCTGCAGTACGGAAGGAGTCCCTTGGCAGACAGCTTCTAGATGAAGGAATAAACAACACCCCTCCCCTAGGTTATTCTAAAGAAAGCTGGAAAAGACAAGACATGGAGAAAGGAGAGGGGGAGTAGTTACCAACAGAATAAAAATAAACTGGCTATCTTCCAAACCACTGGAGAATAAAAGAGGCAAAAAATAGCAAAATAGTTGAAGGAAAATAGTAGGGAAGAGATTTTTTTTAATGAAGAGTAAAAAAATAAAATATATGAACTAAGTACAACAGCTATCAAATAAATATACATTAGAATATAGCATAGTCTTAAGTGCGTCTCCCTTAGAGACACAAAGGGGAACGTTCCTCTATACTGCAGCCAAGAGATGCACCTAAAACAGGAGGGTATGGGAAGATGAACCAAGAGGAAGGAGCAAAAGTACACCATAAGGATTCTACAAATAAGCAAGGTCAGGGCTGATGATACTCATGTGAGTCCATAATTGTTTATAACACTTACATACACAAGTATTATGCACAGATTCACACACACACACACACACACACACACACACACAGAATGAGAGGGAAAGTTGGGGACATCCATTGTGATGTGAACTCTCATAATATTATAAATTGAGCCAGGTTCATGTATTTCCAGTACTCAGGGAGCTGAGATAGAAGGAGCACAAGTTAGAGGACAGCCTGGGCTACATAGAGAATTGAAGCTGAGATAGAAGGACCACAAGTCAGAGGACAGCCTGGGCTACATAGAGAATTGGAAGCCAGCCCAAGATTCATGAGGAACTTTATCCCAACACATGCAAACATGTTTACATACGCAGAATTTACAATATTTAATGGTCTGTGCAATAGTAATTAATTATGTGCATACCAAAAAAGAAAAACATAATTACAATGCAAACATTGGTCCCTCTTTCAACTTTGATCAAATGAACCAAAAAAGGACAGAATAGCTGATAACATGGTTAGTTATTTTCTTTTATGTAATTTACATTAGTCATAAGTAATGTCCTTTTAAATTTCCATATAATATCTTCCAAAAGTGGATCATATCCTATTCCATATATACACACAAAACTTCAAATTGTCCATGGCTGGACATAGCATACTTCACATGCTATATCTAAAATGAATTGAAATTACACATTAATATCAAAATATGAACAGATTTCCTTACCATTTAAGGAAAAAACCTTCAGGTATTTTAATTACTGTGCATGCACATGTGCACGTGAAATGTGTGCATGTGTGTGCACACATATATGTGTGTAAGTGTGTATGGGGATGCAAATGTGAATGTGTGCATGTGTGGGTGGGTGGAGGTTGGGGTATGATGTGTGTGTGTGGTGTATATGCCATGCATATGCTACACACACCTGGGGAGATCAGAGAACAATTTGTGAAAGTCATTTATATTCTACCATGTGGGTCCAAGACATTGAGTTCAGGTCCTCAGGTTCAAGGAAAGTACCGCTCCTCACTGAGCCATCTCTCCAGAGCTTTGGGTAAAATTGTAACTCAGAACAGCAACCCTAGATGCTAAGGACACTCTAGTAACAGAAATAGTATATATAAAAAAAAAAACCTTTATATTCAATTATAGCTGCTTTTCTCAACTAATTCACAGTGTTAACCTCTCTTATAATTAGGCAGCAACCAGCAACGATAAAATTAAAAGAATTAGAATCCAATTCTAATACATTCTATGAAACGACTAATTAAATCTCTGGCAACTGCAGTCAGAAGGGTTCGGGAGCATAGTGTTCAGTGATACAAAAGAGGAACTGGTCCCTGATGAGCCAGAGAGCTGTTTTAAATGGTAGGGAGCTGCCTGCATCTCCAGGGCAAGATGCTCAGCGGATCAGGGTGATTTCCTTTGAAAGTATAAATTGCCAGAATTAATTCAAAAAATGAGGGAAAAAATGGCAATGACCATGGAAGAAATTAACACACTGTCAAGAAATGTGTGTGAATACACATTTATCTATGAGTGCAAATTTAATAGGATTCCTGCTTAATGGAATAACATAGGGATAAGCCTTTAAATTTTTCCAGACCATGGCAAGAGAGACATCTCACCAATAAAAATCATTCTTATTCTTTTATGGATCCAGGCCTGGTTCCCATCACCCACATGGTGCCTCACAGTTGACTATCTGTAACTCCAATTCCAGGGGGATCAGATGCTCTCTTCTGATCTCTGAAGGCACCAGGCATGCGTGTGATATATAGACATATATGCAGGCAAAACACTCACGCATAAAAGAAAACAAGTAAGTCTTTTAAAAGAAAACTCTTTCCAGAACAAGAGTACTGGGTTGAGAGACAGGAATGATGTTAAGAGCGAGGGAGAACCTAAGAAAGAATTGATGGAGGTGAGAAGAAGGAAGAGAGGTGAGAGTCTTGCCCAACACCCGCAAGGGCCCACACGGGACTCCCCACGGGATCCTAAGACCTCTGGTGAGTGGAACACAGCGCCTGCCCCAATCCAATCGCGCGGAACCTGAGACTGGGGTACATAGGGAAGCAGGCTACCCGGGCCTGATCTGGGGCACAAGTCCCTTCCGCTCGACTCGAGCCCCGAGCTACCTTGCCAGCAGAGTCTTGCCCAACACCCGCAAGGGCCCACACGGGACTCCCCACGGGATCCTAAGACCTCTGGTGAGTGGAACATAACTTCTGCCAGGAGTCTGGTTCGAACACCAGATATCTGGGTACCTGCCCTGCAAGAAGAGAGCTTGCCTGCAGAGAATACTCTGCCCACTGAAACTAAGGAGAGTGCTACCCTCCAGGTCTGCCTATAGAGGCTAACAGAGTCACCTGAAGAACAAGCTCTTAACAGTGACAACTAAAACAGCTAGCTTCAGAGATTACCAGATGGTGAAAGGCAAACGTAAGAATCCTACTAACAGAAATCAAAACCACTCACCATCATCAGAACGCAGCACTCCCACCCCACCTAGTCCTGGGCACCCCAACACAACTGAAAATCTAGACCCAGATTTAAAAACATTTCTCATGATGATGATAGAGGACATCAAGAAGGACTTTCATAAGTCACTTAAAGAATTACAGGAGAGCACTGCTAAAGAGTTACAGGCCCTTACAGAAAAGCAGGAAAACACAGCCAAACAGGTAGAAATCATTAAAGAAAAACAGGAAAACACATCCAAACAGGTGATGGAAATGAACAAAGCCATATTAGAACTAAAAGGGGAAGTAGACACAATTAAGAAAACCCAAAGCGAGGCAACGCTGGAGATAGAAACCCTAGGAAAGAGATCTGGAACCATAGATGCGAGCATCAGCAACATAATACAAGAAATGGAAGAGAGAATCTCAGGTGCAGAAGATTCCATAGAGAACATCGACACAACAGTCAAAGAAAATACAAAATGCAAAAGGATCCTAACTCAAAACATCCAGGTAATGCAGGACACAATGAGAAGACCAAACCTACGGATAATAGGAATTGATGAGAATGAAGATTTTCAATTTAAAGGGCCAGCTAATATCTTCAACAAAATAATAGAAGAAAACTTCCCAAACATAAAAAAAGAGATGCCCATGATCATACAAGAAGCCTACAGAACTCCAAATAGACTGGACCAGAAAAGAAATTCCTCCCGACACATAATAATCAGAACAACAAATGCACTTAATAAAGATAGAATATTAAAAGCAGTAAGGGAGAAAGGTCAAGTAACATATAAAGGAAGGCCTATCAGAATTACACCAGACTTTTCACCAGAGACTATGAAAGCCAGAAGAGCCTGGACAGATGTTATACAGACACTAAGAGAACACAAATGCCAGCCCAGGCTACTATACCCGGCCAAACTCTCAATTACCATAGATGGAGAAACCAAAGTATTCCATGACAAAAACAAATTCACACAATATCTTTCCACGAATCCAGCCCTTCAAAGGATAATAACAGAAAAGAAGCAATACAAGGACAGAAATCACGCCCTAGAACAACCAAGAAAGTAATCATTCAACAAACCAAAAAGAAGACAGCCACAAGAACAGAATGCCAACTCTAACAACAAAAATAAAAGGAAGCAACAATTACTTTTCCTTAATATCTCTTAATATCAATGGACTCAATTCCCCAATAAAAAGACATAGACTTACAGACTGGCTACACAAACAGGACCCAACATTCTGCTGCTTACAGGAAACCCATCTCAGGGAAAAAGACAGACACTACCTCAGAGTGAAAGGCTGGAAAACAATTTTCCAAGCAAATGCTCTGAAGAAACAAGCTGGAGTAGCCATTTTAATATCGGATAAAATCGACTTCCAACCCAAAGTTATCAAAAAAGACAAGGAGGGACACTTCATACTCATCAAAGGTAAAATCCTCCAAGAGGAACTCTCAATTCTGAATATCTACGCACCAAATGCAAGGGCAGCCACATTCATTAGAGACACTTTAGTAAAGCTCAAAACATACATTGCACCTCACACAATAATAGTGGGAGACTTCAACACACCACTTTCTTCAAAGGACAGATCGTGGAAACAGAAACTAAACAGGGACACAGTGAAACTAACAGAAGTTATGAAACAAATGGACCTGACAGATATCTACAGAACATTTTATCCTAAAACAAAAGGATATACCTTCTTCTCAGCACCTCACGGGACCTTCTCCAAAATTGACCATATAATTGGTCACAAAACAGGCCTCAACAGATACAAAAATATTGAACTTGTCCCATGTATCCTATCAGACCACCATGGCCTAAGACTGATCTTCAATAACAACATAAATAATGGAAAGCCAACATTCACGTGGAAACTGAATAACACTCTTCTCAATGATACCTTGGTCAAGGAAGGAATAAAGAAAGAAATTAAAGACTTTTTAGAGTTTAATGAAAATGAAGCCACAACGTACCCAAACCTATGGGACACAATGAAAGCATTTCTAAGAGGGAAACTCATAGCTCTGAGTGCCTCCAAGAAGAAACGGGAGAGAGCACATACTAGCAGCTTGACAACACATCTAAAAGCTCTAGAAGAAAAGGAAGCAAATTCACCCAAGAGGAGTAGACGGCAGGAAATAATCAAACTCAGGGGTGAAATCAACCAAGTGGAAACAAGAAGAACTATTCAAAGAATTAACCAAACGAGGAGTTGGTTCTTTGAGAAAATCAACAAGATAGATAAACCCTTAGCTAGACTCACTAAAGGGCACAGGGACAAAATCCTAATTAACAAAATCAGAACTGAAAAGGGAGACATAACAACAGATCCTGAAGAAATCCAAAACACCATCAGATCCTTCTACAAAAGGCTATACTCAACAAAACTGGAAAACCTGGACGAAATGGACAAATTTCTGGACAGATACCAGGTACCAAAGTTGAATCAGGATCAAGATGACCATCTAAACAGTCCCATATCACCTAAAGAAATAGAAGCAGTTATTAATAGTCTCCCAACCAAAAAAAGCCCAGGACCAGATGGGTTTAGTGCAGAGTTCTATCAGACCTTCAAAGAAGATCTAATTCCAGTTCTGCACAAACGATTTCACAAAATAGAAGTAGAAGGTACTCTACCCAACTCATTTTATGAAGCCACTATTACTCTGATACCTAAACCACAGAAAGACCCAACAAAGATAGAGAACTTCAGACCAATTTCTCTTATGAATATCGATGCAAAAATCCTCAATAAAATTCTCGCTAACCGAATCCAAGAACACATTAAAGCAATCATCCATCCTGACCAAGTAGGTTTTATTCCAGGGATGCAGGGATGGTTTAATATACGAAAATCCATCAATGTAATCCATTATATTAACAAACTCAAAGACAAAAACCACATGATCATCTCATTAGATGCAGAAAAAGCATTTGACAAGATCCAACACCCATTCATGATAAAAGTTTTGGAAAGATCAGGAATTCAAGGCCCATACCTAAACATGATAAAAGCAATCTACAGCAAACCAGTAGCCAACATCAAAGTAAATGGAGAGAAGCTGGAAGCAATCCCACTAAAATCAGGGACTAGACAAGGCTGCCCACTTTCTCCCTACCTTTTCAACATAGTACTTGAAGTATTAGCCAGAGCAATTCGACAACAAAAGGAGATCAAGGGGATACAAATTGGAAAAGAGGAAGTCAAAATACCACTTTTTGCAGATGATATGATAGTATATATAAGTGACCCTAAAAATTCTACCAGAGAACTCCTAAACCTGATAAACAGCTTCGGTGAAGTAGCTGGATATAAAATAAACTCAAACAAGTCAATGGCCTTTCTCTATACAAAGAATAAACAGGCTGAGAAAGAAATTAGGGAAACAACACCCTTCTCAATAGTCACAAATAATATAAAATATCTTGGCGTGACTCTAACTAAGGAAGTGAAAGATCTGTATGATAAAAACTTCAAATCTCTGAAGAAAGAAATTAAGGAAGATCTCAGAAGATGGAAAGATCTCCCATGCTCATGGATTGGCAGGATCAACATTGTAAAAATGGCTATCTTGCCAAAAGCAATCTACAGATTCAATGCAATTCCCATCAAAATTCCAACTCAATTCTTCAACGAATTGGAAGGAGCAATTTGCAAATTTGTCTGGAATAACAAAAAACCTAGGATAGCAAAAAGTCTTCTCAAGGATAAAAGAACTTCTGGCGGAATCACCATGCCAGACCTAAAGCTTTACTACAGAGCAATTGTGATAAAAACTGCATGGTACTGGTATAGAGACAGACAAGTAGACCAATGGAATAGAATTGAAGACCCAGAAATGAACCCACACACCTATGGTCACTTGATCTTCGACAAGGGAGCTAAAACCATCCAGTGGAAGAAAGACAGCATTTTCAACAATTGGTGCTGGCACAACTGGTTGTTATCATGTAGAAGAATGCGAATCGATCCATACTTATCTCCTTGTACTAAAGTCAAATCTAAATGGATCAAAGAACTTCACGTAAAACCAGAGACACTGAAACTTATAGAGGAGAAAGTGGGGAAAAGCCTTGAAGATATGGGCACAGGGGAAAAATTCCTGAACAGAACAGCAATGGCTTGTGCTGTAAGATCGAGAATTGACAAATGGGACCTAATGAAACTCCAAAGTTTCTGCAAGGCAAAAGACACCGTCAATAAGACAAAAAGACCACCAACATTTGGGAAAGGATCTTTACCTATCCTAAATCAGATAGGGGACTAATATCCAACATATATAAAGAACTCAAGAAGGTGGACTTCAGAAAATCAAATAACCCCATTAAAAAATGGGGCTCAGAACTGAACAAAGAATTCTCACCTGAGGAATACCGAATGGCAGAGAAGCACCTGAAAAAATGTTCAACATCCTTAATCATCAGGAAAATGCAAATCAAAACAACCCTGAGATTCCACCTCACACCAGTCAGAATGGCTAAGATCAAAAATTCAGGTGACAGCAGATGCTGGCGTGGATGTGGAGAAAGAGGAACACTCCTCCATTGTTGGTGGGAGTGCAGGCTTGTACAACCACTCTGGAAATCAGTCTGGCGGTTCCTCAGAAAACTGGACATAGTACTACCAGAGGATCCAGCAATACCTCTCCTGGGCATATATCCAGAAGATGCCCCAACTGGTAAGAAGGACACATGCTCCACTATGTTCATAGCAGCCTTATTTATAATAGCCAGAAGCTGGAAAGAACCTAGATGCTCCTCAACAGAGGAATGGATACAGAAAATGTGGTACATCTACACAATGGAGTACTACTCAGCTATTAAAAAGAATGAATTTATGAAATTCCTAGCCAAATGGATAGACCTGGAGGGCATCATCCTGAGTGAGGTAACACATTCACAAAGAAATTCACACAATATGTACTCACTGATAAGTGGATATTAGCCCCAAACCTAGGATACCCAAGATATAAGATATAATTTGCTAAACACATGAAACTCAAGAAGAATGAAGACTGAAGTGTGGACACTATGCCCCTCCTTAGATTTGGGAACAAAACACCCATGGAAGGAGTTACAGAGACAAAGTTTGGAGCTGAGATGAAAGGATGGACCATGTAGAGACTGCCATATCCAGGGATCCACCCCATAATCAGCATCCAAACGCTGACACCATTGCATACACTAGCAAGATTTTATTGAAAGGACCCAGATGTAGCTGTCTCTTGTGAGACTATGCCGGGGCCTAGCAAACACAGAAGTGGATGCTCACAGTCAGCTAATGGATGGATCATAGGGCTCCCAATGGAGGAGCTAGAGAAAGTAGCCAAGGAGCTAAAGGGATCTGCAACCCTATAGGTGGAACAACATTATGAACTAACCAGTACCCCGGAGCTCTTGACTCTAGCTGCATATATATCAAAAGATGGCCTAGTCGGCCATCACTGGAAAGAGAGGCCCATTGGACTTGCAAACTTTATATGCCCCAGTACAGGGGAACACCAGGGCCAAAAAGGGGGAGTGGGTGGGCAGGGGAGTGGGGGTGGGTGGATATGGGGGACTTTTGGTATAGCATTGGAAATGTAAATGAGCTAAAAACCTAATAAAAATGGAAAAAAAAATAAAGCAAAAAAAAAAAAAAAAGAAGGAAGAGAGGTAAGGAGAGAGCTAATGGGGGCAGTTTTAATTCACTCTGCAAATTTGCATAACCTAACCTCCAGTCTAAGATACTGACAGACACCAGTTTAAATCATGAAGACAGATGCACAGACTCTGAGTAAATAGTAAAAAATAGCAGCCAGCGTTATTTTAAAAGAATGACAAACTTTGGGCAAACTTGCTTTGCATTCCAAGACTAGAGGACTAGAGAGATGGCTCAGCAGTTAAGACTGCTTGCTGCTCTCCCAGAAGACCTGAGTTTGGTTCCTAGTAGCCAGGCTGGGTGGCTTAGAACTTCCTGTAACTCCAGCCCAGGGAATCCAATATCTTCTTCTGGCCTCAGAGGGCACTTACACATATGGGGCACACAGAAATACACATACAAATACATACACATAAGTAAAAATATATCCCAAGAATAAAGCATCTATTAGTATTAATTTATAATATTAAAGGGACACTAAACTGGATCCCCCTATGATCCCCTTCACATTAATTTTTAATTCATAAATATATCTGATGGTGAGTTTATATTACAATGAAAATATAGCAAATACATAGTCTGCATGTTTACCCTGTGGAAGACCCTAGGCTGGCTATTTGATGCCATTTGCTAAAGAGTAAGATGGAGCACAAACCAACAGTGTCTTTGAGGTAAAAATAAACCATAAACAGCCGTTTCCACTCAAGTGTTGACAAATGCCTGACCATCATTTAGCCTTCTCTGGGAAAGCTAGCTGCTGGAAGTGAACATGAAATGAGTAACACTCAAAAGCACTATGTTAGCATTCGTACCAACCGATGGCAATATAGAGCATAGACTTTTAAAATCCAAAGAAATTAATAGAAGAACATACCGCATTTCGTGTCTTTCAGAAAGTTTGACAATGGCAGCATCAGACAGAAACATGAAGCTTTTTGGTGCTGCTCCTGCTGAGATTACTACTGCTGCACTCCACCCCAGCCCTGAAAACTTATCTTAGAAAAGGTTGTGTATTTATTTATTTATCTATCTCTTCATTTATTTGTGTGTTTGCATACACATGTTGTGTGAGCTAGTTTTATGCCAACTTGACACAAGCTAGGTTCATCAGAGAGGAAAAAAACGTCGACTTTAAAAAAAAAAAAAACTGCCTTCATACGATCAAGCTGTAGGAAACCTGTAGGACATTGTCTTCATTAGTGATTAATGTGGAGGGGCCCAGCCCATTGTGGCTGGTGGTCCTGGGTTTGATAAGAAAGCAGACTGAAAAAATGAACAAACAAGTAATAAAAGCTAGAGGGGGGTGGGGTGGAGCAGGCTGAACAAGTGAACAAGTCATACTTGGGGAGCAAGCCAGTAAGCAGCACTCCTCCATGGCCTTGACATCAGCTCCTGCCTCCAGGTTGCTGCCCTGTATGAGTTCCTGTCCTGATTTCCTCCAATGCTGAACAGCGATATGAAAGTGTAATAAGGCCGGGCATGGTGGCGCACACCTTTAATCCCAGCACTTGGGAGGCAGAGGCAGGCGAATTTCTGAGTTTGAGGCCAGCCTGGTCTACAGAGTGAGTTCCAGAACAGCCAGGGCTACACAGAGAAACCCTGTCTCAAAAAAAAAAAAAAAAAAAAAAAAAGTGTAGTAATCCCTTTCTTCCCCAACCTGCTTTTGATCATGGCTCTTCATTACAGAGATAGAAACACTAGGACACATGTCTCATGATGTTGATGTGGAGGTCAGAGGACAACTTGCAGGAGTTCTTTTTTTTTCTCCCAACCCCCAGCTGCATGGATCCTGGGGAATTCAGGTTGTCTAGCTTTGAGACAAATGCCTTTACCCATTGAACCATCTGACCAACCCAAAGCTAATCATTTAATATCAGCAATGAACAGCTATTTGTGGCAGAGACGAAAGAAAGAGAGGAGAACAACATCTTTCACCAAAAGATTCAGTATTTTAACAAAAATAAAATGAAATAAAATAAAATAAAATAAAATAAAATAGGAGAGTTTGAGTAAATCATATCTACTCATATACATTAGAATACCTGTGCAGAGATAGCAAATTTTTGGTATTATAATATAAAAAGCCTTTTAAAATTAACCTATCACATAAATACACACTAACAAAATAAAATCTAGCCCTGTTACAAATTTATTTTGACAAACCAATTCTAAAGTTTACACAGAAGAATAAAAATAAAATGGCAAGAATAATTGGGAGCTGGCCTAGCATTTGCGAACTGCAGGAGTGTAACCAGGAGAAGGGAGACTTGGGGGTTTGGATTAAGAGCTGCTGGAACAGCTGACACTCTTGAAGCTTATCCTGAGAACATAATTAGACAGATATTTACAAATTTTTGTAGATGCCATTTACCGTAGAACAGTTTTTAAGAGTGGTTAGCAGAGTATGAGTGAGTTTCTGTTGTCAGGATTGAGGCACTGGTAAATAAGTCATGCTCCAACAGGAAGAGAAAGACAAGGGGCAACAGAGGAGATCTCAGCTAGGTGTGGAGGCTCCCAACTGCAATCCTAGCACTCAAGAGGCTGAATCAGGGGGATTGTCATGAGTTCAAAGCCAGCCTTGGATACACATTGAGTTCTAGGCCAGTCTAAGACTGGCAGCCAGGGCCCAATATCAAGTCATATCAGGGGGATGCTGATGGCTTCCCACTGAGAAAACAGCATCATGAATGGGCTTTTTTCAGAGTCCCTTTTAGAGACTGGACCCTGAGCAGTCAGTGATGAGCCTTATAGTGCTTGCTTGCAAAAGCTGAGTCCCAGTGTTGTGTGTGTGGTTGCATGATGATTGGATGCCAGGATGAGCTCCGAGTTGACAATCTAAAGCCCCTGAGTGACAGAACCCAGGAGTTTGTTCATTAGGCACACATATTCCATCTGTTTTAAGTGATGGTTGAAATTGTCTATAAAAGAAGAGAGTTGCCAATCACAGTGCTTTCTGGGCGTTCCCTGAGGTGTAGAGAGAGCTCCAATCCATTAAACAAAAGACAGCAAGTTTGGAAATACCATGGAAAGTTGAATTCCATTCTAAATTTCAGATATGTGTGCATAAAGACCAAATGTCAGCCGGCAATTTTGAGTGTGATTATTAGGAAGGGGGAAGTCCTTGGTGTATTTTCACTGATTTCTGAAAAGGAAAGGGGTTTTCATAGAGTCATTTCCAACAGGAGCATAGGACAGTCATCTTTCTAGTGACACCCCTCCTTCCTCACAGCAGCAACCCAAGCCTGAACACCTGTGGCAGGCACTGGGGAGGACACTCGCTCCCCTCCTCTATTATTCCCACAGCACTAAGAGTCCCTTTCCTGTGCTCTCCTTCCCAGGCTGCATGCAGAAGCTTGCATCTGTGAGCTTCCTGAAAGGTTGGTCAGCAAAAGAAGTATATGGACTTTTGGGTTTCCTGTCAATTCTCTGGCCCAATGGGTAGGCGTCAAAATACATGGTCTATCCCATACAAGACCTGCGACCAGGCTGCAGTTCCCTGTCAGGGAAGCGGGAGTAAATCTTAAGCCAAAAGAGAAAAGTTTCCCCTCCCTTCTAGCACTGTTCCCTTCCAGTGACAAGCCATGAGATTCCTTGGCTGTGTTTCAAGAGCATCCAGATGCTCGACTTCACTAAAGGGCAGGAGGAGTGGGAGCCAGCCTAGAGGCACCAGACAGAGCTGTAGCTGTAGCTGTAGAAGGCAGGGGTGGGCGGTGTGTGCCGAGGAAGACTTTCAGAAGCCTTGGAGTGTGACTGACTGGGACTCCACAGGTGGCAATGGGATGTTGAGGCAATTCCTAGAGCAGAGAATATCAAAACCAAAGACTAGGAGCCGAGCAGACTAAGAAAACTGTGCAGGACTGTGTGCCCATCTCCCAGTGGACCTCCATGTATTCACAAAGCCTCGTCCCAACAAGCTCTGGTCTGGGAGATACTATAAAAGATGGATGGGAAACTGAGATATATGGGTATGGGTGGCCACAGGACCCCCAAGTCTTCCTCACAGGCCACTTTTATTCCTGATTCAGTGGCAAGTGTCCCAGTTGAAGCATCTTCTAGGTAGGGCCTCACCTCCATTTGTGTGTGAAATGCACACTTACACTCAAGGATGGTTCTTCCTCCTATGCCTCCCATACAGCCACCAGTTTCTACAAAGTGTCACAGGGCCATTTGTCCTCTAATGCAGTGCTTGGGCATGTTTTTGTTTTGTTTTGTTTTGTTTTGTTTTGTTTTGTTTTGTTTTGATTTGATTTGATTTAACAGAAAGCAAATCCTATGGGACTCTGTATTCTGCACAGGTGCCACACATACTCAGCAAAGAACAGGGAGAGAGAAAGACCCATCCCATAAGCACCCTGTGCAAATAAAGCTCTCATTAGCATCTATTGTATTAAACTGGATCACTTTGCCTCTGAGAATCAGTAGGATGTATTTTTTACAAAGCTGTCACTATTCCAACCCTACAAATGGCACCCTTCACCTACCTCTTTAAGAAGCAAGCTTTCCCAACAGCACAGAAGGGATTGCTCCTTACAGAGAATGGAGGGGGTGGGATCTTCTCCCCAACTGTGTTATTTGCAACAGCATGCAGGGAAGGAAGAGAATGCAAGGTAACAACACCTCCAAGACTCAAGATGAGGAATCAGTCTCTGGCTGTCAGACACACCAAATGGGACATGAGAGTCTAATCCTAACTCAGACTTCTAACAATGCATCTGAAGTTCTTCAGATCAAACCAAAGCCAGCAGAGAATGCCGAGCTTGAGAGTCTCTACAGATATATTGTATATTTGAGCTAGTGGATCAGTTGAAGATGAGATTCCATGAATAGTCCCATGCTGACTTCCCATGTGTGAAAGGCATCCCGTGTTAACAAAGTAGTAGGTACCAAGGCCAACAGCTCAGTATGCTGCTGAGCAGCAGCCTGCCTATAGGAGAGGCTCAGTTAAAAGACCCGAGATATAAGGTACAATATACAAAACATATGAAACTGAAGAAGAATGAAGACCAAAGTGTGGACACTTTGCTCATTCTTAGAATTGGAAACAATCACCCATGGAAGGAGTTACAGAGACAAAGTTTGGAGCTGAGACAAAAGGATGGCCCATCTAGAGACTGTCATATCCAGGGATCCATCCCATAATTAGCCTCCAAACGATGACACCATTGCATACACTAGCAAGCCTTTGTTGCAAGGACAGTGATATAGCTGTCCCTTGTGAGACTAGGCCGGGGCCTAGCAAACACAGAAGTGGATGCTCACAGTCAACTATTGGATGGATCACAGGGCCCCCAATGGAGGAGCTGGAGAAAGTATCCAAGGAGCTAAAGAGATCTGCAACCCTATCGGTGGAACAACATTATGAACTAACCAGTACCTCAGAGCTCTTGACTCTAGCTGCATATGTATCAAAAGATGGCCTAGTCGGCCATCACTGGAAAGAGAGGCCCATTGGACATGCAAACTTTATATGCCCCAGTACAGGGGAACGCCAGGGCCAAAAAATGGGAATGGGTGGGTAGGGGAGTGGGGGGGGGGGGGAATTTTGGGAAAGCATTGGAAATGTAATTGAAGAAAATACGTAATAAAAAAAAAAGAAACATAACTGAAAAAAAAAAAAGAGAGACCAAGACACTTAGGTCTTCTTGACCACGCATTTGTCTCATGACAAACATTGTACATTATCCAGACAAGAGTCAAGAATCTATCAGCTGTGGAAAGGAGAGCTAGAGAATGTGGCAGACCTTCAATGAGGAAGACCTGCCCTGAAACCATCACCAAATTTCTCTCTTGCAAGATGAAAGTCTTGCCACCTGATCCAGAGACTGGGTTGAGTTTAAATAGGATCATGTCAATGCAAACATAAGTGCTTGGAAGACCTAAGTCACTAACAGAGTCATAGAAAACAGTAAATTGTCCAAAAGTCGCCCCAATTATTTTATTATGGGGAATTTGATTAATGTTAATTAATTTTATATAAGCAGAAGCCCCTTTTCATAGAGGACATCTAATGCAAACTCAGAACAAAGACAAAATGACACCCCAAAGTTGTGGCAAGCACCATACATTGTCCAGACAGAGGTTAATTTAGCTTGTTCCTTTTGGACAAACAACAATTATTTGGGGTAGCAATATGTCCTGCTAAATAAGGGTCATAGGCACTGTCTTTCACTGATTGCCTGGAAAGTAGCTACCAAGCCTGGAGGTAGGGCAGCTATCCTGAGGTCATGAAGTATCAAGCATAAGGAGGGAGGCCAACTCAGTAAGGATGATGGAAGAAGAGAGGGACAAGTAGAGTTCTCGGAAGCCACTGCTGAGCAGCTGAATCATTCCAGAAATGGCCTGACCTTTAGAACTGATTAGCAAAGAGAGCAGTCTTCATTTGCTAATCACTAACCGGTCAGTTGTCTGTTACTTGAAGTTGAACATGACCACAAGTAATAATATAAATTATTTCACTCAGTATTTACAGGCCAATGGGAATGTGCATGGGGAAGGGAGTGCATGCAAGTGTATGGGTACTATGGCTTCAATACAGAGCTTTTTTGCAAAACAAAAAACAAATGTATTAGTGATTGAGCACGTAAAATGTAGGAGGATTTAAAAGGGACTTAAAAGAAACACGTCCCCCAAACCACAGGGAAGCATCCATGCACCTTTACTCGATGTGATCTACATTCTTGGTGCTCTGAGTCAAAGGGTTCAGCAACAAGTTCAAGTGCTTTTTAGTCAAGCATCCTTGTTTACATGACTCAAATAGCTGTATGACTAGCAAAGAAATGAATGTACCGTTAACAGCATACACACAACTCCAGCTTTGCTATAGACTGTTTTGCAGTATGCCTCCATAATGACATTAGAAATCAGAGGAGAAAGTTCCCCTAAAGAACAGGCAAACAGGACCGTCAACCCCTGAGGGTCTGTGTTACTGAAATGTGGCAGGTTTCTTATTTTGATTATGGCCACCTTTTGTTGGTCTTACCGGGCTCGGCGACTGTACTTTTCCAGCATCTATGCATTCTGAACCCATACCTGGGTTCACAGAGCCCAGTGTAAGGGCTGCATGCTTTGTGTGGCATGAGCTAACACCACTTCAGTGTGACTAGGTCCGCTTACCTAATTCAGAATGGAAGGATTAACATGAACAGTGATCATTCATTCAGCATTAGGCTTCAGATTCACTGGTAAGTTCTGCAACAGACAACCCAGTAGGTGAGGTATAACTTGGACTAAATAGAGATGGAGAAAGACAAATGAATCCTGAGTCTGGAGACTGAAGTTCAATTCTTGGATGTATTATCTAATGGCTGCCCGATGGCCAGAAAAATCACATAGAGTTCTGAGATCAGGATGAGCAATTAAACATAAACCATATCTTTTTTTCTCCATAGATGGATATGAGGAACTTAGACTTGCATACTCATTTGTGCTAAATGCTGAATAAAAGTGTGTATGTACTATGCATGCACTGAGGTCTTCCTTGTCTAAAAGGATAGCAAACATCAGTCAACCTTTTGTAGGGTCCCTTGTCAGTTTGTAGCTCTGAGAAACAGAAAAATCTATCTTTAGTTGCTAAATGAAAATTCTGAAGATTAATTTGATTGTCTGACTGTAACTGTATCAGCTCAGCAAGCTGAAGCCATCCAGCTCTGAGTGAACTACACTCAGAGGATGTTCAGGGTCAGAGGGTTCAAATGTTTTTTTAAGTTATGCTTTCTTGGTTAAATTTGTTTGGATAACCTAATAGCTGTGTGCCTGTGAAAGAAATTAAGGCAAAGGTAAAAATTCTTCTATTTAAATATCTCCAGGCTTAAGTGGATTCACTGGCCAATTCTACAAGCAACCTGCAATACAGAAAGGATGAAGAAACACTCCACACATAGCATGAGGTCAGCGTTACTCCAACAACATATAAAATGACTAGAAAACAGAATGGCACAAGGCTTAAGAACACAATTGTAAACAGCACTCAACATTTTACATTTAACAATATCCAACATAATAATAAATCCAATAAAGCGTTATGACTACGTAAAGTCTACCCCAGGAATCCAAGAACAGTCTAATATTTAAAATGAGTCAACATATTCACTCTGTTAAGTGACTGTAAGGGAAAGCTATGTGCCATCTCTGTGAATAGAGGAGGGGGGGTGGAAACTTTTACTGAACCCAACATCAATTACTGTCCAAAAACCCTACCCAAACTAGTAATAAAAGAAAACTTCCTCATCACGATAAAAACATCTCTGAAAAACACAGAATGAAGCAACAATCACAAAATGAAAGATGGTTCCCTGGTAAGACCAGAAATAAAGCGGTGACCACTTTGATCCAGCATTGTACAGGCAGCCCTTGCCAGTGAAATAAGGCAAGAAAAACCAATGAAAGGTTCCTGGATATGAAAGGACAAAGTCAATTAGCTTCGGTTACAGGCAACATGATTTCTCTGAACAGAATCCCAAGGACTCTATGAAGCAGCTAAAACACACACACACACACACACACACAGAGAGAGAGAGAGAGAGAGAGAGAGAGAGAGAGAGAGAGCACAACAGCTAGAAATGTGAATGGTCAATTGTTTGTAGAAGGTGAGTGTAAAAGTGAATTTTAAAACTATTCTCATTCTGATACTCTCTGAGCCCTGGCATTCAAGGCCTCAACAAGCCTGTTTCCAATTCTCTTCTCCATTATCTCTCTCTCCTTCCCACCCCCAATAAGCACAATGATTCTAAAAGGCAGATCTGCACACTCCTGTATGAAGCCTTATGTTTCTATCCTGGTGAGGTTTTCTCAATTCATTCCAGTCCTATCTTGCCCAATGTCTCCAAAGCTCTGTGACGCCTAAGCCTTATCTACCCTTCAAGGTCACTGTCAATACCCAACACCTCTCAGACTGCCAATTTGGACCATTCCAGACTCTTGGCCCAGTGCCTGCTATGCAGAAGGCCCTCCACAAGGCCTTGGAGAATAAATGAACTCACAGCATGCTTGCTGTTCAAATGGATTCACATGTTAGAACTCTGATCCGTGGGATGCGTGAATCTCATTTGTGCCCACCACCCACATCATGCACACTGGCTCAGGCAGGTTCTGCAACCTCGTCTTCCAGACAACTGAGTGTGTAATGATAGAAATCAGGGACCACGTCTACAGGCACAGTCACCTATAGCATCAGCACAAACATGGCTCAACTGGGACTGCAAATTCTTTCTGACCAAGATGCCCGTCATCTGTTCCATTTATTTGCACTACATATTTTTTCAGAATCCACAGAACAACCAATAAATATAATAGCTGATCTTGGATCCATGAATCTTAATCTACATGGAGTAAATTTTACTCTTAGCAAATCCAATACCCAGAAGCAACTGAGAATAAATTAAAAAGTGCTCTAACAAATCTTTTTGTGATAAAAGCAGAAGCAAAAATGCCATGGAGGCTTATATATTCTGAGGGTCCTGTGCAAGGTTGTACATGCAAAAGAAACTCTTCCTCCTGCATATAGAAGGCCCACCCAGTCTCTCGGGCCTAGCTACCCCTCCAGCCTCCCAAACTCACAGAGAGTTTCTCTCACAAGAAAAGCAAGGAAGCCAGGTATTTTCCCAGAGAGCCAGAGTCTTCTAAAGAGAGCAAATGAGAATGCAGGTCACTGCCCTTACCACAATCCCCTCCTCCTATCCTCTATACAGTTCTTGGTCACAGTGACCTTAGATCTGTGAATGGAAATAATAATAATAATAATAATAATAATAATAATAATAATAATAATAATAGCAGGGAGCTTGAAATCAGGGCCCAGCCAGGGGAGTGTAGGGAACCTTTCTAACAAGCTAAAAACACTGCCAAGACAAATGATTTGACCTTGACCTTGAAAAGAATCCAACCGTTGTACATTTTGCCCATGGCTGAGGTAATGCCATTACTGACTTCCTAGAAGCGTCACCCCAGGATGCTCCCCAGCTTCCTGGACCACAGTCATAGAGGGAGAACCTCCATCCATGTACAGTACATTGCCCATCTAGACTCTGGAATGATGAGACATAGGCATAGTCACTCAGTGTTTATGGGCAACACTCCACCAGTTTCCAGCAAGTCAATGCTAGAGTTCTCACACAGAGAGAAACCAGTCGAGCTGGACCTTCAAAAACCTCTCTGCCCAGTGTTAAAGGCCTCTCCTTTGATAGTCACAGGCCCTGTGACACTGCTGCCTTGGCATTCTCACAGGGAACCTTCCCACATGAATGTGCTCAAGGAACAGGGACAACATTCAAGCCAAGAATTCAAATGCATCTCTTAGGGGAGGGGTATCCACCAAGTAGCAAGGTCTGCTGGTTTGGGTTTCTTTCCATAGAAATTGGGAGGGTGCTTCATTGCCAAGAGCTGTGCCATACCTCTACAAACGGCCCCCTCCCCAAGCTATGGGCAGGTGGCATTTCCTGCCTACCTCAGCCACGAGCTTGGCCTTTCCACCTTGCCAGCCTCCACTAAAGCCCCATTTCCTTTTATCTAATTCTTAAGGGAAAGAAACGGCACGTTTATTAAAGCACTGGCTTATCTAGTTTATCCTGGATCTAAGCTGCTGTGATAAGTCCCTGAGCTACGTGCACACAGAGAGAAAGGCAAAGCTCGAGTCCTGATCAGAAGGAAGAGGTAAGGGCTGGAATGGGGTCTCAGCCTGCAGGTGTGGGTTCCACCCCAGGGAAGGCTCTTCCCCTCCCCTCTTTAGGGAGTGGGCTAGGGCTGAGGCAAATGCCCACATCCATATACCTTCTAGATCTGTGGTTCTAAACTTTCCTCATGCTGCAATTCTTTAATACAATTTCCTCGTGGTGTGATGATCCCCCAACCACTAGATTGTTTTCATTGTTACATCATAACTGTAATTTTGCTATTGTTGTGAATCATGATGTAAGTATCTGTGTTTCCAGTGGTCTTCGGTCATCCCTGTGAAAGAGTCGTTTGACTCCCCACTGAGGGGTCTTGACTCACAGGTTGAGAATACTGCTCTAAGTAGTTCTGTTCAAACCTCTACACATTTCATTCACAGTATGTGGCTTCTTGCATGTTTCTGAGTTTCTCTCCATTCAGCATCTGAGGCTCTGAGACCCCAGACCTCCTAATAGACTCACTGATGAAAATAGCAGCCTCTGATTGGAGGGACATGGGGATAGGGACTCTCCTGACAAGCATCCTCTGGTATTATGGCATTCCTGTAGAGCACCTCTCTGTGGGATCCATGTCACCATCTACAGTTAAAAAGAGCAAGGAGCTGTTGTGTTTACCTAGCAGTGGCCTGTGGCCTGGCCTGGCCTAGCATCTAAGTCCTTTCAAGGATATAGCCATCTGAAAGGATTGTGGGAAATAGAGGTAGACACAAATGTTCGTCATACCTGGTGGCTTTTTACACCATGCTTTCTAGTATGAAAGGCCACATGGTCCTCTTCCAGACACCTGTGACACAAACCATTAACTGTCTCCCAGGAGCTATTTTTCACTATACAAGATACCCCCATTTTACCTTTCATGCGTCATTTAAAGACCATTGGGTATATTGACTATAGGACTCGTGGGCTACTTTAAGCAAGGATCTGGTCTGATCTGATCTGTAGAGAAATAGGACATGGAAGAATCTGGAAGGGGGACTTGGGAAGGCCTACAGGGAGGGAAGTGATCTAACTATATTTTAATTAAAGAGGAAATAGTACTAGGCAGCCCTGATGATGTAAACCTTTGAGCCTAGCTATATGGTAGGCTGATACGGGAAGATACAAATCCTGACCTACTTGGGCTATACAGTGAGTGAAGTTGGGGCTGGAAAGAATAGTTCAGTGGTTGAGAGCACTGGCTGCTCTCCCAGAGGATCAGGGTTCAATTTCCTACACCCACATGGCAGCACAGAACTGTCTGGAATCTGACACCCTCACATAGTCAAGAACCCAGACAAAAATACCAATACACATGAAGTTAAGCTAATTATTTTTTAAAAGATTAACTTGGTCAACTTTGTGGAACCCTGTTTCAGAATTTAAAAACAAGTAAGAAGAGGAATGGGAATAATGTGTAAGGCTAGAGTGCTCATCTAAAACTGTCAAGATAAAAAGGAAAGCAAGGAGCGCCATTTCGTTTTCCATTTCTTGTTGATGCCTGAAAGACACACATAATGGCATGAGTTTGGGCAGCCATCTTGGGCCATGACACAAAACTGCATGCTTAGCATACCAGAGTGACCAGATAGAAGGAGTCTGGTCCTCTACACTGTGAAAAGTGCTATTCCTAGATTGATTCCATCTAAAGCAGAGAGGTAGACGTCTTCGTTGCATAAACAACTGTTATTTTAGGTGTTCTGTCATTGCCAAGCACATGTCATAATCATCGGTGCAGCAAACGAATGTACTAAATATGGGCAATTTATTCTGTCCTTTATTTAATCAAAAAATAGTTACCTAGGATTTACTGAGTGCCAAGACCTGTGCAGAGACCTCTGCAGATTGTATTACACCCTGGGAATAGAGTGAGTAACTTAGGACTGGCCCTGTGTTCAAAGCACTTAGAATTGAGTGAATGATTCTGGGTCTGTTTTGTAGGATGAGTAGAAGAGATGTAGATGGATACAGTCAGGTCCAGATCCCAGAAGGAGGACATTCTGTATTTACACATAGCAGAGTGTAGAGGAGACTCTCTTGATAGTTCTGGCAATAGCTTAGAGGACCAACTTTGCTCGCCTGCTCACATATGGTTCTTCAGGGAAAGACCTCTCAGCTATTTACTTCAAGTCCTTCCACAGATCTGACTAATTCCATTAACTATTCGATTTGGTCCAAGTAGTTCAGCCATCTTTATCCCCTCTGCTCCCTGATGCCCCTCATGTGATCTTCAGCAAATGCTGTCATTTCTAGCATAAGATAAATCTCAAGCTCTTTATCAATATTGACCATTGAGAGTCAGTTTTATAAATCTGATCATTCTATTATGGTTACACAAGGGAACCATCTTGAACTAAGATGGTTACATGGTAAGGCAGTTTAGGAAGGAAGAGTCATGATCCAAGCCACTGATGCTCACATGGTTCAGTGATGATGGTGGTGATGGTGGTAACCAATAACGGTAGTGATAATAGTGATGATGACAACAGTGATATTGATAGAGATGGTACTGGTGATGATGATAGAAATACAGTTGCTGCTTCTGCTGCTGCTGGTGGTGAAGATGATGCAATCATAATGATGATGGCAATAAAATGACGATAAAGAAGAGGACTGAGAACAGAAACAGAGTAGAATGATCAGAACTGCTAAGATGACACTGCTAGGCATTGCATCTTTCTGACAAATTCCCCATTGGTTGGAAATTGCTCAAAATAATAAGTTGAAAACAAGTAAATAAGTAAGGAATTGTGTTCTTCTCAGTCCCTCCACTATGAACATCCTAGTAGAACTCTCCACCTCTCTCCCCTCACCCAGATGACACTCCTTCCAGCACATCCACCCCCCCTTTGCCACTTGTGAGTCCATTGTCAAGATGCCAACATTCCTCTTCTGAGACCCTAACAATGGAATCCCATTATATCCAAAAAGAGCCCTCAAGACTCTGATGGGATACACAAGGCCCTACCTTTCTGACCTCCATCCCTGATCTTTACTGGCCACATTGGGTCTCTACATAATTTCTGCAACAGTCACAGGCATCTCCATCATTTGGGTTCATGCTTTAGCATCTTTCCCACAGACAAGACTCCTTCCTGCCTCCCATCATTCTCTACTGCCTCCAACCCAGTTACTCTTCAAAATATTTGTCATGACTTGGCTTTAGGTTACATGTTTGTGAGTTTAGTTTTTGTCTTGGGGTAAATGTCAGGGACTCAGGTCTTTTGTTCATGCCCACCCAACACCCAGAAAGGCACCCAAATTACTTCAGAATGAACAAAGATATCAAAGTCCCTCAAATCCCTCCCTCTCCTTGATCTGGGTGTCAATGTGAAGCTAATGAAGATGCAGTCCTTAGGTCACCTCCTCTAGCCTGTCACCATAGGTCATCACAAACTTCTCCTTTACATCCCCTTGGAAGGTACAACCTCACTTGTCCACATTGTCCTACACCACATGCTCATGTGTCTCCCCCACATAGGGGACAACCCACGAATTTAATGAAGGAAAAAATACTCCCCTGCTCAAGACAGCTTTCTCCGTAAGTACACAAAGTTCCATTTCCTTCCTGAACTTTGTCCTACTTCTTCAATCACTGCTGTCTGTTGACAGAAAATGACAGCCAATCTCTCCAGAGGAATCAGTCACTGCTTCTTTTCCTGGTCTTTAGGCCCATAAGCATCCCTCCCCTCTAGGATTTTGCCCTTAGTTCAGCATCATCCATGGATTCCTCCTGCATCCTCCTGCCCATTCGGTCCTTCTGCTGCTCTTGCTCCTAATGAAGTCAATGGTGGTATTGATGATAGTGACAATGCCCACTCTTTCTCAGAATGCTTGGAGCTAATAGCTTGTGATTCTAATGGAGTACCAGTATGGCTGATGACATATTTGGTTTGAGTAAGGTCTTAAGCTTACATTTAAGCTTCTGAGCTAAAATGTGATATGTATCTTCTCATGCCCGTGACAGTTAATGCATGCTCAACATACCATGAATGACTCCTGTCTGGATTCAGGTGGCTGTCTCTATCATCTTCGAGTTCCAAATATCCTTTACTCTGCATGTGATAGGCCTTGCAAGGAAAGACCTCTAAAGGCCACTGGGCTAGAAGCTGGGCTCTCCCTGCTCAAGAACACTGACCACTGTGATGTTGTGAGTATGCATCCCAAGTACAAATCTTAGATGTCTACCTCCTCTGGGTGGCTTTTTGAAAGGTGGTGTCCAGTGGGAGGTGTCTGGGTCTAAATATCTGAATGACTTCCTTGTGGGACTGGGCTAGCTCTCACTGGATTCTGTCCTCTCTTCCATATACATCTGTTCATCCTTGTTTTTCTGCAATAAGTTAAAAGGGTAACAAGAACACACCAGACCATAAAGATGTTTGCACTGCTCTCTTGAACCTCCCAATCTCCAGACCGTGAGCTATAGGAGCTTCTTTTCTTAGTAAGTTACTCAGTCTTTGGTATTCTGTTACAGCAACATACACAGACTGAGAGTCCCAGAGCCCCAGAAGTTGCCATCCTTCCTGTGCCTTCTACACCTCACTTCCTTGCCTGGGTTCCCAACTTTCATCATGACATCACATTCTGTTGGTCTCTTGGTTTAGCCAACTCATGGAGGTGCCTAGAATTCTAACTCTGTCCTTGGTGCTTAGGCATGTCCTTGGACCCACACTTCTTTGGGGGGATATCTGGGCCATATTTAAATCTACCTGCTTCAAGAGTCACTGATGGACATCTCACGGAGCATTCTCTTTCTCAGGGATACAGAATGAGGCCTGTTATGCCCGCCTCCACTCAGTGTACTCTTTGGTGAAAAGATCAGGGGTCTAGCATACATACTCCTGGCCAAGCAGCCAAGTCTGTGCAGCAGCCAAGCAGGGTGACATTCCTGGAAAGGAAGACACATGGGCATGGTTGGCCTAGCCAGCTGCTGGAAGGAACAGCTCCTGGGCACCAATGTTCCAAAGATACGTTGTACTGGGTAAGGCTATTTGTGGTAGCTAATCCTAGCTGTCAACTTAATATACTTAGGAGACAGGAACCTAAAGAGAGGAATCACCTCTATCAGATTGACTTGTGGGCATGTCTGTGAGGCATTTTCTTGATTACTGATTGATGTGCAAAGGGCCCAGCCTACTGTGGTTTTTGTCACCTTTGGGCAGGGTAGCCTGCATTGTGTAAGACCAGTGGTCAAGCAAGCAAAGGGAAGCAAGCCAGCAAGTAGCACTCCTCCATGGCCTCTGCTTCAGTTCCTGCCTCCAGGTTTCTGCCTTGAGTTTCTGCCCTCAAGGATGGACTGTAATCTGTAAGCCAAATGAAGCTGTTTCTCCCCAAGTTGCTTTTGGTCCTGGTGTTTATCACAATAGAGGAATAAACTAGAACAATGTTCCCTCCCTGGTATTGCCATACAAATCCAGCTTCTGGGCAACATGAAAATATAAAGTAGGAATCCACTTGCCACTCACCACACTAAGGATAGGGATGGGGGTTTTGGTTCTGCCTGAGCCCCCAGGATCATAAGGAAGTGTGACTGGGGAGAGTGAGCTCCAGACATTACTGTCCAGATAGAACTTAGATCCTATCTAGATCCTGGGCACTATGGATGGGAGACCCTATGCCTTTATGCTCTTACAGTTCATCTCCCAGGAAGATAGCATTCACATAAACACTTCAGTACAGCAACTACAAATAGATAGGGCTCCAGGGTCACCAACGCCTAGGTTACTCCTTGTACTGGTTAGTTTTGTGTCAACTTGACACAGCTGGAGTTATCACAGAGAAAGGAGCTTCAGTTGAGGAAATGCCTCCATGAGATCCAACTGTAAGGCATTTTCTCAATTAGTGATCAAGGGGGAAAGGCCCTTGTGGGTGGGACCATCTCAGGGCTGGTAGTCTTGGAAAGCAGGCTGAGCATGCCAGGTGAGGCAAGCCAGTAAAGAACATCCCTCCATGGCCTCTGCATCGGCTCCTGCTTTCTGACCTGCTTGAGTTCCAGTCCTGACTTCCTTGGTGATGAACAGCAGTATGGAAGTGTAAGCCGAATAAACCCTGTCCTCCTCAACTTGCTTCTTGGTCATGATGTTTGTGCAGGAATAGAAACCCTGACTAAGACACTCCTCTACCTGCTTAAGGCCTTCACAGAGCTGCTTTAGGGATCACTGAGAACACCATCCTAGGCAGAGCAAACAGTAACCCCCTTGAATATCCTCCCAACAGCCCCAGGCCCATGCACAAGGCCACCAGGATCAGCACAGATTCTCAGCCACAAGACAAGCTTCCCACTACTGGAATGGGCTCCAATGCCCTGTCTGTAATTCCTCGGAGACTATATTCTAGGGTCAGTCTGTCTCTGTTTATATAGGACAGTGAAGCCTCCTCTTGTGTATGTGATCACAGACAAGTAAGAGCTTTTACTATCCCAAGCCTCCATTTCTTCCCCTATGAAGTTAGCATGATAGTGTTTGGCTCATAGGGTTCTTTCAAGATTAAAATAAGTCAGCCAGTGGGGGGTGCTTTAAAAATTCCTCATGCTTTCCAGGCCAGGCAGGAGGATGAATGTTTGAAGTAGTACATTGTAACTCGTGGCCAGGAGAAAAGGAACATACCTCGTTTCCAAAAGCACTCATGTGCCTGTTCCTCGGCACCATCCTGGGACTCACAGTTTACCTGCTGCTGTGCCCGGGGACCTGGTAGATTTTCAGACACAAGGGTAGGAGTTTTGCTCTCCTACTTAGTTCCCAAATGGTCAGTACAAAGCTCACGGATGCTGGGCTCTGAGCCAGGCCAGGAGATTGAGGGATGTGCTAGAGGTCAGGAAAGCACCCGAGCCTCAGGACACACGTAGAGTGGGTTCTGCTGTCGTAGTTTACAGAACAGGAAACTGAAACACGGAATGTAAAAGAAAGCCAGGAGCTTGGCTCTGAACTGAGCCAACAATCCTCACTGGGGTGTCCACTACTTCTCTTTAGGATCCTGAAACCCAGATGCCACAGGGAAGAAGAAGGACTTAGAGTCAGAGGCCTGAGATGATGCCTGGAAATAGAGGTGGCATTCAGGGAAGTTGACAAGAAGAGAATGCTCCAGACAGAGCAGAAAACAGGATACTGCTGAGAAGCAGAGGCCACTGGGAACGCAACCCCACTAGAACCAATTTGTTCAGGACTCCAGAGCTTTGGTCCCTGAGGGAGTGGCCTGGGACACTTACATATCCAATATGAACCAGCTCCAGGGATACTCCCTATACCCAAAGCTGTACCAAGGGGGTATGCTGGCCCTGATCCAA
The DNA here is from genome assembly GCF_000001635.26 of Mus musculus. Lineage (NCBI taxonomy): Eukaryota > Metazoa > Chordata > Mammalia > Rodentia > Muridae > Mus > Mus musculus. The sequence goes on from NC_000077.6 coordinate 66,496,973, forward strand.
TGTCTAGGTTGATGCCATCTAGGCTGTCATTGTTAGATGGGACTTGAACCTTGGCTATAGGAACTACTGTATCACTCTGACCCTTCTGCCAGAGAGCAATACCTCTCCTCCCAGGTAGTGGGAGGGGCTTTTCTTTGTTCACTGCCAATACTTGAACTCAGGTGGAGGTAAGGTACTGGTGACCTTTGTATCAGCTCTTTGAATGGAATAAAATGTGAATCACTAGGATACAATTGCCTTTGAACACTTTAATAACTGCAAAATAAAAAGAGGCAAGAAAAAAGTCAACTTTAATACTTAATGCGCACCAGCCTAGTCTAAGGGTACCAACACCCTGGCCATAGCATCCTCTTCACACGAAAAGCTATCCTACCACACTGGACATTGGTATTCAAATTGACACTGACGTTGCCTCCCACCCAAGTGACCCCTATGGGCCTCCATTTTCACTCTGGCCAAGAGCAGGTTGGGATAACCAATCTCAGTCACCCCAAAATGTCTGAAGCTGACAACTCAGAACTAAACATTCTTGCTCCTTCATATGACTGATATAAAAAAAAGAGCCTACCTCCCACCAAGATAAGAGGTGGAGTGTACCCAGATGTTCCCCAGAGTTCGAGGGCATAGCACATCTTTCTACTTCTACAGTCAGTCCTAAACTTGTCCCAGACAAGAGACTTTGGGACATCTCCCATGGGAAAAGGGTGAGCAGGGTAGGTGGGTGGCCTGGGTTACAGTCTCTCTGAGCCCAGCCAAAGATGCAAAGCTCTCAGCCTATGGGTGTGTCAGCCTGGGGGCATGGGGGAATGAGGACTGTGAATACTTGGGTCCTGGAAATCAGGGCCTAGAATCAGCTAGCTCCCTGTGACTAGCCTTAGGTCAGCCACAGAGGCCAAGGAGCTCACAGCCCTTCAGAGAGAGCAGAGTCACCCAGTGAGTGTTCAAGTTGAGTAGCCGATCCTATTCCCCAGGTCCCTCCAGTGAAAGACCCCATTGTTTGGAGTGTAGTTTCTACCAAACAGGCACCAAGCTTCTAGGAGCTTCCTGGTGGTATTCTTGGCTTGAGGAGCCCAGAGCAGTGACGAAGAGATAAAGTCTTTGTCTATACAGAGTGTAACTTACATTCTGATGGAGACAGAGGCTGCAAACAAATGAGCACATAAGTGATCCTAGCTGGGGCAGACCGTGTGAACAGGTGAGGAGTCCACACAGGCTTCTGTGAACATTGATGTCACCTCCCAGATGTCTGCTGCTAGGAAATTCAGAGCCATGCCACAGAGAGGGACAATACCTTGAGGTCAGAATATACAGAACAAGGGCTGGGGCAGGGGTGGGGGATAGGGAAGTCAATGAAGTGCTTACCTTGCAAGTGTGAGGACCTAAGTTCCATGTCAGCACTCATGGAAAACAAACAAAAAAACTGGGCATGGAGGTGGATAAGCAGATCCATGGGACTTGCTGGACAGCAGCCTAACCGACCCGGGAGGCTCCAAGACAGTGAAAGATGATCTCAATAAAACAAACTAAGCAAACAACAAAATCCATGGACAGCAGCTGGAAAATGATGATACCCAAATCCCTCTCTCAATCTCTCTCCTCTCACCCCCCCCCCTCTCTCTCTCTCACACACACACACACACACACACACACACACACACACACACACAAACACACACACAGACAACCTGGCTTATCTTATAGTGCAAGAACAAGCTAGCAGTAAAAGCTAGTAGCCACAGTCGCTTACAAGGAAATCAGAAGGGCATGATCACAAACGGTACTCAGAGGTACTCCAAGCATACCCATGCTTCTCCTTGCTTCTCAAACTCAAATTGCTAAGCTTTCCACCAACATACAGGGCCTTTTTCTGCAGGTGAGATTCTGGGGTATTGCAGGTCCTGCAGGGTTTCTGAATTCCTAGCTGATGCCAGCCAGGCACCTGGTTCCAGGACAGCATGTTGAATAGTAGAACCACTCCATGCTCTGATGCCTGCCCCCTTAATATCCCCCTAGGACCTCAGCCACTCTACTACAATTGGTGAGTGGTTGATCTAACGAGTGGGAATATCACAGTAAATTTCCACTTTGAACGTGTGCCCAAAAGTTCGGTTTAAACGGCGGCTGCTCAAATTGCAACACTGTGTGGCAAAGGACCGGCGCTATTTGGAAAAGTATCCTGTTTGATACCAGCTATAGAAGATGAAGCTTGTTGTGAAATCGCTTGTACATTGCAGCTCCACTACTGAGAATGCTTCCCAGGCATTCTCGTCCCAGAAAAAAAAAAAAAAAAAGCTAAGTGGAGAGTTGTAATTTGAGAAATATGAGGAGGGATTCTTGAGACAGAACTGAGTCATGTAAGCAGTGCCTTTCCCTCTCAACTCACCAGAAGAATGTATATAAAAAAAAAAAAAAAAACCAGAAGAGATGAGAAAGCTCCCTGCCCAGTGAAGGATATTTAAGGGCAAACCAAGACTGTTCATTGAATCCATCTGTAAATGAGACAGAACAAAATTTGAACAGAAAGGTGAGAATCAGCACTCAGGGGCACTTTGATGCCTTGGGTGGCCAGAAATTCCAGAGTCACAAGCACAGTTCTTCGGGGAGACTGGCTTCAAATGATAAATATTCAGATAAATAAAAATACACATAGCTGCCAAGAACATTAAAGTTAGGAACCATTTTCAATGGGCAATCCCCAGAGCCAACTGATTCCAAACTTTGCACTAGGGGATACTTTAGACACCCGCCACATCAATTAAGCCATGATAGCTGAGGATGGGGCTTAGCTAGCCTTAATTTTTATGGCTTCCTACAGGATTCCAACATGTAGCCAAATTGGGGTGTTGGGAATTGCAGGCTGGTCTCCAGTCGAGCTGAGGTCTGAACCCTGATGGTCATAATTCACCTACATGATACAGTAGGTGTTCCCTCATGCTCCTGGAACTCCGGGCCCTGCCTAAGGTACCACCTCCCACAGCCCTCACAAGAGAAGCATGGTCAGTAGTCACATAAGCAATGGCTCAAGCTCCTGACCTTCAGGTTAAACTCCTCCCCAGTTACCTAGCAACAGTGAAGACTATAAAAGGGGTGCTCAGCCCCCACCTTGCTCTCTTACCCTCTCATTCCTTTGTCCTCTCACTTCTTACACTTCTCTCTCCTCTTCCCTTTCTCTTTGTCTTCTCTCCTCTCTCCTTTCTCTTTGTCCCCTCCCCTCCCCCTCTCCCCTCCCTCTGCCTCCCCCTCCCCCCCTCTCCCTCTCTCTCTGCCTTCTCTCTTTCCCCTTGCATTTCTATAATAAAGCTCTTAAACCATAGAGTGTCTCTGCTCCTTCAAGTTCTGCTGCGCACTCTGGTTAGTGTTGGGAACTTCTTCCCCTATTCCCTCTCTCCTGCAACACAGTCAGGGGCTGCCCCTTTTCCACCCCCCCCCCGCTGCATGGGTCAGGCATGCCACCCGGGGCCCTGTGGGAAAGTGTCTGGCAGCTCTGCCTGCATCCACCTGCCCAGAGCACAGGCACTCTGGCCAGACGTTAGGCACCTTTTCCTCCCCTACTTTTCCCCAGCACCCCCCCTTTATTTTGTTCCCAACATTGGGGGATTTGGGCATTTCGTGTCTTTGCTCACAACAGTGACAGAATCCAACTAGACCACTGACTCTTCACTCTGGTTACATGCCAAGATCACTTTGTGGAGGATTTTGAAACACTATGTTTGCCTCGTCTGTAGAGATTCTGCCCACACTATGGCTCTTGGACACCAGCATTTTTTAACATGTTCCTAGGTGTTTCTAATGTGTACATAGCCTGACCGGTGGTCAGATGCTTCTACCAAGATTCCCTCTACTGTTCCCATATTAAGGATCAAGTGTATTCCAGCTGAAAATGCACTGGAGGAGTTTTCTGCCCAGCAAATTCACTCATCTTTGTATGTGAAGCAGGGACACCTAGCTTTGGAGGGGTATATGGACCCCTTTAATCCTCCACAAACTATTAACTAGGTGTATATGTATCTGTACTCATAGGCATACATATTCAGAGAATACCTTTAGCTTTGATCAGATGCTCAAAATAGTTAAAACTATTATCTTAAAGGCAAGCACAACTTGATAAACTCAAGAGAATTAAAGCATAAGCAGGATAATTTGATCTCAGCTACAATTAGGATTTGGGCACACCTGCTGCCGCCTGGTGGTTTTACATCTTTATTGCAGGCTTAGTTCAGACCTGAATAAAATGACAGATGTTAAGGTAACAGATGTGAAGACTCTAGATCCAAAGCAGAAATCGTGTGTCTGGGAGTGAGATCAGTACTAAGCTAGCTGACAATCTTGTAGGGTTATAACCTTCCAAACATACTGGTACATGGGACACCCATTCAGAGAGTTTACATTGCTGTCCCTAACTGGGGAAGGATAGACTAGTTTGGGAGTTTTTTGTTTGCTTGGGTTTTTTTGTTGTTGTTGTTTTTTGTTTTTTGGTTTTTTTTTTTTAATCTTTTTATCCTGATTTTTTTTGTCTTGGTTTGAATCCTGATGTTCTCTTACTAACCATGTAACCTTAGGAAGTGTTATTTAACTTTTACATTCCTCATATAAAGTAGGAGATAAATATTTACAAGATTGCTACAAAGAATAAATAATAACACACCTATAAAAGCCTCTGAATAATATTTAGATCAATATGCCAATATATTACTGGCATTTACAGGTTTTTCTTTTCTTCTTGGTACAGCCTACTGATCTTGTCCAAGTTACTGAGTTCCCTAAACTAATCCATCAGAAAAGTAAAGCCAAGCCTGCCCAGTTTCCTTTACAGTGTTAACATGACAATGAAACAAAACAGCAGAAGGCAGCTCAGTCCACCACATCTGCAGTTATGAATGCAACTCCAAGATCCACCCAGCCACACAAATCAACCCAATGGCATTCAACCCACCATGAATCAAAGCTATTAGCCCAAATTCAGCCTTACTGAACAGCGATACACTTTTTCTCATCATTATTTCCTAAAGCCCTTGGCAGAGTGAGCAAGTTTCCTAGTGTTGGTATTGTATTAGATACTCTTAGGAATCTGGAAACCACTAGACAAGAGGATTTGGGGGAATTATGCCAATAGCAGGCCATTCATATATAATTATATAAGGGGCTTGAGCATCTGTAGAATTTGGTATCCTCCGTTATCTCAGATCCACTTCCCTACTTATGTAGAAGGATATTTCATCCTAAATACAGGGAACCTATATCTCACAGGAAAGGATCGTCCTAAAAATACAGATACCATTCCTGTCTTTCTGAGTTCCAATAGCTGAGCAGCTTCTGCATCCAAATACAGCCTTTCTTTTTACACATCTGGCATTCTGGACAGGGCCAGTCCTTCCTGTCACTTGTATAAATGGGCAACCATAGCCCACCGTGGCAGCTGCAAGCTCTATTTCACATTAGAGAATTACACCAGCCACTAGAGAAATCACAGATGGGCCATCAGACCTTGTCCGTCCCAGAGCTGGTCTCTCTCATACCAAACCTTCCCAAAAAGATAATCCCCAAATGCTTCCACAAGCCTTCCCTATCAGGATATCCACCACTGCACAGTGCTCCATAACCTGTCCAGCCAGAGCAGAAACATCACTAGAACCTCTCAGCATCATCAGTAAAACTTTGAGATGAGCAACTCTCACTTACCTGGAGTCTGCTTGGCTGTGCGCACAGGGGTGTAGTGGTTTTTGGAGGTTGATCGGACCGGCGTGTTCTCTTTGGGAGAGGTATCGATGGCCGAGATGGTTTCTCTTTCACAGTGTGCTATGGGGATTGGTCCCTGTTGTCTTAGAATGTCAGCCAGAGCCCTAAAGAAGGAGAATACACAGTGAGCCTCACTGAGCAGGTGCACAGAACCACAAAGAGGCAAACTTACAGTCATAGGCACTCAGTTTTGAAACCATATGGAAGGAGCCAGAGATAAGGAAGGAGCCATGAGCACTCAAAAGACAGTTTCATCTTTTGCTGGCCTCAGGAGTGAGGTCAGCATAACCCTGAAAGGCTGTGAGCATAGTATCTTGTTCTGTAATTCATTCTACACCTGTAAACAATAAGCTCTCTCCAAATATTAGTTTTCCTGATACCCATATATGCCCCCAAAGCACCCTCAGTGTCTCAATGACCCTACAGGAAAAAGCAGACGCTACTGGCCTTACATTGAACAAGAGGTTACTATCAATCAGGTGGCCCAACCTCTCTATCCCCAAAAATATGTCATGTAGCATGTGTTAGAAATTATTGACTTGCAGAAGGGCATCATACAACCTACAGCCACTGCTGCTAGAGGAAACTTGTTTCAAGTGCCAAGACAGAAAGGACGGATTTTTAAAAGTTAAGCATCAGGATTCACGGATGAGAGCAGACAGTGAGGGTAAACACATTTTTGAGGAGGAGGAGGCATGTACGAATGGGAAGGGACACAAAGAAACTGCCAGAGTGGAGACTCGGGAACAAGAGCTCTGGCTTGACTGATTCACACCAAGCTTCAGCTTCCAAACGTGCATGTAGTGGGGACTCAGCAGGCATCAGTCGCTCCAGGGATGAGTGGAAAGGTGCCTAGTCCTGTCCTCTGGTGACTCACAAATTAAAGCAAGTTCCTCTGCCACCAGGTTTTACAGATGAATGCCTCATTATGTGTGACACGAGCTACCCACTGGCTCTAGGAAAGAGAGACATTGGGGAATGATCAAAGGGAGCAGCAGAAGAGTGTGGCAAGCCACCACAGAGCACCCCTTCTCAGTGTCACACCCGTTCCTGGTAAAGCTCTATGCCTCAAGTTTTGCACAAAGGGGGCATAAACCCTTCTGTTTTCTCAGCATCTCCCTAAGGCACCAGCCTTCAAAGTCTCTTCCATTTGAGATATCCCAGCCTTCCCATAGCTTCCATTATCCCAATGTCCAGCTCCAGAGCTCCATCTTCCTGGAAAGTGACAACCACGGCCCCTTAGATGTACCTAAGCAAATCGTTCCCTTCTGCTGTGCTGCCGTTGACACAGTGAACCTGCCTTGAAGAGCACCAAGTTGGCAATCTTATCAATTAGTGGCACATATACAGCAAGTTCACATTTTCAAGAGCTTTCCCCTAGCTGACCTTCTGTTCTCTCAGCCTGTCAAAGGAAGAGCAGACACTTGCCACCCACCACACTCACTCTGCTGAACTGGCAGCAGGAACCAAAGCTAAGTACCCTGTGAAGGAAGCTCAGCTAGCCTAAGATCCAGGGCCAATCTGGAGAGCCATCATTTGTGGCCTGAGAAGAAGGAAGGCAATGTCCCAGAAAGTCACAGAAAAGGTCTCTCAGCTCTGCCACTGACCAGTCACAGACTTTCAGCAGATCTTAATCTTTGACACAGAATTTTAATAATTTTCCCCATCAGTGAAGCACTAGGTTTATACAAAGACAAGCTTTAAGATCTCTCCTGATTCTAAAACTGAATTCTTTCATGCATCCTTTTCAACCCCACATCCATGTGTGGTAGCTTCATTTCTTCACCCTTATAATTATTAGAAACATCTTCCTATCATCTTTCCATAGTTTAAAAGGCTCAATTATGAATTATGGTAGGCATAGAGACCAAAGAAATATAATTGAAAACTCAAGCACAAACTTCTACATTTATAGTCAATTCGGTTTAGTTTCCAGAACCCAGGTTGAGTTGCTCATAGCTGTCTTTAACTCCAATTCCAAGCAATCCAACACCCTCTTCTGGTCTCCTTGGGCACATATATGGTTCATATAAATTCATGCAGTCACACACATGTGCATACAAATTAAAAAACACATCTTTGACTTTTTAATTAAATTTTTTAAAATACCAAATATCAGTGGAGAAAGATCATTTTTAAAAATGGCTAAGAGTTACTAGTTAGATCCCTGATAGATCTTAATTGCACACTATACATACAAATCAATTCAAAAGGGATCCTACACATAAACACTGATCCAAGCACTAAAAAGACTTAAAATAAGTCATTGTGGATTTTTGATCTGGAGATGATTTCTTACATGTGACACTGAAAGTCTAAGCAACATAGTGATGTAAGAACAAGTGGAGATATTAAAACCATCACTGGCTCAGAGGAAGCCTTCACAAAAGCTGATGCAATCCGAAAAATGGGAGAAAATGCTGTAAAACATCTGATAGGCAGCTGGAGAGGCGGTTCAGCGTTTAGGAGAACACTTGTTGCTCTTGTAAAGGACCCAAGTTCAGTTCCTAGCACCCAGATGGAGGCTCACAACTATTCAGAACCCCAGTTTCAGGGACCCAGTGGATCCTTCTGACCTCTGCAGGCACCAGGCACACGCAAGGTTCACACACACACATTTGAACAAAACACTTATATACATAAAATAGGTCTTTAAAGAAAAACCAACAGAAAGAATCTTAAATTTCAATAAAACACTCTTCAATTTTATAACGAATACAAGATTCAAACAGGCATTTCTCCAAAGTGTCCGCACCATTAATCCTTAGGGAAACTGTCTATCAAAATCACATTGTGGTGCCCATGCATACGTATGAAGATAGCCAAAACCAAACAGGAAGTTCATAACAGGTGCCAGCAAGGACACAAATGTGGCTTCTCCACACTTTGCTGTTGGGGATGTAAGAAAAAAAAAAAAAAGCACAGCTCCTCTGGTAAACAGTTTAACAGTTCCTCAAAATGCTAAGAACACAGCAAATACGTGGCCCAGCCTACTCCTAGGAGAAATGAAAAAGATCTGCTTAGAACTTATGTATGAAGAAGGTTAAAGGCACCATGAAAAACAGCCAAGGGGTAGGTACAAGCCAAATGTTCATTGGTTGATGAAAGGATAAACAAAATGTGTTGTACCCACATAATAGAGTATGAGTTGGTCATAAAAAGGAAAGAGAAATGATAGACCTCTTAGCATGGAAGAGCCTTGAAACATCACTCCAAGTGAAAGGAGACATCACCAAAGCCTAGACTTATATAAAGCACCAGGCTGAGTAAGCCCATGGACAAGAGGACTGCTATAGGTGTGGGCTTTCCCTTGCGGGTGATAATAATGCACAAAGTTTAAATAATGGTGACAGCTGCACAAGACAGAATAAAACAAAAACCCACAAACTTATACATTAGGAAAGGTAAGGATGAACAATCCATTGGGGAAATTTCAACTCATTAAAGCTCACACTGAGGAAACATCTTACAAAGACTCCACCCTACTTCTCTGATGTCCATGAAGAAGAATAGACTTCACATGGTTCAACTCTTGGGTCAGGAGGACTCACTCTACTCTTATGTGGGAAAATTTTTGTCCCCTCCTTTCTAACTTGGGACAACTGTCCATATATGGAGACATCTTGGTTGTCATGACAAACAAGGAGGGAGGTACTATTGGCATCCGGTGTGTGGAACTCAGGGATAGGGCTCAACATCCTATAGTAGGCAGGACAGGCAGCCCATCATGAAAAAGTTATCAAGTATCAACAGGGGTGAGGTAAGGGGCCCCTGTGGAAAATCTGCTCTGCACTGTGTGAACTAGGTGGCTAACTCCACAAACATCCAATCAAGACTGAATGCCAGCAGGTTCTGGGGACACAACGGGTCTAAGAGACCCAAAATTGAGTGTCTTTTCTGTTGGATACTCCATGGTCCCTCAAGTCTTAGTACTTGCTTGGATGTGACAGAGAAAGGAATAAGATACTGGGGCGCCATAGTTTTGTCAACAGAGACAGTTTAAGTGGGATTTCATGAGTGTTTTAACCTTACTGTCTATCCCAGGACAGTGAGGCTCCTGGGACCCATCCCTCAAGAAGACTTGCTTAAATGGCCACCTTCTTAAAAAGCAGCAGGCCCAGTAGATTTCAATGAGTGAGGTCTGGCTAAAACTTGGCAATGAGTTATAACTCTGGGATTCAGCTGAGCTGTGGCCTCTAGTTCCTAGGCCATTTGATTGATTACAGGAAACTGGTTCAGTGTGATCTTCTATGGTCCAATGAACTGGGATGAGCTAGGGTCCCAGCCAAGTTAAAAAGGTGAGTTTACTGGTGTATATATTTCTCAAACCTCCTGTATAGTAGCATATGACCTCTTGAACATCTGCTATTTCCACAAGGGAATGCTGACCAGCCATAGGCTCCTAGTCTCTACCAGGTCTTTAACATTCTCCAGAATTCAACTTTTCCCACATCCATCCCCACCCACTATCACTTTTAGGAGGTCCGAGGGTACATCTGCCAGCTCCCCTTCCTGCCCTTCCCCTCAGCTCAGTGACCTGCCTCTTTGCTCTGCTTCCTCTCCACCTTCCACCCCTCAACTCTCCAGGGTGTTTGATAAATATTATTCTAATTCTGAAATGTGTGATCCTGGTCTCACCTAATTAATTTGGATATGCCAGAGGAAATGGGTTAAGGACTGAGCTACTTTCTAACCACAGGAAAGAAACTTGGTCGCTGAGGAATAATTGAAGAAGCTTTGAAAGAGTGGGCAGCAACTTTCAGGGTCTGGGGGACCAAGGCGGGGCAAAGCAAGAACAAAGAAACCAGTCAGGTAAGAGAGAACATAGGATAGTAGGGAACAGGAGGGGAGGAGAAAGGAGGGGAGGGAAGGAGAACATGGACTCAGACCAGAAGCCAGGGCAGGAGAGAGGAGGGAGGGAGGGAGAGAGGGGGGAGAGAGAGAGAGAGAGAGAGAGAGAGAGAGAGAGAGAGAGAGAGAGAGAGAGAGAGAGAGAGAGAGAGAGAAGCGCAAGAGAAAAATGGGAACCAGAAGAGAGGAAGGGAAAGAGAAAGAGAGGGAGAGAGCCATTCAGAGCTGCTTCCTGCTCTCTCCAGCTGGCCCTGCTAATTTGGCAAATGCCAGGTGATATCTGGGCACGCAGAAACAATTAGCAAATGAGTGATTTGGGTCAAGACCAGTTTATTTATTTGCTTAAAATCTTGAGTAATATTGTCAATGGTCTCAAGGAAATGTGGATAGAAAGCTGTTACAGAAGAGAGAACTAGGGGAGACTATTAGAGAAAAGGAAACCCAGAGAGGGAGAGACAGAGAACGGGTCATGTGAGGGAGCAAGGGCAAGGCTCCACCCCACCAGGAACCTGGTGCCCACCACAAATGAGGGCAACAAATGTACCTCATTTAGGAAGTTGCGGAACACCATCACCCCAGCCCTCTTCCATGTCCGTCATGCTGGCTGCACTATCTAACGTATCAAGTCAAGAAACTCTTTTGCCTGAAAAAAATCTGTTTTCTTGCTGATTTCACTGTTCCCGCCTCTTCTATGGTTTCCTGTGGCACACGCTTCATGGGGGAGAGTCAATTAATTGGGAAAGAAATCCAATTCTGATCACTCAGACCAGGAACCGTGGGCCCTCTTCAGTCCCAGGCATTGCTTTAGTCATCAGGAGGATGGAAATGCCAGCTTACCTTTGAACAGCACTTGGTCTCCCAGGGTGCTTTCCTGCCTAGCCCACTGCCTTTGCTTCTAGCACTGTGACATTTACAGCTATAGTACCCTACATTTTACTATGGATTTAAGACCCACACTTAGCTCACTATTTAAACAAATGAAACAGAAATTCAATGTTGTGCTTCTGTCTTGAGCCTAGGCATCTTCTTTTGCAGAGACCACCTCTTACATATATCCCACTTTCCTCTTGATTCTTTCTGCTCTCCCCAAATGTGCGTGTTATTATTATTTGTTTGTTTGTTTTTATGTTGTTACTGTTTTTTTATTTTGTTTTCTGTGATAAACACCATGACCCAAAAGCAACTTGGGAAAGAAAGGGTTTATTAGTTTATATATTCCAATCACAATTCGTCATTGAGAGAAATGAGGGCAAGAACCTGGAGACAGGAATGGAAGCAGAGACCATGGAAGGATGCTGCTCACTGGCTTGCTCCCTATAGCTTGCTCAGCTTATTGTCTTATACAACCTAGGACCACCTGCCCAGAGGTGACACCATCTAGAGTGGGCTGGGCCCTCTCACATCAATCATTAGACAAGAAAATGTTCCCATAGACTTGCCTATAAGCCAATCAGATGAAGGCATTTAAAAAACAAAAAAACAAAAACTGAGGTTCCCCCATCCCAGATGACTTTAGGCCTTTTAAGTTGACAAACAGGAATCACTGTGACATTGCAGGATATTTGATACATGAACCCTGAGATGGTGTTGTTTACTAGAAAAAAATCCTGTTTCTAGTTGCAGTGTGGCTCACCCTCTTGGCACACACCTTTAATCCCTCTGACTGGAATACAGACATGCCCTTAGTACACACCTTTAATCCCAAACAATGAAGGTAAAGTTAGCTCGTAGAAGGAAGCACTCATGGTTAAAAGTGATGTCTAATTGAGTGGCAGACAAAGTGACAAATCAGAGAAAGATCTGACAGAATAGAATATGCTCAACTTTTTTTAGAAGAGAGAGGAAGGGGATGCTACTTGAGGGGTAGTTCAGAAAGGAAGGAAGGAAACAATTTTACCTGGACAGTTATAGAGAGCAGGGGCAGAGAGAAGGAGAAGGCAGTTTTACTGGGAGAGATTTACAGAGAGGTTGAAGCAAGATCAAGCTAGACACAGGTGAAGACAAAACAAGTCAGAAAGGGAGAAGAAGCCATATCAGAACAGATTGCCAGAGTTCGTTTGAGGCCAGAGTAATTTCATCAGAGGCCAAGAGGGAAACCAGGTTGAATCATTCAGCTTTGTGAGAAGTTTGAACCAGAACTGAGTTGAATCAGTCAGCCAGAGATCAGAAAGAACAAGAAAGGGTGAACTTACTTAGCAGTAAGTCTCAGAAGCTGAAAACCCTCTAGACCTAGATTAGATAGTATAGAGTCTAGAAGTTTCCAGGACTGGCCTAGGTTAGTTGCCTAGGCAGTAAGCCTCTGAGATGACAATTACATCAGATGAATAAAAATTACTTTTCCACTATGGCCTTCAAGTTTAGCAAATGCCAAGTGATAGGTGGGCATGCAGATGCAACTGGTAAATGACTGAGTTAAGACCAAATATTCACTAGCTTAAATTTTAGCTGTACTCACTTATTCATTCATCTACATCCATCCATTCACCTTCCAAGCCATCCATCCACTCTACCTATCCATCTAACCATTGGTCCATCCATCCATTCTCTCATTCAAGTACCCACTTATTCTTCCATGCACCCATCTATTCATCTTTGTTCCACGAGTCTACCTAACCATCCGGTGCATTTACCCACCCACTCATCTATCTCCCCACGTAACCATTCATTCATTCCCTCACTCACATTTTCGTTAATCTTGTTCCCTCACTGATCTATCCATTCTTCCTTCTAGCCTCGCAATCACAGTTTTAGCCCTCTATGACCCTACCATGGTCTTTGAACAATAGAGCTTTACAGAGTGTTCGATCCTTAGTGGACCTCTGACCTCAGCTGCAGCTCATCTTCTCGGTTCTATTTGTCACTGGGAGTCATTAACACTGTCCACTTCGAAACATCACAGATTTTAGCAGCTAACCTTTTGGTCAAATGAAATCCTACCCAGGTGCCACTATACCTCATTAGATCACTGCTCTGCAGGAGGCCAGAATGGGAAACTAAGTACTGCTTTGCCAAGTTCTGGTCTCCTGGTATACTGGCTGGTTTTGTGTGTCAACTTGACACAAGCTGGAGTTATCACAGAGAAAGGAGCTTCAGATGAGGAAATGCCTCTATGAGATCCAACTGTAAGGCATTTTCTCAATTAGTGATCAAGGGTGCAAGGGCTCATTGTGGGTGGTGCCATCCCTGAGCTGGTCGTCTTGGGTTCTATAAGAAAGCAAGCTGAGCAAGCCAGGGGAAGCAAGCCAGTAGATAACATCCCTCCATGTCCTCTGCATCAGCTCCTGCTTCCTGACCTGCTTGAGTTCCAGTCTTGACTTCCTTTGGTGATAAATAACAAATCTGTAAGTATAATAAACCCTTTCCTCTCCAACTTGCTTCTTGGTCATGATGTTAGTGCAGGAATAGAAACCCTGACTAAGACACCTGGCCTTCATGAATTTCCAAGCTTAAAAACAACTGTGGCAACAGAACACAAAATGAAACTTTAGATTTTTGATATACGGAGAAACTTGGGACACCCCCCCATCTCATCGTATAAATCTTTGGTCTATTAATACCCTGTTGATGGGGACGTGGAAATAACCCACGTGGCCTCTAGTAGCAGCTACATTCCCAGCTGAGCCACATAAATGCTTAAGTCACATAAAGGAAGAAAATATGTTCGGCTACCGTCCAGTAAGTTGGCTCACATCAAGAGCAAGGCTAGCTGGACAGGCAGCCCCCAGTCATGTCCTTTCTCCTTTGGGGAGAGAATGAGAAGAAACTGATGGTGTGGTGGAGGAGTGATAAAATGCCAAAGCTAGTCTACAAATAAACTATTGCAGCAAATGTTCTTAGTCCTGAGGACTCGTTAGAACTCTCCTGATTTTTGAAAATTTTTCTCAAGACATCCCTGCCTCTGTAAAAGAATACAACTAATTCTTTTATATTATTACTAAGAATTTTGGTTCTTGATGAGAGGGACCATCTCGCATCACTTTGGTCCTTCTCACAGAGAAAGCAAAGTAAAGTGTACAGTTCAGGAAAGGGAACTCATTGTCAAAACTGCAAGGCAGAGTATGGAAGCTGGCTTTTATTTTCCCTGTGAATCTCTCATAGCTGCTTCTTTTACATTTCCCTAGTAGTGACGTACAGGTATTCTAGTCTAGCTAGATAAAGGATTCCAGTTATTTGAGTTCCAGATAACTGAGCTCTTACTGGCACTAAACTTAAGGACAAGCTGGCGTCCTCTTTGACCTCTCCTTTGACGTTCTCTTCTGGGCAGTCAGAGTGTTTTTATCCTCCAAAATCTGCAGTCAGGACAACTGAAATGAACATATTTTTAATAACCTCAGACCAAGGAGAATGGCTTAATTTATTTTTCCCTATTCCCAGTTCTCGCACAGTCCACTTGAAAAACACAGCTGCTGGCTTTGTGTGTGCACAAGACCGCTCTTCTCACACAGAGGCATAGAATGGATGCGGGATCTCATTTGTTGGTTAACAATGTCTATGCATCTGCATTGAGCTGTTCTGCAGGTCTGAGTTGTCCCCAGCACAATTGGAATTCATCACGGCCAGTAAACATCTCTGCAAGGAAAGGGCGGCCTGCTTGTTATGTTTTTCAAGTAAGTAGGGCCAGTTGCTGCTGCTCGATGTATGCCCGTTCTGAGGCTCTTAACAGGTGACCAGCCAAGAATCTGCAGAATCTGAAAACCCATTTCCAATAGCATCATCTCCATGCACTGCTTCCAGACTTCAGAAATCATAATGCAAATTTACCCATGTCTAAGAAATACAGAAGCATCAAGACCAAACAGACTTTCCAGCAATCTTTGGATGATTTGAGAATGAATCAGATTTGAGTGTGTCAAGTCTTGCTACTGGATAATTGAAAATAGGGGCCTGGAGACTAGAGGGTTGGGGCGGGAGACTAGAGGGTTGGGGCGGGAGAACTGTTACCAAGATGTGTTAGCATAACCACACAGCCAACCACATGACAGGTGAGTTTATAAAAGCACCTGTGTGTAAGGTACAAATTTATTGTATATTCGGTTTATTTTGTTTGGCTTTGATGTTCTGTTTTGCTCTTTGCTTCTGCTAAAAGACCTCTGTTTTGCCTTGCTAAAGTCTCTAGGTGAGCAAAACACAGACAAGATAGCCTGGTGACTAAATACTGGGATTCTAAATATGGAGCCTTTGTTGGGACAGTGGCCATTTCATACACTAATGCTCATCAGCCAGCTACTTATTATACTCCCATGGCTCTGTTTCCTCATTAAAAAATTAAGCCAAGGTAATAGGGCAAAAAAATAATATTGCCTACCTCTTAGGAATGTCATGAAGATTAATAAATTAGTTACTATTAGTGAAACACTGGTGCCTAGTAAGCACTAAATAAATACTTGACTAAATAAATCTTAAATGGGCTCAGCCTAGAGAAACACAAGCATAGGACAGGTGGAAGAGGGAAATCATAGAGAACGATCCAACAAAGCTGACATAACAAAACTCTCAAATCACACAGTTTAGCTACATGCACGTACAGCAAGTGTTTCTGAACCCTGTACTTGGACCTGGAGAGGCAGGTGCAAAGACAGTGTGTGTTCTTTTGCACTAGGCCATTGCAGATCAGAGCATGTTTTGTCTGTCATACAAGGAAGCATCAAGATAAAGGCCCCTAGAGAGCCAGAGGACCCACAACAGGAGCCATCCATAGATTTCATCAGGGACTTGGTTGGACAAGCATATCAACCTGACTAAGCAAGTATTTCCTATAAAGTATTTGGTTCCTTTTCCTTCTCTCTCTTTTTCTTCCTTTTTGCTTCTATCTATTCATCTTTTCCTTCTTTACGTATAAACATTATCATCATGTTCATGCTCTAGTAAATAATTACTTGTAAATGTTACTCAGTCAGTCAGTGGTTGGCATTATGCTGGGTACTCTTCTGGTTTAACCAAATGAGGCTGACACTTCCTGACTAGCCCTATTGATGGGACTTGCAAACAAGGAAAGTTGCTTCCTTGAGCCTCTTTCTTCCACTAACTTCCCTAAAGAACTCTTTGGATCTTTAAGCTGCGTTTGAGTGGCTAGGATCCATGTGTGGTTGTTGTGGTAGACAGATGACCTCAGCATAGCTAGACAGACTTAAAGTCACGGTCCATGGGAAGACTCACAAATATGGATATTGATTCAAACGATGGATTCTGAAGAGATGATGGCGTGACTGCTGGCTAGGAGATGTTTTGCAGTCTTGTGAAGGTGAAGACTCAGTTTGGGTTCCCCATGAACGTTAACTAAAAATGCATTCCAAGAGTAGACCAGACTGTCTGCAGAATAGATAAATGAATGAACACTTACACTCTAAGACGAGAGGAGCTGATGACCAGAGAGAAGAGACTAACAGGGCATTCTGAGTCCCTTTCTGCCAAGAGTATCTATAAGATAAACACGCTAAAGCCAAGCATGCTTATGAGGCCATTTGCAGAGGACATTTTTGTCCTTCAACAAGGACCATAAGGTACAAATACAGGAATGTATAAGGAAAAGTGCATTCTCCTCCATCCCCAGGGATGCTACGCTTTTAGCTGAAGATGTCACCTGGACCTGTTGTCCTGACTTTCCAGGTGTACTGGGGTCAGAATGAGCCAGAGAAGCCCATTACCACTACAGTGTATTCTCCCTTATCGCACTTCCAGCTAATAGACCAGAGGGGCAAAAGGACTCACCAAGATCATGGAGATGGAGTGATGGAAGTGGCTCCTTATCTTGACATTTAGAAAATGTTCCACAGCAGGAGAAGATGGATGACAACCCCCAAATTAAGAGAAAAGAGCTCTGTTATCTGTCCCTGGAGAGCACATAAGCAGATGAAGGGGAGGATGTCAAAGTCCTTTATCTAGAAGAGGCAAGGATGCCTGCTGACGGCTTTCAGAAGCCGTGAAGCTGCCTCCTCTGAACAGTGGTGTTGGGACAGCGATTTATGTACCCAAGGCCACTGAGCAAGACCCTCAAATGGAACAAAGCTCCTCTGTCCCCCATAAGTAGGGCAAGCTGTCCTAAGTAGGTCCCAGTCTGAAAGCTTGGGACCCTTTCCTCGAAGGGTCAGCTGGCCATCCTGCAGCTATGACAGCGTAAACAAACACTACTTCTCAAAGCTGAAAAAGTTGTGGATTCTAAGAACATGAGAAAATGAAATGAAAAAAGAAGCAATAGAGAAAAATCTGCAAGAGTTCCTGGAGGGAATTCCAACAGCGTTTGAAGAGAGTTGAGCAACACTCATTCCATAGCAATTTGGGAAGGTGATACGGGAGAGAATTGGCAGACACATACAGGGTAGAACTGTGTGTGTGTGCACACAGCTGGGCACAATACTGAAGATTCTACCTAGGACAGTGCGTGGGAAGCAAGTACTTCATTACAGGCCATCTTTGACTTTTTTAGTTTGAGATAGGGTCTCAAACTAAATTGCTCAAGTCCAGGTAGGCCTTGAACTTGTGGTCTTCTGGTTTCTGCTTCCAGAGTAGACGAAAATGGGCCTAAGGCGGGAAATAACATGTTTACTGTTCCTTGAGCCATTGTGCTGTTTTAAATGAGATTTTAAAATAATAAAATAAAACTGATCTTTAGAAGCTACTTTATTGAGTAGAGATGAACAATTGGTCCTTAGCATGCCAATTGTCTACCTGGCTGGCTCAGACAATCTGTCCTTCTCTGTAGCGTATGTGCCCTGCACAGAGTTTGCAGTCTTGTCTGAGCGATTAATCGGCTCATCGTAGTTTTCTATCAAACAGAGAAAGGAAAAAACAACTTTGTCCAGGTCCAATTTGGATAAATTTTGAATTAGTGGCATCTGAATCAATGCTATTTAATGAAGTCACAGCTGAATGGATTCAAGAAGAAGAGCTGGAGGAGGTTAGAGTTAGAAAGACAAGAGAGAAGTGACCAGGAATCAAGAGAAGGAGAAATGGGAAAGCAGTGGTGGCAGAGGAGACATGGAAAATCACAAAAAGATACATTTTAATGATGTGACTTGAAAGACAAGAAAGAAACATGATGGATTCTTTGCTTAAATGCTCCAGGTTACAGAGAAGAGATACTCACTGCATGGACATGTGTCCTGGCTGTGAGTCATCTAAGCACAAATGACCTGTACTGGCTCCTGAAGCCTATGGGCTGTTAATCCCAGGACACTTCAGGCAGCTTTCTTGCCATGGGAATAAGTCAGAGACAGGCGACTAGGAGCATAGCAGGAGAGCAGTGCTCCGTGGTCCTCCTCCGGTTCTGAAGCAACATTGGCATCTGGACTAGCAGCCTGCCAATCATTCCGTGGATGGCTTGGTGTGAACCTCATTCATCCTCCAAAAGAACAGTCAGTGTGAAGTCACAACTCTCTCCTGCTGACATCTGACCCTGACTCCAGAACTGGGAAAACAAACAAACAAGCAAACAACAAAAGCTTCCCAACAACTGTCTCTTCCCCAACCCCTCTCCCCTGAACCCATCTACTAAACCCAACAAAGGTTTTAAGGCTCAGGACCTAGGAAAGGAGGGGATGGGAGCATTAGAGAGGCTCTCTCAGATTGTACCTAATGAATAGCCCATCCCAGGGTCCACGTTCCTCTTCGGGGAGCAGCTGGAATGCAGGAAGAGGGAGAAGGGTGGACACCACATTTCCCAGAAGAGGACATTTGGCTTAGAGAACAACAAACATGTCCGGAGGACAGGTGTTCTGAGTAATGAGACTTTAATGCAGAAGCTAATAGGAACAAGACATGAAACCAAATGCCGAAAGCCCAGGGGATAATGAGCACGTTTGAGAAGGCTACAGGAAGCAAAGACTCTTGTACCAACTTTAGGGAACAGGGCCAAGATTCTAGCCACCTAAAGCCTTGCTGGGGCTTTAGCTCTCAGGCACTGGAGACAGGAATAGTGGTTCTATTAGGCAAGGAGGATCCTGGAAGAGCAAAAGGCTGGAAGCAAGCAAGAGGACCAAACCAGTGCTGTGCAGAGCTAGGTTTCTGGAGGCTACTGAAACAGCTTCCTTGGTTAGAGACTCTGCTCCCATACCCCTGCTATGGTAGTACAGACCAAAGATGTCAAGGATATGGGCCCTGCCACACTGGCACTTAGGCACAACAGCTGGAGGCCACACCCCGCTGTGGCTGTTAGGATGTCTCAGGATTCTTTCCTCCTCCTGTGCATTCTGACCTGAGAAGGAAGGAAGGAAGGAAGGAAGGAAGGAAGGAAGGAAGGAAGGAAGGAAGGAAGCAGAGACTGTAGAAGGAGCCTAGTATGGAGTTGGCCTGGTTAGTGGGACAGGAGTGAGAGGGGATAGCTCAAGTGGGCATGAGAGAGTTGGCTGCAGCTCTCTTTTGCATGTGCAGCACCTGGGTGTTATAAATGGGGAAGTGGGGTGGAGAGGGACTATGATAAATGGACCTGTTAGCAAGCTACGAGCCTCAGTAATTAAAACTGGGGGTGCCCTGAGGTCCATTCTCCGTGGACCTCATCTTTCCTCCACTTCCTAGCTCCTCTCGTCTCTCTCCGAGACTATGACTCATGTGCACTTGCCCAGGGCTTCCTTCTGAACCACACAGGGGACTGGGTTCTTTTTGTTTTTCCTTCAATGAACTTCAAGATTTTGTCTTGCTTTTTACATCTTTGTAAGCCTTCACCATCTCAGCCAACAGTATTCACCCTTGAAACAAAACCCTCTCACTGTTCTGGGCACCTCTGTACCCCACTTGCAGTCTAAGCAGGGGTGTTACTAGCCCTGGATAAGAGGTCACTGACCCTGCTGTCCTTTATGGTGACATCTCATCCCAGGGGCAGGTAGAGGGGCTGCTTTCTTGTGCATTATGTGGTATCTCTGATTCTGTCAGGAAGGGGGAAGACAGCTATTTTTCTAGACCCTAAAGGAAGATGGAGATGAGCGACATACTGGTAGCCTGGCCTTGGGCAAGTCATTATGGTTCTCCGAGTAGGTTTCCTCATCTGTAAAATAGGGCTTTATACTCTGGGGGTGGGGGGAGTTTGAAGGGAGAGGAGCAGTGAGACTTGGCTTGGCAAATGCAGAACAGGACTTCTGGTGCACAGTAAGTTTTCAAGGCCAGGCACTATTGCTTGAGACCTCATCCAACCGAAACCTCAGGGCCTCGTAGTTTTTCCGGGTGTTTCAGATGATGGAAGAGTGGAAGTTCCTCACAGGAAGACACCCACTGACTTGTTCATAGTGGAACGGACTCCCTCAAGAGTATTTCAAAGAGGCCTCCACATAAATTGGAGGGGCTGTGGGAGTGATACATACGTCCAGGCCCCACTTTCCCTAAGCCCTGACTGAAATGGGGAGGAATTACTTATCTCCAACAGCCCAGTCACGACTGTCCCCAACTTCATAGACAAGAGTGGGTGCCCCCCTGCCCCTTTTTCTTCATTCAGTCAGCCCACTCTGGCACCAACTAATCCTATCCCATAAATATTTATGGGGGGGGGCATGGGAAGAAGGCAGCCATGAGGAATGGTTTCTATGAATCTCCTAGAAATGCTGTGGCAGCCTCATCTTCAGGGATCTGCTAATACCTGTGCTGTCTGACCCAAGTGGTAACCCTATCTGAATACAGAACTGCAGAGGCAGTGGCCCTGTGACAGCGAGCAGAGGGCGGTGAACAGGGGCTCTGATCCCAGGTTTCCTCTCCGCATGCATCCCAAAGAAACTGGGTCCCTTTACCCTCAGTATCAAAGCAGGAAGCTAAATTGAGCGATCTGTCTACTATTTTATGCAGAAATGTGGGACATTCTTTTTTTCCACCCTTTCTGAGCAGTTATCTGAAATGTTTGATGCATATTCAACTCCTTCCTTTTGTCTTCTTTCCCAACTGTCCCACAGCTTGCCCAGCACACGGCTGTCACTTGAAACTGGTCTAGCCTAAGAGGCACTTCTCTGCCCACGTGAGGAGCAGCCCAGTCCCACATGGTCATGGCAGGTGAGGGGCTCTTTCTCCTCTGGTCCTTCCTACCTTTCCAGCTCATAGAAACGCTCCTCCTAGCAGCTCTTGTTAGTGAAGGCACTGTGGTTTCCCATCACCTGGTCCATTCGTCAACCTGACCCATGACTTATTACAGCTTAAACGAACCAGATCTCCCTGGGAGGGTGAAAATATGTTGTGGTTCTGAAAAGTCAATGTGACGGGACATAGAGTCTCAAAGGATTTCCAAGAGAGGTACTAGGGAGCCATTTGCAGAAGAAGAAACAGCACGGGGTCTCTCAAGGAGACTGCTTGGAAAGAGAATTCAATGTACACAGACACTCCACTTCTTTCAAAGGGAGGATCTGGCATATCAAACGTAAAGTCCCCAAGCATCATGCCATACAGATTCATCTCATATAATGATGGGCCCAAACTTCCAGCTCTGTTGGCTGATGGTTTCTTGATCCAGGGCAGGGAACTGTGTTCTTGTGTCTCAAAGGGTGATCTTACACATACCTAGAGGGTAATTCTGGACAGGCAGACAGACAGACAGACAGACAGGCATGTGCATGTGTGTGTGGGCACACGTGCATGTGCCCACACACACACCCTGAGGATCTTCACTGACATGATGAATCTCAGCAACGTTCCCCACCTCCAGGTGAGAGCTGAAGCATCCAGAGCCACATTTTTTATTTCAAACTTGTACCCACACTGTTATTCAGTGTTTCCTTGCCCTGGTCCACCCTCCTTTGGCATATGCTGTATTTCCCTTCTTCAACAGTCTGCATTACTCACAGCTTATTAAAGGATTATGCTTAGATCAGGTTATTGCCCTTTAGAAAAGAACGCGGAGAAACTGTATAAAAAGACCGGTCGGGGATGGTCGCGAGAAATCCTGTTGGTGGATGGAAATACAGAGGCCAGCCAGCAAGACTCAAGAGCTAGGACAGAGGGAAGGGAGTGTGTGTGGGGGAGGGGGGGACCCTGTCATATCTCCAGCTATCTAAAAGTTATTTGCTGACGACTAAGAACCAAGCCTAAAGCAATGCTCTGATAAAGAGGAGAAGGAGACTGAGCCTGGACCTAGGGTCCGGACACCGGGGCTTTCAGCCAAAGCTAACTCAACTAGCAGCTGGGACATGTGTCATTGTGACCTATGCTCTGTTGATTTCAAGTGGCTCACTTATAAAATTACAGAGTTAAATTGCCTGTAGGAATAAGCCCATGATTCTGTACCTAGTGGAAAAATAATAGAACCTGTTAGTCTGCCTTTTCCTAAGACTTTGATTTCACTTGCAGAAAAATTTCAAATTAAATTAAATTAAATTTAAAAATACAGTTAACAATCTGCCTTGACTGCTTTTACAATAAACCTACTAGAGGCTCAAGGTCATGGGCCTTGGACCCTGTGAGGGTTTGATGGTAAACTCTCCATGCCCAGCCTTCTTCCCCTTCTAAATACCTGCCAACAAGAACAACACAAATAGGAGGTCATGAATGTAAGTCAGGGAAAAATAATAAACTTGAGCTTCTCAAAGTAAAGTGAAGAGGGACAGACTCACCAGAGAAGGTATATCTGCGAGGAAGGTAGCCGTTGTGTATACCCCTGTGAATCCCTCCCCACCTCTGAGACCTCTTACGCAGCCATAGCGGCAAACCATGATTTTGTAATTTCACAAAACATACATTGCCAAGGAACGTGACAAAACTGTAAGGCAAAGCGTCACTTGAGTCTGACGATTTCAGACACAGGCTATTTAGAAATTTGAGTAGACAGGATGGACATAGGAAAGAAGGAAGCTGGCAACTGTCAGAGACAGGAGCAGAGAGCTAACTCCAACATGCAGTAGATAGAGGCTCTCGGGCTATAAAGACTAAGACCTAAATAACAGCTTTCCAGGCCCTTGAGAGAAAAAAAAAAATCAGCCAATGGAACTAGATAGGGAACGTTCTTTTAGGTAACACTGTCTTTTTATTCCAGATATGTAGGCATGTCTGTCTGCCTGGGATCATTGATGGCTTTCAATCACTGCACATTTCAGATATCTTAAACTGTGGCTTTCTGCGCAGTTGATCTAAACCAACAACAACCCAGTCCACGCAATCTCTCCTTCAAGTCAGCTGAAAACAGTGAATTTCATTTCGTCTTCTACAGGTGCCTTAGGAGACTAGAACTATGGGAAAGCTCTGGGTTTCTTAGCAGCAGACTCTCTGAGGTGAGTGTACTCTGAAACGGGGCAGGGTGGGGCAGATGTGCAAGTTTTCTGAGCTTGGGGGCAGTGCAGAAAAGAACCATGAAGACAGTGAGCAGCACGACGATTGTTGAGGAGTGTTTGCATGGCTGTGCTGCTAAAAGCAAGAAGGGAACCTGTTAGCCTGAGTGTCAAGGGTGTGTGCTTAGGAGTTTGAACCATTGCTTGCCCTCCTAAGGCGAGCAGGCTCACTCGCCTGGTGTCCACATATTTCCAAGAACCATAACAAAACCACGCCTGCGGGAGGATCTATAGTGTGACTCCACCCCTCCTGTGATAACTTTTTGTCCAATCTCTTTCTCTCTTTCTTAGTTTTGTTATCTTCTTTCTGCCTTCCTGGGGTCCTGGCCCTAATCTTCCTTCATAAAACTTCTGTAATTTCCTAGCTTTCCCTATGTGCACTTTTTTTTTTTAAACTCACAGGGAAAGGGAAACATAAAAAAGGATAAAGAATTCCAGTCCAAGGCAAGATTTGTTTTTCCCCCTTTCCTTTCAACTTTCTGAATTTGGAGGAAAAAAAAACAAAAACAAAAAAACAAGTTGGCTCTGTTTAGATCAATTCATTATGGAGAGCTCACTTCAAAAACTGGAGTATTTAGGGGCTGGTGAGATGGCTCAGTGGGTAGGAGCACCCGACTGCTCTTCCGAAGGTCCGGAGTTCAGGTCCCAGCAACCACATGGTGGCTCACAACCATCCGTGACAAGATCTGACGCCCTCTTCTGGAGTGTCTGAAGACAGCTGCAGTGTACTTACATATAATAAATAAATAAATCTTTGAAAAAAAAAAAAAAAACTGGAGTATTTGAGAGGATTTGACAGTTTGTCTCCTGGTATTCAGAAAGAGTTCTTCACTTGCTCAGCTCTGGAGTGGTCCTGTTACAGCAGTGTTGACCTGAAACAGAAAGCAGGGCTCTCCTGGCTTGTAATTGACTTCCAGACAGAGCAAAGGCAAAGGAAAGTTTTCCCTGGCCTACTCTAAAAATCAGAAAGTTAATTTGAAGATGGACTCTGTAGATGAGTTACCTCTTAATACCCTCCTCTTCTCCTGATACCCAGGCTCTGCTTCTCTGAGCATCCTCCCATCTCCCCTGCCCACCTTCCATCATACCCACAGCCCTGTACAGGTACCTCTGACTTTGCCAACTGTGTCTAAGCATCTTAATACCTCCCTAACCCATCTGTTATTTAGCCACTTAAAAAGGGAGCCACACGGCTCCTCCTTAGAGCAGATTCCCATCTCCAAGACATTGATGAATCAGCTCATGGTGAGGAGGAAGAATAGGTTTGGATATGTTGGATGTGAGACAGCTAAGGGCAGAATAGAATGTCAAAGGGGGCCAGCCTCCTAGGCTGGATGCTGGACAGAGCCCATACTCCTGGAGCACATGGTCATCATTCTCTGAGCAAACAGCCCAGGTAACAACCTCAGGGACACTCAGGAAACTATGACAATCGGGGGATGCCTGTGGTTCCGGCCTTAACCGGAGACGTTCTAAAGCAGAAATAAGAAAAGAATATACCTTCTAATAGAACTGGGGTTCCAGCCTGGAAGGTGGGACACCCTCATCCAGCTCTAACATCGCCTTCTCCTCCCCGGAGCCCAACCAGCTGGATATGGGTGTGCTCGCTGCTAGAATTCCCCAGAGAGCTGGCTATCTCTACTCCAGACACTGACTTCTCACTCAGAAACACGCTAGGGAGGGCTAATCACTTCTTGAAAAAAAGCAAAATCTGTTCTTCCCTGCAAGGGAGGGAGAGATGCAAGAGCCATGAGGAATACACATGCGTATGGCAAGCAGAGGGCTGCCCAGCCTGCGAGCACCAAGGCAGAGCAGATGGCCTATCTCTCTTCCATCTTTTCTCAAACTCCCACAATATCCCTTTGCAGTGAGGCTTTCCTCACTGAAACTCCCTCAGACACAGGACCACTTGCCCCAGGGCAGGAAGGGCCCAAGTCTGTCTATCATCAGGGAGGCTCACACACTGCAGCAGCTCTGCTCTCCCTTGCAGTAAAGACACATCACATCTCGGCTGCACTACTTCAAAAGAGCAGGAAACTGAAGCACATCCTATCTCCCTACCTGACCTCTGACCATGACCATTCTTGTTTCTCCCCACTTTCCCTAGGAAAAACTCATTACTGTGAATACATATCTCCTACAACCTTGCCTCTCTAACAACACAGACTACACAGCCCCCAACCCCACCTGGGTGGGGTAAGCAGTGACTTCTGAGGTCTAAGCAGAAGAAGATGAGCCCCCTCCCGCTCCTGCCCAGAGGAGCATGTGAGAGCGATGTGGGCACGCATCCTGACACACTTGGAAGGAAGACGTCCGGGTGATATGCTGTCTTGCCAGAACTAAAAAACGAAGTTCCCTAACCTACTCAAGGTCACTCCTGGTGTCCTCCTATCCCCAGCCCCCACCTGCTCACAAACACTGATAAGTATTGTCCCCTACACACCCAGTACCAGAGTGATGGTTTCCGTAGCACCCACCAGGCGAGGCTGCAGCTGCTGGAGAGGTGCTGTGAACTGAATGAAATCAGGGGGTGAATTTGAGGGAGAAACATTGCCTATTTCCATAATGATCTGAGGCCTGAAATTCAGCTCTTTCCCCCAGGGTTCACTCTCTCCTTCTCCCAACCCTAGAAACTGCCCCCTCCATGTGGGACAGAGACACTATGTGGGGAAGAAGAGAGGAACATCAAGAACCTCTTCAAAACCACATGGCAATGTCCAGTTTTCACAGGGATTCAATCTCAGACTTTAATCTCTGAGACTACAACCTTATCAACGTAGGCTGTCATGAACAAACTGAATAAGGAAGAAAGGGGGAGGGAGAGTGCGGGGATGGGGGAGGAGAAGGGGAGGAGTGGAGGAGGCAGGGAGAAACCCCAAGAGATGTTCGTGAGAATCAACTAGAAAGTGGTGAGAGCCAACGTGGGCTTACTGAGTCGAGACAGGAAAGAGGAGATGAGTCCCCGAGTCCTGGGTCAGAGGTAACACACGAGAAACAATGCACATCTGTTTCAGAAAGGCACCTGCCTCTAAGCCATTCTTTGCTTTGCAAACTGAGCCAAGCGAGAATTCACTGCCAGACCAAACAAACTCCTAAAAAGTGGTGTCTTGCTCTTAGTTTGTTCACAGTGCCCATCTTCTACATAGCAAGGCATGGAGACCACAGACTGTTGCTCACAAGCCTAGTCCAGTTCAAAGGGATGCTGAGTAAGCCCATGCTGGGAATAGCTACAGGAAGACTGTGGTGGCAAGGTCAGGTAATGAAGGGTTAAGAAGGGATGTTCCCTCTAGAGTGCATCCAAGTCTAGTCCTTGACATCTCCTCTCAACACCCACCAGATCAGGGTGGGAGAGGCAGGCAGAATCAGCTCTTCCAGCATGCCTAGAAATTTCTGCCTGCCTTCCTCTTTTCAGCAAGGTAGGGGTGATTAATGTTCAGAGCAGTGACAGGAGGAGGTTTAAGCCACGGAGATAATAAGCAATGTGCAGATATGAGCTAAAAGGTGGAGGGACCAGGCCAGCCTTGGTGGGTCAACTCACAAGCAGTGGGCTGGGGGCTGGGCCTGGGAACTAGGGCAGTGCCCACTCTGTGTGCCAGAAATGGAAGTGTTTCCTGGGGCAGGGCTTTTCATTGGAACCACATCCAACCATTCATCTTCATGGGGACGCTGGAAGCACAGCTGATTTCGCATCCTCTGCCTGTGCAGTTCCGAAAGGAGAGGCTGGGCTCCTGTTGTCCCTTTGGCTTTGACTTTCCAATGATCTCCCTGGGGAGCCAGAGACACGGGTGGGAGGAAATCAGAGTGGGACTGTGACTATCAGGTTTTCAACTCCTGTTACACATTTTGGAAGGGGACAGTAGACACTGTCTTTACCATGTGTGCAGTACAAGATGGCCTGAACATTACAGAAGCATGAACTCAGGGAGGTCTGCCTTGGGAGAAGTCCTCCAGTCTCATCAGGAAAGACAAGCACCCCACTGGGAGACCTACCCTCTGTGCTCTGTCAACACGCAATGGGGAACATTCTTCCAGGCAGAGGCAATTGCCCTTTCCATACCATCCTGCACTTAACACCTGGGAACACCCCCAGCTCACACTAACCCGCTTGCTGTTCTTTTCAGTGAGGTGCCCACACTGCTCTGCTCTTTATATTAAAGTGGCACGCCAGTTTTTAAAATAAATTCAAAAACAAAAAAACAAAACAAAAAACCTAAGCATGGTACAGCCCATAGTAAAGTGTCCACGAACCATGAAATACAGCCTGGGGATTATTGGTGAGATTCTTATCCTTGAACATCAGGAACTCCGTAGACTGGTACTTTGTGTTGCCATTCTTTCTAAAACCAAAAGCACACCTAGCTGCTTCCTACGGAATGCGGGAGAGCCTACTGCTCCTAAAGGAAGCGACTGTGGAAGTGACTTAGAAGGGGAGAGGTAGTACGCGCGAAGAGGACAGGGCCAGGCCCGTTAAGGGGGGCGCGAGGCCTGGGAACCCAAGGCAGGCACCCAGTAGCGCCTCTCACCTGTGGATGTTCATCTCTCGCGGAGGGCGGTGGGCCTTGTCATAGGAGACCTTGGCGAAGACGCCCGCCACGATGACGAAGGCGATCACCCCGCAAGTGATGTAGACGGTGAAGTTGGTCTTGTCCTTCTCCGGGTCGTACTTGTTCTCGGGCCCCGGCGACACTACCTTGGTGCTGGGCGTCTGCACCCATACGGGGCTTTGGTAGTTGGTGCACTGGCGCTGGTCCAGCTTCTCGTGGCGCTTCTTGCAGCAGAAGCGATAGTAGCAGGTGCCGCAGCAGTACAGGTAGCCGCTCTCGCTGTTGTTGCACTCGAACTCCTTGTCGTACTGGCCGCTCACGTCGTAGTAGCCCCAGCACGTCTCGTAAGTAACAGTCGCGCTGGCCGCCGCCGCCGCCGCCGCTGCCGCTGCTGCGGACTGTCCCCGCCGGCTGCCCGCCTCCGGGACGCCGGACGCTCGGGCGGTGCTGTTTAGTTCGCGGCCGCCTCGGGCCAGGGCGCCCCCAGCACGCCGACCTCCGACGGCTCCCGCGTTCAGGGTCCGGTTCCCGGAGCGGCCGCGGGCGGCGTCTGCGCCGGGCGGCAGGTGCAGGGACGCGAGCGACAGCAGCAGCGACAGCAGCAGAGGCGGCAGCAGGAGGCGGCGCAGCGCCATGGCGGGGCCGGGCGGGAGGGCGCGGGCGGACGCGGGCTGCAGGCCGCTGCCCCGGCGGCTGGCCGGGCTCCGAGGGCGGCCGGGCGGGCTGGAAAGGCGAGACGGACCGGTCAGCGGCGGGGAGATGGCGCCATCGAGGCGCGGGCGGCGGCGGGAGCGCACGGAGCGGCGGGGCGCGGGCTGCGCGGGGCTCTCAGGCTGCGCGCCGGCTCCGCGCTCCCCCTGCGGGCTCCGCGCGCCTAGCGGGCAGCCCCATCCCCCGCCCGCGGCAGCGGCGGCTCCGCGCGACTCGGCTCAGGCCGGCCCCGAAGCGCGGCTCCCGGAGGCGGCGGCAGCGGCGGCGTGGTCCCGTCCGGGCAGGTCCTGCGGGACGAGACGGGGCAGCGGTCACGGGGTGCGGAGAGCGGCGAGCAGCCGGGCGGAGAAGGAGCGCTCAGCCCTCGAGGAGTGCGTCCCGACTGGGACAGTGGCCCGAGGACGCGTGGAGAACCCCTGGGGAAGCCACCGGGCCGCCGAGCCCGGGGACGGTGCTGCCGACTGAGGCTGGGGTCCGGCGGGCAGCCGGGGTGCGCGGCGGCTGCACCTCAGTCACTCACCATGCCGGGCTGCGACTGCAGCGGCGGCGGCGGCTAGGCGGGAGCGCAGCGACCGGAGCGAGTGAGCGGAGCCGGGAACCGCCTGCACTAGTGCCGGAGCGTGTGCGATAGGAGAGAGGGAGACACACGCACTCACACAGCCGCACACGCGGGAGCGCCGCGCGGGGAGGGCGGGGAGGGAGGCCAGCCGCTCGCCGCCGCCCACGTTTCCACGCCTGGGCGCCCGGTTGGGGGACGGCAGGACTTCTCTTTGCCTCTTCCTCTCCCTCCTCCCCACCCCCCGCCTCGAAGCTTCGCGTCACCAACGCCGGGACACCAGTTAAGCGACTAAGATGGCAAAGAGGGAGCTCACCCCCACTACCTTCACCCCGGAGCAAGGCCAGAGTGAGCCCTCTGGAGCCGGCCAGCGGCAGGGTTAAACCTACTCTGACATTGCCCTTCTAGCCCTCTGGTCAAGTATTTCTAACCCTCCCTCACTCCCCCGCTTTACTTCAGCCTGGTCTTTGCGCTACCAGAAAGCAAGTTGGGGTTTCTGCAAGCCTCTGCCTCTCCCTAGTGGTGATGTTCACAGCCAAGATAAGAGGTCAAGCCCATTGCTACAGGTTCCTACACTGAGGCCAGGGGTCAAGTGGCTGTTGGGCCACCTAGTGTGATGAACTTAGGCTCCTTTCTCCTCCATCGCTCGTGCAGGAGTGAGATAGCTCCAGCTCTGGGTGACACCTCGAATTCCCTCTTTCTCCAACTTTTTTTCTAGCATTGAGACGAGAGTTAAAAAATAAATAAAAAGAAATAAATAAATAAAACTACCTGGGTTTTAAAGATTTCTTTGGAAAGCCCTACATTCCTGTCGTTGCTGCTGGAGGAGACAGATTAGAGAGTCCCTTGTGACCAGAGTGAGACCAGGCTGGCTGAAAGGAGACCCACGAGTCTGGCTTTCTAAGCTATGTGGCCACCCCAAGGGGGAGTCAGAGTCTTAGTTTGCTGTGTGTTGTGTGGAGAAGGTGGGAGACCCGAGAAGAGGAGCAACAGCCAGCCCCAGACCGTAGTCCTGAGAACTTTGGTGGGAGACAGAGGCAGGCTGTTAGAATGATAGTAACAGAGAATTTCCCTGAAGTGGTCTACTCAGTCCTGCTCACGATGTGCCTCAAACAAACTCTCAGCATTCAGGGAGTCTGGTGTTAAATGGATGGACTGAATTGGAGCTGAAACCCAGAACCCACGGCACAGAGGGACATTTTTACCTGAGATGGGAAGAGGGGGACTTCTCTGGCCGACCGTTCTAGAAACTCTCCGTGTGCTGCTCATTCTCTATCCCCTCCTCCTTCCTCTTCTTCCTCGGCACTTCCTCCGATTTCCTCGGCTTCGTCTCTTAATGGCTCTGTTAACAATCGTTTTTAGTGCCAATCCTGCCAAGCACACTGGTAAGTGCTAAGATAAGGAATGACAGTCCCTTCTCTCAGGAGTTCCTTTACAGAGGAGACAGTCAAATGACTTCTGCGTGGCATGTTTGTGTCATGACCGAGATGGGCACAGCCTATTCTGCGAGCAGGATACAGGCTTCTAGCATCACCCACGAGGGGAGCAGTGAGGGTCAAATACAGTTCTTGGGGTGCTAATGAAATGCCTGGTGAAGAATGGTTAGGAGTTAGAAAAACAAGACAGAATAAAGATGCTTCCAGCAGAGGCAGGGAAACTGGGAGAAAGAGGGTGGGTGAGCTAAGCATACACAATGGTGAAAGCCATAGGGGGGTTTCTAAACAAGGGCAGCCAGGAGGCACTGTATTCCTGCCAAAGAATTTGTGTTTAACAATGGCTGGGAAAATATTGGTAGGTTTGAATAGAAGATGCCATCAGATTTATAGGTTTGTTTCATCTTCAAGTCTATTGGAAGAGTGAACACTGACTGACCTGGACACAGAGAAAGCAGTCTGGAAGCTGTTGTACCCAGGCACAACATAAGGAAGCCTATGGGGCAGACATGTGAGAGGTGATACCTACTATGGAGATAATATTCTTACATCATCCAGAGCAGGCTCAAGGCAGTTCACAGTGGTCAGGCAAAGTGCCTTTGAGAGGTCTGCCCAGGGCAAGAGCAGAAGACTCGGGGGGCCGGGTAGGGGGGAATAGGCACACTCACTTGGTACTCAGGAAAGTATATTTGAAGAAAACACACACACACACACACACACACACAAACACACACACCTTTCCACCTTCTAATGTAAATACTGTGTGTGGTTTCTAAGCCAGTCTCTTCCTGTCCTCTGGTGTTTCCATCTCCTTCATTAATCCAGAAACCCCATTTGTGCATCTGGCTGCTCTCCGAGGTAGAAGAGTAACTCGTTCTCCCGAAAGACTCTAATGAGATTTTATCAATGACACAGAGAGAAACTGACTAGGTTCCATAGGGGCAATTATGTTGTGAATTCCTAGGTTCTCAGCGACATCAACAGAGTCACAGAAGTAATGTTTAGGTTGGCAAACAAGTTCAAAGTTATTTATTCCAACCCTTTTTGTAATGCATTTGGTTTTTATTGACTTTATTGATAAGCTGCCTGTTCCTTCTTTAGGGTTGACCAGGCGACTTAGCCCCCACCATGCTCCCTCCTAATCCCATCCCATTTTTCCGTTTTGTTTCGACATTAGATTTTTTGACAGTATTTGAAACCTCCTTTATTTGTGGATCTGACCCATTTAAATGTTCCAGAGATGAAGCGTCTTTCCCTAAACCACGCCAACTTTCCTGAGCCCCAAGGCTGTGGGGAAAGTGCCCCAATCCTTATTTTTAAAAAGTGTGTTCCAATTGGTCTGAGCCAGCTTTTCTAACAAGGAGTAGTTAGTTAGCAGTGGTTATATGATTTAGTTCTAGCTTGTGTAAATAAAGGTATTCTGTTGGGGGAGGGCGTTTGGGTGGATTTCCTTGATGTTAAAAATAGGGATAATTTACCTCTTCTAAGCATGCTTACTCTGGATGGCAGGGGGTAAGTTGGAGGTGATTTCCAGTTGGCTTGATATTATTCATTGGTACTGCTTACTGGATGTCTCTGCCCTTCTAGCATGCAGTGGAGTTGCAACCAGAAGTCCTCTTGTAAAAGGCCAGTGCCCTGCCTCTTTTTTTGTTTGCTTGTTTGTTTATTTGTTTTTGTTTTATTAACACAAGCTAGAGGAAACCACAACGAAGCAAAATGCTTTGATAAGGCTGGCCTATAGGCAAGCCTGTGGAGCATTTTCTTAATTTAGTGATTGATATGGAAAAACCAACCCATTATGGGTGATGCTACGCTTGGGCAGACAGTCATGGTCTATGACAAAGCAGACTAGGCAAGATGTGGGGAGCAAAACAGTGAGCAGCACTTCCCTGTAGCCTCTGCTTCTGTTTCTGCCCTGACTTCCTTTGAGGAGGGACTCAGATGTATAAGGGTAAGATAAAATAAACTCTATCCTATGCCAACTTGCTTTTAGGCATGGTGGCTTTTTTTTTTCCTCATAGCAAGAGAAACCCTAAGACAGTAAGATAAATAGACAAGTAGTGCTCGTTCAGTGGGTTGTGACTAGAAATTGTCTGTGGTGTTTTTGAAGCAGAGCATCAAATTGCAGTGGCACCACATCACACAGTCCCTGTTTCCTTCTGACACAAAAAGACTAGCAAGCTTCTGTATGACAGTGCTTTTGCTACCCGAGGTCCTTAACTGACCTAAGCAGACATAGCATGAATGATAAAATACATACTTTAGCTTTGTTTTTCATTTTTCGTCCTTTCCTTTTCTTCCCTCCAACCTCCAAGACAGGGTTTCTCTGTGTAGCCCTGGCTGTCCTGGAAACCACTCTGTAGACCAGGCTGGCCTTGAATTCACAGAGATCCACCTGCCTCTGCCTCCCAAGTGCTGGGATTAAAGGTATGCCCATGCATTTCTGCTTTTTACAAGGTTCTAGAATTAAAGTCTGTGAACTTTGTATATCTTAATTCATCCTGGCTGATGTTCTGAGGATGATGGATGGAGTGATATAGCTACCCATGGACTTATGCCCAGAGCCCTTTCACCTCTGCTTTCTTTGTCTCTCTCTGTGTCTCTCTGTTTTCTCTCTGTGTCTCTCTCTGTGTCTCTCTGTCTCTCTCTCTGTGTCTCTGTCTCTGTCTGTCTCTCTCTCTGTCTCTCTCTCTGTCTCTCTCTCTCTCTCTCTCTCTCTCTCTCTCTCTCTCTCTCTCCTCTCTCTCTCTCACCAAACCTGTTTGAATGTGGATTTTCTATTAAGTGTATCCAATAGAATTCCTAATCTATGAATTATATCTCATCATTATTTTATCCTGATTTTCTCTAAGATTTTGTATTAGCTATGCAATGTTGCACTGACCTATCAGTTCTATTGGCTTTGCTTTTCACCTTTATAAAAGAGGATCTGAGCATAGCATAGGGATTATATCCAAGAAGACTTATCTACTGTCTTTTTTCATTATAACTCACTAGAAACTTCACCATGGCCTCTACACATGAACTGGGCCCTTAAGCCCAGTGTAAGCTGGTTCTTAACTGTCCTAAGCCCCTTTCCTTCTAGTATTTCTTGATGTACTCCCTCCAACCACACTGGCACCCTTCTTCTCCCCGAGAGCCTTTGTATAAGATGTACTCTTTGCCCATTATCCCCTCCTTGCAGGCAATTGTGGGATTCTTTCTTCCACCCTGTGGACTCTGCTTAAGTAATGATGAATGGAAAGGGAGCAGTGCCCATACCCAGAGCCTCTTCCACTGCCTTGGGCTTGCACATCCTTCTGCTACATTTTCCATCACATCATTTATGAGTAGTAGACTTTAGACAATTCTGTTCTGTTCTTCCAGCTAGAATGCCCGCTTTTGATTCTGCTTTGTTGACTGCTGTATTCTAGGTGCCTACAACCATGACAGACATCCAGTAATCTATGACAGACACTGAAAGACTTTCTTCCAGCTAGCTGTCAGGTCCTCTGGGATCTTCTTCAGTTTCAGCAGTCAACTCTTCTGGGAGCACACAAGCTTCCCTAAGAAGCCTACATGCAGTGACTAATCACAGTGGAGGTACCAAGGCATAGCCATTTCAATTCCCAACAAAAATTCTGGTAAACTTATTTTATCTAAGGTCCCAGGGCACCCTGGAACCTTGGTTTTATTGGGTCTATATCACAGCTAAACACAGTCCTGTTCTCCCCCTCCCCCCTCATTCTCACTGGTGTTATTCTTTTAGAAAAGCCTGCATGCCAAACATCAACTTCAGGAAGTTATGATCTTGTACCACAGGCATTCAGAAATATGCATTGAATGAATGTGCCTGAGTCCCTCATTTCTTTCAGCGCTGTTCTTGTTAGCAACCACATGGCTTTTGCTCTGTTCCTTAGAGTGACAAGTTAGAAACTATCTCCCAAGGCCATCCGTTCTGATGTTAAACATAACAGTTGGGAAATTAGAGTGCATTGTCTTTTGTTAATGTTGCTGATGGGCAAATCAATCTATTGGCCCATACATAGCAAGCATGTAATTTAGAATGGTCCTCATATTAAGATGACATTTTTGCATTCATGTGAAATTCAGCCTACACATTTTAGCTCAATTGAAAAATTCAAGCCCATTACTTGAGAATTGTGTGCCTTTGAGGAACTTCTTGTGCGGTATAATGTTTCAGGGCACCATTGTCCCTTGTCTTTACTTTAGAGGTTTGTTTTCCATTGTTCCCAAGGGATGCATGGTGTCCTGTATGTCCCACAGTGAAGCAAAGCACACATTAGTCAACCTGGATATTCAGAGTGAGGTGGTGACAGAACCTCATCCAGTGAGATAAGTGACAGGATATGAGCAGGGCAGGAAAGAGGCTTACTCCCCTCCCCCCCCCACATACACACACACACACACACACACACACACACACACACACACACACACACACACGAAATGGTCTGTGGCTGCTGAGGTCCTCACAGGAAACCCAAGGAAAGTACTGGTCTGGGACTAGGCTAAGCCAAGAAATGCAGAGAAACATGATCCACCATGTTAGCACCGTTTGAGTCTTGAGTGTTAGCATCATCTGAAGTCTGCCTGCAGGTATACTTTTAAATTTGCATTTATTCAGGGTGTGTGCACTCGAGCATGCATGCACACCACAGCATGCCTGTGGAGGCCAAGGGATGGCTTTGGGAGTTGAGTTTCCACCATGTGAGTGAGGGGAATCAAACTCAGGTCATCAGGCTTGGTGGCAAGTGCCATTACTATCACCCATCTAACCAGCCTGACCACCCTGTACTTCTATGTTACCTGAGAAAATACATCCCTGCTTTATTTAGCTTCTACTTTCTGGGATTATCTGGAACCCAAAGGGTCTTACATAATACAGCCTCACAGCTTGTCGGCCTGAGTTCAAGCTGGGAGATGTAGCATAGCTGTCCTTTGAGTGGGCAGGCATACCCTCTGCTCTGTTTACAGCAAGTGAGCACTACAGCTGAAGACGAAAGGAGCAGGTCACATCAGTATGTGGGAGCAAGGCCTAGTGAGGGCCCTAGAATGTCAAATGACAAGAGATCCCATAAAGAGATATCCTGGAATTCCACAAAACAGCTTGAACATTTTATTACCAAGCAAGCTCCCAAAGGAATATAGCCCTGCACTGAGCCAATGTGAAACCAAAACAACCAACCAGCTGAGCCCCAACCAAAAGTGATAGATCTCAGGAATGCCAGGTGTTTTAAGCCATTCAGTCCTGGTGTGCTGTCATGTCACGGTTGCCAGCTACGTCAAATCCAAGAGTTCAGGTTAAAAACAGATATGGCTTAGAGGTAACTTATGTCCACATAGATTGCTGAACCCATTTTTGTCAGGTAATGGAATGTTGTCCTAGGCTGAATAACAGAGTACCACAAAGTGAGAGGTTTAAATAACTGAAATGTGTTCATGGTTCAAAAAATTGGCAGCTTCTGAGGACAGAGAGGGTAAACTCTGTCCAGGCCTTTGTCCTTGGGGAAGCCTGTGGCTGGCTGGCTTCTTGTTCTTAGGATGCTCTTTCCGCTTATAGATATCTGTCTCCAAATCCCCTTGTGCACTCTCTGGCTCCCTCTCTTTCTTTCTCTCTTTCTCTCTTTCTCTCTCTCTCTCTCTTTCTTTCTTTCTTTCTTTCTTTCTTTCTTTCTTTCTTTCTTTCTTTCTTTCTTTCTTTCTGGAACCCAGATACCAACCTGGGAATGGTTGAAAGCCCTATAGCTTCAAAGAACATGGATTCTTTCCATTAGGTCAGCACTACAGGATGAGAAAGATGTCTTTGAAGATTCAAACCACCTCATTAGATGCCCTAGAAACATAACTGAATGGTCTAATACATAGGTCAATTATTCCCTCAATATCCTAGCAGCTTGTAGACATATGATCCCTCTAAGGAACTGCTTTGCTGTTGGTACAATCTAGAACCATCCAATGTCATTTTCTTACTGTTTGGTGCAGTGATACTAAAGTGCTTAGAGTCCTGCTGGTTAGAGTTGATACAGATCTTAAGAATAAGATGAGATGAGAGCATCCAACAAATAAAAGTTTTGTGTTTTCTTTTAACATACACACATACACACACACACACATATATACTATATACATATATATGTGTGTGTATATATACATACATATATATGTATTATAAATGAGTCTTTTATCTGCACACATGTTTTGGGTCATAAGACAATTTGAGTTATGTATTTCCTCGGTGAGTTTTTAAAGAACTATTTTCAACACACATTTAACTGGGTCTGTGGAATGTGATCTTTCTACTTAATATTTCAGTTCACCCCTGTTCCATACTATAAGTCCCCCGCACCGTGCCCACAGCAGACATCACTAATCAATTATAGAACCCCTTCCTGCTGAGACCAGTTATAGCCTCAGAAAACCTGACAACATACAGAGCTTCAAATAGCCAGCAGGCATTAACTATAGTTGGAATTAGCACACAGAGTTAATCCTATTTGCCTAACAGCTCAGTGAGAGATGGCAGTCAGAATAGTTCAAGCATGGCTTTATTATTTTATGTTGACATGGATTTCAGAATTCCGTTCTAACTCTGCAGCTTTATTGTCTGAAACAGAAACACTTGTGAAAGGAAGGGGTAATCCCGCAAGGGACACCAACAACATGTACTAAACGATGCCACTGCTGTCCAGCTCCAGGAGATGCACAGTTGGATTAGTTCTTCCAGAAAGGGGTGGTAACAAAGAATGTGCCAAATGAGTGCTGGAAAAAAAGTCATGTCACCACCCCCATATATGCCTGCGTAGATTCTGGGCCTTGCTGTCACACTTGCCCTTTGGTTGGAATTTATTCACACTTTATTCGAAACCACAATGAATTAATAATTCAAAACATATTCCCTCATAAAAATAAGAAGAGCCCTCTTACAAGTGCATTATACATAGATGAGGTATTTCCTTGGCCTGAGAATCCTATCAATCATGTCCCATTCTAGAACGTGCATTTTATGTCATTCAGCTCACCTTGAGCTCCATTCTGACAACTGTGGAACATACCACACAAAGTAATATTTTTAGTAGCAAAGTGCATATGATCTTTTGAAAAATGTTCTTTAATGTCCTTTAAAGAGAAAAAAAATCAGCTTGTAATTACATCTCACCCACTGATCTAATCCTATTGACTAGGTACAAACTTGCCATTAATATACTCAAATGAATGAAGAGCAGTTCCCGATTCTCTGTCAGGAAGTAGACACCAGCTCCCAGACCATCTGCTGGGTCAGTGCCAGGAAAGGGTGAATTACTCAACAGGCAAGTACCATCATTAAAAGAACTGAGGTCACTCAGCTGAAAGGGGCCAATTTTGTTATTGTTACCTAGCATCAGATTTCAAAATTGCTAATTGGATCCTGGAATTGTTTCAGAGGACAGATGTCTAGTCTGACATTGAAGACCCTGAACAAGACACCGCAGAACAGCGTCATGGTGTTGAGGCAGGTTTTGTTAGAGCCCGGTATCAATTAAAAGAGGGATATCTTATTCAAAGCTGCTCGGTGGGGAAATTAATAGATGACCTGAGGACCTTTGAAAAGAACTTTTAAGGATCTAGCTGCCTAACCTATTTTTACAAGTATAAGCCCATTTCACATTTTAGTTCATTCTGCAGCCCCTGCTACAACTCTATTACCTACAGACAAGTCTTGGGAACAGTAGATGAACTTCCTACAAATTCTCTACCAGGAGGACTCACCTAATAGCAAAAAATACCAAGGGCTGAAGGCGAAGGTTGTAGTCAGATTGGTGTGGTGACCGAGACAGCTACTGGCTTGTGAAGAGTCATAGATCTAAGTGAGAAACTGAGCCTGGGATAATCCTGAGCCGTGTAACAGCAGACCTGTGCTGGAGTCACTTGAAGTAGGCAATCGTCAGTGAAAGCGCATGTGGAAAAAGGAACAGAAGACGCATTTGGAACCAGGCAGTCAGCCCAGACAGTTTACACCGAAGAAAGAGGTCAAGGCAGGGCAGTGAATTAAACTCGGCAGACAGGAAGACCTCGGAGCAAGAAAGATGATTCAATGTCCATCTAGCAGCTGGGAATAAGGACATCCACAAGAACTGACAAAGCAGGGCAAGACATCGTCACTGACCGGGTCAAGTTACAGGGACAATGACCCTGGCTATGAAATGCCTTGCAAACTCTCAGCACAGAAAATACTAGTTGCAAGCCATGGATTCTCTACTTCTTGCAGAACCTGGAGGTACAGCTGCAGTGCTGGAGAAATCCAAGTGTCGAGAGAACCTAGCCCTCAACCAGTGGGCCTCAACCTTCCTAAAACTGTGACCCTTTAAGACAGATTCTCATGTTGTAGTGACCCCAACCATAAAATTATTTTCATTGCTACTTCATAGCTGTAATTTTTCTGCTGTTATGAATCATACTGTAAATATTTTGGGAGATGGAGGTTTGCCAAAGAAGTTAAGAGCCACTGGTCTACATCATCTCTACCCCAAACCTGTCTGAAGGTCTCCCACCCACCCCAAGTGCATGCCTCAAGTAGACATGATATGGTGCTTGCATAGCGCCATGATTGAAAGCTCCTAGTTGACCATTGTTGATTTTTGTCATAACAAGCTTCATCCCAAGTTTTTGGCC
Organism: Mus musculus; assembly: GCF_000001635.26. Lineage (NCBI taxonomy): Eukaryota > Metazoa > Chordata > Mammalia > Rodentia > Muridae > Mus > Mus musculus. The sequence goes on from NC_000077.6 coordinate 66,536,682, forward strand.
TGATAACTTCTCAAAGTTTTGGGGTTTTTTCCTATTCATATATTTCCATTGTTTTCACATATCCCACCTGGATATGGTTAAGACAATTAATTTCAGAATATACAAAATATATATGACTTCTAAGAAAGAAAATTTGGCAAAGGAATAAAGGACTTGGTCTTAATTCTTATCTCTGTTTTCTGTGTCCCATTTCAAAACCACAGACAGTACTTCTTTTTTTTAAGATTTATTTATTTTATTTATATGAGTATACCAGAGCTGTCTTCAGACACATACCAGAAGAGGGCATCAGATCTTATTACAGATGGTTGTGAGCCACCATGTGGTTGCTGGGAATTGAACTCAGGACCTCTGGAAGAGCAATCAGTGCTCTTAACCACTGAGCCATCTCTCCAGTACTTCTTAACCTAGGATTGGCAATAAAGCAGCAAGACTTCATTGTACAAGTGTCTGTGTTTAGAAGCTCTTTCATCAACCAAACAAATGAATTCAAAACCTTATCAAAGAATATATGTGTAAATATAATGTACTATGGTGGCTAGTGTTGTCAAATTGGCAATCTAGAATCATCTGGGAGTGGGGCCTTCCTTTTGACATATCTGTGGGTGTTATGTGTGATGCCCTGTAGCTCAATTTTCTTTGCTATAGAGTTTGCTGTAGTTTAAATATGAATTGTCACCTCATCATGTGTTTGAAGACTTGGTGTCCAAGTGGTGATGTTGCTTTGGAAGGTGGCAGAATGTACAGGGTGTGGCCTAATAGATGGGACTTGAAGGTGATAATCACTTCTTGCAGCCTAAACTCTCTGCTTTTCTGTCTGCCACATGGCTCCACAGCACTCAACCCCTCATGCTTTCCCTACTAAGACAGATGAAAACCCTTAGGTAAAGCAAATCTTAGCTAGTAGAGAGGGATGCTGACTTGTGTGGCAAGCCCTGGCTTGTGCGTTCAAATGGTATCCTAAATGTGAAATCAATTGGGAAACTCAGAAGTCCAGTAACAGTCTTAGCTTTTTTATTCTGTCAAACCTCTCAGTCCCATCAAAGCAGGGTCAAAAGTCAAGCTGAACCAGTTCTGGCAGCAAGGGACATGCAGTTTTAGAAACACAGGACACATCCTCCATGACATTAAAATCTCACCCAATTCCTCATTAGCTTTGTGTACGAGTAGAGAGGGGATGGAAGCAATGTGGCAGTTATTCACTTTATTAAATTAATTATCCAGATATTTAGACAAATGCAATTATAAAGCCTTGCTGCTCTGTTCCTATCTAGAAACCCAACTCTCTACTGCCACAGAAACATTACCAAGGGCACATTCCTTGTGTGAACAGCTGTCCCATGGAGAACAACTGTTCTATGAGGTTACCACAATTATCCCTGTATGACATTGACTTTATTACCAGTCCTACTGACAGCAGACTTCCAAGTAAAGGGATGAATAGTTCAACAGTTTCACTTCAACCAATAATGGTTGGGGCCCAAACAGATCCCCCCCCCCAACCCACAAAGGATGCAGGAAATTAAGACCCAAGTGATCCCAAGCTAGCAAATTAAACAATAAACTTAGGGAACCAGGCCACACTTTATTACCAAGAGAGTAACACCTTTTAATTGCTTAACACAACAAATAGAGAGGTGGCAGCTCTGGGAAGCGGGCTTTGGATCCATCAGCTTAGCCATTAGGCCGGTTTAAGAAAACAAAACCCCTTCCTTACTTAATTTGGAAACTGTGATTTTGATTATGAAACAAGGGGTCACTGAGGAATAGGGCAGCAACAGCAAGAAACAGAAGGCAACTTTCCAGCTGCTAAGAACTAAATTTATTAGGACAACCTCGTAAAGGTATGTGTAATTGAGTGAAAATATAACTTCATCAGTTTAACCTTACAAGGGAAACTTCACTCATAGAAAATCAAGGAAAGGCAAAACTCTGTTTCTTCGGATGCATATAAAAGACTTGAGTTGTGTGAGAATTTAAGTGTGAATGATGCATAAATCAACTTCATGGATCCACCCCTGAATGTGCTTCCTTGCCTCAGTTATCCTACTCTGTCAATAAGGCTATACAAATGTATTAGGTAGCTGAAAATACTGGTCTTACTTCTAATGAAGACCATCTGTACTTACAAGCATTAGGCAGTATTGTATTTTAAAAGTATTGTTGTGACTCTTATAATGAAAAGATTGGCTGTGGAGGTGGCTCTAATGACCATTGTCAAGGGTCTTCTTTTTTTGAAACCTGGTTCCAGTTCCACACTGTAGTAGTTGTTCACAGGGGCAAGAAACAACCCTGGCACATCCACTGCAGTCCATACTTCATTCTGGTATCTCAAGTGCTCTCTAATATCCCTTTTCCACTTCAACATCCCACTTAGACTTCTGTATTTTGTTTAGTTCTTGTAGCTTAGATTCCCCGAGAGCAGTGGTTTTCAACCTTCCTAATGCTATAGCCCTTTAATACAATTCCTCATTTGGTGGTGACCTCAACCAGAAGATTAATTCATTGCTACTTCATAGCTATAATTTTGCCACTGTTATGAATCATAAATAACTGATATGCAGGATATCTGATATGTGATCTCAGTGGAAGGGTCATTTGATTGAGAAGTCTAAGTGGGATGTCTAGCATGAAGAGAAATCTTAAGAGTTTGAAAAGCACCACTGGGGTGTTTTGTTAAAGATCCTAGAATTTGGGTTTGTCTGACAGTTTTGTTTCCATAACTAAGAAGTTTAGAAAGGAAGACTACCAATGTGATATCGTACGGACAAAGGATACATGCTGTTAAGGATGGTGCTGATCTTGACCAGTTCTAGCAAGACATTATTGATGACAATTTTCTCCATTGTAGTTAGCTAGTTATACTTATTCATAACATTCATGATTCATTTTCTTCCTCAAATTCTTGCAGCTTTGTCCACTGAGTGCTTCATTAAGTGGCTTGTGTATCAATTAGACACATCCGTCTAGGTTTTAAATTCCCGTCTTGATTGCTTTCTGAGCACTGCCTTCCTCCCTAGAACCACAGGGCTCTCCAGTCTGTGTGTTTCTCATACTAGCCCTGGACCTGGCCTTTCTCAAAGCCCTCCTGATTCACCTGGTTGGAGAATACCATTATTTCTCTTAATTGTCTTTACCACGATCTCCCTGTCCTTCCATGTCATGTCAGGATCACAGTTACTTTCCCTTGCCTCTTAGAAATCCTTGGAGCACCTTTAAAGATGGCCTCACAGATGTGTGGAAGATGGGCAAACTTCATGGCACTGGGACCCCCTTCTTTCACATCTCTTGCTTCTCTGCTTCTACTAACATTGACATTTTCCCCTCCCTGCACCAATGAGTGCCAGTAGTAAATTTTTTTACAAACTTTTTACAAAGCATAGAGTGGCTATTAGGAGAAGTGAGCTCCAACTATCTCAAGTGACATATTTTTTTAAATTAATGCTGCTCCCATTTTCTCGCTTTCTCAGACACATTAATGCAACAAGAATCATGTTGGCGTCTGAGGAAACAAATGGAGAGAACAGCAATTTAAGGGGAGGAGGTGATCGCCTCCATTCCCAATCTGGGTACACTCCGGGGCAGTTCACAATACGCATGCAGAATGTCAGAGCGCAGCATGGAAGTCTAGTTGGAGTTCCAACTGCTGCAAGAACACGTTTCCTCTGTGACTGGCACCGATGCTTATTTTCCATCACTCTGGAAGCCTTTGAAGAAGATGCTCTGCTGATGGGTTCCCTGCAACGACACACAGGGCCAGATTACAGGGATCACGGAGATGACGGTGAGCTGATAAGTGCTCCATGCACAAGACCCTGGTGCTCATTTCCAGATAGACAGACATGAAAGGACATGAAAGGACATGCCCCCTCCCTTTTTGTTACCTCAGCTCAGTATTCAGTCTTCACCACTTTTCTTTGTCTGGAGGATTGATTTTGTGCTATCTCTAAGAAAGTCGGCCATTCACCAAATATTTTTCAGCGTTCAGGGTTAACATAGCCAATTCATTAAGGAACAGAATATTCCAGAAACAGAAAGACATGCATTATTGATATATTGCACAATGTCAGTTATGTGTTATCTTATATTCTATATATGTAGACTCTGGATTCATGCACTTTTTAAAAATATTTTTATAAAGCTAGGCATAGTGGTGCATGCCTATATTTTTAGCAACTGGGAGGCAGAAGCAGGAGGATTGCAAGTTCAAGGCTAGCAAGGCCAAGGCCAGCTTGAGCTATCTAGTGATTTGAAGAACATGTTCATGACCAGTCTAAGCTATATAGAAGAAAGACCTGTCACAGCAAGACAGAAACAACACTGACAAAATCTACCTTTTGTTTTCAGACATGTGTACTTATTTACCACCTCCTAATTTCATAGGCAATATATAAATGCATTCTTATATTTTAAAATAAAACATCATAGATGAAGCCAAAGTTCCCTTCAACAGACACACTGTACCCCTACTTTCTCCCACAATGCACCTAGGCCACTTTTCTTCCCAGTCCCTCAGGCAAATATTGTTTAGAGTTTTGTGCATATCTTCCCAGAAAAAAAAAAGGCCAAAGTTCCCTTCAACAGGCACACTGTACCCCTACTTTCTCCCACAATGCACCTAGGCCACTTTTCTTCCCAGTCCCTCAGGCAAATATTGTTTAGAGTGTTGTGCATATCTTCCCAGAAAAAAAAAGGAGTATTAAAAAATAGATGCTTGACTTCAGGGCTGTCTAATTCAAAACAGTACAGCTGACAGTCACTGCCTTGCTTCGTCCTTCTCTCTTTCACATTCTTCTGTCACTTAGCCAGAGTTGGTGATAACATTCCAAACAGTGCTCAGAATGTGGATGAGATAAGATGGCTTGTGTTAAAATGGAATCATCAGAACTATAGAGAAATCCTGGGGTTGACCAGGGAGTACAAAAGTTCTTGCTAATTAATCCAGACTGGTCTAGGTCAAGGAAGCTAGACCCAGAAATGAGCAAGGATGCAAATATCACCAAAGGATGCTGTTAGGAAAAGATGCAAAACTGTAACCCAGGCACCGGGCAACAGATAGTCTAGGTCTCAGTCCAGGTGTTACTCTCCAAAGCAAACCAAACACACAGACTGGCTGGCAGCTGAGCAGATCAAGGGTCAAAGATGCCTTTCCCCTGGAGAAGCATTTCCTTCCGTCCAGGGCGCGCTACCATGGATAGCTTATCACACCTTTTGTGACACTGCAACCCAGAAGCTACTGTTGTCCCCCCCTAAAAGACTCAAAGATTTTTCTGGGTAACCCTTTTCAAGGTTTTCTGTGTTGGTCCCAAAGATTCCTGCAGGACAGGACAGGTTGGGGAAAGGTCATGTTTATGTGTTTGCCAAAGGGAGTTCTTCCTATTGTAGAAAACAGAAACAAGATTTTTTTTTTTAAAGCTTTCATGTGTTTTTCTTGCTTGTCCTATGTGCATGCCCTTCTCCCTCACAGACCCACAGCATTAGGGAAGAGAAGCAGCTGCATTGATAAGGAGCAGATGCATAAAGTCTGTTTTGGAAAGGAAGTGAAGAAGAACTTCTGACCTTCAAAATCCAGTGCCGTGTGTACAACACAGCATAGAGCCAGGCATTATGGGGAAGCAGCTATTGTCTAATTCTCCAGTTCCCTGTTCACATATCTCTAGCAACAGACAAGCCCTGAGAGCTCCAAGTACAAAAGTCTGGGAAAAAAGAAGAAGTTAAAATTGGTCTCCGTTTTTAACCATTGGAGTGTACCAGAGCTGAAGGCAAACAGAAGGTAAGTAGAGGAGAGGAGGAGAGATGATTAGATGTGCAGCTGGCCCCATTTGCTCTTGTTCTTTAAAAGGTTGATGGAGATGTAGTAAACTTTAGGATGTCTAAGTAAGAAGCAATTGTGAGCCGGGCATGGTGGTGCACGCCTTTAATCCCAGCACTTGGGAGGCAGAGGCAGGCAAATTTCTGAGTTTGAGGCCAACCTGGTGTACAGAGTGAGTTCCAGGATAGCCAAGGCTACACAGAGAAACCCTGTCTCGAAAAAAACAAAAACAAAAACAAAAAGAAGAAGCAATTGTATAGGCCAGGCTGGCCTCCAAACATGTGATCCTCCTGCCTTCACCTCCTTCAGCAAATCCCACCAGCCTGTGCCACCATAACCAGCAGGCAGTCATATGGAGGAGTTGGGGTATGGATTGAGGAACCCAGAGGAGATAAGGACTCCACAAGAAAACCAAGAGAGTTAATTAACCTGGACCCTTGGGCCTCCCTGAGACTGAACCATCAACCAAAGAACATACAAGGGCTGGACCTAGCCCCCGCCATACATATATAGCAGATGTGAAGCTTGGTCTTCATTCAGGTCCTCTACCAACTGGATCTGGGGCTTAACCTGACTCTGTTGCTTGCCTATGGATCCTGTCTCCCTAACTGTGCTGTCTTATCTGGCCTCAATGGAAAATGATGTGCCTAGCCCTACAGTGACTTGAGGTGCTAGGGTAGGTTGGTACCCAGGAGCAATCTCCCCTTCTCAGAGCTGAAGGAGAGGTAGGGAAGGGTAGTAGCCATGTGAGGGGGGACTGAGAGAAGAGGGGATGTGATCAAGATGTAAAATTAATTAATTAATTAGTTAATTAATTAGAGAAAAGAAGCAATTGTAAATTAGAGGACATCATGACAAAGCTTCAAACAAGTGCTTTCTGAGGATAGAAATAAAGGAAAGGCAAGTGGAAGTTCATTAGTTGTGAATCAAGTGTTAGCTACTTTTCATTGGATGAAATTGGGTTGTATTTTCTTCTATGTTAACATTTATAAGGAAAAGTTAATTTTACTTGCTTACAAATCAAGCAATTTAAATAAACTCTGAGGCTTCACTGGGTTTGTATGCTGGGAAATTCTTTGGACTTGGTATCCATTTTAAATTACATTTGTAGTATCTAACTATAGGTATTATACACAGTGATAGATAGATACATAGATAGATAGATACATAGATAGATAGATAGATAGATAGATAGATAGATAGATAGATAGAAACAGATGATAGATGATAAATAGATGATAGAGATAGAAACAGATAGATGATAGATAAATAGATGCAGATAGATGATTGATAGATGATGATAAATGATAGCTACAGATAGATAAATAGATGATAGATAAATAGATGATAAATACACATAGATACATAGATGATAAATAGATGACAGAGATAAACAGATGATAGATTCAGATAGATCAATATATGATAGATAAGTAGATAATAGATGATAGATAATAGATATATCTACCTATACTTTATAATATAAAAGTCACAACAATGTACAACATCCATGCAGTTAAGCAGCAGAAGCTTTGACTGGGTCCAAGTCTGGCTTGTTCCTCTGAGCTGCTCTTGGACTCTTGGGTGTATGAAACCATTTAGTCCCCAGAGACCTACTGGAAGGAAGAGTCAATGACCACATAGCAGACACTGGGAGAGAGAAGGCTTGAGCATGAGAGCAGCACCAGCCAAGACATAGAGGAAGCTGAGCTGGTAGAGATGGACTTTAGGTCGTGAACCAAACAAGGAAGAGAGGGCCAAAGAGTTGTAACTACAGACATCAGCACCAAACAGTAGTAATGAATCCAGTGACAGGACAGTACCTCAAGCTACATAGATACCTATTGAAGGTATTCTAGCCAGTCTGAGTATGGCAAACAGGACTCTGGCAGGCCTTCTCTTCCATTCCTTCTCCCTTGCTTAAAACAAAACAAAACTAAACTACACAAACAAACAAACAAACAAAACATTAGATTACATCAAAGTCCGTTCCCTTATTCAGCCACTTTTTCCTCCTGAGGCTGACTACCAAGGTCCAGCTATCAAAGCATTGAAGTCCAGCAAAGTACTCAAAGTATTGAGTCCCCTTTTAGCTCATCCAACTAACACTGGTTTCCCAATTTACTTTTATAAACCTTCATTTGCCTGTGGGCTACATCTGTCTCTGCTTTATCCAGTGGCAATCCTTTCTTCCCCCACAGAACAAATACCCTTGCCTCCTCTCCCATGTTCCCTTCCTCTTCTCCCTTTTCCTCTATCTCTTGAATTTGTCTCTTATTCCCTGCCCTTCATCTCTCTGGAGCAAATAAATCTCCTTAGTGCTAAGAACTTGGTCCTGGACACCCTGCATGCACCCTACCAATTTTGAAACAAGGGGAGGGATTTGTAAAACCAGGCAGCCATCTCTGAGAGACGAAAAGTTACAGAAACTGTGAAAAGGTGAGCTAGAGTTTAACTTCCTTGTACAAAGCCACAAGTCCACCTTTTCCTCAGCTACCTCTAATTTTGCTTTGAAGAAATGATGGTCTGGCTCTAGACAATGAAGACTATGGCAAAACATCAGTTGCCATGTATACAGTTAGTCATGTCATGATATTGATCCTGTGAGTGTCTTAGTTCTTACTTAAGAATAAGAGTATGTCTAATTTCCTTGGGGAGAGAAGAAAAAGGAATGGGGAGGGAGGGAGACAGACAGGCAAACAAACAGGCAGGTGGGTAGACAGACAGACAGTATTAGTATCTCCTCTTAGTAACTCCTGCTTGAATTTTTCCCTTTTATCACAGAAATAGGACCAAAGGACCCATGAATTTCCATCTGATGCCACCATGCATATGTAATGGAAGTCATATTTCCTCTCACATCCTCCTGCTAGAAGGAGCTACTGACATTCTTGGCCCTTGCTTCTCTAAGAGCACCACACTCCCTGGGCCTTCTGGCTGGCATTTTTGACAACTGCCTCTCTGTGTATTGGGTATTCCAACTTTGCAGGGTAGCTTAGCTGAAAGCCAAGCCCTAAAATCTACTCGTCCTTTGTCATTCTTGTTTCAGGGAAGAGTAAGTATCCTGTGTGTTTCCTGACAAGGCTCCTTGTACAGCTATTACCAGTGGTAGTGAGGAAAGGAGCTTGAGATGGCTCACAGAGACCACCGTCTGCCTGCCTGTCTTCCAGGATCAGCTAAGTAGGCAGCCTGCTTCTGCAAGAGCTAACTTAATAACCATGGCCGTGAGGGGAGCATTATGTTCCAAGAAGCTACCTCCTACACAGTCTTCTCAGATCCCAGGCATGGAGAAGCAAGGACTTCGACTTCGGAGACTGGCTTCCCTCCTGAGGCAAGAGCCAACTTAGATCAGTCTAGAAACAAAAGGAGCAATGTTAAACCTTGATCACAGGGCCGTAGCTGAGGAGAACAGCAAGCAGGTTCAGGACTCCACTAAGGTCTCCAGACAGCACAAAGGATGCAAGATTATCCTGGTCCACATGTTGGTCTCTTCATCAACAGAGTTTTAAAATCACAAGTGACAAACCCATGCATGGATCTCAAAACACAGCCCCTTTCTATCCATAGCATTTGAGCTGAGACAGGCACCAAACTGGCCTGATGGCCTGAAGTGGAAACTTAAGGGTTCTTTGTATTGGATGGTGTTTTGCTGGGGCAAACATGTGAAGGAGTGTTTTCCTAAAGTGGACATAGGTAATAGACTAAGGCAGACTCTTGAAGGAACCTTTAGCTGAAGCAGACACAGGCAAAAGCGTGTTCTGCTAAAGCAAGCACAGGAAGGGACATGTGATGAAGGATTCTTTGCTAACAACACACATGTATTGGTCTGCCTTACATAGCAGAGTTGAACTGCATTTGTCGGGACTCCATAGGGAGAAATGCAACAAAAACTTCTGGTGGTGTGCTGCAGTTTCTTGCTGCTTCCGTGGGCTCCAGCTGATTTGCAGAATGTTGTCAGCCGAGGCAAGACATGTAGAGGACACGTGATATTTGGAGTGTGTAAATAGGACACAACAGACAGTGACAGAGGCTAAGCTAGGCTTGCCTATAGGGCTAGCTGTGCAACACTTGTGGGTCTCGTTTCTGCTGATCTTCGCTTCTCTGAGAGAGGCACAGCTGAGAACTTCTCCTGGTCCCTCCTCATCCTTTCTGCTGACTGGTGCTGAGGCTGGGGACTGACTGTCTCTGCTAGGTAGTGCCACCACTGCTGATTCATGTTTGCTATGCCGACTCTAGTGAAATGGATTGCTGGTGTATCCATGAAACGTTTGCAAGTAGATCGAGCTGCCACTACTAACGTGTGAACTGAACTGCCAATTTCCAGACAACACAAACAGGAGTTGCTCTAAAGAACCTTTCTAAATAGGTCCACTTCCCTGTATCCTTTCTTTTCCACTACCTCTGGTGGGTGGTGGGCTAAAGAGTAGGTTAAATCATTTAAGAACCATCATTAAAAATAAGTTTTGGAAAAAAGTCCATGTTTGCCACAACACATCATAAGACCTTTAATGTGAGGCTGGATAGATGGCTCCACAGTTAAGAGGTCTAAGAGCACTTGCTCTTCTCAAAGAAGACCCACATTATTGGCTTGAACCCACCAATAATTCCAGTCCCAGGGGGATCTTCTCTTTGGTCTCCTTTGGCATCCACAAGTATGCACATATTCACAAACACATACACACACTTTACCTATAAATATAAGCAATTTTTTAATGCAAGAGTTTAAGAACTACATAAAAAGATATTCAAAGTGGTATATGGGCCCAAAGGTGGTTTTTGAAAAATGTCATTGGATGGAAGCTAGGGAAATCTTCCACTTGTCACTTAAGTGATAAAAGACTTCTATGGCTTGTATGATTACAGATTACAAGCCATTGCCCAAAAGCACACAGAGAAACAGAATCACTCTGGGGGAACAGAAAGGTCTATGAACCAAACTCCTAGCAGCTGAATACTTCACTGTGTTTAATTAAATCACTTTCCTAGTACAAGTTTTTACTGCCCTTATTCTGTAAAGTGATTAAGAATATTATAGTCTAATGTTCTATTTGTAAGCCACCTTTCCCGTGTTCAGAGAACACCTTTGCAGCTGACATGCTTAAACAGTATGTATACTATGTTCCTTGTTTTCTCCTGAACAAAGTAAAGCTTAGCTCATTTGGACTTCATAAAAATTAACTTCTATTCTCTACAAACAACTGTTAAGAAACTAGAACAAAAAGCTACAGGCTGGAAGATTATATTTTAAAACTACATGTCTAACCAAAGGCTATTATTTAGAATAAAGAAAGAAAGGTCAAGAGTGAATATTTTTTAAAAACAAAGAAGGCAAAGGAGAAGCAGGAGCAGGAAGAGACAATGAACAAAAAGCCCATCTAACTAACGGGTGCTACAGAGATGAAACACAGGCTTACGAAAATGTGTTGAATAGCAAGCTGTGGTCAGGAGGGAAGGGAAACCTGAAATGATAACGAGAAACCGGTCTACTCCCATCAGAATGGCTAAAATGAAGAACAGTGGCTTCTCCGAGTGCCCATGAGAGGACACAGAAATGGAGTCACTCCTGTTCTGTCAGTGGGAATATAAAAGGTGCAGCCATTCTGGAAAACTCTGTCTGTTTCTTAGAAAAGTAGATGATGTGAGTTCATGACTCAGTACCTGTACTCTCAGACATGTGTCCCCTGAGAAATAAGAGCAGGGTTTTGCATTCAGACATGAGCATGCTTTACTTGTTAAAAACCCAAAATTAGGAAAAGAAAAAGTCTTTCAATAATGAACAGCTACGCAGGGACATACATGCATCTTATAACACTGAGAAAGAAAGCCAAACCCCAAAATGCTTCATGTATCTGTCAGCCTCGACTTACTACAACAAAGTGCCTGAGACCATTCACTTACAGAGGAAAGGTCTCTTGGACTTCAAAGGTCTCTTGGAAGGCTTGATTACAAGTTTGGACAACCTGGTCGGAGCACCCAGTGGAGTGAGGGGGTCACATTACAAGGTAGAAGGAAGAAAGAGAAGGTGCAAGAAAAAAAGAAGAGACATGAAGATAGATGAAGGAGAAAAGGAGTAGGGAGAATGGGTGAGGGTCATGTGGTTCCCTTTGAGGGCACACCCTAAAAAAACATAAAGACCTCCCACTAGGTATAAGTCTTAAAGCCCCATAGTACCTCCTAATGCCTCTACCCTGGGGATCAAGTTTTACAAATGGACCTTTGAGGTACACTCTTCCAAGCCATAGCACTATTTTCTATTTCCATAATGTTTCTTGAAATAACAAAGGGATAAGGGTAGAGAACAGACTCATGGTTGCCAGGGTTTGGGGGTTGAAAGTCGAGTAGGAAGAAAGTGACTGTTTTTGTTAGAGGACAGTGTAAGGGACCCTGGTGGTGATCCTGCTCTACTGTTTCTGTGGCAGTAGATATAAAGAGCCACACCTGACCATACTCAGAACTCAGGGCACACAGCATATGCTTGCTCCAAGCTAGTGGTACCTGCTGGATGTTGACAGAGCCTATCGATCGATGCAAATTTTGTGCTAGTGATGCTGCTGTTAGACTTCGAGAAAAGTAGAGTGAACAGGATTCAGAATTATGTCCCCACAAGTACGGGACCAACATTTCCTAGAAGAGATTGTTGAGATTTTAGGTAAAGAAAATTAACAATACAAGTTCTGAATGGGAGGGATGGCCTACAGAGTCAGGTCAAAGACAAACAGCAAACTGACAAAAGACCTGTGGTTCCCTCCAGATGATGTGTTATCTTTTCTGATACCTGGGGAGCTCCTGCCTCACATTTAGGACAGACATAGATGAAAGACTGCTCATTGAAAAGGATGAGATGACTTAAACCCCACATGTTCAGATATAGATTTCAGTTATAAGTGGAAACTGAAACCATACCATCATATGCTGTATCCCTTCCTTCCCTCTCCTTGCCCCCCACCCCCTCCCTTCCCATTTCTTTCCCTCTATTCAGTCCTGAGGATAGAACTCAGGGCCATTTGCATGCTGGGCAAGTTTTCCACCACTAAGTTGTATCCCCCACTATCATAACTCTTTTTGTAAGTACTCAAACTGACAATAATCAAAAAGAGCCCCATCCTGGTGGCTATGCAGGGGGAGAGGCAGATGGGTAGAATTCAAAGGGCTTAACTTCATATGGAGAACAGGGAGACATCTCTCAGAATCACAAGCATGCACTTTCTGTCGACTCAGCAGCTCCATTTCTGCCAGTGTATTCTTCATGTAAAGTCATACGCATGCAGAGTGGCACATGGATGAGATTATTTATGGAGGCACTGGATGGAACAGGAAGATCAACAATGTGTGTGCAGATCCTTTGGAGAGTCTTTGAAGAAATAATGCCATAAAAGCGTAAGAAAGCTTTTTAGAAGTGGATATGAACTTATCTCCATGAACAGGGATGAGAAGAGCCAAGGTTAGTATAACATGCATCATCTGCTACTGCTTGGATGATGATGGAAAGATACATGTCCTTTCCCTGCCTGTAATGCTTAAAGTGTAGGCAGAAATGGGGCCACTGAGATGGCTCAGTGGGCATGGGCACTTGCTTAGCAAACCTGGTGATCTGAGTCCATTCCCTGAAACCCATGTCAAGGTGGAAGGAGAGAATACACATGTATATGTGTACAAACACAAACATGAGAACACACAGGTATGTGTGCACAAACACAAATGTGCACGCACGAGCACACACACACACACACACACACACACACACGACAATAGTAAATACATTTTTAAAGAAATGGCTCAGGAGGCAAAGGTGATACCACCTGATAATTCGCGCCTGATACCTGTGTTTGATCCCTAAAGGCTTCATGAAGTTGGAAGGAGAAAACTGATTCCTCAAACTGGCCTCTGATAGTATACCTTGGAGTGTGAGCACACACACACACACACACACACACACACACACACACACACACAGAGCATACACATACACAATAATACTAATTAAATTTTAGAAGAATGTAGAAAATCACTTGGTATGGTTTTGGAGAGAACTTTTGTGATGTGAGTTGAGAGTATCAGGGAGACCATTTTTGTCTATGTACATGGTATATTGATATTTAGATGTTAAGCTCTGCATCTTAATGATACACCCACCAAAAGACAAATGACTAGGCTGAGGGTGTATACTCAGTGTCATGGTGCACAAGGCTCTGGCTTTGATCTTTACCACCACCAAATAAAAATTCAATTAAAAAGTGATATTTTTAAAAGGAGAGACACTAAAATTTAAGAAAAACCCATTCTGTATCCTCAAAATTGAAAGCAAGCTGAGCCATTGTCATTACATGCGATGGGAGTTGGGGTGTGTGTGTGAGATGATCATTAGGGAAGTGCATGGGGACAAGTAGAAGGTGACACAGTCACCCAGTGTCTGGTGGTGGCACCTGCCTCAGTACTATGTTGATAAGAAAACCCAAAGGACATGTTTATGCCCTGACTGATATTTCGTTTTTAATGCGAAGTTATTCCTATATGACCTGATTTCACTAAATGCATTTATGAGATACCTCCTGTTTTTTAACTTACCAATAGAGTGTCCAAGCAGCCTGGGGCAATTCCAAGAAAAGGTGCTTCCAAAGCTCAAGGGTTGCTTTATCCTCTCTGCAAGACAAGCCTAGATCAACTGGTGCCTTTGTAGTTCCTCTGGATGCATCAGATGCTACAAAGCCACAGCCGAACCTCTGCCCTGAATCTGAGCCTTGACCACAGTGTCTAAGCAATGACATCACTAAAGTGAGCAAGGGAGATTGCCAACCAGCATACTGCTGCCTACCCCATCCATTCTCTTGTAAAACATTTTATGCCTCTTGCCCTTTGAAGAGCCTCTTTCCTACACTGTCATGGGAGATCCTGCTATGTTTTCTCCTTCGACTGCAAATGGAGTTCCTAAGGTTACATTACATGGAAGGTTATCACATCCATTTTCAATTTCTCTCTATAAAGCTAGCTGGGTAGACTCCTCTCTGCATCCCCTTCTCATGTGTAAAAATCAGTGGCGCCATTTTATCCTCCACTTATTCTTTGAGCAACTATGCAGTTACTTTGGTATAAGTGGACAGCGGCAATGCTAGCTTGTATTCAAAGAAGGGAGAATAAACTGTGGCCCAGGTGGTTCACAGAAAGTGTCTGTACAGGCGGCAGGTTAAACACACAAATCCTAACTAGAGTTTCAGCTTACTTGCTTAATATATTTAAAAAATGACTCAATTTATTGCAAACTAAGGTTTAGGAAGCTCAGCTTCCAGGATGACAAACTGATGCTTGTCTCCACATATCTCACTATTTTGCATAATTAATTCTTCCCCATAGTACACAAACATCTCCATCTACAACCCCTCCCTCTCTCTTTCTCTCTCTCATTCCCTTCCTGTTCTCATTCTATAAATAGTGTTGATTCAGAAGATGCAGATGATTCTCCAGGAACTAAGAGGAAGATTGCCAGCAGTCATTCTCAGGTGTCCACAGCCCTGCTTTCTAAAGTCTCACTCAAGAGAAAACAGGGAAAGGAGAACTTGAGTCATAGGGAACAATGCAGTGCTGATGCAATGGGTTTTCCCAGTTCAGATGAGACGAGGTGCTGCAGCTTGCACTCCAAAGAGGAGGAAGGAACTGACTAAGACTGGATTCAGCAGTAGAGAAATTTACTGACTCATTTGCCTGAAAACTCCACAGGTGGTCTTGGATGTGGATTTCTCTTTCTTTTTGTAGCAGTTCATCAAAAAAAGGTTGTTTTCCCTAAGTCCGACTCTTCATTCCAATATGCCTTGCAGAAGTTTCAAGGGCTTAGATGGTTCCAACAAGACACTGGCTATATTTGTTCCCAGCAAAAGTTCAAAGTGTCCCTGTAACTGGATTGACTAAGGCTGAATGAGCCAATTGCTACAGCCAAGCTTCGCAAATGCACAACTTGTTAAAATGGGTGGGGTCCGCATTTCCAGAACAGCCTGAAAGACTAGGGACTGTTAGGAAAAGAAAAGTGTTTTGGGGGAGGGGGTGGGGAAGGGAGAACAAAAAAAGCAAACAAACATGTAGTACTGGCTAGTTTTATGTCAACTTGATACAAGCTAATGAATGTCATCAGAGAGGAGAAAGCCTCAAATGTGAAAGTGCCTCCATAAGATCAGGCTGTAGGCAAGCCTGTAGGGCATTTTCATAATTAGTGATGGATGGGCAAGGGCCCAGCCCATTATAGGTGGTGCCATCCCTGGGCTGGTGGACCTGGATTCTACAGCAGGCTGAGCAAGCCATGAGGAGTAAGAAGCACACCTTCATGGCCTCTACATCAGCTCCGTGGTTGAGTTACTGTCCTGACTTCTTTTGATGATGAACCGTGATGTGGAAACATAAGCTGAATAAACCCTTTCCTCCCCGAGTTGCTTGGTTTTGGTCATGATGTTTCATCACAGGAGTAGTAACCCTAAGTAAAACATGTATTGATTGCAGTTGAAGAAGATGAAGCAGAACTGAAGAGAAAGAAAATCTAATTATTGAGGACATTCAACATATATTTCCTTAAAAACATCATATATTATATTTATATTTCTTTCACATATATATGCCTTAACTCAAATGAGGTCTGCAAAGTGCTGACAGGTACTCCCTTGAATGAAGAGATTTGATTGATTGGCAATTAGCCTCTCAATTATATGTACTTTATTTTTTTCAAATAGGTACCTTAAAGGAGGCTGCTCTTTGAAGAAAACCATACTCAACCACCCACTCATGAAATACAGCTCATTTTTATGTTTTGAAACCAGGAGATCACTGGGGTAAGAACGGGCAATGCCTAGTAATTAAGGACTTGAAAGATCACTCAAAGTGACCAGCTTACATGTGTTTCTTCATAGAATTGAGAGAATGAGGGAGGATGGAAGGCCATGCTGGAAGAGTCTGGTGAAGGACAGTGGATGAGGACAGAGGGTCTAGATGTCTACCAGATAACACTTGATAGTTTCTTAGCATGGCTGCCATCTTTAACAATGGAAACACAATCTCAATGATTGTTCTCGAGCCAATTCTCTTATGCAGAGATTGAAAAAAAAACAAACAAACAAAAGGCGGGGGAGGGAAGGAGAGAGAGACAGAGAGAGACATGGAGGTGATTGATTCTTCCTGATATGGTGAAACCCCAGGAATATTATAAATAGAGATGGTAAGGAAGGACACACCTGATTGTCCTTCTGCTTGCCCAAAGCAGTGATAGCTAATCAATCCATGTTTATTTACTCTTCTGCTAAGCTTAGAAATGAATTGACAATCTTTCTTAACAAACTGCCCCCTGGGAGCCGTAGTCATTGATCAGACCTGAAAGTTAGGATAAAACCATCTTGACATAACACATCTCAGCTGACTCTTTCTCATGTTCATTTCCTGGAATGTTTTCTCCTAAGAACAAATTTGATGGCTGAACTAAATGTCCTCTATAAACCTTTCTTTTGAGGTAATTGTCTTTCTTCCTGGCTCTTAGGTGTCTCTCGTGAAATTGTTTATCCCAAGGACTAAAAGTTGTTTCCTTTATATGTTTGATTACATTTATTCATTGTGTGTTCGTGTGTGTGAGTGTGTGTGTGTGTGTGTGTGTGTGTGTGTGTGTGTGTGAGTGTGTGTGTGAGTGTGTACATGCATGCATGTGTTCAGTGCTATGGTATATGGGTCAATATCTGAGGAAAACGTGCAGTAGTCCATTCTCTTCTACCATGAGGGTCCCTGGGATTAAACTCAGCCCTCAGGCTTGGCAGCAGGTACTATTACCCATCCCATCAGCCTCTCAAGGATTATTCTTGAGCATACCCATCTATTCTCTAGACTCTCCTTATGTCGAGTCTACGTGGAACTTCCAATGATGACTTAATTTGAACTTCTTCTCAGTATCTACCTCATTCTCTTTTGATGGGAAGGTCCTTGCTCCTGACCTCTATAAAAGAATAGGTGCACAGCATTTCCTTCAGAAGACCTTCCTCATATTAAATAAGTGCGTCCAACTTTGCATGCTGTGCAAAGCTTACTCTATTTAATGTGTTCTTATCATTTCTCAGCATGGAGTCAGTGTTCCACCTGCATCAACATTTGCTAATGTGTGGGTGGGTGGGGTGTCCTTATTAAAAAATGCCATTTCCAGCCCTTTCTCTGGAACCATGAATCAGAATTTCTCATCTGATTTTTTAATTGATTTCCCAAGGTAATTTCATGAATCTATTCAAGTTTGAAAATATCTGCTCTAAAAGAAAAGTTAGAAGGAAATTGTGGCGAATCTATCTATACAGGAGTCTTAAAAGATTTTAACAATGGTGTTCTCCCAAGCTCTATTGATTTTGGGGGAAGGAAATGCAGCTGTGTTCTTTCTTAAGCCATCTCTGACTCCTGTTTTGTTGTTCTTTTCTTCAGAAAGTCAGGAGATTACATGGGAAGAGTGAGAGGCAGGTCCAAGGAAAGTTCCATGCCAGACAACAGCCCAACATGGCCACTGAGCCATCACTAAAAACAATACAAGGCCAGAGAATGGAACCCAGAAAGGAACATGTGTGAATTGGAAGGAACAACTTGTTGACCTGCTCGAGAAGAAAACATCTAAGAAGCTCATCTGAATATTAGCAAAAACAACAGTAAAGCTCCAGGGCCTTCTATAAAAAGTAGATGTGTGAATTATGTAACTTTGTCCTTTCTACATGGAATGTCTAAGATTCCGGCCAAAATTCAATTATCCCGAAGTGAACATTGGGTCCCTAGTGCCTATGGCATGGCCTTCCTTGACTGCTTAACTACTGGTATAGCCAAGTGTTCTTCTGAGTTAATAGATCAACTAATACACATCAGTTTAAAGAGAGAGCAACATTTTGACCCTCTCAGGAACTGGACTATGTCTGGTCCTGTCAAAGCCGTCTGACCTCTTGCTTTTACATTGTCAGTCTTGATCATTTTTTCTACTTGGTCTGAATGCCCTTCCATCAAACCTTAGCCAGGACTTTAGAGACCAGAGCATTGATGCATTAAAAATAGAAAAAGAACCAATTAAGCCCCTACACTCTAAATCAGAGCTATTTGCATCTGTGAGGGAACTCTGACAAGCGTGACAAGCAGCCAGAGCTAATGAAAGTCTCAGCTCTCCCAGAAGTCACATCAGGTCATTTGCTGACACCTCTCGATACTAGCTGGGGCCTTTGAACTGAGTCTAGAGCCAGGTAGGGGCCCTTGCCCAGTTCCTTTCACATTCCAAAGATATATCTCTTGTCTTCAATATATTCAAGCAAAAAGACAGCTAATATACTAGCTTTTTCTTCTTTTACTCAAAGGGCCTACACTATGCAACACAAATTCTTCATTGAAGACTTAGCTCTAGAACTTTTCATGCTAATGGAAAAACCATATGTTATAGTTCCCTCCCACTATATGATGGTGTCTCTTCTGCTACTCAAGTCTGTGAGAATCAGGGCCAGATTCAACTTTTTTTAGAAAATGTAACGCTTTCTCCTAGAAATTTTCATTGCAGTACACTTACTGGATGAATTCCCCTAAATAATTATTTTTATAAAATATTAGTAGATGAGAGACAGTCTTTGTTTTCTCAGTGCTCCTAACACTATCTAAAATGAAGATGGAAATAAAATGAAATGAACAAATGCACAGCAATCCTTTTTACCATTGTGTTCTGTTTCAGAATTTAACAGGCTTCTGATTCAAAATGGCAGCAGTCTGAGCTGAGCCTATACTTTCACTTCAAATTTTCCCAGAATTACCTGAATCTCAATCTCTCTCTCTCTCTCTCTCTCTCTCTCACACACACACACACACACACACACACACACACACACACATACATACACACACACACACACACACACACACACTCACTCACAAAACACATGTATGTACATATATAGTCACAGGTACATGCGCAAGGTCATGAGAGGTGGATAGGTACCACTAATAACTCTTAAATTCTGGAGTACGTCTGATTTTACCTAATGGACAAAGATGAAGTAGAATACATAACAGTCAGAGCACCAAAGCCAAGCTTGGGACTTTTCAAAGATGAAAGGGGGGGGTCAAGTTAAAGCTTTTAAATGGAAGAACAGACTCAGCGTTCATCTTAAAGCTTTTTTATAGGACTACGTTTTATCCCTACCAAGGCTCAATAGAGTTTATGACACTATTTTATCCTGGAGAAATTAGCTTGAAAAGTCTCCATGATGAAAGTTGTCTTTCTGCTGCAATGAAAAATATGAAATGAGTAATCATTGCTTTGGAAATTATCACTCTAAAAGGTAATGCCGATGATGATGGTTTATTATCACTCATGCCTTTCTGTGGGTTGACTGAGTTCAGATGAATGATCTCTCTATCAGGTGCATGCAGAGAGATGAGATGAGGTTGGCAGGGTCAGCCGAAGGCTTCCTCATCCATGTGCCTGGGAGCAAGCCATTCACATATATAGGAAAATTTTCACCTCTGTACAACTCCCTGAGGCTTCTTGGGCTTCCTCACACTATGTTGGTCTCTGGATACTTGAATGATTTACATGTCAAATAGATCTTCCATAGTTAAGTGTTCTAAGAGACAGGAAGGGAAAGTTGACTCAGGCCAGAACTGATAGAATTACTTCAATTGTACTCTGAGCTAATATGCTTACAGACCCTCCCTAACTCAAGGAAGGAGGCACCAAAAGCTGCTCTTCAGTGAGAAAAACCAACAAATGGTTATTATAGAGTGATTTATACTTAGGAAGCTTCTAAAAAGGAATTCAAAGAAAGAAAGATAAATACCAAAGGTGAGGCTCACAGGACTCCCTTCCCCAAAATAATCTTGGCACTGGCAGTTATGGGGATCCTTAACCTTTTCCTTGTTCCTGCTCTTCAAACATTCCAGGGCACATCTGTCAAATCTGCTGACTGTGGTCTCTTCTAGTCTTTCTTTTTAAGAGAAGCATGGACAATGGCTGGGAAGATAAACATCAGCTACCTATCTGTGTCATTAAATTAAAAGAAGGACTTGCTAACAAAGATTGAAAGCATAAAAATTTAAGCATAAAGTACCAGGAAAAAGAAATTGAATGATCAGTGGAAACTCACTAATCTCAGAAGAAAAGAAAAAATGTAATCTGTAGGAAGAAGATTAGGACTATTTAAAAATATTTCTGCTGATTGGCTCAAAAATATATTGTAACAACACATTAGGATTAATGCCTTTTGAAAAGAATATTTTAAACTTGACCAAAGTTTGGTAGGAAGGAATTTGGAGGTTAAGTGTGTATGGAATGAAGATTTTTACAAGATTGAGAAACAAACTGAACAAGTCAAGAATCTCAGAACTTGGAGCAAAAGGGAAAGTGAAGTGTACAAATGAAAAATGGGGAGATGTGTGGCAAATCTCAGAGACCAAGGAATAATCCTAAAAGACTTTCTGTCAGAAACAGAGGAATCAAAAAAAATTGTAAATGGCTGGAAAAATGAAACATAACAACAACCTCCTGGAGCTGAGGGCAGACTCCTAAGAGAGGGGAATGCTGAGAATAACGTAGCTTAACCTACAGGATAAAATGAATGTCCTCAAAGCTTCTAGATACCCAAAGAGGAAGTAACTCATAGAAAGACAAGCAGACAGCCATTTCTGGTCAGGATCTCTGAATTCTAGGCAGAAAAGTAATAATATACTCAAACTTCCAAGGAGGAATTGTTCTGGATTCTATACCAGGCTATCATCAACAGTTAAAGACAAGAACAGCAAAGGCCTTACATTGACAAATGTATCCAACATGTTTGTCTTTTTATTTCTTATATATAAAGAATCAGTTCACCAAAGTCCTCAAATAAAACAAAGAACAAATATGGGAGAAAGGTTGGCAAGGGCAATACACAGTCAGGGTCAGATGAGGATTGGAAGAATCCTTTAAAAGAGGCTTTAAAAAATAGTGTGCTTGGGAATTACAGAGAAGAGATTGACAAGTGAGAGGACCCTGGCTTTTAGAGACTTACAGTCACAAAAATAAGGCTGAGAAGTGAATTAGCAAACCAGAAGAAAAACAGTATTTGTGTCATATATGACAAAGACTGTACAGCATGTGGAGTATTTTTATAAAACAGTTTTCAAACTAGAAATGGAAAGATGGACAACTATCACAAAAAGGGGGGGTGGCAAATTGCAAAAGTAAACTGTAAATGGAATCGGATAAACAGTGACATTCTCTGTTTTTCTTCCCTAGAGATTCAGTCTGAATATTTTTTTTTTTTGAGACAGGATTTCCCTGTGTAGTTCTTGGTGCCCTCTGTAGACCAGCTGTAGAACTCACTCTGTAGACCAGGCTGGCCTTGAACTCGGCGACCTGCCTGCCTCTACCTCCTGAGAAAGATTAAAGGTATGTGCTACCAGGGTCTGGTTTAATATATACTTTATATGTGCTGCTGGGAAAGAAAAGTTGGGCTACAGAGAATTGTTAATACGCTTGAGTGTGCCTTCTGTGTGTGTTTACTAATAAATAATCAAATGTGTTCCTTACATCCTGATGATATCGTAACTTCCAGAAAGTAGCACTCAGAACTCTTACCACTTGACTTTTTCATCAACATCTTCAGCCATATTCTGTCCAATCTTCTTTGCATTCCTATTGTTACAACCTGGACAAATAAATTGTTTAACTTTCTATTCACTCTTGATTCAAAACTTAAGGCAGCCTAAGGTTTTAATCCGACATCCCATTTTAAATTCTCTATCTCCTCTAATCAACTTTGGGAGTTCATGGCTTTATACTGGGAGAGTCTTCTTTTTCTGTCCTCTCTTTGAGGGTTGATAGGGTCACGACCTCATCTTACTTTGTCCTCATTTGTTTCCCTCCTCCACTGCTCTTCCCTATACTCCCTGCCCTATATAGATTTCTTCAAACCACCTTGCAGAATAAGTACTGGGGGATTGACCAACCAGACCACACCTTAATCAAAACTCCTTAATCATGCATACCTCTGCCCCTGGCTAGTTCTTTTAAATCCAAGGTCCCACTGAAGATAGACTTGGGTTTCCTGAACCCTTTTATACATCTTTCCAAAGGTGGCCACATTGATTAAATCTCAGTTTTGTTTTTTGTTTTTTGTTTTTTTTTTTTCCATAAGGTACCTCCTGAATCAATTACTTGGGATGGGTAGCCTTGCCTAATTGGTTTAAGTTTTCTCCCAAAAGTGCTTATAATAGCTCCCCTGAAACCTCCCATTTCTAATGCCCTTCTTGTCTGCCTTAGGACCAACTGTCTCTGTGTCTTCAAACTGTTCCTGGCTATTAGTGTATGCACCTGGCTGAGGTATAAGCATATCTCTTCTAACTCTGTTGTTTTTTTCTAACTCCCATAATCCTCCACATAACATTCTGAGTTTCACTAAATTCTTCTTACTCTTGAGCGCTCCTAGAGTGATGCTTCTCTAGTCTCCGTCTGGCATCTTTCACGCTCGAGGGCTAAGGGCTGTGCCTTTAGGAGTCTCCGAGGAAGGGCTGCCTGTCAAATGCACAGCCCTCTCCAACAACTGGGTCAGATCCTCCTGAGAATTATCCCGTGGTACCTTGCTGTAAGGATACCAATAAAGTAGCCTTTGGTCTCCCAAGTAAACAACAGCAGAGTGACATACCCATCTCTCCTTCCAGCAGGAACTCAAAATTTCTCTCTCAGACATTCTTGGAAGCATTCCTGTCCCACTCTTGGATTTTGCTAATGGTTTGCTTAGTTGAAGAATAAGCTTCCATGCTCTCATACTCTGTAGAGAAGAGCCTCAACTTTGGGTGTCTCCACCCTTAGGATGGGGCAAACGTAATAGGCATTCTGTAGGAAAACTACTTCAGATTTTGAATTTGCTCTGCTCCCAGGCTATCTAGAGGTAGGAATAAACCCCTTATAATATTGGGCAGCAGCGGCAGTGGCAGCAGCAACCACAACCCCCAAGCAGCCATGTGATCATACTGTCAGGCTGGGATGCTTGGAAAGTGAGATCTACACACCGAGTTTTCTACTTAGGATATTTAAGATAGCCTCAGTGTAGGACCAGCTTATCTGGACATATCCCATTGCATGCTGAACAGAACCTAGGCTTTAAGCCTCTTGTGATTTTCCGGTCCATGCTTTCGTGGTAACATTCTACACCTGTGCCATTCACTGAAGCAGACAGCTTCCCAGCTTCCATCTGTGCTCCCAAATCGAAGGACTTAGTTCCACTCATAGACTGGGCCCTACTTACATTTGTCCCTTGGCTTTGGAGGTGACTTCTAAGGCAGTCTGTCTCTCTGTGGAAAAGGAAAGCCCAAGCCTGCATCTGAAACATGAGGCTATTTCTTGAAGACGGCCACTCATATATCAAAAACAATTCATCCTGACTTGGTTTTTGTCTCTTTCCATCTGAAAAGACAAGAGCATTAATTAACATCCGACTTGATGTGAAAACACAACTAGAAATCACAACAGAAGTTTAACCTTTAAAGAGTTTGCATTTAAATTTTCTGAGAGAGAAAGCAAGTGTGTATTCTATTGATGCATTTTCTCTACCAACTCTCAAAACCTGCAGGTGTTAAATTAGCTGCAAGAACTGCTCCAGGCTTCCAAGTCTGTAGGAGAAACATGCTAATGAGGACTGAAGGAAATTAATGGAAGAGAGTCCAGGACGCTGGGAGAGAAGTTCAGCAATGCTTCCTATGTGCGGGATCTTCAGAGAAGCAGCTTCAAGCAGCCAAGAGCTCCTGAGTGAAATAGACTGTTCTGCTCTTCACACTTAAGCACTTCCTTCTGATGCTCGGGTCTGAAATCTCCTGAAGGTAACATGAGCATCTGAGGTTCTAATACAGGAATGGGGGAGAGTAAGAAGAGGCCCTCAACACCCCTAAACCTGTACCCCTTAAGACTATATAATAAGAAGAAAGACATGTGTTATTATATAAATTCTGACTTGAGTACAGAAGATGAGTCAAATGTCAAGTTTTCAACAATCCCCACCGTCTACCCAGATCAAATGTCTCACTTTATACGTGAAAAACTAAGGCACAGAAAGACTAAGGATGATCTCTGAACACAAGCATCCTGGTTTGTGACTCTCTTGAGACTTGAATTTGTGCCTAGGCATATTGATGGCAACGAAGAGGCTCACAGGGGTTTGACATGGATGCTCATGCTATTCCAGTGGTGCCTGTGACCAGAGGGTAGTAATTTCAATGAGAGTGACCCGGGGACCATGAATCATGCCTTTATTTGTATTATTGTATCCAGTCAATTGGGTCTGATAGACATCTATTGAATGCCTGCTATCCAAGAGCCTTGGAGATGTCATGGTTGATCAAGGGAGACAAATGACCGATACGCAAACAAATAAATGTTATCCAGGGTAATAAATGTTGAGCAAAGTGCTAAGGGAACAGTGACAGGGGACAGTTTATTCTGCCCAGGCACAGGAAAGTGAGGAGGCATTCTTCAGACAGTGGGGAAGCATGCCAAGTTTGTTTGTTTGGTGAGATGTGTTTCTATTTGAGTTGCCTCTTTGAATGATAGAGTATCTATGAAGAAAAAAGATGGTGTGATATCGTAAACAAAAACAGGCCCCAGAAGGAGCTCAGTGAGTCTGGAGAATGATGAGTGAGAGTCAGAAAAAAAAAAAACTGGCTGTAGTTCCACTGGGTTGATAAACCTCCAGGTCACGGAGGATTCTGTTCTACACATTACAGCAGTGGCAAGATAATGGAGGACTTTTAGGATGCCCTGGACCAGATCAGATTTCAGTCTTGGAAAACAATTCCACGGGTGGTTCAGGGGATGGATGTATAAAGGAGCCCAGAGAGTCCAAAAGCATAAAAATCAATAAAACAACTATAATAATATACAGGGAAATAAATGCTTGGCTAGAGTTGTTCCAGGGTGGGTGCAGAGGAGAATGAGTCTGGGAGCGAGATGGAGTCAGAACTGACAAGGTTCAGTGCTGATTGCGTGTGACAGCTGGATTCCTCCAACTCCTACCCCGGAGTAAAGCTGATGTAATGTTCACTGTGGTTACGAAGCTAATACTCCAACCTGCCAGTCATGGACCACTGGTCTCTTCTTGGCTGCCTAATGGGTTTAATTTCTACTTCTGCCACGTTCACAGTCTGCCATTATTATATCACTGGACGTTTATCTTCCAAAGCTAATTAAGAATTAAATTGTGTCCCTTCTCATCAAAATCCACATGCAGGAGTCCTAACCCGATAACCCAGAATATATGCTTGCCCCAATATAGAGTCATGATTGAAGGATTCAAGCAAGATAAGGTCCTATATGAAAAGGAGAATTGAAGATCTAGATGTCCATACAGGAAGAGTTCCAAGTGAGGAAGGCAAAGGTCAGGGAGATTCCCCCTCCAATCTACACTGGTAGCCAGCAAGTCTCCAGGAATATAAATTAACACATTGCTGCCCGGAAAGGGAAGCCACAGCAAAGTAAACACTGGGCTGCACTCAAGCACTTCCCATAAGAGGTTATTGCTGTTCTCTGTGAGCCCCTCAAACCCAGTCAGCTTTTCACAGCAACAGGTTTTTACTGATCACTTAACCTACATCAGAGCTTCCCAGTTACAAGACTTTGTTCTCTTGTCTTCACAGTGTTTAATGCTACCTTATGATCACTATTAATGTAATGTAATATTTGATATACCCCTCCCCCACCTCTCACCCCAGACACAGCTTACCCTGCTGCCCTTAGAATATACATTCCAGGACACTGAGATGCTTCTTGGTATTTGCTATATCTTTAAATACTTGGAGCAGTAGTTCTCAACCTGTGGCTTGTTGAACCTTTGGGAATCAAATGACCCTTTCACGGCAGGGGGTGGGGGTGGGGGGAAGTCTCATCTCATATCAGATATCTTGCATATCAGATGTTTATGTTATGGTTCATAATACTAGCAAAATCACAGTTATGAAATAGCAACAAAAGTAATTTCATGGATGGGGGTCACCACAGCATGAGGAACTATATAAAAGGGTCGCAGCATTAGGATGGTGGAAAACATTGCTTTAGTCTCTGCTCTCCCCTGTTCCAGAGGCAGCCACATCTTTTCATACAGTGCCAGCCTCTTCCCTTAGACATGATGGTGAAGGTCAGAGTGAACAGATTTGGCTGTATTGGCTGCCTGGTTACCCGGGCTCTCACCTCATCTAATAAAGTAGAGATTGTTATCATCAACGACCCCTTCACTGACCTCAACTACATGATGTACATGTTCCAGCATGGCTCTACTCATGGCACACTCAGTGGCACAGTCAAGACTGAGAATGGGAAGCTTGTCATCAACGGGAAACCCATCACCATCTTCCAGGAGCAAGATCCCACTAACATCAAATGGAGTGATGTTGGTGCTGAGTATGTCCTGGAGCTTACTGGTGTCTTTACCACCATTGAGGAGGCTGGGGCCCACTTCTGCCAACTCCCCCAGGTTTGTGAACCAAGTGTGTTGTGAATCATGTGTGAACCACAAGAAGTATGACAACTCACTCAAGATTGTCAGCAATGTTTCCTCCACCACCAATTATTTAGTCTGCCTGGCAAAAATCATTCATGACAACTTCGCCATCATGGTAGGACTCACAACCTCAGTCCTTGCCATCACTTCCATTCAGAAGACTGTGGATGGCCCCTTTGGAAAGCTGTAGCATGATGCCCATGGGGTTGCCCAGAACTTCATCCCTGCATCCACTGATGTTGCCAAGCAAGGCTGAAGGCAAGGCCATCCCAGAGCTGAACAGGATGTTCACTGGCATCTTTCCTATGCCTAGTGTGTCTGTCATGGATCTGACATGCCACCTGGAGAAAGATTCAAAGTATGATGATATCCAGAAAATGGTGAAGTGGGCATCTGAGGGCTCACTAACGGACATCCTGAGCCACACTGAGGACCAAATTGTCTCCTGCATATTTTAATAGTGACTCCCAATCTTTCACCTTTGATGATGGGACTGACATTGCTCTCAATGACAAATTTGTAAAGCTCATTCCCTGGTATGACAAATGAATAGAGCTATGACAACAGGGTGGTATACCTCATGGCCTACATGGTCTCCAAGGACTAAGAAGCCCTGGATCACCCATCCCAGAAAGGACACACGAGCAAGAGAGAAGCCCTCAACTACTGAGGAGTCCCATTTGCTACTTAGCCCCTTACAGTTTCCATCCCAGACCCCCATAACAACAGGAGGGACCTGGGGAGACCTACTCTCTTGAATACTATCAATAAAGTTCACTGCACCCACAAGAAAAAAAAAAGGAAGAAAAACACTGTGTTACAGGAATATGGCAATAATAGATCATCAAAAATAGTTCTTCAAGTTAACGGAGAAACTAAATTATTAAGGCTAACATCAATGTCATTTCAACTTAAATGTCAGTATTTCTTTCTACTTTATAATATTTGGGAGGGTCTACCTTTTTGAATAGAATCATCTGGGACCCTCTTACTCAAGTATCTGGAATGACTTGAAGTTTGGATGTCTCTACTAGAATTCTAGAGGATCTCTTCTGTTACCTTCCCACATACTAGCTATGTGGTCTAACTGAATTCCTACCATGACTCATTCAACTTGGAGGACAGGCTGCCTGAAGCCAAATATCTTTCAAGATGTACTGGAGCTAGTTGGGTCTAAGGTGTCTGCCAGAGTGACTATAACTTCCTTATAGTTCTATGTTCATTCTAAATGGCATGCCCTCTCCTCACTGTCTGTTGTTGATTCCCATGGCTTGAAAGAACCATGGGAAGAGTATGGGGTTAGAGCACAGTTCTTTTCCCATTCTCAGTAAAAAATAAACAAACAAACAAACAAAAAAAAAAACCGGTGAACATTCTTCCCTTTTACTAGTCCAGCACACACACACACACACACACACACATCACACACACATATTCTACAGTTAGTGTTTGAGAATCTTGTGAGTGCTTATCTCTTGTCCAAGCCTAAAAAAATCTCAGACTGCTCAGTTGGTCCTTGCTTTTATCATGGGTGGATTTATGGAAGCTCAGGACTCCAAGTAGGAGGGCTGTTGAGAAGAAAGTGGAAAGAGCATTGCTCTTATGAGCTTCAGAAGCTACATGGTGTCACTTCCATAATGCGTTGTTGATGCAAACAATCCTGTCTGTATGCAGATTAAAGGAGTGGGGTCACAGCCTATGTCCCGATGGCACAGCCACAAAGATCCCCAACAGACGATGGTTCGGAATGGGAAAATTTTCATCTAGCTTTAGAAAATAGTTACCATTGATTTATATTCCAAATCTGATTCTTAGTTCTGATTCCTGGGCCTCAGTCCAAGATGAGAAGACCTTTCTGGGCTCCTGGGAATCAATACTGTCAGCAAACATTCTGGGTGTTTTTTAATGCTAAGGCACATGACCCCTTGTATGAGAACCATTCTAGTACCTGCTTAACACTCCCTGGCAGGCAGTGCTCAATTCTGAACAAGGCAATTTGTTACTGCGTTCTTTCTAAGAAAATAAAGCTGAGGCTATGGGTGGGTGGAGGGAGAGATATCTTGGCAGTTAAAGAGCACTGACCATTCTTGCAGAGGACCCAGGTTTAGTTTCTAGCACCCACATGTTAGCCCATAACCATAGGTAACTCCAGTTTCAGGGGATCCAAGATTCGAGGTACTCTTCTGACTTCTGTGGGCAACAAGCTCACATATGTGCATGCAAGCAAAAGCTTCACATATTAAATAAATCTTTTTCTAAAGTTTAAAAGAAAGACAAATGTAGAGAACAAGGAGCCAAATGCCAGGGCTCCTTACTCCATGACAATGTATGGTGATAAAAATTGCTATATTTATGTTTTAAAGTATGATGAAGCAATTATACAAAATGAAAACAAAAACCCAGAAACCAAAATTTAGGTCCTCTATAAATGTAATTGTTTTCAGTGTCTACCTAAAGAAATTGCTAGCATTCTCTTGAGTGCTAACTGGTAAGTTTATTGTAAGTCCCTTCTAAGTTTATAGACTTTCTTGGGGGGGGGGGCATTTGCATACTATCTATAACCAGAGAACTGCTTTAAACCCCCCCCCCCCCCCTCCTCTCCACACACACACAGTTCTTGCAAGAGATTTGGTCTGGTTTCTCCTCTGCGTTTCTGAATTACACTGCTTTTTCTTTCTCATTGTTCTCCGATTTGCATCCACCTTGCTCTTCAGTCAACATCACGATGCCACATGCTGATATGATTGTATTAATCTAAATCACTAGGATTAGCTTATTCTGAATTTGGATTTCCTTACAATATTTTTACCATTTTTTTTTTTACAAGCAATCACATATGACTTGCAGGCCTTGGTAAAAAATTACGTGGCTTTTTTTTTTTTTTTTAAAGCTTGTCAATTCTTTGCAAAGGTTGAAATCTGTCTTTGCAGCGATTGTCCCTCAGTGGGTTACACAACCCCAGCACCAACGTTCCAGATTCTGTAGCATACTCTAAATAAAGCAGACCCGTCCTTAGGCGAGGATGGCCCGGCATTTCCTGTGTTTGGTGAGTGCGGGCTGTTCTGGACCTCCTGTGAACTACAAGAGAAACAGTTAAGGGATTTGTTCAGTCTGCTGAAGGTATTCCTCCCAGAGTGCTAAATCCTACAAAGTAGAAATTTAGACCCAACAACCCCTGCAGGGCAGAACTGGGAGGAAAAGAGGCCAGGCTGATGCTGAGAAAAAACGATGAGTCAAAAACTCAGGGGTCCGAAGGAGTCAGGTGAGCTGATGGTAAACTCAGCAGCACCCCTGGAAAGTGATCAAACAGAGTAGAGAAGCAGGAAAGTCTTCCGCGAACAAGTAAACTAGTCCATTCATAGCCTTCGGGCTTACGGAAGCCCCCTCAGACTGAGCAGTGTAGAAGCCTCAGAATAGAGTGAGTGATTGCTCAGGAACCTTCTCTGAAGTGTAGCCTCAGATCCCCTGAATTGTTCCACACTGAGTCTCCCAAGGCCGTCTTTCTAGCTTCTTAGGCCCTTTACTTGAGCACTTCCCCTTTCTTCCCTGAGCTCCCGAAAGCAAGGGTCTCTGGAGTGAAGAAACTGTGCACTCACTCACAAGGGAGGCATCATTGTGGTTTCCGGAGCAAAAAGTGGGTGGGAGGCGGGGCATCTCTGAGCCATCCGCAGGATGCTGCCCTTTACAACGTTAATTAGGATTTCACTTGTTTATGATAATGACGGTAATCATGATTACTTTCGAGAATTTAGCTCTCTGCGAAGAATACCTTCCGCAGATCTGTGTGGTTGTTTTCTTTGTTGTTGGAGAAGCTTTCCTTCTCCATCCTTTTTGCCCCTTGGCTTGATCGAATGCTCACGCGCCCGCTGCCCACCTTCTCCTATCCCATTTCCTCTCTCACATCTTCCGGGCTTAGAGCAACTAAGCTTAGAAAGTTAGAGAAACATAAGGAAGTCTACTAGGACTTCCTTGTCTACCTTCATCCACCTGGACCATCTGCATCCAGAGAGCAGTGACAGCTCTGGTTGTTGTCTGGCATGTGGAGGATCTGAGACAGATAGCTGCACTCCTGGGGCCACCTGAGGTTCTATTTGATGCTTTATACAGCTGTCTCTTCCGCTTGCTATTTTTCCGTTGCCTGCCAATCCTCCCTCTCCTCTTTCTGCCTCCAGGAGAGATGGGCAGGCTCCTGAGAGCTCCTCAAACCACAAAGGTGATGTGTTTGTGGTGTGAAGAGCTTGCAAGTGGCAAGAACTGCAGGCCAGAAACAGCCATCAGAAGCCCTGTGGACACTCTGCCCAAACCTGCCCCAACAGACACCCACACTCCCCTCCCACTCCAGCACCTAGCTCCCAGGGTCATTCTGACTTGCAAAGTGAAAATTACTTGTGTGGTGGTGGCTCGCTCCAGGAGCCACTGATTCCCAACTGTCAGTGGCTGACATTATTACACATAGCAACTTTTCTACTGCAAATGAAGCTGCAAATGAAATGCTAGTTTCCAGCAGAGTGCCCCCCCCCTCCAACCCCAACTGTGTGGAATTGTTGGCAGGCATGCAAGTTCGCAATGCCAGCCCTCTTCTAATCCCCCCTTGTTTTGCATTGGCCAGGGTTGTGGATGCTAGGGAACCTCCTGGAATTCACCCCTACAGACCAAAGTGACTGAAGCCCCAGCTTCTGCCGCTTCCTCTCACGGTGGTGCATCTATTATGATAATGGACTCCTGAGAGGCTTGAGCTAAACTGAAGCTCAAGTCATCACCTCCTACCCTTCGCCTTGCCTTGTCTAGGACATAACTCAAACCCAGGTGAATTAATATGCAATGAGTTAGAGAAACTTGAAAAGCAGAAGATAGGAAGGGGGTGGTACTTCTTGTGCTCTTACTGATAGGTCAGATTTAAAATTTGGGATCTCAGCTGGGCGTGGTGTCGCACGCAGTTAATCCCAGCGCTTGGGAGGCAGAGGTAGGCGGATTTCTGAGTTCCAGACCAGCCTGGTCTACAGAGTGAGTTCCAGGACAGCCAGGGCTACACAGAGAAACCCTGTCTCGAAAAACAAACAAACAAACTTGGGATCTCTTTAGTTTTCAAGGGGGCGGGGATTTAAAAGAAAGAGAACTAAGACTCCACATGGTGTGGAAAATGCTTTGTGGTCTCTTTCCAAAGCCACATGCCAGCTTTAAAAGAAGTAGCAGTTAGTCTCCTCATGCCTCATAGAATGAAGAATACCAGTGCTAATGGTCCACACAACATAGCCTGTGGTTCCAGGAGCAGGGTGGGCGATGGTGACAGAACCATGTGCTTGATTCTTTGTTTCACAGCTGGTAGAATCTAGGCAGTACAAGCTGGCGTTGTACACAGAAACGGCAGAGGATGTAAGACCTTCACTCAGCTTGGCACTGGCTAACCAGTCTGCCCCATCTTAGGCTTAGAAGCCATCTTATAGCAAAGGCAAACTAGTTTCATTCCTGTTTATGATTAAACTTCTGTTTCTAAAGGATTGGGATATGCTCACATGTAACCTTAGTGACAACTGGTTCTGTACTGCCTGTCCCAGAAACAACACCCATGTCTTTGTTTCAAAAAGTTATAACCACCTTGCAATCCGACTTTTATTTCAAAAGGTTGTTATGACTACTTGTTGTTATGACTACCTGTTGTTATGACTACCTGTTGTAATGACTACCTTATGACCATCTTGCAGTCATATCTTTGTTTCGGGAAATCCTTATGCCTAACTTGTTCTGCTCTTGTTCTTCTGTAACCCTGCTGACTTTGCTCACCAATCCCCTACTTGGAAATCCCCTACCCCAAAGCTATTAAAAAAAAAAAAACTTGTCTTCCTCAGGTCCAAAGATGACCTCTGGAACCCTGCGTTAGTGGGAGGCAACCTATGTATATGAATAAAAAAGCTTCTTTAATCAATTGCTTGCTTGAATCCATTTGGCCATGATGACTGTGATTGGTGGTCTTTCTCTTTGATTCTTTGGGGCTAACATTATGGACTTTACTTTGTGCCCTGCTCATCAATGGCTTCTTTTGTTCTGAGTTATCTTCCAGGAGCTAAAATGTCTCCTATAAACATCAAACAAACCACGGAGTAAAGAGGTCCCCCACATGCCTGCCTACTGTCTCAGAGGTAAAATTCAACTCAGGTTTCCCTGTATACTTGTTTGTTTCTACAATAATAACTTCACGACTAAAGCTGGTAAGAGCTTCATTTGGGTTTTCCATGTAGGAAATTATTTCAAAACCAATCTTATATACCCTCAAGTTACATACACCCTAGAGCCCTTTTCAAGACATGACAGATATTGATATTATCATTTCTATTACCACTTCTCTGACAAGTGGCATTCCTCGGTGACTTTCATAGTCTTTGTCAACTTGACACAAACCCAGACATATGTGGGAGGAGGAATCTCAATTGAGGAATTGCTGCCATCAGATTGGCATGTCTGTGGGGCATTTTCTTAATTGTTAATTGATATAGGAGAGGTCGGTCCACTGAGGGCTGTATCATTCCTGAGCAGGTGGTCCTGCGTTGTGTAGGAAGGCAGGTTGAGCAAGCAATGGGGAGCAAGTCAGTAAGCAGCATTGTTCCGCGGCCTCTCTTTCAGTTCCTGCCCTGACTTTCTGCTTTGGCTTCTCTTGATACTGCCCTATTACCTGTAAGCCAATAAATTTTTTTCCTTGAGTTTTTTTGTTTCGTTTTGTTGTTGTTTTGTGTTTTTGTTTGCTTGGTTGGTTGGTTTTTCAAGACAGGGTTTCTCTGTATAGCCCTGGCTGTCCTGGAATTCACTTTGTAGACCAGGCTGACCTCGAACTCAGAAATCCACCTGCCTCTACCTCCTGAGTGCTGAGATGAAAGGCGTGCGCCACTACAGCCCAGCCCTTGAGTTGTTTTTGGTCAGCATTTTATCACAACAGAAAACAAACAAGAATAGTCACAAAAATCATCTTGTTTTTAAGGTCTTTTAATTCTTTGGAACACAGATCACTATCAGCTTTGTTTAGTTATTATATGTCTGCTTTCTTTGCCTATATGGGTCTAATACTTATATACTTTGTTAGAATACTTTGTTAGAATCAACTCAGTAATATTTATTTATGTGATTATTTTGATAGCATCAAGATGATGGGATAATACCAAATTTTCCACTAAACTCCAAGCCCGCATCGAGTGACTGTTACATAGCAGATGCTCAGTAAATGAAAGAATGAATAAATTAGCACTTTGCTTTTTATCAGACCAAATGGGAAGGCTAGAAAGCCTTCAATTTTACAATTCTTTTAGAATGATAAAACATGTATAATAAAGTGCTCTTGCTTGGGCCTTTGCTTCGTTCTCTACAAAAAGCATTTTGACAATTAGTATCCCATCCTGAGATTTCTAAGGGGAAGGACCTTTAAAAGGTGATTAGGACTCAGCCTAAAGAATGGATAAATCTCTTTAAAGAGGTTGGTAGATCCATGGGTTCATAGATCTTCTCAAGAGTATGTCTATTATAGAAGGGTACTACCTCTGTTCTTTGCATTACAATAGCCTGGCCTGCTGTAGGACTGTGCCACAGGTAGCCTTTAACTTACTTAAGAACTTGTGTCAAAACAAACCTTTCTTGCAGCTTACCTACTCTCTGGTTTTATGTTGTGGGCAACAGAGAACAGACTAAGACAATCTTTTTAAAATGATTTGTTTATTTTTATTTTATGCGTATGGATGCTTTGCTTGCCTGTATATTCCTGCTACAAGAGGCTAGAAGAGGGTAGTGCAGCCCATGGAACTGGAGTTGGAGATGGATGTGAGCTGCCATGTGGGTGCTGAGAATGGAATCCAGGTCCTCTGGAAGAGTAGCCAGTGATCTTACCCACTGAGCAATCTATTCAGGCCTGGGCTGAGACATCCTTTAATCTAGATATTTTTGTAATCATTTGCTAGTTTTCATTATCTAGCATGAAAAGCATGGGAGATCTGGGTTCCAGACTTAGTGCAGCCTCCCTGGGTACTCCATCTACAGCTGCTTTACCACTCAGGCTTAACTATCCCTGCCTCTAACTGTGCTGGTATCAGGGAGCCTCTTATCCCCTTCATGTCTCATTCTCTGAATTTTACAAGAAACTAGTAACTATGTCAGACCAAGGCTGCTCTGACATAATAGAATTTACTCAGATATTGTAACTAGTTTTTTTTTGTTTGTTTGTTTGTTTTGTTTTTTTCCTAAACTCTATGTTCATGGAATGAAGGATGTGGAGACTTTCTTATATCTGAACATCTTTCTGTTACTGAATGTATCTTTCCCTTTCTTTGCTGGTTTGCTGTGGATGATTGGCACCACTGATACCTGGGTGTCTGATACACACATCCAGTCCTGGCTTGTGTGCTTCCCTGTAACACTATAGGGTTTTCTACCTAGTCCTATGGAGTTAATGCCCTGTGACTAGTTTGCCATGCTAAGCTTCTCACTTATTTGTGTGGGCAGAGAAAAGCTTAGATGAGTGAGAAAGAGAATTGTACAGAAATTAGAACATTATTTCTCACAGTGTCTTCCAGGAAATATTTGACAAGTGAGTCCCTGAAAATGTTTATCGCTGACAGTGAAGTCTGGAGATTACTGCCTGATAGGCCCAGCCAGTTTCTAGAAACCCACAGTGAACTCAAAATATCTGAGCATTTGAGTATTGACACAGTAAACATACCTATTCAAAGTTATATGACCCTGATTCTGAAATAGATTGTGCCATAGATGCCTTTTTCTCCCCTCACTATTCTTAGTCATAATTCACAAATTTTCCCTATCGCATATATATGGGAAATACTGAGGTCCAGTAGGATGGGAAGCAGTCAGAAATTATTTGCAAAGAAAGTAACCTGTGCTTAAAATATGTACCAATTTCACTTTCTGTACTCAGCTCTTCCCCCAAAACCAAATAAGACTTAGATATAAACACCGCCCTTCAAACTCAAGGGCAAAGCATTAGGGAATTATGCTGGACTTCTCATTAGAGTGTGTAAGTCATTACTTTCTGGTGTGTAATGAAATATATACTCATGCAGAGAAAGTCCTAAGTGGAAAGACAGGGTGTGGCATCAGTGCAGAGGAAGGATGTGGCAATGACATTTAGAGACAGTTGAAAATGAGAACTGACCCTGCAAGGAAAAGAAAAATGTACAAGCAACATATGGACAAATTATAGCAGTTGTCCAAAGGACATAAGCAAAGGGGAGGTAACTCTAGCTAGAGACATAGCAGATAATGTGAGCAGTGGCTGCGAAATCAGCATAAAAGTATCATGCTTACAGTAGACGACAGAGCATCTTAACTAAACAGCAACACTCCAACATCCGCTAGAAGAAGATGTTCCTCAGGTGAAGAAGGGCTTCTATGTATACAGAAAATATCAATTGATGCCCCAAATCTGTATCCCTTCTTTTGAAGGATCTAGCGAAAAAAATTAGCTACAAACATGCAATGCAGCATTTTAGATTTAAGCAGTTTCCTTTCTGTTGCATCCTTTCTGGGTTTGATCTTGTTTATATGACCATGGTATGGCTTAAAATGGAGAAATTTTTCTAAAAACTCTGTTCTGTGAGGAAATATAAAGGTAAATATTTTTATTTATGCTTGAACCACTTATGAAAGCAGGTGATTTGCACCAGCATGGGAGGGGCAATGACCTTTTGGGAGAGAGATTCAGAAAGACCAGGTGCCTGATGATGTGGGAATTTAACCTGCTAGCTCTTCTTACCCTATACTCTACCTGCTTCTTTTCAAATACCAAGGTTTTCCTTCAGTATCAAGGTTTTGTTTTAGAAAATACTGGCTCACAATATTACCTATTTTTGTTTACAAAAGAAAAGAGATATGCCACATATCGGGCTACTTGTTGAATTGTGGGCCAACTTTTTTGTAGGAAGCTTTTATATGTTTCCTGGGTCATCTTCAGCAAAGGCACCAGTAATTGTGCATGACTCAGAAATCTACTTGCGTTAAGTAAGGTAGGAGGACACAATAGACCCAATACTGTTGGGTTAGGCTGTCTCCATGGTACCATTGGCTCTGCTTCTAGCCATTCACTCCAGTACTTTATCACCATAATTAACATTGTTGCATGGAAATAGCAAGTATGAAAGAAACCTGGGGAGAGAGCTTAGGTGCTAATGAGCACATCAATTATAATAATGACGAATCTACTGTCATTCCAACCATTGATCTTCAAATCACTCAGCTGTTGATTGCAAATGAGGAGAGGAAGGAAAACTCTCCTCTAATCCTGCCACCCATTTAATTACCATTAGCTTTTACTTGTAAGTCTTTTGAGACTTTATGCTGTGCATGGTTTTTTCTTCTTTCCACATGATTTTTGACCATATGCTACATTTTAAATTGCACATAATTATTTAAAAATTCACCTACTTTTTGACTTGAAAAGGAGAAGATATTCATGGTAGATAACTTTTAAAGTACAAAAGGCACAAAAAAAAATATTTAAAATCATTTAAATTCCCAGCAATCAGGCATAACATTGCTAGCATTTGGAGCGTCTTCTAAATTATTTAAAAACCCTTTATTGTCTTTCTGTATTCCAACAGCTTTCAAAACATATTGTAAAAATTCAGACTGAACAAAAATATGTAAAGTAGAAAGTAGCATTCTCTGTCACCACACTGTCCCCAAATAAGGGTTTTCTGCAGGATTGTTCCACTGTTTAAGCCCAGACAAGTGTTTGTTTGTCTTACAGAATTAGTTACACTGTGCCCTTTCTTCCCCTCCCTTATTTTCACATTGAATGAGTTGATGCGGCAGCACTGTTATTTATTCTTAAGTTTCCGCTTGATTCATGTTTACATTCTTTTCCATTTTTCTGTATGAGCGAACCTGCAAGGAGTATCCTTTTATCTGTGTCTTTTCACACGTTCACACTCCGTAGGAGCCACAGCATCGAAAGCTTATAAATGAATGTGTGGAGAAAAATGGACATTTTAAAGATGAAAAATTTGTCGCTGACTAAATGGGATGTTCTGGCCCTATTCTCACCAACAATGTATGAAATTGCCTGTTTGGGTAATATCCCGTGTCTTTAATATTTTGGAGATTAAGAATATTCATTTGAACTAACTCCCACCATTCATGGGAACATTCTCTTGACTTTGGAGAGATTATACTCTCTGGATGTTTTTCTTCCATCTGGTAATTTCTGAAGATTTTTGTAGCTTTATTTAGATGTGTGTACTCCGTATGCAGACAATCACATGTGTGTAAGGCCTGGAACCTGATGAGCTTCAACACTTGTGTAGAACCATGATACCATCACCACAATAAATTTAATAAGCATATTTATCACTTTGAAAATTTTCCTGTGTCCCTTTGGAAGACGAAGAATATCTATTACGAGCAGTGAACAATATTTGCATTGGAAACAACAGATTCTACAATGTAATGGATATTTCTGGACTTTTAATTTTGTATAATATTAACTCATTAAGTCACAGCATCCACTTCTGTCTACTGGTAGCCACTCTTCTATTATTAGCTACTGTAAGTATGGTGACTTTATTATCTATCTATCTATCTATCTATCTATCTAGTCTGTCTGCCTTTATCTTCTGATTATCTGTCTATTCTGTCTATCTATCATCTATCTATCTGTCTACCTATCTATCCATCTATCTATCTACACACACAGACACACACACACAGACACACACACACACACACACACACACACACACACACAGTGTGCTAGGGGCTGAACACAGAGATTTGCATATACCAAGTAAGCACTATTCCATTGTACTGCATCCCAGTTAGGCTGCTTTAGATACCTCACATCAGAGTATCAGATCAATAGTTTGCTTTGTGTGACTCATTTTATTCAGCTTAATTTCTTCAAGGGCCATCTATGTTGTCACAAATTCAATTGTTTCCACCCTCGGGTAAAATGTTGAATAATCTACCCATTCATGTATTTGCATATTCCATGTTTTCTTTGCCCTTGTATCTTTGGGTAGACATTTGGATTGTTTCCACACATAAGATATTGTAAACATCATAGCAGTAATGATAGAAGGGTGCAGCTATGACTTGGAGATCCTGGTTTTGATTCTTTAGGGTAAATAAACTAGAAAATTGCTGGATCAAAAAACAGATGGAAGTAAATATAATCAAAATACACCGTGTGTGTTTGGGAAATTCTTAAAGATTTAATAAAACAGTATATTGAAACCAAAGAATCTTAATTTAATTCGCATTTATTTCACAAGTGATAAAGCTGTCAATCCTTTTTACATCTATCATCATTTTCAGTTTTCCTATTTATTCTTGTTACAATTCTTTCTTTTTGTAGGAAGATCATTCCTTGCTTTTTTGCCTTTTTAAAATTTTTCTTTCTTGTAGAGCCCTTCACACTGCATATGTATATGTATATGTGTATGTGTATGTGTATGTGTATGTGTATGTGTATGTGTATGTGTATATGTATATGTATATATCTGCTTTAGTATAAGTTTTAAGTAAACAGAACATTTCTACTCAAGTCCTTTGACAATGAAAATCATCACATATTCCTTTTGGAAATTTTTCTTAAAACAAAAATAAAGACATTTGATTAGTAATTCTCCTGGGGTTGCATGCCAAACATGTCAATAATTTGAGCTGTTCCTAACAAATGGCACAGACAGCAATACCAGATAGCATTTGAAATGATCAACAAGCTTGACAAGAATTGTGAGGTGGATAACATGGTATGAGACAGCATACACTGTGGGAAATATATTTCTAAGAATGAACAAGACGTCACAGAGAAAGACCTACAGAGCTAGACTGACTGCTGCAGTGGCTAAAATATCCTCCTGAACCTACATAAGAATTGGATTCTTAATTTAGCACCAACGCTAACAGAAATGCTTTCAATGTTAGGGTGAGATCAAGGGTGGGAGAAAGGGAGAGGTCCCTGCCTGTCTGCCCCTGTGCAACCACAGGCCTTCATTTCCACTTCAGAGCCAACTTTGAGATTCCTATATCTATTTATATATACAATATTGTTAATTCTTCGAGAATTTTATACAACATATCTCAGTCATGTATACCCCCACTCCTCCTAGACCCACTCTGGCCTCCTTCTACGTTATTATTAGAAGACACTATATCACAGCAAGCATCCTGGTCCTCATACAATCCTTTTACCATCTCCGTTTTGATGTTCCCTGAGCCTTAAGGGTTTGTGTTGTAAATGTATTCATTGGGGATGGGCACCCCGTGGTCATTTGATCTCTGCAGTTTGACAGATTTTGGATTTCTGTATTGATCTGTCTGCTCAAAAGGAAGCTTCTTTGGTGAGGGATTTGAGCTAAAATTAGCTGTGGATATAAAGATAATGTTTAAAATTCAGTTACAGATTATACTGGTTTAGGAGATTGTCTATAGTAGATTCTCCTTTAGAGTTCATAGCCTCACCCCACCCCATGCCCTACCAGCCATAGGTACTTGGTTAACTTTAGTGTGCCAAGCATGAATTCCCTCCTATTGATTGGGCCAAAAGTCCTGTTAGGTGTCTGTTGGTTACCCCAGGATGGAAGTACCACCATTGCAACTTTAGGAATAGCTTGTCATTATTGTGGTCTGTTGTCATTGTGAATAAATAGGACTATTAATTGCTTTCCCCTACTGGCAGTTTGCATGGCTCCCTGTGAAACTGTGAGAAGTGGCCCTCAGGCTTCCAGGTTGGATCTAGACAGATCTTACCAGCCCTGTGTGCCAAGTATGTGATGTCTTAAGCAATAGGGGTCTTACTCTTTTTAAAAAAAATCTTTTGCAGTAGGGCAATGTTATCCTATGTATGTATGTTATCCAATGTAACTTTTATTGAAAAAAAAAAGTGAAAAGGGTATGGGTGGGGATGGGGGTGTTGAGTACTTCAGTGTACAACCATGATCTCAGCATGTGCAAAGACTTGAGTCTGATCTCTAGTTTTGTCCCATTGTTCTGGGAAAAGAGGAGGAGCCTTCTCCATATTTTAAAAGGCAAACTTGCCTGTAGCATTGCTCAGGCAGTCTGCTAAGATTGTTTGCAATCCTGGATCAGCAGTCTTGAGAGGCACATAAAGTTCCCTCCAGTGCTAGACACGGATTTGACTGCTGAACTTGGAGTGCCGTACGTTTGCATCTTTTAAAAATCTTACAAT
Organism: Mus musculus; assembly: GCF_000001635.26. Classification (NCBI taxonomy): domain Eukaryota; kingdom Metazoa; phylum Chordata; class Mammalia; order Rodentia; family Muridae; genus Mus; species Mus musculus. The sequence continues at coordinate 66,578,158 of NC_000077.6, forward strand.
TTTAATAGGCATTCCTGTGGGGAACTTAGATTTCTCAGGAGCTGCTAAGGGGAGCCTAATTACTTCTTTGAAAGGCAAAGGCTGAAGCATGTATATGTGTCTCTGTGTGTATGTAAGTGCACACACTTAATTACTGCATACAACAGATTCGGAAAGGTGCACAACACCGCCTAACAATTTTGGCAAACTATGTATAGTTGTGTCAACAGCTCTCAAGAGTCAGAACATTACATGACCTCTGATGTCTATATTTTATCAACTTTCATGATTTATGACATCATAGAATAATTGTCCTAGTTTGGGTTTCTATGCTATGATGAAACGTCATGACCAAAAGTTAGGAAGAAAGGGGTTTATCTGGCTTACACTTTTACATCATAGTTCAGAACTGAAGGTAGTTAGCACAGGAACTGAAGCGCTCAGGAACCTGGATGCAGGAGCTGATGCAAAGGTCGTAGAGGGGTGTTGCTGACTGGCTTCTTCCTTATGTCTTACTCATCCTGCTTTCTTATAGAACCCAAAACCATCAACCCTACTACCTACAATGGGTTGGACTCTCCCACATTAATCATTAATGCCCTACAGGCTTTCATAAGCCAGATCTTTGGGAAGCATTTTTCTCAATTGAGGTTTCCTTCTTTCTGATGACTATAGATCGTGTCAAGTTGACATAAAACTAGCCAGCACAACTGACCCCTTGTCAATTTGACACACAAACACACCGCTGTTGAGCCACAACCTTTCCTTTCTTGTTCTTCCCTAAGACAACATCAGTATAAATATCACAATATAAAACCATTTTATAAAGTTTAAAAGTATCATAGTCTTTACAAATTCAAACACCTTAAAATTCCTTCTATTTAAAAATCCAAAGTCTCTTTTAAAATCAAAAATCTTTTCCTTTTAATTCAGTATATCAACTGTGGGCTCCTGTAAAATCAAAAATAAATTAAACACTTTCTCTTCAAGAGAGCAAAACTAGGGCACAATCACAATCAGATCAAAGCAAAACCAAGCTTCAGTCATGTGAATAACTCAATGTCTAATGTCTGGGATTCACTCCTGATCTTCTGGCCTCCTGCAAATGGCTTACTTAGGTCACATCTCTTGCTTCACCTTCTAGAGCACAAGCAGTTCGTTTTCTAGACTCAGGCCAGCTCAGTTTCATGGAGGCTGCTACACTTGGCAGCTGTCTCATGGTGCTGCCACGTCCAAAGTGCTGGGGTCTTCTGCTGCAACTGGACTGCACGTTTACTGGTAGTGTCTTATGGACCCTCTACACAGTGCAAAGCATCATCTTTCTCCATGATCCCTTCAAGCCTGGGACTTTCACTGGTACTCTGGTTGTACCTTTACCAATGGTCTCTCCTGACTTCTCACAGTGCCCAGCCTCAGCTCTTTTTCACAATCACTTCGTGCCTTCAAAAACAAAACAAAACAAAAAAATACAAAAAACAAAAACAAAAACAAAACAAAAATAATAGCACCAGGGTAACCCTTACTACACATTATCAAGTTAGGCTCCCAACAAAATACAACCTTAGCTGCCTCTGGAACATAGCTTCTTTGTGCTGACTCCGAAGAAACACTTGCCAGATTTCACCTCGGTGATACTAGTCTCTTAATCACCACTACTTTCTCAGCCCCAGCTAACCAGCATCAATTATCTCAGCAAAGCAAAGGCTTAACTTTAATGGTTCTGGTATCTTGTCTGTCACAGCCAGTTCTTCAGGTCCATCTTGACCACACCAACTGATTTTCACACAAAACACCTGGTAGATGTTTGCTTCGCTCTGAAACTTCACAAGCCGGGCCTCCGTTGTTTTCACTACTTTTAACATTCTTATCTTTCAAGCTCTTACAGAATAACCCACTCAGCTCTCAACATTCGGAGGCTTTTCTAGCCCAAAGTCCCAAAGTCCTTCTGTAATCCTCCCCAAAACATGGTCAGGTCTGTGACAGCATTGCCCTATTATGCTGGAACCAATTTCTGACCTAGTTAGGATTAATATTTCTGTGATAAAATACCATGAAGAAAAGCAAGTTGTGGAGGAAAGGGTTTATTTTATTTGCCTTACACTTCCCCATCATTAAAGGAAGTCAGGACAGTCAGGAAGTCCAGCAGGGCTGGATTTGGAGGCAAGAGATGAAGCAGAGACCATAGAAGGGTGCTGCTTATGGGCTTTTCTCCTCATGGCTTGCTCAGACTGCTTTCTTATGGAACCCAGGATCACTTGCCCATGGATGGCACCACCCACAATGGGCTGCACCCTCTCCCATTAATTACTAATTAAGAAAGTACCCTACATGTTTGTTTGCAGTCAGACTTTATGGAGGCATTTCTCTCTCTAATGACTATAGCTTGTGTTAAGTTGACATAAAACTAGCTAGCACAGTAAATTTTGCCTGCTCAGAATCTTTATAAAGGTAAACCTGTATATTGAGTATTATATTTATATGGTGTTACTTCTTTAACTCAACATTCATCTTGTGAGAGTCATCTGGACTGTGGTGTTCAGTCACAGTTTGTGTACTGCTGTATAGTATGTCATATGTGATTATATCATATCTATTTACCCATTTATGACCGCTGAACATTTGGGAAGTTTCAGTTTATGGTCCACAATGAGCAGTCTATTACATATTTTTTTTATACCCATACATACACTTATAAGTAGACTAACTGTTATAACATACACACCTATTCACCCATAGTAAAGTCGTATCATTTTTCAAGGTGATACTCCTGTCTGATGCCATGATCAGCAGCCTATGAGAGCCCCAGATGCTCTGAAGCTGTGTGTTTTCATCCTTTTCAGGTAAGCAAGTGGCCATAGGAGCAGATAAATAGGAGTTTGATCAGATTTTTGCCATTATATATCAACTTCATAAGATATTGACTCAACAATTTTGCCGTAAAAGTTGAGTTTTGTTCAGACACTCTCTTACTCATCAGTTTTCAACTTGTAAAAGGTTCACATTTGTTCTCTCAATGAACCTCACAACCATGGAACCACAAAGAAGGAGGTAAATACATCTGCTCTGCAGATGGGAAAGTGAAATACAGTCAATGAAGATGACCAATGTTGATAGCCAACTTGACAGAATCTAACTTCACTCCAGGTATGGGCCTCTGGTTCTGCTTGGAGGGGCTGAACATTATCTTGATTGGAGTTTAGTTGAGGTGTGAAGACCTGCCCACTGTGGGTGGAACCATTCCCGGGGCAAGGGAATCCTAGGTTTTATAATAGCAGAGAAGGTAAGTTGAAGATGTATCGTTGCTTACAATTCTTTACTAGAGATACAACATGACTAGCTGCTTCAGGTTCCTAGTGCTTTGATTTCCCCAGTGAAGGAAGATGAGCTAAAATACTTTCTCCATTAAGAAAAGACACCTTCAATAAGACAAAAAGACCACCAACATATTGGGAAAGGATCTTTACCTATCCTAAATCAGATAGGGGACTAATATCCAACATATATAAAGAACTCAAGAAGGTGGACTTCAGAAAATCAAATAACCCCATTAAAAAATGGGGCTCAGAACTGAACAAAGAATTCTCACCTGAGGAATACCGAATGGCAGAGAAGCACCTGAAAAAATGTTCAACATCCTTAATCATCAGGGAAATGCAAATCAAAACAACCCTGAGATTCCACCTCACACCAGTCAGAATGGCTAAGATCAAAAATTCAGGTGACAGCAGATGCTGGCGTGGATGTGGAGAAAGAGGAACACTCCTCCATTGTTGGTGGGAGTGCAGGCTTGTACAACCACTCTGGAAATCAGTCTGGCGGTTCCTCAGAAAATTGGACATAGTACTACCGGAGGATCCAGCAATACCTCTCCTGGGCATATATCCAGAAGATGCCCCAACTGGTAAGAAGGACACATGCTCCACTATGTCCATAGAAGCCTTATTTATAATAGCCAGAAGCTGGAAAGAACCCAGATGCCCCTCAACAGAGGAATGGATACAGAAAATGTGGTACATCTACACAATGGAGTACTACTCAGCTATTAAAAAGAATGAATTTATGAAATTCCTAGCCAAATGGATGGACCTGGAGGGCATCATCCTGAGTGAGGTAACACATTCACAAAGGAACTCACACAATATGTACTCACTGATAAGTGGATATTAGCCCAAAACCTAGGATACCCAAGATATAAGATACAATTTCCTAAACACATGAAACTCAAGAAAAATGAAGACTGAAGTGTGGACACTATGCCCCTCCTTAGAAGTGGGAACAAAACACCCTTGGAAGGAGTTACAGAGACAAAGTTTGGAGCTGAGATGAAAGGATGGACCATGTAGAGACTGCATATCCAGGGATCCACCCCATAATCAGCATCCAAACGCTGACACCATTGCATACACTAGCAAGATTTTATTGAAAGGACCCAGATGTAGCTGTCTCTTGTGAGACTATGCCGGGGCCTAGCAAACACAGAAGTGGATGCTCAGTTAGCTAATGGATGGATCACAGGGCTCCCAATGGAGGAGCTAGAGAAAGTACCCAAGGAACTAAAGGGATCTGCAACCCTATAGGTGGAACAACATTATGAACTAACCAGTACCCCGGAGCTCTTGACTCTAGCTGCATATGTATCAAAAGATGGCCTAGTCGGCCATCACTGGAAAGAGAGGCCCATTGGACACTCAAACTTTATATGCCCCAGTACAGGGGAACGCCAAGGCCAAAAAGGGGGAGTGGGTGGGTAGGGGAGTGGGGGTGGGTGGCTATGGGGGACTTTTGGTATAGCATTGGAAATGTAAATGAGCTAAATACCTAATAAAAAATGGAAAAGAAAAAAAAAAAGATGCTGTTGTCAGAGATTTTATCACAGGCCCCAGGAAAAGAAACAAGACACCCTACCAGATCTTTATCTTTGTTAGATACACCAAGATCTTGTGGCTTTCACTCAACTGTCTATTCTCTGTCACATCAATAGTCATAGTTAGTGTTACTATGAAGCACCAGCTGTGACTTCCAGAGTTTGTGATGGATCCAGAGCATTGGATAACAGTTAAGACAAGAAGGACAGTGCTAGTATTACCATTACCATAGACTGACCAAATCCATGGCTGCAGCATGTGCCGAAAGACACAGGACCCAGGCACTGATTTATCACACCTGGAGAGTGATGAAATCTCAGAAGAATTTGAAGATGGCTTAAGAGCAAACTATTAGGAGTTATATCACTTCTTGCCTTGTCGATTGGGTTCAAATCCCAGCTATGCCACTCAGTACCAATAATCTTAGGTTACTCTTAGGTCTAAACTTACTTTTATTTTCTGTTCAGTCCTTTCCCTCCCCTTTCCTTTCTCCCTCTTTCCCTCCTTTCCTTCTCTTTTCTTTTCTTTTTTAATGGAATAATCATAGTTTCTAATTCATGAAATTGTCTGGGTGATTTACTGAATCAATATATATAATAAATTTTCAGGAGATCATCTGGCACATGGTAAGCACTATGTTATGCTCATCAATAAATTATTAACTGGAAATATTTTATCTTTATAGTCTGTCTGGTCTCCACCAGCAGAGACCTTATGATTCTTATATGAAATTCTTGGAGTACCAAGATCACCCATAAATCCTTCCTTTATCTTCTTATCCTCTTCTTTCTGTTTCATCCCATTGTCTCCACATCTTTTCTTTTCAAGTCAAATTTGTGTTCTGCCTACAGCCTCTGATAGGCAGGTACATTTTAACAGTACACCTTCTACCTCTGCATTTAGCCAAGGTGGTATGACCATTAGCTAATCAGTATGATTTAAAGTGAACACTTTCCAAAAACAAAACAAACAAACAAACAAAAAACAGAAACAAACACACAGAAGACACAATAACCTAGAAGTCTTTTGTATCCATCTAAAGTCTCCGGGAAATTCTGAGAATACTTCAACATAGTATTAATCAGCTTTAATGCATCTATAACCATTTAAATATATAAATAAATAATAACTCAAGAGGCCCGACATGTAAGTCTGGACCAGGAAGTGAGTTTCTTCAGTGATCTCCTTATTCCAGTTGCTCTCCATATACCAAATTACCACAGACCAGGCAGTTTATAAAGACGAGTCTTATTTAGCTCATGTACTAGTGGCTGGAATGTTCGTGCCATGCTGCTAATGGGGACTTTGTACTGTTCATGGTGTGGTGCAATTCAGAAGAATACAGTAGCATGCAAGAAAGAGGCAAGCTCAGGTTTCCCTTACAACAACCCGTGCTTACTGTAACTGATGCAAGCAGCCCTGAAAGAGGTAACACAGCACCCCCAAGATGGAGAGGGCTCTCTCTCCATGACTGAATCACCTTCTCAAGATCCCACCCTCTACACTACACAATGTCAGTCAGATTTCAGTGTGAGTTTCAAGGTAAAACATCCAACCATAACAGTATCTGATAACAGTGCCTCATAGGTATACAATTGCTTCTTATATGATAATTCCATTTGAGAAAGCAAAACCTGTGTTGCTTAAATCTAGTCTATGAGCTAATTAAAAGTAAAGCTGTAAAATATATATTGGTCCAGTAAAACATGATTGGGTCAGGGGCATGGTGGAAGTGTTTGTACTGGACTTGAGTCTTCAAGAGTGGAAGATCAACCTCCATGGCCAATGAGAGTGGGACTTTGCTCCCTGAAGAGGAAGCACCATGCTTTTAGAGAACAAACAAATGGCAGTAAACTTGACTCTAAGAATTAAATATATTTGACTTTGGTGGCTCAAGTTACCTACATTTTAACCTTGAAGAAATGAATAACCTCTGTAGCTTCTATCACCTGCTGATCCAATGGACTGACTCCTCTCTAATTAGATTAGATAATGCATGGGTTTTAATGTGTGGTTCATGGTAGGCATTCAATAAATATGGTCAATTTAAGAGAATGTCACATCAGGGGGGGTCACATTTATCTACTCAGGGATAAAGTTGCAGATGTGTCTGTATCTTTGGTTTTGGTCATTAAGGTTTCCATGTTAGAAAGATGGGTACATCATTCCTACTTTTAATTTCTCATTCTTCAAAGCCTAGTCTTTGTTTCCAAGAGGATCTAATCTGAGCTTTAGCACAAAGACCTGGGCATAATACTAAATTGAGTTTATAATGACAGTGACAACTATTGGGTGGATAGGTATATTCTGATCATTTCCATAAGTCATTGATTAATTAATTGTCCAGGAGACCTCAGATAGGCCATTAAAATTCACAGAGGGTGCACATCTACATATTTGTTTAGTGATAGAATCCAAAGAAGTCTTTAAAGTTATTAAAAGAGACACACAATATATTACTGTCTAGTTAAGCTTCTTCTTTCTGTGTGTGTATTTGTAAATTTTTCTTTTATTTTAGATAGAAGAATTATTGAGTAGGAGAGATGGTTATGTTGTGGGTAGTCCCTCCATTCTGCCCTCTTTGCACATTCTAATGACATGATGCCTCTGCTTTCTGAAGTCATAGTCTCCATGACATCCCCATTGCCACTCTTGTTATGTCTTCATGGAGGAGTGAATTCCCACTCTATCATATTAGATGAAGAGTGTAGAGGGATGCCCACAGCTGTCCATGTTCCCAGTTCCCCATCTGGAGAAAGAGGAGGAATACCTGGTTAACAAACATGCTTGGAAGAAGAAATGGAACTTGCTTAGCTTAAGCTCTTCTCTCTTCTGCATCAATTCCAATCCTGAGGACCAGCAGCACAAGTGCTCTGTGTGTCCATACTTCACCATATGAGACAGTCTCCATTCCTGTGGTTGACAACCTGTGGCTGTACAATCTGATCAGGAGGGGAGACATTAGAAAGGTCTTTGTACCCTAGCCAATCACACATGTGTATCCTATATCTTGAGAGGGGGTCATTAATGAAGTAACTAAATAGCAGAGACAGATTTCTTTAAACTTGGGAACTTATAAATCCAGGAACAATGAACCATAATCTTAGAAGAATATAAAAAATAGTTTTACTTATTCACAAACCCAGTAAAGATACTGTGCAAGAACCCACATGTATAGCAGCCCACTCTACCACAAGATCCCTGTGTGCCAATGGATCCCAGTTGTGTGGCCTGAAAACATTTTTCTTCTAACCAAAGGAGCAGGTCAAATTCTGACTCTTTGCCATGCCCTAAGAACTTCCACAGGCAGCTTCCAGAATCCCGTCTATTGACTAAGAGCCATAGCCACTTGTTTTTTGCACTGTGCACTGCCCCTCCCCAATCTCCTCCTAGAATCTAGGAAGCTCTATAAGAAGAAGATAGTTGGCACTTTAGACAAATATTGGAATACTTGTGGTACAGAAGCAACACCCTGTGTCATAGTTTAAGTGAAATTGAATTGGGCCAGCCTGTTTCACCCATATTTGGACAAGAAAGAAAGTTGTTCCGCACCTTGCTATACTCCTATGTCTCCTATCAATCATACGCATAGGAAATGCCTTCATTATGTTCCATCTCTGCTGAACTTAAAGGAGTTCATCTGAAATTAGCAATGCTTGCCAATGAAGTCACTGGGTTGGACCTCAGTGTGTATTGTGTTTCAGACACTGAGCTCCTAAGTCAACACTACAAAGGGATAATGTAACAGATGTGCCCATATCTTTGGTATTGGTCTTGAAGGTCAAACAGAGGCATAGGGAAGGAAAAACATAGGCAATTCTCTAAAGGAAAAACCCAAGGTTTAGAAATTCTCCATAGTCTAGTCACTGCGGGGATAGTGACAGGAAATGACAGGTTCCTTTTATTTCCTAGATTATGGTGTGTTGATAAGTTGAAAGTTGTGGACGTGTTAATACGATCAAATAATGCAGTTACTGAAAAAAAACTCTGACTGACATTTGTCAAATGTAGACATTACAACTCACTGCTTGAAGAACTTCCAGTAAGCTGTTACCTTCCCTATGTCTCTGTTCTTCATTTGTGCAACACTCTTAAGGTTCCCACTACTCAGAGTCATTCTGAAATTCAGTGAGATAATGTCTTCTATCTTGGTTTGGTTTTCATTCAGTTCAACAAAAGCTAGCATCAAATGGGAAGAGGAACTTCAGTTGAAAAATGCCTCCATCAGATGGCTTGTAGGCAAGTCTGGATTTTGTTTGTTTTTGTTGTTGTTCTTGTTTTTGTTTGTTTGTTTGTTTGTTTTTTCATTTGGTTTATTGGTTTGTATTTGCTTGTTTTGGTATTTTGTTTGGTTAGTGATAGATATAGGAAGGTCCATTCCACTGTGGGCAGTGCCATCCCTAGGCAGATGGTTCTAGGCTGAATAAGAAAAGCAAACTGAGCAAGTCATGGGAAGTAAGCCAGCTGAACAGTTTTCCTCCACAGCCTCAGTTCCTGCTTCCAGGTTTCTCCCCTGTTTGAGTTCCTGCCTTGGTGTCCCAAAATGGTAGACTGTGATCAGGATGTAAGCTGAATAAACCTTTCCTTTCTCAAGAGGCTTTTGGTTATGGTGTCTTTATCAAAACAATAGCAAGCAAATTAGAACAATAACAAAACCTTAGAAAGGCCTCTAGCACAGAGAAAGTAGTTAATAAATTTACTCACCATTTGGGGGAGTTAAGTCACATTATAACTTTCTACATATGAATTATCATCACTGATTCAATCAAAGTTCTGAGGGTCTGTTTGGATAGAAAACTACAGTGTTCAATTCTTATAGTACAGGGATTCCTCTCAGAGGCTAGAAAACTAGAGGGTACAATGAGCTGAGAGAAGATTGCACCATGGGTCAGAATCTCCATGTGAATTTCAGCTTCCCTTTGAGGGACACAGCAAGCCTGGACCATGTTTAGCAAGTCCCAGCCTGCAGTGGTGATTATTGCCTTCAAAGCACCACCATTTTGGGCATCCAATGAGATGATGTGCCACAGGCCACCACACACCCTGGCACTTGATGCGGAAGAGATCGGTGACCTGTTACCAACAGAGAGAAACTGTCAATGTGCAGGCTAAAGAAATAGCTTGAGTCACTTCAGACTCATTAACACCATCTGCTATGCCATCTAGACTTGGTCAGCTGGAGAGGACGCCTAGGTTATTGGCACCATGGGGACCTTTCAGGGATTTATTTTCCTGCTGTTACACCATGGATACTCTTTGGGAAGGACATCTAAGTGTGCCCATTACATGCCAGGATAGGAAACACACTCATTTATGGCTTGTAATTTAAGGCCTGTCTTGACTCTCTATCCCCCAAAGCCTTGTTTTTTCTAATACCTCACCACCCACCACTCTATCTGCTCCTATCTGTCTGGTGTTTCTAATAATTCTGTCACCACTTCTGCAAAAGAATAGAGGTAGCCTTGCTCTCAGAGGTCACTCTAAAGTAAGCTGTGATGCAATTTCTTGACCTGGGAGTAACTACCTCTAACCTTTCTTCACACATACTTTCTCTTTTCCAACCTTCTGCTCATTCATTCATTTGGAAGTATTTCCCAGGTGCCTACTGTATGCCAGGCTCTGTTGGGTGTTGAGGATATGGTTGTGAGCAGAAGAGGCACAAAGAAAACATACACTCTGATATAAAGTTTGGAACATGAAAACAATGAGATTGGTTCTGACTGAGATGGGTGGCATAGGGTGGGGAGATGAGCCAGGTCTATTGACACACACTGCCTTAGCTTAACTCTTAGCAGCTTCTCTTGTTAGTTGTATGGCCTTGGGCAAGTCATTGAATGGTCATAGAATGTGTCCTGGCTTTCATAATGAGGATTCCAATAGCATTCTATTGTAGAGCATGTTGAGGTTTGTTCTGTTGCTATGTATTGTAATGCTAGGTGCAAGCTCCAACACCTGGTTCCCCCTTACAAAAGACAGTCCGGATGTAGATGCACATGACACTATGTGACCTTGCCCACAAGTTATTTCTGATTGGTGAATAAAGATGTTGATAGCCAATAATTGGGCAGAAGAGACATAGGTGGAGTTTAGGGTTCCTGGGCTTGGGGTAGGAGGAGAACACAATGGGAAGGAGAAGAAGGTGAATGGAGGAGGAAGCCACCATGGTTAGATGAGTCATAAAATAATGGCCATGTGGGTTGGCTAATTGGAGTTAAGAGCAGCCCAGATGAAACATGGCAAATTATATAATGGGACTATTGCCTGGGAAATAGATATAATAGCATAAAGGATAGGTATCTGCCCAGCTCTTGTGTTGATCAGGCTTGTGATAAATATAAAGGTTGTGTGTGTCTTTTATCCTGGAACCAAATGGTCAAAGGCAGGGTAGAAACCCTGGGTGTGACTAAATTTTTCCACAGCAGAGCATGAGATTAGTCTTAGATTATGGGAGCCAGCTGAAGAACCAGAAAAGGAATGTTCTACTCGGAGGAATAAGTAACGACAAATGTCTTACAATGGAAATAGTCTTAAAGGATTCTGTGTAGGAGAAGGCCCTTCACTTGCATACTGGGGGGTTCTAGTTTGCTTTCTCTGATAGTGAGGAACTACTCTGATCAAAAGCAACCTGGGGAGGAAAGGGTTTATTTCAGCTTAGAGGTTAGTCCATCATCCAAGGAAGTCAAAGCAGGAGGTTAAGGCAAGGGCTTGAAGCAGAAAACAGAGAGGACAGCTGCTTACTGGCTTGATTCTAGGGTCATGTTCAGTACCTTTCTTATACAACCCAGGCCACCTGCCTAGAGAGCATCATTTATAGTAGGCTGGCCCCTCCCTTATTAATGCGAAATCAAGAAAATGCCACCCCATAAAAATGCTCACAGGCAAATCTGACCCTGACAATCCCCCAGCTGCTTCAGATAACTCTGGGTTGTGTCAAGTTAACGGCTGGCGCTGATGAAGGGAAGGGATAATGATGATAAGAAGAGGGTAGAGTGAGCAGAGAGGCTCTAGGTCATGGTGACCATAGACCAGTGGTTCTCAGCCTTCCTAATACCTTTAATACAGTTCTTCAGGTTGTGGTGACCCCTGCCCCCCCCCACCCCCGAAAACCATAAAGCTATTTTGTTGCTAGTTCCTAACTGTAACTTTGTTGCTGTTATAAATGAGAATGTAAGTCTCTGTGTTTTCTTTGGCCACCCCTGTGAAAGGCCAAAGGGGTCTCAATCCATAGGTTGAAAACTACTGCCTTAGAAGCTATGCTGAGAATCCTGGATTGATTCTTTCTGATTAGGCTTTAACATCCTAAATGTACAGCCTGGCCCCTGATCTGTCACTTATGGAAATCTTGATCACAATCCCAGTACCTCATATTAATTATGAGTGTAAATAGCTCACCAGTTGATGAGCTCCACTCATTCCAGAATCATGTGAAGTGTTTTGCATAGAAGATGTACCTACCCTTTGAATGGTAGATGGATGGATAGATAGATGGGTGGATGGGTGCTTGACCATTATCAGTTTCAGAGTGATAGTCAGATCTGCAAGTCAGAACATCAACAGACAAGAATAATAGATAGAGAAACTATCACTTGAAGCAAAATGTAAACCAGAAAGTACCAGGGAAAATGGGAGGGCACAAAGACTAAACAAGTGGAACAGAACTTAGTGTTTTGATAGACTTAAGACTTCTTTTTCTTTGTTTTGGCTGTAGCTATTATTATATGAACTTGGGAAGATTACTCAAAAAAATATTCACAGTGTTTTACTTATCCAGATGTTTGACTTTCAGCAACCTCAATCTCTAACTTGCATAAAGCAAAACAACCCAGAAAAATAGAAGCCCTCAGAAAACAAAAAGACACTCTAAACCCCCAAAGAAAGAAACAAATAATTAATTGGAGGGAAAACTCTTTTACTTGAACCTGAGATTGTGAGTATAAAACAGACTCCAGAATGAGATTGTCTTCAGTGCACATATTCTGTTCCTCTCTCCACCTTCACTTCCCCTTCTTTACATATTGACTAAGCATCCATTGGGCATCAAAAACAGAGCTGATACTGTTGATGAAGCAGTGAAGAATATGATTGTGTCCTATTTTCCCTGAAGGTCATAGATTTCCCATTTGCTTTTGCTTTCCTATGCTCTGACTCTGACGCCCTTCCTTGTCAAAATCATTAGATTTGAAGCCAAAGTTTCAGGGGTCAAATTTCTGTCTGTTTCACTTAATAATCTCTCTCTTCTTCAAGCATCAGAAGCCATTATAAGGGAAAACTGAAGCCTGGGCTGGAATCTGATTCTCATGCCTTTGAGCAGGTGCCATGTTTTCTCTGGCCCCCAGTTTCTTCGTGGACATAAAGGGTAGATACTTTGCTGGTATTCTAGGACTCTGGGCGGTACCTCTACAAATGACAACTATTCCCCCATCCCCGATAGTCACATGCTGTGGCATTTGATGAAATCATCACAAGCCACATCTGCCAGCCCGTTACAACACCTGTCTGGGGGAGAGCTTTAAAGATCTTAACAAAAAACGGGTCTTTTTTCATTTCTCTGATGAAGACGCTGACTTTAAAGCTGAGAAGAGACAACGATGTGCCATTTGATAGGATTCAGAACATTAAAGGCGGGCAAGTTGGTGTTTGGAACAATCTCTCAGGTCAAATCTAATTTTATCTGAGCTGATGTTTCCAAACTCTGGTAATTGCTCCCAGCACAACCATGGATGCCTTGCTATGCGTTTGTAAAGGCAACTGCTGCAGGGGACTCCAGGGGAGGGTCTGGCAGATGGCTTTTGTCTTTATTGCTGTTAGGCCTGGGACACTGAGGAGCTGGCTGCGAGCTGTGGGTTGTAGCTGACCTGCAGAAAAAGACACCGAGTCTGGACCTGGGATCCTTTGCTTCAGTGTGTGGCTCTACCACAGACTTTCAATGTACTCCTCTTTAGATTCGCGGGACTGAACTTGTTGATTTTGTGTCCCAGCTTCCAGAAAGACTTTACTACTGAGGATTGATGGGGAGAAGGTTGGGCTTTTTTCAGCAGAGAGCTATCTAACCTACTGAGCCTAATAGAAACGTTGCACAGGAAAGAACACTGGAATATATTTCTAAAAGAATCAGGAGGCTATCAAGCGAGAAAGACTTCTGCACACTTCTAGATAATTCCTGTAGTATGGTTGGCCCCACCCATAGAACATCTGGCATCTGGAGTTACAGGAGAGGGTATCCTGATAATTCCACCATGCCCTAGGCTTACGGTGTACAATAGAAGATTATCAGAGTTTTGTTTTATGGAACTTCCATTTATTTATTTATTTATTTATTTATTTATTTATTTATTTATTTATGCTTGCCACCCTTGATAACACCTCTCCATCCTTTTCAACCTGCAAAGTCTCCTAGAAACTCCTACTCTACCTGCTTTGAACCTGTGTCTCAAAAATAATTCCTAATGCCTAAATAAAGGGATATTTTGCTTTTTCCATTTTTGAGGGTGAGCTGGTTGCTAGGCCATGGGAAAGGCAAAGTCAAGAGATAGAAGCCCAAGATGGCACAAGGACTCTGTCCATGGCTGCTTCAGTGACTTGGGAAAAATGTATTAGTCTAATGTTAGGAGTCATTTGGAATTGCGGGAGGATAAAACAGTTGGGCAATATGGCCTTATGTCTTCAACAGACTCTTGCATTCAACAAGGGAAGTTGAAGAACTAGAAAGATGGTTCAGTAGTTCAAGCACTTGGTTTACTTTTTCAAAGGACCCTGGCTCAATTCCCAGAACCAAGGTTGGACTCCAGCACCAGGTGTTCCAATGCATATGGCCTCCTTGGGTCCCTGCACTCACTCCTGTGCACACACTCACATACAAACAAACACACCTAAACATAATTAAAGGTATTAAAAAACAAATCTTAAAAAAATAAACCAAGGGAAGTTGGATAGAGAAATGTATTTGTAATAACACAACCATGGTCCTGAACAATCCCTCTGGTTGAGTCTGTCCCTAGCCCTTGCCAGAACACATAGAAATAATTCTATTAGCCAAGTATAGCAGGAAGGCCTTTAAATTTGGGAAGATTTCCTAATATAGGGAGAGGGGGGCATTGCGCTCCCATTACTATGCCCACTCCACTCTCACAAGTTTGGAAATAAGAATAGCTGCTGTCCCTCTTTCTGCCTTCTCGTTTTGTGAACATTCTAGATTGAGGGACTTTTGTCCTGAACATGGCTTGTTGAGGAAGAGCACCATAGTACACATGGGGACTGGGGACAATTACCTAAAGTGTCTCTGGCAGAAATTGTGTGCAGGAACAAGTTAGATGTCACTGACTCTAGTTTAACATTATATCTTTCTTTTTATAATTAAAGAAGAATATTCATATGCACCTCCTATAGACTAAGACAGCACAAAGTGAATAAAGGAGCCCAGTTTAAGACTTTTAAAGTTTGTATTTAATCTCTTTGTGGTAAATCTATAGCAGAGACCATAACCTTGATTCTTATAAACAGGCATGTAGAAGGGTAAAGGTAAAATAAATATTTTGAACTTCAGGAAGCTTGTTCAGAATATCAAGAAGTAGTGCCTAAAGAAAGAGGGTGAATTTTATTTTATAGACAAGAGGTTACAGAGAGGAATTTTGAAGAAGGGCTAAATCCTGTTCTGTAGAAAGTGAAAAGCAGCATGTTTTGACACATAAGTCATCAATGTTTCCAAACCATGAAACTGTGCATATGTCTTGGAAGTCTTGGGAGAGAGATGGGTGATGACAAGCCATGGGCATGACAAGAAGTCATGCAGAATCAGGAGCAGATGTCCACAGCTTGAGGATATCAGCCACACCTTGCTTCAGTTACCCCAATAGCTGTCTCTGTTCATAACAGGTACGTAGGGACACACCATCACTAGTCCACTTTCTATTGTTGAGATAATCCCCTTGATCAAAAGCAACTTGAAGAGGAAAGGATGTGTTTCATCTTACAGTTTACAATCCACCATGAAGGGAACTCGGAGCAGAAACTCCAGGCAGGAACTGATGTGGAAGCCATGAAGGAGTGCTGCTTCCTGGCTTTTCCCACATGACTTGCTCAGTTTGCTTTCTTATAGAACCCAGGATCACCTGCCCAGGGGTGGCTCCACCCACAATGGGTTGACCCTCCCACATCAATCATTAACTTAAAAAAAAAAAAAAAAAACCTCCCTACAAGCTTGTCTACAGGCTAACCTGAGGGAGGGATCTTCTCAACTGAGGTTTCCTCTTCCCAGATGATCCCAGCTTGTGTCCTGTTGACCAAAGCCTACCCAGCTCAGTGCCTCAACCCCTATTCCATCTCATAAACTTGGCATTTTCCTATCTAGAAGGATGGCAAGGGATGAGGAGACTCCCTAACATGAATGGAGAGCTCACCTAAATGAAAACAAGCTTTGAACAGCAGCAAATGAGTCACCCTGAACCAGTAAGGTCTATTTATTTATTTATTGTTATTACTATTATTATCATTGTTTTTATTATTAATATCAATAAGCACGGTAGTTTGACACTAAAATCAAGAATTTCATAGGTGAAGTTCTGTCTTTCTAACCCTAATTTTTTTCTGTCTATGATATTATTCATATTTTTAAAAGTATTTATTCTACCATGTATTTATGTGTGTCTGTGTGTCTGTCTGTCTGTCTGTGTTTATGTATACATGCATGCTAGTGCTAGAGGAGTCCAGAAGAGGAACAAGAGTTACAGGCATTTGTAAACTTCTCAACATGGGTACTGGCAGCTAAACTTGAGTCTTCTGAAAGAACAGCAAGTGCTCCTAACTGCTGAGCTATCCAGCCAGCCTCCATTCATATCTTGATGCCACTGGTGGAAATAGACCAGGTATGCTGGCCTGCATGTATACATGGATCACAGCTCTGGGATGCTATGGACAATCTTGGTAAGGAAGCTGGTTGAAAAAACTATGCAGAGCTGAGGCTGTTCTTGGCATATATTATGTTGGCTACAGCTTGGCATATATTATTTTTCTTCCTATCCTTCATGTTAAGATTAATTTAATACCAGTTACTAATCATTGATAATCTAGCCCTTGTGCCAAGCACTTCAGTTATTTTGTTTAGGGTGCATCATATTGGGTTGAAGTTGATGATATCTAAGGTTTTATGAATGAGAACACTGAGGGTGGGAATAGTGGCAGAACTTAAACTCTTTCCTACCTAATTCCCTTTTCATATATGAACCATTTTAATCAAATCTATCTGAAGAACATGAACACAGAACAGAATAGTCTGAAGGACCCTCCTCCCTGGATCATTTTAATTATTAGGAATTTAAAGTATTGACCTTTACTTTGGTTGCCCACCATCTCATCTTTTTCCTGTGCTTGAGAGATTTCTGTGTTGTGGTTTGGATGGGAAAACTGTTTGTACGGGGTTTAGGTTAGCTCCAGCAAACATTGCTTGTGATGCCTGGACATTCCAGGGCAAAGTTCAGCGCAGCTTTCCATATTACCTGTTCTCCCATCACCTCAGCGCTCAGCACTGAGACCCATGCAAGACCTGAGGGCTTGCCATGGGACTGTGCACCAGATAAGGGTCCTCACCTCTTGCTTATTCCAGTTTTACAGAACAAACATGGAGTGATTTTTGCAAGTAGCTAATATACCGTATGGATCTGGGAATGTCATCTAACCTTAGCTGCCCTAAACATGCAAGGAGGTAACAAAAAATGCCAGCTACCTGACACCTGGAGACTCGGGGGCTAGTTGAGATCATTTGCAAACTTTCCCCTTGCAGAGAGGATGGCATCCCAGCATTGGCTAGCTCCTTGCCAGGCAACTGAGTTTCACAGATTGGTTAGGTAATTCTGCTGTCTCTCCAAGTCTACAGGCTCTGCAGTTTCAAAGTCTTTCTTTTAGGAGAAATGATGGGCTCATATATAAAACATGAAGAAAGAAAGCATTATTCAACCTCCATTTCTATCCATTTCCTGCTACAAGAAAAGATAATGTGCGGCCTTAGGCAACATCTCTAACCCAGCTTTTGCTCATTCAGGTGATTTCAATTCAAGCAATGAGACCCATTCATTTCCAGCTCCCGAACCTGCTCCGAAGAAACCCATTTGCTCACATGTTCCTAGCTGCCAGGCTCAATACAGGCAAGCAGTGGCATTTACTGATAGATGACATGGGCCTGATGGAGATGAATACATTCAAGAAAGAAGTCATGTCCCCTCTTTTCTTCTCCCTCACAACCCAGGTGATGTGGCTTGTATGTATAATATGCCCCAGAGACTAGTATATTTAAAATCTTGGTCCCCAGCTGACAGTGATGTTTGGGAAAGTTGTTATGCCTTTTAGGAAGTGGACTCTTCTGGAGGAAGAGGATCCTGAAGGGTAGGCCTTGAGGTATTTTAATAGATGGATCCTACTACCTGTTTGCTCTCTTCGTCCTGACTACAGGCCTCATGTTCCAGTGACTATACTTTCCCACCATAATGGAACCAACATAAACTCTTCTTTATTGAGTTGTCTTCATCAGGTTGTTTTGTCCCCGTGATGAGAACAACAGTTAATACTCCAGGTATCTTGTGGTGGCTACCTCAGTGCCTCAGTTCGTGCTTCACTCTGTACTGTCCCAGCAAGGGTTTAAAAGGACAGACAGACTCCACTAGGGTTGACAGAGCTCTGAGGATACTAGCTTCCACATCCAGGTCTACCTCGAATGTTATTTGCACACTACGCTTCAGCCACCCGTGGGTTGAGGACCAGGAGCATGATAGAGATGTGCAGCTGTGATTGTTCATTAGGTGAGGTCTTCCCTCTGAGATGCAGGTTGCTTATTTCTTAGGAACTTGATCTTAATAAGCATCTCTGCTGAACCTACCTGGAGTGGTGCTGTCACAGCTTGTAGGTAATGCAGGAAGAGCTGTCTCTTTCTGTCTCACAGGTTTGACCATTTGAGTCTACGAAGCACCTGGCAGTTGGAATATTAGAGACAAGGTGCATAACAGTGTGAATATGCAAACACATGAATGCTATGTACAATATACTATAAAAGGAGGGTCAGAGCATTGAAAGATGAGTTCCATTTTCATTGGAAGAAGTGAAGTGGGAATGTAAGCAACTTTGGAAGAATTGTGATTCCTTTCTTCCCTTTGTTCTTTCTTTCTCTTTTTCTCTCTTTCCTTCCTTTCTGGCTTTTTGTTTGTTTGTTTGTTTGTTTAGACAAGTTCTCACTATGTAGCTCTGTCTGGTCTTGCTACATAGACCAGGCTGGCCTGGAACTCAGAGACCTGCCTGCCTCTGCCTCCCGAAAAATAAAGCCGTGTGCCAGCACTCCGGAAGTAATGGTTTTTAAAGTTGATGCCCTATCTTTGGGTCTTTGGATATTTGCCTGTTCTCTGGGTATGCCATGAACTCTTAGTTGTTCTTCCTGCAAGTCAGTCCTCCAGAGAGCAGGGACTTCAGGTAGATGGGGGAACTTCAAAGGAGGCTCCCTTTTCTGCCTTAGAAGGGAGGAAAGGGGAGAGAGTCAGAGTGGAGGTGGGTGCAGGAGAATGTCCTTTTGTTTGACCTGTCTGTCTGACTTTGCAGAGGTCTTATACTTTGAGGTACCTTTTTTTTCTAAACCCCAAACACTTATAATGAAGGTCTCTGAAGCTACTAGCATCATTTTCATGATCATAAAATCTTACTTTTCTCTTCGTTCTTTCTTTCTTTCTTTCTTTCTTTCTTTCTTTCTTTCTTCCTTCCTTCCTTCCTTCCTTCCTTCCTTCCTTCCTTCCTTCCTTCCTTCTGTTCTTTCTGTTGTTGTTGCTGTTGTTGTTGTTTTGGAACTCAGAAATCTTCCTGCCTCTGCCTTCCAAGTGTTGGGATTAAAGGCGTGCACCACCACCACTGCCCGGCAAATGTTACTTTTCTTAAGGAGCATCATACATGTCAGGTATTCTCTGGAGTGTAAGAAATACAGAGTTGAAACTACTTCGTTTTGCTTTAGAGGTGATCGCCGTTTACAAAGGCATATAGGATTCCAGTATGTAGAAATGTTAGGAAACACAAGGGGACCCATGCCAAGAACCAGGCCAGTGGAAACAGGATGCTCCCATGTTCAGGGAGGGACATTTTCCTGAGTCCTGGAACACTCTTATAAAGTTTGTTAAAGATACAGAACTAAAGATGCACTTTGAAGAACATCTCATTTTCTTTAAGGAATGTTCAGTAGGTACACAGAAAATGAACTCCACAGGATATTGTACATTCACTAAAGTTATAACAGAAAAAAAACTGGATAACTGGAAAAATGACTTATGCCACTAAGTGGCCCAGTGATAACTTTTTAAAGCAACAAACGTCGGGAGGTAGAAGAGTACCTCCCACCGTGTGGGTGCGGTTTATTTCTGGGCTAGTTTCTGCACTTGAGTCTGTTGAATAATTGCTCAGACAGAGTTATTAACTCAGAAATCAGGGCTGTTTTGACTGAATGTGCCAGACAGGCATAGTTAAAGCAAGATACCCAGCCAGCTCTTGGTTTAGGCAAAATACCAGCAACCTTTCAAGTCTTTTCTACCTAAGGTGACAGAAGAAGGGCTTTTAGACTCAGAGCAGGACGGGCTTGGGGGCAATGGAAGAATATCACCCCCTCTCAGGCTTCACTGCCAGTAGCCACACCTCTTGTCCAGCCTGCCTACTCAGTGGCACTTTCCCCAAAGTCAGCCGCTCATGAGAATCTCCATTCCCAGCTGCTAAACAAACTGTTTTCATGTCTCCTTTAATAGGCTTAAACCTCTTCCAGCACAGGTGTGGAGTGCCTCCCTCTCTTAACATCCCTAGGTTTCTGACTAGCAGCAATCAATGGTCCCCAGCAGGGTCCCCAGTGTGGGAGCAGTTCAAACAGAAGGGCCTAGCTGCCATACAGATCAAAGAGATAAGCCACTTGTTTCCAGATGAATTATTGGCCCCAGTAGGTTGCAAGACATTCTCATTTTTCTTACAGAGAACAACCTTGGAAAGGTGTGTGGAGGGGCAAGAGGGTATGGAAATTCGAGAGATCTCAGCATTTAAGTTGTCAGAGCTTCCCTGGCTAAGGCATCTGAGCCAAGCTTGAATGGAATATCATCCAAACTTTCTCAATAAATTATTCTGTCCTTAGGCTCAATCTGGGGTTTAAGAAAAGGGTGTGTTAAAGAGAACTGGATACCCCCATGTGGCTGGCTTCAGCTTTCTCCTGCTTTCTGAAAATTTCCCCCAAGTCCCACTCTTCATGCAGGACTTCCCTGAGTATTTATGGATAGTCCTCTTAAGTTCTTCCCTAAGCTTCTCATCTGTGTCTGTGGCAATGTGGCAGCTTGGCTGAAGCCCTACAGCTGAGGATGCTGGGATGAATTTCCATGCAAAACCCCACTATTTTGCTCTTATGGCTGTTTCCTGGCTCAGCCCCAGCTGCAGGGCACCAAAGCAGCAATCTCACTCTTTCACTGGCCCTCAGTGCATTGATCTTCAGGCTGATTACAAGAATGGCGTCTCAGACCTCTGCTTAGACACGAAGCATGGGAGCATGTTTTCACATCCCTAATTATGTTTCTTTTTATTTGAG
This sequence comes from Mus musculus, assembly GCF_000001635.26. Taxonomy (NCBI): domain Eukaryota; kingdom Metazoa; phylum Chordata; class Mammalia; order Rodentia; family Muridae; genus Mus; species Mus musculus. Next base: position 66,599,575 of record NC_000077.6, read on the forward strand.
CTTCAAAACCACCTTAACAGTATCCCACATTACTTCTGTTTGTACGTTCAGTCCTTTTGTTCCCCACAAGGTGGTCCACAGCCTGCCTTCTGTCATGTTGCCTTTCAAGAAGGTCATTCTATCTCCTGAATCTCACTATGGTTTGAATCTGGTTTGTTTTCTCCATGATTGATGTTGGAGTTTGATCCCCACTGTGAAGCATTAGTTGGGTGAGATCTTCCATCCAACAGTGGTTCATACAGTTATCAAGCTGTGACTCCCACAGTTGCATCTGGTGACTTTATCCGAAGAGGGAGAGAGACCATCGGATACACATGCAGACTCCCTGCCTCTCATCTCTCTACCAGCAGGGTCATCACCAAAGGCAGCCTTTGACCTTGGCCAGAACCAGGAGTCCAGTTGAACCTCTTTGCTTTGTGGCTTATTAGGTTGAGAGTATTGTGATATTAGCAGCAGAACATGGACCAAGACAAGCTGGTTTCAAGCAATTTATGCTAAGACACACTCAAGTACCTGTTTTAGACTGCTTTTGCTTCTCTGTTGCTGTGATAAAACATTGATAAAACCAACTTGGGGAGGAAAGGTTTGAGTTCATTTCTCAACTCTCAGCTTCCACTCCATCACTGAGGAAAGGACAAGGCTGGAACTGAAGCAATGGAGGAGCACTACTTACTGGTTTTCTCGACATGACTTACTCACCTTGCTTTTTAATATAATTTAGGACCACCTGTCTGGGGTGGCGCTGCCCACAGTGGACTGAGCCCTCCCACATTACTCATTGGTTAGAAAATCATTTAATGGAGGTGCTTTCCTCAATTCAGGTTTCTTCTTCCAGCAACACTCTAGGTATGTCAAGTTGACAAAGGAATTAACCAGCACAGTAGCACAGGCATGATGCTTGCCTGTCTGTAAGACTCATGCAGACTTCTCTTCTCTATGGCCTCAGGTTTCTTGAATTCAGACCTTTCCCCAAGAGTAGATGCTGGGAAATACTATAGCACAGTCTACCACTCTCTTCTCTTCACGGTGCTTCTCCGCTGGTACCGCAGAGCACAGCATCCCTAGTTTTGATCATTGCTCTCAACTTACGTATGTCTAAGACCAATGGAATTCTGAGTTCATTTCCTGAGCTTCAGAGAATTACAAATGAAACACTTCGTCAATTAGAGAGGGTCTCTGATTAGATAAGGTTAAACACATACCCAAAATTTGTTCTAATCAAGTAGGGAGAGATATGTACACATTGAATGAACTGGTTTGAAAGAAAAACAAGTTTTATATGTACAGTCCATAGAATTAGGAGGCAGGGTACCTCACAGGAGGCCATGTTTACAGAGGGCAGTCAGGAGAAGAGTTTAAGAGAAGGGGCTCGCACTGTGGTTTCCATCGAGAGAAATGGAAACATTAGGTCAGAAGCATAGAACTGATTAATTTAACAACTTTTTTAGGCTTTAGAACATAGAAGCTGTCCCTTGTCTGATATCCCATATATGATATGACACTTGAATAAAGGATTAGGGAAGGTAGATGGTGCCTTGGTGGGTAAGCACTTGAAAGAGGAGGTGCTTGGTGTGTAGCATATGGACTCATTGAGTTGTCTGTGGAAGTCAGATTTGCAGATGTCCCTTCTACTATCTTCAGGGCTTGCCCAATCCTATGAGGAAATTTATTCCAGGAACAGCAAGACTTCAGCTGCCAGAGCACCAGAATGGGAGAAAATACTCACTGCGAACTATCACATAACTTTATTACGATTATGTTCTGTTGAAAAACTTTAAGTCTCAGCTCTGTATTCTGTGTGTTTACAGTTACAAGGGGATCAAAACTAAGAAGGAAAACTGAGTGTAATGATTCCTGCATAGCCGGAGGCAGGAGGATCACACTCAGTGACTTACAGCCCAGCCTGGGCTTCACAGTGATTTTGCAGTCAACAGAGGCTGTAAGATTAAATTCTGTCTCAAATAAAATAAAATAACAGAACTGACTGGAGAGATGGCTCAGTGGTTAAGAGCACTTGCCACTCTTGCAGGGACCTGCATTCAGTTCCCAGCATCCATATAGTGACTCACAACCATGCATAACTTTGAATCTAGGGGCCAAGATACACTCTCTGACATTCTAGGGCATCAGGCATACATGTGGTATACATAAATACATTCATGTACATACGCATATGCAGTCAAAACACTCATACACATAAAATAAGTAACTTAAAATATAAATAGCAAAGCAATACAAATCTAAGGAGAGGGTAGAGATTCAAAGAGCAGAGACCCTCCCTGGCAATCACATAGCATCACGGTAGCTTAATAGAAGGGAAGACACTAGTAAAGGGCACCCTGGTGTAGTCTCCCCTCCATCAGCAGCTCGTAGCGAACAGTTTAACTGAGATGGCAACTTGGGCTGTAAGAGAGGAACTAGACGGGCGGAAGAAAGAATGGAGGCAAGTCAAAGTCACTCTGATCAAAGCTCAATTTTTACTGTTCTGACACTCAGTTATGAAGGAAGGGGGAGGGGACCCGATTCCCGCTAAATAATCTCTGAATCCAGTAGCAGGGTGAGCACGTGTGTGGCTCCAAACAGCAAAGCAGCATGGTCCAGCAGTGGGCATGGCAGAATGAATGAGCAGGAAGCTCCACCCCTGAACAAGCAGGTTTCAGGCTGGGGGAGGGGAGGCTAGCCCTGGATGTGAGTGTAGAGAGGAAAGATGCAGTTCACACCACAGGATATGCACAGAAGGCTGCAAAGCAGCATCCTTTCCTCTGTTGTCTGAACTGTAGGATACTAACTGGAAGCAGACAACACAAATGCAGGCTTCAGTTAGCCACATTCTTCTCCAGCTAGACAACTAGCACCACTTGTCTCACCATATTTTGCTTTGTGGTGAATTTGGTAAGGGGGGAGAACTCTGTTGTAATTGAACTGCAATCCATTGAAAAGCAGCCTCTTAACTCAGTTTTAGACCAAAGTCACAGATGTATTCAACTGATTGACGGCAAGTCTATTTCAATTGCTTGTTATTATTGTGATTGACTTTATGTCATTGTCCTTTTAAAACCAATACATCTTCTGTCAGAGACTCTGGGAACAATGTAAAAACTCACCATAATTCTTGCATTTAACCTCTGTGAGTACCCCAGGATCAAGTATTGTCCCAAGGTTTATTCTACCATTATTGTATCTTTCTTTTACGAATCTCTTCATTTCTGGTACCATACATTGAGTGTTCTTACTATGCCAAGCCTGTCCTGTGGACGATCTCTTTTTAAAACTGCCAACTGAAGCTTTGAGGAGGAGTTGACGATGGTTGAGCAAAATTCTATCCACCAAAATTGTGTTTGCCAACTTTTTGTCACCATAAAAACATGACTGGGATAAGTAACTTACACAGAAAAAAAATTATTTGGCTCTCAGTTTCCAAGCTTTCAGTCTATGACCGATTGGGCCCTTCACTTCAAGACCAACAACAGGGCAATGACATCACAGTAGGAGTGTGAGGTAAGCAAAGGCACTCACCCCACGTTCAGACAAAAAAAAAAGAGGGGCCTAGAAGAACCACAATTTCCTTTAAGGACAACTAAAGGCCTAATGATCTTCTACTAAACCCTGCATCCTAAAGGAGATACCAATGGCACATTGGTGATCTTCACCTCTTAGAAACACCACGGGCTTTTAGAGAACATTTAGATGAAATCCTGCCATTTCCCTAACACTTATGAACTGCCAGGACCTGTACAGCTTTAGGGGTTGACCTGACTGGGACAATCAGGAAGTGAGGAAAGGACAGACTGTTCAGGCAAACCTTGAAAGAGGTGGCACCGTGCTGGTTAATGAAAGGTTAAGCTCCAGCCAGTGTGCTGCCACATGCTGGGAATCAAGGCTTTTGGGTTTTGGGTACCCAAGGCAGTGTTAGCACAAGGGTCTCTGGTGGCAGAGAGAACAAGTGGGGGGAGGAACAAATGGCTACAAAGGAGGGGAGAAGAAATGGCCAGCAGAGAGACTTTTAAGGTTTTTAGGATTATGTCTCTTGGGGGTAGCAAAAATATTAATGCGTTCCTGTGTGCCTGTGAGGAATGCCTGGATATCTAAGTTTGCTTCTGTGGACTCTGTTCCCATCATGGTACCGAGAAAGGCCTTCTGATCACCTTCTACCCTATGCTGTGTTTAGCACTAGCAACTCACTTGCGCCCACACTCTTTTAAAGATCTGAGCACAGGAAACACAGTAAAGGTCACAGAAATCCCATTTAATGATATTTCCAGTCTTCAAATGAGCTTTTTAATTTGATAGCAAATATTTTATGCCAGAAAATGAGAGAAGATGTCTTTGAGTCCCTTGCCATAAAAGCCCCCTTCAGATACATTTTTATATGTAAACATGTATTTATAAATGTTAGGCTGTGCAACTTCCAGTCGGCCAAGTTGATGGATTGTTGTGTGTGCCTTCCACCGTGTTTGCTTGTATGTAGGCACATATGTAGACCATAGACTGTTATTATGAAATGGTGATACTGTTTCAAGTGACATGACTGTTAAAATGACAAGAAAGGTGGGTACCCAGGGCAGTGATGCTCAACCAGGTTTGGTTTTGTTCCACAGGGGACATTTGGTGAGATGCTTACAAACATTTTCAGTTGTCACACCAGACTTGAACTGCTGCTGGGTACCTGAAAAACAGATGTCAGGTGTGCTGTCAAACAAGCTGCAAGGAATGGTCCCCATACAAAGGTCCCAAAGTGCCAACAGTGTCAAGGTTGAAAATCTGTTTGGGGGGCAGGAAGATTGACACACTCTTGCTTGATCAAAGCTTATAAAACTGCAATATGCAAGCATCTAATTTAGTCAGGGTTCAGAAGCAAGCATCTGTTTGTTTGTTTGTTTTCTAGATTCAGTTTATTTATAGTATTGTAAGGGAGTACCAGAATAAGCTTCAACAGGGAACATTTGGTGTACAAAGAGCAAGACACTCCTAGGGACCAATGTAGGAGAAGCTCAAGCGCTAGTGTGGTTCTCTGAGCTAGTAGCTGACCCTACAGTATTGAGGCCCAAGTGGCTACTAGGATTAGGAAGGAATTGAGATCTCACTGTTGGTGACTTGAATCTGTAAGCTTTTGTTTCCTCTCAGAGGGAACTAAAGGACTGAGCATCCTAACCTATTTGCTACCCCCCCCCCCGAAAAAGTGCCTTGTGGGCCAAAACCAGCTGAAGTCTGGAGTCTGCTAGTACTATGCTTGCAGCTCAGCATCCTCTTGTAAGAAGGCAGGGTGAGGAGGAGTGGAAGTGGACAGGGATGAGGTGGAGGGAAGTAGAGGCAACAATAGTACCTGTCCAAAATAACTCATCTTAAACAAAAGTTGCTAAGTTTCATAAGGGAGCCCCAGAGGAAGGGCTCTGGATTTCCGAGGTACGGGGGAGGAGGTTCTCTCTAGTGTGAACCAGCCCCTGGAAAACTTAGTAAAGCATGTGACATTTGAGAAAATGGCCTCAAGGATTGAGCAGAGTAACCCACACACCAGCCTCTTTCCATTTCAAAAGATCACGTTATTCTCACATGTGCACGACGAGGAAGGTGTAGTTCACACACCTCCCCGGACTCCACCACCACCACCACCTCCTTCCTACAGCTCCAGCTCTGGCCTTGGACTGTTTTTCTAGGAGGCAATTTCTCTCCAGGATGCTTTTTTTCTTCGGCATAGACACCCACAGGAAGGTAAATTAGGCAGATCCAAGTTTTCTTCATTCCACATATTCTGTCTGTCCTTTTGGTCTTCCTAGCTAACTATGTTTCTATCCATCTGTCTGTCATCTGTCTATTAGCCTAGCTATCCTCTATCCATCTTAGCGTTTCCTGCCTGCTGCTTGTCTCTTGCATTGGTTATTTTTGCTGTTACAGTGTTAAAACACCATGACCAAAGCAACCTAGAGAAAAAGAGTTGCTTTCACGTTATCGTTCCAGAGATATCATTCATGACAAAGAAGTCTGTCATGGTGGGAAGCATGGTGGCCGAGCAGCAGGCTGAGAGGTCACAGCTTGACCACCAAGCAGAAAGAAGAGCATGAATGGCGAGTAGTGAACAGCTGGGAATTTAAACTCTGAAAGTTCACCTTCAGTGACATACTTCCTTCAAAGAGACTGGTCCTCCCAGCATCTCCTAGACAGCTTCATAAGCTGGGAATCAAACATTCGATTTCCAAAGACTGTGGGGGGACATTTTCAATCTAAACCACCACACCTCCCTATCACCCAGTCAGTCATCTTCATATTTATCCCTTCATCCATTTTCCTGTCTGTTTTCAGCTTAGTGCTTCTGTAAGACTAGTCGGCCATGGGCACTGTACTAAAGGAGCAGATACTTGACACTCTGTACCTGACATGCCTTTGCTGCAGCCCCAGGGGAAAGCATATGCAACATAGAGCTTATGGGATACACCCTCCAGGCTCTAGGCTAGTCCCTAGTCTTCTCCTGAAGAATGGCAAGCAGCCATTCCTCATACCCTCCCTCTTATACCCTTCAACTCATTCAAGAAGGTCTTGCTGTCTTTCCTACAGAGCCTCATCTCAGTGCAGTCAGCACCTCCCTCCATACAACCCCCGGTTATTTATGATAATATCCCAGGGAGGACAGTGGTAAGGTTAGCATCTCATGTCCCACTAAGCCTCTGGGGTGTAGGAGGATGCGCTTCATCACCTCCCCTGCAAGTCTCCACACTGCAAGGTGTTGTATACAATTCTCGTAGTGTATTGATTACTCACTGGAGAGCTAGGAAATTTGTTATGAATACACACACACACACACACACACACACACACACACACACACACAGAGGCATGCACCCCTCCCAAGAACCAATATTAATTATCAAAGATATTACATTCTACATCCATAAAGGCAGAAGAGGTGTATTTCCTTAATGTGCCTGTAGTTGTCAATGCCTCCCATCTGTGTGTAATTAACACTTCATATAATGTATCTTTGAACAGGGCAAGAGCCCTCACCCTCTCTGAGGGAGACCCCTAGGGTCTGTTGGAAATAAGAAATGGGCCCATTTTCCAGCTTTATATCTCTTAAGAACCGCTCTCATGACTGCACAAAGGCCGAGCAGAGGCTTTATAATTACTTCTTGAAAGCACTAGATTAAATTCTTAGCCAAGGGCCGTTCTCTTCTCCGGTGTCAGAGGGGAAGGATCTTTTTGTTTTCCTAGTAATGTAAGATTTTAAATTGAGAGACTAGAGCCGCAGTGGGAGGATTGATACTGGAGGTGGAAAGAACAATGGGAGCACGAGTAGAGGGTGGAGGTGACAGACGTAGCCTAAACAAACCTTGTTTAAAAATGGGAAAGTGAGTAATTGTGTGGGGGAGGGGAGTCAAATGACAGGCGCTTAATCCGTTCCTTTGAAATGGTTTTGCATCAAGAAGAAAATAACTCTACCCAGGTGATTTAAAAGACAAAACTTCCTAGAACAGAAACACAAAGCCATCTTGTTTTTTGAATTCCTGCTATTACTTTGATAGTCAGCTAGCCACCACTATCCATAGAGGTTCTTCATGGTGCTTAGGTGAACTCCATGACTGTTCACTTTTACTTATTACATCCATATTACACTCTTTCCCTTAGGTACAGTCCTATGTTATATTTTCAGCCATTTTATATTTTGGCACAATTCAAAGGAGGTGCATATATGATGCATGTTATGAAGTAAATAAAATTTAAATGATATTATTTCAATTTTAATAGTCATATGCAAAAGACTCACTGAGTCCATTCCATTGAAAATCTTTTAAAGATTCACTATATTAATACTCACACCTATCTCTGAATATATAAAATCACCAAACTGTACATTTTGAGCTATATATGATATATGAACTATACTTCAATAAAACTTTTTGGAAAAACCAACTTGACTTTTATAACCAGCTTTCTGTTTAGGGCAATTCTGATTTGGACTCCTAAGAAAAAGTAGTAATCCAGAGACTGGATCCACAGAGCAGGACTAAGGAAAAGATTGACTTCCAAGGGCTGATGGTAAAGACCAGGAAGGCTTGGGCCTAGCCACAGTTGTTCCCCAGTTGCAGAACAAGAATAAACATTAAGTTATATGACACATTCAAATGAAATTGACCTCTATTCTGTTCTCCCTTGATCATTAAGCCAGCACCGTCAAATGGCCTCTTCATCTCTGCCTGAAGCAGTAACAGCTACGTCCAACAGGTATGCCTGGAAAGGAAGATAGACTCAAGGAATGGAAAACTTTATGGAGAAAAGCACTCCCATGAGACCGTGGCTCAAGTAGAACAGAGAGATCATGTGCGTGCCCAGAGTTGACACTTCAGAGCCGAGGCCTGCTGAGGGATGAGCTTAAGTATGCAGTGAAGGCTCACAAAACCACCCAGACTCAATCAATCAAAAGTGATTCTAGAAAAGAAAATTTATCCATAGCATTTATTGTATTACCCAGATCTCTCCTTGGGAGCATCTTTCTTTTTCCTCTTTGATCATAGAAATAGTGTTAGCAGTGTTCTCCAAAAACAGTTCCGGAATGTTCTAGAAGCTAATGTTATCCAGGACTTTATAAGGGCCTTCTGCTACTCCTTCCTCCCTCATCCACCAAATACACTCCCTACATACTTCTGCAAATTCTCTGTGAGCCATAGGAGGATCAAATCCAAAGTGATTGTCTGGGCTGTCAGGAAGAGGCAGTGTCTAGCCAACTCACACAGCCTCTGCAGCTCTGGTCGTCTCTTCTTCAGCCTTGCAGTCTACCTGAACCTAAGAAGAAGCACTACCGCCTGTCTCTTCTTGCCCTCTGTTGTTTATTTTAGATACCTAACTTTTTGACCCGTCCAGCAGGTCCAGTTATTCGAGGGTCTCGAGGGGACCTCCTCCTAATAACCAAATGGGGGGGGGGGTAGAGAGAGACGAGAGCCTTGTGCGAATAACGACACAGAAACCGTTCTGGAATGCATCAAAGCCCCAAATGTATTAACCAGGCCCGAGGTTTAAATGCACAAGAAGAAGGGGAAGTGCCTTTCAGCAGGAGGAATGGGGCAGAGGAAATGCACCTCAGCAGGAGGGATGGGGCTGCGGAAAGAGAGGAAGTACTTCTCAGCAGGAGGGATGGGGCAGTGGAAATTTTTCTTTTGGCCACTACAAGGGGAAGCAGGAACTTGGTGGTATCAGGGTACATCTTGAAGTCAGGACATCCGGCGCTGACTTTCTCAGCACTTTTGACCCCCTTTTCTTCTCGGGGGAAGAGGCCCAATTCAGAGATCAGGACAATAGCGTTGCCTTAATAGCTCCCAACAACTTTTGAGTCATTTAAAATTCCTCTCTGTTATGGAAGCTATCTCTACCCTAATACAAAGGACAAGCTTGGACTAGTGGTTTGGAACACATTCAGTGGAGGGAGGGGAACAGCATGTATCTCATTAATGTCTGTCATTTTTTCATTTCTTCTATAATACTGAGTAGCCAGAAGATATGATTCTCTCTGTATGCTGTTTCCAGACCCTGTCAGGCTTTTAAGAATGATGGCTTGCTTGCTTTCTGTCTGTCTTTTTTTTTTCTTTTTTAATTTCTTCTTCTTCTTCTTCTTCTTCTTCTTCTTCTTCTTCTTCTTCTTCTTCTTCTTCTTCTTCTTCTTCTTCTTCTTCTTCTTTTTCTTCTTCTTCTTCTTCCTCCTCCTCCTCCTCCTCCTCCTCCTTCTTCTTCTTCTTCCTTCTTCTCTCTCTCCTCTCTCTCTCTCTCTCTCTCTCTCTCTCTCTCTCTCTCTCTCTCTCCCTCTCCTTTTTCTCTCCACCCGCCTCTACCTCTCCCCACTGCCCTCTTTTTCTTTGAGACAGGTCCTTTCTATGTAGCCCTGGCTGTCTTGAAACACACTATGTAGACCAGGCAGGCCTTAAATTCAGAGAGTTCCACCGGCCTCTGCCTTCCAAGTTCTGGGATTAAAGGTGTTCACTACTATGATGCCTGGCTAGAATGCTGGTTATTTCACAGTGGGTATTTACTAGTGTTTTTAAAAGGAATGACCCCACTGTACATTACTCTGGATTAACAGATATACTACCTTAGGACCCATGAATGCTATCTGCCCATCATATCTTGCTGTGGAGTCCTGCTGACCAGGAAGAGTCCCCCATGAACTGAAGTAGCTTCCTGATACTCAGGCACTGATCACACTAGAGTTAAATCTCTTGATGGCTCCCTCCCTTCACACTGGAGAGAAAAGAAAAGATGTGCTTTTTGCGAACATGACATTCCTCTAAAATGCCACCTCCTCTCTCTCTCTCTCTCTCAGGCTTCTTTTATGTTACAGCACTGTGTGGGGAGTAGGTAGGTAGTGCTAGCTTTGCTGAGTGTCATCCTGCTCATACTCCAAAGGAAGGGAAATGACAGCAGAGCCAGTGATCCCCTCAAGTGAGAAGGTGGGTGTTGGCAATGTTTAGTCTCCATTGTCAGCTCCTGGCGCACACACTGGTTGGCCTGTGAGGAGACAGTAAGGGCTTTGACTCAATGGTTGGTTTAACCTTTGTAGAGAGGATTTTTCATGAGAAATACCTGTCAATAAAAAAACTCTATGGCCAATGAGTTGAGGCAGGAAATAGGGGGTGGGACATTGGAAGGAAGAGAGGATTCTGGGAAATAGTGAAAGAATAAAAGGGAGAGATTTGAGCAAGACCTGGAGGGAGATGTTGAGGGAGACTCTGAGAGAGATACCGAGGGAGAAGCTGAGGGAGATGCTGAGGGAGACTCTGAGAGAGATACTGAGGGAGAAGCTGAGGGAGATGCCGAGGATGACTTTTGAGAAAAGAAGCAGGCTGGGACTGAAGGAGAGGTAACTAACCAAGTGGTAGACATAGAATAGTTTGAATAAGTTACCAGCTAGTCAAGAAATGAGCCAAAGCTCATTATTATTATGTTATTAAATGCCAGGCATCATTTAATAACAAATAATTAGTCTCAAAGTTGCCATTCCAAGAGTGGGGGAGAAAAGAAAAAAGGCTTTATCATCATCATCATCATCATCATCATCATCATCATTTTTATAAACCTTCTGATGGATTCCAAGTCTAAATAGGTCATTAAGAGGCCCTGGGACTTCTGGCCTATTTGAAGCAGAGATCACTGGAGGCACCATCCAGAAGGCCATGCCTTGTGCTATCTCGTCCCTGGCTACCACTGAACCGTTCTGTTCTGCCATGCTCCTGACTGCATCGACTGGCACCTTACCCTCTTGTTTCTTTGAGGTACTTTGCCACAGTATGGAGAGAGGACGTTTCTTCCTCACTGTGGTCATAAGTGGCAATCACAGACAGAGGATCCCTACAAGTGCACCTATGGGACCAAACTCCCAAGTGCATCTATGGACCAAACTCCCAGCGAGATGTGTTACCTCTTGGGAGAGACTTGGAGTTAGATGAGCCAACGGGAGCAGGGCACCTGTGGTGGGATTTGTGTCCTTATAAGAACAAGAGCGGTCACAGCACGGTCTTCTTCCCCCACCTCTTCCTTCTCTCTCACAGTACAGAGGTCTGGTGAGAAAGCCATAAGACAGAAGCCAAAGAAAGCTTTCATTAAGAACCGTGTTTGCCCTCGGCAGGCACTGTGATTTCAGGCTTCCTCTAGAAACGTGAGCATCTGCTGCAGGAGCCCGGCAACGTGGCATTTTGTTACAGCAGCTGAGGGTGAGAGGATCCTCACCAGTTCCGAAGCTAGGCCGCTTGCTTCTCAGACTTGCCTCAGATTCTGACGGATCTTCTGCTCCGACTGAAAATGGAAAGTGACTCACTTGCATGCTGCAAGAGCTCAAACCAGGCCCCAAATGGTCCTCGGTGTTTGCAAACTGGGCTCAGGTTTCAGTTTTGGTGGAGAGGTAGCTCCAGGGCAGTTCATTGATAGGGGCTTTGTGGAATTCGAACTTCCTAGTGTTTCCATGGAAGAAGCACCCGGTATTTTTCTGTTCCCCAGAATGAAAAGGATTGAGGCCTAAAAATATCAACAAGGAAGAGTAGAGAAATGGAGGCCGACTCTAATATACCTACATGACTAATGGAGCAAGCGAAAACTCTTGACATTGGTGAATTTGCCCATGGTAGAAAACTGAACCAGATTCTGCAAGAAGTAAAAATTGAGATGGGACTAAAGGCATAGGATCTTTTGGGGGAAATACCTGGGCAAAATAATAATAACAATAACAGCAACAACAATAAAGAAGCCAGACATGCTAGGAGAACCACCAAACCATGAAATAAGTTTGACCTTATAAAGAGAGAGGAAAAGAAGGTTTGGTGGAAACGTCTCAGACTTTCCTGTAATCTTTCATTGTTTTGGAAATCTTGGGGTGTCTGAGGAGACCTAAGGTGGCCCTGCTGGGAATGAATCATTCCTGATGTCCCTGACACACTTGGCTGTGACTCTGGAGCAGTCAGCCTGGCCTCCATATGCTCAGACCTCAGAGCTCAGCAGTGGGACACCAGCCACTGTTCTTCTAGGAGGACTGTCAAGTACAGTGGTTCTCAGCCTTCCTAATGCTGCTATCCTTTAACACATTTCCTCATGGAGTGCTGACCCAAACCATAAAATTAGAATTTCATTGCTACTTCATAACTGTAATTTTTGACACTGTTGTAAATCGTAATATAAACATCTGATATGCAGGATTTCTGATATTCGACGCCAAAGAGGTTTTGACCCACAGGTTGAGAACCGCTGGCAAAGACCTGACTTATGGTCCTGCACACATGTTAAATGTAAATGATTTTTTTCATTGATGAAAATCTTTTCGCATTTCTTTTCAAGAAAACTTCTTCACAGAATGGTATAGAAGCAACAAAAGAAGGTATAAGAAAATTTGATGGCTTCCAAAATGATTCTTTATTCTGAACCAAAAATAGCACAAAACAGCCTGACCACCTATCACAAAACTTATCAGCATTCACTTTGGTTCTAAAAAAAAAAAAAGGAATCTGCACGTAACTGATAAAATTGCCACTATGAATGGTATTTCAAGGAATATTCTATAGGACCTGAGGCCAACTCCAAGAATCAAGTCTACATATTCTGAGCAGCAGTAACATTATAGGAGTTAAATATATAGCTTTCAGCTTTCCAAGGTGACTTTATTCCCATTGGGAATAGAATTCCAGGAGTAATATTAAGAATTAAACTAAGCTCCAGCTTCCACCATCTCTTCCCTGTGTGTGCACAAGCAGATGGCTATGTGGGAAGATTATTCACTTTGTAGCTGTCGGGGAGAGCCCTTACAAGGCTCTGCACCTCATTTTATATTTGTACTTTTGTATAGCATTTATCAAAAGGGGGTTCAGATGTTATTAACACACCCCTTGGGTTCGTGATACCCTTCCTCTCTCAGAAGTGTGTGGAGTTGTGCGTGCGCACCTCAGTGTGCTGAGCACTTGCTCTGTGCCTCTTCCTGAGCTTGGGCCTGGGTGCATATGTTTCTCCATCTGGGCAAAGCTTTGCTGCACTGGTTGTTTTAAATGTCTTTGGGTTGCTGAATAAAAAGAAGTTAAAGGGTGTGTCTGCAGAGAAAATAAAATAAAATAAAATAAAATAAAATAAAATAAAAAGACCTGTCTAGACAAACCTCTGAAGCAGGGGGTAGGATGGGGGATGGGCAATTCCTCACTTCCTTCCTGGGAACTCAATCTTGGACGTTTCTTGTAGGGAAGTGGGGGTGTTGGGGGGGGGAGCGCTTTCTTCATACCACTAGAGGGCATCAGTGTGCAGACAATGGTGATTCAGACAGGGTGCTGAATTAACTCCAGGGAGTAAGAAAGATGACCCACATTCCTGCGCCCTCTAACTCCCGCCTTGCCATGGCAATACATCCTGCGCAGCCAGGATGCTTCGTTCTGGCTTCAAATCATGCTAGCATTTCCTCCCAGCAGCACAGCTCCCAAAGACACTCTGTCTATTCTTCTTCCAAAGTATTTGCTGTGGAGCCATTGGGCCTATAAATAAATGAAGGTCAGATAAGCTCATTGTCCTGGGGCAACAGACCATGGATACACAAAGACCTTGGGGGGGATACTGAACTGACTTGGTAGTCTTGGACTCAGGCTCTGGGTCTGTCATTGTCTAAGTGATGTTGAGAAAGTCACTTGACCTTCCTGAATTTAGGCATCTTTATTTGTAAAACAGGAGGGAGGATCCTGTAACTTCTATAGGTATGTAAGAGCAGATTTGGCTCTCATCGAACACCCTCATGGCAAGAGTCTAGTTCTTACTGTCGTGATTGTAAGCAAGAGAAAAGAGTGGTTAAGAGCTTTCATTCTAAAGTTCTAAAATCCAAAGAAAGTTTATAAACTCCCAGGAATGGAATTCCAAATGAAGGTCCTATTTAGTTTTTAGCACATCGCATAAGGAGCTTTGAAGTCATTTCTCCCTCACATACCAGGAGAAAAAGCTGACCAAACTAAAAACCAACAGCTCTTCCCAGATCATCAGAAAGTTGCTGTCTCCCAGGTGAAGAGACCAATAGGCAGATGCAGTGAGCAGTCTTTACTGGGGCAAAGCAGTGAGAATTAGTACGCCTTCTACACAGTATACCTTGTCTGGCTTACAATAAAAAAAATGACAAGATTAAGGGCCTAGAGGCATAGCTCAGGGGTAGGACACTTACCTAGTATGTAAAATGTCCTGAATTTAATCCATAGTATTTCAGTTGGAAAAAGAAAATTCAAGACTTACTGAAAAATAAAAACACCATGTAAAGAGAAAAGGCAGGCCCCAGAATCAAATATGGCAGAGATGCTGGAATTAGACTGGGGATTTGAAACAACCGTGATTAACATGCTAAGGGCTCTAATGAAGAAGCAGACGATGTGAAAGAACAGATGGGTCATAAGAGAGAGAGAGAGAGAGAGATGGAAATTCCAGAAAAATCAAAAGTAAAACCGGAACCAAAAAGCATAATAATAGTCCTTAGGAACTTAGAAGAGGAGAAAAGAATGAATGAACTTGGAGAAATGTCACTCAACACTTCCACAAGTTAAACACTAAAGGAAATAAAGAGTGAAGAGAAATAGAATAGCTAAGCTCCATGGGAAGATGGTAAGGATGTCTCATGGGTGCAGTGGGAAAATCAAGCCTCATTAAGAACTTCCATACCACCTGGCTGCTGACTGCTGCTCAGCCATTCTGCTCATGCTGAACATAACACTCTAGTGTGCAAAGCTCAGCCATAGGATGGATAAAGGACCATTGCCTATCCATCAATGAACTGTTACAAATGATTTCCACTTGAGAAAAATGAAAGACTTTATAAGGGCCAGGAGAGACTCTGAGGAATAATGGGGCTTACCTGAGAGACGTCACTTACATGGATTTGAAAGCACCTGTACCATCTCACGTTCTCTGACAGTGGACTTCATCCCCAAACCAAATCCAATCTGTGGCCAGTGACCTCAGAGCTATTTCTTCACCATATCATTTCTAGTGGGACTTGATTTTAAGCAAGAAACACAGCGGACAGGTTTGGAGTAGCTCCTCAAGAGGTTCCCCTGTCTGTCCAAAGAAACTGTCCAGAGGTGTCCACCTTCTGCTTCTTTCCCTCTTGCTGGTTCTTCACTTCAATCGTTTTTATTATAAATGTCCAAAGTACTATTCAGAGCTTGCCATGTGTCCATCCTCAGCCTTAACCCTCATCCTCTTGCATTCACATCCTTCTCATAAATCTCCAGCAGGAGCTTTCTTCAGCGTGACTTTCAGGGTCAGTCTTAACCTCATGGAATGGCCCACCTTATCCCTCTGCCCCTCTTGTTTTCATACCAGGAGCCAGGTCCCTGCAACACTGAGTTGTTTGTATTTCCTCTTGCTCTGGCTTTACATATTCTTCTCTATGATGGTGTCCAGTTTTTAGACAAAGAATCAACACAGTGCCCACCTTCACCACTGCCAGGACATCTTTCTTAGAAACCTGTACAGGTTGGTGTGTCTTCAATACTTTCCCCATTACACATTCCCTGGACATTCCCCTGCCTATCTCCTTCTGGGACCACAGAGCTTCCTCTGATTGGTTTCAGATGCCTAGAAAGCAGGACAAAGATTCTCCCTAGAATACTCTGAGCAATACTGTCCTGCCATCCAGGACAGATATGGAGCAGGCTTGGTTATGTGGACGGAAGTACAGTCACCGACCTCATAGCCACAGGTTCAGCATCTGTAAAATCAACCAACTGTGTGATAAAAATACTTGAAGAAAAATTGTGTTTGCATTGAATGTGAACCAATCTTTTGTTTTTGTCATGATTCTCTAAATACCACCTGAGTCTTCTATATAGCAACTCCACTTTATTATGTACCGTGAGTAATCCAGACAGAATTTTAAGTATACAGGAGCACATATGTAGGTTTCTGAGAATATTACAGTCTCTTATATTTTGGTATTTTTGGGAAGATCCAGGTGGCAGTCTCCACTGAAAACAAATAAAGGAGTAAATAAATGAGTTGACAAAGTGGGAAATCTCAAAAAGTAAGTTGTGAGCTACACAGAGATTTGCACTAAATATGTAAGACCCATAAAGCTCAAAACAAACAAGACCCCCAGCATGGAGCAGGGTGTGAGCCTGAAGGCCCAACCCCTAGCTCAGGAGATATTGGTAAATGATAGCCACCAGGAGAAGAATTAGTTCTCTTTAAAAGTGTGAACTCTGGCAGGTCTAACAAATTCCACTGATGGCCACACACCGAAGTATATACATAGTACTAGCTGGACTAAACGGAGTTCTTAAAAAATAAGGACATAAGTTGGTAGGGTATGGAGTAGGAGGATCTGAGATGAGGTGAAGAGAAGGGGACTATTACTGAATTATAATGTATGAAATTCTCAAAGAGTTAGTAAAAATATATAAAACATAAGTGTTGAAAAGAAAGTGCACATAGACCCTGACTGAAGAGAAGGTCACAGAATGAAGTCAGACAGCACAAGCCACACTTTGTTTTGAATGTGCAAATTAGATTTGTGTTTCAATTCTGATTCTGATAATTAAGGAGATATGTTTCAAGAAATTGTTTCTAAAAGGCATTTTAAAAGAAAATTAGTGATGAAAATCAGTAAGACTAAAAGATGGCATGCCCCTCAAAATGCTAAATACTTTTTATCAAAAATCCAAAAGCAAATCAAATATAAAAGATATACAAGCATGGAAAGATAACAGAAGAAAGATCAAACATAATGTTCCTATCAGTAGCACAAACATACCATGCTTCCTGGGGAAAAGGCAGATTAGGTCAAACCATAAACATATGTGTGTCCTATCTGATATTTATAGACATAACACAAAAGTATCTAAGGAGATTAAGCTAAAAGTAGAGGCAAAGATGCAGCTGAAGTGTTCAGAAGAAAACTATAAAATATAGAGATTATATTAAGAGAACACAATGTATAAATTCAAAGTTAAAGGCATCATATGAGCCAAAAGTCTGTTTCTTCAACACAGGCTAATGCCAAGGCCATGTTAATTGCTCTTCAAAACCTAATAGTAAGGCCTGAAGACAATATTTACTTGTTTCCTCAAATTCAGAGAGATTAAACTGGTGCCTCATAAGAAGCTTCACCCCCTATTAAATAGTGTTCATGGCACTTGAAGACATTCTACACACTCCTGGAGGAGAAAGACAACAATTAATCTCCCCAGATACACCCTGTGTCCTGCAACAGTGACATGCCTGTAAAATAGGACAGTACAATAGTGCTACAAATGTTACAGGAGAAACCAACTACTTCCTGATAGAATTTTAGCTCACTGAAGGAGATAGAATCTATATCAGTCATTGTTAAAGTGGCCAAGAACCTAAGACTAAATAGGCCATGGCTCTAGAGGCCCAACACTTTTATTCTGTTGAAGGAATCCAGCAATAAAATGACTGAAAATGACATATTACTTATAGTGGGACTTTCCTGGACCCACCAGCAGTATGAATAATGACACAGAGGCTTTTTTCCCCATTTTTTATTAGGTATTTAGCTCATTTACATTTCCAATGCTATACCAAAAGTCCCCCATACCCCTCCTACTCCCCTACCCACCCACTCCCCCTTTTGGCCCTGGCATTCCCCTGTACTGGGGCATATAAAGTTTGCAAGTCCAATGGGCCTCTCTTTGCAGTGATGGCCGACTAGGCCATCTTCTGATACATATGCAGCTAGAGACACGAGCTCCGGGGTACTGCTTCGTTCATATTGTTGTTCCACCTATAGGGTTGCAGTTCCCTTTAGTTCCTTGGGTGCTTTCTCTAGCTCCTCCATTGGGGGCCCTGTGGTCCATTCAATAGCTGACTGTGAGCATCCACTTCTGTGTTTGCTAGGCCCTGGCATAGTCTCACAAGAGACAGCTATATCTGGGTCCTTTCAGCAATATCTTGCTAGTGTATACAATGGTGTCAGCGTTTGGAAGCTGATCATGGGATGGATCTCTGGATATGGCAATCACTAGATGACACAGAGGCTTTTTAATATTTTAAAGTTTAGGCCTTTTGGCGAGGGCTGTCTCCCAGCCAGCTATCTAGCTTAACCTGACTAATCCTGGCATGATGTCCTGCCACATGGCTAGCTCTATCTCTCTGCTCTGCTCTGGTCTAACTATTCACTTCCATGTCTGCTGGCAAGTCTTTTGCATCTCATTTCTTTTTCTTCTTCTTCTTCTTCTTCTTCTTCTTCTTCTTCTTCTTCTTCTTCTTCTTCTTCTTCTTCTTCTTCTTCTTCTTCTTCTTCTTTCTTTTGCATCTCATTTCTTCTTCTTCTTCTTCTTCTTCTTCTTCTTCTTCTTCTTCTTCTTCTTCTTCTTCTTCTTCTTCTTCTTCTTCTTTCTTTTGCATCTCATTTCTTCTTCTTCTTCTTCTTCTTCTTCTTCTTCTTTCTTTTGCATCTCATTTCTTCTTCTTCTTCTTCTTCTTCTTCTTCTTCTTCTTCTTCTTCTTCTTTCTTTTGCATCTCATTTCTTCTTCTTCTTCTTCTTCTTCTTCTTCTTCTTCTTCTTCTTCTTCTTCTTCTTCCTCTTCTTCTCCTCCTCCTCCTTCTCCCCCTCTTCCTCCTTCCTCCTCCTCCTCCTTCTTCTCCTCCCCCTCTTCCTCCTTCCTCCTCCTCCTCCTCTTCTGCTTCTTCCTTTTCTTCCTTTCCTTCCTCTTCTTCCTCCTCTTCTTCTCCTTCTTCCTTCCTCCTGCCCCCTCTCACCCCCGCCATTCACTTCCTGTCCTATTATTGGCCAGCAGGTCTTTATTACAGCCAATGAGATACAATTCTAGAGTGCTTCTAGGTTAGTGAGGAAAGACGAATATTTACAAAATATGAGACCAGTGATGGTCCATAGAAATAACAAGACCAAGATCTTGCAGGCGTTTAGCCAGGACTGAATTAACACTTGAAGATACAGAGACACACCTCCGCACAGTGTACCACAACAATCACTATTCCTGTAGATCCATGCCTTGCTCAGCCATCAGCAGATATGCTTCTCTTAGCAGTAGATGAGAATCAACCCACAGCTGAACAATGGGCAGAGAATGAGACTCTAAAGCACTCACTTCTAAATGGGATGTCTTTATCAAGACTCTCTCCTCGAGGATGAAGGATGCACATGGAAGAAGAGATGAAAAGATTGCAAAAGCCATAGACCATAGAAGATGAAGAGGAAATAAATGGTGGCTTTCAGATACAACAAAACTGGTGCACATATGGACTCAAAAAGACTGTGGCAGCAGACCCAGAACCTGCATAATATTCAACGCAGACAGAGTTCCAGCACCTAGAGTGGGGAATGGACATGGTTAAGCTCCTACCCATAACCAAGAAGTTGTCTGCAGCTAATACCCACTGACAAAGGAGAAATCTGTTTTCTCCAATGAAGTTTCATTGGGTATATCAATCACACTTCAGGGCAGGCCCCATGACCAGGAGTAGTTGGCCAATACAAAACAAAGTCATGGGTATTTTTGTAGACCTTTTCTCCCATTTTGTTTTGTTTTGGACATTTGTTTTGTTTTGTTGATCTTTAGCTTGCTTATTTTTATTTGTTTGTTTATTTGTTTGATATGCTTGTGGTTCTTGGGGTTTTGTCTTTGCATTTTAGTTTGTTTTAGAGAGAGAGAGAGAGAGAGACAGAGAGAGACAGAGAATGTAAAGATGAGCGGGTAGACAAAAAGGCAGAAGAGGTGTAATAAGGAGAAAAATTTAAAAAATAAATAAAACTTTCCCAGAAGCCCTGAGTGTGACTCTCATCAGTAGGCACTGTGTCATAGGGTCACCCCTAACTGCCAGGCAATGTAACAGCACATACATGTTTAAACAGAGGTGTGCTGCCTGAATAAAATTGAGGTTTGGATAATAAGGCAGAAAGAGAAGCAGACATTGGAAAACCTAATCGATAGTGTCTGTCACTGGTGTTTTTAATTGTCATTACTGTGTAAAGAGTGTCAATAGAACACATTAGGAACACTTCCTTCTGTGTACACCTTCCCCTGTAGTCAATGCCTGCCCCATTCATTTGTACTTCCTTCAGGTTGTTTGATTCATTCTTGAGCTGGTGGGATCTCTCAATATAAGACCTATGCACTGAAGTATGTCAAATATTCTATCATTTCATTTTCAGGAGGGTTGTGACACACATTCTCCCTGGTGCTGCTATTGGCAAGGATTTAACTGTTGCCCCTCTCTCTGTCACTCTGTCTCTCTGTCTCTTGTTGTGTCCGGCCAGCAGACCACAACCTGGGTTCTAGCCTGGAAAGGCATTTTGGAAACCTGGAAGAGAAGAGGGGCTAGGTGGCGAGAGAAAAGAATGTAGCCAAGACAGTTATTCTGATCAAGGCTCAAATTTTATTGTTGCGACACTAGTTATGAAGGAAGGGGGAGGGGACCCGATTCCCGCCGAATAATCTCTGGTCCAGTAGAAAGGTGCACGTGTGTGGCTCCGCAGGTTCCAGCAGTGGGCGTGGCAGAACGAATGAGCAGGAAGCTCCACCCCTGAGCAAGCAGGTTTCAGGCTGGGGGAGGGGAGACTACAGTCTCTCTCTGTGTCTCTCTGTCTCTGTGCCTCTCTGTGTCTCTCTGTCTGTCTGTCTCTCTGTCTGTCTCTGTCTGTCTCTGTCTGTCTCTGTCTCTTTGTCTCTCTCTCTCTGTCTCTCTCTCTCTGTCTCTCTCTCTCTCTCTCTCTGTCTCTCCCCGTGTGTGTGTGTGTGTGTGTGTGTGTGTGTGTGTGTGTGTGTGTGTGTGTGTAACTACTCAGATTAGTTTGGAACACATCCCTTGGATTTTAACTTTTTTCTAGAAAGAAAAAAAGGCAGCGGGGGTGGGGTGGGAGTAGGGGTGGGTGGGTCTGGAGTATTTGGAAGCTTTTCCCCAGCATCAGTTTCTTGCTTTATTTCCTGTCCTTCCCAATTCCAGTCTTATTCTTATTATGCATTCTTGGTGACCTGCTTCCCACCATGCCTTGTGTAATTTTAGGATCTGTATTGGTAGGCGTTTTCCTGAAAATGGGATCCAATAGGATCTAGGACCAGATAGACACCAAAGAGAAAATGTAGACAGGAGCCCACTGACCGAGAGACCCTAGGACATACTACCCGAGAGGTGGAGAGCCAGGAGCATCTGTGTCTGAGGACAGGAAAAGATGGACATGACATCTGCACAAGGAAAAGGAGTGAAAGCCCCCCAGCCCACTATGCTTTTTGTTCTACTGGGGCTCAGCAAATTGGAGCATGGCTCCCAATGGTGGAGGGGTTTTCTTCATTAGTACTGATTAGTGATGACTGGCTCACAGCCTCGGAGAATTCAGCACACACATCACAGAGAGGAACAAGAGGAGGATGCTGTTCTCCTTTTGACCAGTGTGGGGCCAGAAAACCCTGATATTGAGAAAACCAATCAGGAGCAAGAGTGAGGTCGAGACTGTCCAAACCCCCAAAATCTCTTCCTGTGACTGGCAGGAGTAGGACTGCTTCCTTCCTGCTCTGGGCATGCATGTCCCAGCACACATAGTCTTAGAACCCCTGCCATCCTTGAGCTAGTCACATAGCCTGGTGGCCAGTTTACAGGTCAGACTTACTTTCTCCTTATAAGGACATGTCCAACAAGCACCGGGAATTCCTCTTCATGCATACCCAGGACCTCAGCATCCCCTGAAAACCCTACCTACTCTTAGGGTTTATATAACCCTTGTTACCTCCAGTAAAGGATACTGTTTTGCTGGAAAACATCTCCAGAGAAGGCTATTTCTCCTGGACTTGTGCTGACCAAGATCCTGCTAACCCACCCGCCTTCCAGTCCAGCCTGATGTGCAATGGTGCCTGGATGTATATAGGGGAAAAGCAGACCCAGCCAGCAGACCAGGACATAAACAAAGCCCAGGAGAGGAAAGACAATCCCACAATCCTCCATTATATCACAATGACTCAAAGACATGAATTGGACTTTCTAATCCATCAAAAAGTTCTCTCTCTTTCCAGAAGCACCAAGCTAGGACCTAGCCTTTAACACTTGGGCAAGAAACAAGGTCACACTGTCTGTGTGGGCATCTCATAGACCAATGAAATGAATATATAAAGTGACCATTCAAGATCTGGCCTCCAGGACCAGCAGCTTTGCTAACATGTGTAGTGATGTACACACTAGGCTCTGGGTTAACACCTCAACTAGAGCCTTGTGTCATTCAACTAAGTAGAATTTATACCTCTGCATTCTCCCATATCCCCTTAATTTGAGATTTCTATAACTAAGATGAACTTAACAGATGGAGTCTACCCTCAAAATAATAAAGAAATAAAATTTCTTTATTATTTTGTTATAATTTCTTAAAGATTTGCAACTGTGACTTCCAAAATCTTGTTGCACTATGAATTATGGCAATTTAGTTTTTAATTTTCAAATCTGTTTCCTGATCTTATGTTTGTTTCTCAGATGAATTGCATTCTATTATTCCCAAGGATATTAATTATACTTTCTTTAAAGTTTATCCTCCCCTCCGCATTTTCCCTATTATTTCTTTGCTTTTATTCTTCAAATAGGAAGTTCTCTTAATTAGTGTATTATTGTCATGATGAAATACTATGACCAAAAGCATGCTGGGGACAAAAGGGTTTATTTGGCTTACATATCCCAAGTGATAGCCTACTGAAGGAGCCCAAGACAGGAACTCAAGCAGGAGTAAAATCTGAAGACAGAAGCTGGTGCAGAGGCTGTGGAGGAGTGCTGCATGCTGGCCCCATGACTTACCTCTCGTGACCTGCTCAGCCTGCTTTTTTATATAGCCCCAGACTACCAACTCAGCGTGGTTAGAAGACACAATAGGCTGGACCCTCACACACATCAATCACCAATTAAGAAAATGCTCTACAGGGTTGCCTACCAGTCAGTTTTACGATCTTTCAGAGGCATCTTCTCAATTGAGGTTCCCTTCTCTCAGATGACTGTAACTTATGTCAGATGGACATACAACTAACCTGCACAGGTTTCTTCAGAGACATAATATTGGCTCTCAGTTCATATGATTTCATTCACCTTTAAGAATCAAAAGCTACAGTCAGACTTGGTGAACTTCACTATATGACAAACGTGAACTCATGCCAGTGCTGGTAGATTTTCTATCTAGGGGGGTGGGGAGGGGAGGCAATGTTAATTTTGTCCAGCTTTTCACCAAGAGCTGTGAAGTAGGTCAGTTTTCTCATTACTTGACATGTACTCTTTTGGGTGATTCCTCTGATTTATGTCCTATATCTCATGTTAACCTTATTCAACTATTAGTGTCCATTTCAAGGCACTCTGGTTTCAGTATTTTACAGTGTTTTGTCTCTTATATTGCCAGTCATTTCCCAGCTATTTCAGATAGTGAGGGCAGTGCAGAGGGCACTGTCTGTGGGTTTGTGGGTTTTGTGTCATCTTCCTTGATTTCTACTCTTCTGAGAGAGCGTGCAGTTGGACACAGGGTTCACTCTGGACACGTCCTTTGTGGTAAATGACTTTGAACTTCTCCCATCACTAAGCCATTTAATATTCATATGTTTGCCTGTCTCTCCTCTAACTGCATCTAAGAGCTGTAGAAGCCTTCTGATTTAGTTACAGATAGAATTCAGATGCCAGTTTCCCTCCGGAGTTATGAGATGACTCTGAGATGAGACAGAAACCAAAGCTACCTTTTCTTTACAATTTTCAAAACCAAAAGCTTCATTTTGTTTTGCTAAAACTTACAGTTTGCAGTGAGCATTAACTGACACAAACTTTTATCTGAATAAAGAAATGTTACATCAAAAATCTGTAAAAGCAAAATATTTGATATTCATAGAGAAATTGACAGAATTAGAATGTGCTGAGAAACCCATTATACCTCTTTAAACCTTTGGCAGATGAATAGTGGAAAAAATAAGGAAGTTGAAGATCTGAATAGTGTAATTAATTAGTTTGATTTGAAAGATATGTTTCAAACTCTGTACTTCATAGAGAATTAAAAAGAACTGAGTACAAAGCCCAGTAATGGATCCAAGAACACATAAGGCCAGATGCCATCAGGAAGCTGGCATTCAGAATCAGTAGTTAAAAGGTAGGTTATTCAACACACGGTGTTGGAGAAATGGGCAAATGATGTGGAAATAGAGAGACAGAAACCAATGCTTTCCATCTTTTACTTATTGCTGCCAATTCTTGGCAGAGTTTGATGACTGGGGCCTTTCCCAAAGAATTCCTGTTTCCAGGCCTTGACTGCTCTGAGAGGCCACTTTCTAGGAACTCTGAACAGCACTCAGCGTCAAGCCGTTTGGCTTCAATAGAGCAGTTTCATGTCTGCAATATTAGAAAGCCAAGGAGCCTTTGTGCTGCAAACCTCCATGCTTTTGACTTGGTCACTGGGTCCACAACTCTTTCACCTTAAAGATTGAGAACATCGGGAAGACCGCCATTGTGAAAAGGATGAGTGTGGATTGCCACAGCTTCCTAGAGCCTGGTAACACTGCCTGAGCAGCAGGGCCTCCTCCAGTGTCTAAATCACCCCCAAATATTCACAGCTCAGCAGAAAACTCCCAGGTACTCTGAATTCTGTCTGAATATGCATCCTCTTCTTTCAAATGGGTGTTCAAAACATTCAACTCCCATTCCTTGCATCGTTGGCACCAATCTATCTCAACAAGGCCATGTTTTTAGTGGAGAAATAAGAACCAGACCAAGACTCTTTCTAAGAGTTGATACCCACCAAGGGAGTGCCCTGTAGTTCTCTTCACATCCTTGCTCCCAAACTTCATCCTGTTACAGCATTATACTCACTCTGAATTTTTACATTCTCTCGAGTTGGAATGCATTCTATTCTTTAGGATACCCTTAAATTCTTCAGCCAAGCTGTGTAAGGATTTTAAAGATCATTCTCGATTTCTCTCTAGAGGACAAAGACCATCTTTTCTCTTCAGCCTCTGTCATGTTGTCTTTCAGATAAATAATTTTCCTGGTCAATCATGGAAATCTCTGGAGAAGGTGCACTTCCTATGTGAGACCTAAGTGGGGACAGATACAACCACGGACACACTAGGGAGGGACATGTTTGAGTGTTACAGTCTGGATATTTTTGCTCTTATAAAATCCATATGTGGAAATCTCATCCCCAGTGTAATAGTGTCAGGAGGTGGGTCCTTTGGGACATAACGAGGTCATGTGGATGGGGTGCCTCGTGGAATTTGTGTCTCTATAAAAGAGAACTGAGGAGCTCATCTGATCTTTCTATCATTCGAGAACACACAAAGAACACCCACGATAGAGATCAGTGATGGCCACACAAAGAATATGCCAGTGTCTTGACCTTGGACTTGATGGCCTCCAACATTGTGAGCAACGCATTGCTTTTGCTTTCAATAAGTGGTTCTCAACCTGTGAAGGGGTCACACGTCAGATACCCTGCATATCAGATACATTACAATTCATAACAGTAGCAAGGTCACAGCTATGAAGTATCAGTGAAATAATTTTATGGTTGCGGGTCACCACAACATGAGGAACTGTATTAAGATTGCAGCATTAGGAAGATTTTGAGCCACTGCTTCAGATGATTGGCATTTCATTATAGAAGCTCAACTGTCTGAGACATGAAACATACCCCAGATGGCTCGTCCATATTGGAACATCTTGCTTTTCACGTGGTAGCAGTTTTGGTAAAGAAGTCTTTCCCTCTTCTCAGCGACTCAAACTCTCTCTCTACTTGAGCTTCCCTTATGCTGCATGAAGGAGCCAGTGACTCTGGGTGCTCAGGGTCTGAGAGCTAAGTGGTAAAAAAAAATCCTTTCCTACAGGTAGTGCTGGGGATAAAACTCAGAGCCTTTCTCTCTCTCTCTCTCTCTCTCTCTCTCTCTCTCTCTCTCTCTCTCTCCCCCTCTCCCTCTCTCTCTCCTTATTTGAGTGGCTTAAAAGCTATAGCCTGGGTAGTCTAACCATGACTGTCTCCTGATGGAAAGGCCAAGAACCTGGTATTTGTTTAATCGATGAGACTGATTGTCTCAGCAGTCCCAATCTTGTGCTAGAATGTCGGAGGACTCTTAAAGGGCTTCTGGCCTTTAGTCTACTTTTAGAATCCTGAAGAAGCAGCTTCTAATCCTAGCAAAGTAATGGCCCAGATACAGCATAGAAGAACTTACTAGAAAAAGTGAGGGAAAGCATGTAAAAAGCAGAAGCTTCATTTTTCCATAGCTGGTCATGTGGGCTGCCACCAGAAGGTGTGGTCCTGTGGGCTGCCACTAGAAGGTGTGGCCCAGATTTAAGGTGTTCTTTCCCACCTCAAATGATCCACTCAAAAAAAGTTCACAGGCATGCCCAGCTACTTGGGTTTTCATCCATTCCAGATATATGTCATGTTGACAACCAGACGTCACCCTCAAAATAAGCAAAGATAACTTAGGAAGAAAAGAGTTTATTCTGGTTTGTGGCTTCAGAGGGCTAAGAGTCCATCATGTCAGGAAGGCATGATAGCAAGCATTAGGCATGGCAGCAGGAGCAGGAAGCTGAGAGCTTACATCTTCAACTGCAAACACCAAAGCAGAGTGAACTGGAAGTAAGGTGAGCCTGTGAACTTTCAAAGCCTACCCCCGGTTATGTACTTACCACAGAAAGGCTGCATGACTTCCTCATACAGCACTACCCACTGGGCACCAAGTCTTCAAACACCTGAACCTGTGGGGGACATTCCTCATGGAAACCACCACAAAGAGGAACAGTGTGTAGGTTCCCAAAGGCATATTAGGAGCCAAGCTCAGAGGCAGCAAATTTATTTTCTACCTGTACTTCACTGGCCCTAACTCAGTAGCATGTCCTTCAATCATAACCAAAAGTTGGGGAATGAAATTCAGTTTGTTTTCAGACAGAGGAGATGGGTTTATGAGATTCTAGGTAGACCTTTTCCTACTTCATTACAGCTTTTCTAAATTGGTGACAAATCTGCAATTACTCTTAATCTTTTAGGTAAAAGGACATTTCCATCATAGTTGTGTTTGCCCCTTTGGGCAGTTTTTCTTAAGTCTTGGTATTTCCTGAAATTGGTGGGAGGGCTCGTTCAGTTGTAGACTCCTGGCCCCACTTCTAGGAGTTCTGATTCAGTGGAGCCAAGTGCACACAGGGCACTCAGTTTTAAACCAGAGACTGAATTGAAACTGACACAAGTGTTCTACAATTCATAAGTTGAAAATACGGACTTACAAGTTCAAGTTATTAAAACAAACCAGATGAAATTTCTTCAGAGAGAAATTTCTCTATAGATGTTCAAGTAGATACAAGAGGCCAAATCTGGCTTGGAGTCAAGAAAGTCAGAAGTCAAATGCAAAAAAGACCTTATTTTCCCTCCGTGAGAGAGACAATCTCAAAGGCATGCCCACATACAGCTCAGTACAACGCTCACTTAGCCTACAGTGAAGGTGTTTGGAGTTTACTTTTAAGTATATCTTCAATTTGAAGACTATCACTCTCACACTTTAATATTTTAGATGCCTGATGTATCTTATAATCTGTAGTGTTGATACTTCTCACAAGAAAAATGCTATAAGCAGTAGTGTACCCTAAAACCTTCACACCCTATGTTCATAAAGTGGGGTGTCCCGGCATAGATGGTTTTGGCTATACATGTGCTTGATTTTACCTTGAAAGCTCAATGCTTTCAACAAGAATTCATACTGCTACAGAGGCAAGCTGGCATTGATGGAAAAGCCCAGGGTCCAGAAGTGGCTACTAGAAGTGCTTTGCTTATCTTCAGCTTTGCAAGATCTTTAATCAATATCCATCAGTGTCACAAATGCTGGGAACAGATTTTCATGGGTGAATAATGGGTGCAGAGGAAATATGACATGCTGACTGGATAGCCCAATGGGAGAGGCCTTGCTCAGCCTGTGCAAAATTGTGAGTTCAGTTCCCAGCATCACAAAACAAACAAAACAAAAGGAATGCTGCTGAAATGGCTCAACATAAGCAGCTAATAAAGGTTTTAGATAGTATCTCAATGCATGCATCAGAAATGGTTAATGAAAGACCATCGTTCTGGGGAACTTTGGCTACTGGATGTTAGCTGAAAAGTCAATTGAAGCCCACTGAGTTCTGTTGACTTAAGCCTGTTGTACAGAGTAGGCAGAGAGCGGGACTCCCCTGAGCTCACTTGACATGTTACATGAATTGCCTTTGTACTTTCCTGTTAAATGCTTTTGTCTAAAAACATCTAATAAGAGATCTTGGAGAGAGCTTCTGAGGCGGCGCCATCTTCAGCTCCAGACAACCTGCCAAATTCCTGGTGAGAGCACAGGGGTCCGCCCGGCCCGAGAGGTTTCTGCCTCAGGCCCCAGCGGCGGGAGCCTCCTTGGCTCCAGGACTCCACTGAGGGCAGGCTGCACGGGTGAGGGTGTGGAATACAGAGGCCAGCCATTTCTGGGACAGGAAAGAGCCAGAGAGCTTCTGAGGCAGCGCCATCTTCGGCTCCAGACAACTGGCCACCTTCCTGGCCAAAGCAACACAGATCCTGGGAAAGATCCTGTTTTGGACCTTCATCTTCAGCTAGGAGGAGGTCCAAACACCAGATAACTGTGCACCTTCCCTGAAAGAGGAGAGCTTGCCTGCAGACACTGGTCTGACCACTGAAACTCAGAGGAGAGAGCTAGTCTCCCACGTCTGCTGATAGAGGGTAACAAAATTAACAGAGGAACAATCTCTAAACAAAGACAACTATAACAACTAACTCCAGAGATTGCCAGATGGCAAAAGGTAAACGTAAGAATCCTACTAACAGAAACCAGGACCACTCACCATCATCAGAACCCAGAACGCCCACTTCGCCCAGTCCAGGGCACCCTAACACACCTGAAAAGGTAGACCTGGATTTAAAAGCATATCTCATGATGATGGTAGGGGACATAAAGAAGGAATTTAATAACTCACTTAAAGAAATACAGGAGAACACTGCTAAAGAGTTACAAGTCCTTAAAGAAAAACAGGAAAACACAACCAAACAGGTAGAAGTCCTTATAGAAAAACAGGAAAACACATCCAAACAGATGATGGAAATGAACAAAACCATACTAGACCTAAAAAGGGAAGTAGACACAATGAAGAAAACCCAAAGTGAGGCAACGTTGGAGAGAGAAACCCTAGGAAAGAAATCTGGAACCATAGATGCCAGCATCAGCAACAGAATACAAGAGATGGAAGAGAGAATCTCAGGTGCAGAAGATTCCATAGAGAACATCGGCACAACAATCAAAGACAATGGAAAATGCAAAAAGATCCTAACTCAAAACATCCAGGAAATCCAGGACACAATGAGAAGACCAAACCTACGGATAATAGGAGTGGATGAGAATGAAGATTTTCAACTCAAAGGACCAGCAAACATCTTCAACAAAATTATTGAAGAAAACTTCCCAAATCTAAAGAAAGAGATGCCTATGAACATACAAGAAGCCTACAGAACTCCAAATAGACTGGACCAGAAAAGAAATTCCTCCCGACACATAATAATCAGAACATCAAATGCACTAAATAAAGATAGAATACTAAAAGCAATAAGGGAAAAAGGTCAAGTAACATATAAAGGCAAGCCTATCAGAATTACACCAGATTTTTCACCAGAGACTATGAAAGCCAGAAGAGCCTGGACAGATGTTATACAGACACTAAGAGAACACAAATTCCAGCCCAGGCTACTATACCCAGCCAAACTCTCAATTATCATAGATGGAGAAACCAAAGTATTCCACGACAAAACTAAATTCACGCATTATCTCTCCACGAATCCAGCCCTTCAAAGGATAATAACAGAAAAAAACCAATACAAGGACGGGAACCACTCCCTAGAAAAAATAAGAAGATAATCCCTCAACAAAACTAAAAGAAGACAGCCACAAGAACAGAATGCCAACTTTAACAACAAAAATAACAAGAAGCAACAATTAATTTTCCTTAATATCTCTTAATATCAATGGTCTCAACACCCCAATAAAAAGACATAGACTAACAAACTGGCTACACAAACAAGACCCAACATTTTGCTGCTTACAGGAAACTCATCTCAGAGAAAAAGATAGACACTACCTCAGAAGGAAAGGCGGGAAAACAATTTTCCAAGCAAATGGTATGAAGAAACAAGCTGGAGTAGCCATCCTAATATCTGATAAGATTGACTTCCAACCCAAAGTCATCAAAAAAGACAAGGAGGGGCACTTCATACTCATCAAAGGTAAAATCCTCCAAGAGGAACTCTCAATTCTGAATATCTATGCTCCAAATACAAGGGCAGCCACATTCATTAAAGAAACTTTAGTAAAGTTCAAAACACACATTGCACCTCACACAATAATAGTGGGAGACTTCAACACACCACTTTCACCAATGGACAGATCATGGAAACAGAAACTAAACAGGGACACAGTGAAACTAACAGAAGTGATGAAACAAATGGACTTAACAGATATCTACAGAACATTTTATCCTAAAACAAAAGGATATACCTTCTTCTCAGCACCTCATGGTACCTTCTCTAAAATTGACCACATAATTGGTCACAAAACAAACCTCAACATATACAAAAATATTGAAATTGTCCCATGAATCCTATCAGACCACCATGGTCTAAGGCTGATCTTCAATAACAAAATAAATAATAGAAAGCCAACATTCACGTGAAAACTGAACAACACTCTTCTCAATGATACCTTGGTCAAGGAAGGAATAAAGAAAGAAATTAAGGACTTTTTGGAGTTTAATGAAAATGAAGCCACAACATACCCAAACTTATGGGACACAATGAAAGCATTCCTAAGAGGAAAACTCATAGCTCTGAGTGCCTCCAAAAAGAAACTAGAGAGAGCACACATTAGCAGCTTGACAACACACCTAAAACGTCTAGAAGAAAAGGAAGCAAATTCACCCAAGAGGAGTAGAAGGCAGGAAATAATCAAACTCGGGTGAAATCAACCAAGTGGAAACAAGAAGAACTGTTCAAAGAATCAACCAATCAAGGAGCTGGTTCTTTGAGAAAATCAACAAGATAGATAAACCCTTAGCCAGACTCACTAGAGGGCACAGGGAAAGCATCCTAATTAACAAAATCAGAGATGAAAGGGGAGACATAACAACAGATCCTGAAGAAATCCAAAACACCATCAGATCCTTCTACAAAAGGCTGTACTCAACAAAACTGGAAAACCTGGACGAAATGGACAAATTTCTGGACAGATATCAGGTACCAAGGTTGAATCAGGATCAAGTTGACCATCTAAACAGTCCCATATCCCCTAAGGAAATAGAAGCGGTTATTAATAGTCTCCCAGCCAAAAAAAGCCCAGGACCAGACGGGTTTAGTACAGAGTTCTATCAGACCTTCAAAGAAGATCTAATTCCAGTTCTTCACAAACTATTCCACAAGATATAAGTAGAAGGTACTCTACCCAACTCATTTTATGAAGCCACTATTACTCTGATACCTAAACCACAAAAAGACCCAGCAAAGATAGAGAACTTCAGACCAATTTCCCTTATGAATATCGATGCAAAAATCCTCAATAAAGTTCTTGCTAACCGAATCCAAGAACACATCAAAACAATCATCCATCCTGACCAAGTAGGTTTCATCCCAGGGATGCAGGAATGGTTCAATATACGAAAATCCATCAATGTAATCCAGTATATAAACAAACTCAAAGACAAAAACCACATGATCGTCTCGTTAGATGCTGAGAAAGCATTTGACAAAATCCAACATCCATTCATGGTAAAAGTCTTGGAAAGATCAGGAATTCAAGTCCCATACCTAAACATGATAAAAGCAATCTACAGCAAACCAGTAGCCATCATCAAAGTAAATGGTGAGAAACTGGAAGCAATCCCACTAAAATCAGGGACTAGACAAGGCTGTCCACTCTCACCCTACCTATTCAACATTGTACTTGAAGTCCTAGCCAGAGCAATTAGACAACAAAAGGAGATCAAGGGGATACAAATTGGAAAGGAAGAAGTCAAAATATCACTTTTTGCAGATGATATGATAGTATATATAAGTGACCCTAAAAATTCCACCAGAGAACTCCTAAGCCTGATAAACAGCTTCGGTGAAGTAGCTGGATATAAAATAAACTCAAACAAGTCGATGGCCTTTCTCTATACAAAGAATAAACAGGCTGAGAAAGAAATTAGGGAAGCAACACCCTTCTCAATAGTCACAAATAATATAAAATACCTAGGTGTGACTCTAACTAAGGAAGTGAAAGATCTGTATGATAAGAACTTCAAGTCTCTAAAGAAAGAAATTAAAGAAGATCTCAGAAGATGGAAAGATCTCCCATGCTCATGGATTGGCAGGGTCAACATTGTAAAAATGGCCATCTTGCCAAAAGCAATCTACAGATTCAATGCAATCCCCATCAAAATTCTAACTCAATTCTTCAACGAATTAGAAAGGGCAATCGGCAGATTCATCTGGAATAACAAAAAACCAAGGATAGCAAAAACTCTTCTCAAGGATAAAAGAACCTCTGGTGGAATCACCATGCCGGACCTAAAACTGTACTACAGAGCAATTGTGATCAAAACTGCATGGTACTGGTATAGTGACAGACAAGTAGACCAATGGAACAGAATTGAAGACCCAGAGATGAATCCACACACCTATGGTCACTTGATCTTTGACAAGGGAGCTAAAACCATCCAGTGGAAGAAAGACAGCATTTTCAACAATTGGTGCTGGCACAACTGGTTGTTATCATGTAGAAGAATGCGAATCGATCCATACTTATCTCCTTGTACTAAGGTCAAATCTAAGTGGATCAAGGAACTCCACATAAAACCAGAGACACTGAAACTTATAGAGGAGAAAGTAGGGCAAAGCCTTGAAGATATGGGTACAGGGGAAAAATTCCTGAATAGAACAGCAATGGCTTGTGCTGTAAGATCAAGAATCGATAAATGGGACCTCATAAAATTGCAAAGCTTCTGCAAAGCAAAAGACACCGTCAATAAGACAAAAAGGCCACCAACAGATTGGGACAGGATCTTTACCTATCCCAAATCGGATAGGGGACTAATATCCAATATATATAAAGAACTCAAGAAGGTGGACTCCAGAAAATCAAATAATCCCATTAAAAAATGGGGCTCAGAGCTGAACAAAGAATTCTCACCTGAGGAATACCGAATGGCAGAGAAGCACCTGAAAAAATGTTCAACATCCTTAATCATCAGGGAAATGCAAATCAAAACAACCCTGAGATTCCACTTCACTCCAGTCAGAATGGCTAAGATCAAAAACTCAGGTGACAGCAGATGCTGGCGAGGATGTGGAGAAAGGGGAACACTCCTCCATTGTTGGTGGGATTGCAAGCTTGTACAACCACTCTGGAAATCAGTCTGGCGGTTCCTCAGAAAATTGGACATAGTACTACTGGAGGATCCCGCAATACCTCTCCTGGGCATATATCCAGAAGATGTCCCAACTGGTAAGAAGAACACATGCTCCACTATGTTCATAGCAGCCTTATTTATAATAGCCAGAAGCTGGAAAGAACCCAGATGCCCCTCAACAGAGGAATGGATACAGAAAATGTGGTACATTTACACAATGGAATACTACTCAGCTATTAAAAAAAATGAATTTATGAAATTCCTAGGCAAATGGATGGACCTGGAGGGTATCAACCTGAGTGAAGTAACCCAATCACAAAGGAACTCACACAATATGTACTCACTGATAAGTGGATATTAGCCCAGAAACTTAGGATACCCAAGATATAAGATACAACTTGCCAAACGCATGAAATTCAAGAAGAACGAAGACCAAAGTGTGGACACTCTACCCTTTCCTAGAAATGGGAACAAAACACCCATAGAAGGAGTTACAGAGACAAAATTTGGAGCTGTGACGAAAGGATGGACCATATAGTGATTGCCATATGCAGGGATCCATCCCATAATCAGCTTCCAAATGCTGACACCATTGCATACACTAGCAAGATTTTGCTGAAAGGACCCAGATATAGCTCTCTCTTGTGAGACTATGCCGGGGCCTAGCAAACACAGAAGTGGATGATCACAGTCAGCTATTGGATGGGTCACACGGTCCCTTATGGAGGAGCTAGAGAAAGTACCCAAGGAGCTAAAGGGAACTGCAACCCTATAGGTGGAACAACAATATGAACTAACCAGTACCCGGGAGCTCTTGTCTTTAGCTGCATATGTATCAAAAGATGGCCTAGTCGGTCATCACTGCAAAGAGAGGCCCATTGGACTTGCAAACTTTATATCCCCCAGTACAAGGGAACACCAGGGCCAAAAGGGGGCAATGGGTGGGTAGGGGGTTGGGGGGGTGGGTATGGGGGACCTTTGGGATAGCATTGAAAATGTAAACGAGGAAAATACCTAATTAAAAAAAAAAGATCTTGGTTGGATTTTTTTTCCCTTAGACCCTAGTTATTTCCAACAACTACTTCCCCACTTCCAACGACTGGATGCCACTAAGCTGCCTAGAAGAACTGAATGCTTATATATAATCACCTTGCTGTGTTCACAACACATGAGCAGAGATCTGATTCTGCAGGACTGGAAGGCATGGGAGGATCTGCCCGAGCCCTTAAAGGTCAGTAGGCAGAAACATCAGCCTCTGATTCTGCCTGTCACAGCAATGTGAGCAGGGCAGGGTGGGGGGAGTAGTGAATGAATTAAGGGGAAGAAAAGGGAGGAGAGGAGGGCTTGCTCTGCAGATTTAGCGGGGAGAGGTGCCATGCTTTTGTTTAGCAATGGAGGCACCAGCTGCAACCTCGCCCTTATTTAAGTATCACTAAGATCACAACTGGGGAGGATCCCCAGATCCAGACAGCACCATAGATAAGATCTTATTCTAGCAAAGAGACAAGAATGACCATAGCTCTTTGGATATGAATAGCACCTCTTTGGAGATTCCTCAGAGGTGAGCAGGGGAAAACACTGTGTGGAACATTAGCTGGATAGATGAGGAAAGGTGAGAACAGATTTCATCATCATTTGAGTCAAAGTTTCAATGAGTTGCATTTTGGGATATTAAAGTTGAATGAATTTATCTGAGATGAATACTGGAGAAATAGGACTGTGTGTATTTGGACTGAAGTAATGCAAGCAAGCCATTAGAGTGTGTGTGTGTGTATGTGTGTGTGTGTGTGAATTTGATAGCTGCTATAGGTGAAAGACAGGGAGAATTATGTCTTTGACTGGTTCTTGAAGCTCACTATGTGGTGACATAGCAATAAAACCAGGCTCCAGATCAAATTCTACAGACTGCTTGGTTATAAAAAAGATGCAAGTGCACAACCTTTCCTTGGCTGTTTGCTTTTTTCACACCATAAAATACCTCTACCAACACTTTGCCTGGGTTTTAGAATAAGCCAGTTAGTTCTCCAGGCATCCTTGGTGTGGGATTCAGGGCATTAATGTTTTCCATGATGGAGAAAAAAACTGCTGATAGTAGCTGTTTGATTCCCACAGAGCAGTGGTGCTGTAAACTGTTCCTAGCTAGTCAGTGGTACTGATCAAATCTACTTTATTCTAAACCTATTCTCATATATGTGAATATATATGAATATATACACATATACATATATATTTATATATATCGTAAGGATATCCCTTATAATTTTTATTCTTTAACAATTTTATACATGCATATAATGTATCTTGATCCTCTCCACCTCCAACTCTTGATAACAAAAAGTCGGGAAGGTTGTGTGTGTGTGTATGTGTGTATGTGTATGTATGTATGTATGTATGTATGTATGTATGTATGTATGTATGTCAGCTGTTAGAATATCACATAAAATTGAATTCTGATAAGATTTTAAAGCCTAAAGCAATGAGTTGTGACTAATATGTCAAAAGGGAGATAAAATAATCCAAAATAGAATCCCAAAATAGTAAGGCGAACAAATGGAAAACAGATAACAAAAGGATAGATTTAAGTACAACTATGACTGTATTAATATTAAATGTAAATGGTTTAAAGCATCCAATTAAAAGCTGGTGATATCATTCATTTGGTAGAGTGCTTGCCTAGTGTTCTCCAAGCCCTGCTCTTGGATTTCAGTACCACATAAACTGGGTAAAGAGGTATATACCTATAACCCCAGTACTCAAGAGATGAACTCAGAATCAGAAAGTTCAAGGTCACCCTTGGCTACATAGTTTGAGGCTAGTTTGAGCTAAATGAAATATTACCTCAAAAAGGTGTGGAGTTGGAGGGATGGCTCAGTGATTAAGAGCACTGGTGGCTCTTCTAGAGGTCCTGGGTTTGATTCCTAGCACCCACATAGCAGTTCACAACTCTCTGTAACTCCAGTTCCAGAGGATTTACCATTTTTCTGGCCTTTACATGAACTGCAAGGATGTGTTACAGAGACATGCATGCAGACAAAAACACCAATACAAATAAAATGAAGACAGCTGTAAAAAGTAAAACTCCAGCTGAGTAGTGTGGTCTTTGATCCCAGCTCTCAGGAGGCATATTCTAAACAGATTCTAATGGTCCTCATCTGATCAGTTGCTTCCCATCAAGACATTTCATATGCAATTTTTGACCCAAGCCCAATATATGGGCTTGTGCTAGTTTATTCTCATTTATATCCGTCTGGTCATACTGAAAGATATTTTAGGTAAATCAACTCAAACAACACATTAGGCAATAAGAGCATAAGGCAGTTTCTACAGTTAGGAAACAGAGAGAGATGAATGATGGTTCTTTTGATTTCTCCTTTTTCTATTTTATTCAGCACAGGAAGGCTCCCCCAGGAAATGATGTCACCCAGTTTCAGAGAGGGATTACGTATCAGTTAAACCTCCTTGGAAACACTCATAAGCACCCAGTGGTATTTCTTCTAATTTATAATAAATCTAGCCAAGTTGATAATGAATGCTAAATATTAAAAGTCCACTACCTACCAACTTGACACTCAGTCATATTACTGTATATATTAATATCCTACCCCCTGATCCACAAATCATGTCCATCTCATGATGCAAAATTCATGTAATTAATTCCCAAGAATCAACTAAGTATTAACATTCTTAACATTTCTCAGAAGCCCAAAGTCTCTTCCAAGACCTAAAGAAATGTCTTCATTGTGAGCCTCATAAGAAAATAATAAAGTTGCATACAGCCGGCAATCAGTGGCACGGAGTTAATATTCCCATCCCAAAGGGGGGTGCATGGGGGATAACAGAGAGAGTGGACAGAAACAAGATGCAAACCCAGACAAACAACAAACCCAGCAACTCTGCGTCCAACATCTAGAGCTTGTGCTGGCAGCATCTGTGCTGCCTTAAGTTGGATCTGTCTGTCCTTCTCAAGCTCTGCCGCCTACAATACACACAGCCTCGCTCTCAATATGGCCCCTCTCAGCACATGCAGCTTTGCTTCTCAGACATCCTACAGTCCTGGCATCTCCAGGGTCTCAAATTGCAACTTGGGCTTAACTTTCCCAACTTAATGTGATAGTGTCTTGGGATCTCTTTGCAAGGACTTAGATTCTGCCACTCATTTCCTGACCTCAGAGGCTTTGTGGAACCTTGATTCAATCCTTTAAGACTCTAACTCTTGAACTTTGAATTTGTACAAAACCAGATGGATGCTTCTGCTAAGTTCTACTAAGAGCTTAAGGTATAGCCTGGCCCCCTTCCACCATCGCTTCAGTGGCAGAGTACCTTGAGAGTTCCATCAAGAGAAACACCTTCTGAAGGGAGTTAGCAGTTTTTGAGCAGGGAACCCTTTCAACAGCATTCCTCAGTTTCTCTCCTTTGAATGAATTTACATTTCTCACTTCAGATCCATCACTGGATAGCATCTTGTCCTCAGAACCATTCCTTTTGTCTTAGCAAAGGGTGGAGATTTCTTTATAGCTCTAATCCACTTACCAGGTTTAGTTGCTTTCTCTGCACTCACTTCATTTGCACGATTAAACTCACACCCCTTTCCTTGCCATTCTGTAGATTTTTTCATCTTTTTCTGGTCTCTCCCTGAATATTTAATGGAGAGCAGTGAGGAGACTACCACAGCCTAAAGAATGTGTCTGTAGAAACATCTACGAAACAACTTGTTCCCACAAAGTCCTTCTTGCCTTCTGATACCTTGTGACCCATTTACCATTGGTCCAAGCTTCTATAAGAATGGCTCATAAAACTCAGCTTGTAGAATTCTGGGACTTTACAAACATTCAGTGCCAATCCCTTGTCTAGTCCTGCCACAAGGGCTCTGACTACTTGATTAGATTCATCACAGAAATTTGGCATGTTTTTCTGTATTACATACTTTTCTCATTATAGTGACCATATACCTAACAAAATCAACATAAGGAAAGAAGAACTTATTTGGGATCATAGATTAAGGGTACAGTCCATCGGGGTGGGCACAATATGTGACAGTAGGGGTGTAAGGCCTCTGGTCACATTGTTTCTGCAGTAGAAAGAGATGAAGGCTGTTGTTCTGCTCACTTCTCTTTCTAGCATTTGTATTCAGTAAATAAAGCTAGAATGATAGGTACCATTCATTTTAGAGTAAGTCTTCCCCATCAGTTAAATCTTTCTGGAAACACTCTCAATTAGATAACACCTAGAACTGTGTCTCCTAGTGATTTAAAATCCAGTCAAGTAAACAATGAAGATTGATCATCACAACTGGGTTGAGATATCAATGTCTCCTTTATACCTAAAACCTTTCCAGGCCTATATCATGGGCAAAGGAGTAGTTACCAAGACAGCTGGTCTTGTCTTAAAATAATCTACTCTTAAAGTAACCAATGAAGTCTTGAAAAAGCCAAAACCTAATCCCAGAAGGAAAGTACCAATTGCACTAAAAAACCATAAGCACTTCTCTTAACAGCTTCATAACCACAGAATTACCATGCTGGAGAATTAACTTTCAATGTGAGTGTTGGTAGAGGAAGCCACTTTAAATGATGGTGTTTGTCATAATGGGTTACTATAATGGTTCCCATGTTGTAACTGCATTGGTAATTCACTCCTTACTGCCAAGTAGAATTCTACTATGTGGCTGTGTCACATTTTGTTTTTCCAGCTTATTGGCCTTTGTCTTTGTCTTAGGGCTTCAATTATTATGATAAAAATACCACACCAGCTCCCTTGCTCTCGTGCTCCCCCTCTCTCCCCATTCCCTTCCCCCCTCTCTCTCCATGTGCTCATGGCCAACCTCTGTTCTTCTCTTCTACACCTCTCTCTCTCTCTCTCTCTGTCTGTCTCTCTCTCTCTCTCTCTCTCCCTTTCTCTACTACCCTCTTAACTCTCCTCCCCATGCCCTAAATAAACTCTATTCTATACAAAAAAAAAAAAAAAAAAAAAGACCAAAAAAGGGTTTGTTTCAATTAAACTCCCAGGTCACCTCTCCATCACTGAGAGTACTCAGGGCAGGATCCTATACAGGAACATAGAAGCAGGAATTAAAACAGAAGCCATGGAGGAATGCTGCTTATTGGCTTGCTCCTTGTGACTTGTTCAGATATTTTTCTTATGCAACACAAGACCACCTGCCGTATAGTGGTTCTACCCAAGGTGAGCTAGGCCCTCCCACATCTATCATTAATCAAGAAAGTATCTCCCACCATGCAAATCTATCAGGGGCATTTTCTCAATTAAAGTTCCTTCTCCCCAAATGACTCTAGCTTGTGGGAAGTTGGCAAAAAACAAAAATTCACTAAGACAATCTTGGTTGCATGAATAATGCTGCTAATAAGCATGTTTCTGTGTAGACATAGCTTTTTCTTTCTCTTAGGAAAATAGATAAGAGTGTAATTGATGTACTTTGGTTAGTTGGTTTTAACTTAAAAAAAACACAAAATTATTTTCTGAATGATGTACTGTTACAATCCAATGAGCAGTTGCATTAGGCTTTCAAATTCTCCATAGGCTCTTCAACACTCAGAATAATTAACTTGTTGGGTATGGACTTTTGTATTTGGTACATATTTGTATTTCATGACACTCCCAATTGAAATGCTCTAACTGCTTTTATTATTCTTTCATGTATTTAGCAGCCCTTCATATATCTCCATACAATGTCTGTTTAATTTTCTCTTCCATTTGTAATTGTACCTTTCCCATATTTTTATTGAGATAGAATATCTTTTAAGAAAGGAAAACTTTTATATTCTCAGCATAAATTCCTCTTTTTATATTTAAATTTAGAAAACATTTCCTCCTTTTTTCCCATTTGCTTAGGGCACCAATCTTGGATTATCCTTCCCTTGTCACTTACACTCATACTCTCATCTAATTTATAAGATAAACTTATATAAGAAAACAGATTGAATTGGGAGCTTGCTTACATTTTCAGAGGATTAGTCCATGATCATCACAGTGGGAAGAAGACAGGCATGGCACTGTGGCAGTAGGCAAGAGCTTTACATCCTGACATGAGAGCAGCAAGCAGAGGGAGAGAGACTGGGCTTGCCATAGGCTTTTGAATCCTCAAAGCATCCCCGGTAACATACCTTCTTAAACAATACCACACCTGCTCCAAGAAGGGCACACCTCCTAATCCTCCCAACAGTTCCACTTCTTAGTAGCTGAGCATTCAAATATACGAGCTTATGAGGGCCGCTTTCATTCAAAACACCATAATGACCAAAGCAGCTTATAGAAGAAATTTAAAGCTCCAGAAGGAAATGAGTCTGTCATGGCAGAAAGCATGGTAAACAGCAAGCCTGGTGGCTACAGCAGGAAAGTGAGGGTTTACACCTTGAACTATAAGTCCAAAGCAGAGAGACTGAATTTTAAAATGGCATGAGTTTTTAAATTCTCAAAATCTGCCTCCAGTGACACACTACATCTTAAAGAGAAGAAACTGCATATGAACCAAAACATACCAATGGCTCATGTATGGAAAGCTCTTTCTTTGTGAGTGACCTCTTCAGGATTCCCTTGAAAACATCCTGTCTGCAGCTAGCCTTGCTTGACAGCCATACAAGGTCCCTTTGTAGGTGCTTCTCCATGATGTCAGAGTCTGGCTAGGACTCTACTTCATCACCTACTTCAGAAATACCAGGGCAGCTTACTCTCTTGTGTCAGGCTATGGGCCTTGCTTAGACTGATTTCTCAGCTATGTTTTCTGCCGGCCAATCTTTCCTGGTATATGCCTATTGAAACACTTTGTCTCAAACCTTTGCATTGCTCAGTACTTACCCATCTCAACCCCCTGTAAAAGCAGATACATCCCAGACAGCAGCCATCTGCCAACTCCTCCAAACCTCCAACAGCTTCATTTGCTACTTTTTGTTTTGTCCAGTGGGTATCTTCTATCATCCAGGCTGTCTCTCCAGATG
Organism: Mus musculus; assembly: GCF_000001635.26. Taxonomy (NCBI): domain Eukaryota; kingdom Metazoa; phylum Chordata; class Mammalia; order Rodentia; family Muridae; genus Mus; species Mus musculus. The sequence continues at coordinate 66,641,374 of NC_000077.6, forward strand.
GATCCTGGTTGGAATCAACCAATGAGACTGTGAGCAAGAGATCTAGACCAGAGAGCATGGCCAGGATGTGCTTTCCTCTCTCCCACTGAGCTCTGACTTCCCTCTGTGGCTGTTACTCCTACTGTGTGACCTTGACCATCCTGTCCCATCTCCCATGTGTCTCCATGAATACTCCTTTCTTCCTGTATTCCTTCAGCTAATATCACAGGGAATGTGATAACTTCCACCTGTGGCTAGTCTCCGTGTAAGATTTTTGCATCCTGAATCCTACCTACATTTTGGCAGCCATCCCTTCACACGATTCTCTTTGTTTAAAGCAGTTGTACTGAATTCCCTTACCTGCTGAGACTTAGATGAAATGAAACATAATTTCAGGAAATAGGGTGTGTCATTGTGTATGGATTGTGGTGCCTCCCACCATGCTGAACATCAGTGATGCTGTGGTAGTTACAGGATGGCACTCGCGCTCCTGTTGAGACCATAGGCTTTCTTGTTATATTCTCTTAAAAATATATTCACATACATGTGAGTCTACGTGAGTTGGACAATCTCCTGGAGGCTAGTGGAGTAGGGTGTGGTATGGCTTTTCATAATTTCCCTTTCAAATGTTAGGTGCATCTTTTTTGCACCACCTCAGTTCACTCTTAGTGTCATCTATCGTGTCATCAAAAATTTAATGACCAGGTAGGGACACAGCAGTTTCCTCATGCTCTAAACTGTTCAGAGAAATTTTCTATGTATAGCTCAAACATCAAATGATACCCCTCAGCCTGAGCAAATGAATGAGTTACCCAGATTCTGATTCTGTGGTTAGAATAGTGTGAGACAGGATCTACTAGGAAAGCCTTCCAATTTGCAAAGGGTAAATCAAGTTTTACAAATAGATTGAAAGTCCCTCTCACTCTACTCAGCTTTCCTCAACCAGAGACACAAGGATACTGAAAGAAGAGTCAGGACATAGGTCCTTTACCTTTTCCATAAGCATATATGAGCCCCAACATTTCAGGAGTCTACAGATTTCAGGGAACCCTCAGGAGCGACAAACCGTGAGGTGCTGTTCCTTGCTTTGGCAGAGAAAAGCAGACTCTTCCACATGGTCTCATACCATTTGCTACTAGCTCCACAGCATGAAGATGAAAAGACACGAGGAGAATAGAGTTTCTACCTCCCCGAACCCACTCTTTCCAGCAGCCTGCTGTTTTGGGCAAAAGTCAGCAATATGCCAGAGAAGCTTACAGACAGGCTGGTGGTACCCAGAATAGTAAGAGGAGACACCATTCTCCTGGAAAGATCTTGTAGGTCTAGTGAATGGCAGACCTGGTTAGTAATAACTACATATGCATTAGTTTTCTTCTTCATCAAATGTCCAGGATCCTATCTGAAACACCAAATTTGATCTGTCTAAGGAATCTACACTAGCCTGTTCTGGTTCTTGGTCATTGGCTTGGATTTCAATACTACTTTCTAAGGCTATTACCATACATTTAACTTGGATGAAGTCTCGGTCTTTTTACCTACAAATCAAGCCTAGCTGCTAACATCTGTTGAGCATTGACTGGTCAATGTCCCTGACAAATCTCTCATGTGTTTGATTCCCAAGTGGTGATTATCTTTTGGGTGCTTTTAGAAGCTTTAGAAAGTGGCAAGCAAGTCACCAGGCCCTGCTTTTAAAGGCTATATCCGGTCTCTTCCTCTCACCTCTGTCTACTATGAGATGAACAGTCTTACCCTCTATATTCCTGTTACCTTGATACTCTTCCCAAGGGTATGTGACTGAGCAAACAAGCATTTCCCTTCTGAAGCTAAAAACCAAAATCAATCTTTCCTTTTCTTCAGTTGCTTATGTTAGACATTCTGTCACAGCAATGTAGAATTAACTAACATAATTTCAATTTATAATATATGTTCAAAATAAATTAATTAAATTCTTAATGGATTTTCTCTTTCTTTCTGATGATTTTTCTTCCCCAGTATAAAACAGATATGGTATAAACTACCAACCAGTGATGTTATATGGTAATGCCTATGTTACTCAAAGATTACATAGGTGGATATTTAAGCAATTTGATATGTTTGTTAATAAATAAAATTAATAGGAGGATAAGATAAATTCTTAGAAAGACATGAAATACAAGCTTTCAATTATCTGAAGTCATATTTCCTCAGACGACAAGCTTAGCACTAAGAAGTTAGTTGAGAAGCACATTAAAATAATATTTTGATAAATGTATGCAATGACACATATTTATAATTAATTATTTGCTTTAATTATTGTTGTAATTTATGTGATTCTACTACATTTCAACTTAGTGATATAAAACGGCATCTTATTTTTATATTTACCATAGAACCTAGCATAATGGTTTGCATGCACATAGTGCTCCTGAGTTAAATTAATAAGTAATGAATAAATAAATAAATCACCAAAACCCCGTGGAGTCATTCTACTGGGCTTTAAAACGTGATGAATGAGGAGCTCCTTCCCTCTATTTTACCTTCCTCACAGTGCTGGAAAGTTCTCCAAACTAAATTGTCTTCTTTAAATATCTGCGATGAGCTGGGCAGTATGGCGCACACCTTCAGTCTCAGCATTTGGGAAACAGAGGTAGGTAGATCTCTATGAGTTCAAGGCCAGCCAGCTCTTCTCCAGGACAATCAGGGCTACATAAGGAAACCCTGTCTATATTTGTGTGTGTGTGTGTGTGTGTGTGTGTGTGTGTGATAAAATTGTAACCTAACTCATATAGCCAAACACTTAATGTCACTGGACATTTAGGGATAAACACAAAAGATTTCATTTCACCATTATATAAAGTTCAGTATGGATCCTAACAACCAGGTGGCTCTTCCCTGTGCTCTGACTGCCAGGATTCTACTGTGCTGAGATTTCTATCATTGTCACGTGTAACTGCCAAGGATCCATGTGAATAGAAGGACTTCAAATTAGGATTGCAGTTTATTTAGGGATGCAGTGTGGATGTAGTGGTCATCACACCATTGGCAGATGTGCTCATAATGATGATAAAATATTCTGAAGATTATAGTGTGGTCCTGTCTCTGTGTGTAGATGTCAAAGACGTATCCCATCTCCATAAAGTAGAACTTTAAAAACAACAGAAAGTAGTAGAAGACAGAATAATATGTACCTTTACAGCGAAGGCTTTGGATTTACATTGCCAGTTCAGATTTCTCTGCTGCACCTCACATATACACAACTGTACTCTAAGGCTTTCAAACCACCATTCCTCCAACCTTCAAACTATCTTGAGGTTCTTTCCAAAAAATATTAATTATCACTAGAGGTTCCTTCTAATAAGAATGACATTATTTGTTGGAGATTCTTATGTATTTTGAGTACCATACTATGGTTGATGATTTTCTCCAAAGTTTCATGTATTGAGATCCCATTTCCCAGAAGAATGAGACTAGATGTGAATGGGGCCTTGAGTTGATTGGGTTATTAGAAAATTGAGTGTCATTCTCCCAGGAGTAGATTTCGCTCTCATATGCCAAAGTTGCTAGCTGGGTATTGCAAGCAGAGGTTGCTGGATGGTGAAGCTGCCTCCTGTGTTTTTCTTCTGTCCATGCAACTTGTCCTTCTCCTTTCTGCCAGGAGATGAGGCAGCATGAGCCTACTACATGAAGTCATGCAGAAGCCTTCAGAACTCTGATCTATTCACCTTAAAACTAATAGAAGTAGTCCTTGTGTTCCATTTTCTAGCCCACTCCTCTGGCTGCATTCTCAGAAGTCTGATAGTACCAGGGACAACCAGCTAAGATCCAGCACCAGCCCCACTCCTCTGCCTGCCAAGTCTCCCTAAAGCACATCCAACAGCAGTAAACTGCGCCCTGCTCTCTGAGCTCCATTTTCCAGCCCACAACTCTGCCTGCATTCACAGAGGCTTGTTAGCACCAGGGACAAACAAATGGCTAAAGGCCAGTGTAAGAACACAATCAATAGGAGCCAGGGCAACAGAGTACCACCAGAGCCTAGGTATCTACTATAGCAAGCCCTTCATATCCTAACACAGCTGAAACACAAAAACATCACTTTATATCCAATCTTATAAAGATGATAGAGTCCTTTGAAGAAGAAATGAATAAATCCCTTAAACAAATACAGGAAAATACAATCAAACAGGTGAAGGAAATGAATAAAACTGTTCAAGACCTGAAAAATGAAAATAGAAGCAAAAAAGAAAACACAAACTGAGGAAACCCTGAAGATGGAAAATCTACATAAGAGAACAGAAACTACAGACACAAGCATCATCAACAGAATACAAGAGCTGAGAGAATCTCAGGTATAGAAGACACTATAGAAGACATAGATGCATCAGTCAAAGAAAACGTTACATCTAAAAAGTTTCGGACACAAAACATCCAGAAAATTTTAGACACTATGAAAAGACTAAATCTAAGATCAATAGAAAGAGGAGGAGGAGGAGGAGGAGGAGGAGGAGGAGGAGGAGGAGGAGGAGGAGGAGAAAGAGGAGGAGGAGGAGGAGGAGGAGGAGAAAGAGGAGGAGGAGGAGGAGGAGAAAGAGAAGGAGGAGGAGGAGGAGGAGGAGGAGGAGGAGGAGGAGGAGGAGGAGAAAAGGAGAAGGAGAAGGAGAAGGAGAAGGAGAAGGAGAAGGAGAAGGAGAAGGAGAAGGAGAAGGAGAAGGAGAAGGAGAAGGAGAAGGAGAAGGAGAAGGAGAAGGAGAAGGAGAAGAAGAAGAAGAAGAAGAAGAAGAAGAAGAAGAAGAAGAAGAAGAAGAAGAAGAAGAAGAAGAAGAAGAAGAAGAAAAGAAGAAGAAAGAGAAGAATCCCAGCTTAAAGGTCCAGAAAATATTTTCAACAAAATCATAGAAGAAAATTTTCTTAGCCTAAAAGAGCAGATGTCTAAAAAAGAAGGTTACAGAACATCAAATAGATTAGAATAAAAAAGAAAATTCTCCTGCTATGTTATAATCAAAACACTAAATGTACAGAACAAAGAAATAATATTAAAAGCTGCAAGATAAAAAGGCCAAGTAACATATAAAGGCAGGCATGATAGAATTACACCCAGTTTCTCTTCCTTTCCTCCTTCTCCTCCTCCTTCCTCCTCCTCCTCTTCCTCCTCCTCCTCCTTTTCTATTAAAAGCCAGAAGGGCCCGAGCAGATAGATGTCTTGCAGTTTCTAAGAGATCACAGATGCCAGCTCAGACTACTATACCAGCAAAACTTTCAATCACCATAGATGTACAAAACAAAATATTACATGGCAAAATTAAATTTAAACAGTAACTATTAAAAAAAACCCAGCCCAACAGAAGGTACTAGAAGGAAATTCAAACCTAAGGAGGGTAACTACACCCATGAAACACAAGAAATAAATAATCTCACACCAGCAAAACCAAAAGAAGAGAAACACACACATATAAAAATGTATAAACACACACACACACACACACACACACACATACACAGACACACTCACACACAAACTACCGACAACAACATCAAAATAACATGAACTAACAACCATTGGTCTTTAATATGTCTCAGCATCAATGGACTCAATTTTCCAATAAAAAGACACAGATCATCAAGATAGATGTAAAAACAGGATCCATTCATCATTCTGTAGCATTCAAGAAAATTTTTATCTAAACATCAAAGAAAGACATTATCTCAGAGTAATGGGCTGGAAAAATATTTCCAAGCAAATGGACCCAAGAAGTAAGTTAGAGTAGCCATCTAATAACTAATAAAATAGACTTCCACCAAAATTAATAAAAAAAGATAGAGATGAATATTTCATACTAACCAAAGGAAAAGTTCACCAAGATGATGGGTCAGTTCTGAATATCTATGCCCCAGGTGCAAGGGCACCCACATTTGTGAAAGAAACATTACTAAATCTTAAATTACACATTGAACCACACTTATTAATAGTGGGAAACTTCAACACACCATTCTCATCAATGGACAGTACATCAAGGCAAAAACTAAATGGGGGAATAATGAAACTAACAAAGGTTATGACTCAAGGTTATGACATAACAGATATTTGTAGACCATTTTACCCAAACACAAAAGAATATACCTTCTTCTCAGCACCCCACGAAGCCTTCTCCAAAACTGACCATATAGTTTGTTACAAAGCAAACCTCAACAGATAGAATAAACATGAGATAACATCTTGTATCTTATTAGACCACCAACAATTAAAGTTGGACTTCAACAACAATAGAAACATCAGAAAGCCTACAAATTCAGGGAAACTGAAAAACTTTCCACTCAATGACCACTGGGTAAAGGAAGAAATTGAACACTTTCTAGAATTCAATGAAAATGAAGCCACAACATACCAAAACATATAAGACACTATGAAAGTAATAATAAGAGGACCGTTCAAAACATTAAGTGCCTTTATAAAGAAATTAGTGAGATTTTATACTATTGACCTAACAGCACACCTGGAAGCTCTAGAACAAAAAGAAGCAACATATTCAAGAAGAGTAGATGGCAGAAACTAATCAAACTCAGGGCTCAAAGCAATAAAATAGAAACAAAGAGATCAATGCAAAGAATAAAGGAAACAAAGAGTTGGTTCTTTGAGAAAATCAAAAAGATAGACAAACCCTTAGCCAAATTAACTAAAAGGTAGAGGGAGAATATTCAAATTAACAAAATCAGAAATGAAAGGGGATATAACAGCAGACACTGAGGAAATCCAAGGAATCATTAGATATCACTTCAAAAATCTGTACTTCAAAAAATTGGATAATCTAAACAAAAATGATGTTTTTCTTAATAGATGCCACTTATCAAAGCTAAATCAAAATCAGGAAAATAATCTAAATAGACCTATAACCTCTAAGGAATGGAAGTAGTCATTAAAAGCCCCCCAACCAAAAAAAAAAAAAAAAAAGCCCAGGGCCAGAGATTTTAGTGCAGAGTTCTATGAGAGCTTCAAAGAAGAGGTAGTACCAATTGCTGCACAAAAAAGAAACAGAAGGAGCACTGCCAACTTTATTTTATGAGGCCATGGTCAACCTGACTACACAAAGAGTCAATCAAGAAAGAGAATTTCAGACCAATTTCCCTTATGAACATTAATGGAAAAATACTCATAGACTGAATCCAAGAACACATATAAAACCATGATCAAGTAGTCTTCATCCCAGAGATGCAGGGATGATTCAACATACAAAAATCCAGCAATATAATCACCATATAAACAAATGGAAAGAAGAAAAGTACATGATCATTAGATGCCAAAAAAGTCTTTAACAAAACATATCACCTCTTCATGATAAAAGTCTTGGAGAGGTTAGGGATGCAAGGCACATACCTAAACACTATAAAGGCAATAAATAGCAAGCCAATGTCCAATATCAAATTAAATGGAGAGACACTCAAAGCAATTTCACTAAAATCAGGGACAAGGCAAGGCTGTCCACCTTTTCTATTCAATTGAAGTATCTATTAAATATAATGCTTAGAATTTAGCTAGAGCAGTGTAAAAACTAAAGAATATTAAGGGTATACAAATTAGAAAGAAAGAACTCAAAGTATCTATATTCATATGTGTGTGTGTGTCTTCAAAAAAATCTACTAGGGAACTTCTACAGCTGATAAACACCTTCAGTAAAGTGGCTGGAGATTAAAAAAATAATAACTAAAAAAATCAATAGCCTTCCTATATGGAAACAACAAACAGGCTGAGAAAAATTAACTTTTCATAACTGCCACAAATAATATTGAATATCTTGATGATATTTAACTAAGCAGGCAGAAGATCTGTATGACAAGAAGTTCACGTCTTTGAAGAAAGAAATGGAAGAAGATATTAGAAGATGAAAGATTTCCTATGCTCACGAAACTATATGATTAACATTGTAAAACTGGGCATCCTACAAAAAACAATCTACAAATTCAACACAATTTCGATCTTAATTCCAACACAATTCCTTTCAGAACTTGAGAGAACAATATTCAACTCCATATGGAAAAATGAAAAACCCAATATAGCTAAAAACAATCCTGTACAATAAAAGAAATTCTGGAGGTATCACATTCCTGGTTTCATTCTGTACTACAGTAATAAAAACCACATGATACTAACATAAAAACAGACATGTTGATCAATGGAATATTACTGAAAAACCAGAAGTAAATTTACATGCCTATGGACACTTGATTTTTGACAAAGAAGCCAAATAATACAATAGAAAAAAGAAAGCATCTTCAATAAATGGTGCTGGTCTAACTGGATGCATGCATGTAGGAGAATACAAGTAGATCCATGTTTATCACCTGCACAAAACTCAAGTCCAAATGTATCAAATACCTCAACATAAAACCATATACTCTAAATCTGATAGAAGAGAAAGTGGGGAATAGCTTTGAACACACTGGTACAGGAGATACCTTCCTAAGCAGAACACCAGCAGCTTAAGCATAAAGATCAACAATTAATAAATGAGACCTCATGGAACTGAAAAGCCTCTGTAAGGCAAAGAACACTGTCAAAAGGACAAAATGACAGCCTACAGAATGGGAAAAGATTTTCAACAACTCCACATCTAACAGAAGGTTGATATGCAAAATATATAAAGAACTCAAGAAATTAGACATCAACAAACAAAATAAGCCAATTTTAAAAGGCTGTGCAAAAGCTGAATAGAGAATTCTCAACAGAGGACCTCTAATGAATGACAAAGAAGTACTTAAAGAAATGTTCAAAAAAACAAAAAAGGAAGAAAGAGAGAGAGAGAGAGAGAGAGAGAGAGAGAGAGAGAGAGAGAGAGAGAGAGAGAGAGAGATTCAACATCCTTAGTCATCAGGGAAATGCAAGTCAAAACAACTCTGAGATTCCATCTTATACCTGTCAGAATGACTAGAATCAAAAACTCAAATGACAACCCATGCTGGCAAGGATGTTTAGCAAGGGGAACTCTCCTCCATTTCTGGTGGGAGAGCAAAGTTGTACCGTTACTTTAAAAATCAATTTGGCAGTTTCTCAGAAAACTGGAAATAGTTCTATCTTAACACCCAGCTACACCACTCCTGAGCTCCACCATACCACAAGGATACTTGCTCAACTGTGTTCATAGCAGCTTTATTTGTAATAGCCTGAATCTAGAAACAACATAGATGTCCCTCAACTGAAGAATGGATAAAGAAAATGTAGCACACTTATTTAATGCAGTCATTAAAAACAATGACATCTTGAGATTTTTTTTCAGGCAAATGGTGGAACTAGAACATATCATCCTGAGTGTGGTAACCCAGATCCAGACAGACAAACATGATATGTACTCAGTTATAAATGGGTATTAGTCATAGATTACAAGGTAACCATAGTACAATCTATAGACCTAGTGAAGATAAGTAACAAGGAGGGCCCAAAGGAGGAACACTTTAATCTCAATAGATTAAATGTCCTAGGTGGATGTAAGGAGGTTACTGAGTGGGGAAGGGAGCAGTGATGAATACAGCAGGAATAAGGTGGGAGAAGACAGAGGGAGAGAGAACTTGGAGAGACAACTGGTTTAGGGGACTTTTGTGAAAAGAGCTACAAACCTAGAACAATGGAAACACCCAGGAATCTATGAGGGTGACTCTACTATGACTCCCAGAAATGGTGAGTAGGGAGCCTAAACTGGCCATCTCCTGTAACCAGACAAGTCTTCCAATGGAATGACTGGGACACCAACCCAGCCACAAAACTTTAGACCCTCAACTTATCCTGCTTAAAGGATATGTAGGGTTGGAAGATGGAGCAGAATTTGAAGGAAGGCCTAACCATTGACTAGCCCAGCCTGAGACCTGTACCATTAGATGGAGCCCACCCATGATACTATTGATATTTTCCTATATCGCAGACAGGAGTCTAGCATAAATGTCATCAGAGGGACTTATCCCAGTAACTGTTGGAACCTGATGCAGAGACCCACAGCCAAACATTGAGTGGAGCTTGGGAAATCCTGTGGGAGAGGGGGAGGAAGGATTGAGGGAGTCAGAGAGGTCAAGGGAACCACAAGAAAACCTGCAGAGTCAACTAAACTGGGCTCCTGGAGGCTCAAAGAGACGGAACTTCCGACCAGAGAGCAGGAATGGGACAGACCAAGGCCTTCTGCACATATGTAGCCGTTAAGCAGCTGGGTCCTCATATGGTCTCCCAAAGCAGAAACAGGCACTGTCTCCAACTGCATTGCCTTCCTTTGGATCCCTTTCTTCTAACCTTGTCTGCCTTGGCTACCTCTGTGGAAGAGGATGCACCTAGACTTGTCGAGCGAGGCTTGATATGCTGGGACTGGTTGATGCTCATGGGAAGTATCCACTTTTCTAAGCAGAAAGTGAGGAGGGGTGGATAGAAGGGAAGAGGAGATAAGAAGGAAGGAGTGGGAGGAGAGAAGGGAGGGGAAGCTTGGATCAGGATGTAAAGTGAATAAATAACTTAATCAATAAAAAATGAACAAAAATAAAATTATATATTAATTGTACAGAATCTCGGGTATCACTATGACATTTTTCCATGTGCCAACGATGCTTGATGGTGCTTATCTCCTTGGCCCAGTTATCATCTGACACTTGTCTTCTTCCTTTTGTATGACAGCTCCCTCCTACTTTCATGGCTTCTGGTGTTTATTCATTAGGAAGAACAAAATCATTTCCTTTGCAGAAAAATGTATCAATTTTTTATACTCATCATTTTTAACTGAAACTAGTCAGACTCTGAAATACAAGGGTCATATATTTTTCTCTCATGTGTGAAATATGACATAAATAAATCACTGAGGAATGAGTAAACTAACAAACTTCTTTCTAAATCACTCCAGCCTAACATATTCTTGTATAGCAATAGAAAATGAACCAGATACATCATGGTGGTGTTAAGTATGCAAGTTTTACATCAGATGCTGACCACACATTAAATTTATTTTAGCAGAGGTAGAGTGCAGTGTTTCCTTTGAGGAAAGTTTATGACCTCCAGAAGAATTAAGCTTTGTCAGCCAAGAGGGGCGAAAAGAAGGGCAAGTACAAAACACAAAAACTCCTTCCACGTGTGGGTGGTATAAGGTTTAATAGAACAGAAATATGTTAAAATGGTTTAAATTTGTTTATTGTGATGTGAATAATGTAACTCCTCATCTACATAATCTTTAGTAATGCCTTGTTCAGTAAAGCCTTTGAGAGAATAAATTATTTTATATAGAAAAAAAACCCTCTAATTCTTATCTTACTCAATACCATGAAGAACAAAGACAACATGCAAGGTTGAAAGAACTAGAAAATAGAAAAGGGTGTGTCCCCTAAGTAATCGTGTAAATTGTGAGGATTGTATGATGGCTCCTCTTGGTTGTCAACTTGGCCCTCCTGGGAATAGGATATCTCAACTGAGGAACTGCATCCATCAGATTATTCTGTGGGCAAAATTTTGAGGCATTTTCTCAAATAATGGTAAGTATGGGGTGGTCTAAGCCACTGTGAGCAGTACCATCACTAGGCAGATGAACCTATACTGCATAAGAAAGGGAGTTAAACAAACCAGAGGGAGCAAGCCAGTAAGCAGCATCCCTCCATGGTTCCTGCTTCAAGCTCCTACCTTGAAGACCTGCTCTGTCTTCCTCAATGGTGAACTTTAAATAAACTCTTTTATGGACACTTTGTTTTTGATTATGGTGTTTATTGCAAACACAATAAACTAAACTAGAACAGCGTCCTTAGAAATCCCTCATGCAACGAGGTGGATAGAAGTGGAAATAAAGGGGAAAGATGGCTACTGTCTGGCTGCAGAGATATGTCAGACTCGGTGAATGACAACAAGGCACCCACAAAGTTCTTCAAACCCTACTGAGTGACACTGACCACAGAGACATCTGTAACAGTTTCTTCCTGGGGTGATGGTGTAGCTGAGCCATAGAGCACCTACCTAATAAACACAAAGCCCCGACTTCAATCCCTAGCACAGAAACAGGACTAGAAAAGTTTTCACACACATACATATACAAATGCCAAGTGTCCTTGTCAGCATTCACTCTATTAACTATCAGTTTAATACAGCCTAGAATTACCTGGGAGGTGGAGGGGAGCTATCAGTTGAATAATTGTTTTAAGTTGATCTGTGGGTATGTCTGTGAGGAATTGCCCTGATTTTTAACTGATGTAGGAGGACCTAACCCAATGTGGATGGTACCATCTCCAGGTTGGTAGTCCTGGGCTGTATAGAAAAATTAGCTGAGCATGAACTTGTGAACCAGTCAGAGAGTGAGCCAACAGGCAGTGTTCCTCCAAGTATTGTGCTTTGAGTTACTGCTCAACTTCCTATCCTGACTTCCCTTGATGATGGCATGTGACCTAGAATTGTAAGCCAAAACTAACCCATTCCTCTCAAGTTGCTTCTGGTTGTGTTTTATCACACCATCAGAATGCAGGGCACCACCAGCAAATCCTTTATAAATTGTTGAGTTCTGATTCTTCTCTGCCTTATTCAGATAAGACCTAATTCAGTTTCTAATTAGTCGTGCTTCCAACACTTGGGCTCTTTCTGTACCTCTTATGCCCTAATTTATGTCATTAATATCTCTCATGTGAACATATAGGACAATTCCAGATATCGTCTCCTTGACTCCACCTTCCACTCATGCAAATTGGGTGAAATATAAATGACTCTGAATAGCCATTCTTCCTCTCTTCTTTTCCACATGAATCGCATATCTGCTAGTGTACCTCATCTATGAGGCAGTATGTCTTGTCTTCCCTAAATAAAGTTCATGGTTCACTCTTCTGCGGCTCCACTGAAGCCTGGATTTATTTTATCCTTCAGGTTCACTTGTCCATGTCCTTTGTGAGAATCATGTGACAAGGTCTGTGGGACTTTTCTCTATTTTTTTTTTATCTGTCATGGTTTACTGAGAAAACAACTTAAACCAGTCATTTTGATGGAAGAAATTGAATGCAAGGCATTGAATGAATTGAGTGAACTGGCTGAAAGGGCAAAGACGAAAACTTTTGCTTAGAAACAAGAATGAGTCACTAGGGCTGGGAAATGAAAGACGGAGATAAGAGATAGTGAATCTCAAAGTAAATCTTCATCTACATCTATGGGTCTACAAACTGTAGCCTTGTAGGGTCACAAAGGGCATAAGGTTTACAATCAGCAAAGGCAATGTATGTCAACACAGCCCAGTGTCCCATGCCTGGAACCATTCAACATCTGGGAAATATCTACCAGATGAATGACACCATTAAAATGAGAATCTGTGCTCTGTACCAGGAACTGACTAGAATAGCTAGGAATATGTATGACAAGGCACAGAGAAAGGAATGACACCAAGGATGGAGCTGCTATCTTTCAAGCAGTGCCCAGTTACTTCTGGACAAGGGCAGGTCTCAGCAAATTCTGTGAAGACACATCTTATCAGAGTGTAGGTCCCATGACTGGGAAGGCTCTTCAGCATTTGGAGAAATTGAGGAGGAAATTCTAGCAGTTCGAACTGATATTGCTGATTCAGAGGTTACAGGGATGAAATGGCATCATCCCATCATGTTAGTAGCATGTCAAGGCCATTTGCTAGGCTAGGGGAAAAAAAGTTCACAGTATGGCTGGCCTTCAGCATGGGCAAGGATGTTTCTGCAGGGTGTGGATGGAGAGTGAGGGAGGAGGCTGAACAACCCTCTTACTCTTCTGGGTAAAGGTCTGAAGAAAGCAGAAACTAGGAAATCATGGGGGAATTACTCTATTAGCTATTTCTCACCCTGTAGACTTTTAGCTAAAGGAACTGGGTCATTTCATGTTCAAATAGTGTTTTCAAATCACAGGGACAAGAATAGCCCCCAAGGAGCAGAGAGGAGACAAATCTGTCTGGCTTGTGCATATGGATCCTGTTGAAATTGAAAAGCTGATGAAGAAAACGTGATCCTGTGGTGCAGTTCCAGTGAGCACAAAGAGAAGAAAAGATGAAAGTGAGCTCTCCTCCCAGGCCTCAGCTCCCTTCTTCACCCACCACACACACCCCACCTCAGCCCTGGTCAGGACATGGAACCATTGAGCTGCTGAGTTAGACTGATGCTAGCGAGAACCAGATAAATATATGGTGGCCCACAAGGGCATCCACCATTCAGCTATGATTCCTCTACTTTGATATGGCAGTAAAAAGTGAAGGAGCAGTAGAGATCAGAACAAATATAAAATAACACGAAACACAGCTTAGAACACACACTATTCAAAAAGAAAATTCATGCAAATAGGAAATGAAGAATCAGGGACACATTCATTATAAGCAATCAAAAATACTGACCGTATAGCAATATGGAATGATTAAAGGAGTATGCTCAGTAAACAGAAGATGTCAAGTTAATATATGAGAAATAAATGTGGTATGGGATCATGGACAGAAAAGGTAAAAGAGAAATCCCTTCAGAGTTTATAGCAGCAGTTAGAAGCAAGGAGGAGAATGGCAAGAGCTGCAAAATCGAATTGTGCAATGTGCACAGTTTTGATTTTAAAAAATCACCTATAATCACCATAGAGGGAGAGAACAAGAGGATGGATGCAATCAGACATTAATTAGAAGATGAAAGGAAGACAGAGGAAATTTAATAATATAGATAACCATTTCCTGGCGAAAAGAACAAGATAAAAGAAACAAAAATATTTCCAAAGATATATGAAAAAGAAGATGCCTAGAGTTGAGAGTTCTGAGTTTGTGCATCCAAAGAATTCATTGATTCTTAGGCAAACATAACAAAAGGAAACAGGTTAATTATATTCTACACAGCTGCTACACTCACATGATGACATTTCATCTGCTGATCATACTCTGGTGAAAAAGAATTAAGCAGTAAAGAATCCCACCGTCATTTAGGTAGAATGATCCAATCTTCTGCAAAGAAAAAGAACCCAGAAGAACCTCTGGGATCCTTCAATGTTAAATGACAGAAATTTTTTTAAAAAGCACTTAGAAAATTCTGAGAGGAAAATATTTAGCCTTATGAATGCCATCTCTTACAAAAGTACTATTTTTCAAGTTTAGGAAAAGATACACACCAGTTTGGGAAGTGTGTGGCCCTTGTCCTTAAGAATCTCTTGTAGAAAGGGTGACGTCCAAGCTTTGGAGAGAGAAATAGCAACGCAAAGTGGGTAAGCATGGCCGTGATAAAGAACCAACCATTGGGAACTACTATAACAAAATGCCTTAGACTGGGTGGTTTAAAATTCTCCTAATAGAATGCCAACAGTAAGATGGGAGAGCATTGGGTGATTATTAAGAGGCACTTCCTGGCTTACAGGTGGCATCTTCTCACTATGTCCTCACATTGTAAAAGAACTCTGGTGTCCTTGGCCCCTGATCATGCGGCCTCTAGCCCAAAACGCCCACCTCCTAAAGCAATCACACAGGGAATGATTAAGAATTGATTTTTGCATTTTGCAAGGATACTGGTATTCAGAACACAGCTAGACCAAATTCACATGCATATGGAACAGGGTCTAAAATACATGTAGTAAATGTAGTTATAAGATAATAAAAATAATACGAATTGCTGCCTGCTGCGAAAGCCAAACAGAGATTATGACATGACACCAGAACAAGTCAGAGACTTCTTCAGCCTTGGTAGAGAGAGGAGAGGGAGGAGGCGGGTGGAAAGCAAGGAAAGGTGTTAAATTCTCCTGGCAAGGAGCTAAGAGTAACTGTTACATTATTGAAGAGCAAACCTCAGTAAATCCAGATTTTTCAACATATTTTTTTAAAGATTTAGAAGAAACTCCTAGCAGAACAAAAATAGCATACTCTCACATGACCCAAGAGGTGATAAATTAAATGGACTGTACCCAGATAAACTGGAGACTTCTTTAAAGGCAGGTTCAGAGAGGGGCCAGGACTCTTCATCTCTGAGTAGCTGTGCTGTTGTCCCTCTTGGCCATAGCTACACTTGTAGAAGGACCCCGACGATAGCCATAGACATGTATATCCATAAATTCTGAGAGCCCTATTTATAGAAAGTTACAACACACCAGACATCTCACAGTACTTAAATATGTGGCAGGTTTTTTTTTTTTTTTTTGCATCTACACCTTTAGCCACATGGGGTCTCCTGTCAGAAATACTTTCCTTTCTCCCCTGTTACCATGAGCATTCTATCCAGAACCTAAGCCAAGGTCTACTTCCATCATTTTGGCTCCATTATGCTCCCTGCATCCCTTGGCCAATTCATCAGCCCTTTTGCTTAATTAACCCTTATTCTATAGAACTGCCATGGAACTGTGCACAACCTGCCGGTGTCTGTGTCCTAGCTCCCATGTAGAAATGCAAAGATTCCAGGCGAGAGAACTTACTTTACTCGACAGCCATTACTTGTAACACAAAACAACTGCTTCCATTTCCACTCAGTATTGAATATCTTCAGTTGAGGTAAGTTGGTTGGGAAATAAACACTGACTCGTAAGGCCATGAAACTACATGTAAGTGCTTTCTTCAGAAAGGCCTTTACTGATAGTTTGATCTGTTGTTATGTCTGGAGTGTCTGAACATTACTGCGGAGTACTGACTAATTAAGGTGGCAAATCTATAAATGCAGGCAAGTTTGTTCTGTGTACCAACCAAAAAATCACTCAACGCCATCAATAGGGAGCATGTAGAAGAGCAGGCTGTTCATTAACTGAGCTCTTCATCTCTAAACCATTTGTTTTGACTTGATACAGATCTACTAAAAATTTCAGTCCCCAAAGTACTAATTCTCTAAAAATTCACAAGTAATTTCTTCCATCCCCTTAATAACACATTCCATTTCTCTTCAGCCAATTTCGGTGACAAATCGAAGCTTATATTTAGAAATAAAACATACAGTCAAAAAGATAAAGATCATGAGAATGATTTCAACCTTTGTTTTAATTACATTTAATCGGACTGCATAGAGAGCGATCCTATTACATTAACAGATGACAAAGAAATACTGTTCAATTTCTGTTTTGTCCTACTGCATCGGGAAAATTATTTTTTGTAGGGAAAGCTACATGTATCATGACCAGGAGGCATTTAATGCTCAGATAGCAGCATCTCCGTAGAGAATTCCTTTTTGAGTTAAAACAAGAGTCCCAGGTTTTATACACTCCAGTCTTCAAAATACCAATTTTTGTTTTGTTTTTTGTTGTTGTTGTTGTTGTTGTTGTTGTTGTTGTTTGGAGACAGGATTTTCCTTAATGTAGCCCTGGCTATCCTGGAACTCACTCTGTAGACCAGGCTGGCCTCAAACTCAGAAAGATCTGCCTGCCTCTGCCTCCCAAGTGCTGGAATTAAAGGTGTGCATCACCACCACCTGGCTACCAAGGACATTTTAATCTCCCTCTTCTCTTGGCTCCTGCTTCATATGTTCAATCTGCAGCTGGAGGCAACATTTGGGGAGATTGTGGAAACATTAGAAGGGGACCTATTGGGGGAAAGCATATGACTGGAGATGGCTGTCTGTCTGGGAATGTACTGCCCTGGCCACTTCCTTTCTTGAGTGCTGCTTCCTGCTTACTCAGAAAGACCTTTCCTTCACCAAATTCTTCCACCATCAAGATGTGTACAAATACATGGGACCCACAGACCATGGAATGGTGATATTCAAAACATAAGCCAAAATAAATTCCTCTTCTCTTAGCTGCTTCTCTCAGGTATTTTGGTGACAGCAATGAGAAAGTAACACATACACACACCTGTAGGTGACCAAAAGCACAATGTCTTTCCTGCAGAACTCAGGGAGAGTGTCACCAAAATACTCTTGAGAGAAACCCAGAATGGACAAACATACCTGACTTCTTCCCCCAACATAATATTTTTATTAATTATTTAGGAATGTCATACAACACATCACTCCTCATTCCTCCCAGACCCACCTCTCACCCTCGTGACCTCACTGCCCACAAAAAAAAAAAAAAAAAAAAAAAGAAGAGGAGGAGGAGAGGTAGGATGAGAAAGAGAGAGGAGGAGGAGGAGGAGGAGGAAGAAGTGAAGGTGGAGGAAGAGGAAGAGGAGGAGGAGGAGAAGGAAAAAGAGGAAGAAGAAGATGAAGAAGAAGGAGGAGGAGGAGGAGGAGAAGAAGAAGAAGCAACAAGTTCAATTTGTGTTGCCTATATATTCCTCACTAAAGCATGGTCAAACGGCCAGTGTTCCAGTGGCCAGTACCTTAAAGATAACCTAGTTCTTTCCAACCTCCCCACCCCCAGCCCTGACTGCTAGAAGACTTGAACTGTGAGGTACTTACACTTCAGCATCTTTTGTTTGTTTGTTTGTTTGTTTGTTTGTTTGTTTTTCAAGACAGGGTTTCTCTTTGTAGCCCTGGCTGTCCTGGAACTCACTCTGTAGACCAGGCTGGCCTCAAACTCAGAAATCCACCTGCCTCTGCCTCCCAAGTGCTGGGATTAAAGGCATGCGCCACCACTGCCCGGCGTCTTTTTTTTTTTTTTTCACTTCAGTATCTTTATCACAATTTTTAAAGGACTGTCTTCAATGGCTTCCTGTCTCTCTCCTCTCCTCTCCTCTCCTCTCCTCTCCTCTCCTCTCCTCTCCTCTCCTCTCCTCTCCTCTCCTCTCCTCTCCTCTCCTCTCCTCTCCTCTCCTCTCCCCTCCCCTCCCCTTTCCCCTCCCCTCCCCTCCCCTCCCCTCCCCTCTCCTCTCCTCCCTTCCCTCCCCTTCTCTCCTCTCCTCTCCCCCTCTCTTTCTTTGTTTCTTTTTAGAGGGTGTGGGTATAGGTCATCGCTGAGGCCTTCAATATCTCTCATTCCCAAATATGAGTCTGCAGTCACCAACACCACTACAAAAAAAGTTTCCCTGTCCACAACAACCAGCAGCAGTATGAATCATGGACTCCTACATGGCCTCTGACAATAGAGATTACCACAGACATTGGCATGGTCCCCAGTTGCAGGATGGACCATGGATCTCATCATGGCCTCTGGCAGCAGCACAGCACAGATCATAAGCATCCATATGGCCTCTGCCAGCAGTAGGTACTACAAACATCAACATGGGCTCTGACAGCACTGTAGACCATGGCCTCTGGTAGCAAAATGATCCTTGAGCATTGACCCGGCCTTTTGCAGCAGCATGCACCATAGAGATTTTTCAAGTAGGCCCAATCCAGAAATGAACCATTCTCTATCTTGGACATCCTACCATCCACCATGTTGCCTACCTTTCCATTGAATATTTGTTATTAGAAGTGGCTGCAAAGTGCAGGGTGTCACACAGTGTGTGTGTGTGTGTGTGTGTGTGTGTGTGTGTGTGTGTGTGTGTGTGTATTTTACACAAATAGCTTTACATGCAGATACTTATTGCAAGGAGTCATTCTGGTTCAAGGTTTCTGGTTTCTGAAGCACCGTAAATACTGGACTATCACTGAGATTCATCTCAACGACAGGATATCCTGTTGTTGTCCTGAGTCTGGGTGATTTTGGGGCTGGGCAGTGTGTCAGGGGCAGGATCCATGAGAGTTCCAGGCTACTGCAGACTTCTCTGTTTTCTGTGAAGGGTGTCCCAACACATCTTAGTTGCCTTTCATCAGCCCAGGCTTGCCCAGCCCCAAGTAGGATGAGGAGCATGGGAGCTGCAGTAATAGTAGCCCCTTGCTGAGGGCCAGGGCTGCTGGCCCTAGCCTCCTGGGGGACAATGGACCTGTCCTATGAGCTGCTCTATTGCCCCTTGGGTGCTGGAAGCCACCACCAACTTGAATCAATCCACATGCTTGATTTTTTAAATGTGAATAATGTGGACTTTTTTATTTGTCTGTCTGTCTGCCTGCCTGCCTAACTGCCTGCCTGCCTGTCTGACTGTCTGTTTAGATAGGGTTTCAGTATATAACTCCAGGCAGTCTGGAACCTGCTATATAGACCAGACTGGCCCTGAGCTCATAAAGATGTGTTCCTTATCTATCACATTAAGATTTTATTGATCACACTAAAACTACTCGAGTATTTGTAAAGAATCAGAGATCTGTAGTAATTGGGATAGAGACACTAGAATTATACAGAACATTTACATTTTCCTTTAAGTAGAAACACTGGCCTGGGAACTGAATAAGCCAATAAATAGATCACACACCTTAGCCCAATGGGAGATGCAGCAGGAGTTTTGCCGCATTATTTTGGTTCTGGTCCACAGTAGCCCGAGATGTACCTTAGTAGAGTAACACCCAGGTGGAAACTTCTGGAAGCCTGCCACCAGGATCTGATTTTTAAGCTCTTCTGCTGGTCATATACCAAAAAGGTGAATTTGAGAATGTCATGCAGTGTCTTATTGTTCTTCATTTTGTCCATTAATTTTAAAGTTTCAAGTCACTAGTGAACTTTAATTCTCCCCAGGTTTGTGGAAGCACCTGGGCAGACATTGCCACTGTGTCAGGCAATATATGGAGAACCTTGAACTTGCAGACTTTCCTCGGTTTTGAAGACTCCTCTTCTTTGTCAAATGATTTTAACTACATCTTAGAAACCCCTCCAACATTTGACAAAGGCAAGAGCAAGTGTTCTAATTTGCTCAGGACTGGTTGGGGTCACCAAGATATAAGGCATTCAGTAATAAATAAAATGGGAAGTCTCTGTATTCACTGAGGCAATTGCATGGCCCTGATATAAAAAACTCCTTCCGTCTTCTTTGCCACCACTCAGAAGTTTGTACATCCCTTTCTCATGACCATGAGCAGCCATGAATGGGGTGGGTAGCTTATTACATTGTTGGGTATAGGAGAATTTGCTTCCAATGTGATATATATTAAAACAAGAACCCTATCTTTTTAAAAAAAAGTATATGTGGTATTGGGCTTCATTAAAGCAAACATTACCTAGAAATTATTTAAAATGGCAACGGTGGATATCAGGGTATATTTGTATTAGCCATTATAATCTAAAGAATGAGAATTCATGAAACTTCTAATTGCATTAGGAGACCCCCAAACCTAGAAAGCATTGTTCTGCCCACTCCCAACCCCTCTCCATAGTTGTGCTATGTTACCCAGGCTGGTCCTGAACTCTAGAGCACTTGAGCTTATGAACGCCATTTCAGACTTCCTTCTAAGCACTGGGCTTACAGATGTGTGTGAGAACAGACAGCTCTGCGATGCCTACCACCCTGGCTTTACTCTCCAATTCGTACATGTAAATCAATAGTCTCAAATCAGAACTGATTCACATAGCATCTCACAAAGACAGTGGGAAGAGATCCCTCTCCTGCTGCCTGTACAAGAGAAAGGTGATGTCTCCAACACCCAGTAAGCTTAAAGAAGTGCAAGTTCTCCTTCTGGGAAAGCTCTATTCTAGGACTGTTGCCAGGACAGAGGATTTGAGAACTGGGATAGGGAAGAAAAGTAGCTCAATTTAACATTGAAGCACGACAGTTAAAGGTGAATCTGCTATAGGTACAAACCAGGAAGAAGGCAGAGGCCAGCCTGGACACTCTGACCAGAAGACTTGGGCCAAAGAAGGTACACAAAGAACTCCTGGAAGAAAGATGTTTGGCCTGGAGTTAGGGTGTCCATACCCATTCTACAGAGACATAAGCTGGTATTAATATTGCCTCTTATGGGGTCACCTTTTAAAAGTAAAGCAGCATAAGGAGGATGCCCCACACTCTGAGGATCAACTTGAGGTTGGGAAGAAGGCAGCACATGGTTAGTTAAGACTAATCTACTGTGTTGCCTTCATCACTGTTTCTAAGTATCATACACAGAACCAAAGACTTGTAAGAGGAAGTTAATCAGGAGACAGGGTGAAGAGAGAAACATGTGGTCATGCTAAGTCAGGACTAATATACATTAGAAGATCTAAGAAGGTCTGGTAGGCTAAGCAGCAACAACCCACCAAGAAATCTATGTTCTGACAACAGACTCCTATGGACAGCTTGTTAAATGCAGACATTTTAGCTGTACAGGTGGTCTAATTTTGCAGACGCACCACATGAGATGCAAAGTAAGGGAATAAGGAGACAGGTTGATGTGGGGCCTCGGAGTGTCAACACAGTTTATTTTTAAAACATCTAAAGCCTGCGACAAAATGTTAACATCTGTCAAATATCAGTGTGTGTTATACTATTGCTGCAATCTTTTGTGTGTTTGAAATATCGCATAAGGAACTATTTTTAAAAGTTGAAAACAAAAAGCACATGCCCCATGGAGTTGTCCCTGTCCGTTGAAACCTGGGGGATCCAGTCCTGGCCACAGATGGTAACCACCTTCTTCTTCCTGTTCCGTGCCAGCTGTCAGGAAAATGAACTGCAGAACTCTTGCAAGGAGTAGGCTAAATTGCCAGCTCTTTGACACCCTGAACTTGCTTCATTCATTCAATATTTTTTTTGTCTTGTTTTGACTTAATTACTGAAAGAGTTGATGAAACTTATCTTCACATTCACATTCCCTTGTTAGTGTGAACTTGCCAGGCCTGGATTCTTCATCTTGTCTTAGGACCATGGAAACTTTGCAGGGCCTGGAGAGATGGCACAGCGGTTAAGAGCACTGACTGCTTTTGCAGATGACCTGGGTTCAGTTCCCACATCAAGAAGCTCACAGCCATATGAAACACTAGTTCTAGGGACTCAGCACCCTCTTCTTGCCTCTGTGGGCACACGTGTGGGGATCTGCCAGATGAGGAGGCACTCAGACATACATGTAAAATAAAAACAAATCTTTAAACACCTTCATGTCTTCTGATTTTTTTTCCACACAAGAACCTATTATGTGTTGGAAGCAGATTGTCACATTGAGTCGCAGATCTCAGAGTCGCTGAAGAATGAAGTATTTGCTTCTCTGCATGACAAGTACAGGACCCATATGACAAATACGCAATATTCCTGACAAGGGAATGTGAATGTGAAGATAAGTTTCATCAACTCTTTCAGTAATTAAGTCAAAACAAGACAAAAAAAATATTGAATGAATGAAGCAAGTTCAGGGTGTCAAAAAAAAAAAAAAAAAAAAGAGGACTCGAGATATACTTTGAAGGATCTGAATCCGGCATTTCAAACTAGTGAAATGGGATTCTACACTGCGCTCACCCAATCCATGAGTCTGGAAAGTCAGGTTAGAGTGGCTCTTGTTAGGAATGGAACCCTGCCTTGCAAAGTCCTAAACCTAAACTTTTCTCACCCAGCACCAAGTGGCTTCAGCTGTCCAGCCAGCCCTCTCCACCAGACCCACATTGTTCCTAGCCTTCTGCTCCTCCGGCCCCAGTCTGGCAGCTTGACATTTCATGGTTGTTCTGTAGTTGATTCAGCAATGAACCCCCAGCTGCTTTCAAACACGGGAGGCAGAGACTGAGAGATGGGGCAGGAGGTACAGCAGGAGAAACAAAACAAGGAAGCACAAAGGCACTCTCCTCCTGTAGCTTTCTTAACAACAAAGAAATAACTTTGATAAGAGCCCTCCAGACAAACTTCTTAATTCATAAATTGGTGACCCAGGCTTGGGGCATTGCAACTCCAAGAGAATTTGAGAAAAACCAAGTGTGAAGGAAGAAGATTGTTTTACAAGAAAGGGAGCCTTTCATAGGCATGCTACCTTCGGCAACTGTGAGCTAAGCAGAGAGCATTAAACATTGCATGTCCTGGGCTCTCTTCTGACTGTAAAAAGACATTAGCTTTTGGGAGCTGATATGTAAAACCCACATTGAACAAAACAAAGGCAAATTTGAAAATGAAATTTCCAAACCCTCTGCAAACACAAACTGCAATGCTCATTGGCTTCCCCAATCTATTGTACGTGACTAGAAGTATGTACATTTTGTTCTATTGGCGAAACAAGCAAACCTCCACTCTCCTTAAATTACACTTACTTTGCATTTGATTTATCATACAATCTACCAATATTGAGCTTTGGTGATTGCTCAACAAATGGTCAATATGAGTTGTCCAGTCAAAGGTTTTCAAGTGCTATAGGAAAGTCTGCAAAATACATATTGCAGGAGCAGTTTCAATCTACCATCCCTTGTTTGGGTAACCAAAACATAGTAGATTATTGATATGAAATATAGGGATCAATTGTTCTTAACATGTGGCTTTGGAGGGGGAGGTAGGGTGAGTGATCATGTAAGTAGGCTGAGCTACAACTCAGGCACTGTTTCTCCTGAATAACCCATTAGGATGGCCATGGTGGGTGACTAATTTCCTGGTGAGGGAAGTTCAATCATGGACTCTTCTCCAAGTTTTGTGATTGACAAGTGAAAAATTGTGTTTGTGTTTGTGTGGTACACTGCCATGTTTTGATGTATGAGCACACTGGGAGATGATTAAATCAAGCCAATTAGCTTATCTTTCACCTCAATACCTCTCATTTTTTGGAGAACATTTAAAATCTCTCTCAGCAATTTTCAGGAATATGACACATTTATTATCAACTGCAGTTGCCGAGTTATATGATGCATCTGTAAAACTTGCTCCTTGTAACTGCTTCTTTACAGACTCTGGCAAATACTTCACCACTCTCCAGCCTTTCTCTGGGACATTTTGTGGCTTCTATTCTAGTTGTTGCCCATGTGTATTTAATTCTTTCACATTCTATGGTAATACTGTCAGGCATGGTGGCTCATGCTTTTAATTCTGAAACTTGGAAGGATGAGGCAGGAACATTGCCATTAATTGGAAGCCAGCCTGGTCTACAGAGTGTATTCTAGGCTAACTTTGGCTACAGAGTGAGACTTGTCTTAAACATGGAAAGTGAGAACATGCATATCTGTACATGGTTTGTGTCACCTAGTAAAATGATCTCTCAGTTTCTTCATGTGCAGCAAAAAAATTTCTTCCTATGCTAAGACTGCATAATACTCCATTGTATATCTATACATGTCTTTATTTTGTACTGTATAATATTCTTTCAAGAATACTTATGCTGTGCTGTTATATATCTAGGACTATGCTAGTTGTGGAAAGTCTTTTGGAAATTTTCAGTGTAAGTCGGGGCTATAATTGGTCTTATTTCTTTTCAGTTTGCTTCTGCCTTCTCTAACATCACTGTTGTTATTTCAACCAGGAATCAACTGTAGAAGCAGAAAACCTTGACAGGGGTATAGGTACGTAGGTTGGCATACATGCAGAGAGATAAGGTATAATCATATTTATACTTGACATTTGACCTTGGGGAGGCTAAACTGACTCTACATGATTCTTCACCTTTGATTCTGGAGCTTTGGGTTCAAGGGTAGATAGTTGAAGAGCAAAGACTGGCAGAGGAACCTAAAAAGTTTTGGAACCCAAACACATAATCTGGACTCATGGAGTACACCAGAACATCCTTCATCTCTCAGAGCATCTATGACCTTGGCCT
Source organism: Mus musculus (assembly GCF_000001635.26). Classification (NCBI taxonomy): domain Eukaryota; kingdom Metazoa; phylum Chordata; class Mammalia; order Rodentia; family Muridae; genus Mus; species Mus musculus. The sequence goes on from NC_000077.6 coordinate 66,666,640, forward strand.
CAGGGTGCTGTAGAAGCTATGATGTTCCATCACATTACTGAACAAATGTGGCTAGTTGAGGAAAAGATGGAGGGAGATGCGGAGGATGTAGAGCAGGTGTAGGCACTGCTGCTTCCCACACTATCAAGGTATTTTGGGACGGCATTGAAAGCATGTGTGAGCTATAGAGCCTTGATACCAGCCAGCCCTTGGTGCTTATCACAGGCTGTGTTCTCATCCTGACCATCAAAATCAGGAGGGATAGAACTGGCCCTGTGCTGGTTCTGCACTGCAAAGGAGAAGAATGGTAAGGTTTGATTTTCCCCAACACAAAACCATTTCTAGTTCTCAACACATCCGTCTCCTTAGAAGCTTCTCCTACCATGGAAAGAAGGACCATAGATTAACAGCTCAAGCTAATTAATACTTGGTGAATGTTTGCTCTTCACTAGACACTGAATATATTAAGCCTCTATCGTATAACTTCCTACCAAGTGTCCCTACAGTCTCCCTTTCATTCTGCTCCATCATGCAACTCCATAGCCTAGAACCCCTGTGGCCTCTATTTATGTGTGGGATAGAGCCTAAGTCTCTAGGCCTGGCACCATGAGCCCGTGTCCACCTGGTACTTTGTACCCCACCTTCATTGCTCTAGTGACATACTAGCTACTTCTTAGCACATGATTCACTTTGACATTCTCTGGTCTTTTGACTCGTCTTTAACACCTTCTGTCTGTTTCTCAGATTCCTTTTGAAATGGTCTTTCCAAAGTTGTGTTCCCTAATCAATACATCACTATCTCTTTCTCAATGACAAATAACTGGGCACATTTTTGTAAATTTCTGTAAACATACATGAAAACAATGTGTAATGATCAAATTAACTTATTAATACCATCACCTCAAACATTTACTATTTCTTTATTGCTGAGAACATAAAAAAAAATTCTGCCCTCCATTTTTTTTCTCACTACGTAGTGCTGGATGTCCTGGAACTCACTGTGTAGACCACGCTGGATTAAAACTTATAGAGGTCTGCTTGCCTCTGTTTTCCCAATGCTGGAATTAAATGTACACATCACAATGCTGGGATCTGTCCTCAGTGTACTGTTGCTGACTCTAGTCACCTGCTAAGTGACACCAGAGATATTCTGACTATAGGAATCTACAACTTGTACTCTCTTTCTACTCCCTATTGGTCCCAGATTCAAGCCATTCAACTCCCCAGTTCTACAATCTTAACATTTCTTTGATTCCCAAATGAGTGGGATCATATGGTATTGTCTTTGTGCATCTGTTTTATCTCATGAAACAGCACGTTTTTAATAGTGCATGCTTACACACACCATTTACTTCAGTCCCAGAACATACACTATTTTCTTTTTTTTTTTTTTTTTTTTTTTTATTTTCTTTCTTTCTTTATTTTTTTTTAATTAGGTATTTAGCTCATTTACATTTCCAATGCTATACCAAAAGTCCCCCTTACCCACCCACCCCCACTCCCCTACCCACCCACTCCCCCCCTTTGGCCCTGGCATTCCCCTGTACCGGGGCACACAAAGTCTGCGTGTCCAATGGGCCTCTCTTTCCAGTGATGGCCGACTAGGCCATCTTTTGATACATATGCAGCTAGAGTCAAGAGCTCAGGGGTACTGGTTAGTTCATAATGTTGTTCCACCTATAGGGTTGAAGATCCCTTTAGCTCCTTGGGTACTTTCTCTAGCTCCTCCATTGGGAGCCCTGTGATCCATCCATTAGCTGACTGTGAGCATCCACTTCTGTGTTTGCTAGGCCCCGGCATAGTCTCACAAGAGACAGCTACATCTGGGTCCTTTCAGTAAAATCTTGCTAGTGTATGCAATGGTGTCAGCATTTGGAAGCTGATTATGGGGTGGATCCCTGGATATGGCAGTCTCTACATGGTCCATCCTTTCATCTCAGCTCCATACTTTGTTTCTGTAACTCCTTCCATGGGTGTTTTGTTCCCACTTCTAAGGAGGGGCATAGTGTCCACACTTCAGTCTTCATTTTTCTTGAGTTTCATGTGTTTAGGAAATTGTATCTTATATCGTGGGTATCCTAGGTTTTGGGCTAGTATCCACTTATCAGTGAGTACATATTGTGTGAGTTCCTTTGTGATTGTGTTACCTCACTCAGGATGATGCTCTCCAGGTCCATCCATTTGGCTAGGAATTTCATAAATTCATTCTTTTTAATAGCTGAGTAGTACTCCATTGTGTAGATGTACCACATTTTCTGTATCCATTCCTCTGTTGAGGGGCATCTGGGTTCTTTCCAGTTTCTGGCTATTATAAATAAGGCTGCTATGAACATAGTGGAGCATGTGTCCTTCTTACCAGTTGGGGCTTCTTCTGGATATATGCCCAGGAGAGGTATTGCTGGATCCTCCGGTAGTACTATGTCCAATTTTCTGAGGAACCGCCAGACTGATTTCCAGAGTGGTTGTACAAGCCTGCAATCCCACCAACAATGGAGGAGTGTTCCTCTTTCTCCACATCCTCGCCAGCATCTGCTGTCACCTGAATTTTTGATCTTAGCCATTCTCACTGGTGTGAGGTGGAATCTCAGGGTTGTTTTGATTTGCATTTCCCTGATGATTAAGGATGTTGAACATTTTTTCAGGTGCTTCTCTGCCATTCGGTATTCCTCAGGTGAGAATTCTTTGTTCAGTTCTGAGCCCCATTTTTTAAGGGGGTTATTTGATTTTCTGAGGTCCACCTTCTTGAGTTCTTTATATATGTTGGATATTAGTCCCCTATCTGATTTAGGATAGGTAAAGATCCTTTCCCAGTCTGTTGGTGGTCTTTTTGTCTTATAGACAGCATACACTATTTTCTTTGTAATTTTTAAAAATTTAAAATATAACTGTATCATTTCCTCCTTCCTTTCCTATCTCCAACCTCTTCCATGCCCCCATGCCCTCCACCCAACCCGTTCAAATTCATGGCTTCTTCTTCTTCTTTTTTTTTTTTTAACTTGCTGCTATGTACATTCCTAAAGTTATTGATGAAACTGGCTCAGTCCATATAATGGTGTGTGTGTGCTTGTGTTTGTGTGTGTGTGTGTGTGTGTGTGTGTGTGTGTGTGCACGCGCATGCGCATGCATGCATGCATGCATGCATGTGATTTCAGGACTGATCACTTGATATTTGATAACTACTGGGGGCTCTACCCAGAGTAAGACTATTTTTCTTGAGGACTAACTTTTGTGGTACCAGAACATGCCATGCAAACTTCCAAAGGAGGGAAGCACCAACACTCATACCCATCTATGATGCTTATGAACCAAAACCATGATTAGAATGGCATGATATCCTTAAGAGTGTAATATTGGCATGTATGCTTTGGTAGCAACAATTATCTCTCTAATTGAACCCAAGATCTACTCAACAAGAGAGAAACCATCCCTTGCCACTAGAAATCCAGTCAACTACTCAGCACAGGTGAGGTCATGAATCTTGGAGGAGACTCTACAGCCACAGTGGTCCTTAACTACTTCTCTAAGTATTTATCCTTGCATCTACAGATAAGTTTTCTCCCCTTAACAAGGAAACTTCCCTTTGCAACAGACAGAGACCATTACAGAAAAGTATAACTGATCAAAATGCCCAGTCCCTGAGGAATATATCTACAACACAACTCCCTGAGAGTTAGGGATAATAACAGAAGAGAGGATGGAAAGACTCTCAGAGGCAGGGGAAAGGGAAGTTTGCTGTGAGATTTCTAGAAGTCGGAGAAACAATACTCATGAAGTTTTAACAACATAACCACATAAACACATCATTTACTCAATGCCGTCGTCTCTATCTGAAGTGATACCCCATGTTCCTCTCTCTCTTCCCCCACTATAATCAAGAATAGAGGACATCGCTAGGCTTGTCTAAGCATAAGTGCTTTCAATAAATATCCTTTACATGTGTCTATCTACAGTAAATAGTTAGCCAGACAATAAGGAACCTATTTCCTGCCCGCCATTTTACAAAGGATGAGATACAGAGTCAGAAAGATGGGGTCATTTTCTCAGGACTTGGAGGAGTGGAGCTATAGGCAAGCCCATCATTCTGTCACCACTATTCACAGATGAAAAGCTCCGCAGTACTGTAACTAAATTAAGCAATGCCCCTAAAGTGAAAGTATCAATTTTATAGGCATCTCATAAACTGGCTGCACTGTTTGAAAACTATTTTTCTTGTAATAGACAACTTTATTTGGCCACCTGGCTGTCTACTCTCCTGATGATCCTTAAGGTTACCCTTCCCAACCAAAGCATCCACTAAATATCATCATCCAAAGCTAAATGTTCTGCCTATAAGCCTTATCAAGCTTTTTTTCCCCCTGCCTTAAAGATCCTTGGCAAAACCCTATTTTTAGCCTGTTTCTTTCTTTTAATATTTAGCTTCAAGTGTGTTCTATCTCGTTACATTTGATGTGTCTTTTCAGGTAGCTTTAAATCTTCCCCAGGACAAGGTTAAGCATAAATAATTAAATGAGAATACCTGTGGGGCACATTCCAGTTGCAACCCTCCGAGTAGCACTAACATTTAATGTAGATAAAATCATGAGATAAAATTTGAGTTTCAGTATTAAGAAGCCAGAGGGTAGCCATTAAAAGTGATGATCCCAAAGACTGCTAAGTTGCTTACAGGATAACATGATGAGAAGCGGGATCTAAAATGTGCATTAGCTCTGGCTTCAGAGATTGGAAGCACTAGACTAACAGGGAACACAAGCACCCTCCATTTTGTGCTGATTTGAACTGTATAAACAGAAAATGGTGTAAGACAAAAATACAATATCCCATACCATAAATCAAACTCCGTGCACGTTTCCCCCTGAACTCTTTATTAACAGAGAGTTAAAAATGTACACAATACAGAATTACAAGACCCATGCCCAGCACCCAACTTCAACAGTCACAGGCTCCCTGCTACTCTCATCGCCTCTCCAAGTCCACCTACTCGAAATTATTTTGACAATGTGTTAAATTTATGGATATTGTAATTCAAAACATACACGGACTGTCTTAGCACCTCTGAAACTCACCCCTACTACTCCATAAGAATTGTTGGTGTCTTTTCCCACTTTTTAAAGGTCACTATAATAAATTTTTTTTATTTTGTATATTTATGGGCTTCATTTAAAAGGAATCACAAAGCATGAACTTTTTGGCTCCATGGGAAGCCTATGATATTAGTCCAGCATATCACCTCTGCACTGACGTAGCCAGGTCCTCTGTCCTCTCAAGTAGCTCATGTTGACCTATTAATTTTTTTTCTTTCTTGAAACTTGAGAAGGGTGTGGGGAGCAAAAGAAAATCAGGAAGGACAGGTTTAGTTGAGAGGCAGATTCAAGGCCACCTTGTGTCACTTGTGGCAGGTTGAGTTTTTCAAAGACCGAGCTGAGGTGCCTTCAATCACAGAGGCACTTGTAACTGTTTGAGTAGTTTTGCATCCGATAATGATCGTTTCCTGTTCATTGGTAACACTGACAATTTTGCAATTTCTCTTTTTGGTCTGAACCAACCTTGTGACATATCAGACTCCTGATCTTTTCAGAACTAACTTTTCAGTCTCCTGTGGTAGAAAACACTCACAATTGCATCTCTTGGGAGGCAGGGGCAGGGGGGAATCCATGCAAATTTGAGGCCAACTAGATCTGGATATCAAGACCTTATCTCCAACAAACCAAACCAAACCAACCAACCAACCAACCAACCAAACAAACAAACAAACAAACAAACAAACAAATAAACTCCAGACAAAACCTCCCTACTTTTGGCCTTATTGATTTTTGTTGTTGTTGGTAGTGGTTTGGTTGACTTTGGGTTTGTATTGTTTTTTATTCTCTTCTTGCTCAATTGTTTCTTCCCACTTTCTCTGGGGATCCATCCCAACCATCATTTGTGTTTCTGAGATTCAATCCAAGCTCCTCACACATACCAGACACATGTCCCACCACTGAGCCACATCATGCCCTTAGGGATAGCTCAACCATACCTTTGTCATCAGGGCCAGCTCCACTGCGTTGCCCAGTCAAGATACAGAGCCCATTCTCCTGAGCTCCTATAGCTGTTGATAGCTCTCTCACGATTTCAAGACCAGCTCTCTGACTATCACAGGTGGTAGTAGTGATGGCATGATCCATCCCCTCTGCTCCCAAGCTACCTCAGGGCGTAGAAATGGTGGGGCCAGTACTCCTGCTCTCTCACTCTCAGAGAGGCTAGCGTGCACCCACACCACCAGGGCAAGCTCTGTTGTGATGTCCAGGTGAGGTACAGTCCTCTCTCTCTGTAGTCCTGTAGCTGGCAAGGGGTAGTGTCACCTTTCCAGCTTCCATGATCCCGGGGCCAGCTGGAGTCAGTTTGCACAGAGCATCACCTCTACACTCTGCACCTCAGAGCAGACAAGTGGTGGGGCCAGCTCTCCCTCATTCATTATCATAGGGCAGCTTACCTGAGCTTCTGCCTCGAAGCCAACTCTACTGTACTGCCCAGATGAGGTGCAAGGCCAGCTCCCCTGCTCTCATACTCCTGTGGCCAGATCCCCCAATTGCCGCAAGTGGCCAGGGGCAAGTGAGGGAGAGAATCACCTCTGAGTCCACACCACCTCACGGCAGAGTGGCAGAGTAGCAGGTGAAGCACTCCAATGTGGTGAGGAGCACCTGTACCCTCACCACCAGGGCCAACTCTACTGTGTTGTCCAATCAAGGGACAGGGCCTGCTCACCACCACTCTGGGGTCATTTTCCCAACTGAAGTTCCATCTTCAGAGATGACAAAGGGTCAGGGAGGAAAAGTAAGTTATATTATAGTTTTGGAAGTCAGTAATCCAAAGCAAGAATAGAATTAAGGGGTCATCAGGGCAATGTTCCTTTGGAGTGTAAGGAAGAGTCTGTTTTCTTGCCTTCTTAACTTCTAGAGATAGCCCACCTTAGCTGTGTCCCTTTCCTCCGTCTTCAAAGCTAGCTGTTTCTCTTGTGCTGATCTTTCTCCCAAGATTCCCTGGATGAAATTAGTAGGTCAGAAGTAGAGCCTAGGATTTACACTTATAACCACCTTCTAAGGGACTCACTCCTCTCCTGTTATGCTCTGGCTTCAAAAATTCTGTGAATCAAAGGCATATGTTTGCTGTATGTTCCTTGTGATTTTATTTTTGAGTCAAAGCACATCTTAAATCCCAGCTAATTTTTGGACTATGTAACCTTTCTGTTGCCAAATCTCTCCCTGTGTAAAGTAGACATCTTACACTTCATAGAGAAAGTTGTGGCTATCCAGTGACTTAATAACATAAAGACTTCTTAATGCTATAAAATACCAAGAAAGGAGAAGAAAAACCTGTCTTCAAAGCAGAGGGAGGGGACTGGAGAGATGGCTCAGAGATTCAGAGCCGTTATTGCTGTGCCAGAGAAATGGAATTTCGTTTCTAGCACCATATTCAGTCAATTTACAATGACCTGTAACCTCAGATCTCTTGGAGCCTCCACAGGCAACTTCATGCACATCACACACGTACATACATACATACATACATACATACATACATACATACATAGAGAGACAGAGACAGAGACAGAAACAAACAGAGACAGACAGAATTTAAAATAAAATGAATCTTCAAAGAGTGGTTTTTTTTTTTTCATACATGGACTTGGTTATACAGATAGTGTCAATAAAAAGCAATGGCGAAGCAACAGTTAGAAGACACAGCCACCTGAGGAGCAGAGGCCATGGGAGATATTTCTGGTGTTCAGCCTGAAACACTGTGAGGACCACCAAGTGGGAGCAGAGTAGGAGAAAGATCTCCGAAAAAGTACTAGTCAACTGGCCCCAAACTAACTCATAAATCTTAGGAATAAAAAGAGCAAACGGATTCCTTCCGAATCCTTAATCCGGTTCATTGATTTGTCTCAGCTAAAGGGTGGTTCAGGCAATCCCCATTCATTTCCCTGTCTTGGAACACTGAACTCGGAAGCAACCTTTCAAGCAGGCACAGAGAGAACATCTCCTCCCACAGACAATCTGTGCTGGTGTGCAGTTCTGCACAAGGAGTCTTGTTAATTCCTGAATGCTGTAAGTGTGTAGTGGAGCAGCCCTTTCCATACTCAGGGGAGGCCAGAAAGTACTCAGTAAGATGTGCCCAAGAGAACAACCCCCCAAGAACATGGCTAGAAGCAGCTCCTGAGTGTAGCTTCGGTTTGAGGATTGCAGTGTCTGTCTAGATTTCCCTGACTATGCTTCTGTGTCTCCCAAAATGACTTTGCCATATTGCATGAGGCAGGTGGCTCAACATGTTGGAATGTGCAGCAGCCAGAGACTGTGCAGTATCTTCTATGTAGACTACAAACTCCTGTATAGGAACAGCTAAGAAAACAGCCACTCCTTTGGGGGGGGGAGGGGGTAGGAATGGAGAAAAGATAATGGCATTACAGTGCTGTCCTAACCCAGTGCTGGTTGGTGGGAGCTGCCAGATGAACCTGAACAAGCTGGACATTAAATGAGCCAGAGCAGACTGAGTAATCAGAACAGGGAAGGTGTGAAGCTCATATACCTGGATGAGCACACCTCTGAGAAAGTGGGAGCACCTTCCTCTTGGGCTTCCTGAGGAAATATAGGAAAATTTAGTAGGCTGCTTTGCTCTAATGGACCTAGCACCACTATCCCCCCCGCCAACCCTCCACAGTGCTGGGAATGGAACACAGGACTTTTGTAAATGCTACATAATTGTTCTACTGTTTACAGCCCTGTCCTGAGGGTAGGGGGTAGCATTTTGAGATTAACAGGTAGGTAACACACTATCTTGTGTGACCTGCTTCTCTGGGGAATCTCTAAACTTCTTCTGTCCTATGACCTACTAAGAAAGCCATTCTCCATTCCATAAATGCTGGACAACAGCACTGTCCCTAGATGCAAAGAACTGAGGACAACTCTCCCTTTGATTTCTCTGGAGCCCAGCTGCTTTGTTCTGTGCTCTCTGGAGCTCCTGCAGCTCTTGAAGGGTCTGAATTTGCTGTACCCGAGCCCCTGTCTCTCTCCATACTGCCTTTGTCCACAGTAGACAGTACATCCCACGACACTCTGGATCTCAGGTGGTCGTTCACCCTGTCTGCTCTGAAGCTGAGCTCAGATGTTCAAGGCTAGAACCAACATCTAGTCCATACTCTCTGCTGGTCCCATTTCTTCACTGACTTCCCAGGTTGAGAACTGTTTCTTCCCGTGCCACTGTGATTCATGCTTTGATTTACTTCTTTCTTCCCTCCCACCCTCCCTCCTTTCCTACTTCCCTCTCTCCATCCCTCCCTTCCTACTTCCCTATCCATTCATCCATTCCTCTTCTTTCTTCCTTCCTTTCTCCTTCCTCCTCCCTTCCCTCCCATCTCTCCCTCCCTCTCTCCTTCCTTTCTTGCTTCTATCACTAAATAACGACTATCTTATCAGTGAGATTTAACTTTTGATACTGATCCAATAAATGTATATTGTCTGATAATAAATGTCTGAAGATGACATGTGATTTCATACCATAGTCATGCAAGTCCTTTTGGTACCAGAAAAGTGTGATAAGTTCCTATTGGAAGCAAGGTGACTCCTCAGTTACAGCAATGGACTGACACAAAGAGATGAAGGCTACCATCAGCCTTGGAAGGAGCTGTTCTCAACAAATGACTTCAGACTAAAACTTGTGCCCTAGTCTCATCATGACTGCCATTGAGTGAGAATTTTATGGGACAGCCATGACTTAGGACCACCGAGTCTGGCTTTCTTTTTCATAAATCTTCAAATTCCTTAGGCATTAATAAGGTCTGGAGTCCACATTTTTAAGCCACACCTCAAATGATCATAACTAATAAGACGCAGAACCTTTAATAGACACTAGCTGTCGAGATTGTCCCCGTGTTTATTGTGAGCCACAAAATATCAGACCAGAGACTTCTGAAGAGCACAGCTATCTCATAGCTTCCTTCCTTCTAAAAGGGGTTTAAGCCAATTAGCTTTACACTATAGAAAGAAAGCCCAAGATTGCATTAGCGAAGATAGTAAAGTGGAAACCAGGTCACTGTTGTTATTTCTGACAGCCTCTAGACACAGTATAACTTCTCTGGCCTTTCACAGGTCTGTGTGACTAAGGAAAAAAATACAGAATTATAGATTGTCTATTTTCTACTCATTCAAAATAAAAAAATCAGGCAGCCGTACTTGATTGACTGGGCAGCAACAGTGGTAAGGAGGGAAGAAAGAGATATAACATAGACTCACGTATCTATCTTCTCTATACCCTAGACTGAAGTCTTACCTCAGTCCCCAGAATTACCTTTCCAGTCCTACCTAGAACTGGCTCCTGTGTGACTCACAGTGATTGAAACAAAAAGAGTGGGGTGGGCATTGTGGGTGAGTTCCTCCTAGCACGTTCTCCCTAGCTAGGCAACTTTTCCTGTACAAGTGTTATTCCACCACCCCAAGGTCTGGGGCTCCTGGGGAAGCAGGAAAGCTGCAGGCTCTGGAACCACTCTTGTTTTTGTGCAGCCCTCTCTGAAGCCAGCAATTTGTGAGAAAGACAAAGCAAATAGATATATTGAGTTGGAGTGTAGAAAATAACACCTCTCCTCTCACACTCTTAGTGACTTCAGGATCCGCACTGGCTTTTATGCCTGCTAAAAGGTGGTATTTTTCAGCCCCATGGGGGCTCCTTTCATCAGGTTGACTGAGTTGTTTCCACAAAGACCATAGAGCCTAGTAACCAGATCTTGAACCCATGTGGAAACTGGAGTCAGGAGTGGCTTCTATAGTGAGTTCCTGCTACTATGCTGGGCCTCTTAGAACATTTAGGAGAAGAGGAAAATTGACAGCAGAGAGAAGAAAGAAACAGAGGCAGAGAGACAGAGAAAGTCAGAGAGAGATGGAGAGAGAGCAAGAGAGAGCCTAACTGTTGCATATAGAACACTGAAGACTGGCATTACCCCTGGATGAGTCTGTGGAAGTTGCTAGAAAGGTAACAAAGCCTCTGTCTGGCACAGGGTAAACCTCAGAGAGTGGCAGTGTCTGGCAACCAACAGGATGATTCTCACAAGTCTCCAGGATACCATTTCCTGTCCTTACTGCCTTCCAGGGATGAATGGGTAATTGGAACAGTAAACCTTAAACAAAGCCTCCTATCTGAGATTCTTATGCGTTAGAGGCAGCCATTGAGTTATGACTGTCTCTGAGTATATAAAATTCAGAATACTTCCAAGTCTAAAACTTTTTGAGGTATGTTGCTATTTGTTATGTTTCTCCTTTTGGAACATTTCAGGTTTTTTTTTGTTTTTGTTTTTAATTTTGAAGATGCCCAATCTGAAATAATATTGTGTGGTGGTTAGACTAAGAGTGGCCCCCGTGGGCTCATATTTGAGTTTAGTCACCAGGCAGTGGCAATATTTGAAAGGATTAGAAGGACTAGAAGGTATGACTTGGTGAGAGGACATCTGTGACAGGGGATGGGCCCATGCAAAGACTCTCTCTCTCTCTCTCTCCCTGAAGATCAGGAGTTACCTCTCAGCTACTGCTCCCGCACCCACATGCCACATTGCTCCCCACCATAATAATGGACTAAACCGCTGGAATTGTATGTAAGCCCCCAATGAATACTCTCTTGTATAAAAGTTGCCTTGGTCATGATGTCTCTTCACAGCAATAGATCAATGACTAGAACATACTGTCCTTCAAAACATACAAGTACTATGTTAGGAAAAATAAGTAAAATAAAGGGCTGAGGTGTGGTGAGTCCTAGAACACTTCCTTGCCAAGAATGTCCATGGCCTTGACTTTGATCCTTAGCAACTGCAAAATTAATTAATTTTAAATGCTTTATAAGAGCACATTTCTTTTCTCCTCAGATGGTACTACTTTTTTTTTTTAATGAGTCTGGAAACAAAGCCAAATGTATTAAGTTTCCAGTCAATTCTTATCTCCCCTCAAGAAATGGTGCCCAGGGAATCCCACCTGTTGAAAAGGTTTGAAACTAAGGTGGAAGTTGTAGGCTAGGGGTCAAATCCACTGAGCTCAGAGCTTTAAGGTGTGTCTTGGAATTGGAGAGGTGCTGGCCTTGAGAAATTTGAGGGAGATCAAAGAAAAAATGGATGGCCACAAAGGCAGAGCCATATGCAATTTGTCTAAGCAGAACTTGACTAGGGCTGCACAAAATCGGAGTCCCTACAGCTGGGGGAAGTCCAGAGACTCTGAAGGAGGATCTGCATCCAGAAAGAGGAGAAAGAGGGAACCCTCAGGATGTCACAGATGAGGCTTATCCCAGGCTAGACTGATCAGGAGCAATGCGTGGAAACTGACCCTGGGAGTGCCAGAGACAAAGGTCTTCATTTGCTGGATGCAAATGAGACAGCATTCTTGATGGCTATAGATCTGCTTGTCTGGGCCATATCTAAAAGAATTGAATTTATGAAAATTGACACCTTCCTTTTTGAATGAGAAAAACCTAGGGATCATTGTGGAGATGCTATCTTTGGGTTTTACAAAACAGGAAGAGATAACAATTTCCAACCTAGATGACTGTCAAAGTGTCTTTAATGCCTCTGGACAGTGTTAACTCTATCCAGGAAAACGATGGAACTACTCCAAGGATTTATTCAAATTTAGCCCTTTCATGGCTACTATTCATTTGTATGTTTTGTAAAATTTTTTTCATTTAAGAAAATGAAGCAGCAGGTGCTTCTTAGCTGGGAAGTTTTAAAATGAAAGAACAATACCTTAGCCACATCCCCGACCCCCACCTACTATGTGTCTTCAGGCACTGTCAGATGCCCTTTTGGTGTAGCGAAGTGGCCAACTGTGTTCCCGGTTGAGAACCATTGCCTTATTGGAACTTCTGTCCTGTTGTTTTGCTTCTGTTTTGTTTTCCAAAATAAAACCATATCAGAACAACAGAAGACAAAGTCTCCTTGCAAGAAGAGCATCCCGTAACATCTCCAACGTACCTAAGTACTAGATAAGGGCCATGCCTCAGTGATGCTGTCTTGAAAGCTCTTGCTAGAAGTCATCCCTTGTTCCCCTCACAGCTTCCCTCTCTGTTAAAGTGGAAGTTCCTACAGCATAAGCATCAATATCATTGATCTTTATGTTCCTAGAGAGCCCCGCACAGCACTTGAAGCACCATCACACTGTGGATGACCGTTTGTTGATTTGGACCCATATTGATTCTGACCCCAACCTTATGTTCACACTGCTTATACTAGAAATTGGCCTCTTGGAGGGAGCAGCCCAGGTGAGTGTCAACCACCAACACGTCTCGCAGAGCTGCTGCCCAGACATAATGCTCTGTAACAGTTTCCTGAATCAATGTGTCTCTCAGAATCAATGTGTCTCTAAGGTGCTGTAGCTCCCAGTGATGTCTCATTTTCCCTCCATGGCTCCCCCAGACCTCCATAAAGTCTCCACCTGCCAGAGGAAAGCAGCTGTCTCTCTCCAGAGCCAGAATCTGGCCATTTCTCAGAAGTCTGCTTTGCTTTGTGGGAAAGCCAGCACCAATTATTAAAACTCATTTTTCAGCAAAATCTGGAGCACTGAGGTTCCCAGCCCACTGGCAGGGCTTCCTCACAACAGAGCCTTCCTATTGGCAGGGGAGATGAAATGAGAAACATGGAAATTTAATATCTTCACATTATGCAGATCTGATTTAATCAGGGACGAGGGTGAGACGCAATAAAAACTATAGTTTCATTAAGTTTATGACTTTCAGACTGGATGTCAATTATTCTGTTGCCATGGTCACAACTGTTACAGCCGCTTTAGAACTGTTTCCCCATGGCAACTAATAGGGGAAGGGAGAGATAAGGGGCTAGACTGTATTTCCCATCTTACAGCCTCTTGGGTTGGAGGGTTTGAGAAAGGGTAAATCAAGATGCAAGATTCTCCTCAGGAAACGCCTGAACACAAAGTGGGACATGAAGTCTGTGCTTTGGGTTTACTTATTCCAAGATAACTCATGGATGCATCCTCCCTCTCCCCCATCCCCACCCCCAACCCCATGAGCAGTTCTGCCTAGTAGTACAGCCATGCATCAGATAGCCAGGTCTCCAGAGTTTGAGGGTTTACCCAGCCTGTCTTTCAGTCACCAACACTATGAGAACATTTAGAGAATGTATTGTATGGAGCATACCACTAGCCACGCAATATCCATTCCCAATCATTCCCACAGGCTGTTCTCTGATTCTCTGCAGGTTAACCCTTACCATTGGGCCTTTAGTGTGAAGTGTTCCCCCTATGTGTGTATGTTTGGTTCTTAGCTGTTGGTGGTTGTTTTGGAAGTTCTAGAACTTTTGGAACATGGAACCTAGCTGACAAATGTAGGCCACTGGGATAGGTCTCAAAAGTTAAGGACGTCCACTTCTGTATTTGCCAGGCACTGGCAGAGCCTCACAAGAGACAGCTATATCAGGGTCCTATCAGCAAAATCTTGCTGGCATATGCAATAGTGTCTGGGTTTGGTGGTTGTTTATGGGATGGATCTCCAGATGGGGCAGTCTCTGGATGCTCTTTCCTTCCGTCTCAGCTCCGAACTTTGTCTCTGCAACTCCTTCCATGGGTATTTTGTTCCTTATTCTAAGAAGGAACAAAGTATCCACACTTTGGTCTTCCTTCTTCTTGAGTTTCATGTGTTTTGCAATTGTATCTTGGGTATTCTAAGTTTCTGGGCTAATATCCACTTTTCAGTGAGTGCATATCAAGTGAGTTCTTTTGTGATTGGGTTACCTCACTCAGGATGATATCCTCCAGATGTATCCATTTGCCTAAGAATTTCATAAATTCATTGTTTTTAGTAGCTGAGTAGTACTCCATTGTGTAAATGTATCACATTGGATGTTCACAGTCATCTATTGGATGGAACACAGGGCCCCCAATGAAGGACCAAGAGAACGTACCCAAGGAGCTAAAGGGGTCTGCAACTCTATAGGAGGAACAACAATATGAACTAACCAATACTCCCCAGAGCTTGTGTCTCTAGTTGCATATGTAGCAAAGGATGGCCTAGTAGGCCATCATTGGGAAGAGAGGCCCCTTGGTCTTGCAAACTTTATATGCCCCAGTACAGGGGAATGCCAGGGCCAGGAAGCAGGAGTGGGTGGGTTGGGGAGCAGGGTGGGGGTAGGGTATAGGGGACTTTCGGGATAACATTTGAAATGTAAATGAAAAAAATCTTTAAAAAAGTTAAGGCCACAGGAAGCTTTTGATCTCTCTGTGCCCTGGTCCACTAAGATATGAGCTGTGCCTCTCTGCTATACCCTCCCCCATCTAGACAGAGTAGCTCTTATATAAATTAAATTAAATTATTTCTTTGTTAAGTTGCTTCTGTCAGTTATTGGTCACAGTGATAAGAGAAGTAACTAACGCACTTGGGAACTGCTCCCTTATTTATAAGTTGGCTCACCAAAACAGCTCAATGTCCAATAGTCTCATTCAGTAGAGGGCACTGTTGGGACATTTCTGGCCAATGATAATTAAACAAAGGGTACCAGAAGACACCTGAGTCTGTCAGAAAGGACCAGGCATTGATGTTTCTCAGGTTAATGTTCAGCCCGTAGAGCCTGAAAACCAGCCGAGTGATGTCACTCCTGTTCTCCAGAAAGGGAGATTTAGGAAGTAGTTTGCATGAAGCTCCAAGACACCGAAGGACCTGAGTTCTCTACAGCACTGATTGCAGTGATGCATCCTTTGTTGGCTCCTCCTGCCCTGTCTTACTGTAGTCCTCCTCATACAATTGTGTACTGGGCTTTTGTCTTCAATAAACTCAAGACATAGACATCTACATCTTTCGATTTACTTTTTTTTAAATCTAAATAAACACACAAAGAGTACAATCCAAACTTGACCATCATGAATAGATGCAAATCTCTTCCCTTCTACTAATTCATTCTTCCCCCACTATCTCTGCACTCATAGCAAATATACTAAGGTCCTCTGCCTAAGCTTATGGCCAGTAAGCAATTTACCTGCACATATCCTGCAGAGGATTCTCTGGGTGAGACTTTCTCTACAAATAAATGTAAACTTTTCTAGGGTATGGGCAATGAACATATGTTTCTAGGTACATTCTACTACTTGGTGTGCTGTAAGTAAATGCCCACTGACTCTCTGTGATTATTAAATGGTTTGGATATGCATCTGTAAAGCCATGTATTAGTTACACCATGGGTAATGGGGTAATACTAGGAAAACAAACATGGGTGCTATTTAAAATGCTTTTGGTTGTAGGGTATTTCCTACTCACACACACACACACACACACACACACACACACACACACACACACACACACACCCTGAGACTGGCTAGGCTTCAAATTGGCAGTTCAGGAGACTAGGCCTAAATCTCTGTTTCCAAGAACAGTACAAGTTCAGGCAAATCCAGATCTCAGAAGCTGCCCCACCACCTGGCCTGAGACAAGGACAATGGATCAGCAGCAGTTTCCAGACCTCCTTAGCAACAGTTTCCAGCCCTCCAGGCCCCAGAAATGGTTTTGGAATGTCCCTAGAGATAGAGCCAAGATTAAGATAGAGGTCACCTACACCCCCCCCACCCCCAGTAATTCCTCTAATGTGCTTTAAATCAGGTCTTTGAGCTCAGTTTCAGGTCTCTCCATCTTTGTAGACTACAGTATGCTGAACTTTTGCAGACTAAAAGACTCTTTGTGTTTACATAGTGTTTGAGTCCAGGATATATAGCATTCTTCAGCGAATCATGGACCATACATACATACATACATACATACATACACACATCATATATCTATACATCATATATCTATACATATATACATATACATATGCCTTGCCTAGAAAGATGCTCATTGTATGCAAGAATTCAGTTTAAAAATATATAAAACAAAAACTGCCGATGTGACTTTTCCATAATAGGGGAAGGTCTTTTTATAAATATGAAAGAAAGAACAGCCAGAGGCATCTGGAGGAATCCAGAGTAGAGCAAAGTAGACTGAACATGACCAGCAGACTGGACATGGTCAGGGCTATTTGTGAGAGGGTAGAATAGCAGGGAATAGAGAATAGAGAGCATAATGATAGAGAGAATAGCCTGGCTATAACAAGACTAACCAGCTGTGAGGAGGAGATTCCATGAGCTGGGAGGAGTTTAGGGTAGAGAAGGAGACAAGAGAACCACGATTTCAAGGTATGAACCTTGAAATGCTTAGAGGAACCCCAGGTACATGTTAGTGAAGAGCCATATGTCCCTTTTGCCAGAGGAAAGAGGAACGACTTCTTGGGGCAGATGGGAACCATATTCCCAAATTCCTGAGGAATGCTGGCTTTTACCTAATGGCAGGAAATCCCCCTATAGTCTAGGTCAAGCTAGGCCTAGACTCAGTTTTAGATAAATCAATGGGTCTGCCCTTTAGACTTGACACTCATAAATCAAGTTTTCTCTATCACTTTTCCTTCTTTAGTTTTCCTTGCCTTTAAGAAAACAAAACAGTGTCTTAGAAAAAGATAAACCCACTGAGCTTAACAGAAATGGATCCAGTTGCTGACCCGATATGGTCCATACCCTGAGCATTTTTTTTTCCTTTTTCTCACTCTCAGATTTTATCCTGCTGTTGAGTTCAGCAGCAGGCTAGCTGGGTAGTGATCTCTCTTATCTGCAGCAGCTTGCTTTACAATTCTAACTCCAGGCCTCTTGCCTCTCTTTTATGCCTCTTGCTCCTCATTTTCAGCTACAGGCTAGAGCTCCCCTGACGTCATTCTCACTTCACGAAAGGAGCTTCCATTCACTCTTATTTACTCACTGTGCACAGGAATCACACACAGAAAGATCGTTTTGATTTCACTTCTGAGACTTTGGGCAAATAATTTAATTACTCTGAGTCTCATCATTAGATATGATGGGAGAATTATGGTAGTAGCTTAATGGGAAGCGCCAGGGGCAATGATGTTCCCCTTACTTTGTTATTATTTGCTTTTCCATGGACATCAAACATAGTGGACTCTTTTGGGATGTGTTCATTAGGGAGGCAATATCCCGGAATGGCCAAGCATCCAGCTTAACAAAACACAGACCCGTGAATAGTAACTATTAATTGTAGGCCTGAAGGAGCTAGAGGCACCAAGGAAATGGGCTTCTGGTTTTGCCCGTGGGAAATTATCTTGATTATGTTAATCGATGTTGGAAGACCCACCCACTGTGGGTGATGTTATTTCCTGATGAGGAATCTGGGCTGTGCAAAAGGAGAAAGAAAACTGAGCCGCTATTGTAAGGTTATGGTGTGACTTCTGGGATTAGGTTATAAAGAAACTATAGCTTCCATCTCTCTCTCTCTCTCTCTCTCTCTCTCTCTCTCTCTGTGTGTGTGTGTGTGTGTGTGTGTGTCTCTCTCTCTCTCTCTCTCTCTCTCTCTCCCTGAAAAACAAACAAACAAACAAAAGAACAAAACATAATGTAAGTTTGTAAAACATTAGTAGGATATACAAGAGAGGCTCAGTAGTATGAAACAGGGACTTCCTTCCTCTGTTTCAGTAGTACCAATTAGCTTGCTCACTCTGGTCAAGTTTTGGGGTGATGCTGACAGACATTTTGCCACATGAGGATAGACGCTGGCCTGGAAGCATCCAATGAAGAAGCTCCTGGATTTCTGCTTTGGAAATTCTATGAGATAGTAAATGGCTCTCTTAAGCCTCTAAACACGGTTGTAATGTGTATGGGGACAACACATAGCAAGTGTGTGCCTATGTTGTTATGATGAGAAGTATACAGGAACTTAATTTACTTATCTGCATAACAAGAAAGTTGATAGTATTTATTTCAAAGTGTTAAGAGGCTGGGTTCTGAGCTGGGTATAGTGTTTCTTAACTGCAATCCCAGTACTCAGGAGGCTGAAGCAGTAGAATTTGGAGTTTGAGGTCCATCTGAGCTATGGAATAAGACCCTTTCAAAAAAAGAAAGAAAGAAAGAAAGAAAGAAAGAAAGAAAGAAAGAAAGAAAGAAAGAAAGAAAGAAAGAAAGAAAGAAAACAAACCACCACCAACAAAAACTGACAGTAAAAAATAAATGAGCTAATGTAATGTGTCAATTTGAATGCTCCTAAACACAGCAGTGTTTAGAAGTAACACTTATACTGATGAGAAGTATTCCCTGACTTTACAGTGCTTATGACATTGGCCTGAAATGTGTTAAGAAGCTGATTTCTGACTCTCATCCAATTATGTTTACAACAGGAGGAACATAACTCTAAAGGGACATGTGATTGTCTGATTGAGGAATCATCTGGCCTCTAATGATCAGAGATCTCCCAGACCAAGGGACAGTGGGCCAATGTAATTTAGAAGCCAAAGTACTTGATGTTTCTTAGCCTTATGTCTTAATTACTTTTCTAATGCTGTGATAAACCATCATGGCCAAAGCAACTTATAAAAGAGAGTGTTTAATTTGGGGACTTGTTGTTTCAGAGGGTTAGAATCCACGACCCTAGGGTAAGAAGCATGGCAAAGAGCACGTAGGTAAGACATAGGAACAGTAACTGAGAGTTTACATCCTTGTCTACAGTATGAAGCAGAGAGAGAGGGAGAGAGGTATAGGGAGAAGAAAAGAAACAGAGACAGGGAGAGAGAGAGAGACAGAGACAGAGACAGAGACAGAGAGAGCACTAACTGGGAATGGTATGAGTATAGAGGCTTGTGTTCTCATGTCAATTATGTTACCCAAAAAAAAAAAAAAAAAAAAAAAAAAACCCTGTTTACAGTGTCCTGCACATAGGCTAAAGGAAGCTTGCCTCCAGTTGGTTTTGATTGGGAAATAAAGGTGCCAATGTCCAATGGCTGAGCAGGAAGACAGAGGCAGGATTTTTAGATTTCCCAGCAAAGGACTAAGAGGGAGAAGCAGAAAGGTTAGACTTAAAGGCTCACTGACAGAAAAGAATCTGGGAAAGTGGTCCCAGGGGCCACTCCCACGATCATGTCTGGGGTAGAAGATATAAAATGTAGATTTAGTAAATATTAATTTGAGAATACCAGAGGGAGTGTGTGCTGGCTGTGGGGAGGTTTGAAAGTGCCCAGCCTTTGAGCTAGTCAAGGCATACTAAAAATATCACTGCATGTGTGTGTCTTGATAAATCCAAAGCTCTTGGGCAGGTGCAGTGAGCTCATGAGCCACCAGGAGCTCAAGTGGTTTAAAAATTCATCACTACATGTGAGTTTATGAAACCTCAGACCCCACCCCAGTGACACACTTTCTCTATAGGCCATACATCCTAATCCTTCCCAAACAGTTCCACCACTCTGGGACCAAGTTTTCAAACATATGAGCCTATAGAGCCATTCTTATCCCAACCATCATACCTACTAATGTACTTACAGAGTTAGTATCCTTTTCATTATTCTGTGTTGAATCTTAGCTGTGCCTAGTGTTAAACAAGTAATGATTGTTTGTATTAAAATCTAAGACTATAGAATCATTCTGGCCTCCACAGTTCTATAAATCAGAATCTTGTGATGATGGATTAATTTCCAAGGGACTCCACCAGATGAAGACCTAGAGTAGCCCAGACAAAGAACTGTGTTTTCTTTAGGCTTAGTGAACTGCAGAAAGCAGAGGGACCCCTAGAGTCTTCATTCCATGTTTAATAAATAAAGACAGACGTTTTGCTTAACACTGAACATGGCTAATACATAAATTAAGTTTTTTATACAAGACAGTAGGCTAGTGGGAACATGTGTAGCAAGTGTCACATGGGACTCCTCTATACTGGTAATCAATCTGCAGTGGACGATTAACAGGTGGTGTTTGGGCAGATCCCCAGTGACCTTGAGGTATAGCTTGTCTGTGCTGGTTGCTTCATTGACTTCCAGCACTGAATACCTTGAGATTTTCAGAGTGCCTAGAAGTTCCTGCCTCTCTCCCATCTGTTAGAACATGGGAAATGGACTTTCAGTCCTATGACTACTTCTCTCGGATATCTTCTCCATAACGTTTCAATTCATGAAAATATACAAAAGTTTTATACACACACTGTTATGAGATGATGATGAATATTCAAAAGTAGCCCCCACAGATTAGGCCAGATCCTCTGCTCACCACGGACTGATTCATGCTGATGTGAGGACAGAGGGATGGAAAGATGGACAAGGAGATTGTTGTTCTAGGTCATGGTGATGATCAGCTCACTGTAGACCTGAAGCCTGGTACCTCTTCAAGGAGCAAAACCCAACTTTCTTCATCATTACAACACAGAGGGAACTGGGTATGACTAAGCCTCATGCTCCTTGTGGATACCATGTACCTTAAAAAACATCCACTGTAGTGGCGGACCTATTTCCTCTAGGCTCTGCCAGTCATACTGAGGGAGTAATTTACCTCTGGGGTTTCTGGTTGTTGTTTTCTAACCTGGAAAAAATGGAAACATCTACTTGATGTAATTTCCAGGCTTCTGATGTGAGTCAGAGGAAGGAGAAAAGCATCCAAATTTAAATGCCACTGTATGCCTGTCTTTCTTTTTATAGATACCATTTTATTTCCTTCGTGTGCAACCTGTGAGGTGAATGTTTAGTCACTGCGTCATAAATGAGAAAGCAGGAGTCCAGCCACTTGACGCAACCCTCCTTCTCCAGAGCACACACCTCCATCTGTCATCTGGCCTCCCACAGCTAAGAACATGTACATGCTGCCTTGGTGTTCCCATCTCATGCTATGCACTTCTGTTATCACACCATATTATGTTGTATTGTTCCATGTGGGTTCACACATCTCTTTGGAAATCCTTCGGAGCAGAAGCTGTCTCTAGACTGTTCCATGGTCAGGCTTGGCATTCTGTCTGATACATGGCGGGGACTCAGTAAATATCTTCAAGCTGTGTTTGTAGCATTATATGTTTTTATTTGTTTTATCCTGGAAAATATGAAGGAAATGTAAATCACTGTCCTGCCGTCACCCAGGGCAGTGTTCAACAAATGAATGTGTCATATGAACAATGTAAAAAGCGTCCACATGGAACCCAAATGGATAAGGAATATTTTTCTTCCTTAGATTCACTAAGTTCTGTAAAGAGTTACTGTGTCTCCCCTTAAAAATCCTGAAGATTCTTGCATACCCATATCCTTATCATATTGGTCTGTTCTTCTGTCCTTGTATCAAGATTTCACTCCTGTTGCAAAAGTGTAGGGGGAGGAAGGGTCTTTTTCTCTATACCAAGCAATCTTCTGGTGGATCACTAGGGGGGTGTAGTTCATCTTAGCTCTAAAAGTACCCCCCCCCCAACACACACACATACACAAGGGAAGTGCTTAAAGGGCTGATTCATCAGACCGCCCCTCTCCAGAACTCAGGTGTCAATCAAATCCAAGACTATTCTCTGTGCTTCTCATTGAGTCTATATGGATGATTCCAGAACCCACCACTCAAGTTAGAGTGTCTGTTGAGGTGGGTTACAGGATCCAGGAAGCATGGAATTGATTTTATTGTCCATTGATTATCAAGGACAGTACTTAAGGACAGCCATTTTGAAGTATGCCTAGACCAGGGCACAGAGATACCTATCGTGCACATTGCTTTCTCAGGACCTCCAGATGTTGACTATGGAGCATGATCGTTTCATGCTTCTTAGAAGAACTCATTACAAAGATATGAATGATTGAATCACTGATCATTGATCTTCAACTAACTTCAACTCTTCCCAGTCATGAGGCTGGAAATTTTCTGTACTCAAATCACATTTCTGGTTCTTTTAGAAACTAGTTTCAATCCTTAGGGGTATATTCAACAGATTATATACTCAGGAGTGGTTCAACATGGCTTATTATAAACAACAAAGAAGTATCCTTTTGTTTCTCAGAACCCTTATCACCTAGACAATTATAAGACATTTAAAAGAACATTAGATGAATAGGTTGTTGAATAGGTAGATTGAAATTATAGATAGTATAATTTACAATAATAATTACATATCATTATAAATTACAATATCACACAGAGATGCTGTTTCATCATGCTGTGTTGGGTGTGAAGTCAAATGTCCATAAACTAACCTTCCATTCACCTGCTCTATGACAATTGTCTCTCCTCTCCCAAGGTTAAACCTCAATAAATCCCAAAGACCCTTTCCTCACTGATATTATCAGCCTTTTCCCCACTTAAGTTTGTGATTTATCTTGACAATCTCTCCAGCCCCCATACACTTCCCTTATGCCACCATACACTACTAGTTCACCCATAGATCTGGCCAAAACATTCCTTACCTGACAATGTGGTGCTAAACATGTTTGAAATGAAGCACTCAGCCAAACTGACTGGTCACATTAATTAATTAATTATTCTTAGCATTGCTCAGGCCTTAGTTGTAGGCTTGCTAATACCTTATTTTCTTTGTTCACTACATCATCTTTTGCATTTGTCTATTTGCTCTTGATATTGTTTTCTATTTCATGGAGGATTTCCATATATTATTGCCACCTACATAGCTTTGGGCCTCTGTGATCATTGGTTTTTTTTTTTATGATGGCAGGGTGTTTTTTGTCAGCTAAGGTCAACTCTATCATCTCAGACTTTACTACATACTTAAAATATGACTACATTTCATCATCACTATCTCTGTCAATCTGGACCACACAACAGAATGATGCATCCCATAGTTTCTCCTTTATGACCAGAAATGATGATGCAAAACTGAGCTATAAATAAATGTAGTAGAACATACGTTAAGTCCCTAGCTCTTGGGATATGGACAAAAGAAGATCATAAATTCAAAACTAGACTGAATTACCCAGGTGAATTCCAGGCCAGCATCTCTACACAGTAAGACCGTGTCTCAAACAAATCAATCAATCAAACAAACAAACACCTAAAACTAAGTTACTATAATTGTGTTTATTATGGAACATGATATAATGCATTGTGTTGATCTATGTATACGATGTAGAGAGATTTGGTACCTTTAATTAACATGATAGAGATCAGCTTTCTTTTACTTGACTTTTTAAAATTCACTCAAACCCATCTCCCATGGCTTCATCTGCTCACCCCAGCAGGCTGGCCTCTGGCTATTCCTAGAACACACTGGCAGCCCCATTCACAGTGTCCCCTCCATAGCTACTCTTTCCCCTTCTACACCATTCACTTCCACTAGTTCATTGAGATTAACCCCTACCTCTGTGCATTCTTTGTACAATTGAAAAGCTCTTGGGTCATCTCAGCCTAAATATTTATTCCTATTAATAATTAAATTTAGCTTTCACTATATAAAAGCTTAAATTGAGCTCAATTGTCTTCTTATCTCATAGAATTTCTCTTGTTTTCTGGATTGAGAGTGGGGTTAGTACTGTATGCACAGAGGTTCCTTCAGTTTACAAGGGCCCATAGCTGGTCACTGTTCCCTCGGAGACTCCATGGCTTCTCTTCCTCCTCACCCTCCTGTTTTCCTTAGAGGATTTTGTTTGTGTATTTCCTGTGTCCTCTATTTTCCTGAATCCTTGTTTCTTCCTGATGATAATTACCTCCCCCTGATTACAATTACTCCACTGTTCCTGGATGTGTTTCCTGTCTCTAACAAGACCATGGTGATGGAGAAGTTTCAGTCTGGATTTAGGCACCTATACACTCTAGAGGCTCCAGTGCTCTTGATGTAACCCTCCCCAACTTGAGGACAATCCATGGGATCTGGTAAGACTCTGTCACATATACGTGCTTCTAAGAGTGATGCCAAGGGCTCCAGTAGAAACAGAGACTCTGCAACTGGCACTTTTTAAAGGCCTTGGTCTTAAATTGTTCTGCTTCCTTTTGTTATCAGTGGAGTTGCCATTTTAAATTTTAGTTTGCTCATCCATTACATGTTTGGTCTATGATGGTGGTTTTAATAAGAATAGCCCCCATAGGTTCATATATTTGAATGCTTAGTCCCCAGTTGATGAACTGTTTGAGAAGGATTAGGAAATTTGGCCTTGTTGGAATAGGTGTGGTATTGTTGGATGGAACATGTTGCTAGGGGTGGGCTTTGAGGTTTCATAAGCCCACATCAGTCTCTCTCTCTCTCTCTCTCTCTCTCTCTCTCTCTGTGTGTGTGTGTGTGTGTGTGTGTGTGTGTGTGTGTGTTTCTCTGTCTCTCTCTCTTTCTCTCTCTCTCTCAACTGCTGCCTATAGATCAAGATGTAAATCTCTCAGCTAAAGATCCTGTACCTTGCATGTCTGCTTCTCATCATGATAATAAAGAATTAACCCTCTAAAATTGTAAGCAAGCCCCCAATTCTAATAGTTGCCTTAGTCATGGTGTCTATTCACAGCAGTACTACAGAAACTAAGACAGTGTGGGTAGAATTTAGTATTATCTCCCCCTGGCTCTTAAACTTTGCTCTTTGACATGAAAGAAAATGTGCATATTTCAGAGGAGGGGACAGAGTGTGATAGAGCATCTAGTCAACCATATGACCTTACGTGTTAGACCAGGGACAAAAGGACTGCCAGGTACTTCACTTTGCTCACCCATTCAGCTTCAGCCTCTTGTACAAAGCAAGAGACTTGTCCCTTTACTTGTATTGCATTAATTATTAATTTGTGAAAACATCAGCATGGCTCTCCTTTCAACTTACAGAAGTTGGAAAAGCTGAGACAGTGGCAGAGAGAACACAAGCAGAGTCGAAACTGATTCAACATAGTCAATGTTTTAATCCATTGCTTGATAAAAACTTAGTGTCAGACCCAGTGAGACCATCTAAGCAAGGCTGGAATTGTTTCCAAGGTGTGGGTTTTGCCTGATGATGGTATCTGCAAACTGAGGTCAGTCGTGGATGCTTTGTACAGAAAGCTGCCTAGTAAATCCTCCCAGAGACAGCATCCAGACACAAAGTATGAACCATCTTGCAAAGTTGACCAGCTGCTCCTGTATGGGCCTTTGAATAGCAGAAAAGTTATTAGGAGGAAAAGTTTCACATTCCCTTTAATATGCATTATTATTTTGAAAAGTCAAGCACCTACCATTCGAAGCTCCTTATGATGTTGGGAAGCCAACTGTTTTGCGGTCAGTCTTCCCCACAAGGGTTATCTTGGCATGGGTCCCATAACCTGAAGGAACCAGTTCCTTTGCTCTAGAAGCTAGCCCGTGCTTCACCGCCTTTTCTCTTGTCTACACTGAGTCTTCTTAATTTAACAAAGCCCTGCATTTGACCTTCTGAAACGTTATTTTACTTGGCTATGTGGACTGAAAGGTATTTTGTATTATAGCTCCCCTAACTCATGTTAATGCCTTAACCTGCAACATGATGATTGCATTTGGAATGGGGCCTTTGGGAGGTAATTAGCTTTATCGGAGGTCTTGTAGGTAGAATTCTTTTTTTTTTTTCTTTTTTTTTTTCCATTTTTTATTAGGTATTTAACTCATTTACATTTCCAATGCTATACCAAAAGTCCCCCATATCCACCCACCCGGTAGAATTCTTAAGATGGGATTCTATAAGTAGATAAAAGGAGAGAAAACTTCTATATACTCCTGAGGGGAAAATGTAAGCTCACAGTGAGGAGGAAGCCCTGCAAGCCTAGGGCAGACCCCCTCCCCTTAGAGCTCACCACTCTGACCCCCTATGTCTCCAGGCATGTAAAAACTATATTTCTGCTATTTTAGTCACTCACCCTGAGGTATTTTGTAATACCACCCAAAGAAGACTAAGACTCATGTAGCATTTATTACCAAAACTTTCAAACATATTTGCATAACCAACCACATCACTTTTGTTCTGGATGCACTTTATTTTTAAGTCTGTGCTTTATTTGTTATTTTCACCCCTCTACTCTTTATTGATAGAAAGATTTTTGTATCAATTTATAAATCTTTTACCTAGCTATAGCTTAATAAAATAAATCTTCTAGATATTTCTATCAAGTCTTTGTCTCCAGAGAATCAAGCACTGAAATTTTGGTGGACTCAGTTCAAGACGCTCCATCGGCTATGTGTTATTTGTAGAAAACAAGTAGATTGACTTGCAAACATGTTCAAAGCTTTGTAAATCTTTTCAATGGTTTAATCTTTGACAGTTTCATCCATGGATACAATGTATCTATTCAATGTATGGAATGAATGAGTTAACCCCATTATCCTATTTGATCCTCCTCCCTTCTCTTGCTAAAACATTTCTCACCCCCAAGATCCCATCCTACTTTCATGTCTTTCTTGTGTGTATTGGCCACTGGTTTAAAAAGAGCTTCCGGTGCCGCCTTGAGTTGGGGTTAGTCGCTGCAGCATGGGCAACTGATGAGTGGTCACACCACCGCCACCACCGTGGAGCATGGCAGGCCTTCATCCAGCTGCCAGTCACTGTCAACAGTCCTTCCGAGAGGGGTTATATGAGTTGACTTTTTTAAAAGGCAGAAAATAAGGGTTTCTGTTCATCCTCCTTATACTTCATTTGTTTATTAATTATTTTCCTGTATGTAAATTTCAAGTTCCATTGTTGTAACACTTCTTTCATTTTTCTCAAAGTTGGTCAGAACTGCCCCCTTAAGGAGGGGGAAAGGTCCCTAAACAACCAGTGACCCCCACAGTCTGAGAGAAGTGCAGCCCTAAACTGAGAGCGAGCGCTAATGCTCACCTGCTGGAGAAGGTAGCAGTTGATGATAGGTTCATGCTAAGCCATGCAATCAAGCATCCTGTTCCAGGTACCACGTTCCAAGTCTACTTTGTGCCCTGAAATTCCACCACAATGTGCTCAAGTTACTTACAGCCTGAAAACATGGCTTGCAGACTGATGTTCTCTGCCACCATAGAGGGAACTAGATGCTTCAATCCGGGCTGCCCAGAAAATGTAGAAAACAGGAATACCTAATCTGCCCAGATTTTTGGACTAGTCCAGTTGTGACCTTGTATAAGTGAAAAGACATTTTAGAGCATTAATCATTTTGATTTGAACAATTAAGACTTCCATTAAGTCCCCTCCAGTCGTCACATTCTAGGTACAAGAAGTACAAGCATCCCAAAGGTAAGTTGAGTTCAAGGATGCTAGCTTGGTCCCTGCCTGGTGTGCTGCTCCCTGCAAGGGGTAAACAGAGCAGGGAACAGGTAATCAGAGACACAGGTAAACAGAGAAAGTTCTTCTGTATGTGCAGTCCTTCCCAGCATGAGCAAACTTGAAGAGAAAATAGCTAGTGATTGGCAGAGAGCAGCCCCGCCTTCCCTCTCCCTGTGCCACCTGAGTCAGTTCCTGTTGCTGCCAACACATCCCAGTGGGTACCCTCGTATTTCTAGGGGATGTAAAAGAGACATGCATACATTCCAGCCCCTTTCTGCTGACTCTGGGATTGCACAGCAAGCTGCAGCCATTATTTTTATTGCTGATGCCACTTCCTATCGAAACAATTTGGTGCTAATAAGCCCCTATAATAGTAAGCAATGGTTTGGCTGAATAATTGTCACTAAATACCATTCAAGGCTTTGTTGCTTCTTGGGCATATTGCTAATTATTCTGCATCTGAAATAACACCCAGCGGCCTACTGAATGCTGGTAAATAGGGTTTCTTCATGCTCCTGGAGCCTGAGCCTGGGTGTGACTAGGAATGCCTAAACTCTAATCCAGGAAACAATGGATGCTGCACAGTCTCAACTCCCACAAAATCACAGCCTTTTGCAAACTGTACCCTAGCTCAGACAAACCAAAGCATCCGCCTGGAGCTGGAATTGGCGGAGGAGAGTGATGGGGGTGGAGGTCTCCTTGGGGCTGCCCAGGCGAGCTTCTGGGGTGAACAGAGGACTGGTGCTACAAAGAGTAAGCTCCGTGGTCTAGATAGTTCCCTGCAAAACTCAGTCTATGTCATTAATACTAAGTAATAACTGAGAAGTCAAAGGCTGGTAATACAAAAGGAGGGAGGTGGGTTGGGAGAGTTACACTCCCTTCATCAAACTCAGCCCTACGTAAGTGTGCACAGACTTCATGTTCCCCTAAGAAATACAGTAGATGATTCTGTCTTCTATCTTCTGGAATTGAGCCTCAAGGAGAATACCCCCTATGACTTGTATGCCACCCTCAGGATGCTTCTGTTACCCAAAGGTGACACTGCATTCACAGGATTCTGCAGAGGGACAAAGGACTTTAGACGAACCACATGCTGGTATATGCATATAGCAATTTGGAAAGAATGTGGGAGAAAGAGTGATACTCTGTCACAGGAGGGAGATCAGGAAACTGAGGCATAGGGGTGGAGTAGAGAAACACCTTGTACACCATTTTGTGATCTCTGAAACTACAAAGCATGGTTGGAAAGAAGTCTCCATGGGTGAAACACTTGCCACACAAACATGAGGACCTGATTTCAAAACACAGAACCCACTTAAACCCACACGCTATGGTATGCATTGGTAACTCTGGTGCCAGTGCTGTTACCTCAGGATGAGAGGCAGATGCAAGAGGACCCCCAGAAGCTCATGGACCAGCCAGCCTGGCATACACAGCAGTGGACAAAAGACCCAGTCACAAACTAGGTGGAAAGTGAGGACCTTCACACAGGCTGCACATGCATACTCATACAATAAAAAACTATAAAGTGATAATATATAATATATATAGTGTATAGTGTATGTGACAAAAGGTTTCAAGCATTATGGCACAGACATCACTCTGAGTTACTAAGGTAAGTGTGGACATGGGCAGGTGAAAGGGGACACAGTGGGTAGGTTTTCACCTAATTCCTCATCTATCTATCTATCTATCTATCTATCTATCTATCTATCTATCTATCTATCTATCCATTCTTTATCTCTACAGGCAAATTCAAGGCTCCACATTAGAAGTTATTCTTATGCTAAAGCTTCTAATTCTCAGAAATTAATACTGAGTGGAGGGTCTGGAGAGATGGCCAGGTGGTTAAAAGCACTTGCTACTCTTCCAGGGGACCCTGGTTCGTTTCCTAACACACCAATGACATTCTTCTGGCCCATGTTAGCCTAGTCATGCATGTAGTGTATAACATAAAGGCAAGTACTCATATGCAGAAAATTAATATAAATAAATCTTAAGTGCCACTCATTGAAGGAAAGATGAAAAAAATTATGAACAAGTGTAAGACAATTTGATTTTACACTCACTTGTAAGATACAAAGGGCTCTGGAAACCTAAGGCAAGGTAAGGGCTAAGAAAACCTTCTAGAAGGCAGGAAGGGGCTTTGGGGTGTGGAGATTTGTAAAGACTATAGTGTAACTATGTAACCTATAATGTATCTTTGGGCATAAAAACACCTTCTGTGATTAGAAGAGATACTATTCCATTCAAATCTAAGGGCATTTGGAAACTGATGGAGATTTAAAGAATGGCATGCAGTAGTACACCTTCATGCTTGTTATTCAGATGAAGGAGCACATTCTTGCATCCTAATCAGGCCTGTGGTCTGACTGGTGATGTGGAAGTCAAAGAGGGCAGTGGGTGGAGTGAGAAACACTAGCCACTCAGAGGCAGATGTCAAGAGCAATTGTAGCTACCTGGAGGTAGCTGTCATTGGTTTCCTTGCCTGGAAGACAGCAAGCACATATGAAGGAGAAGAGCACAGGAAGGAGCACCTGGGGTGGAGAGGCAGAAAGAGGAATTGTTCTGCGTGGGTCCAGAGAATGATCTACAATAGCCATGCTTTAGGTTTGAAACAGATTCCTTTATTAAGCACGTAGCAGACAAAAGTAAATGAGCAAATAGCAACTATCAGAGAGATTGAGTCCACACAGAGAGAGCAAACCAACTGGAGCCTCCTGGAGCCAGTCTTTTGCTATTTTGTGGGTTCTTCTTTTCTCTTCCCTTTATCAGCCCCCACTCCCAGTTCTATCCTCCCCCAATCACTAGATAGGAGAGAGAGAAGGATAGAGAGGAGAGAGAAATAGAGATCTCTGAACTATTTTCTTTCTCCTTGTTTCTTCCTTGAGCCTGACTACTAATGAAAAAGTAAAACATAAAAACAAAATTCTAGGCC
Source organism: Mus musculus (assembly GCF_000001635.26). NCBI lineage: Eukaryota > Metazoa > Chordata > Mammalia > Rodentia > Muridae > Mus > Mus musculus. The sequence goes on from NC_000077.6 coordinate 66,697,545, forward strand.
TTTAGGCCCAGGCTTGGGAATGTGACCTTTGTGACTCAATGCTCCAAGGTATGCTAATCATAAAACAGATAGCAACATTCCTCCACCCACCTGCTTCCTGGGTTCAAAGAGTGTTCATTCAAAGAATGTGCTATTGTTAGGGGCTCTTAGAAACTGTCTTGAGAGATAACCTGAACAATTACCAGGTATTCCTTGTGACACTTGTGACTTTGCACTTCCTTGTGACTCTTAACTGGTATCTTTGGTATTTTCCAACAATGCCCTCCCCACTTCCTTGAGTTGTGGTTTCTTCCTTTAAATGCCCCCTTACCCAGCTACTCAAGGCGCCACAGTCCTCTACCCCTGCGTGGTGTATGACTGTGGGCCCGAGAGCGCTCTTGAATAAAAATCATCTTGCAGTTTGGAGCAAGACCGTTTCTTGTGGGTGATTTTGGGGTGTCGCCTCTCCTGAGTCAGAACGTTGTGGGTCTTTCACTAACAAACCACAACCAACCCCCTGAATGACAAACAATCATCAACCTCACTTATTAGGGCTCTAGGATTTATAAACTCCCTGAAACTTTTTGAGATTTCCAAATATCGCATAATCGCAGAAATTATCTGCAGCTGGAAAAACCATGCCTCTGTTAGAGCACGAGGAAAATCAGAGTCAGCTGATATGAAGCAGCTCCATATTCCCACACCTGGGATTAAAATGAAATAATGTTCTTATAATATTCCTCTATTTTTTAAAGAACCCAAAATTTTAGAATTCTCACCATAGTATTGTAACTGAGAGAGCAAATCAAAGATAACATCATCAAATTTACATATATCCAGCAGGAATAGGTTGGGGAAGTCGTGTTTAGGGACTCAACTGGAGTTTCTGATGAAGAGAGTCAGGCACAGTAGAGTGTCCTTTTAGATGAGCTATCAAGTGAAGAACAATTAACAACAGCTATAAATGATATCATCAAACTTTGCCTTTATACCATCGAGCTATGACTGGGGAGTCCCTACTTAATCAATTGCACTGGACTTCCTAAACAAGAGCTCTAGACAGGGCAAAAAATTTTCTCCCTGGGTGAGTTTTCCACTTCCTGTTCCCAGGCATTTTTATATTGAGGGATAAGCTATAGTAACTTCTGGGCATGATTCACCTTCTAGCTATTCTCAAGAATATCCTGTTCTCGTGCTGGTGAGATGGCTCAGTGGGTAAGAGCACCTGACTGCTCTTCCGAAGGTTAGGAGTTCAAATCCCAGCAACCACATGATGGCTCACAACCATCCGCAACGAGATCTGACTCCCTCTTCTGGAGTGTCTGAGGACAGCTACAGTGTACTTACATTAAATAAATAAACTTTTTTTAAAAAAAGAATATCCTGCTCTCATCCTCAGGCAGTATTGCCATTATCATCCATTCTTGTCACAGAATTAGGAGTGCCAGTCTTTCCCTGGACAACAGGCCTGGGATGACTCCTGAAATTATTGTTAGCCATCAACTGCTAATAGCTCCAGTTGTTGGTAAGATGATTTTTGATTGTTTTAATTTTGATTTGTCAATCCCACATAAGCTAGAGTCATCTGGGAAGAAGGAACCTCACCAGAGAAAATGCATGTATTAGATTGCCTGTAAGTAAGGTTGTAGGATATGATTTTTGATTGACAATTGATGTGAGAAGGTCCTGCCCACTGAGGGTAGTTTTACTCTTGAGCAGCTGGAGCTGGCTTGTGGAAGAAAGCAGGTTAAGTAAGCCACGAGGAGCAAGCCAATAAGCAGCATTCCTCCATGGCCTTTGCTTCAGTTCGCGCTTCCAAGCACCTGCTTTGATTTCCCTTCCTGATGGGCTATAAATGTCAGCTGTTCAATGAAACAAATCCTTTCCATTCCAATTGCTTTGTGTCATGGTTCACATCACAGGACTAAAAGGCAAACTCAGATGGCTCTTCAGCTTAGAGTGGAGACTTGGAAGACACAACCTCTTTCATGATGTAACTTTTAACTGGCTTAAACTTGTATAGGTACTGTGCAGGTGAAAATAACTGCTGTAAGTTTGTATGTACAATCAGCACATCATGTCCACTGGGCAGCACTTCACAGTGCTCTTCCCCATTCTCAGGCTCTTTCATTCTCTCTATCCCTATGATGCTCCTTGAGCCTGGGATAGTGTGACGGGATTGATGCCCTATCTATGACTGAACACTCAAAGTCTATTATTCTCAGCACTCTGAACAGCAATGAATCTCTTCATTAATTACTACCCAGTGCAATAAGAAGATTTTTTGATGAAGGTTGAAGGCAGTACAAATCTATGGCTATAAACATAATATTTAGAAGGCAGTTTAATAATATGACCATTTAATGAAACATTAATTGGCTCTCCCCTTGGGCTTCTGGCTTTCCTAACCATGGGTTTTGACCATGTTTATAATACAAGGGGAAGATCCCTGATTGTGAAGTAGATTTCAAATTCAACATTCCATGATGCTATTTCACCAGTGAGCACATCTCGCCTGGTAGATTGGTATTGCAGCATGCTGGATCCAGTGCTAGGTAATACTAGCTTCCAGACTAGTTTTCCAGCTAGAAAAGACACTGAAATCTTTTCTTCTTCCATAGCATACACATAGCATCTTCTTGAACTATAAAAGCTAAGGACCAAAGCTTTAACATTTTTATGTTTATTTTAACATGAATATTTATTTTTATTATAACAGCCCCCCTTCAGTGATTCAGGATTCAATTCTTTGGAGAATGGTGTAGTAACTACTCTTGGCTACTTCTGAGCTAAGTAGAACTGTGTGTATCCCTCCCTTCACACTAAGGAGAGGCAGGATATAAGGCATTAGTTGGGATAGCCCAGAAGACCTTAGTAGAAGGAGGTTGTAGTGGTTTGAATGAGAGATTTCCCTCAAATGCTCATATTAATAGGTATTTGAACACCTGACCTCTAGTTGGTAGGTCTTTTGGAGGACATGATGGAACCTTCAGGATGTGATGGCTTTCTTGTACAACACTGGTGTTGGACTTTGAAGGATAATAGCTGCTCCCTACTTCCTGCTTTCATTCTCTGTATGCTGACAAAATGTAACCAGTCTCTCATCATTATAGATGCTATCCCTCTGGAATTGTAAGCCAAAATAAACTCCTCCTTCCTTAAGCTGTCTTTTGATCATGATATTTTATCACAGCACCAGAAAAATAACTAATACAGAGGTAGTCATGTTAGTCAAGGGTTAGCATCCCTTAGTATCATTTGAATTTTGAGGTCTGGAATTTGGAATCTATTAATAATAAATGAACAAGGGCCAAAGACATGGTAGAATTAGAACAATATGGTTTCATATGAGAGGATGGTGTCTTGTGATCCAATCTAGGGGAGATGGGCCAATATTGATGTTGTATTATAATCTGTTTTATTCTGAAAGAAAGAAACCAAATCAGACATTTAAGAGGACAAGAAAGACTTGGCTTGGAGGGCATGGAAATTTATCTGAATTTAACCCTTGGGGTTCCTTTTGAAGAGAAAGTGTAAGTCTTAAGTTTGCTTCTTGTTTTTGTGGGTCTCCTTTGATTATCAGTTTGAATACTTTGTGGGAAAATGGTGTTTAATCTTGTCCAAGTGAAGCCAGTTAGTCATTTTATGAAACGTTACAGATTGTCCATTTTAAAGTCAGTCAAAGCTGGAAGAATTACTTTATGGTTTTTGTTAAACTTTCCTCTTGGCTATGTAAAACCTTGTAGGTTGCCCTAGATTAATTTCTTGTTTTCGTTTTTAGTCAGCCAAGAGATATTTCATAGCTAAACCTTAAAAACTACCAATTTAAATGTAGGCATAGCAAGTGCTCCTACCACTTAAGAATCTATTCTGTAAAACATTTCACTTATACACGGCATCTAAAGCAGGAGAACTGATAGAAAAGGGGAACAGAGTTGTAGATTCCTACAGAGTTGCAAGGGAAGTACGGGGAGATCTCGTTCAATATATAAGGTTTCAGTTATACACAATGAGTACATTCTAGAGACCTGTTTTACCACATAGTACCATCACTGGAGAAGTGATACTGCACACCTCAAAGCATGTCGAGGAAGTAACCTTTATATTAAGCATTCTTATCACAAAAGCAAAACAAGATGAAGAGATTCTAGGCAACTTTGGGAATCATGGACATGCTTAATGACATAGCTGTCATTATAGATTCAAAGGTGTATAGATATAATCAAACATCAAATTGTATTGCCCAGATTGTCTAGCAATAAAACATTAATAATATTTCTTCACAAACTGAGTAGGGCGAAAATAACAGTCTCAGGTTGACCAGCTTTCAACTCAGAGCATGACGGGAACACTGGAGAGACTCTCCTTTTCTATTGGGAGACTATACTAAAAATCATGTCCATGGCTTCATTGTAAGAGTGGCAGAGTTACAGAGGATGCTAAGTATGAAGCTAGTCAGGTGTCCCATGCTGGTTATTGAATACACCAAAGCAAGAGATTCCTCTGAGTTCTGAAAGCCAACAGAGGCAGCCATATCCTGCTTGCTAGATCTCAGTCTTATTGCCTGTACATCTTTAAAACCTAGCTCCTGTGGAGCAAGCCTTGAAAAACCAAGCTCATCTTTCTCTCAAGCTCTCTTCATGGTTTCAATAACAATAAAGGTCAAGATTCGGTGGGACTCCAGCAAAGGGATACTCTCCACTCTTTGAAAATAAAGTGATTATTCTGCAAAAGATCTTCAGGGCATGGTTAGCAAGCACTGCAAAGGTTTCAGAAAATGTAACTGGGCTCTAGAGAGTGATGGACTAAAGAAGTTGAAATCTAAGGCTGAGAAGTGGAAAGTTGATTGATTCAGGCAAACTCTCCGGTGGCTGTGTGTTTAATAACCTGGCAAGGATAGCAAGAGCCGGGGAAATATTCTGCTGAAAATGCTTCTTCTTGACACATAGAAACAATGATGTTGTGCAGAACTAATAAAGAAGAGGTGTGGGGTTGCCATGGTAGACATCTGAGGAAACTCTCAGAAGTCTCTGAGGTGTATGCATGTTAGTACGGATTTTCATATAAGACAAGACAGCTCACCAGCTATGCTTCTTAGGAAAGCCCCAAGTGCTAGAAAAAAAAAAGAAGGAAAGAGAGAAAGAGAGAAAGAGAGAAAGAGAGAGAGAAAGAGAGAAAGGAAGGAAGGAAGGAAGGAAGGAAGGAAGGAAGGAAGGAAGGAAGGAAGATGTGCTAGCAAAGAGGACTGTGATCTTATCAAATAGCTCAGTGACTTAGACCTCTATAGTCTAAGGTTGATAGCTCCATTGTCATGATAGTAGTGTCCTAATATGTTAGAATTCTAGGAAGTTACAGAAGTCTAGAACATCAGAGGCATGATATTGGTTCTTAATCATCAGTGATAAAATGGATTCACTGACTGTAATCAACAGTAAGGTTGGGTTGGAAGCTTGGAACTGCCGGGCTCTGTAGTCAAGACAACTAGACAACAGCACAACCATTTGAGGGACATCAAGGGTACTGCCTGGCTTGTATAATTATAATAGAGCAAGGTCAGCTGATCGCACTGTTGGTGTAGCCCAATCTAGAGGGTGAAATGCTTCCTCTTTGATGTCCAGATCTGAGCTAGTTCCCACATCTAGAATGCAGTCCTACCAGTGGGGGATATGGTAGGAACTCTAGAAGAAATTCCAACAAAGCCTCAGCAATAATATATGGTACTAATCCACTAATCCTCCTCAAAGGGACATGCACGAAACAGAAAGGAAAACACCCCACAGTACACACTTCATGGCTTGTTACAGTATGCCCCACCCCAGATATGTGAATATGGTTAGAACAAAGTCTTAGCTGACACCATCATGATACCCTTGTTAGAACAGGGCTGTGAAAAACAGGTGACAAATGAACTCTTGGCCCACGTCCATTTCATAAACATGCAATGAGTCTGCCAACCCACACTGAGATAATTTTCATGGTTTCCGAGCACTTAATTGGGTTGGATACACTTAGCAGCTGGAAGACCCTTCACATTGGTTCCTGACCTGCAGAGAAAGAGCCATTATAGTATAAAAGGCCAAGTGGAAACTCCTGAAATTGTTCACTATCTCAGCCAAGAGAGTAAATTAAAAATAATAACTCATCCCAACTGAAATGGCAGCCTCTAGCATTGATCTCAAAACCTTGATTACAAAGGGAGCTGTCCTCACAATCTCATTTAATTCTCTGATATGACACTTGCAAAACACCAAGTGGATTATAGAAAACCACTGTAAATCTAAACAAACACTAGATCCAACTGCACCTCTTTTGTTCAGCATCCGGGTATCTTACTGTTAGTGATCACCCACAGCTTGAAGCTCTTGGTATATATGCCTATTGATCTGGTAATACCCATCACAGAGAAGAACAAAATTAGTTTTCATTCACTTAGGATGGTAACAATGTACATAATAGTTTCTGCTTAGAACTAAATGTTACCTTTCATTTCCTCTGCCCCATATAATCCACAATGACTTTGGAACTGCAGGGAATTCAGTAGAACACTGTGGTGGTCCACTTTATTGATGTTGCATAAATATTCATGAGTTCCCAGCAAACAATGGTTCATTCTTGTCATGATCCTGACAGAAGTAATGTTACCTGGTAATATGATACATACTACTAACCTATCTAACCTATCATCTATCTGTCTATTTATCTATTTATCAATCTAGTACCTCTCATTCTATACACACACAAGCACACAAATATACATAATATACACACACACACATATGCACCCGTGCACATGCATAGAAAATAAGCACAGTAAAGGCTCATAGTCTAGACAGTGGTAAACATTACAGAAATCCATTGTTTTCAACTGTTTCCATGTGTGGTCCGCAGAGTAGATGCATCACCATTACTTTGGAGCTGATTAAGAATGTACACGCACATATTTCACTCCAGACCTAATGAATCAAATGTGGGTGACAGGCCTGGAATTCTGAGTTTTAAAGTCTTGGGATGGCTACCTTTATTCATCAGCTTGACATGACTGACAATCACCTGCAAACAGAGTCTCAATGAGAGATGGTTTTATGGTTTAACATTGGTTTAACCTCTGGTATGTCTTTATGGGATTGTTGTAATTTAGGTAATCAATATGGGAAGAACCAGTTCATTGTGGGCAGCACCGCTCCATAGAAAGGGCTCATGAGCTGTATGAGTTGAAAGATCAAGCCAAGCTCAAGGAAGCATGTGTGTGTGTGTGTGTTTTCATTTCTTGCTGTCTTGGCAGTAGATGTGTAGGACCAGATCTCTCAAACTCCTGCTGTGAGGGAACTGTGAATTAAAATTAACCTGTTCTCCTCTAAGTTGATTTTTCAGAATATTTTATCATAGTAAACAGAAAAGGAGCCTCAGACTAACACCCCTGATACCTTTCTCCTTCAAGGAATACTTCTTAGGCATGTTCCATGCCACTTCTCAGACATCAGATGAGTCTGGTCCTGGTTATCCTGTCTCTGTGCTCCTTCTGTCGCGTCTTACCACTGATTCCCATATGCCTGTGCTCAAACCCGTGTCCAAGTATCTTATTCTGGGCAAATCAAGCCAAAGACTCATCTTTTTTATAATGCTAATTTTATTTCATATTTGCGATTACAATTACAATGCTTTTCTTTCCCTTTTCTCTTTCAAAACCCTCCCATATATTCCTTCATACTTTCATTTAAATCAATGGCCTCATTTTCACTAATTATTATTGCTCACACACATTCTTAAATATGTTGAGTCCATAAAATGTTTCTTGTATGTATGTTTTCAGGGCTGATCTTTCAGTACTGGACAACCAATTGTGTGCTCTTGCCTGAGGAAACCCACTTCTCCCATTCTCAACTTTCCTCAGATGCTAGTTCTTTGTGTAGGATTGAGACCTCGTGGGCTTTCCCCATAAACTTTGATGTGTCCACTGGTGTCATCTTTATTCAGCTCACATTTAGGCAATCATGTTAGCGACACTTTATGGGTGTGGCTTCTGATACTACTAAAAGACACAGTCTCACAGCAAACTGGTTTTTACAATCTTTACAACCCCTCTTACATAATGTTCCCTGAGCCATGAGTGCTGGAGTGTTTTGTATGTGTATACATTAGTACTTGGCTCCAGGACCCTACATTTTTGTTTAGTTTCCTATAGTAGTTTCTGTCTATTGCAAAGTTTCCTTGATGAGAGATCAAGACCACACATATCTATGAGTAGAAGGACAAATGTTTATAGATTGTTACTAGAGATTATTCTGGTTTAGTAAATTAGTGGTAGTAGATTCTCCTCCAATAAGAAAGAATTTACTAGCATTGAGAGGGTACCTAGGGTTCCTGTACCTGGCATGGTTTTCCTTTTGTTGAGCAGGTCTCAAGTTCAATTAGGAATCAGTTGACTACCACCAAGGTATGTGTGACATTACTGCATCATTAGGGATACGGTGCTATGCTTGTTGTTCATGTAGTTCATAGGTGTCATAGCTAGGTAAGATGTTGGTTGCTTCCTTCCTTTGGAAGCCAGAATGTCACCCCCAGCAACCATAAAGCCAGGTCCCCAGAAGTGGGTCATTTAAGTCAGTTCCTACTCAGGGGCCTTTGGGTCCTGCTTCTGAAGTGTGGGATATCTTTAGAAATTAGAACTTGGGGCACAAGTCCCTTCCGCTCGACTCGAGACTCGAGCCCCGGGCTACCTTGCCAGCAGAGTCTTGCCCAACACCCGCAAGGGCCCACACGGGACTCCCCACGGGACCCTGAGACCTCTGATGAGTGGAACACAGCGCCTGCCCCAATCCAATCACGCAGAACTTGAGACTGCAGTACATAGGGAAGCAGGCTACCCGGGCTTGATCTGGGGCACAAACCCCTTCCACTCCACTCGAGCCCCGGGCTACCTTGCCAGCTGAGTCGCCTGACACCCGCAAGGGCCCACACAGGATTCCACACGTGATCCTAAGACCTCTAGTGAGTGGAACACAACTTCTGCCAGGAGTCTGGTTCGAACACCAGATATCTGGGTACCTGCCTTGCAAGAAGAGAGCTTGCCTGCAGAGAATACTCTGCCCACTGAAACTAAGGAGAGTGCTACCCTCCAGGTCTGCTCATAGAGGCTAACAGAGTCACCTGAAGAACAAGCTCTTAACAGTGACAACTAAAACAGCTAGCTTCAGAGATTACCAGATGGCGAAAGGCAAACGTAAGAATCCTACTAACAGAAATCAAGACCACTCACCATCATCAGAACGCAGCACTCCCACCCCACCTAGTCCTGGGCACCCCAACACAACCGAAAATCTAGACCCAGATTTAAAAACATTTCTCATGATGATGATGGAGGACATCAAGAAGGACTTTCATAAGTCACTTAAAGAATTACAGGAGAGCACTGCTAAAGAGTTACAGGCCCTTAAAGAAAAGCAGGAAAACACAGCCAAACAGGTAGAAATCATTAAAGAAAAACAGGAAAACACATCCAAACAGGTGATGGAAATGAACAAAACCATACTAGAACTAAAAGGGGAAGTAGACACAATAAAGAAAACCCAAAGCGAGGCAACGCTGGAGATAGAAACCCTAGGAAAGAGATCTGGAACCATAGATGCGAGCATCAGCAACAGAATACAAGAAATGGAAGAGAGAATCTCAGGTGCAGAAGATTCCATAGAGAACATCGACACAACAGTCAAAGAAAATACAAAATGCAAAAGGATCCTAACTCAAAACATCCAGGTAATCCAGGACACAATGAGAAGACCAAACCTACGGATAATAGGAATTGATGAGAATGAAGATTTTCAACTTAAAGGGCCAGCTAATATCTTCAACAAAATAATAGAAGAAAACTTCCCAAACATAAAAAAAGAGATGCCCATGATCATACAAGAAGCCTACAGAACTCCAAATAGACTGGACCAGAAAAGAAATTCCTCCCGACACATAATAATCAGAACAACAAATGCACTAAATAAAGATAGAATATTAAAAGCAGTAAGGGAGAAAGGTCAAGTAACATATAAAGGAAGGCCTATCAGAATTACACCAGACTTTTCACCAGAGACTATGAAAGCCAGAAGAGCCTGGACAGATGTTATACAGACACTAAGAGAACACAAATGCCAGCCCAGGCTACTATACCCGGCCAAACTCTCAATTACCATAGATGGAGAAACCAAAGTATTCCACGACAAAACCAAATTCACACAATATCTTTCCACGAATCCAGCCCTTCAAAGGATAATAACAGAAAAGAAGCAATACAAGGACGGAAATCACGCCCTAGAACAACTAAGAAAGTAATCATTCAACAAACCAAAAAGAAGACAGCCACAAGAACAGAATGCCAACTCTAACAACAAAAATAAAAGGAAGCAACAATTACTTTTCCTTAATATCTATTAATATCAATGGACTCAATTCCCCAATAAAAAGACATAGACTAACAGACTGGCTACACAAACAGGACCCAACATTCTGCTGCTTACAGGAAACCCATCTCAGGGAAAAAGACAGACACTACCTCAGAGTGAAAGGCTGGAAAACAATTTTCCAAGCAAATGGACTGAAGAAACAAGCTGGAGTAGCCATTTTAATATCGGATAAAATCGACTTCCAACCCAAAGTTATCAAAAAAGACAAGGAGGGACACTTCATACTCATCAAAGGTAAAATCCTCCAAGAGGAACTCTCAATTCTGAATATCTACGCACCAAATGCAAGGGCAGCCACATTCATTAGAGACACTTTAGTAAAGCTCAAAGCATACATTGCACCTCACACAATAATAGTGGGAGACTTCAACACACCACTTTCTTCAAAGGACAGATCGTGGAAACAGAAACTAAACAGGGACACAGTGAAACTAACAGAAGTTATGAAACAAATGGACCTGACAGATATCTACAGAACATTTTATCCTAAAACAAAAGGATATGCCTTCTTCTCAGCACCTCACGGGACCTTCTCCAAAATTGACCATATAATTGGTCACAAAACAGGCCTCAATAGATACAAAAATATTGAAATTGTCCCATGTATCCTATCAGACCACCATGGCCTAAGACTGATCTTCAATAACAACATAAATAATGGAAAGCCAACATTCACGTGGAAACTGAATAACACTCTTCTCAATGATACCTTGGTCAAGGAAGGAATAAAGAAAGAAATTAAAGACTTTTTAGAGTTTAATGAAAATGAAGCCACAACGTACCCAAACCTATGGGACACAATGAAAGCATTTCTAAGAGGGAAACTCATAGCTCTGAGTGCCTCCAAGAAGAAACGGGAGACAGCACATACTAGCAGCTTGACAACACATCTAAAAGCCCTAGAAAAAAAGGAAGCAAATTCACCCAAGAGGAGTAGACGGCAGGAAATAATCAAACTCAGGGGTGAAATCAACCAAGTGGAAACAAGAAGAACTATTCAAAGAATTAACCAAACGAGGAGTTGGCTCTTTGAGAAAATCAACAAGATAGATAAACCCTTAGCTAGACTCACTAAAGGGCACAGGGACAAAATCCTAATTAACAAAATCAGAAATGAAAAGGGAGACATAACAACAGATCCTGAAGAAATCCAAAACACCATCAGATCCTTCTATAAAAGGCTATACTCAACAAAACTGGAAAACCTGGATGAAATGGACAAATTTCTGGACAGATACCAGGTACCAAAGTTGAATCAGGATCAAGTTGACCATCTAAACAGTCCCATATCACCTAAAGAAATAGAAGCAGTTATTAATAGTCTCCCAGCCAAAAAAAGCCCAGGACCAGATGGGTTTAGTGCAGAGTTCTATCAGACCTTCAAAGAAGATCTAATTCCAATTCTGCACAAACTATTTCACAAAATAGAAGTAGAAGGTACTCTACCCAACTCATTTTATGAAGCCACTATTACTCTGATACCTAAACCACAGAAAGATCCAACAAAGATAGAGAACTTCAGACCAATTTCTCTTATGAATATCGATGCAAAAATCCTCAATAAAATTCTCGCTAACCGAATCCAAGAACACATTAAAGCAATCATCCATCCTGACCAAGTAGGTTTTATTCCAGGGATGCAGGGATGGTTTAATATACGAAAATCCATCAATGTAATCCATTATATAAACAAACTCAAAGACAAAAACCACATGATCATCTCGTTGGATGCAGAAAAAGCATTTGACAAGATCCAACACCCACTCATGATAAAAGTTTTGGAAAGATCAGGAATTCAAGGCCCATACCTAAACATGATAAAAGCAATCTACAGCAAACCAGTAGCCAACATCAAAGTAAATGGAGAGAAGCTGGAAGCAATCCCACTAAAATCAGGGACTAGACAAGGCTGCCCACTTTCTCCCTACCTTTTCAACATAGTACTTGAAGTATTAGCCAGAGCAATTCGACAACAAAAGGAGATCAAGGGGATACAAATTGGAAAAGAGGAAGTCAAAATATCACTTTTTGCAGATGATATGATAGTATATATAAGTGACCCTAAAAATTCTACCAGAGAACTCCTAAACCTGATAAACAGCTTCGGTGAAGTAGCTGGATATAAAATTAACTCAAACAAGTCAATGGCCTTTCTCTATACAAAGAATAAACAGGCTGAGAAAGAAATTAGGGAAACAACACCCTTCTCAATAGTCACAAATAATATAAAATATCTTGGCGTGACTCTAACTAAGGAAGTGAAAGATCTGTATGATAAAAACTTCAAATCTCTGAAGAAAGAAATTAAGGAAGATCTCAGAAGATGGAAAGATCTCCCATGCTCATGGATTGGCAGGATCAACATTGTAAAAATGGCTATCTTGCCAAAAGCAATCTACAGATTCAATGCAATCCCCATCAAAATTCCAACTCAATTCTTCAACGAATTGGAAGGAGCAATTTGCAAATTTGTCTGGAATAACAAAAAACCTAGGATAGCAAAAAGTCTTCTCAAGGATAAAAGAACTTCTGGCGGAATCACCATGCCAGACCTAAAGCTTTACTACAGAGCAATTGTGATAAAAACTGCATGGTACTGGTATAGAGACAGACAAGTAGACCAATGGAATAGAATTGAAGACCCAGAAATGAACCCACACATCTATGGTTACTTGATCTTCGACAAGGGAGCTAAAACCATCCGGTGGAAGAAAGACAGCATTTTCAACAATTGGTGCTGGCACAACTGGTTGTTATCGTGTAGAAGAATGCGAATCGATCCATACTTATCTCCTTGTACTAAGGTCAAATCTAAGTGGATCAAGGAACTTCACATAAAACCAGAGACACTGAAACTTATAGAGGAGAAAGTGGGGAAAAGCCTTGAAGATATGGGCACAGGGGAAAAATTCCTGAACAGAACAGCAATGGCTTGTGCTGTAAGATCGAGAATTGACAAATGGGACCTAATGAAACTCCAAAGTTTCTGCAAGGCAAAAGACACCGTCAATAAGACAAAAAGACCACCAACAGATTGGGAAAGGATCTTTACCTATCCTAAATCAGATAGGGGACTAATATCCAACATATATAAAGAACTCAAGAAGGTGGACTTCAGAAAATCAAATAACCCCATTAAAAAATGGGGCTCAGAACTGAACAAAGAATTCTCACCTGAGGAATACCGAATGGCAGAGAAGCACTTGAAAAAATGTTCAACATCCTTAATCATCAGGGAAATGCAAATCAAAACAACCCTGAGATTCCACCTCACACCAGTCAGAATGGCTAAGATCAAAAATTCAGGTGACAGCAGATGCTGGCGTGGATGTGGAGAAAGAGGAACACTCATCCATTGTTGGTGGGAGTGCAGGCTTGTACAACCACTCTGGAAATCAGTCTGGCGGTTCCTCAGAAAACTGGACATAGTACTACCGGAGGATCCAGCAATACCTCTCCTGGGCATATATCCAGAAGATGCCCCAACAGGTAAGAAGGACACATGCTCCACTATGTTCATAGCAGCCTTATTTATAATAGCCAGAAGCTGGAAAGAACCCAGATGCCCCTCAACAGAGGAATGGATACAGAAAATGTGGTACATCTACACAATGGAGTACTACTCAGCTATTAAAAAGAATGAATTTATGAAGTTCCTAGCCAAATGGATGGACCTGGAGGGCATCATCCTGAGTGAGGTAACACATTCACAAAGAAACTCACACAATATGTATTCACTGATAAGTGGATATTAGCCCCAAACCTAGGATACCCAAGATATAAGATATAATTTGTTAAACACATGAAACTCAAGAAGAATGAAGACTGAAGTGTGGACACTATGCCCCTCCTTAGATTTGGGAACAAAACACCCATGGAAGGAGTTACAGAGCCAAAGTTTGGAGCTGAGATGAAAGGATGGACCATGTAGAGACTGCCATATCCAGGGATCCACCCCATAATCAGCATCCAAACGCTGACACCATTGCATACACTAGAAAGATTTTATTGAAAGGACCCAGATGTAGCTGTCTCTTGTGAGACTATGCCGGGGCCTAGCAAACACAGAAGTGGATGCTCACAGTCAGCTAATGGATGGATCATAGGGCTCCCAATGGAGGAGCTAGAGAAAGTAGCCAAGGAACTAAAGGGATCTGCAACCCTATAGGTGGAACAACATTATGAACTAACCAGTACCCCGGAGCTCTTGACTCTAGCTGCATATATATCAAAAGATGGCCTAGTCGGCCATCACTGGAAAGAGAGGCCCATTGGACTTGCAAACTTTATATGCCCCAGTACAGGGGAACACCAGGGCCAAAAAGGGGGAGTGGGTGGGCAGGGGAGTGGGGGTGGGTGGATATGGGGGACTTTTGGTATAGCATTGGAAATGTAAATGAGTTAAATACCTAATAAAAAATGGAAAAAAAAAAGAAATTAGAACTTACCTTCCTTCTCTGGGTGACAACTAAAAGCAATTCCAATTGGTTGTTTGTTTTGGGAGTCTCTCTGACAGCCCTGGTAAACAACTCAAACAAGAACTTCTTGCATCTGCTATTGAGTTTTTTGTTAGACAATCTCTGGCTCTCAGAGAGAGGAGCATCAGCTCAGATGAGAAAAGTTTATTAAAACTATACATGTATATTATACATGGAATTACTAAGTGTACTATGAGTTTTGTTTTAGGTAAATAATTAATAGTATGATTCATTGTAACTTTTTCATATAGTCTTACTGTTATTTTAACTACTTCTCCCATTTTTTTCTGTATTTACCTCTAATACCCTCACAAAAGTGTCCCCCTTCCCATTTCCTCCTATTATTTATTCCTCTGTTATTATCCTGCTCTTCATCTTTACCCTCTTCCCACCTCCTTCTGTATTTATATCCCTCCTACTCCTTAAAGAGCCCTCATTTTCCATTTTCTTGATTAAATAATTTATATTTGGCTATATAATAATTTATATTCTCTCTATTGCTCCACAGCCTCCTCTCCTGGCAGAGTCCATTTTACTTTCCTGATTTCTGTATTTACTACAGAGTACATACTCAAGTCTGAAGATTTGGAGACACACACATGGGGTATTTGTCTTTTTGAGTCTTGGTAATCTAACTCAGTATGATGTTTCCTAGTTCCATCCATTTACCAGCACAGCTTATGATTTCATTTTTCTTTACAGGTGAGTAATATTCCATTGAGTCTATGTACCACATATTTGTTACCCATTTATAGCTTGCAGGACACTTATTTTTTTTTCCATTTCTTAGTTATTGTGAACACAGCAGCAATAAACATGGCAGAGCAAGCCTGTGAAGAGGGGTGTTGAGTGCTTTAGTAATATGCCGGGAAGTGGTATCTGACATATGCTAGGTTTATTGTTAGCCTTTGGAGAATCCTGATTTCCATAGTAACTGTACTAGTTTGCAATGCCATCAACAGTGGATGAGGCTTCCCTTTCCCCACAGACCCTGGCACTCGTCAGTTGTTCTGTTGATCTGACCAGGTTACGTTCTTCTGATTTGCAGTTCTTCTAACTACTAGGGGTAAGGAACAGCTTTTGAGATATTTGTTAGCCACTTTTTTTCTTCTTCTTTTGAGAGCTCTCTACTCAGGCCCCAGGATCATTTTTCAAATGGATCATTTGGGATTTTTTTTTTTATTTTGGCTCTGTGGTATTTTTTGTTGTTGTTCTTTGTACATTGTGGATATTCATCTTCTGTCAGATGTACAGCTGGCAAAGATTTCCATTCTGTGGGCTTTCCAACCACCTGTTGGTTATTTATTTAGCTGTGCAAAATCTTTTTCATTTTATGAAGTCCCACTTGCCAGACTCATATCTTTTAAAGTGCGCTGAGGGAGCCCTGATGGGTAAGTGCGAGGTTCAAGTCATAATTACTTCCCATTGAAAACAGTATGCATCCTCTCACTGTTCTGAGTCACGTGGAATTGTCTTCCTTGTAGTGTTTGAGGGAGCACAGTAGACTGAGCAGTTTATCTGTAAGTGCCTGGGCATGCTTCGAGGAGATACTGAGTTCCTCATAGAATTACTCACTGGTGTGTGTGCTCCTTTTTATCTGTCACTATTTCCCATGAAATAGCTTTGACCCAAGTGTCTGAACAAGGCCATGTGGGAAAGCCAGCTGCAAAGATGCTAGGAAAGGCAGACAGTACAGCAGTATGGCCTCTAAGCAAGCATCAAGGCACCTGCAGCCACCTTAATAGAGATTGGAAGGAATTGTGGGCATCAGAGTGGTTTAGGATTTAGCAAGAGATTAGAGGCTGCTGGACATGGCCTGACATTCTGAGAGTATTATGAACATAATTGTGGACTCTGCAGTCAGAGTCATGCCTTGGCTTTGGGGAATGAAAACAGCTTTGCGGTGGACTGAGTATTCTAGACATTTGTAGACGTTTGGATAAGAGCCTGTGCTGTAGTGATCTTGAGAAATGAGGACTCAGTGAGGGCTTGCATTTTTAGAAATATGCCTACTGCACCAAATGGGGGAGGGGGGGAGAGTGGGAGGACAACATTTTGCATATGATAATGTGAAATGTCTAATATACGTGTGTGTCCATTAAAAGCAAATTTGCTTTTAAAATAGTAACTCCATGCACAAGAGATTAGTATTCTGTGTTACTATGTGCAGAGATGGGTTGTAAAGTTTACCTTTCCTCTCTCTCTCTCTCTCTCTCTCTCTCTCTCTCTCTCTCTCTGTGTGTGTGTGTGTGTGTGTGTGTGTGTGTGTGTCTGTCTGTCTGTCTGTCTGTCTGTCTCTGCCTCTGCCTCTCTAAATTTTTTATAATAAATAAAAATTTTTCTTATCAGGAATAAAAAAACAATCTCTGCTCCTTTTACTTTCTTGAAAGTTAATGAAAAGGCAAGGAGAAGAACCCATGGAGAGTCTCTCAAATTTGATGAGATTGTGAAACACACTTAAAGTTTAAAACAGAGCTGATGAGGAAGGGCTAAGGTGCTCAAAATTGAAATGGGGTGAGCCACGATACAGTTGAGAGAGAACTCTTGCCTCTGAGGTTTTGAACGGAGGCAGCAGGACACAAAATCCTCAGGAATATTGTTTCTGAGCTTCTTCAGCTGGAAAGGTTCGAGGTTCATGGCAATTGATGTTTTTCTTTTTTCTTTCTTTTTTTTTTTTTTTTTCTGAAAGCTCATAACTCAGAATGGTGTGCTAGGGATGTGGGGCTGACATGAGGTTATATAAATTCTCACCTTAATAAAAGGAAGTCTTTGCAGAGGAGAAATGAGAGATAGATGTGTACTTAAAGTTGTCAAATCAGAGGTCAAATCACCCCACCACGAATAACCCTGACATGTGAAGCTTCCCCATGGCCAAGAAGAATTTAGCAAAACAGAAGTGAGTGAAAGTCCTATTGAGAGACAGTGGACCACAGTTCAAGTTGCTCATCACCATGCTCAACTTAGTCTTTCAATCACTCACTACGTGTCCTAACGAACTCAGGCAAGAAATATGAATTCTGTGAGGACAAGAGCACTGACCCCAGGAAAAGCAAGACAATGGGGACTGGAGGGAGAGGAAAGAAGGATCACCTGGCAAAGGACAGAGGGCGGGACTGTTGGAAAAGAAGCCAGGTAAAGATCATGGCCAGAATTCTGAAGGAAATGAAAGCATAAAGTGTTAACACGGAGGATCCCGCAATACCTCTCCTGGGCATATATCCAGAAGATGTCCCAACCGGTAAGAAGGATACATGCTCCACTGTGTTCATAGCAGCCTTATTTGTAATAGCCAGAAGCTGGAAAGAACCCAGATGCCTCTCAACATAGGAATGGATACAAAAAATGTGGTACATTTACACAATGGAGTACTACTCAGCTATTAAAAGGAATGAATTTATGAAATTCCTAGGCAAATGGTTGGACCTGGAGGGCATCATCCTGAGTGAGGTAACACAATCACAAAAGAACTCAAATGATATGTACTCACTGATAAGTGGATATTAGCCCAGAAACTTAGTATACCCCAGATATAAGATACAATTTGCAAAACACATGAAACTGAAGAAGAACGAAGACCAAAGTGTGGACACTTTGCCCCTTCTTAGAATTGGAAACAATCACCCATGGAAGGAGTTACAGAGACAAAGTAAAGTTTGGAGCTGAGACAAAAGGATGGACCATCTAGAGACTGCCATATCCAGGGATCCATCCCATAATTAGCCTCCAAACGATGACACCATTGCATACACTAGCAAGCATTTGCTGAAAGGACCCTGATATTGCTGCCTCTTGTGAGACTAGGCCAGGGCCTAGCAAACACATAAGTGGATGCTCACAGTCAGCTATTGGATGGATCACAGGGCCCCCAATGGAGGAGCTAGAGAAAGTATCCAAGGAGCTAAAGAAATCTGCAACCCTGTAGGTGCAACAACATTATGAACTAACCAGTACCCCGGAGCTCTTGACTCTAGCTGCATATGTATCAAAAGATGGCCTATTCGGCCATCACTGGAAAGAGAGTCCCACTGGACATGCAAACTTTATATGCCCCAGTACAGGGGAACGCCAGGGCCAAAAGTGGGAATGGGTGGGTAGGGGAGTTGGGGGGGGGGGTATAAGGGACTTTTGGGATAGCATTAGAAATGTAATTGAGGAAAATACATAATAAAAAATATTTTTTAAAAAAAAGAGCAATAAAGAACAGTGTTGGAAAAGCTCGCAGAAAAAAATTGAGGCCAGTTCAGAAGTGAAGGCAGCAGCGGAAGGTATAAAATGAAAACTAAATAATGCAGAAATCCTACTTGCAGTAAGGCAATGGGACTTGAGACATTGAGAATTTGAGAATAACAAAGAATTTAAAAGAAAACAGAAAACTTGGGGAGAGAGAGATGAGGAAAACTATTGAAAGATGCTAAAGCTATGAGACCTGTAGTGTTCTTTGACAAAAACAAAGAGAATGATTAATAAGTACTAGGAACTAAAATTGCTGTTTTGAAAAAGATTCATTTCATATATCATTGTTTGAATTATATAAATGTATAGCAAGCGGTACAATAAACTTTTGGATATAGATAGTTAAAACAATAATCTCCTTAAACATTTTAAAAAGTTTTAGCTAACAAGTAACACTTGTATATTCTGTGCAGTGCATGGCACACTTTATACTATACACAGCACATGAAGGTCTGTCAAAGCCTATCCCATGACCATCCAGTAGACTGAGGAGGCCAGCAAAGACGTGTAGTTGAGCAGTCTCTCAGGTCACCTACATTTGTTGCCAATAAGGTGGAGTTTATGACTGCAAAGCAATGGAAAGCATAAAACAATGAGATAAAAATCTGAAGTAAAAATGCTATGCCATTAGAAACCATCTTTTTTTCTTAATTTGTTTTGGGTTGGGGGAAACAAAATTGCTATGTGTCTAGAAAGTAAAGAAAAATTTACCACACTATACTGATCTTTAGCAATAAAAAGGAAAGTCATGGGCCAGTGAGATTGATCAGGGGTTAAAGCTGATGGCCTAAGGTTAACCTCTGGAGTCTACATAAAGGTTCAAGGAGAGAATCAAATCTACAAAGTTACCTGTTCACCTCCACATGAATCCCAGGCACCCTCACATACCCTCCCACTCACACACACACACACACACACACACACGGGGGGGGGGGGGACAGAAACAGAGAGACAGAGAGAGACAGTGAGAGATACTCAGAGAGAGACAGTGAGAGATACTCAGAGAGACACAGAGAGAGACAGTGAGAGATACTCAGAGAGACACAGAGAGACAGAGAGAGAGACTCAGAGAGACACAGACAGAGAGACAGAGAGAGATAGTGAGAGAGACACAGAGAGACAGAGATACACAGAGAGACAATGAGAGAGAGAGAGAAGAGAAGAGGGGTGCAGAAGGGAGGCAGGCAGGAAGGAAAAGAAATAAAATACTATTAAAATTAATGTATTTAAAAAGACATATATAGATAGATAATGTGTAGGCATGGGAAGTTGGGTCTGTAAGTGGTATATACATGTTCATATGTGTGCGTGAATATAGAACACAGAGGTTAACTCTCTGGCTGTTACTCTCTACCTTATTTTTTGAGACAGATGTCTCGCTGAACCTGGAGTTTATCAATTGGGCTAGTCTGGCTAGCTAATGAGCCTCTGAGGTCCTCTTGCCTTTGCTTTTCTCCTCAGCACTGAGTTTACAGATGTGTGACTTGTGCCTCCATGCCTAGCTTCAAATGCTTTTCAGCTTTGCTATGTACCTTCCCTGAGTTCCTTGATTACTAAGTCCACAAACTGAATGAACTTGGGGGATTTGCCTCTGGAGGGCATGCTTTTAAGGACTAGATGGCAGGAAGAGATAGATGAACGGGTATAAGTTTTCTTTAGAGGGTGAAGCAAAACTTCTAAAATAGCTTAGTGTCCATGATTGTACCACCTTGCAAATGCACCAAGAGTAGTGCAGTTGGACATTTAAAGTGAGAAAAATAATGAGCTGTGCTTTGCAAATTCACATCAATTAAATGAAACACAACAGAAATCAACGCTTTATAGAATTCCGTGGAAACGGAATGAGTTAATATCTGAGCAGACTGTGGTGAATAGTAAGTGCCAGATTATGTTAATAACAGCCTACTGCCAGAACCCAGAACTGCAAGGAGATGAATGTGCCTAGGAGGTGTGAGGGGAGACAAGACTTCAAGCAGGGACAACTCTTGCCACCAGCTTCCTCTGAGTTGCTCTCAACCAAGAATCCAAGTTTCTTTCCTCATCAGTTTGCTTAGATGATAAACCCAGGTCTCTCCAAATGCCACTTGGATCTTTCCAGAGCTACTGCTCTGCTTGTCAATCAGAAGTCCTTACCTGGGTCTTCCCTAGATGAGTTTAAGAAGACACTGGCACCTTTATGACTCTCATGTCTCCTTTCACCATTCCAGGGTTCTGCCTTTTCCTTCAACTCTTTCTCAAGGGAGCATTTGTGGCTTGTTTCTCCTGACAGTGAGTACTGCTGTGTGGCAGATTGTCTCCAAAGGAACTGAGCTCTGAAGGGTTTAACCAGAAAACAGCCAGGAATATTTGAAATATTTTGGAGCCATTGGGCTGCAAAAAAAAAAAAAAAAAAAAAAAAGCTGGCAGAAATCTCCCAAGAAGAAGTTAATTGTATAGCCTTGGGCTTCTTCTGAGACTTACAGAAATTCTTACGATTTTTAGCCTTATATGCTCTTCCTAAGAACTTCCTAAGCCTTCTCATCAGAAAAAAAAGAGACATCTATGTGCCTCTCTTCTTTGCCACCCTCACATTGCCAACTCTTCCAGGCTTGGTTTATTCACTCACCAGGGACAGGATACATATCTCCTTCTCTCCTCTTTTCTGGCTTCTTGTCCCTAGAAACATGACTTCTGGAGAGAAGAGTAAGTCCCAGGCATTTGGGCTTTGTGATGAGTTTTTCCTGCTCTTCCCCTCCAGGGAGAAGCCTGCTTTTCCACTCACATTTATGAAACCAATGACTTCCACCCTTGAAATATCTCTGTATCCTGGCCCCAAACCATGAGCCTACTGTTCTGCACTGAGGTCCAGAACAAGCTTCAGGGAGATCAATTACTGACTTCTTTCACGGTCTCATTGTTGCTCTTATTTTTTTATGAGACAGGGTCTTAACCCATCTTGGCTGTGAACTTGCTGTGCCACCATTTCATAGCCAGTGCTCACCGTCACAGCCTAAGCCTGGCCTAACTCTTGAACCTTGTCTAGATCTTCCTTCTTTCTGAGAAGTATTTTACCCCTAGATCTTCACTTCTGTTCATCTTCCTGCTTAGTTCTGTACCAGGCACCAGCCATGGATGATTTATGGTAGTTTTTTTTTCATGTTGTTACCTCCAGATCCTGTAAATGTTGAGGGACCTACACTAGGTATGCAGGACAATTACAGTAAAAGTACTTACTGCCCAGTGGATTTCAAAGACCTGGTTTGCAACCATTAGACTTTTCCAACTACTCTTAACAGTGGTGTGGTAAAGAGTTCTTACTTCCCCCTTCCCCAAGTTTAGCATGACTGAATTTCACAGCAGACCCTAAATTACCCACCCAATTATGAATACACTGTAAGTGGGTCCAAGACGTTGGTCAGGCCCGCTGCATGCCCTCTCTGCTTGCCACATACATTCTGGAAGACTCAACTCATAACTGCTCAGCTCTTAACTCACAATAATTGCCTTATCAGTACAAAAACTAAGATACAAAGTGTTGACTTTCATTGCCAAGGTTAAGCCAGTGAGTAAGCTACACACATTCTAAGCAGCTTACCTCAACTGGAGTCAATGACTGCACGTATTTTATGGGTACAGTTTGCAACTGGCCATGGGGCAACCTAGAGCACAGTAACTCAAGTAGAGACATAGAAACAGCTAGCTTGGCAGGCCTTGCCTCAAAGTCTCCTTGTGCTCTTTCATCCTTTAAGGGTTACACTTGCTGTTTATCTTAAAAATAAATGGAAATTTATTTTGTATGTATACATATGTATACCTATGGGTGCACACTTGCCTCAACAAGTGTGTAAAGGTGAATGGACAACACATGAACGTTCTCTCTCTCCCTTACATGGGCCCAAGGATGAGAGCCAGTTTTCAGGCTTTATCTCCCCCATTTGAGTTTGTCGTTTGTTTTGTTTTGTTTGTCATTGACCTTCCTTTCAGAAGTTATGGGCATACAGTATCTCATGTTTAATTACCAATAATACTACAGAGAAAATTTCTAGAAGTTACTTATATAACATAACTGAAACTCTATTCTCATTGCTACACCCCAATTTTCTCCCAACTCCCTGCCCCAGGTAAGTTGGGAAATACCCAACATACTATCGTGTAATTAACACATATTTCTAATGTTTTTAAAAAGACTTAAGTCTGGGGTTGGTTGACTCTTTGGATATGGGACATATGAACATATCCAGGTGGATAGACAGACAACAGTCTTGGCTTGAGTGGTTTCCTCTCTTTACCAATATTCTGTGATTTCTCTAGGATCCTAGTGTCAAAAAACAAAACAAAACAAAGCAAAGCAAAGCAAAGCAAAACAAAACAAAAAACAAAAACAAAAACAAAAAACAGGGCAAACATGGCTAGTAGAGTTATGTCAGGAGCAAACTATAACTCAGTCTTTTAGCATCTACTCTGGAGTAGGCTTTCCACTGTCTGGCCACAGGGCTTGGAGGGGGAGTCTCTACAGAAAGATCAGCATCTTCACCTTGCATTGAAGTTCTTGTGCTCAGAAAAATGAAGCAGTACCCCCATGGCTGTGAAGTCACAGAAAGTTGGAGCCAGGCTCCTAACTCAGAACTTCTCACTCTGTTTTCTTTATGATATGAGATGTTTCATCCCACAGCTGGGCCCTGGAGCTGACTTGTGAAGTTTAATAGTAATGACACAGGTTGGAAGAGCTAGAGGTCAGAGTTGGCCCATAGCCAGAGGCTCTGGATGCTCCTAAACAATTACAGCAAGAAGTGATATGGATGCTTGTCAATTGGAACAGTTTTCCAAAGGCACTGACAGTGACAGAGAAATGGAGGTGAGACCTAGGAGACACACTCAATCACTAGTATGCGGTGACTGGGAGGAGTCAGGTGACAGTGGCTCCTTCAGCCACTTCTGATGAGCAAATCCTGACAAGGGAGAAAAAAACTAAGGCAGCTTGTGAAAACTCCTGAGGCTGGGGACCTAGAGTCTTTCTCCTTTATGCTGTGGCTGTAATGAGAATAAGAAATCTGTCCAATGCCAGAGTGTTTTCCCATCTTTTCCTTTAATAGCTTCAGAGTTTCAGGTTTCAATTGGAAGCCTTGCTCCATTTGGAGTTGATCATTTGTTGCTGAATTATTTTTACCTCTCAGATCATCCAGTTACCATGCAGACCTATCAGGAGAAGGGTCACCCACTGGACCTAAGTACGCGTTGAAATGCGGCTATCTACCAATTTTCTTTTTCTCATATCTTCGTCTATATATTCCCTTTTGATGCATGTTCTTGACTTCTGCTGACAGCTCCTAGTTCTTTCTTCTTTCATTTTTTTCATTGATTTGTTGATTAAGCCATTCTTTGGACACTATCCTGGGTCTCATTATCATCCAGGACTCATGCTAGAACTAAAAAGACAAATCAAAGGTACTTCAATGAATTGAGGACAATGGGAGTCACTTTATCAGTGGTCTTACTTTCTACTAGACAAACATGACTGTGACTGGCAAAAGCTATATTGTTTATCATGTAAAGATAATGTCACTTTGTGCTGGATTTCAATCACTAAATTCACTTTTGGTTGCAAAAACGCTATACATAATTGTGCATGTGTCTATCACACACACCATACTTTTTTAACCTCAAGCACAGGCATACTCCCAAATACGGATGAGGATGCCCAGTCTCCTTTGAAATTAATTAAAAATACTTGTAATTAAGTAAGTTGGACCGACAGCAATATTTTTATTAACTTTTATGAACCTTGAGTGCTTGTCTCTTCTTCCTTTCATTTTGTTTTATTTTATTTCAGCATTATTTGATGCCTAGAGGCTTTGGAATGACTGAAAACCCAGAACCCATAGCCAACACTTGTAAGAAGTGCGCAACTTGGGGAAAGCATGATTCTCCATCCCTCTGCAAGAACTGCTTTATCTAATCCTCAGAAGCATCCTAACAGGTGCTTACTTCTATTGCCTTTGTTGAGTGGATGAGGAACCTGGGGAATCAGGAAATTTAATTAGTTCAAGGTCATGCAGCTAGTAATTTTGAGGAGGTGGGATTCCAAACTACATCTCCTGCACCCAGAGCCCATTTCTATTACTATGCTACATGGCATTGCAAGGCAAAACCAACTATTGCCAATAGATATAGTGAAGGAAAAAGCAGTCCCTAGATAGGCAGAATGAAAAAAAAAATCTTCTTAACATTAGTAGAAAGCCAAAATTAGAGTAATTTGACAGGACTGCAGCTTAGTGTGAAGTAACTTTTCTTTTCAAAAGAAATTGCTTCCCTGCCTACAAGCATGCAGACTGCTGTTAAACACACTATGTAGATTTATGTGTAGTTCCACATTGTAAGTCTTTTACAATGATACGATTTAGAATCAGATAGCAATAAAATATGCAACTAATAAACTCAAATTACTAATGCAAGTTCCATGGGCCAAGGAACAGTCTTGATGAATTTAAATTGCAGAAACCTGTGAGACCATGACCTCAGTTGCTACAAGAAGGCCTCCTTTAGCTCCAGTACGTCTAATGCCAATATGTTCAATACAGCTTCTTACCAATTCTCGTCATTAGAACTGGGAGGAAACTTTTGTTTGTGCAGAGAACCAAGCCAGTAGGCACCACATAACCTTGCTTGCTGAAAATGCCTCCACTCTGCCTGGAAGCACACTGTGAGTCTTAGTAACACACACAATGGAAGAAACACTCCTGAAATTGCACTGCTCTTAAGAAAGGGGAAATTACAACAAAATGAGTTTGACTTAGGTTTCATTGGGGCCTGTTTTTATTGTGCACGGGGCACAGTTTTAACAAGCTTAGTTATCTGATTTCTCAATCTATAGCAGATAAAAGCAGAAAATTAGAAGGGGCAATACCACCATTGGTAAGAAGAATGAAAATCACAAGAAATGCCAGCTGAGAGAAAGAAGAATAATATCAATCATGGGGCCATTTAGTGTCAGATCAAATTGCCCCAAACACAACTGGTCCCATTATAGAACATTACAATAACTGGCATCCAAGTGACAACTCTGCATCATAAAGGAAAGCTTAAATAGTCCCTGTCATGGAATATAAGATGCTAGAAAGTATAAAATGTACGGATGACAAATGTGCATTGAACACAATTAAAAGAAGAAGGGTTTGGTATTTGGGTAGATGGGAGTGGGTGGGTGGGTGGGTGGGAGCACCCTCATAGAGACAGGGGGAGAAGGGGAGGGAATGGAGGCTTCCAAAGGGGAGACCTGGAAAGGGGAAAACATTTGAAATGTAAATAAAGAAAGTACCAAAAAAAAAAGAACTATTTCTATTAAGTCATTAAGAAATAGCTATTGCTAATATCTCCCAATAGGTCAGAAAATAAAGAAGTGTTCTAATACTTAAAGGTCAAGAGCCCCAAACTTATCCATCAGAACAAAATAATCACTGAGATGCCATCCTCGTGGACAGTTGATAAAAATTCAATGCCTCGTCTGCGGATTTTTTTTTTTTCTCACATTCGAGTGTTAAAAAACCTGAGCTGGAGAGCTTATCATCTCAGCCTCTTCTGTTCTTAGATGACTGTTCATATTGGGACCCACATGTGAACAATGTCATAATGGCAATGAATAGTCATAGGTGCTTCTTTAATCCAGCCCTCATAACACACATGCAGAGTGGCCAGGCTGTTAGCTTCATGTGGCTGCTTTGCCAGGCAACCTCTCAGACAGGCTGAACTGCGAATCTCAGAATCCTCTTGGCAGCACCATTCTGGTTGTGCACAGAAGAGATCTCAGTAGATTGGGAGGTTGGGAGGGAATTTTAGTCATTTGGTTTCTGGGCTCCTGCTCTTGTTGCTGACCTACAGCTTATCTGTATTTCGGGCCCTTGTCCAGATCCTCCTTCAGTTTTGCTGCTCCCTGGGTTCTGTAAGGAGGGATACCAACTTCTCCAGCCACCAGAGGAGCCATAGGACATGAAGCATCAGTTTTGATTTGTCCCCGGGTCCTCAACTTGTCTTTTTTCTTTTACATTCATCTCTCCTCCCTAACTGTCTGTATTTAACATTTCAAATACCAGTATCAAGCTCGGAGGTCACCAATACCAGAACTCTATTCTGGACACCAGTTTATAAGCTGGCACCACAGACACTTTAAACCCATCCATGCTAAACAGCTACCAGTTACATCTAGATAGGGCTACAAGCGCAGCTTCTTCCTCCTTTGAAAACACTTTTAGAAGCATCCTCACAGACCCAACTGTCTAGTAGAATGCGAAGGCAGAGACAAACATGCATACATTAGTGTCAGAAAGGGCTCTAGGGCAGCGATTTTATTTTCCATTCAATGTGTTTTAGTTAGTTAAATAGATGACTAGTCATTTCTACTTAACGTAACAATAAGGAAAATTAATCCCGACATGCCATATCTTCTGAATAGAGGCATGCAATTTGCATATACCAATGTTGCTAAACTATAAAAAACATCTTGACATTTACTTTTCTTTAAGAGTTTTAAATGGAGATGTGCCTCGTTCATCCTGCTTTGGGGGATTTCTAATGTGATGGTAAGTGCTCAGGGAAAAGAGGCTGGAGACCAGACTGCAATCTTGGATCACTTCTCTAAGTCTTTGCTGGAGAATCTGCAAAGAAAAAGGCTGGACCACAGACTCCCTCTAACAGCTCCCAGGTTGAAGACACGTTAGCCTTTGCTTTCCAGGAATAGGAATAGATTGTGTTCACCTTAGTTGTATGGAATATATCCAAATATATCCAAATAAAAATGATTTACCCACACATACATCCATTTTCAAAGCAGTAAGAATACTGAAGTTTCACAGGGGTCTGAATCTTTTAAGAAGAGTATTTCCATGAACTCTGTATAAGTCCCTCTGGAGAACTGAGTAAGATCCCATCTGATGCTTTAATTTCAAGAAAGGCTCTTCAAGGGCTGAAAATACAGGAAATGTGTTTGAATACGTGATTTGAATATGAGATCTCAAACCTCTTGAGATCCTCTGAGATAAGACCTTTATTCACAGGTTGTTTTTCATTATTTTTTGTTTTGTTTTGTTTTTAAATATAACAAGCCACAAAGTTATGTTCCAATGATATGAAGGGTGATCATTGTTCTTAAGAAATTTGGGGTTGTGTAGAATTTGTCTCAATGAAGAAGAACCTTACTTCAGTGGCTTTCAAGCTTTCAATCCTATATCAGAATTTTTGGATTTCTTACTAAATCAGAGTTAGAGCCCAACAGCTAAGTCTCTGATTTAGTTTTGAAGGCTAAGAATTTTCACTTCTAATAGTTCCCCTTGGAGTACTGATGCCATGTCAGAGGTGTTACTGTAAGAACCGCTATTCTTGGGACCTTCCACCAGTATTTATGAGCCTCAACTAGAGACCATGAACACCCTGTTAGTCACTCATACTTTTCCAGTCTGTCCATAAACTCTTGAGAGTTTTACAAGAAGCCACTCATTGGGAATCAGAAGTAAAATGTAAGTTTTAGTAACACATGTACCATACAGGTTTTAATTTTCTAAGGTGTGTGTCCTTAAATTTCCAATTTGGTTGAACCAAGACTAATATGGTTCCTAAAGAGCTATCAACGTTGACTCATGTGTATCAAATATAGACGTTAGATAAGATTGAACTACCATATTTTCCATCTTATGAATATTTTCAGTCTCATACAGGTAAATATTTTCTGCCATGCTTAAACAGTGAATCAAAATCCAAAGTACATTCTATACTGAGATAACTCTTTGTGAAGCTTATCCCAAAACACTTTACCTCTGTCCCTAGAGTTCTCTTTGGAATATTCCAGGTAAAGTTTCCCTCCCCCGATGCTTAGTAATTGTTTCCATAGCCAAAGGCAGTATCATAATCTCTCCTAATTACATCAATCCCTTTGTTCTAGGTTTATCTCCCATGGTTATGTTTTCAAGCCTTTTCCTGAACTCATAGGAGTTTGATAATCAACTCAGATTAAGATTAATTTTTTTCCTCTGTAGAAAAGCATTAACTGAACACATCCAACATGCCAAGAATTAGGCAAGCTTCAGATAAAGTAAATGACAGACTGTCTCTATCTCCCTGGGGTTCCCATCTCATGAGCAGAGCTGTTCCACACTGTCATTGGTGTTTTCTGTCTTCTTGCAGAACATGCTGCATTTTACTATTGGCTTTTGCCATCTTAAAAATCAAATTTCTCCAACATTATAATGACGCTTTTATCTAGAAAGTCCTTGCCCTCTTATATCAACAGCCATGTGTATTTATTCAGCATCTCCTTGTGCTATGTTGAGATTTATTCAGGAGTGGCATGGCTGTAAATGGTAAGATGCTTGGAAGAATCCTTCAAATCCTGAGTAGGGTGGGTATAATAATCTATAAAATCTCTTATGGTTTGAAAGTATGTCAACAGTACTCTTCATCACCTTTCTCATCAATAAATGGACTGTGTCCCCACTTTGAAACTCCCAAAGCTATCACAAATTGGATCAAGAATATAGAAGATTCTTTTTGTGTTTTGCAAAGTGACATCATAAAAATCAGCACAGCTTCCACCTTGTTCATGAGAACGTTCATATAAAAGACTTTAAATGGTAACACAAAGTGAGAAGTCAGTGCCCTAGGGCTGTGAGGAAGTTTAAGCCTCGTGGTAGAGCAGTGCACTCATTCCAGATGAGTTAGTACCAGCTGAGCCCTCACTCATAGACATCAGCAGCTCCAGATGACTCCAGATCTTGAGTTTTCCAACCTGCGTCTTCAGAGTTTTTCTAAAAACAAAACAAGCCATCCCATCCAGAGCTGGGCCCCCACAATGTGTGTTTTATATTAAAGCTGCTTTATGATATTGAATTTTAGTTTGTTATTAAGCAACAGTAAGGGCCAAAATGGGTTCTAATTCTAGCTGGGGAGCTTTTGACTCTTGGTGGCTACTGGAGGAGAAAGAGTAGTGTTGCTTTGGGTATGTGGCCACTGGTAGGTTGCCTAACTTCCAGAAGATATCCCATACCAATACATGTAGGGACAATACATCAAGCTGTGAAGGAGATTTATTTAGGGACCCACAGGGAATTGGAGGGGTAAGTGAAGGGTGGATGTAATAAAAATATATTGTATATGTGTATACACATATTAATAAAGATTATTAAATTAAAATATTATTTTAAATGTATAAGCATGCTCATGCCATCCATCTTAATCCCTAGAAACTAAAATCAAAGGTTCCTCCAATCTATATCAAAACCCCTGGTATCAGACCTTTTCTACAATCTTACTCTTAGTCTTCTTCGCTGTATTAGCTACTTTTGGGTCACTATGATGACAATATATGACAGAAGCGGCTTAAGAGACCCATTTGGCTCATGGTTCTAGAGGATCTCAGTCCATTGTGGTGAGTGTGTTTCCATGGTGATGAAAGAGGCTGTTCCTAACACTGTGGAGCAGGAAGCATAATACAAAACCAGAAGTGAGTAAGGACGGTGTGCTCCTATGAGATGGCCACCCGTGGCCCACTTCCTCCAGAAAGTCTCCTCCTTCCAATTTCCAGAACCTCCCAAAATCTCAGGGCCTTGCTGAGAGCCAAGTACTTAAATCATGAGGCTGTAGGGAAATTCCCTATTCAAACTACAACACTAATCAATCACCTTTATCTAGTTCTCCCTGAGCTTTAAAAGATCTTATTGCTTCTTCCAACCTCTGCATAATGTGGTGGACAGTGAATACACCACAGGAATAAAAAGAAAGTAAATCACATTATAATTATCACACCTATGAGAGTCTCTCATGGCAGAAAGATTTCCAGGCCCCAGTGGACGACCTGCTTGTTACAAAGTATTTGTAAAACACATTTTATAGTCCTGTGGAGACATGACTCTGTCCTATTTATCAAACAAGTGTCCACAATGCAATTTAGAGACTATGAATGTAGCATAACTTCTAATATGTTGTCAGGGAAAATGGAAATAAATTACTCCCCTCCCCTCTCTCTCTCTCTCTCTCTCTCTCTCTCTCTCTCTCTCTCTCTCTCTCTGTGTGTGTGTGTGTGTGTGTGTGTGTGTGTATAGGGGTGTGTATGTGTAGGGGGGTGTTGGGGAGATAACATTCTCAATGACAACTTCCTGTTCCAATTTGAGATGCCTCAAATTATTCCTGAAATGGTCTGAAGTAATCCAAATTACTGTTTTCCTTTGCTTTCTGGGCAACACTATATCCAATCCCAGTGTATAACCAAAGAGTAGAAACCCTATGTTAAACCAAGAGCCTCTCTAAAGACCTTCCTGTGAGTTATGGAAAACAGAAGCTTCTGCGGTTACCACTGACTGGTTGGTTAGTGGAGAAACTGCATAAGGGGAAAGCCATCTCTTTGTCAACATGAACCAAGGGTCACGATGCTATGAATTATTGCAGATAGAGTGAAGAGGCAGCAGAACCATGCACTATAGAAATTTGAGTTGAAATTATACACCACAATTATGTGCTACATTTCTTCTGATGATTATACCACCTTAAAACTCAAAACAGAAAGTCAAGAACCCACAAATTATACCCTATTGAGTATAGTCAAAAGAGCTATTGAGCTTACTGACTTGTTGCATCTAAGGGCATAATAGCATGCAGCTCTATCTGCTGATAGGTTCTAGGAAAACCAGACTGTAGTTCTCACCTTGCCCAATCTCAACCTCGACTTCAGAACCATTAGGCAAGGTGTCCTTAAGAGAAGACATGTTCTTGTCTCATTGACATTTAGCTGAAATACTGAAAATAACGGGAACCAAGCAGGGATTGACATCTTACGTCCCACATTTCTGTCAGGAAAGAGACAGGCACCTTGCTGCAGAGGTAGTGTGATTCCAAACAGCAAAAACATGACGAAGTATAGGTTGTCTTCTTTAAAGTTAAAAGTGTCTCCCAATTAGCAGTTAACAGAGATTGTTTTTGAAGAGTTGGGCATGGTTGAAAATACTTGTACCTGTTAAGCAGCAAAGACAATGTGTTTGGAGCTCTGGGCTGTTCTGTGCTTATACAAGATAGGAGACTTGTCAGAGATAAGACAAAGCCAGGAGAACTGCACCTTTAACATCCAGTCACAATTGAATTCCTATCTGAACGACCGATTTCTCTCTCAAACCAAATAAAAACAGCAAATGCTTTCAGATTTCAGATTGAAGACCCTGTTTGCTGGCATATTAAGCCTCTTCACTCAGTTCACAAGCATTAGCTGAACTGTCTGTTAGATGCCAAGAACAAAGAGGGAAAATAAAGATGATTAAAGCACAGCCTTGACAACTCAGACCATCTATGCAAACTTGGGAGACAGAAGAAGCAATTAAGATGCAACTTACCCAATGTAAAGTGCAGTTGTGTAGAAGGAACAAGAGATGTGACTCCAGCTGAAGATTTTACAAGTACCTTCAGTAAAAAGGAACACTAGGTGAGATGTCCAAAGAGGAAAAAGCTTTGAAACGGAGACAATGTATGTTGGTGTACTCTGAGCATAGAAACAAACATAATAGTTCATGTGAGAGGCTAGTTATATAAGTTCACCGGTAACAGAGATTGATTTGGGAAATACTAAGAAGTCTTGTGTGATAAGTATTGCAGCTATAATGGGGAGTTTCTTCTTGAGAAGCAGAGATACCAGAAGGGACAATCGGGAAGTTCAAGGGCAACACATGGGTAAATCATAGGATAGGAATCAGCTCTCAATAGCAAATGGGGTGGGGGTGGAGTACTACAAACATCACTGACTATTTCACATAATAGGGCAATGTTAATTGCTTTTCTCACTGTTGTGACTAAAGCAACTTAAGGGGACCAGAGAGATGGCTTGCTCTGTTGGTAAGGAGATCTAGCCACCGGGCCAAGCTTATCAACATAAACTTGATTCCTGAAGCTCCATGGTAGTTTTCAACAAAGGTAAATTAAGGAAGGAAAGTTTATTTGGGCTCACAGTCTGAGGGTACAGACCATCGTGTGCACTGGGGCTTGAAGCAGCTAGTCAGGTCCCATCTGCAGTGAGAAAGCAGAGAACAATTAATGTTCTTCCAGTACATTTTCTCCTTTTCCTACACCCCAGGATCTCAACCCCTGGAGGGTATCATAGATACATAATAAGCATGGGTCTGGATGGTACCATAGATACACACTTAGCATGGGTCTTCCAAACTCAACCCAGTCTAGGAGCTCCCTCACAAACATACCCAGAGGCTTGTCTCCATAGTTACTTCAAATCCCATCATATTGACAGTTAAGATTAGCCATCGAAGTGAGTCTTCCCAATGTGCTATGCCAAAAGGCAGGGAGGATATTTGACAATGAAGGTGAGTGTCCCCAGTCTATAGCCTTGCCTCAGGAAACATACCATCCAGTCACAGATTTCTCTATCCTCAGGCAACCTCCAAGCTTTAAAAATGCCTTTGAAATGATCTCAGAAGACTCCACCCATCCAGTTTGAAAATTCCAGACCCAGAAAGACACTTCATTGTTGTCAGACAGGAAAACGCAGAAGCAAAATAATATGGAGCCCACGAAGGGATTCTAAACACAGATGGAGAGGGCAATCTGGAGGAGCAATGGAAGTGAGTTCTTTCTCAAAAGGTTTGCTGCAGGAAACAGACATAAATTGTAGACATTCATCTCGTATTGTCAACAATATTAGAACAAAAGACAACAGAGGGAGATCAAAAGGCAGCTGCTGAGAAGGAGTTACAGAAAGGGAACTAGATGGAATTAGCAGAGAGAGTTACTATTAAACACTTGAAAAGAACTGTTTTAAATGCATGAGAAGAGAAGAGAAAAAAGAATCAACAGCCAGAGGGAGAGAGAAAATCACATCAGCACTGTGGAGGACGGTTTTGATGAACCCACCCAAAATAAGAGGAGACAGAGAAGTAAAGTCATGAGAGAAATGATGTTGCAAACAGATAGTTCACAAAGGTCCAAAATACGTATCAATGGTGTGCTTGATGGGGGAGAGTGAGGTGCAAGAAACAGACAAAGTAACTGAATGAAAAAGAAATATCCTTAAACCAAAGACCTAAACCTGCCCATTAAAAAGGCTTCAATGGATATTAAACTGAATTCCCAGTAGAAATATATCTTCAACTTGAGGGTAGAAGATTGAACAAGTTCCCTCTTGTCCTCCTTTCTAGAAACAGATCAATTTCAAGATTGTTTTCTTCTTGGAGATGAAGAGACGGCTCAGTGTTTGAATGTCTTTTTCCTTTAGACCCCCTGAGTTCAGTTCCTCGCATCTTTGTCAGGCAGTGCACGTCCTGTGACTCCACCACCAGGAGATCCAACACCCTCTTCTGGCTCCATGGCACAAGGCATGCATGTAGTGTCCTGACATATATTCAGGCAAAATGCCCATATTCTCTTAGTTGGGTTTGTAATTGCTATAATAAAATATTGAGCCAAAGAAGCTTGGGAAGAAAAGGGCTTATTTGGCTTACCTGTCCCCTTTTTTTCTTTCTGAGGCAGGGGGTTACTTTGTGTATCCTTGGCTGTCCTTGAACTAGCTCTCTAGACCAGGTTGCCCTTGATCCCACAGATATCCACCTGCCTCTGCCTCCCAAGAGCTGGGATAAAGGTGTCATTGTTGAAGGAAGGTAAGGCAGGAACCCAAGCAGGAACCTAAAAGCAGGAAGTGAAGCAAGGACCATGAAACATCACCACTGTTTCTGGCATGTTTCCTATGGTCTGTTCAGCCTACTTGTTTTTTCTTATTCACTTTATATCTTACTCACTGCCCCTTTCCTGACCACCTCCTCCCACAATCCCTCCCCCATCTCCTTCCTCTTCTCTGAGCAGTTGCCTCCCCCCAGGCCAGGTATCAACTCTATGGCACATTAACTCCCTGTTAGGCTACAGCCTACTTTCTTATATCACCCAGAACCACCTTCCTGGGAATGGCAATGGCCCCAGTGGGCCTGGCCATCTTACATCAATCATTCATCAAAAAAAAAAAAAAAAAATGTCTTTCAGACTCACCTACCAGCCAATCTGATGGAGGCATTTTCTCAAGCAAGGTTTCCTAGCTTGTATCAACTTGAAAAGAATAAACAAGAAAGACATATGTAAAATAAAAATAAGTTTAAAAAATTATATCTTCTTTTAGAATATCTTTTATTTGTCTTTTGATAGTCTAATGCATATATACAATGTAGTTGATTACCTCCAGCGGCCCTCTTCTACAGACTATCTTCTATTCCATTAAATGGCAAAGATAATTAGTAAAGTTTGTAAGGGGAATACATGAGACCATACTTCTTTCCCATCAATTCGTTTGAATTCAGACGTTTCTCATAGCAAGTGTCAGCATCCCTGGAACAGTGAGGGGTAAGCAGATAGCTGAGGTCACACACCTCACCAGCTCCCAGAAAATAGGACAGAAGAGCCCCTGCAAGGAATAGAAGAGAAGACGAAGGCACACCAGAAGGATCATGCCCACTGCTGCCAAAGTCTACTCTATTCTGCCCAGTGATCTCATACTTAAATGCCCTTCTTCCTTTGTATTCATTTCTACAAAATGTTCCCAGCGAACAGGATGCTGCCATCTGCAATATAACCATAACACCCACGTAGCTTTACAAAGGAAGTCAACTCAGCATCTCAGCCATGTCCTGTATTCACAGGCAGGTCCACTGAGACCGGAAAATATGCATCCATCTGACTCAAGCTCACATGTGGGTCTCCTGGCTCATGCACCTGGAGGCTAATGCTAGGTGTCATTTCTGAGACCAAATGTCACAATGATAGAGAGAAGACAACAGTGGAAGGTGAGAGAGGGGAAGTGACTTCAGTGTTCCTTGTTGGCCCTTCAGTAAACAGAAAGGTCTCGTGCCTACAGTGGGACAGGTCCTCTTCATTTGTGTTTTCTCTTGACTTAGGCACCATCTTCTGCATCTGAGTATGGACAAAGGACTTTTAGACCATACTTGCTTAGTCAATGATTCCCTAAAGGCTAGACAACATGGGCCTAGAAGTTCTAAGGGGATTTAAAAAAATGCATGGCCCTTCTTCCTAGTTACTGTGAATCCACCTGGCTTCTGACACTGTTCAAGTAACATTCACTCCTCTAACTGCTGTGTGCTCTGCTGGGTCCTACTCACACTGTTCCATGTCCACCGCCATCCTTTTCTCATACAGCCTAGGGACTAAGCTTTGAAGATTTCCTCTCAACTGATGCCTCGATCATCACCAACTAAGAGGTAGAAGTAATATACCCTCTGAGCCCAGGTATTGGGACCCTTTGACCTTTGAAGCAGAAGCAGAAGGCATTGGAGGAAGGGCTGGTGTCACTTCAAATGTGACCACTGTATTTCCTAATAAATTCCTGTGCTAAGCAGATGCTAAGATGTCTCCAACAATTGCCACCTGCTTTACTCACATCTACCCTCTTGCATGGCCTGAGCATGGAGACTGGTTTCTGACAGGTTGGGTGTAAATATACAGCACCGTACCTTGGGTGTTTTCTCTCTTCCCCTCTTCTCAGTCCTTAACCTTGGAGGAAGCCAGATACCACACTACAAGGCACCCCAGTGAATAGTCCCATGTGGTAAAGTTTTCTATCTGTCAACAGGTATGAGAGAGCTAGGATACAAACGCTCACTCTACCCAAATTAGATTTTCAGGCAGCCAACAGCTCTAGCCTTGACTGTAGCTATGTGAAATGTTCTAAGTCAGAGGTATTCGTCAATGCTGTGCTGAAATTTCAGCCCACAAACACTAAATGGTAATAAGTATGCATCATCTCCTCCATTAGTGGTAGGATAAGTATTTTTTGTGATACTGGGAATTGATCCCAGGGCTTCATTTAGGCTGGACAAGCACTCTACTACTGAGATATATTCCCCGTCCCTGTAAAACAATCCTTATGCATTACGAGATCATTGGTGCAATTCTTCAACCTCTTAGCTTGCCTTGCATGAACTCAGTTTTGAGCTTGTCAGGATACATCGTGATCTCACTGCTTCCCTTAGACGGCTGACATGGCAGACCTCACAGGCGCAATATTCCTTTCCTGCTTCCGAGTAGATAACTGGCATGAAGACTTGTCCTTTATCAATATTTCGTAGCTCAACACAATAACAATTTGAAAAAAAAGAGGAGAAAGATCCAACCTCCTGACCTCTTTCTAAAGTTCCAGTTTTAATAAAAACTTTGAATCAAATCCCAACATAGGAGCACAAAAAATACAGCGATGACTAAAATACTGAGAACAAATCCACCATAGAATCCAACTATCTCACTTCTTGGCGTATATCCAATGGAAACGAAATCGGCTCATCAACCAGACACCTGATAATCCTACATCATCACATTATTTCAAACAGCTATGATACAGTGCCAACCAAGGTGTCCATTAGTGGATAAGTGGGTAAGAATATGTGATATATATACACAATGGGATATTGTTCAGCTGTAAAAAGAATCAGATGCTGTCTTTCTGTGGCAAAATAAACAGATCTGGAGGATATTCACTGAAATAAGTCAGGGACAGAATGTCCTCTCGTGCGTTCTCTTTCATACGTTGAAATAAAAAAGTTGACCTTGTAATGGAGGAAATAGACTAGGGATCACTAAATGTCACAAAGAGGAGGTGGGAAAGGAGAATGAAAGCTGCAAAAAGAATGTGTTCTGATATCCCACAGCACAGTGGGGTGATTACAGTTTGCAAAGAAACCTATGAAACATTTTGAGAACTGGAAAAGAGGAACTCAGAGGCATGAAGCATAAGCAAATATAAGGAAAGGGAGATGCTAAGTGCCTTGAATTTTATCTTTGCTTCTTCTATGCTGCATTGAGGCATAGGCATGTGCAGTGTCCACCTGCAGAGGTCTGCTTCTACAGGCAAACTTAGTCACTTCCCTCTTTATTGTGTAAGAAACTTTGCAGTTCTCAACCAGCATTGGAGGCATGCCCACCACCTTGGAAATTGCCTCTAAGCAGTTCACTACTGGGATTTGTAGCATGCATGGACCAGACTGGAGGAAGATACTCACTGGCATGGGAACTCTGAGATAAATCTTTAGGTATGGCTAACCCCGGAAGCCCAAGTGACGGTATCAGATGTCATAACTTTCTATCTGGGTGTCAGCTTGACTCTGCTTAGCTTTAGCAGGCAGAATATCACCAGATAGCAGTCTAGGTGTCTCCTGATTGACTCTACAATCACACTTTTCAGTGTAACAGTATAATTATGAAGCTATCATGGTAGAACAGCAAGGTAAATTCCTGAAAGGCATTTGAAAAAAAAAGAGGTGGAATGTCTAGTGGAAATAACAGAGGCTGTACCACTCTAATTTACTCTTGATACTCAAATTGTGCTACCATAACCACCACCACCACCACCAGCAGCAGCATTCTAAGAGCCTCTTAGAAAACTCTTAGCTCCACTCTGAGCTTCTCAATCAGAAAGTTAACCAACTCCCCAGAAGAGTCACATACACAGCACAGTCCAGACATGCCAGGCAGACACAACCTAAGGGGCATCCAAGAGAACCCAGTGGAAAAACATCTCTATACCAGGATTTAGGAAGTGTAGCACCACCCATCCCTTCTGAAAGAAGAAATTCAAACACATCTAAACATGTGAGAGGTAAGTAAAAACTGCTAAGACTGGCTTTAAAAGAAAAACACATTGTCGCTGGAAAGATGGTTCAGTGGTTGCAAGAACTTGTTGCTATTGCAGAAGACCTGGGTTCAGTTCCTGGCACCCACATGGAAGTGAATAACCATTCATAACTCCAGTGCTAGGAGAGCTGATGCCCTCTTCTGCCCTCTGCTGGCACCAAGCACACATACATTGCACATACAGACACACAGGCCAAACACGCATGCACATATAATAAAACAAATCATTTTTAAAAAATGAAGTGACAACTCTTTTCTGAAATGAATTGGAGAAGCAGTGGATGAGGGGAAAGGTTTAAAGAGTGTGGGAGGAGGGGAGAGCAGGGAGGCTGCAGTCAGGACGTACTATATGAGAGAAGAAGAAATTTTTAAAAAATGAAACTACAAACTATGGGTTTTCCATCTATTTAAAAGTAGGATTGTGAATAATGAGATGTCTACTGAGTCTTGGTTTTCTTGTTTCTATCAGAGTTCCTGAGCCCTGTTTGCATATTACAATCCCTATTACAGGCACAGAGGATCCCATTGCCAGATCTCTGAGGGCATTGAGTCTCCAGGTGCAACAGCTCCCGTCACTGCCTTGCATTCTTTTAGTTGGCATCTCCTAAAATGGGATTGTTGGAAGGATACAGACTCCAAGCCTAATGATGAGGACAGAGATGAAGAGCCATCTTAGTGTTCAATGTATGATGATAAACAGAGGCAATTGCCAGGGAGAGTAGCTTGGCTGTATGAGAAAATATAATAAGAAGCGCCATAATAGACAAAGTGATGGTGAAAGACGCACCAAATGAAAGACCCACAACATGAGGACTCCCCCACGTTCTGATTCAGGAGAGGCGACACCCCAAAATCACCCACAAGAAACGGTCTTGCTGCAAATTTTAAGAGGATTTTTATTCAAGAGCGCTCTCGGGCCCACGGTCATACACCACGCAGGGGTAGAGGACCATGGCGCTCTGAGTAGCTGGATAAGGGGGTATTTAAAGAAAGAAACCACAACTCAAGGAGGTGGGAAGGGCGTTGTTGGAAAATACCAAAAATACCAGTTAAGAGTCACAAGGAAGTGTAAAGTCACAAATGTCACAAGGAATACCTGGTAATTGTGAGGGTTATTTCTCAAAACAGTTTCTAAGAACCCCTAACAATAGCACCTTTACATAGCGGGTTCCAGCAATGGTCAGGGTGGGTCAGGGTGACTTTCTTTGAATGAATACTCCTTGAACCCAGGAAGTGGGTGGGTGGAGGAATGTCACTATCTGTTTTATGATTAGCATACCTTGGAGCACTGAGTTTACTACTTGTACTGGCTAGTTTTGTGTCAACTTGACACAGCTGGAGTTATCACAGAGAAAGGAGCTTCAGTTAAGGAAATGCCTCCATGAGATCCAACTGTAAGGCATTTTCTCAATTAGTGATCAAGGGGGAAAGGCCCCTTGTGAGTGGGACCATCTCAGGGCTGGTAGTCTTGGTTCTATAAGAAAGCAGGCTGAGCAAGCCAGGTGAGGCAAGCCAGTAAAGAACATCCCTCCATGGCCTCTGCATCAGCTCCTGCTTCCTGACCTGCTTGAGTTCCAGTCCTGACTTCCTTGGTGATGAACAGCAGCATGGAAATGTAAGCTGAATAAACCCTTTCCTCCCCAACTTGCTTCTTGGTCATGATGTTTGTGCAGGAATAGAAACCCTGACACTACTCTTTCAATGGGAGAAGCTCTCCATGAGAAAATGTTCTCCTGTGTGTCAGAGGAAGTGGGTGGTTGGGGAGCGTTCTGTGGAATGTGGTCTTCATCACAAGGTCAGTGGGAAGCCCCCATCTTTTGACAGCACCAATATGTCAATCAGACTCACGCATGAGGGGTTTTAGGAGAGGGAGGACTAAGAGTATTTCATATTCAAACTAAATCTAAAGTATTCTAGTTTCCTTTCTGTTGCTGTGATGAAGCTCTCAAACCAAAACAACTTAAAGGGTTTATTTCAGCCTACAATTAGAGACTGTAGTCTACACCTGAAAATAATCGGGACAGGGATACAAAGCAGGCCTTCTTGCCACCTCACACTGACACTCACTTCACAACCCAAAGCACAGCGGAGCCATGGGAGGATGTTGCTTCTGGCTGGCTCACAGGTTCCTGCTGACTTCACTTTCCTACCTGCCTAGGGATGGTACACCACTGAGCTCTGCAGGATTGTTGTCCTCTCTGCGGAAACCATCCTCAAACGTTGGCAATGTTATTTAAGGCAAAGAGCACTGGAGTGTAGCCCTAAGCGGGCTCCTCCCCCCTGTGGTTTGTACTCATTTAGAAACAAATCCTCCTTAAAGCACTGATTTATCAGTTTCCTTATCTGCAAAGGGGACAAGGCATTTGGGCCTGAGATTTCACTGAGAGTACAGAAGAGCTGACCTCATCCATCCTGTTCTCCTTGAAAGATTTCCTCTCCTGGCTTCAGGGAGCCATTACTCTGTTGCTCTCCCCTCTCCATCACAGGCTGTGGCCTCTAAATCTTCTCTGCTGATCCCCACTTTTCTTCTTAACCTTTAAAAGTCTGACTTTCCCCAAGGCCAACTCCTCAGGCCACTTTCCTCTCCCTCCTTGCTTATTCTCTGGTGATCCTGTCAAGTCCAATGACTCTAAGCAGTATTTATATGCTGATCCACATCTATAGGATCTCCACTCATTCTCTGGTTGCTTCTTTGCTCTCTCTAACACAGTCCTAAACTCAAGCCTTTGATCTCCTATGGTTCATCTTTCATTCTCCTGCCTTATCCGTGGTGACACTTAGCACAGTTTCAGTGAATTCAAAAGCTTAGAGGTGATACAAGGTCTTCTCCTTGACTGAGAGCAACCCATGAGCATTAATACCCTCTTCCCTCAAAACACACATTAAATGCAGTCGCTTCTGGCCTCCATCAGGACTATATTATCTAAAGGACCACTACCTGCTTTGGGTTTCTACTGTGGCATCCTAAATGAGCTCTCTACTTCCTTCCTACAAATTCTCCAGCCTTCACCTGAAAATCAGAGGTTTCATTATTTCACATGAGACAGCTTACCCCTTCCCTTCTCTCTTTGATGCATTCCCTCCTACCACATTTAATTCCAGACATTAAGTGTGATCTTGAAGCCCAGCTTGACAACCACCCCTTATCTCCCTCTATACTCCTTCACTGAGCTTAGCTGCATCAGCCACTTCGATGTCCCTTGAAGGTCCAGTGTCCTTTGAGCACCCAACAACTTCCTCCTGCAAGGCACAACTGCCTCTACATTTTATACAGGTCTCTGCTCCAGCATCATTCCTCCAGGCACTAAGCCCTACTCTTATTTATCACCTTACCCTGCTTCATCTTCCTCAGAGTGTGTATCACTACCTGGAATGAAGATTCTTAATTACTTAAATCTTGGTTTGGCTTCCTATACAAGTATAAGATCACGAGAACAGGGCCTAGACATGGAATGTCACCAATGCCTGGGACAGTATTCAACACATAGCAGGTGTTCAATAAACATTGGTGCAAAGGCTAAATAAAGGGGTAAATGATGAATTAGTTCTGTTTGAAGAACACCAAGGGAGGAAGCTCTTGTAGGAATCACAGAGGTTAGAGAGGAGAACACGCACTACAGGAAAATGCTGTCGGAGTTCTGGATCAAGTTAAGGAATGACAGGAGTAAAGAGAAGACAGGGCAGAAAAAGGAAGCTGTGGTTAAAAAGCTGACACGTGAAAGCACTTACGGTGGTACATTGATACAGAAGATGGAAAAACAAAAGTAAAGAATGGGGGATATTGGGCATAAGTACTTCCTAAGACCACAGAAAGCCTGAAGTATGAATGTATGTAATATAAGCAAGAGAGGGACATTCTAAAAGACCAAAGCACATTATAGCAAAACAGAGAGACAGCAGAGATGAAAATGAATGAAACTCGGACTCTATTGTGCTTACAAAGAGGTACAATGTCCTTAACTGAATGCTTGCGTAAATGGCTTTGGCTTTCCTGATGGGGAGAAAAGAGCCACAAATAGCATGTGTTCACTGCTGTTATTCATGCTGTGAGTTTTGA
This sequence comes from Mus musculus, assembly GCF_000001635.26. Taxonomy (NCBI): domain Eukaryota; kingdom Metazoa; phylum Chordata; class Mammalia; order Rodentia; family Muridae; genus Mus; species Mus musculus. The sequence continues at coordinate 66,740,378 of NC_000077.6, forward strand.
GAAGCCCACGAGAAGAGAATTCAATAATGGATGTGGAAGTCTAAAGAGTTCCATAAATGAAGGTTATTGTCATAAGAATACAAAGTGAATCTGCTAGGATGTGAGTTAGTTTTTGGGAGGATGCTCAGAATCCTAAGTGGCTATATTAAGTCAGGGTTCTCCAGAAAAATGGAACTGAAAGAATGAAACACACACACACACACACACACACACACACACACACACACACACAGAATTTGTTAAATCGGATTGTGTTGGAATACCAACAGCATTTGTCCCATACCTGAAAGGATAAGAACTGGGTAGCTGCTTGGTCCTTGAACCTCAGTGCCTCGGCACCTGGAGGGGCCCTGCAGTGTCTGCCTTACCCTGGAGAGGCAGAAAACCTGGTAGTTGTTCAGTTTCTGGGGTTAGACACCTCAGCAGTCACAAGTCTAGTGTAAAAGCTGGGAGCTTCCTGGGGAGCAGGTGGTCCTTAGCCAGTGATGGAAGCCTTGGAAGGCTAGTTCTGATATTAGGAAAGGGGTCAGTAGCAGCAGCAATAGACTAAATCAACTCAGGGCAAGAGGGAAGGCCAGGTAAGCAAAGGGTGAGTGACCCTTTTCTTCCAGAAGGTGCCTCTCATACTTCCCATACCAATTAAAGTAATCAGGACAGCTCATCGGATGAGAGGCTCCATACTCTGGTGATTCAAATCTGTGCCAAATTGATATTGAAACAGGTTAATCAGCACAGTGGTCCAGAATCCAGGGCTGTGACCAAATCCAGAGCTCCTAAGGCCAGATAAGTGAGACAACCAAAGATGAGTGGCAGATATAGCTATTGATGATATGAAGCAAGCATAGCAAGGAGGAGGGAGGGGTATGGGTCCATCCCTTCTTATCCACAAGCTAATGCAGATTGAAAGGGTAGATTTTTAGACACCATCACACTTATCTGGAAGATACATCTTTAACGTATAAGTTCCTTTACTTCTGCACATTCATTTGTAATGTCCCTCTCAATTTGGTCTGTGACATGCTCTGTTTATATTCACTGTCCTTTAGGACATTAGATGCCACCCTTGCATTCTGTAGAGATATGACTAAGCAAAGATGCTGACACTGCCCTTCATAAGCAGTCAATGACCCTAGACCTTATCCTGATGTTAAAATAACTCCCGCCAGAAAAGTTGCTCTGGCTTTCACCTGCATGCCCCCTTCTTAGATGATAAGAGAAAGTGGTACTTCCCACTTTCTCCTCCAACACCTGGCATTGAACTCTGAAAGGCATAGCCTACAATCCTGCTGAAAATGAGGTTTGAGAGCACAACAGAAATGGGCAGATGATTTGAAGAAGGGATCCCAGAGCTCAACTCTGAGTTCCTGCAATGAAGTCAGCAATGGCATGTGTTGAAAGTTATGCCCTGGGTATCCTCTCACACTCCCATATCTCCTGACACTCATGCTCATTTTTTTCTTGTACCTGCATGAACTTAACCTCTCACCTGCCAGCAGAGCCTGAGACTGCTTTTCAGAGGACCATTGGACTACCTCTCCTCACTCCAACTCTTTGGACCAATGTTGCAGGTCCAGCATCACCATATGGCATTTTCTCAGGCCCCATACCTTTTCAGATACATTTCCTGGAAAACAAATGAAATGGCAGCCACATCTCCACTTGCTTCTGCAATATTTATAATTTCTCCTGTGCTCTCTGCCCTGTGCATTCCTTGCTTATGAACGGAGAACAAATGGCCCCGGGAAGATGTTCCCTGTGTCTGTGAACTGAGGACATCCAAGCACAGGGAGACCAGGAACAGCAACACTACCAAGCTCCAGAAATACAAAGAAGCAGGTGCACTTGGGAAGCAGCACTAATGATAGCCACTGAGGCCCACAGCCAGGAAAACTTTTAAGTACCCAGCCATGCAGGAAAATCATAGAATACTCTTCATTTCCACCCCCAAAAGAAACTCCTGGTCCCTTCTCATTAAATCAAAAGGTATTTTGGATTATTTCTTTTTTTAATATTTTTATTACATATTTTCCTCAATTACATTTCCAATGCTATCCCAAAAGTCCCCCATACACCCCCCCCCACTTCCCTACCCACCCATTCCCATTTTTTGGCCCTGGCGTTCCCCTGTACTGGGGCATATAAAGTTTGCGTGTCCAATGGGCCTCTCTTTCCAGTGATGGCCGAATAGGCCATCTTTTGATACATATGCAGCTAGAGTCAAGAGCCCCGGAGTACTGGTTAGTTCATAATGTTGCACCTACAGGGTTGCAGATTTCTTTAGCTCCTTGGATACTTTCTCTAGCTCCTCCATTGGGGGTCCTGTGATCCATCCAATAGCTGACTGTGAGCATCCACTTCTATGGAAGGGTCAAAAGGCCATATAACCTTCTGGTGATATTTTCCATGATAATAGCTCCTGGAAGCATGACATTTAAATGTTCAAGGATTTCATAGAGTACAGAACAGGACCTAGGGGATGCTCATAGCAGGCAGAACAATTGTGTTGTATAAAGTGGGGCTACGTGTGCCTTAGAGCCCAGCCAAGTAAGAGCACAGCACCTTGTGCATCCCTGCAAGACACATGTACAGTCTTAAAATTCAAGTCTCTCTCAATAAAGACCAAGCTATGTCAACCCTATTACTAGATCTCCTCTTGTTGTTGATGGTGGTGGTGGTGGTATTTGATGTGTGATGTGTATGTGGTGGCACATGCATCGTGTGTACCAATATACTCCCCCATATATGTGCATGTGGAAGCTACAGGTTAATGCCAAGTATCTTCCTCTATCACACTCTATTTTTTTATTTGAGATGAAATCTCTCATTGAACCTGGAGTCTACCTTTTCTGCTAGTCTGGCAACTAGCAAACCCCTCAAGATCCACCTATCTCTGTTGTGCCCAAGGCTAGGGTCACAGACATGTGTGCCCATGCCCAGGTTTTCTATGAGTGCTGAGAGCCCTAAGCTGAGGTCCTCATGCTTGCACAAAGCACTTTACCAACAGAGCTCACTTTCTTTTCTTCCTATTTTCTCCAAGATTTTCTCTGCATTCCTGCTTTTTAGATGGACAATGAAAATGTCCATGCAGTAGATGCCCCTACTAGGACATACTGCCTGAGACCAGTCTCATTCCAACTAGCTCAGATTCTCCACTGGAACCTAACTGGGGCCAGAAATCCAACCCCAGAATATGTTCTGTGTGGGATTCTTTTTCTTCCTTCAGACTCAGGGCCAAAGACTGAGAGAAACAAAAGGCAAGAACAAAAATGCAGTAATTAAACAGATAAAATCTGGGATTGTAGGGGGTCCCAGTAAGGCTACACTCATTTCAAGAGTGGGGAAATGGAGTTCCGGAGAGACCTGGCTGCAGTGTGGTGAGACTAGAGAAGGCACAACCCATTGGGTCAGTGCACACCTGCCTGGGCTCCTAGGAAGAATCGGGCCATCATCAGACCTGCAATCAGAGAAATGTCCATGAGCAAGGCATCTGAGAGGTCGCTGCCCAAATTCTCCAGGACTCCAGAGAAAGGAGCTACTGGTATCTCAAGACTCCCATGAAGAAACAAAGCAAGTTCTTCCAGATTAGCTGCACCTTGATTAATCATCCAGGCTCTTGATGGAGTTTCAATTGAAATTCAAGCTTCACTTTGCATATGGTTGACCATATATAGTTAATACATATTTTTTTTAGCCCTGAAAGCATATTTCTCTAATAGGACTCCAAGGAATAAGTAATAAGCACAATATACATTGAGGAAAAGGTAAATTATTGGTTCCATTGCTATGACAAAATACCTAGGGCTGGTGAGGCTCCCTCTCACTGTGACATACTGATAGCATTGAGATATAAGCACATACAGGAGAGAAAGACTGCAGCAGGAGATGGGAAATCTGAGGTCAGGGATTTGGTCTTTTGTAACAACCTTTTTTTTTTGTTAGAACAAAGCAATTTCATGAAAACTACATTAATCTCTTCTAAGAGCAATGCTTTCAATGACCTAATCATTGGCTAGGCCTTTTTTTTTTTTTTTTTTTTTTAAGATTCCAACTTGTCCTAACGTCCACACTGGAGAACAAGCTGCCAACACACAAACCCCTAGGGGATACACTCAACTGTATCCAAATCATAGCCTTGGTCAATAACTAAATGATAAAAGCATAGCTGGAGCAGGTTTCAACTACTGGTATCAAACATCTCCCTCATCGTGTCCCTCTGCTTTGTTTTGCCTTTTCCTCATGTTCATGGAGCTGCCGACTCTTCTCCTTAAGTTTTAACATGGCTGCTAGAATGGACAAGCACTCATTTATATAATCTAGCCCCACGAGTCCCAACATAGGTGCCGAAAAATGTAAAATCGCCATGATTCTCTTTGACTTGTCATAGCTCATAATCCCATTCTAAGCCAGGAACTGTTTATAGACAATGAAGCAGAACTAGCCAGTTTCTATGTCCTAAGCAGAAAAAAAGATGAGGCTCATCTTCCCACAGAAAGCAAAAACTAAGAAGGCAAGGAAATGACTATGTTACTGTGCTGCTCTGTACACTAGAATGTGTATCTTCCTGCGGAGTGACAAAAAACCCCGATTCCCACAAGATTCTGCTCAGTACGCATTGATACCTACTCACTGGCATCAAGACCAGGGCATCTCTCAGTGACAAACCACTGCAGGCTTACCAGCACATTGCTGCTGCCCTCAATGTACCACTTCCAATGATATCTTTTGACTCAGGGCTCCTGCTTCTTCCACTTATCTATGCAGTTTACTCTTCAAGCTCTCACTTCAAAGGGGCCTTGCCAACGTAGTCTCTGATTCATCTAATCGTCTGGATCAGCTCATCTCCCTTTTCCTCTGACCCTGTATTCTGCCATCAAAATTGTCTGTATGCCATCCTGCCTTTCAAAAGCGCCGTAGGTGTCTTGTCAGTGTCTTGAAGACTGAGATATCTTTGTGTCCCTTCTATTCCCAATGCAGCTCTTGCTCAAGTTCAAAATGGAGTCAAAGTATGAGGAAGTCCCAAAAAGCTAAGCTCCCTGCATTGACAGAAACTCATGTTCGTCACCCCTCCTCCTCACCTTCTTTCCCGTGCTGTAAGATAGTCAGAATACCTAGCTTAGAGAAGAGACAAGATTTAACAATGTTAGTGAGATGTTGCCCTGGGACAGAAAGGACCAGATCTCTCTGGTGGGTTTCTCTCCCAAGCCCTGGTCTCCTTCACACTTCTAAATCCCTTCTCCACACTTCCTCTGAGGGGACCTGAGTTAATTTCAAGGGCTTTCAATGACCATTTGCAATTAACTGTAGGGAAAATATCTCCAGCCAATTAGTGTTGGCACATTTCCAGGGCTGTCACCGACCTGCTCTGGAGTAATCAGACTTAATTATCTTGTTGTCTTTCTTTTTTTTTTTTTTTGTGAATGCTAATCTCATTTGTGTGAATATCTGTAAACAATTAAGTAAGCAGAAAGTTCTCATTTGAACTGAGCAAACTTGGACAAAGCAACTTCACTTCACAAACAGATCTCAATACGCATCCGAGTTCACCTCCTACTCAGGCCTGGCCTCCAAGAAGTACCTGAGTCAGACTCCAGGGGCAGATATTTGAGCATCTGAAAGTGAGGAATAGGGAGGGGTCACACTATCTGGGTTCAACCTCTTCAAACTCAACAATAACCTCCTAGAATTAAGCTAAAGAGCTACTTATCAGCAGTAGCTAATGGCTGCACAGGGAGACAGCAAGGTGCATGCCACTCCGAATAGCTAGCTACATGGGAGATTAAGGGATGTTTGAGTGAGTGGTGGCCAATTCTGCCTGTTTTACTGTTGAGCCCCACTCTTCGAACTGTACCCCTAATGAGTCTGTGCTCTGTTGATCCCCTAGTGCAATAGCTGATAATATGATTCAACTATCCTCTCTCTGAGATACATACCACAAGATTTCGAGTGCACACACACACACACACACACACACACAGAGAGAGAGAGAGAGAGAGAGAGAGAGAGAGAGAGAGAGAGATTTTCAGCACATTCTCCTGCCCCAAGAGAGTTGTGTATCACCTCTTAATCAGCAAGTTCTTTGTAATCAACTTTTAATATTTTTAAAAAGAAAATATAAATTAAATTTACACACAATGTATTATAGTTACTCCTAGTACATCAGACAGTTATCTGAACAAGAAAATAGCTAAATCCAGAAAAGATTCTTCAAATCTTACCTCAGCATCCCAGAAATATCTCTGATGCTTGGAGTCACCCATTTTCCCACAGAATCCAGCTCTTGGAAAAACCACCTGTCCTGGACCCGGAGGATGTCTCACTCTTGGAAACTAGATAATGAAGTGAGCTTCTGGGCCACCACCAGAGCTCACTCTACCCAAAACCGCAGTGCTTCCCAATGAACTGACCAATCAGTATCCATTGGTGACTTTCAGATGATCAGTGGGCCTAAGAATTTCATAAATTCATTGTTTTTAACAGCTGAGTAGTACTCCATTGTGTAAATGTACCACATTTTCTGTATCCATTTCTCTGTTGAGGGACATCTGGGTTCTTTCCAGTTTCTGGCTATAATAAATAAGGCTGCTATGAAATTGGATCTGGAGGATAACATCCTGAGTGAGGTAACCCAATCACAAAAGAATGCACATGATATGCACACACTGATAAGTGGATATTAGCCCAGAAGCTCGGAATACCCAAGATACAATTTACAAACCACATGAAACTCAAGAAGGAAGACCAAAGTATGGATACTTCGATCCTTCTTAGAAAGGGGAACAAAACACCCATGGTAGGAGTTACAGAAACAAAGTGTGGAGCAGAAACTGAAGGTATGACCATCCAGAGACTGCCTCACCTGGGACTCCATCCCATACTGGCAATCTGAGCTATATGCCTGCTGGACATTTTTTAGCCGGTCAACTTAACTAGCCACCATAAAAATATAAATCAAAGGAGTAATTCATACTCTATCACCACTGGGGAAAGAGGAGATTTTTAGTAAGCAATATGAGGATGTGGCACAATCCAAGATCTCAAGCACTGATGTGTGGCTCTCACATAACCATATTGGATCACTGTTGGCAATACAATGATTTAGAATTTGTTTATTCCATAAACCAGAAATCCTATTCCCATCCATGTATCCCAAAAATAATGTAAAAATAGCTACCAAAAATATAATAGTAGAATAATTTGTAGTAGTCCCAAATGGAAATTACCCAAATATATGTTAATTGTTGAGTGGATAGTAGTATGCCACATATAATAGTCTACAGCAATAATACGCCACAAAATAACTGCACTCTGTATGAAAGAATTGCTCTAAAAAACACTGAGCAAAAAAAAAGCGCAAAAATATAGTCATGCATTTTTTTAAAAAGACATTTTGTTCAGCAGCTACAATGGTCTGTTGTAGCAAATTCCTGAGTTGTAACAGTTCATCCTGGATGGAGGTTCACTCAGGAAGTTCTAAAGGGAGGCTCCTAAGACTCAGGAAGTAAGCAACTCCCAAGTCTCAGGAAGTTCCTGAAACTTATCAGATGTACAAGGTCTTTTTCCCAAGGTTATATAAGCAATAAGGACTGCTGAAGAGACTCTAACCTGTGAAGTTGCTTAAAAGCTGGGCAAATGTTCCAGGGCTCTATTGTTCATGAATTGTTACCCATATTATCCACTTGAAGTGGTCATTCTGTGGTACAGCTGTTTTAAACTATCCATATTCCTATAAGTAACCCTTCATCTCAACTCCTATAAGTAACCCGGATAAACTCATTGGCTCATCAAGTTGGACTTTGGTCATATCATTACTTTCAATGACCATTAGTTCCCTCTCTAGGGTAAATAAATTATTTAATCATATCCCCTGAGAAATAATGTGATACAATGTGGTCCCATAAGATGATAATAGGACCAAGATTTCCTACTTCCTAGTGACTGTAGTTATTATTATAGGATAGCCCATGATTTGCTTGTTCATGTTGATAGAAACAGATTTGCTACTCACCAGTCAGCAAAAACACACACACAAAGGACAGTACATGGATCTGAGTAAAGATAACACTTGTGGATTTGCTACATTCTGCCTTTATCCTTATTTTAGAGCATGTTCCTTCTACTCAGAAAAGGAAGTTACAGTGAAACATTATGCAGAGTTATGCCAACTGCAGCCTTATCCATCTCATGCTTACTGTGCCTCCTTAACATTAAGGGCCCACACCAAGCAATTTCTACCACGTCGGTCTTACAGCCACACTGCTATGACCACACAGTAATAAAGCAATACAGTACATTTTTTTCAGAATTTGTCCCCATCATTAGGTGGGCACTTAGAACATAAGTGAATAAGAAGGCAGACAAACCAGGATCTTAGAAGTTGGAACAGTGGCCACTTTGAAGGGAATAACTAAAATGGAATTTGAATAATGCCTAGTAGTTTCTAGATATAGGCAGTGGCCTCATGGTGTTCTGGTTTGGATCTAAGACGGTCCTCTCAGGCTTGTGTTCTTGACATTTGTAGAACCTTTAGGAGGTGACCTATTGAGTGAAGGTGGGCCACTAGAGGTAGGACTTTAAAGGTTATAGCTTAGCCCTGCTTCTGGCTGTTCTCTCCTTCATGTTTCAACTATGATGTCAATAGATGTCCTCTGTGACATGTTCCCATCTCTGTAATTTTCTGCCTCAGAAAAATTAGGGCCAATTATCTTTGGCCTGAAATCCCTCTGAAACCATAAGACAAATATAACTGATACATTTGCATATTTTCAATTTGTGAAAATTCATCATGTATAGGTGTGTGTGTGTGTGTGTGTGTGTGTGTGTGTGTGTGTGTGTGTGTGTGTTCATTTTGACAAAAACACCTGATAAACAATTTACAAAGAGGGAGGATTTATTCTGAATCATGGTTCCAGAGGGGGTCAATCCATCATAATGGAAGATAAGGGTAATTCACATGATGCAGCCTGGAAGAAAAAAGGGATGCCAGAAAGGGATAGGGCAACATACAGCCACAATGACACCCATGCAGTGATCTACTTCCTTCAAGTAGCCCCCACCTGATATGTTTTGTCACATCTCCATATATCAGAACCCATATGAGCTGTCTGTGGCAAGGCCTAATAGGCATACCACACATTGACTAATTACTGAAGTATCTCTTAGTCCACCCAAGTGGACAAAGATAATGAAACATCACAATGCACTGATGCTTCAGTCAAATACTTATGAAATATCTCTACCATACAGATATTCTATAGTTTTCACTGAACTGGCTGCCCTGAGGTTACCACACAGACTTTCTCAGCCAGTGTGCAGGTGGATGTTGGGAACTTTCTCTGGTCTTCTTATTAAATCAGTTCAGAAAAAAATCCCCAGTTGCCTGCTGTAAGGTGACCAACACACTCTTCCTGAAGGCAGTTTCCAAGAATGCTCTGAGCTGACTTCAAATGTTTCAAATGTCTTATCTTACTCTGGATACATGAAGAGAGAATTCTGCAGTTTGATTAACCGCCCTCATCCTGCCTGTCAGCAAGCTTCCTTTCTTTATTTAGACAAGAAATTTTCTTCATGATGAGAGAGTCAGAAGGAAGGCAGCAAGGACTCTTTCTGTGCCTTGGCTCTGCACCGTGGCATCCACTCTCCAACCCCGACATGCACACAGATCAAAGGCTGAAAAGAAGCTGATGTGTTCTGCAGGAAACCTGTCTTAACTGTGATGTATCCTAATTCAAATCTGAATTATTTATTCTTTATCATTTGAATTGCCAATATTTAAAAATCACATTTCACATAAAACTGTACATTGGTTGGTTTTGGGGAGGAAACGTCAGCCCCACACATCTCCCACAGCACAGTCAGCACGTGCTCCTTATGAGAAAGGGCTCTTGGCCTCTGGAAATGTGGGGTTGCACTATTTACACCGGTCAGTTTTTGTTGCCTTGACATAAACTAGAGTCATCCAGAAAGCACAAATCTCAACTAAGGAACTGCCTTGATAGGCTAGGCCTATGGGCATGTCTGTGGGGGCATTTTCTTAACTGCTAACTGATGGAAAAAGGCACAGCCAGCTGGAGATGGGCCTGGGCTGTATAAGCAAAGGTGGTAAGTGAGCTGGGGGTAGCAAGCCAGTAAAGAGCAATTCTCCATGACCTCTGCTTCAGTTCCTGCCTCCAGGTTCCTGGTTTGAGCTTCTTCTACCCTGATGCGATGGACTGTGATATAAGTATAAGCCAAAGAAACCTTTTCCTTCCTCTGTTGATTTCTGATTATGGTGTTTTTCACAGCAACAGAAATCAGTCCAAAACAATTCTCAGTGGAGAATATTTTTAAAAAATAAATAACAAAAAGTCCCTTATTCTGATGGGTTTTGTAAAATACAATACTGATTAACCCAGCCAATATTGATGGGTCATGCTGTATTTGATGCTAGGCCAGTAATAGTTTCATTCAATTAATAGGTTGATTGATTGATTGACTGACTGATTGATGATTGATTGATTGATTGATTGATGCAGTCCTGAGGTGCAAACCCAAACTTTACACAAGCCAAGAAACCCCTGTACCACTCAGCTATCCCTCTGCTGCCTTCACTGTCATTAAATACAAGAACTAGCTTCCTTGCCAGTTTGATCTCTCTGGAATCATTCTATCCTTCCAGGATCGTTCCAATCCCTATAAAACAATACATGGATGGCCCATGCCTGGCATGGTTCCTGGCATGGTACCTGGCATCTCTCTATCTGTTTTTTCTCCACATGACAAGTTAAGTTTAAGAGGCATATTTTAGTGGGTCCATGGAAAGAGGAACCATCAGAACTTTAGAAACTAGCAGAACAAAGGAATTATCAGAATTTTATCTAAAGAAGTCAGAAATGATTTTACTCTAGAAGAATCAAGGAATGTCCTCCTTTTGCACAGCGGTGCCTAGAAGTCTCCAATTAGCCTTAGTAAACCTGCAGCACTAGAATGGACATGCTGACAAGCTCCCTGGGTGATGTGGAGACATGCTGCTTTGAAAGACTCCCTGTTAGTTGCTGCTTCCTGGATACTTTGAGAGAGTCTACAGTGCTCTATTCTGATCTCTGCTGCACCAGCCCACGGCAGGAGTTGGGGTATCATTGGCAATTTTCCTCTCTATCCTCCTTCAGGAAGGACATATGACATTCATACTTATGTCCATAGGCACAGTAGCTCAGTTCTCCGTGGCTCCACTTTTTTTCTTTCCAGTTCAAAAAACCAAAACAAACAAACAAACAAAAAAAAACATGTTAGAACTCCGTGAGAGTTGGAAAAGGTGACTCTTCCAATTTATCATTAGTTTTCAGAAGCAAATAAATGCATGATTTCTTCCTATGGCCTCCATTGAGCAAGGTGTTGCTGTATCCCTATCACAAGAGTTCACAATACCAATGGAAGGAGACACTGGCTGGAAACTACCACAGTGGAGCCTGGGGAAGAAAAAGAGAGTAAGTCTACCTGGTCTCCTTCCAGCAAGATACTAATGAGCCTCTCTGGATGGCAGCATCCCTGTCTGAGAAACAAACTGGAAATACGATGAGCTGCTATGGTTCACTGTAGGGACATCTGAGTTGCCTTGAGGTGTCCACAGCCAGCAGCAGGACTATGGGCTATGATATGGGATAGAAGGTATATAGGGAATAAAGAACAACCCATCCCCATATCACCTTCCTGCCTGCTGGCAGTTTCTCCTCCACAAGAATCAATGCCTATGCCTACCTGGCTGCTATACTCTGTGGGCCCATATGCAAGGACCTGCATAGGAGCCAACAAGAATAATGAATCTGGAGGTATCCAATTGGATCAGAAGCTCCAAGGCACACACTACAGCAAAGAAGACAGAATAAGAATCTGTATAGAGGAATAATCAGGTATTTCTGGATTCTATATTGGTCCATGTAAATTAGAGGTCTTGTGCCCTGGCCTCAGGTGACACAGTTCAGATCCTGGAGCTGCAACTGGATGAAACTACAAGATTCCATGTGTTGTAGATCTGTGTTATCAGGAATACAGTCATGATCCCATCTTCATGAACTCAGGTCCCACGGGTTTGAATAAAGTAAGTTCATTAGACCAAGACTATGACAAAGAGAAGAGTGTGGGCTCTGGGCATTTCTGCCTTCTAATGTTGGCTGTTTCCATAGTTTGGAGGAGACTGAAGTAGCAGTGTAGTGTCCAAAAAGAGAGGGTCAAGTTGAGTACATATCGAAGATTGCTGTGTTCGTCTCTGGAATCCAACTTCACTCCCTCTGCCCAGGCAAAAATCTCTTTCCCCAGGAAGCCTTTCCAGACCCCACTCATCTGTCCACCCCACCCCACCCCCACAATGAACTTCTGTGTATCCTACAAGCAGCCTTTGAGAGTCAATTCAGAGTCCTGAGACTCTGTCCACAATGCTGAGAATATCACATGTCCTCATGAGACTGTGGGGTTTTGAGGTAAATACTCTGCTTCACATGCCCCGAAGAGTCCAGTGGATATAGCCATGCATTGACTCTGAATCACTCAGCAATTGCCCTACGGTCTTTAAGCAAAAGCAGTCCAGGTAAGAGTAAGATAGAGGGAACTTACAAGGGCTCATTTCCAGAACTAATTCTTAATGCCTCCCTAAAAAGAAAAGGGGGTACGTTTCATGTGCCTGCACCTGAAGAGATGTTGCCGTTGTTCTTGTTTCTCCCTTGTTTCCTAGCTCTAGTGTAATTCCTGGTACAAGTGTAGGTATTCATTGACTGCATCAATGGGAGGGATGATATCTGATGGTTCATTTTTCAAAGTGACCAGAGTCATCGTAAGACAGATAACCAGGAAACGCCAGACCCTGCCAGAGTCTGCTAGTGTAGCCAGCTGAGCTATCTCCAGCACCTGCTACAATCTGCTAGCCTAGCCAGCTGAGTTACCTCTACCACATCTCCAAGTTCAGAGTAGAAAATGATGCCATCAAGCTTCTCTCACAAGCTTCTGACATACCCAGGTCACTGTCCCAAAAAAACTTTAAAATAAACAGAATGTAAAACATTAAATATAGAGATGAAGCTGCCCATAACTTTTGTTGAGGAAATGAAAAGAACAGAGAGAAAGATAATACCTAGATGAGTATAAGATTGGACCCTCCTGATTACTCAGCCAAAGAGGAGGGGCTAGAGGGGTTTGCTATGTTGGGGGTTAAAACCTGTTCTCTGCACTCATTGAACACAGCAGCCATTCTAGCCTGGTGAATGTCTTTGCAAGGACATAAACTGCTTTGTGTTTACTACTTTAATTCTCTAATGCCTTTTGTAAAGTAAGTGTCTTTGTTCCTCATAGTCTGGAAAAGAGAAAAAAAAAGCAAAAGACTCAAAGAAGGTAGGATTGAACGATGGAGTATGGAAGAACCTGCCAATCGTTGCCTTCTTATCCTTCACACCTTTCTTGCCCTCTCTTGCTCTGGTGTGTTCTAACAAGGGTTGCAGTATGTGATGGCCAGAGGGACCAGCGCCTGCAGAATGCAAGGTCTCAGCAGTGGCAGCAGCTGGCAGCTGTATCCTCCAATAGACTCTTTCCTTCTGCAGTGTTCCAGTGAGTCTGAGTAACCACAGCCCCCGGCACTGTCAAGTACCATGAGCTGCTGAGCTGGGGACTTCTGCTTAGGTTTCTTTGGCCATTACCCAGTGTTAGCTTCCTGCTGTTCCAAAACTGTAGAGTAGCTCATTTTCCTCTTTGTGCATCTCTCAGCCCATCCAGTGCCTTTGCAATGTATTCCAACCGGGGTTTCTCTATGTTTAGAATATTTAGCATGATTTTTGATATTTCTGCCTAAACTTAGACTGACCCAAGAAAAGAGACCAAAACAAGAGAGCATGGAACAGAGGAACAGTAAAAAGGATGGAGAGATGTGTGCTATGTACAAAAGCACTGAACGTGGGAGTAATTTCAGAAGCTCCTGACTCTGCTTCCAGAGCACTGTTCCTGAGATAAGCAAGAGAATCCTTTCTAGAGGGATACCTTAGGGCTTCAACCTTCCAGCTTCTTCATCTCTACTTTCGGGGCGTCCTGCAATCTCACACACAGCCAAACAATGTGTTCTCAGTAGTACAACCACAAATTTTCATATCTATTCCTCCTGCTTAAAAATGAGATTGCCCATTGCCCTGAGCATTTTCAACTCTGAGCATCCTCAACTCTGAGGTCTTGACTTGTTGAGTGTGTACTGCAAAGTGTCAGGAGTTACCACAGTCTCTTCACAGGTAGAGTTGAGATCACTTGTTTGTCTATAAATAAAAGTTAGTGATGAAACAGTTAGCTTTAGTTTGAAGATAGCTCCAGCTATCTTCTTCATTGCCAACTTAATCAGAGAGGGGTTGAGTTAATGGACCTGACAGAAAGCAAGGGGTTTGGGGAGGCTCCACAGGGCTGGTATGGGCAGTTGCTAAATGCTGAGGACTCTCAGCATCTTCAAACATGGAGAGTTTTTAGCATCTCTTCTATCCCTGTTGCCTCACCTCTTCTGAGACTGCCAATGTCACCATTTCCTCTGTAGGCTCTCGTTAAATCTTTCCTGTTCATCGTTGTTTCTTTGCCTTTATCCCCTACCTTACACAAGATATCTTCATCTTGACAGAACCAAAGATCTGATCCAGGGCTGAGGGTGTTCAGGTGGGGATAAAACCAGTGATTAGACATATGAGGGGCAAAATTTTTATTAGAATATAAGACCTTGTGGGTATAAGGCCTGACTCCATTCAAAGCCAGTAGCAAAGATCTGTAAGTGATCTGACAGTTTCCTAACTTATAGAAATTTCTCTAAAGATCAAGCCAAGAGTTGGAGACCAAATGTGAATGTATTTTCTTCAGAGCAATGGTGTGGCAGAGCATATGGCCATGGGGATGAAAAGGTCAATAGAAATCCAATAAACAGCGCCCAAAAGGTGGATCATGCAGTTAGGACTTATCAAGGAACAATAGTTTCTTCTGGAATCTCTACCACTCCCTACTACAGGCATACCACCCATGCATCCCCAGATACACAGTCCCAAATGACATCTAAAAATAGCCACAGCTTGGAAATTTACTAAGATGTACAGGGTGTTGTCCTGTTTGATTTTATCCTGTAGAATGTAGAAGAGCATCATGCAGATTCCCAAACTCTTGACTGTTACAAAAGAGATTCCTTGTCTCCTCCCATCATACTCTCTATCCCAAGGAGGTGTGATGACTTGCCTTAGTAGGTCTTTCAGACTGCTCATGGGACTGTCATGAATATACCTCTGAGCTATACTCCATTCACTCCATGTCCCCTCCCTCTGTTCAGATCCTCCTACAGAGAGTCATCAACTTCAAGTACTCTCATAGTCTCCAGAGAAAGCTCAGCCAGAGAACAAGTATGTCTATGTATGTATATGTTGGGACTCTGGGTCCTGCCACACCCTGAACCAGGACAGGATGGCACATTCTGGAAGCACAAAGATGGGAGTCCAACTGGGAAGAAGGGGGCTGACAAATACTGAAACTGCTTTCTAAATATAAGAGATGAGTTTCCAGTTTTGATGTTTCTGGAAGCACTTTAGTTTATATTTAAAAGCAAACACTAGATATTTGCTGTAGCAAGATGCAACTATAGAGACCTAGACAAGCAAGGCCAAAAGCTCAGAAATCATGGGGTTCTGGGCTACAGAAGCCAGAATCAAGGCTGCTGGTCTTCCCCTCTTCATGAAAAAGGGCGGGAAATAGACAGCTCTCTCTAGCTAAATGGCATGGCTTTGGTTTCCTAGAGTGTAAATCTTCGGTGAGGGGAGGTGTCTGGGCAAATGGGACTGGATGGGATGGACAGATGGCACAATGCAATGGGAAAATAGCAATGCATGGTGAGTTTACACGGTAAGATAGAACAGCTTGAGGAAATCTTGTTTGCGATGAAACAAAATATTGTTTATTGTATGGAAAGGACTTAAGCATGGTGATGTCTAGGAGACTTCATGAGAAGGAAGTTAGAGAGCCTAGACCTTCCTTGTCTCTGAACTGCTTCTGTAGTTAGTGATTGGACCTATGTGAGCAGTGTACACTAAAGATGAATCTCCTTTAGAGCACTCTCGCTGACAGAGTAGTAGAAAAAGAGTTGGTTTAGATTAAGGCAAAAATAAATGAGTATAAATTATGTGTCAGATAGTTTATCAGTTTGAGTGGGAGAATTAATCTACAATATGTTTGTCTCAGAGTGGAAAGTACAGACTGTAGCAGTGGCAGCAAGGCAGCACTGGGGTTGAGAAATGGTTCAATTAAAAGAGTCAAGAATCACCTCTGTGAAGGCTCCTGCATCATCATTAATTCAGCCACATTACCTTCTGCAAACATTGCACAAGGTCCTGTTTGCAGCCTCCAACAACTCAGAGAAGAGGGCCAGCTGCCAGCAAGACTGTTGCAGCTCCTTAGGGAAATTAGTGATTTTCCTACTTGACCAGATCCTAATTTAACCAAGTCCTGCCCAGAGCAGCTGTAACTGTTTATGTTATATAATCCTGAAAGAGTTTGATGGGAAAGATGAAGACACCACAACAAAACAAACAGGACGGGACAGCAATTAGCTACCCATGAGAAGTCAACATTTCCCTGTGAATCTGGGATGGGCCCCTGACACTACGCATTTATAGGAGTTCCTGGACTGCACTGACATGGTTTGCCTCTGGACCACCTTTCAGTAGTACTGATCCAGACTCTTCACTTATGAAACTCATGTGTATCACCTGAAAGCTCATTAGAAATGAGGACCCCAGGCCTCCTAGATCAGTCTTTACATTTTAATAGTATTCCCTGGTGGTTTGAAGGCTTGTTTACAGCTAAGACATGCTCTAATGGTGCTTCTACTTGGTTTTCTTAGAAATCCTCCTTCCCCTTCCATGTGTGCCTACTGTTGTCCAGGGTATAAGTAAGTAGTCAGAGAGTACCTGAGTTCTGGCATGAACCTCCTTACTTCTGGTTCTCCTGTGAAAGAGAGATCATCAAACGATAGTAGTCGGGTTGGAGACTCAACACAGAAAAAAAGAGAAGAGAGGAAAGAGGACAAAGGTGTAAAATTAGAGAAATTAAGACAGAGAACAGAAGGTGTAAGCCAGGATTGTTGAGCCAGTACCCAATACTTTCCAGACCAGAACTCTAATGATGCTGGCTGGTGAAACAGACCCTGAGCCTGGCAAGTCCTCCTCACAGAATGTCTAGGCAAGTATGAGCAATGAGGGCCATTCTGCTTCATTCTTCTACACACAGAAATAATAACCCAACAGACACATGTTACTTACAGCACCTGACAGCCCTTCCAAAGAGCCAGGTGAGCCTTACGAATGCATCGTTTCTGAGTATGGGGATGGAAGGGAACCTACTATTTTAATCCCTGTTCTATTGCTGAAGAGAGACCATGACCAAATCAACTCTTAAAAATGAAAGTATTTGTTTGGAAGCTTGCTTACAAGTTCAGAGGGTTAGTCCATTACTGTCATGGTACCATGCATGACACTGGAGCAGTATCTGAGAGCCACTTCCTGACTTGACTTCCAGGCTAAGAGAGAGAATCAGACCTGGCATGAGCTTTTGAAACCTCAAAGCACACCCACAGTGATACACTTCCTCCAACAAAGCCACACCTACTCTGAAAAGCCACACCTCCTAATCCTTCTCAAATAATATCACTCTCCATAGCTAAGTATTTAAATATGAAGACCTTTCCTATTCAAACCACCACACCTAATAAGATAAGTGCCAGAAAGGAGGAGACTTTGGTTCTTATCATAAAGACATTAAGTACACAAAAGAATGCAGATCACTCAGAGCAGTCGTTTCTCTTGGCTTTCTGGAAAACTGGTATGTAGAGTTGATATGGAGAAAATGTTCCACAGCCTGAACTTACTTGAGATGGGCAAAGGGAACAGAAGTCTCTAGTTCTTCTAGGCAGGAGGATTGCATTGCAAGAAAATGAAGATACGTTTGTATGCTCTAGGAAATTCACACACAAAATAGGTTTACCAAGTTCTATTCTCTTTTTAAAGATTTATTTATTTTATTTATATGAGAACACCATAACTATCTTCAGACACACCAGAAGAGGGCATCAGATCCTATTACAGATGATTGTGAACTACCATGTGGTTGCTGGGAATTGAACTCAGGTCCTCTGGAAAAGCAGTCAGTGCTCTTAACCGCTGAGCTATCTCTCCAGCCCCACCAAGCTCTATTTTTGAGTCTTGCCTTCCTGGCCATCTCTTGGTAGCTGTATGAAAGAGATGTGAGTGATGTAGAAAATACTTTTGGCCAGCTCAGACTGCTAGTCCATAAGGATCTTGAGCAGAGGTAACTAACCTGTCAGTATGCAGTTATCAAACAGTAGCCACTGGAGCTTCCTCTTCTACATTCTAAAGATGCACACCACACACACACACACACACCACACACCACACACCACACACCACACACCACACACCACACACCACACACCACAGAGAGAGAGAGAGACAGACAGACAGACAGACACACACACACACACACATACACACACACACCAATTTATAAGATTGCATTTTTCTTTATGTGTAGAAAGTGATGGGTTTCATAATGACATTTGCATTCAGAATTTATGTGAGGATTAAATGATGTTATACACAGGGCAACTCCTTATAAATTCTAATTGTCAGCTCTTTGTCAAGCTAGCCAGCCCTCATACTGTGAGTCTATCATCAATGAAAATGCAAGCACGGTGCAGAAATTCTGGTACATTTGGGGTGTGATTTTTCTCACCTAACCTCATCCAGTCATTCTATGCAATGGTCCCAGCAGAAGATTGATGGCATGGTCACTCTTGGTTTTGACACTGGAAATATTTGGTCTCAGGAAGAAGAGAAGTACACAAGCTATGTCAACGTATGAAACCTCTGTCCCTCACCCATAGCACAGGGGCAGAGAGAAAAGACAGAAGCAGCATTCTAGATAACATCTACAAGCAGGAAGTTCTATAGTTAACATAAGAAGGTCTGCAGTCTTCACCCTATGCCACACAGAAAGTTCTCGTTATTGCTAGGACTCAGAACACAGCACAGAAGCCAGCTGAGTCCCTGAAGCCCAGCTGGTCTTTGTGTGAGCACTATGGAGAAATTCTGTTGCTTCCTTGCATTTGGGCATTTGGCAGCTTGCACCGGTCATTTGATGACTGTCTTGCAGAAACGACATATGCTGTGCTTTTGTGCTTTTTAAAAAAATCATCTAGCTTACTCCACTTGAACTCCTTTGACACTGCAAGACATCTCTAAAACCATCAACCCAGGCAGAGGGATCATGGGTACAGAGGTGGGTTAGAGTGTGCCTATGTGTCAGTTAGGCTTCTTAGACCCAGCATGGCATCTGCCTTGGAATAAATACAGACAGAAGGTAAGGACCAATAGCTCACTGAGTCCAGGGAAGAAAATGGGGACATGAAGCTTAAAGAATGGAGTCCAGAAGAAATATAAAGCCAAAGGATACATCAGTGCGAATTGCTCTAGTTACAAAAGAGATTGTGTTTGGAGACTGATTCCAATCCTCTCTCTCTGAAAAATGTAGTAAAATATTTTCCTCTGTTCCTCTTTTTCTACAAAAAAAAAAAAAAAAAAGCATAAGACTCATCTAGTGATCATGCCTGACCCCATCTGCTCCCAATACCTCTGCATTGATCCCACCCCAAGTTAGAGACACTGGAACTTGCTGGTGAGCTTCAGCGTTAAAGTGAGAGGCAAGGATCAAACTGGACATCAAGCTTTTGGTCTCAACAGCCATCAAATGGTTGTACGACCTATAGAGGTGTGGAAAGGACCAAGGGGGCTGGCACAAATTGGTGTGCCTAGCCAACTGTCCATCATTTTCTAACTTGAACTCCACGAAAACTGAGATATCTTTCCTTTGTATCATGGTTTTAGCATCCACCAGGACAATGCTTAGAATAAAGGTAATAGTAAATACACAATGAATGGCTGAATTATGAGAGATAAAGGCATGTGCCAGAGGAAAGAAGGAAAGAAGTGTGTTTGGGATAGAAAGGTTGCAGTTGTCGGGCAGTGGTGGCGCACGCCTTTAATCCCAGCACTTGGGAGGCAGAGGCAGGCAGATTTCTGAGTTCGAGGCCAGCCTGTTCTACAGAGTGAGTTCCAGGACAGCCAGGGCTACACAGAGAAACCCTGTCTTGAAACAAACAAACAAACAAACAAACAAAAGGTTGCAGCTCAGTTTGGGAAACCTTGCGTTTATAAGACCCAGGAAACATTAAACTGAAAAGGCAGAGTAGATTATTGGAGTCCAGAACTTAGAGAAGTGGTCAAAGATAAATTCTTGTCCTTGGACAAAAGGCCTGTGTGCAGCATCCCAAGCTGTTCCTCAGCTGTACCAGGTAAAGAATTACCCAACACTGTGCTGAGGCCTTTCATCTCTGCTGGTGGGCTATCGAGGGCCATAGCTGGAGAAGCAACGGTCAATATTTGATATTTGTCTTTTTTCCAGAAAGAAACAGACAGTTGCATTAGTTGCATTTGTTTTTTTTTTTTTTAAGAATGACAAGGGTCCTTTGCTCTAACTCTTAAAAGATCCAGAGATGTTCATTATGGAGTGGGTTGGAACAAAGTGGGTCCAGGACTGCCCCCCTGGGCATCATTCCTCTCAACTATGCATGCAATTCACTGAACAACATGATCTAACTTTTTCTCAGTCCTCAAATATTGGGAATCTCTTCTATATTATGTCAGAGAATAAATAAAGAACTATAAGTAGAGGTTACAGTGATAGTTAGATTCAGCCTAGCATTAGAGATAGAAAACCAAATGGAATGCATGAACGAGGTTTGGAGTTAATCAGGTATGTTACCTTTGAAGTGTAATTTGACTTTCTGTACTTCAACTTGCTCCTCTAGAAAGTGTTCAGTGCTTTACCAGGCTGTACATGTTGATAGTCTAGACTAGTCTGACAGTAGGTGTGGCCTTGAGCTCAGAGGTTAGCCTCAATCTCAGTGGAAGAACTTGATAATGGATCATCAGATAAGGAAGAAAGCTCTCAGGGTAGAGATGGGCTGTGTCTCATTTCAGGACCTGAAAAACACTATTTTCTGTGACTCTGCCCCCACAAGTCCCCTCCCCGTTACCCATACTCCCAGAATAGAAGTCTAAGTTTGCTTTACTTTACTTTGTGGCTCATAAGAGATAAAGAGAGCAAAAAATATACAACACTGTAATAAGTTATTCTTCATGGATCTTCATGAGAGCAGTACCAAAGATAATGCCACCAACCCTATAGACTATAATTGCTGAGTTCAATGCCTCCTCCTCCAGCCAGGAGTGATGGATAGCCTCTCTCCACATACTTGTCTAAATACACTTATTATTTTCATAATAAGAGGGGTGCTAAGAATCCAGAATTTGGATTCTGGCTTTAGAAAACAGAAGCATTTCTTTGGTACCAAGTTAAATTTATAACCCAATTCTGCTCGTTCCAAGTGCCCTACATTATAGTGTTGGGTTAAAGGGGATTATATAACTTCTTGTGTGTATCTCTTTGGGAAGGAAGAGGTGATCAGAAAATCAGAATTTGAATAGTGTTGAGGTCCTTGACCATAGCAATATCAAAACCTGCTTTTGACTTAATGACATGCTATTCAGAGATGAAGAGATGTCATATGGGAAAATTCTCAAAAGATGAATAAAAATTCGATAGGCAAATAAACAGATTCATTCCTCAAGTTCCTGGGATGTGTGGGGAGAGGGCCATTTGGGACAAGTTTGCCCAAGAAATCAGAGAGCATTGCTATGTGCATGAAGGCAGACTCTGCCTCCTTGATGTTTGCACCATCTAATTGGAGTTGTCTCCTTGATGGATGGGCTAGGATAGCTGTTTCTTGGCTGGTAAGGGATTCAGAGTCTGCTTGGTCCGCACGTTTTTTGGCAGGCTGTCTGTCTTGATTTGTGGCTTTGAAGGGCCATTGCTCAGAAAGCTTTTGTTATCAGAGGAGCCTAGGGCTATTGGGTCCTGTCTGTTTCTGTACTCTGTAGACATTCCTCTCCAGGCTCAACACTTTGCTATCTTCATTATCCTAGCTGGGAGGACAGCCCAGCTGATGGCTGGGCAAACCTGTCCATCCACTGCTTGTCAGCAGGTGATTCTGAGATGGGTTGGAATCTTGCCATTCAGTGCTTAGGACTTGAGTTGTCAATGAACTTAGGTGAAACTGGAGACAAGAATAGACTGACTGCCACGCAGGACAGCATATCATACATTATTCATAGAGCAAGTATTTCTTGAGCTCCTGGTTTGTTTCAGGTGCTGGGAAGAGATACAGGATGGTGCTTGTTTTCCCTAAGAATAAACCAATGAGCAGAGCAGCATGTCAATGAGTCACATCAGAGGGGAGCACCAGAGTGTTTGGAGCCTTGGAAGAGCATCCTTCACAGGGCTATTCTGTACTAGCCTAGGGGTAGAGGGCAGTGCATGCTGTGATAAGGTTAAAGGAAGACTCGACCTGGAAACCCTCACCCCATCACATATTATTGTTGTGAGAACCAAATGACAATGTCAAGGTTGAAGGAGGATTATGTAAGTAGAAAAATCAAAGAGGCAGGGAACTGGGTTGTTTTAACTGTCAATCCCTGATGATGCCACACAACAGAGTTCTCAGGTAGGTATGCAAAGATTTGATTCAGTGTGATCCCTCTTAATCCCTGTGGGTGGCATTTCCCTGCACTATATCATCTTTATAGAATATCTTTCTCTCAAGTTCCTTGTCAATCCCCAAATGACATGTGTTTGTTTGTTTGCTTGCTTGCTTGCTTGCTTGCTTGTTGAGTAGTAAGTAGCCTTGCTCCATCCTCACACAGAATCCTCTCCAAGGGAGCCTGAGTATAATGCCCCCCGTGGCCTGACCAGGTAGGTGATATAAAGTGAGGGAGAAATGCTACTCTTTTGGACCTTAAGCCCACAGCTCAAGCCTACAGTGTACATGGCATTTGGACAGCCTTAACTTTGCCCTCAGCCTATTTCATGCATGAAAAGCTTATATTTTCAACTGTACCATAAGTTCCTCAAGGACAAGGCCAGTGCCCTTTGGGTGCTTTTCTTTACTCTTTATTGGCTAGCATTATGTGAAGCACCATGCCTGTCACTGTTTTACCAGTGAGGCTGATCAAAATGAGACTGCTAATTTCATCTGTGGAGTTTCATTTGCAATTAAATGAATAGTGATGCCTTGGTTATGGCTTAATTAATAAATTCAATAAACATGAATTAAGAATCTATGATGAGGCAGACTCTGTGTTAAGCACTGGCTCTCCAGAGATGAATGACAGGTCTTGGCTCTCAAAAAGTTCATAGTCTAGTAAGAGACAAATAAACAAGTGTGAATGCATAGTTATAAGGAAGGGGGTAATTGCCAGAGAATAGATTTGTTTAAAGAACTGTGAAAACCCAGAGGGAGGAGTGAGAAATGATGCTTGCTGACATGATGGATCATTTTGGTTTTGAAGGATGCAAACAGAATTTTTGAGGAGGAGAAGGAAAGTATCAGAGGCAAAAGTAACAAGGGTAGCAAGGGCACAGCTGTGTGACAAATCAGGAAGCCATATTTGAGGGACTAGGTCCTGGGTCATGTGGTGAGGAATGGATTCAATGGGCACGGGTGGGGTCTTTCCAATCAGTTCAAGAATTTAAGTTTCATGCAGTTCTGGAAAAAAAGCCAAAGGAGATGCTTAGTGTGTGGGACACCGTATGTTATCCTATCTGTGAATATTCTTTGATTTGGTTTTACTTGGAATGCTAAGGAAAGCTCCACAGAGCTGAAGAATGGCTAGCCTACTGAGTACACTAAAGGGCAGATATGACAGAGACCGGTTTATAAAGGAGACGTGTTAAGTCAGACATGACAACTCAAGCCTGTAATCTCAGGAAGGTAGAGATAGAGGGATCAGAAATTCAGGCTGGTCTTGAACTCACTATGTAGTTATAAGTGACCCCCCCCTCTCAAAAATTTGATGAGATGTGATATCATGTGAGATCATGTGAGATCATGTGATATCATGTGAGATTATGCTGACAGCAGAGAGAACCCTTCAAGTAAAAGGAGAGAGATAGGGGACGGTGGATGATCCAAGAGTGACACACGTTTGCTAACTACTAAGACTTTTTATACAAGCACAGCAACAGGTCTGTAAAACAGGTCAACCTGCACATTAATTAGGTCAATTACAGATCCAAACAAAATACAGTTTTTGAGTGTGCAGAAAATACAAGTGACTAGATACAATGGAGAGCATGCCTGCTAACCTGTGACCATAGCAAATCTTTGCCCAAGTCAAATTGGTCTCCTTCCAGGCACTTTCAAATTTTGTTGCATCAAAACCTGTAGAAAAATGTTGTTGGAAGATCTTCAATGGCATTTCATGTACAGTATCACCTCCTCCCCTTCTATCTCAGACATACTCCATCCAATACTTCCCCATCCAGTACTTCCCCATCCAGTACTTCCAATAGGAAATCCTAATTCTCTGGCATTAGAGAAAGAGACTAAATAGAGGACATCACAAGCATAAAGCATTCCAAGAAGGCTCAAATGGTGACAGCTCCTCACAGGAGTCACTGAAGTCCACAGACTCCTCCTCCCCCATCCTTCACATTCCCATTGCTATTCTCCTCCATGTTTCATAGTTAATTGAGAAAAGCTGAGCCAACAAAACACAGCCAATTCATTCATTACCACCAGCAACATAACGTTAGATGGATCACACACTCCTGTCCTCTAGCCCTCAAATAGCATCTTTGCTCTGTGTTGACATTTCTAGGAGAAGCTGAATTGCAAGTGAGCGAGAACTCTCAGCTGTGAAAGATGGAGGTATGAAGAAATAATTGATGGCAGTAGGTACAAGCTGTCTGTTGCCGTCATCTTCCCCTCAAAGGGTTCTCCCGCCCAAACTCCCATGAGCATCTGGGAACTATTTATTTCAAGCGTAGACAAAGTGTTTAAGAGAAAATGCAGGAAGAGATGTTATTTAGGTGGGAAATTAAAAGTAGCTGGTAATATTAAGGTTTAGAATTAAAGTTGCAGAAGATTGTTTTGTGCATGGGTTTATTAAACAGTCATCCAATGCGCATCTGGGTTTTCCTGTGCCAGGTCTCAGTGCAGATCCATCAGCAAGCAAAGCAAGGGCTCTGCCATCAGCAGGCTCAGAATCAGTAGGGTATAGATGTGATAACCAGACACTACAATCCAGGATATAGTAACATTGCATTGAGTCATTGTTCTAGATACGGCAGGAGAGAGAAGTAAAGAGCTCTGATACTCCTGACATCAGGGAAGGCTAGACAGGGGGTTAAGTAGTTGACTTAACTCCCAAAATTAAAGAAACTGAAAGAAAGAAGAAAGGGGGGAGGGAAGAAAGGGGGGAGGGAAGAAAGAAGAAGGAAGGGAAGGAAGGAGGGGAAATGCATTTTTATGGTTGTACATTTACTGATAGTACAATCATTCAGGGAAATACTACTGACCTTGTGGATCAATTTGATTTCTTCTACATGATAACCGCCAGTTGAGCCAGCACCATTTGTTGAAAATGCTGTCTTTTTTCCACTGGGTGGTTTTAGCTCCTTTGTCAAAGATCAAGTAACCATAGGTGTGTGGGTTCATTTCTGGGTCTTCAATTCTATTCCATTGATCTACCTGTACCAGTACCATGCAGTTTTTATCACAATTGCTCTGTAGTGCAGCTTGAGGCCAGGCATGGTGATTCCACCACAGGTTCTTTTATTGTTAAAAATAGGTTTTGCTATCCTAGGTTTTTTGTTTTCCAGATGAATTTGCAAACTCGGTGAAAAATTGATTTGGAATTTTGATGGGGATTGCATTGAATCTATAGATTGCCTTCGGCAAGATGGCCATTTTTACTATATTGATCCTGCCAATCCATGAGCATCAGAGATCTTTCCATCTTCTGAGATCTTCAGTTTTTTCTTCTGAGTTCTTATCATACAGATCTTTTGCTTCCTTAGTTAGAGTCACACAAAGGTATTTACTATTTTTGTGACTATTTTGAAGGGTGTTGTCTCCATAATTTCTTTCTCAGCCTGTTTATCCTTTGAGTAGAGAAAGGCCACTGATTTGTTTGAGTTAATTTTATATCCAGCTACTTCACTGAAGTTGTTTATCAGGTTTAGGAGTTCTCTGGTGGGATTTTTGGAGTCACTTATATACACTATCATATCATCTGCAAATGTCACTTGATATTCTAATTGTCTGGCTATATCATAATTTATCTAACTGAAACCCCACTGCTGAATGTTTAATTTATATTTACTTAAAATTATTAAGTTATTATCATATTATAATAAACATTACTAATACTAATTTACATGAGTTCTTTATTATTATAATTAAATTGAGAGGATTTTTGTAATGGCAGTAACTCCGTGATGTACATGGATGTTAGAATCCAGTATCTCCTGCAGATACCTGCCCCACAGATGTGCAAGTACTTTGCACAGATGCCGTAGCATATGCTAATGATCTTCAAGCATCCTCCTGTATACTTTGCCACCTCCAGATTACTTACACCACTTCATAGAATGTCAATTGTTGTTAGGCCATTCTGTTTAAGGAGTGGTTGCAATAAGAGTGTCTGTGCTTGCTCATTATAGGTGCAAGTTTTTAAAAATATTTTGGATGCACAGGTGTTTAAATGCACAAACATGAAATCCAAAAAATAGGAGTCTGAGTATAATATATATATATATATACATATATATATATATATAATCTTTCACTTCATAAATGATGAAACAGGCCTCCAATGAGTTTAAGTATGATTTTCCCCAAAGCATGTGAATGACTAATTAGAGGCCTTGGTTTATAAACCTGACAACACTCACTAGGGAAGAGGAGCAGAAGAGGCTTATCTAAGATCTGAGTAACATAGAAGGCCCTGGAAGGATGTGATGATCAGTAGGAACTGAGCAACTAAAAGTAAACAGGACAGAGGAGTCATGGGGTCTTGATGTCATGCATACATGTGAGATCTTTCTATCTAGGGAAATGACCCTAGCCAATCAGCCTTCAGGGGTGACAGTTGGGAGATTGGGGAGGGGGGAGGGGGGAAATGTGACCTTTTGCACAGTATCTGACTGCATCAGGAAACTTTCAAAAACTTCACTTACCCTGGCTCAGAAAACCCACTACAGAAGATCTGACCAAGGCAGTTGGTACTAGAAAGAAGTAAAATACTACTTGGGGAGTGGGGCTGGAGAGGTAGCTCATATCTGGTCACTCACAACCATCTTTCACTTCAGGTCCAAGGAATGTGAGACCCTCTTCAGGCTTCTATGGGTACCCACACTCATGTACACATACACAATTAAAAAATGAAACGTTTTTTTAAAGAAAAGTACTCTTTTCTTATGCACAGGGATCCTCATATCTAAAGATTAGCTACTTTTCTCACTGCCACAATAAAGCAACTGACAGAGTTAACTTAAGGGAAGAAGAGGTCAGTTTGGCTCACAGTTCTAAGGACAACAGTACATCGCAGGAAGTCATGGCATTGCTCACATTGTGCTCACAGTCAGAAGACAAGAGAAAACTAGTGCTTACACTCAGATACCGTTCTCTTTTATGTTCTCTCTGAGGCTGAATGGAATGGTACTGCCCACAGTTTGGTCCGTCTTCTCACCTCTTTTAACTGTTGATGGTCAAGATGAGCATCACAGCTCTCTATGGCTAAAACCAGATTCTTAAGAAGAAGCACAAGAATGAATTACTATGTTTTATAATGACATCAAGCCTTCAGAGATGATGCTACATCTGATGAAGAGTGGACAGGCATATTGAACTTTGGCTGGAAGAAATGTATGTGATCTACTCAGAATAAACAGAGGTGGATTTACTGTGGGCTGTTTCAATTCCTCTGCGTTGGTGTCTTTAGAGAGAAGGATTCTCAGGAAGACCATATAGACTGCCTCAGAGGACACCAGCTGGGATGGATGCGAAGAGAGTTCCTGTGATTTTCTTAAATACCACAGGCTGTATTCTGTACTCATCCTAAGGCTTAGCAACATACATATGGCTACTAATAAAAGCATAGCTTATAATATGAACAAGGGAATTCAATGTCAGGGAAGAGCTGAGCATGCCATGGTACCTTCAAGGGCCAAAGTTGAGTTCTGTGATGACTTCTTATCTCGTTCTGCTTTTCTGGGAATTGTTTCTTTCTCTCCTTTTCATAGTCTCCTTTGACATGATAGCTGTATTTTCCTCTTCTGTTTTAGAGATTGTGACACAGCACGATTTAGTACTATACAACTACCCCCATCTTATGACACACATTCTTTTCTTTATTGTTCACTTTATGGTGGTGTGAACGCAAGACATGTTCAGCAGAAATTGTACTTCAGATTTAGAATTTTCATATTGTCCTGGGCCCCTGGTATGCAATACAATCCTATCTCGGGCTAGACAATGGCAGAGAGTGGCAATACCCAGGAAGACACAGGACCACAATGTAAAATCATCCACATGCCAGTAAGCTCTGATTTGCTAAGAAGAGATGTTTGGTAGTTTAAGTGTGTGAACCTGTTCCCTTTATGATGGGTTGATCCAGACTCAACTTCTTCATAAACCAAGAGTGTCTATAATACTGTGAGTGGGCCATCAGTTGGGGGATTTTGGGGTGTATCTCCTACAAGTGATATTGGCTGGGGGCACTTGGTAGTTGATAATCACTCTCTCAGGCTGGGTTGAAGGATTCCAGAAGCTTCCTTACATTTTTAGAGCCATGGTGGGGATGGCTGAAGAGCAGACTCGGCTGCCCCTTTCCTGACTACTCATACTCTAAGGCTCACCATGCCGTCTCCTTGGCAAGTCTCAGGTTATAATTCGGTCTAATTTAGGCCTTCCAAATATATCCTGTGCTCTTTGTTTTCTTCCACATTTTTTAAAAACTCAGGAAAAAAAAGTGGGGGTGGGTGGGTATGGGGGACTTTTGGTATAGCATTGGAAATGTAAATGAGCTAAATACCTAATAAAAATGGAAAAAAAAACTCAAGAAAAGGAAAGCATAAATATATGTGGTCAGTCTTCTATATCGGTTGCAAAATCACCACTTTGTAAATAAGTGAAAGGGAGGTGAAGAATAGATATGAGACAGGAGACAGGCAGCTAGGAGCTTCCAAATGTACCCATGTGCAGAGAAGCAAATGCCTTCAGAACACTGTTTCAAGAAGTATCTGAACCCTGGTTAGAACTTACCGAGACTCCTCCTTTTTTTTTTTTTTTTTTTTTTTAGTCCAGCCTCAGACACTGGTATTGCTCACCCTTCCATTTGCCAGCTATGGAATATCAGACAACTCCACTTTGTTTCTTTGACCCTTAGGATTGGCAAAATGCCTCAAAGGGTTAATGTGCTTGCCACCAACTCTGATGATCTGAGTTCAATCTCCAGGACCCACGAGGTGGAAGGACAAAACCAACCCACTCCTGAAAGTGGTCCAGTTGTCCTCTGACCTCCACACAAGTGCAGGATGTGTGTGCCTACATGTATACAAAATAAATGGATGTAATAGAAGAATTTTAAAACAAAATTTCACTTTTCTTTGATGTTTTCTTCTGAAAATGGAAATTAAGATGCACTCAGGTGAGGGATGGCTGGAGAGATGCCACAGCTGGTAAAAGCACATGCTGCCAAGCCAGAAGACCTGAGTTTGGTCACACAGAACCCAAATGGTGAAAGGGAAAAACTGAATGCCCCAAGCTGTCCTCTGATCTCCACACATATGCAGAGGTATTCACAAATCCTCATCCATGCACACAAAATAAATAAATAAGGTACTATTTTTAAATCAGGAGGAGGAGGAGATGAAGTCAGGCTGTTATGAAAGGCCCGTGATCCCAGCACTCAAGGAACTGAGGCTGGAGGATTATAAGTACTGTCTGAGCTCCATATTAAGACTCTATTTCAGATAAACAACAAAACAAGAATAAGTTGAGTCATAAACATCTTCATACCCTTCAACCTAGTAATCTTATTTAGTGTAACAGACTTAAAAACAAAAACAAATAAGAGCTAAAATCGTCAATATTAGTACAATGTAAACCTGGCAGCAGGTTAAGTGGCCACAGAAAGGATTAATCTAAAATCCAGTGAGTGCATAAAAAGATAAGGTTGGGTAGCATTCTTTTAAGCTTTAAATGATAAGACTAAATTTCCCAAGGGTAATTTCTTATTATAACTCTAAGCAAAAAGACTAGTTACAGCTTTGTGGGGAAAAAAAAGTAGAAGCATGGGGGAAAAGAGCAAGAATAAAAATAAATTCTAGAAATTGTGTCTGAGTGGTGATATTTCACACGAAGTTTCTTGTGTTTAAAAAATGTTCTCTAATGTTATCACACTGGTTTTTAAAATATATATATATATATATCAACACCCCTCCATGGCATCATGATTATTTTGGCATACTGGGACATTTAACAAAACGATGTTGGATGTTTGGATTGGAGGCCAAGAAGGCTTGTCCTGCTTCTGGCTTGATGCTCTGCTCTGGGAACATCTGCCCATGTGCTGGCAGCTGGGGTGTCTGAGAGACTGAGCAGATAGTGTTAGTTTGTGCCTGTGAGGTGCTGCTTCAGAATACGTTGTACTTTGCACCTTTGTGCCTCCCACCATCAAGAGACACACAGTTCCTTCCTGTGAAGTTTGCCCAAGAGTCTTGTTGTTGTTTTCTTCTAAGTATGGATTTTCAGCCCCAAATGGAGCATTTCTCATAGTTCAAAGGACTACAGAAAGCTATGCTCAGAGTGTGCACCAAGGGGAAACTGTTAGCATAGTTGTTTAAATCACACTCAAATTTTTGAAGACTTAGTGCAGATGCAGCTCACCCCACAGACTGCATCCCATTATATAGTTAAAGCATTTAGAAACATAATACCACCATAGCTGTCGATATGAGAAGTAGCTCCAGGCAACAACGAGCAGTGGCTTTCAGCATAGAAGACCGAAAGCCAGCTCTAAGAGTCCACTAACACAATTCAAGACTACATATTTCAACCCTGAGTCTTGCCAGTGAACACAGAAAGACTGGACATCCTTAGTCACACCTGCTGCAGTTTCTACATATTCCTCCCCATGTAGCTATTTGGTTTTGGTGACTCTGGAATGACAGAGTTTCAGAGTCACTTATTAGACCTACCCTCTTTATTCTGCCCTGAGATGCACTTCTCTGTAATTCATCAATGAATATCTACTGTATGCCTGTTATATTCTAAATGCTATTTGCATCTCAAAATAACTGTGATGATGGTGAAGTGGATGCTGTTAGCCCAACTCATAGCTTAAGCAACTTGTCCAAGGTCAAAGTACACTGCTCATAAATAGCTACAGCACAATCAATCATAGGGCATCTGACTTTAGACTGGGGCTGTGAGCTACTTTTGCTGTCTTTTGAATACAGAACAATCGACATGACCTGCTTCTGCCTTCAGTAGCCAGAATGGACAAGAAGAGTGAACAAATGTGAGCTTGGTCTTCCCACATCAGTTAATAAGCAAGACAATCCCCTACAGACATGTTCACAGGTGAACCTGATAAAGATAAGTACTCAACTGAGACTCTTCCCAAGTGATTCTAAGATGTGGCAAGTTGATACTTAAAAACTAACCATCACAACCCCAAGTACAACAATGGTCCTGTGAGACCATAATGGAGCTGAAAATCCTCTACCTTCCAGTGATGTCATAATGTCCCAATGCATGACTCATGTGCCTGCTGTGATGTCATTATGAAGAACCTAAAGCATCAACAGTCATATGAATGTCTAGCATGTACAACTATGCACCATGCATAGCAATAGAAACAAGCACATGTGCTACCAATATTCATAATTATTGAACTATACTTTATATTATCATTGTGGAGTTTGTTTCTCCTTGCCATAAAAATTATAACCATCATTCCAACAACATCCATCTCATTATTCATAATAACTTCAAGAGGCCAAGTCCAGCAATTGACACATACCATGTAGATATGTGTAAATATACTCTATGATGTTTCTTACTATGCATTTCATAGAACATAAGCCCATCATTAAATGGTACATAACTGCATCAACAATAAACTTTCATTTAATGATGCAAGATAGTACTGGTTGCAATCTTGGTTGAGCTATTGGTATCCATCTCAATGGCAATTTGTTTCTTGGACTTATTTTAAAATAACACATGTCTTTAATCCTTTTTCACAGTCTAGTAGTTATCCTCCTCCTGTTCTACCCTACAATGGTTCCCTATCCCATTCCTCCTCCCTCATCTCCAAGAGAATGTCCTCACACCCCAAAATATACCCCGTACCCCGCCAGGCCTCCCCATTCCCTGGGGACTCAAGTCTTTCAAAGGTTAGGTGCATCTTCTCTCATTCAGGCCAGACCAGGCAGTTCTCTGCTGTGTTTGTGCTGGGGGCCTCAGACCAGCTAGTTTATGCTATCTGGTTGGTGACTCAGTGTCTGAGAGATCTCAGGGGTTTGGGTTGGTTGAAACTACTGGTCCTCCTATGGGGTTGGTCTCCTCCTTAGCTTCATCCAGCCTTTCAAACTCTGACTCAGAATTGTCCCTATCTAAAAGAACTGCAGGAATGGAGAAGAGACTACGGGAAAGGAGGTCCAGTGACCAGCCCAAATTGGGACCCATCTCAAGGGGAGGCTCCAAGGCCTGAGACTATTACTGATGCTATGATGTACTTACAGATAGGAGCCTCGCATGGTTACCCTCCAAGAGTCCAAGAGTCCCAAAACAAGCAGCTGACTGAGACAGAAGCAGATACTTACACACAACCAATGGGCAGAAAACAGGGACCCCCGTGATTGAATTAGGGGAAGGCTAAACACATCATTTCTTCTGAGTCATATAGCATTAATCCTCAGTGAATGGCAAGGACCAAGGTTTCCTTGTTGTGAGGAAATTAGAAGATGTGTTCCTGAAAACTGCCTGATACATTCAAGTAAGACACCAAGACAACAGAGTCCAAACCAAAAGACTGAGGGTCTCAGCCCAAGAGTTCCTGTCTGTTCTTTATCTGGCCTAATCTCTGTATTTATGCATGCTGTAGCCCCTGTATATGAATTTACAGAATGCATCACTGCATTTTCTTCTGACAAGAAAATTGCAAAGGAAGTCACAATTGATGGAAAAGAGTCATTTTTCAATGAGTGAACTTTTTGTATTGTCGGGTCTGTTTGTAAAATCCTCATATCTGACTATTCAACCTTAAAATTGTGATATTCTATGCCTGAGATTGATAGTTTAAGCCACTTAAGATTTAAATAGATCCTTGAAAAGTACCTCTTCAGGAACACCTCTTAAAATGACCAAAATACACCAATTTTTCCACTAGTAAAATTCCTTCATCCCATTCATTTTCCCTTGCTTATTTACATATCAATTTGTTTATTGTTGAAAAAAAGTTTTCTGTGGCTTAAATTATAATATGTCCTTAATTCCAATTTCTTAGAGGCATCAGCTTTCAATTTCTCCAGTTACATATTCATTCCCTTCTATTTACCCCCACCTTCCTAGAGACCGTGCCTGAGTGTTGAATTTTTCAGGCACTGGGTTTTGCTTCTTAGTTATTAATGTAAGCAATGAGAATTCAGTTCCCACTGCAGCTATTCCTGCCACTTTAGAAACATGGCACCCCCCTTCCATCCTTTCAGTGTAGACTCAACACGGCTTGTTTAGACACATATGTATTACTTACCTTGTTTTATTTTTAACTGGTCCATTGTCTTAGTCAGGATTTTGTTGCTGTGAAGAAACACCATGACCAAGGCAACTCTTATAATGGCAACTCTTATGACTCTTATAACATTTAATTGAGGCTGGCTTTCAGTTTCAGAGATTCAGTCCATGATCATCATGCCAGGAAGCATGGCAGCATGCAGGCAGACATGGTGTTGGAGGAGCCAAGAATTCTACATCTTGATTAGAAGACAATCAGGAAAGACTGTCTTCCTCAGGTAGCCAGGAGGATGGTCTCTTCTGCACTGGGCACAGCTTGAGCATAAGAGCTCAAAGCCCACCCCCACAGTGATGCACTTCCTCAAACAAGGCCATGCCTACTCCAAAAGACCACACCTCCTAATAGAAGCACTTCCCATGGGCTAAGCATATTGAACCCACCACATCCATGTAGTCTCTTACTGCTTTATTTTTCTGACTTTCTTACTTCCTTTGTTTTCTGAGTATCTGTGACTTATTTATTGCCTAACTCTCTTACCAATGTGACTATCTTCTCATGGTGCACTTGGTCCCACTGTACTTGAATTTCTAATGTGATAACAAAACACAGATTGGATAATGTATATAACACAGAAATTTCCTTCTCTTGGAGTTCTGAAAGCTGGAAATCCAAGGATATGGCGATGGCATGTATGTCTCTGGTATGTGATGAGCACCTTCCTGCTGCATAATGTGACAGAGAGGCACACATGGTAAGGCATAGCACATCATCTAGCATGCATCTATCTTTCTCTTACATAATCACTAATGCCAATATGGAGACCTGTGCACACTTGATGCTAACTAATTACTTCATGACACCTCTATCTCCAATGATACCTAGACAAGTATGTCAAGGTTGTTTCTAGCACATAGATGTGAGGGAGGGATTTTTTTTGAGACCACAGTGAACAGTCTATGTTTCTAAGTAACTTCTATATTTATTTGTCTTTGCCCTACTACTCAAACCCAAGTGGAGAATGAACTTGCTGCCTTCCTGTCCCTGGAGTCACTATCCACCTTGCAGGACTTTCATCCCCTTAGGTGCCATTGCTTTCCTGGATCTGATGTTTGAATCTTTCTCTGTTTACTTTTTTTCGACAGTCAATCTTCCATTAACTTTCAAACAGATGGACAAACGGACATTGATGACAACATTCATGAGAACTCTAAGATCTAAAACATACTAATTTTGCATTCACATCTGAATAATAATTTGACTGATTGTAGAAGCTGGGAGTAGAAAATCCATCACAGAACTCTGACCACAGT
The DNA here is from genome assembly GCF_000001635.26 of Mus musculus. Classification (NCBI taxonomy): domain Eukaryota; kingdom Metazoa; phylum Chordata; class Mammalia; order Rodentia; family Muridae; genus Mus; species Mus musculus. The sequence continues at coordinate 66,775,431 of NC_000077.6, forward strand.
GGATCACGGTAAGTCACAGGGCTCACTGAATAAATGGATGCATTTGATCAAGGTTCTCAAAGAGGTACCTCTCTTCACTTCTTTTCCTCTCTCCATCCCTCCCTTCCTCCCTCTCCCATCTCATTATCTCCTTCTCATGTGTTCTAAAGTTAAGGGGATCTATCTTTTTTCTTCTTTTGAGGAATTCTGTTTTGACACACACCTGATTTCCTTGGCAATCTAGGAACTCATAATCACAAAAATGGAGAATTTATTAAGATGCTCTTCAAAACATTCTTCTACCTGCTTATCCTTCCACTCCTATTCTTTAGCTGTCAAACCTGCCAAACTGGTCTATTATTGTTGTTATTGTTGTTGTACCACCTGTGAAGGATTCTCTCAACATTATCCTCCAGAAATGTGTATTGAATATTTCATCTCGCATCATATTCTTTTTTTTCCATTTTTTATTAGGTATTTAGCTCATTTACATTTCCAATGCTATACCAAAAGTCCCCCATACCCACCCACCCCCACTCCCCTACCCACCCACTCCCCCTTTTTGGCCCTGGCGTTCCCCTGTACTGGGGCATATAAAGTTTGCAAGTCCAATGGGCCTCTCTTTCCAGTGATGGCCGACTAGGCCATCTTTTGATACATATGCAGCTAGAGTCAAGAGCTCCGGGGTACTGGTTAGTTCATAATGTTGTTCCACCTATAGGGTTTCAGATCCCTTTAGCTCCTTGGTTACTTTCTCTAGCTCCTCCATTGGGAGCCCTGTGATCCATCCATTAGCTGACTGTGAGCATCCACTTCTGTGTTTGCTAGGCCCCGGCATAGTCTCACAAGAGACAGCTACATCTGGGTCCTTTCGATAAAATCTTGCTAGTGTATGCAATGGTGTCAGTGTTTGGAAGCTGATTATGGGGTGGATCCCTGGATATGGCAGTCTCTACATGGTCCATCCTTTTGTCTCAGCTCCAAACTTTGTCTCTGTAACTCCTTCCATGGGTGCTTTGTTCCCACTTCTAGCATCATATTCTTAACTAAGTGTTTTTTTCCATCACATCCAGTATTCCTGTCCTGTTCTGTTTCTCCCGTGTGTCTTTGGAGATTAACCTTTTGGAAGTAAAAGATTTTTGCAAGCTTCACTTCTGCTCCTGGTATCTCTGCTTCCTCTGAAACTCTTGTCTGCCTTGCCTGGCATAACAGAGGGTTTCCACTGGTGATTGGTAATCCCCAGCAGTAAAGGAATCTTCATATAAATGATGCAAGATAGTTTAATTTTTTAACTTATGATTTATCAGGATATATCAACTTTTATATAGTAATATGCTTCATTATATCATTTCATATGTGTATATAATGTGTATAATAATTGTACTAATTCCCCATTCCCCACTCTTCTTCCCATACCTGTTAATCCCCTCTTCTTCTATTCCAAATTAGTGTTTCTCCTACTTTCATGCCATGTGTGTGTGTGTGTGTGTGTGTGTGTGTGTGTGTGTGTGAGAGAGAGAGAGAGAGAGAGAGAGAGAGAGAGAGAGAGAGAGAGAGAGCACTCTGAGGCGGAAGGTATCCTGACAATCAGGAGTCAAGGAATACTACAAAGTCACACTGTATACCAAAACTCACAAGAGGTTTATTGAGAAGGAAAAACCCAGAAGTCCAGAAGTGTAGCTGTGTCTACTTGGGCAAGAAACAGCAGAGAACTGAGCAGAAGACAAGGTTTATATAGGGTTTCTTGAGGGGTGGAGCTGTCCACAGCAAAGATTTCCATGGTGGGAACTGGTAGGATTTCAAGCCCAGAGGTTGATGGGTTTTCAATTTCTGAGCTTTTTACTGTAGAGCAGAGCTTGGCTGCCTGTGTCTGGAGGGACTGGGTCCAGCTGATATGGTTGTTTGAGTGTTTTGTGGCTAGAGCCTGGTGGTTGAAGATGCTCAGAAGCAGGGCCTTGCCACCAGTGCACCTCTAGGGGCTTACATTCTACAGAGAGAGAGAGAGAGAGAGAGAGAATGGGGGGGAGGGAGAGGGAGAGGGAGAGGGAGAGGGAGAGGGAGAGGGAGAGGGAGAGGGAGAGGGAGAGGGAGAGGGAGAGGGAGAGGGAGAGGGAGAGGGAGAGGGAGAGGGAGAGGGAGAGGGAGAGGGAGAGGGAGAGGGAGAGGGAGAGGGAGAGGGAGAAACCCTGCAAGCTACATCAGGGTTGTTTACAAGAGCACAGGTGAGATATTACTTAAGGAACATGGGCACCACACCAATGGTGAAAGTATCTTCCTACTGCAGAAACCATTACCTACCTACAGATCCTTGGAGAAAGAGGGATTAAGGACCTCAAGCTGTTCCATCCATACGAATCTGCACCCTCCCCCATGAATCACTAATCAAGAAAATGTCCTACAACCGGATCTTAAGGAGACATTTTTTTTTCAATCACGATTCTCTCCATTCAGATGACTCTAGCTTCTGACATGCTGACATGAAACTATCCAGCACATGGAGTACCTCTATGGTCTTTCCCAGGTCATTGGTATTGCTTCTGTCTGCTCCATTCTTCAGAGCTAAATTCTTCAGCACCAGACTCTTCTAGCCAAGTCCTCAGTAAGGAACTCTTTTGATGAGGTGACCAGGTAGAGACATTTTTGTGAAGACTTTCCCAGCTTTAGCATATCTTTTCTCTTACTTGATTCATATTCCAGAGATACTGAGATACCTAGTTCTAGTTCCTCCATGGAGATGTGCCCTGGTAGCCTTCCAGAAGCAAGGGGAGAATGAAAGCCAAGTGATCTAATTATTTATGGATTCATGCTTCCCCTCTCTTTCCATTTAATGCACCTATGATGGCTAATCTTGTCCATTTTATTACATTAAGAAATGTCTTAGAGATTAATTAAGTATGTCTCTGTGAGCCTTTCTAATGGTTCTTCCAGAAACAATTAGATCATGAGGGCAATGACCTAATGAATGAATTAATCCCTTGATGGATTCATACTCTGACGACATTATTAGGAGGGGTGAAAGGTAGGTGGTGGGGCCTCATAAGAAGAAGTGTATCACTGGTACACGTCCTTGAGGGCCCTCTATTCCACTGAGTTCTTTTTGTGTATCCCTTTCTCTGTATATGATTGCCACAAAATGAGCGGCTCTGCTCTGATGCACTGTCTTCATCATGATGGACTAATACCTCTGAAACTAAGAAGCTAGCTGATCCCTCCTCCCTTAAGTAGTTTATTGTGTACCTGGGCCATAACAATAAAAAACTAACACAGCACTATGCCCATAGCTCTGCCCTTGAGTTTCTCCAATTCAACTTTCCAAGGACTTAGAACAGAGACTTGGGAGGGTGAGTCTGGTCTACCCACATCCTATACACCTTGTTTCCCATTTCCACTTTTTCTGCAATACCATCTCTAGATGGCCCTGGTACTTACATTTCTAAGAAGTCTCACTTCTAGTTTTCTTCCACTATCAACTAAAGAAAGCTTCAAATTTCCCTGTCCTGACAAATTCACCGATAGCCATGTGCTTGCTCTCTGGGTTTCCAGTCTCTGTTGTTCCCTTTCTAGTTCTTTTTGCCTCTTGGCTCCATGTTCCATTTTCATATCTGGGAAATTTTGGTAGGAAGTTATAGCAAAATCAGATGTTCCATCTAATATATTTAATAAAAAGTCACATGTACTGAGTTTTTATTTCATTTTTCATGTCAACAATTTATAGGAAGAAAGTGGTAGCAGTCACTGCTGGCAGGAAAGGGAGACTAAAGTGAAAAAACGTCCATATTTTGGGTAAGGCAGGCCCCTTCTTATCCAGGGTTTCACTTTTCATAGTTTCAATAATCTGCAGTCTGAAAATATTAAGCAGAAAATTGCAGAAATAAATCATTCATAAGCTTTAAATTGTGTGTTATCCGCAGTGGTGTGATGAAATCTCACTCCTGCCTGCTTTGCCTCTCCTGGAATGGAGTCAGCCCTTGGTCTAGCATACCCACACCTTCTGTGGTACCTGCTCATGTCACCTAGCAGCCATCTTGGTTGTCAGTTATCATTGTATCATATTGTTTGTTTTCATGTAACCTTTGTTTTACTTCATTATGATCCCAAAGCACAAGGGTAGTGATGCTGGTACTTCAGATACGTTAAAGAGAAAACACAAAATACCTCCGTTAGGTGAAAACGTGAGAGTGGTCAAAGAGAGGAAAGACATCACGTGCCTCTGTTGCTAAACCCTATGATAGGAATGAGTTTTCCATCTAGGAAACTGTAAGAAATGAAAAGATATTTGTGTTGGTCTGCTGTTACACTTCAACCTGTAAAGGCTATGGTCAGATTGTGCACTTAGCAAAAACGGAAAAGGGCATTAAAGTTTTGCATGTAGAAAACATAGGTCATAGAAGCTTCCATCTGCTCCACAATTTCAGGTTCCCACTAACCATCCTGTAGATGAAAAGATTAATATTCATCTCGGGGGTATGAACTTTGTAACACGTATAATGCAATGATCATCTTTTGAAGAGTAATTCATGCATATAACAAAACCAGCAATACCTGCAGTGGCTACAGTGCAGGTGCACAAAGCCTCTGGATTCAATCCCCAGTACTACAAGTCCTGCATATGGTGACAGACACATGGGATCTCAGCACTTGGAAGGGAGGGGCAAGAGGAGCAGAAGCTCAAGGATATCCTTAGCTACACAGTGAGTTTCGGGCCAACTGGGGCTACATGAGAACTGTCTCAAAACAACAAAACAAACCCATGGCCTATGAGTGTCAGTTACTCTATGGGTAGTACAGGAATAGCTACGGACAACTTAAGGGAAGTGTTCATTTCAGCTCATGGTGGTGGTCCATTGGTTTTGCTCCATTGTTTCTCGGCCCATGGAGAGTCATAATTTCACAGTAGGGCAATTGTCTTCCAAAGGCACTCTCACCTTATAGCAGACAGGGAGCAGTGAGCCAGAGACGGGTCTGGGACAGATATAGCCCCTACTGACCTACTTCCAATCACCTACATCTTCTATCTAGGCCTCACCTTCTAAACTTCCCAACACGCGCTCCCTACCCCCAGACACCTCTATCTGGACACTAAGCCGACAGTATGTGAACACACAACTATGACATCAAAGCTTCTGTGATTTCACTGCATGCAAACATTTCATCACTTTTTTTCATTCTTGATCAAAACTGGGGGTTATGTTACTTATTGCTGATTTCTATCATTGGCTAACGCAATGAGTTGATATCCAGGTATGAGCATCTGGGTAGTTAAGGACCAATGCCCAATTGTCTGCATTCACTGATACCTCCTTGGTATTGATTCTAACATGCTCTGCAGTCTCTGACAGGGCTTGAAAATAAATTTAAAATTGTATCTTCTAGGAGATGGAGATGTGGCTCATTGGTTAAGAGTGCTTACTGCTCTTGCAGAAGCCCCAAATTTACTTCCTAGAAGCCACACTGGGTAGTTCACAAATGCTTGTAACTCCAGCATTCATGTGCACACACATCCACATACAAACATAGACACAAATCTAAAAATAAATAAAATAAGGTTTTGAAAAATCTACCTTTCATGGCATGGGATTTAGTAATTAACAGGAAAAAATTTTCAATATGTTGAACACATATGTCTTCTTCAAATCTATCTAGATATATGTGCATATATATATATATATATATATATATATATATATATATATATTACCAAAAATGAATTCAATTGCAGCATATTAATGGTCATGTACAATTTAAATGCAGATGACTTAAAGTGAGATCATAGCAGTGACTACTTATGGAATCCACTGAGAACCTCAAAGCCAGGAGTACCTGCCAATGAAGGAATCTGGCCAATGACATGTCCTCCTTTCCATTGTACCATAATACTTGTCATTATTTTGAAGTTGACTTTAGAATGTCCTCAGCAATGATGTGACTTGGACCCATTCTTGCTATCAGAGATGTAACCTTGAATGCTGCCTCTACAATTTTAGCCTTCTCTCCCTCCTCCACCCCTGCTATTTTGTCTTTGGGAAAGCATACTACATACTCTAAACTGGAAAGCAGGCTTGTGCTTCAAAACTTCAATTAATTTAATGAAAAGCAATGGGCTTTGTTTGCAAGTAACATGGAAACATTGATGGATTGATGGCTTCCCACTCACCCTGTAATAGACAGCTGATAACATAGGGGTTGGAACCCAAGGAGGTATGGATCCAATTAAAATCAGTACTTGGTCACCTCTGAACTCACCCTTTCTTCTTTGGGCTGCTTATTTAAAATCACTGGACTCAATAGGTCTTGTTTTCTGTTCTTAAGACAGTATTTGGAATTGTAATATTACTATTACTATTATTATTATTATTATTATTATTTTAATTTCTCTTTTTACTAACCTTTCCTAAGAATAATTTCTGATTCATAAGGAAGTTAAGAGAAGACTGAGTGCCACTCCTAAATTTTTCATTGACTGCTGTGTTATATCACAAGTTCTCATCAGCGACAACTAAGGAATCAACACCAGTTCGCTATTAGCAACTCATGCCTATACACTGCCTCAGTTCCCTTCATTTTTTTGCCTCTCATTCTTTGGTTCAAATGGGGACCCCGCCCAGCTTACCACCACTTCTCATCTGGCATTGTGTCTCCATAGGCCCACTGGTCTGTGGCAGTTTATTGGACTTAGCTTATCTTGAGTAACTCTGACACTTCTGTAGTGTTTTGAATTTTTTTTTCTCTTGTGGTTTGACTAATGTGTCTCATGATTACTCCAGAGTCTAGAAATTTCAAGAAGGCCACAGAGGTGTGTCACATCATATTGTGAACATATGACATTAGCTAGCATGGATTGTCACTGTTTTTGCCAGGGCTGATCATTTAAGGAGGGAAGCATTTGTTGTGTTTTTCCCACTCAAGAGTCAATCCTTTTTCTCTTTTTATGGTACATATTTTAGGGAGCACAGCACCATCCAGAGCCCATATTTTGGATGTGGGCTCCTATGTTCCACCTCCTCAAATGTATAGAAACTACATAAATGGCTTAAAATCCCTCTACACAAGGGAGCTTTCTTTTTAAATAGTGCCTCACTGCATAGCCCAGGCTACCCTCAATTTCTGTATGTATACAAGTCAGTACATATAATTGCATTAAACTAACTCTGATATGTATGCATTTATGATATGTATGTATTAGTGTGCTTTCTGCCTTGGCATTCTTCATATTTGTCCAAAAATATGTGCTATCCGTTTTTCATCCTTCAAGAAATATTTCACCACTCTAAAAAAGGGCTTATATTCCACTTTCCAATGTGGCCCCTCCCCAATTCCTTGTCATAATCTGTTCGCTGCCTCATATATTCTTCTTTTCATAAGCTTTATAGGATTTTCAGACAGGTTTCCCTATCACTCATTCATTCATGTTTTTTCAGGACTCAGTGCCCCATTTCTTTTAATCAGTCAATAATATCACAATGTACACATGTACAATGTTATCCCATTCAATAACCTATTGGAAGGCATCTTCCTTCTAATATTTGTTGATTGTGAGTAGAGATGCTATAAGTGCACATGTAGGCATAAGATTTGCATCAGGTTGGTAAATACCTAGGGAAGCAGTTGGTGCATACAGTAAAATTGTTTTTAGCTTTATGAGAACTTGTCTTTCAAAGTAACTATGCCATTTAGTATTCCCACAAGCACTGAATTAGAATTCTCATTTCTAAACAGCTTCCAGAAATTACTATTTCTAAAGCTGTGGAGCTTAGCTACCCTCATTGTTGGTTTGATGGTATCTTGTTGTGATTTTAATTTGCAATTTCATGGTGACTAATGATGTTATGCATCTTTTCATTTGTTTATTTGCTATCTACAATCCTTTTGACTAAATGTCTCTTAGATTATTTTTCCCATTTTTCAATTGAGTTCTTTTTATATACCCCTCTTATATAGATGAGTTAAGACTTTTACGAGAAAAAAATCATCTTTGAAGTGTTTTTTTTTTCATATGTGGCTAATCCACACAGTAAAACCCATCATAAAGTATAGGTTGCCTCAACTTTCTCTTATATTTTCTTCCCGATGCTTTATAGTTTCTACTTATATCTATAATCTATTTTGAACTAGTTTTTGTAAGATATAAAGGCTTAGGTTTATGATTCAGTGGTTTCACATATGAATAGTCATTTGCTTCAGTACCGTTTGTTGAAACGTTTGTACATCCTCTTTGAGTTGACTTAGCACTTTTGTCAAAAATTCAGTTTCCTCTCTCTCTCTCTCTCTCTCTCTCTCTCTCTCTCTCTCTCTCTCTCTCTCTCGTGTGTGTGTGCATTTCTATATCTGGATAGTTGTATTTCTGTGAGTTTCTAGTCACTTCCATTAATGTATGTGTCTTTACATTGAACAATACTATATTGTCTTGAATATGATAACTTTATATTAAGTCTTGAATAGGTCATGTGAGTCCCTTAACTTTGTTTGTCTGCTCTATGGTGCCTTTGCTGTGTTCCTTTTTCCCCCTTGGTTCTAGTTTTGATTTGGTTTTCTTTGGTTTGGATATAATGTCTCACTCTGTAACCCAGGTTTGGTTTGGTTTGGTTTGGTTTGGTTTGGTTTGGTTTGGTTTGGTTTGGTTTGGTTTGGTTTGGTTTGGTTTGCTTCTGATACAGTGATATAACCCAGGATGTCCTATTATCTACATGTAAACCAAGCTGACATCAATCTTCCTTTTTTTTTTTTTCTTTCCATTTTTTATTAGGTATTTAGCTCATTTACATTTCCAATGCTATACCAAAAGTCCCCCATACCCACCCACCCCCACTCCCCTACCCGCCCACTCCCCCTTTTTGGCCCTGTCGTTCCCCTGTTCTGGGGCATATAAAGTTTGTGTGTCCAATGGGCCTCTCTTTCCAGTGATGGCCGACTAGGCCATCTTTTGATACATATGCAGCTAGAGTCAAGAGCTCCGGGGTACTGGTTAGTTCATAATGTTGATCCACCTATAGGGTTGCAGATCCCTTTAACTCCTTGGGTACTTTCTCTAGCTCCTCCATTGGGAGCCCTGTGATCCATCCATTAGCTGACTGTGGGCATCCACTTCTGTGTTTGCTAGGCCCCGGCATAGTCTCACAAGAGACAGCTACATCTGGGTCCTTTCGATAAAATCTTGCTAGTGTATGCAATGGTGTCAGCGTTTGGATGCTGATTATGGGGTGGATCCCTGGATAAGGCAGTCTCTACATGGTCCATCCTTTCATCTCAGCTACAAACTTTGTCTCTGTAACTCCTTCCAAGGGTGTTTTGTTCCCACTTCTAAGGAGGGGCATAGTGTCCACACTTCAGTCTTCATTTTTCTTGAGTTTCATGTGTTTAGCAAATTGTATCTTATATCTTGGGTATCCTAGGTTTTGGGCTAATATCCAATTATCAGTGAGTACATATTGTGTGAGTTCCTTTGTGAATGTGTTACCTCACTCAGGATGATGCCCTCCAGGTCCATCCATTTGGCTAGGAATTTCATAAATTCATTCTTTTTAATAGCTGAGTAGTACTCCATTGTGTAGATGTACCACATTTTCTGTATCCATTCCTCTGTTGAGGGGCATCTGGGTTCTTTCCAGCTTCTGGCTATTATAAATAAGGCTGCTATGAACATAGTGGAGCATGTGTCCTTCTTACCAGTTGGGGCATCTTCTGGATATATGCCCAGGAGAGGTATTGCTGGATCCTCCGGTAGTACTATGTCCAATTTTCTGAGGAACCGCCAGACGGATTTCCAGAGTGGTTGTACAAGCCTGCAATCCCACCAACAATGGAGGAGTGTTCCTCTTTCTCCACATCCTCGCCAGCATCTGCTGTCACCTGAATTTTTGATCTTAGACATTCTGACTGGTGTGAGGTGGAATCTCAGGGTTGTTTTGATTTGCATTTCCCTGATGATTAAGGATGTTGAACATTTTTTCAGGTGCTTCTCTGCCATTCGGTATTCCTCAGGTGAGAATTCTTTGTTCAGTTCTGAGCCCCATTTTTTAATGGGGTTATTTGTTTTTCTGAAGTCCACCTTCTTGAGTTCTTTATATATGTTGGATATTAGTCCCCTATCTGATTTAGGATAGGTAAAGATCCTTTCCCAATCTGTTGGTGGTCTCTTTGTCTTATTGACGGTGTCTTTTGCCTTGCAGAAACTTTGGAGTTTCATTAGGTCCCATTTGTCAATTCTCGATCTTACAGCACAAGCCATTGCTGTTCTGTTCAGGAATTTTTCCCCTGTGCCCATATCTTCAAGGCTTTTCCCCACTTTCTCCTCTATAAGTTTCAGTGTGTCTGGTTTTATGTGAAGTTCTTTGATCCATTTAGATTTGACCTTAGTACAAGGAGATAAGTATGGATCGATTCGCATTCTTCTACATGATAACAACCAGTTGTGCCAGCACCATTTGTTGAAAATGCTGTCTTTCTTCCACTGGATGGTTTTAGCTCCCTTGTCGAAGATCAAGTGACCATAGGTGTGTGGGTTCATTTCTGGGTCTTCAATTCTATTCCATTGGTCTACTTGTCTGTCTCTATACCAGTACCATGCAGTTTTTACCACAATTGCTCTGTAGTAAAGCTTTAGGTCAGGCATGGTGATTCCACATGATCATCTCGTTGGATGCAGAAAAAGCATTTGACAAGATCCAACACCCATTCATGATAAAAGTTCTGGAAAGATCAGGAATTCAAGGCCCATACCTAAACATGATAAAAGCAATCTACAGCAAACCAGTAGCCAACATCAAAGTAAATGGAGAGAAGCTGGAAGCAATCCCACTAAAATCAGGGACTAGACAAGGCTGCCCACTTTCTCCCTACCTTTTCAACATAGTACTTGAAGTATTAGCCAGAGCAATTCGACAACAAAAGGAGATCAAGGGGATACAAATTGGAAAGGAGGAAGTCAAAATATCACTTTTTGCAGATGATATGATAGTATATATAAGTGACCCTAAAAATTCCACCAGAGAACTCCTAAACCTGATAAACAGCTTCGGTGAAGTAGCTGGATATAAAATTAACTCAAACAAGTCAATGGCCTTTCTCTACACAAAGAATAAACAGGCTGAGAAAGAAATTAGGGAAACAACACCCTTCTCAATAGTCACAAATAATATAAAATATCTCGGCGTGACTCTAACTAAGGAAGTGAAAGATCTGTATGATAAAAACTTCAAGTCTCTGAAGAAAGAAATTAAAGAAGATCTCAGAAGATGGAAAGATCTCCCATGCTCATGGATTGGCAGGATCAATATTGTAAAAATGGCTATCTTGCCAAAAGCAATCTACAGATTCAATGCAATCCCCATCAAAATTCCAACTAAATTCTTCAACGAATTAGAAGGAGCAATTTGCAAATTCATCTGGAATAACAAAAAACCTAGGATAGCAAAAACTCTTCTCAAGGATAAAAGAACCTCTGGTGGACATCAATCTTCCTAACACAGCCACTGAGTGCTAGAATTGCAAGAATGAGCCACCATACCAGATTTCTAAGGACTTTGAGGAGGACTTTTACCTTTCCATGTGTATTTGAGTTTAAGTTTGTCAATATCATCAAATAACTTTCTAGGTTTTGACCAATGTTGCCATTTAATTGTACATGAAGTTAGAAAAATTTGTATCTTGACAATACAACCATCAGACAGTGGAGTTGTACCAGGACCACCTCCCCACTGTAGTGAGAATTTTGGTTTCTTTAAAAACCCAATTATGTTTTGTGAATATGTTTTGTTTTAATTCTGGGCTTCACAGCAGGTGATTATGATTTGCCTCATGCACTAGCAGGGGCGTGATTTTTGTCAGCTGCAGATAGTTTAATTCTGAAAACTCTGGAGTGAATATAAATGGGAGAGGCCTGAGAGGGCCTGTTGCAGCTGCTGCTAGTTTCTATTGTTGCAGTTTGTCAAGCAGTTGTGAGTAAAGAGAGAAGAAATTAGACATCCTGACAACGAAGATTGAACTTGCCCCAAGGAACCCAATGCCCCTAATCAGAAGGAACTAATCTAAAGAGATCTGTGCCCCATTTCCACGACCTAGTGTTGGTGGGTTAGAAGGGACTAAAGTGGAATAAGGGTAAGAAGGATGATAGGCATAAGAACCCAATAAAATTGCTTTAAAAAAATACACCTACACACCACTGTGATCGGCCAGAGCTCTTTCATCAGTGTTTTATATTTTTCTTCATAGATTGCCCTGAGTCCCTGAATACATTCTATTAGATCTATAGTGAATGTGTCATTTTCCCACTATAGCCTTTTAAAATTCATATTTCTATTGATAATTTCCTAGTGTACAGGGAAGCAGTATATTTTATGTGTTTACTATGGGCTCTGTTCCCTTGACACCTTCATTAACTAGTTCCAGCAGATGCTTTGTCATTTTTTTTTAAGTGTTCCATTTAGGCAGTTAGATTATTTGAAAATAAAAGCAGTTTTATTGCTTTCTTCATCATCTGTAAACCTTCTATTTCTTTTTATGATTCTATTGCACTAAGTAGGTCCTCCAGGAAGATGTTGACTTGGGGTGTTGAAAAGAACACGTTTTCCTTATTCCAGAGCCTAAGGGAAAACACAAAGGTTCTTAGAGTCAATCCTGGTATTAATTGTACATGTTTCCTATGCTTTCTCTATTCACTAAAGTAAACTCACTTCATTTCTAGCATCATATGAGTTTGGTCTGAAACTACTGTTAAGTTCTGTCAAGAAGCTTTTCTGCATTTACTGCTCTGTCCATCAAGTCTTTCTTTTTTTTATGGTCTTTATGTTTTGGTTTGATTTGTTTTTTTGTTGTTGTTGATATTTGGTTTTTTGTTTTGTTTTGTCATTTTGTTTTGTTTTGTTTTTTGTGGAATGAATTGCCTTTACTAACATACAAGCATCAAACTAACCTTCCATTCCTGTGGCAAACTACACCTGGTAATTTGTTGTCCTTTGTATACTTTGCTAGATTTGGCTTATTTTAAACTATTTTGAGTTGAGATATATAATAGAGTTGACGTAAGTACAATGATAGTCTTATAGAATGATATCTATATGGAAGGAGTTGGGAACTTGCTGTTATTTTTTTTTCTTTCATTGTTTGATAGAACTCTGGGACTGGTATAAGTGTATTTTTCAGTGGAAGATTTTAAGTATGGATTTCACTCCCTTAATAGAGATATGTTTACTTAGATTATCCATTTTTTTCTTCAGTGAGATTTTGTGGTCTGTATCTATAAGACATTATTTCATCTGAGTACTGCATTTCTGATCAGAATGATCATAAGTTGTTTGTAATTTTCTTATCTTTCTGTTTTCTTTTGTTTTTGTTTTGTTTTGTGGAACACGATGTCACTCATAGCCCAGGATAGCTTAGAGTTTACTATGTGACTCAAGGTCTGCTCAAGTTGAAGTCATCTTTCCTCGGGCTTCCAAGCTACGGGGAATACAAGCATGAGCCACCATGCAATGCCCCTTATTGACTTCCTTACTCTCTGTAGGGTTAGAAGGATGACTCTTCTCTCATCTCTAATGTTAGCATATGTGTTTGCTACCTCTTTTCTCATCCTATTATATATTGCTTGATTACTATTAGTTTTGATGGGTTATTTTGGAAGCAAGGTTTTATCATGGTAGCCTCAAAAATCTGAGATAAGTAATACATATGACTCAGACTCCCAAGTAGCTGGCTTTACAAAGTCCATTCTACCATGCTTGGCTGCCCTTCAGCTTCCCTAAAAGCTAGTTCTACTGTGTTGGGCAGTAGTAAACAAGGCAAGTAGGTCTTTAGTATAGGGTTTAATGTGAATTTTATAGAGTTTAGGATATATTCAGGGATTAAAATTCCTCTGGTGTCCTTATTACTATCTCTTCTTTTTGGTTTTATTTCCCAAGTGTAGTATTCATTGTACAGAGACTCTATGTCTTGCAACTGTTTGTGTTGGGGAACAGAAAAATGACATTTTATGATTTTTTTTCTATATAAGTCTCTGCTTTGCTCACAAATTTTCCTGTGCAGTTCCCAATGATATGGCATTTCTTTCTCCTACTGACCCTCTCTTCTCACCAAATTCCTATTCCAACTTCTTTCCTTGGGGCACTTTAAACCAATTCCTTCAGGGTCCTGTCCTTTCTAAAGTAGTATTTTCTTAGGACACTGGAATGGGGACAAATAGCTTGCTTAAAGTAGGAAACGTTTTCAGAATTGTGCAGAGGCCAAGTGAGCCATCCATGGAGTGAGGATTCCGACCATGTTTTTAAATGGTTGGCTTCAAGAGGGACCAGATTTGGAGGGTACAGTCACTGGGGAAAACAATAAAATAAAATGATAAAATGGTTAGCATGTTCACCAATTAGTTGGGGTCAGCAAGTCATCTTTGTTGGGTTTGCACCTTAGGAAGCTTGTTGGAGCTCCTAAAGGGGAGGTAACCAAGCTTAGGACCCTCGGACTAAAGCATGTCCAACCTCCAAAGACAACGGTTGGAGCAACCTGGTACTTGGATGGTTACACCCATTTCCGTGGCCAGTGGCTTCTGATGCAGATCAACAGGTCTCGTATGTGACATTCCTGAATGCACCTAATGCTTTATTTCCACAGCTGCCCACATTCAGCAATTATTCCTGTGATTTAAGCTTTTGATGAATCAAAAACTGGCGGGGGGGGGGGGGGAGATTGATTGTTTTCATTTGCCTAGCCTTTTCTTACTTTAAACATGGCAGTAACATTTCCATACTTGATGCTGGAAATAGTCCCTTTGTACTATTTCCATACCTCAATGAGTCACTGTGATTTGTTGGTCGATTTCTGTGTACCACAATGTGACCACAGAAAGGCAAGCCCAATAAGCAATAACAAGGACAAACATGAGTCACTCGTGGCAGGATAAGTGTATTCTGTAAATGGTTTCTTAGTACAAAAGCACTGATGAGAGCCTCCTGGGGAGCCCTGCAGTCTTCAAGGTGTTCTGATTGAAAAGTGATAGTATTTCCAAGAAGAAGAAAAAAAAAAGTGTGATGAGCTCATTTCCCTATTGTGAAATTTGTTTCTCACAAAGAAAGAAGTCACATCTTGCCAATTTTTCCTCCAAAACTGCTGAAATATCTATGGATTACTTGATAAAAATATAGAAAAATTGCATTTGCTGAAAGTCCTTCCTGAGTGGGTTTTGCAGTTTTCACTGAATATGTGGCATCCTGTAAGAAAAGACAATATTAATGGTGAGCCCAAGATAAAATTAGGTTTCACATACTCGTGTATTAAGCTATCATTAAATATAATTGATCTCAAATACTTCAGAATATAAACTTTATTCCCTTGGAGCTGTGCCTTGGTCCTGTTATGATGTTACAAGACTACCATATAGTGAGAAGCATATTGCAACACAAACATTATTCACAGTTCTAGAGGATCAAAATATTCTGGCCCAGGGGCTGGCAGATATAGTGAGGGCCTGCCTTCTGGTGCAGAGACTTCAACTCCTCACAGCATTGTGGAAGGGTCTGGATAGAAGTCTATGGGTCTCTTTCGTGAATGGCATTAATTCCACTTCATTAAAAGTGGAATCCTCATGACTGCATCAATTCCACAGAGGTCAAGCTTTTAATACTATCACATTATGGTTAAGATTTCAATGTACACATATTTAGGAACACATGTAGACTATAGCAAGAGCTACTGTGCATTCCTGTGAGTATAGCCATCTATATATGCTTGAAACTTGCTGTAGGGAAAGGATTTGTTCTTCAAGGACCAAATAAGCTTTCCCTCTCCTTTCAACTGGATCCCCTCTTTGGATAAATACCAACAAGCCATGATAATTGTGCCAGCACTGGAAAAATAATTCATCATTGGTGCCTCAGCTAGCACCCCTGACCAGTACTGTTCTCACCCCTGCATGCAAAACTCATATGTAATATAAAGTGCTTGACACCTCTGTTCCATGCCTAACCTCATAGGAGGAAGGGCTATGTATTTCACAAAACAGGCTTCAAGTGTCTAATAAGAGACTCTTACTCTTAGATAGTGTGTTGGCTAGCCCCTATTCCCTGGAGAAAAGAACATTGTTCTTTCAAGGGTGTTAGATCAGTGAAAGAAAATGCCTTCTGAGACCTGATTTGTCAATTGTAGATTTCTCTAGGCCAGACATGCTGTCACATATCTGTAATTCTAGCACAAAAAAAGCTAAGGATCATGAGTGTGGGGCCAGCCTGGGCTACATAGAAAGTTCCAGGCCAGCTTGAGCTACCTAGCAATGTGAAAGAGAAGGTCAGTGGAAGAGGGAAGAGAAGAGTTCTAACTCATAAAAAAAAATCATTTGACATCAAACTGTATTTTTATTGTATTTATGTATGTGAGTATATGTGTCTATTGGGGGAGGCATGCACAGGTGTGTATGTGTGGAGTAGATCAATACCAGGTGTCTTCCTTACTTGATCTACACTTTATTTGAGACAGAGTCTCTCACAGAACTCAAATCTCTCTTCTTCAGCCAGACTGGCTGGCCTGTGAGCCTCAGGGATCCCTCAGTCTCTGCCTCCCCAGTACAAGGGGCACACACATGCACCACTACACCTAGCTTTTTTATATTAATCTTGAAGTTGAACTCATGATCTCATGCTCACATGGCAAGCACTTTCTTGACTAAGCTACAGCCTCGGTTCCCAAAACTGTGTGTTAAAAAGAAGTAGGCTATATGAGAAAATGTTTCAATACACATGCTTCTTTTTGAAGAGAATGTGTTTTATTGTGATAAACTATATATGACATAAAAAAAATACAGTTCAGTGAACTTGGAAAAAGTTTAAAATTCTTGGAAACTGTCACCACTTCGAAGTCCTTCTCAAACTTTCTCATCTGCCTTAGATGAAACATTGTATCCACTATATTCTTCGTGCCCGTGCACGTGCGCGCACCAGCATCTGCCAAATGCTAATCTACTAGCATACTATGAATTTGACTACTCTAACATAAATGAAAGTATGCAATATATCCATTTCAGACCTACTTTCTTTAACATTATATTTTCAAAGTTTATTCATACTGTAATGCCAGAACTTCCTTCTTTTCACTACTGGCTAATCCTCTTAGTGTGGGAATGCTAAGTTTCATTCAGCCTTTCGTATGTCAGTGGACCATTAGACCATTTTCATTTTTGACTACTGTGAGCATGCCTTGAGTATGGTTGTATAAATGTGTATTCAATTCCCAGCTTCTATCTTAGGGCTAGGAAATCTGAGTTAGAATTTCTGGATCATATGGAAATCATATGTCCTACTGAAGAACCACTGTACTGGCTCTGCAGTGCCTGTACCAGGTGCAAAGTGACATTTTCCTGAAATCTTCACGTGCATTTCTTTGTGGATTGACAGTTTGCCCCTTTCAAGTGCTTCCTGGCCTTTCATGTTTCTTCCTTTGGAGAAATGTCTTTCTATTCAAATTCTTTGCCTGTTTTTAAGTAGGACTTTCATAGACTTCCTCTTCATTGTTGTTCAAATATAGGAGTTCTTTATATATTGTGGCTATTATTAGTCCTTTGTTTGACAAGAGATTTGGAAAATGCTTCCTCCCATAACATTCTATTTTTTAAAAAAAAGATTTCTTAACTGATTTAGAACACACTTTGGTGTAGAATTCCGCAATCTGTTATTAGGTCAGACATGTGGAATAAAAATCCCAACTGCCCCAGTGGAAGAGCTGCTGGAAAGGTTAGCTTCCAGGATGGTAGACACTTGACAAAACCTTTCCCTGAACAAAATGCTTTAAGGAAAGTCTATGGCAGTTGTATTTTTAGAAAATTCATGCAAATCAAAGTTATAATGAATATTTTATATTTTAATTTAGAGTAGCTATTTTATAGATACTATTAATTACAAATCAGTTTTTCATCTGAATACCTGGCATAGCGCTTCAACGTCTCACAAGACCTCAGGATACATCTTTCCAGTGAGAGTTTCACACCCCACAAGACACTGGCTTTTCTTGATCTCAATTTATACCATAATCACAGAAACATAAAACAAACAAAGAAATAAAAACATTACCCCATTGCTTTATTTTTTAAAAAGTCACTATTTTAGAAAAGCTCTTAAACATTCCCACCAGAATTTTCAGAGTGGCATTGTTGTAGTAGCAAAATGTTTAAATAACCAAAGTAGACAGATTATAACAGGGGAAAGCCTACTGCTACTTTTCTGCTAGTGGACATATTTTTAAGCTAACTCCGAATGAGTTGGGTTTTTTTTTCCTTTCTTTTATTGGATATTTTCTTTATTTCTTCATTCATATTTGCTTCTATGAGGGTGCTCCCCCACCCATCCACCCACTCTAGTTCCATCCATTTGCCTAAGAATTTTATGAAGTCAATGTTTTTAATAGCTGAGTAGTACTCCATTGTGTAAATATACCACATTTTCTGTATCCATTCCTCTACTGAAGGACATCTGGGTTCTTTCCAGCTTCTGGCTATTATATATAAGGCTGCTATGAACATAACATGTGTCCTTGTTATATGTTGGAGCATCTTTTACGTATGGACCCAGGAATAGCACGGTCCTCAGGTAGTACTCTGTCCAGTTTTCTGAGGAAACACCAGACTAATTTCCAGAGTAGTTGTACAAGTTTGCAATCTCACCAACAATGGAGGAGTATTGCTCTTTTGCCACAGCCTTGCCAGCATCTGCTGTCACCTGAGTTTTTGATCTTAGCCATTCTGACTGGTCTGAGGTGAAATCTAAGGGTTGTTTTGATTTGCAGTTCCCTGATGATTAAGGATGTTGAACATTTTTAAGGTTCTTCTTGGCCACTTGATATTCCTCAGTTGAAAATTCTTTGTTTAGCTCTGTACCTCATTTTCTATTTTTTTTTTTAGAATTTTTTTCATTTTTAATTAGATATTTTCTTCATTTACACTTCAAATGCTATCCCCAAAGCCCCCTATACTCTCCCCACCCCCGCCCTGCTCCCCAAACCACCACTCCTGCTTCCTGGCCCTGGCATTCCCCTGCACTGGGGCATATGATCTTCGCAATACCAAGGGCCTCTCCTCCCATTGATGGCCAACTAGGCCATCCTCTGCTACATATACAACTAGAGACACAGCTCTGGGGGATACTGGTTAGTTCATAGTGTTGTTCCTCCATAGGGTTGCAGGCCCCTTTAGCTCCTTGGGTACTTTCTCTAGCTCCTTCATTAGGGGCCCTCTGTTCCATCCAATAGATGACTGTGAGTATCCAATTCTGTATTTGCCAGGGGTTGGCATAGCCTCACAAGAGAGAGCTATGTCAGGGTCCTGTCAGCTAAATCTCTCTGACATATACAATAGTGTCTGGGTTTGGTGGTTGTTTATGGGATGGATCCCCAGGTGGGGCAGTCTCTAGATGGTCTTTCCTTCCATCTCAGCTCTGAACTTTGTCTCTGTAACTCCTTCCATGGGTATTTTGTTCCCCATTCTAAGAAGGAGCGAAGTATCCACACTTTGGTCTTCCTTCTTCTTGAGTTTCATGTGTTTTGCAAACTGTATCTTGGATATTCTTTTTTTGGGCTAATATCTGCTTATCGGTGAGTGCATATCATGTGAGTTCTTTTGTGATTGGGTTACCTCTCTCAGGATTATATCCTCCAGATCCATCCATTTGCCTAGGAATTTCATGAAATCATTGTTTTTAATTGCTGAGTAGTACTCCATTGTGTAAATGTACCACATTTTTAATAGGGTTATTTGATTCTTTGGAGTCTTAACTTCTTGAGTTCTTTGTATGTATTGGATATTAGCCCTCTATCAGATGTAGGCTTGGTAAAGATCTTTTCCCAATATGTTGGTTGCCATTTTGTCCTATTTACAGTGCCCTCTGCCTTACAGAAGCTTTGCAATTTTGTGAGATCTCATTTGTCTATTGTTAATCTTAGAGCATAAGCTCTAAGATTCTGTTCAAAGATTTTCCCCTGTGTCCATGTGTTTTTCACCACTTTCTCTTCTATTAGTTTCAGTGTATCTGATTTTATGAGGAGGTCCTTGATCCACTTGGACTTGAGTTTTGTACAAGGAGATAAGAATGGATCAATTTGCATTCTTCTACTTTCTGACCACCAGTTGAACCAGCACCATTTGTTGAAAATGCTGTCTTTTTTTCCACTGGATGGTTTTAGGTCCTTTGTCTAAGATCAAGTGACCATAGGTGTGTGGGTTCATTTCTGGGTCTTCAGTTCTATTCCATTGATCTACCTGCCTGTCTCTGTACCAATACCATACCATTTTTATCACGATTGCTCTGTAATACAGTGTGATGTCAGGGATAGTGATTCCCCAGAAGTTCTTTTATTGCTGAGAATAGTTTCGCTATCCTGGGTTTTTGTTATTACAAATGAATTTGCAAATTGCTCTTTCCAACTATGAAGAATTCAGTTGGAATTTTGATGGGGATTGCATTGTATCTGTAGATTGCTTTTGACAAGATGATCATTTTTACTATATTAATCCTGCCAATCCATGAGCATGGGAGATCTTTCCATTTTCTGAGCTCTTCTTCAATTTCTTTCTTCAGAGACTTGAAGTTCTTGCCATATAGATCTTTCACTTGCTTGGTTAGAGTCAGACCAAGGTATTTTATATTATTTGTGACTATTATAAAGGGTATCATTTCCCTAATTTCTTTCTCAGCCTGTTTATCCTTTGAGTAGAGGAAGGCTACTGATGTGTTTGAGTTAATTTTATATCCAGACACTTTGCTGAAGTTGTTTATAAACTTTAGGAGTTCTCTGGTGGAATTTTTGGGTTACTTAAGTATACTATCATATCATCTGCAAATAGTGATATTTTGACTTCTTCCTTTTCAGTTTCTATCCCTTTGACCTCCTTTTTGAGCATCTGGCTAGGACTTCAAGTACTATATTGAATAGGTAGGGAGAGAGTGGGCAACCTGTCTACTCCCTGATTTTAGTGGGATTGCTTCAAGTTTCTCTCCATTTTGTTTGATGTTGGCTACTGGCTTGCTGTATATTGCTTTTACTATGTTTAGGTATGGGCCTTGAATTCCTGATATTTCAAAGTCATTTACCATGAAGGGGTGTTGAATTGTGTCAAATGCTTTTTCGGCATCTAATGAGATGATTATTTTTTCTTTGAGTTTGTTTATATAGTGGATTACGTTGATGAATTTCCATATGTTGAACCATCCCTGCATCCCTGGGAGGAAGACTAATTGATCGTGGTGAATAATCGTTTCAATGTGTTCTTGAATTCAGTTTGCAATAATTTTACTGAGAATTTTTGCATTGATATTAATAAGGGAAATTGGTCTGAAGTTCTCTTTTTTTTGTTGAGTCTTTGTGTGGTTTAAGCATATTTGTATAAGCGTATAGGTATAAGTGTAATTGTGGTTTCATAGAAGGAATTGGGTAGTATTCCTTCCGTTTCTATTTTGTGGAGTAGTTTGAAGGGTATTGGTATTAGGTCTTCTTGAAGAAGGTCTGTTAGAATTCTGCACAAAATCCATCTGGTCCCGGACTTTTTTTTTTTTTTTTTGGTTGGGAGACTTTTAATGACTGCTTCTATTTCTTTGGGGTTTATGGGACTGTTTAGATGGCTTATATAATCATGATTTAACTTTGGTATTTGGTGTCTGCCTAGAAAATTGTCCATTTCATCCAGATTTTCCAGTTTTGGTGAATATGGGCTTTTGTAGTAGGATCTAATGATTGTTTGAATTTCCTTGGTTTCTGTTGTTAGGTCTCTCTTTTCATTTTCCATTTTTCTCTTTTCATTTTCCACTTTGTTACTTTGGATACTGTCTCTCTGCCCTCTAGTTAGTCTGGCTAAGGGTTTACCTATCTTGTTGATTTTCTCAAAGAACCAGCTCCTGGTTTTGTTGATTCTTTATATAGATCTTTTTGTTTCTATTTGATTGATTTCAGCCCTGAGTTTGATTATTTCCTGCTATCTACTCCTCTTGGGTCTATTTGCTTATTTTTATTCTTGGGCTTCCAGGTGTGCTGTCAAGCTGCTCGTGTATGACCTCTCTAGTTTCTTTTTGGAGGTACTCAGAGCTTTGAGTTTTTCTCTTAGCAATGCTTTCATTGTATCCCATAAGTTTTGGTATGTGGTGCCTTCATTTTCACTAAATTCTAAAAAGTCTTAAATTTCATTCTTTATTTCTTCTTTGACCAAGTTATTGTGGAGTAGAGCATTATTCAGCTTCCATGTGTATGTGGGCTTTCTGTTGTTTTTGTTGTTAATGAAGACCAACCTTAGTCATGGTGATCTGATAGGATGCATGGGATTATTTCAATCTTCTTCTATCTGTTGAGGCCTGTTTTGTGACCAATTATATGGTCAGTTTTGGAGAAGGTACCATGAGGTGCTGAGAAGAAGATATATTCTTTTGTTTTAGGATGAAATGTTCTATAGATATCTGTTAAATCCATTTGGTTTATAACTTCTGTTAGTTTCACTGTGTCTCTGTTTAGTTTTTGTTTCCATGATATGTCCATTGATGGGAGTGGGATGTTAAAGTCTCCCACTATTACTGTGTGAGGTGCAATGTATGCTTTGAGCTTTAGTAAAGTTTCTTTTATGAATGTGGGTACCCATGCATTTGGAGCACAGATGTTCAGAACTGAGTAGATTTTTCCTTTGACCAGTATGAATTGTCCTTCCTTATCTTTTTTGATAACCTTTGGTTGAAAGTCAATTTCATTCGATATTAGAATGACTACTTCAGCTTGTTTCTTGGGACCATTTGCTTGAAGAGTATTTTTTCCAGCCTTTTACTCTGAGCTAGTGTCTGTCTTTGTCACTGTAGTGTGTTTCCTGTATGCAGCAAAATGCTGGTTCCTGTTTAAGTATACAGTCTGTTAGACTATGTCTTTTATTGGGGAATTGAATCAATTGATGTTAAGAAATATTAAGGAAAAGTGATTGTTACTTCCTGTTATTTTTGTTGCTAGAGGTGAAATTATGTTTGTGTGGCTATCTTCTTTTGGGTTTGTCAAAAGATGTTTACCTTTTTGCTTTTTCTAGGGTGTGGTTTCCCACCTTGTGTTGGAGTTTTAGATCTATTATCTTTAGTAGGGCTGGATTTGTGGAAAGATATTATGTAAAAATTTTTTTGTCATGGAATATCTTGGTTTCTCCATCTATGGTAATTGAGAGTTTTCCTGGGTATAGTAACCTGGGCTGGCATTTGTGTTCTCCTAGGGTCTGTATGACATCTGCCCAGGATCTTCTGGCTTTCATAGTCTCTGGTGAGAAGTCTGGTATAGTTCTGATAGGTCTGCCTTTATATGTTACTTGACATTTCCCCCTTACTGCTTTTAAAATTCTTTCTTTGTTTTGACAATTTGGTGTTTTGACTATTATGTGAAGGGAGGAATTTCTTTTCTGGTCCAGTCTATTTGGAGTTCTGTAGGCTTCTTGTATGTTCATGGGCATCTCTTTCCTTAGGTTAGGGAAGTTTTCTCCTATAATTTTGTTGAAGATATCTACTGACACTTTAAGTTGGTAATCTTCTCTCTCTTCAATACCTATTATCCTTAGGTTTTGTTTTCTCATTGTGTCCTGGATTTCCTGGATGTTTTGGGTTAGGAGATTTTTGCATTTTTTTATTTTCTTTGATGGTTGTGTCGATGTTTTTTATGGTATCTTCTGTGCCTGAGATTCTATCTCTTGTATTCTGTTGGTTATGCTTGCATCTATGATTCTTGATCTCTCTCCTAGGTTTTCTATCTCCAGGGTTGTCTCCCTTTGTGATTTCTTTATTGTTTCTATTTCTGGTTTGTTGGTTTGTTTGTTTGTTTTTTGTTTGTTGGTTTGTTTGTTTGTTTTTAATCCTGGATGGTTTTGTTCAACTCCTTCACCTGTTTAGTCGTGTTTTCCTGTAATTCTTTAAGGGATTTTTGTGTTTCCTGTTTAAGGACGTTTACCTGTTTACCTGTTTTCTCCTGTATTTCTTTAAGGGAGTTATTTATATCCTTCTTAAAGTCCTCTATCATCATCATGAGATGTGATTTTAAATCTGAATCTTGTTGTTCCAGTGTGATGGAATATCCAGGACTTACTGTAGTGGGAGAACTGGTTTCTGATGATGCCAAATAGCCCTGGTTTCTGTTGATTATGTTCTTGTCCTTGCCTCTCAACATCTGGTTATCTCTAGTCCTATTTGCCCTTGTTGTCTCTGACTTGAGCCTGTCCCTCCTGTGATCCTAGTTGTGTCAGAACTCCTCAGAATCCAGCTGTCTCTGTGATCCTCTGATTCTGAGATCTGGGTGTGTCAGAGCTCCTAGGAGTCAAGGTTCTGGGATCCTGAAATCCTGGTGTGAACTGTGATTATTTCAGAGTTCCTGGAAGTCAAGCTTTCTCTGGATGTTGTATGGGTGGGTGGGGAGCCAGAGTCCTGATTTGCAGTCAGAGCACAGGTGCAAGCTGGAAGGAACCCATGCCTCTGACTGAGCAGCAGTTTGTGTTTCCCTAGTTCCTGTGGTGTATTGGGAAAGATGTTGTGGTCTCAACTGTGATCTTGAGTATGTCAGAGGTCCAGTGCTCATGGGTGTGTCTGATCTCCTGGGACTCAAGCTTCCTCTGTGATCCTGTGATCCTATGATTCTGTGATCTTAGGCCTCAGAGGGATGCTAATGGATTGTAGTGCTAAAGAATGACTATTGGGGGAAGAGTTTGAAAGGGAGTAGAAGACTCTGCACTGCTCTCTGTTCTCTTTTGCTTCCAAGCTAATACCTTTCCACATACTTCCATCATGAAGATGCACATCCTTACCAACCAACCATAGACTGGAGCCTCCAAAACCATGAGCCCAAATAAATCTGTTTCCTTTTATATACAACTTAGCCCAGGTATTCTGTTTAATAATATAAAACTAACAGGGATTGTACCAATCAAGAAGTATAGCCATCCCTGAATAGAGAAGGGCAAGAAAAGAATGAAATCAAGAACATGAGAAGAGGATAAACTCTGCCCCACATCCTTCATGGTATAAACTCGGCAACAAGAACACACTCAGTATAGAATACCTTATTTTACAGTGAGGCATTTGAAATAGACAAAACCAAGGTAGCATGCAGTTTCTGAGTCCAGAGACAGCTGTTTTAGGAAAGCGTTTCCATTATCCGCAAGCTTTCAGGCCACAGATGTCTCCAAATGCTATTTTGCTTCCCATAAAATGGTGGGGAAAATAGAAGGCAGAGGTGACAGGCTGAATTTAAAGATTTTAGCACATCTTCATGTCAAGGGAAAATGGCCTCTATTCAAACACACCTCCCATCGCCTTCATGCTTCTTTAAATAAACACTCTTATCCTGCCATCTTCCTTCGCTGTTGTCAATGTGTTTCAGCCCCTCATAGAAACAGGGAATAGATGTGTTCTAGTTTCTTCAGATGGCTCTGCTGTCCATATCCTACAAAGATCATGTTTTTGAGACTAGATACTCACCAAGGATTATCTGAAGGAATACTATTCATCTATTTTCTGGAAATCATAAATTTTCCTGCTGGTTCAACTCCCACCATCTGACTGCTGCTGCTCGTCTCAATGGCCTCGTTCTGACTGCTGTCATGTTTACTTGACAGAGCTGAACCTCGCTGTTCTGTATTGACTTGCATTGAGGGATGCTGAACGAAGCAGCTGAGCAAACTTTGCTCTTGAATTTATTACTGAGTGGAGTCAGGGATGCTTTCTGCTGAATCAAAAAGTGTTTTGGTTGTTTGTTTGCTTTTTTTATTTTTCTGAAGACCCAAGAGAGGCATTTTTCTCAACTCAGCAAGATGGAAACTTTAAACAACTAGATTGTCTTTGCAAGGAGACCATTGATCACATTTTCCTACTTCCTCTAGTTTTTAGAAAATGCACACTTTGGTCTGTACCCATATCCAGTACATCTATAAGATAATTTGGTACATGTTCCTGAGAGTCTAGTATATTGACTCCTGAAATGGTATCTTCTCCATGTTATCTCTTCACTCCAATGTTTTTGATACTTTATTTCCCAAGTAACTTTAAAAACTGACTCAAATCTTTTATGAAAGAAAGTAGGGAGAAAGAGGACCATGAGGATAGAGCAAAAATAAGCATGACATAGAAAGAACTAAGTCAACAAAACTATGCCTGGTCTCTTTTTTATCACCCAAAGCATTGTATGCTCAGCACGTGATTGGTCAATATTTGTTACAATAATGATAAAGAAAATGAGCATCTCAGCCTGAAACCATTGTGTGTCTGCTCATTCATGGTCTTATGGTTGAAGAGCAAATGAGAAAGGCCCAATGTGCCACTGAAAAGCAAAAGCGAATACTTTGATGCTCTGATTAATAATAAACAGTTTCCAAAAGGAAATGGCCACTATTCGATCCCACTCAAATGTCATCTGCCTTCTTTGTGAAAGTCCCAGATGGTAATCAAATGTCTCCCTGAGTACGGTCACTCACTCACGATTTGTCTCATGCTAATATATCTTGAAATACAAACACAAAGACAGATTAGGGAAAAAGATCTGGAATCAGGGGAACCTATAACTATGCATATAATTTAGTATTCATAAGCATATTAACAATTATGTTTGATGTGTTCAATAAATATTTTGACTCATTTTATAAGTTCATGCACGTACACAATGTATTTTGATCACATACACTCCATCTCCCTCCAACTCTCTCTCAACCCACACCCACCCCAGCTATGTCCCCTCATGTCCCTTTTTCATAGCTCACTTGATCCAACTATCTACTGAGTGCAGGGCTAGCCACAGGAGAAGTATGAGCATATTACCAGGGTCCTCCTCCCTGAAGGACACGCTTCACCTATTAAAATATTTTAAGTTCTATGTTAGCTTTCTGTTACTGTTACAAATACCTAAGATCGTCAAATTCTAAGAGAAAATCTTTCCATTTTGGAGGTTCTTCTGTGAACCTGAGCATGTGCAGCTAAACCCAAGTCTATGAGGAGTCTACAGCAGGGGTACAGAGCAGTACAAAATTACTCCAGAGCAAAATAAAAAAAAATGAAGAGAACATAATTCCTCTCAAGGCCATATCCCCATGACCTAAAGACCTTAGACTATGGCCTTCTAAAGGTCCCATCACCACCCAACAGCAGGGTTAGGAAGTAAATGTTCAACGCAAAGAGCTTAGGGAATGTTTCTGATCCCAGCCTTAGCCAGTTGGCAAGCCTTTTGCACTAATTTATTCCTTTTTTTTTTCATTTATTTATTTATTCATTCATTCATTCACTTTACATCCTGGTCACTACCATTCCCCTTCAGTTCTCCTCTGAGAAAGTGGAGGTCCCCTTGGTATCCCCCACCCTGGCACCTCAAGTCTCTTCAGGGCTAGGTGTATTCTCTCCTCTTCCACTGAGAACAGACCAGGCAGCCCAGCCAGAGGAACAGATTCCATAAACAGGCAACAGCTTTAGGGACAGCCCCACTTCAGTTGCTTGGGGACCCACAAGACACAGAGCTGCACATCAGCTACATGTGTGGGGTGTTGGTCTAGGTCCATCCCATGTATGCTCTTTGGTTAGTGGTTCAATCTCTGGGAGCCGCTAAGGGTTCAGGTTAGTTGACTCTGTTGGTCTTTCTGTGGAGTTCCTATCCCATTGATTCATATCTTGATAAACGTTGTGTTGAAACTGTTCTCATAGACTAAAATATACAACTGTCAAACACAATGCATTGAGTAGAAGAAGACAGACTCAGAGCATGCTTTTGGTTCTTGGAAGAGCACAACTATCAGTATAGAAAACAAGTTAGCTGGGATGAAGGAATGCAAAAAAATGGTACAGGAAAACTGATAGGGGAGAACAAAATTCATCTAAGCCTTGGTTGGGTGGGCAGTTACCTTTGCCAAAGTGCAGAACTCTAAACAAGTGTAGATCTTACTTTCTGGAAATAATGTGCATGTTACAAAACAGTAGGGAAAAGGCAAGATTCACTCAGGGCTTGTTGGAAATATGGAGACTTTCCATCTTCCCTTAGCTAGTAAATGAACCCACCACTAAGACAGGGCAGTGGGAGGAAGCTTGGGCACACACTGATGCAGCTTGCGGTGCCCAAAATAGATGTTGCCAACTAACGACAACACCATTTTACTTTAAGTCAGGCAGAGCCCCATGAAGGACCTTCAGCAGCATGCTCTTGGCAGCCACTACTGCATAAGAACTGGCATGAGATAAAACCTATTTTATCCGTGAGAACCAGTTCAACTCAAACACGAACTTTGTTTATTATATTGCCCTAGGCTAAGAGTAGACAGTGTTGACAGTTGCTTCACTTTCCACTGCTCTTGTTTTTATTCGCCCCGGTGAAAGATATACACATTTAAAGTAGGGGAATTGTAAATACCAGCACACGCTGCTGTTTTGCAAACTTCTTCCACCAACACTTTGCAGATAATATGTTTTGAACCACACAAGTAGACAAAGAAGAAATCTCAGGATGTAACTATGGTTGACACATGGAAACTGGAGTCGAATAACAGAACAGTAAATTGGGGACCAGAAGACCTGGTTTGAGACTCTCTAGAACTTGGAATCACTGAGTATGGAGATGATGTACAGGAAAGATTAAAGGCATATCTCACCAGATTCTCATTTCCTGTGGACTCTGTTCTGGGCATAGGCTACTAAGCTAAAGATCCACCTGGGTCTGTGGATCAAAATTCACTTGGAAAAGTAGATGTTAAAAAAGCTCCCATACAAATACATAGACATGACCCATAATGAGAGGAAGCACAGGGTGTTTTAAGAGCATAAAGAACAGCAAATATCTAAGATGAGCTCAGGGGATTCCCAGTGACTCCCTTTGAAAGAAGTGGAGCCTTTTTCAGAAAGCCGGAGAAAGTGAGGCATTGGCCAGGTGCAATAGACAAGCTGATGCCCAGCCCTTGGAATGGGGAGGACTTAAGTTGAAGCAGGGGCCTTGGCAGGGCCAGGTCACACAGCCCAACTAACCGACTATCCACACTGAGATTTTAAATACATTCTAGGAATACTGCAAAGGTATAAAGTCAAGTGAAATCATCACAGCCATGCTGAAGCAGTGGAGAGAAAGGAGACAGAGAGACTCCAAGGTACTCTCTAAAATTAAACAAAATTCAGAGGGTCACATCCTGAGATTCATGCCATTCCAAGCCTTCTCAGCCTGTCCCTTCTCCTGGAACAAAAGCTCCTACAGATCGCCAGCCACATCTTATGAACCCTTTTATGCCCAGTATTTGGAGCACAGTAGGTACTCAGGATATATTCAGTGAATTGAAATGAATGCAGACTATCTAAGCATGCCAATACAGAGAATCCCAAAAGCAATTTCATACATGTATTCTATGTCCTGTCCAAAAATTGCTTGATCTCTAAAGCTGGGAGCCAGCAGTTCTGAGATGTGTAAAGTTACAGATGTGTCTGCCTTAAGAGACAATAACCTTTACAGATGTCATGAATGTATGCTGATTGGACATAACGCTAAGAATCCTCTGTCATATATCCAGCAGTGTGCAGCACAACAAAAGACAACATAGAGATACAATTACAGGTTACTGGGGAAATTTTCTGGAATTCTTTCAAAAACCAAGGCAAACACAGTAACTACAGGAGAACAGCCAACTAGTAACATTTCCCCTCAGTGGATCAGGAAGTGGAATGACAGCCCAAAGCAGGGACTAAATTGAACAACATGTTTGAGACTGGAAACTGGATGTGTGGCAGGTGGCAGAGTCTTATGGGGAATCTGAAGAGCTCTCAAGCTGAGGAGCCCTCACATAGAAGACAGCAGCAGAGAGGAATTACAACAAGGTAACTGCTACAGAATGAATTCTTCCTCACCTCAGAAAATACACAATTTGAGGTGGTAACCCTGCATATTTCAGAAGGAGACCTTATTTGAAGACAGGGTCTTCACAAAGATACCAAAGTTAAAATGGGATCATTGAAATGGACTTGAATATGATATGACTCACGGCCTTTCAACAAGGGGAAGTTAGACACAAAGATCTACACGAGAGGAAGGTGTCATATGAAAACACACAGAAGCCTAAGACAAGGACCTGGAGCAGAGTCTCTCTCACAGTCCTCGAAAGGAGACCAGTCTACAGACTGGTTTTATCTTGAACCTGATTACAAGCTTTGTACTTCTGGAACTTCAGCAAAACCATTCAGTTTGTTATACTCTATTTGGACAGGCCAGCAAGCAAGCATAAGTGACCTGAACAGCAACAACAACAAAATTTCATTTGCTGGAAGAATAAAAAGTTAAAGGAAAGGAATAATTAAGTTTGGATGAAGAAGGGAAAGCAGGTGTCCTTGGGCTTGTATTTATATAAAGTAGTTTATTTTGGTAAAAATCTATTCATCAAAAACTTCCCAAAGTTGAGCCTATGGACATTGGCTAGTAATAAACAATAGTTTACTTAGTACACTGGCCATAACACCACTCATTTGAGATAAAACATCTTACTTTAGCCATACAAAATAAGTTCAAATACTTTACTGGTATGGATTTGAGTTTCAGAGATTTCAGAGACTGATCAGTGCTCAAGAGCAGTTGTTGAACAATCATGAGGACCAGAGTTCAGATGCCAGCACCTACACAGAAATCCAGGTATCGAGTGCACACCCATAAGCCCAGCTCTGAGTGAAGCAGAAACCAGAGAATCACTGGGGCTTGCTGGCCTCGAGGCTAGCTGGGGGAAAATAAAAAACAGAAAAAAGAAAACATAAGCCCCAGGGAGAGACACTGACTCAAAGGAGTAGATATGAATACAAGAGGCCATTGGAAACCATCTTCTCTCCTCTTTGCATGCATATATGGGTGCAATCCACTCACTCATAGAGACACATACACAAATAGATACATAGACAGACAGACAGACAGACAGATAAAAGATAGATAGATAGATAGATAGATAGATAGATAGATAGATAGATAGATAGATAGATAGATAGGGCTGGAGAGATGGCTCAAAGGTTAAGAGCACTGGCTACTCTTCCAGAAGACCTGGGGTCAATTCCCAGCACCTACATGGCATCTCACAACTCTTCATAACAGTTTCAGGGTATCAGACATCCCATAGAAAAACACGCAGACAAAACTCCAATGCACATAAAATAAAACTATATTATAAATAAATAAATACATCTTTGTTAAAATAGAAGATGAGTCTCAGAGATGCTTGGTTACTTGCCTAAGATCAGAGGTTGATAAGAAATGGATCCAGAATAAAAACTCCATCATCTCCTCTCCCACGCCACTTCCATTTTCTGAAAAGCTGAGTGCAGAGCACACAGAAAATCTCTATTAAGCATCAGAGGTTCATGTAAATTGAGAAGGATGGAAATTAGAATCTCTTCCTTGAGCTAGGAGGCAGTATATTACAAGAGCTAAAGGTGTTGTCTTCTGTTTCTTCTGCTTCTGCCCCTCTTCCTTCTCATTCTCCTCCTCCTCCAACTCTTTCTCCTCTTCTTCTTTATAGTCCCCACGTCTTTTGCCTGCCAGTCACAGAGCCAGAACTAATCTCCATGTAACTACATGACTGTGCTCTGCATAGTCAGCTGAATTATATGAAAGAAATTACCCATTTACATGTGAAGGTTTGCAAGGAGAACACAGGAAATGGTGGCCAATGGGATGGAATACAAAGTGAAAGTAACTGAGCTGGAGCAAGCTGTCACAGCCTACCAGCGATCAGATAGCCGGCAAGTCAGGCACCAACGGAAGATCAGGCTTGAATTTTAACCAACGTAACTTCATCGTGGGTCTAACTACCCATTGATATTTTAAAGTATAAATGAGGTGACTTCTGTTTCAGCTCTAACATCAAAAATTCTTAGAAATACTCACACCTCCTCCTTGCAAAAATAAAAGATGAATAATTCAAGGATGTTTCCCAGAGACTGCACTGAGAACTGCCATCTTAGAATAGTAAGTGACAAGGGCATCCGGAAAGTCAGAGCTGAGACCTGCTTACCTGAGCAGAGGTTGAAGGAACCTAAACTAGTAAGGACACTAAAACAGTCACTCGCATGAATTGCCAGAGGGGATGGAGTAACTTGAGAGGAGAAAGAAAATGCTGGGGACTAGCCAGGGTTCAGACAATACCAGAAAAAAATGGAAGAGGCAGAGGAAGTGTGCTGTGCGTGCGTGTGTGTGTGTGTGTGTGTGTGTGTGTGTGTGTGTGTGTGCGCGTGCAAAATGATAACTTCTGGGCATGGCATGACTGTTGTACTCCTGAGCACAAAGCAACTCTAATTGCCTGCACAAGATCTCCACAAGATTGATCCTATCAATACCCGATGTAGGGGAAAGAGCTCCTGGGATCCCAGAATATCCTAAGGATATAGATGTAGCTAATGCTTGGTGAGGGAGGAAGATTTTCTTCAGCGGTACAGCTACCAGCTAAGTGCCCATGCATCTGTAAATAACCTCTCACCCAAGATCCTGTCAACAGTCCTAATGAAACTCATTGCATCTCAAGAGAGGTTGAACATGACTGAAATACATTAGGCACATGTCTGAAAATATTATAACAAACTCATTATCACATAGGATTAATATATGTGAATATAAATGTTTAAAAGAAACTCCTGGGAGTTTCTAAAGGAAGAAGCACGATTGCCTAGCTTTATCCCCAAGAATTTCACCAGGTTCTCACAGTGAACATGGTTCCTCTGGCTGTGCCATTGTGGTAAGAAGAGTAGCTGTGTGAAACACAAGCAATCCTATACCACAAGCCACAGGATGAAGACCAGCCCAGAGCCTCAATCCCACCTCTCCCCAGAAAATATCTCCAATTGCACCCTCCTATGCTCATCCCCTGTTACCCAGAAAAAATAAAAAAGCCTGAGAACACCCATTGAGTCCACAGCCTATGGACACTCTACTACACATATACCTTACTACACATATACCCTACCACACATATAACTTACCACACATATACCCTACCACACATATACCTTACTACACATAAACCTTACTACACATATACCTTACTACACATATACCCTACCACACATATAACTTACTACACATAAACCTTACTACACATAAACCTTACTACACATATACCTTACTACACATATAGTTTACTCATTTATTTTCATAATCTTTCCTAATAGTCTCCATCTAGTTTTTGTTGGTAGTAATACTGCAGTTTTAAAGGTGTGTGTGTGTATGTGAGAGAGAGAGAGAGAGAGAGAGAGAGAGAGAGAGAGAGAGAGAGAGAGAGAGAGAGATGAGCATTTGCCTGATGAGGCCAGAAGGGGGTACCTGTTCTCTCTGGAACTAGAGTTACAAGTGGTTTCAAGCCACCCAGTATGGATGCTCTGGTCCTCTGGAAGAACAGCAAACATTCTTAACTGCTGGGTCATGTCTCTGGTCCTCCAGCCCCCACTTTCTGAAATTTTTAAGGAAATGAAAAGATGTCTGTGACTACAGAAACTATGTGTCATCATGAAGGAGTGAGCTGCCCCGCGGTCATTATTTTTTTCATAAAATACATCTACCCCCAAGTCCCCCATCTAGATCTCAAGCTGCTGTGTGTCATCCACTCTCACAATGTGGTTCGGTGAGTAATTGGTTCATCTCCCTCCTCAATTTTCCTCTGGCATTCTTACTAGTAAGGAATGTTTTGGCTTCAAACGATAGAGCCCCACTGTGATGATTAATTTTGGTTGTCAACTCGATTGGATTGATTGATTGATTGAATGTTAGCAAGGACCAACTCTGTGTGCAATGGCATTTCCAGAGACACAGACTTCAGGAATAGATTAACTCTCTGCTAGATTCATAGTAGGGCATAATATGGTGGAATTATTGGGAAATTATTAAAAATAGGAGAGGCATACTTAGAAAAATTCACTGGAAGTGTTCTCAGCTGCTATACCTTACCACAGTTGCTTCCTGTTGTGAATTTCTACTTCCTGTGCACCAAGACTAGTGAAAAATAATCTCCACCACACATTCCAACCGCTAAATAGCTGCCGAAAATGAATTCTTAGTGAAGCCAACTCTCTAGGAGGTCTCACAGGAAATAAAGCAAGCTAACAAACAAAGTTGGCAAGAAAAAAGTAATAATAAAAAGTTAAAACTAGAAGACATATTCATTCCAGCAGAGGAAATAAAATATAACAAAAAAACACAAAGATAAAAAGTCTATGACCCACCATGGTTCACTACCAATTCCCCAGCTCCCCTTCACCCAAGATAGGCGAAGTATCTTATTTTTTAAAAAATGCAGATTTCTGCTTTTAAAAAGAATCAATGACCATATAACAGACTCAAACTAAGGATATCTACTCAAGACCTCAACAAGCCAGTCTCTGAAATAAACTAAACAGTTGGTACACTGAAGAAAAAGTTTAAAATATGGAAGAAAGATTCAGCGAGAAAATTAGAACACTGAAAAACAACCAAACTGAAATTCTAGAAATCACAAAAACAACTGATCAAATAAAATGATTTAAAAAAACAAAACAAAACACACCAGGAAGTGTCACCAGAATGAGGTTCATGCAGAACAAAATTGAGAAAATGACACACTCAGACATATATAAAGGAAAACAATACTGAATGTGACCAATATGTCCAAGAAGTCTGGGATACAACCAAAAGACCAAACTTGAGAATCCACAGAGTAGAAGAAAATTGAGATAAAGTCAAAAGGAAAAAAAATAAACTCTTTAGTAAGGTTATAGAAGAAAGATTCCCAAATCTAAAGCAAGAAATCAACATCAAAATACAAGAGATTTTAGACCTTTCCACAAACATGAATAGAAAAGATTCTGTCTCCAACACATCACTCTCATGTTTTCTCCATAAACCAATCACTGTGGTTAGAAAAATAAAAATATGCTCTGATTGGCTGGATCAATTCACTTTGCCCAGCCCTTGAGCCAAGAGTAGCATTCTTCCATATCTAGGTGGAAACGAAACGTGACAGGGAATGTTCCTTGAGAGGAAACTAACCTAAGGCTATCAAAATAAAGAGAAATATACTATGCCAACTACCACCAGCAAAGACCAGTACAGCTGGTCCCCTTGAGAGTAGAAACCTCTTTTTTATTGTCCTGTATCTCCATCTCTTGACCTGCAGTGCATCCACATGTGGCTTAACAGCCTAGCCACTTTCTGAAAAAGGTATCACTAACTAACTTTATCACTGTATGAACACAACCCTAGGTGGTTTAGGACACTGCTCAACATGGCTTTTTCTTTAGCTGAGAGACACTAACACAACAACACAGCATAGTATTTTACAGTCAGTTATAATTAGAAACAGTAGACTCTAATAGTAATAATAGTAATAGTAATAATAATAATATAAAGTAACATGATTTATCATCATTACCAAGCATACAAATGTGTCTTTCTATGACTGGCAATGTAGTAGGAGTGTTTCTACCAGCAACAGCACAAACACATGGGCTGCTTTGGGCTATGGTATTGCAATGGGTACAATATCATTGGGTGATGGGAATTTTTAGCTTCATTATAATTGCATGGGACTTCTGTGTATGGGGCCTGCTGTTGGAAAACAGGTTGATAACAGCAAGAATGTAGAAAGAATTCCAGTTTAATAAGTTACTCATTTAAACAAATTACAACAGTTAGGGCTATCATTAAAATCACTCACTGACACCTTGTACCCCAATCAATGCATGATGTCAGATGACAGGCATAAGGTACTAGTCAAAAACACATGCCCATGGTTCCCTGGATGTTAATGATGCTACTGTATGGAATATGGACCTCTGGGACATATCTTAAGCTTCTACTTCTTTATTTTCTTTTTAAATGATACAGCTCTCAGCTCCAAACATAGCCATTGGTAAAACATTGCCATCTTTTTAATTAGATATCTCAGGAGATCAGACCCAGGATGCTGCAGGAAGACAAATCTAACAGGAAGGAAATGGAAATGTCACCCTCATTAACACAGCCACTCACAGGAAGAAGGGCCAACTCAGGGTCCTGGTGAGTGTCAGACACCGGGCTACTGGTTGGAAGCTGAAAGGAGTATCAGCGAGAACTGACAGAGTCAGGCTCTGGTACTTCCTGAACCAAGAAATAAGGGAGAAAGGGCATCAGGGGGCACACTCCAGCTCTGCCTCACTCTATGGTCCCCTGGGGGATTCTAAGGACATTTGCAAGGTGATTGTGAAATGTGCATATTGTGGCTATTGCTTATTTATTTCCCATTTATATTAATGTGCCCTTATTATATGCAACTTCTAACCATGATAGACAGGAGTCTTCCAACCAAGCAAGAGGGCAGATGAAGGTGCTTTCTAAAATGTGCTTCTCTTCTGTCTTTCCAAGCCCTGCCAGTTCTCTTTACTCTATCCTTTGTACTTCTCTGTCTCTGTCTCTGTCTCTGCTTCTGTCTCTACCTCTGCCTCTACATATGCATACACACACACACACACACACACACACACACACACACACACACACTGCAGAAAAGTCTAAATTAATACCCTTGGTGGATCCTCTTATTGCTCCATCACAAAACAATGCTGGCCAGAATGCTGACCAGATGTCCACACCGAGGAAGCCCTGACTCGCAGCGGGAAGTACAGCAGACTTTGCAGAAGTTCTGAGTTTAAGTAACATGCTGGGAACTCAGGCACAGCAGTCCTCCTAGTCTTTCATTTCATTACCTGTTAAAAATAAAAGCAAGATCATACAGAGTCTATTAGTGATGAAGTCTCTGTCTTGGCATTAATTTTAAAAATAAGAAATAATAACCCTTTGACAGCATGACCAAAAACAAACAAAAAAATGTGCAAACCCAAGTCAGACCAAATCCCAGTATGGAGAGGGGAGTGAGACATGCAATCCCACCCTGCCTGAGGGCTATTAGCAGTCATTAATGTTGGAATAGTGAGGGACAGTTTTCTCAATGAATGAAGCCCTGGTAAGTTGGCCAATCCCTAGTGGAGGACCATGCATGACAGAATCTTTAGGCATCACAAATTGGTATTAAAGGGAAATAACAAACACAAAGTTGAGTAGATGGGGAGGGGGTATGGATCTGGGTGAAGTTGGGTAAATACAACTAAAACAGATTGCACAAAATTCTCAGAGTGAATAAAATTTTTAAAAATTAAACAAAAAATAATTTATAGAAGGAAAAAAGAAACAAAAGTTCCTGTCAACAGGGGCAAATCACTAGTATCCTTGAGTTCTCAGGTTGCAGCTCTCAAGTAAAAGACAGAAGACATTGGGGACCAGGAGACTGGAAATTTGGGGGATGCCAGGCTTGGGAATGGCAGGACCCAAAGTCGACCTGGAAAAGCACAGGAGCGAGACAGCATCCTGAGATTCACAACAGTTATGTGGCTGGAAAGGAGTTCTGGCATGTCATGGTGGTAGCTGCCTCTGCTCCATTTTGCCCTCTTCTTCCCAACCAATTCATGTCTAAGTGTTTCCCACAGCAGGACCTACCACTGGGATGCACTATGACCAGAGCCATAACAGAGGCCTTGTCTCTGATAAGGAAAGATAACTACTTGTCTCAAACCAGGCCATAGATGGCTAGATCATCATAAAGTTTTCATGATACTATGTTTAACAAGGAACACAGAACAAAACAAAACAAACATATGCCTCAAAGGCAACTGTAAGGACCTTTTGAGTGAAAGCAGATGCTAGGAATAAAAAGAGAATTGATGAAAGATTGAAGACAAATGTCATTATAGCTTCTACCACAAGCCTAAAATCCCAACAGGCCAACATATACATCCACAGACAATGCCAAGGTCACCAGAGACCACATGTGCACCCACAGACAATGTCACGGCAATGCCACGTTGACTCAGCCCTAAAGCAATTGTTCTCACTCCAGCTGGTTCTCCACTTTCCTCACCATGACCACCAAGAACTTGAATAGAATCTCACCACGCAATGAGCTCTAACAAGTACACATTGCACACAATACTGTGGTTTGAAATCTTTTACCAAATTGCAGTAAGAGAGTGATCGCTGTTGACCCAGGACACCCTTTGGAGAATTTACAAATGGGGTACGGGGTGTAAGGTCAAGAAGTAAATCTGATTCCTCACTGCAAGCATCTGCTGTTTCACACCCAAGCTAGACAGTTGGCTTGACATCCCCTGACAGCTGCGCTCCATATTCCCAGCCCCACCAATATATCTTCACCTTCCTCCAAAGCTGACAGCCTCTGTGACTGAACGAAGTCACATCCTTGAGACTGAGCCAAAGCCTGAATCCCTGTTTGATAATAGAGAACAGGCTCTTCCCACCTCCCCTTCTCTGCATACTCTCCCTATCTCACCCCACCCTCGTCTCTGATGTTGCCCATAGCCCCTGCAGGTTAAGCAGAGGGGAGATTAGAAATTATCTAAATCACAACAATTCCCTGGCAGCTTTGTATGATTGCAGGCTCTGGTGAACTAAACTGTCCAGCTGGGTAATTGAAGGAAACATATTTATTGAAATTCGCATGCTTACAGTTATACTTAGCCCCCAGATATCAGCAAAGCTGACCTGAAAGGGAATAAAAAGGCCCTTGCAGCATTTG
The DNA here is from genome assembly GCF_000001635.26 of Mus musculus. Taxonomy (NCBI): domain Eukaryota; kingdom Metazoa; phylum Chordata; class Mammalia; order Rodentia; family Muridae; genus Mus; species Mus musculus. The sequence goes on from NC_000077.6 coordinate 66,813,940, forward strand.
AGTAATCACTCTGTTCAGGCCCTCGGGGGCTTAACTCTCTGGTGTCAAGAGAGAGCTTTGATTTTCCACTCTCCTGGTGCCACTCTCCTGGTGCCAGCTGCCGGGACTCAAGAAAGATATGAAAGTGGGACCCACCAGTGTGACATTTCCCCCTCATAAAAGGCTTTGCCCGAAAGGTGTCAGAAACATAGCCTTGTTGTTCAGACTTCCTTTCAGGTTCAGAAAGAGCGTGGCTTTGATCAGCTGGGGAGTCTGTGCTGAGTGACAGCTACAAAAAGTCACAGATGACTTTCTAGATGGAGCACCTAAGACAGAAGCATGCCAATCTGGGCAAGGTCACCCTGACCCTGTATATCTCCACCGAAACAGCTAGAAATGCTATTGGGCTAAGATAAAGTGTGTGTGTGTGTGTGTGTGTGTGTGTGTGTGTGTGTGAGAGAGAGAGAGAGAGAGAGAGAGAGAGAGAGAGAGAGAGAGAGAGATCCTTTTAGCAGCACACTAATGTTGTTGCCCAGCTATTTGTGTAAAATATCCCACGTCATCAGAACCCATATCCTGCCAGCTGTCAGAATCCTTTCCCTAGACTCTGTTATCTTAACCAGGATTCTGGTCAATTTCAGTCCATCCGTACGAGCATGAGGTTCCTTGGCTTAGGGTTTGGAAAATCACACACTTGAGTTCATGGGGAAATATGCCATGTGACAGTTGATGAGGGCCCTGGCAGGCGTGCTAGCATCCTTTCTGCAGGTATTTACTGCCTGCATCCAGCTGTCAGAAAGGCTTCTGGTAATGAGATCTCTTTCTACTAAATGGGCCTGACCCTGTCACCTCTGGGATGACATACGACAGGCAGAAACCAGGTTGAATGAAACTTGTTAAAGCGTTATTGGTCCCCTGGCTAGCAATGTGCATATAGGTAATGAGACCCCATAGCTCAAGTCATAAGAAATAATTTTTTGACAAAGGTTTCTGTTGGATCTGCACCCCCCAGATCTGAAGATCTTTTCCTTGGGAATTGCCTTACTAAAATATCACTTACTGTAGTATTTCTTTTTTGATCTTTTTTATCATTTGAGAGTCTCATATATGCATTCAATGTTTCCATCACATTCTCCCCCCCATTCCCTCCTTTCCAATCCCCCTACTGATCCCACCACTTTCCCTTCAAACCTCCTGTGCTTTTTCCCCACTGAGTCTACATAGTGGTGCCTGTATGTGCACTGTGCAGGACTATGCTGCAGATGTATAGGGAGATAGGCAGACACTGCATGCTTGAAGAAAACTTATTCATTCCCCCAGTTACCATCAACCGAAGAACTACTAGTGGCTAAGAAATGTGATTTGGGGGGCGGGGGGTGGTTGGTTAGTTTTGTCTTTTTGTTTTGTGTTCAACATTCTTAGCCATCAGAGAAATGGAGATTAAAACTACTTTTAGACTTTATATTACCCCATTCAAAACAGCTAAAATAGAAGAAGAAGAAAACAAACAAAAAATGCTGGCGTGGATGCCTGCAAAAGGGAACGCTTTATTTATTGCTAGTAACAGTGCAAACCGGTGCTGATACCTTAGAAATCACTGTGGGAGTTTATCAAGAAACTAAAAATAGATATCGTACATAGTATTTCTTTTAAATTCATTGAGATATATGAAAGTTCCCAAATAATAAGATTTAGACATGTCTTAATGGACCCAGGATTTTTATTTGTTAGCTTGGTTTTCTGAGGGTTGCTTTGGTGGCATTTGTTGTTGTTGTTGTTGTTGTTGTTGTTGTTGTTGTAGTAACCAACACTGACCTCAAAGACTGACTTTCCACTCTGAATCCTCCTGCCTCCATCTCAGAAGTGATGGGGTTATTGACATGCACCGCCATGTTGGCTTGGACTGGGGAATCTTGGTGTTGAGACTATTTCCTGGAGCCATAACAAGACAATTGGAAAATGACACCAACCCTGTGGACTGCAGGTGACAAACTGTGACATCAAAGAGGAATGTACACTAGAGCTCAAAACTCTTCCGTGTGAGGAGTTGCAAAAAGCAAACAGGCACTGAGGTTGGGCTTTCAAGCTCAAGCCCTTCTTTCCTAGGCCAGCCGGGTGACTCCGACCCTTCTGGTCGAGGAGTCTCCAGCATGAGGAGCATCTCGACTTTGCTGTTTGAAAATCCGCCGTGTGTTGTTTAAGCCCTCTGTGCTGGGAGTGAAGCTTATGGTTTCATTTCCCAACAAAGGGATTTGTTAGGTACAATGGACTACATGAATCATATTTAAGGGAGTTAGGAGGACAGACTGAGTTCAAGGATTTTAGCACATCAGCTGCTGAAATAAAGATGGATATAACCAATTACAGTCGCTTTCCAAAGCAGTCTTCCGGGGCCTCTCAGCCAGAACACCTTGTCAGCAACTAGTGGTGATGCAGGCGTCTAAAATCACCTGTGATAAGGGAACAGTTGTTTGAAAAAGTAGATTCACTGACCCTCCCTCCAAAGGGAGAGTTTGTTCTGCTTTAAGCCGGTAAAATCTACAGTGTAAACCTAGATTTATAAATTACAAGCTACAAAGAAATTTTCTGGATTTACAAGATGGCTCACGGGGTAAAGTGTTTGCTGTACAAGCACTAGAATCCAAGTTCAGATCCCCAGAGCTGACAAAAAAAAAGGAAACCATGTTTGTAAGAGGAGTGAGTCAGCATGTTCCGACTAGCAGGCCGCAATGGCCCACGCATGCGTAGTAGGCACTACCACATTCGCTAACCCTGGACTGGACAAACAAAGACAAGAGAGTGTTACTGAGGCAGCCAATCAGCTGGCGCCAGCTTCAAGGGACAAGCAGTTAGAGTGGGCAGAGGGTATAAAGGCACTTTCCACTCTAACAATAAATCTGCTTCTGCTTCTCATCAGGCTCCTGGAATCTGTGTCGTTGATTCTGCACTGTCTTACCCCTTACTCTCAAGGACCATCTTGGGGGGCCGAGGGCTAGGGCAATACATGGTGACATGTAACCCTGTAACCCCAAACCTGGGGTCCAAATGTGTGAGGACAAGCAGAGCCCAGGGTCACAAACAGCCAGACAGTTCTAGACAAGTCATTTAGAGGCTGTGTCTCAAAAATTAAAGCCAGGCATAGAAGTGCACATCTTTGATCTGAACACTGAAAGACAGAGGCAGATAGACCTCTGTGTTTGAGGCCACCTTGGTCTACAAAACAAGTTCCAGGACAGCCAGGGCTACACAGAAAAATGTTGTCTCAAACAATTTATATATTTATTTGGTTTGTATATATATATATATATATATATATATTCACATATATATTCATATATATATTCATTCAATACTTGAATTAAATTTGAATATATATGTATATATATTCAAAATCAATCAAGGAAACATACCAAATATAAACCTATGGCATCTACATGGACCTATACATGTGTACACATGTGCTCACATCCATTCTAACAATCACATATACCACACACAAAACAATATATGCAAAAATTTACTATTGTATATCTATACAGAGAAAATTCTTTACTGAATTTAAATGTGTCCTGATCCAAAAACATATTCTTTAAGATAATCTTGGAAGAATTCAGTGACAAAAAAATAACCTTTATTTTTGGTGTGTATATATATATATATATATATATATATATATATATATATATATATATATTAATACATTCTTTCATAGGATCACCCTCCATGTAAGGATAAAGACAAAATTTTCATGAGCTGTGTTGCCTGGCTTGATGGCTACAAGAACTTCTACTAAGTGTTAATCTGTTTGAAGTGCTTGGAGTATTGATCCTTCCGTGGATCCAATGAGCTTGTGCTAAGCACCTCTTATGCCCCAACTATATCCACACATAGGTGAGACATGTGGCATGAACCTTCAGAAATGGCTGACAATGGAATTTAGCTGATATTTGCTATTATCACAAACTTTTACTTCCTCAAGTCCCTCAGTTTCTGCTCAAAGAACCCCCTCTGTCTTCGTGGACTCATTAGGCTGTTGTGGGACTTGGGTACCCATTGTCTCCTGGACAATTATTGAACATCTTCATTCAGTGCTCGCTCACCCCCTCCCTCCATGAATTCATCTGAGTGCTGTTGATTCTAGACTTGTGAGTGTACTGTTTGACCATGGTGTTCATACTACATCATGAAAGCTGTGCATCTGCTCCAAATCTTGTGTTGGAAAGCCAGCTTTCCAGCCTGATCTCCTTCTGCGACTAACCACTTTACCACACATTCACTGTTACCTAAGTCAGCGCCCGTCATTTGCTGTTACTCATAACTAAGTTAGCATAGGGTCTAGTATAGACCTTAGGACTTTACATGGAGCCTTAAAAACCTTCTATCAAAGAGGCTAACAAAGCTTTGCTAACAAAGATTTGGAAAATCTGCACATTTTCCAACTGCTTCCAAGTCACTTGATTTGGGGATAGTATCCTGCATCCTTTAGTTTGATGCACTCACTATAAGTAACTAATTCATCTAGATTTGCCTGTTGCTTATCCATTTTTAGCAATTCAAGTTCCAGATCCTGGCAACTCTTTCACACACAGTAAACTGACATGGCAAATACTATAGTTTGAATGCGACTGTCTTTCAAAACTGCATGACTTAAAGGTTTGGTCCCCAACAAGACAGTATTAAGAGATAATGCACCTTTATTTGTTTGATTGGTTGGTTGGTTGGTTTTGTTGTTTTGTTTTGTTTTGTTTTGTTTTGTTTAATTAATCGTTTTATTTATTTACATCCCAAATGTTTCCCCCTTCTGGGTCCCCCATCACTGAGTTCTTCCCTTATGACCCCACCCCTTTGCCTCTGAGAGGGTGCACACACACACGCGCACGCACACGTGTATCTCCCACTCTGGGCATCAAGTCTCTACAGGATTAGGCACATCCTCTCCCACTGAGGCCAGACAAGGTAGCCCTCTGCTACATATGTGCCACAGTCTTGGTCCAGCACATGTATACTCTTTGGTTGGTTGCTCAGTCTCTGGGAGCCCTGAAGGGCCCTGGTTAGTTGACACTGCTGTTCTTCCTGTGAAGTTACCATCCCTTTCTCTTCCATAGGGGTCCCTGACCCCAGTCCAATGCTTGACTATGGGTATCTGCATCTGTCTCAGTCAGATGCTGGGTAAAGCCTCTCAGAGGACAGCTGTGCTAGGCTTCTGTCTGCAAGCACAGTATAGCATCAGTAATAGTGTCAGGTTTTGGTGCCCATCCACGGGATAGATTCCAAGTTGGGCTGGTCACTGGGCAGCCATTACTTCAGTCTCTGCTTCACTTTTATCCCTGCATTTCTTTCAGACAGGAGCAATTTTGGGTCAAAAGTTTTGTAGGTGGGTTGGTGTCCCCATCGTTCCACTGGAAGTCGTGTCTGTCAACTGAAGGTGGTCTCTTCAGGTTCCATATGTCTACTGTTGAGCATTTTGGCTAAGATCACCCACACTGAGTCCTAGAAGCCTCCCCCATCCTAGGTCTCTGAGACTTCCTAGAGATTCCCCCCACCCTACCCCCAGCCCAACCTTGGTAGCTACATATTTCCATTCATGTTCTCTCCTGCTCTCCCCATACTTGATCCTGCCCCTTACTTCCCTCCCCCTCCCCTTTCCCACCCAGATCTCTCCCCCTCTGCCTTTCATGACTATTTTGTTTCCCCTTCTAAGTGGGATTTAAGCATCATCACTTGGGCCTTCCTTCTTGTTTAACTTCTTTTGGGTCTATAGGTATGTCATGGGTATTCTGTACTTTTGGATAATATCCACTTATCAGTGAGTATATACCACATATGTCATTTGGATCTGGGTTACCACACTCAGGATGATATTTTCTAGTTCCATCCATTTGCCTGCAAAATTTATGATGTCCTTGTTTTTAATAGCTGAACAGTATTCCATTTTCTGTATCCATTCTTCAGTTGAGAGACATCTGGGTTATTTCCAGTTTCTACCTATTATAAATAAAGCTGCTATGAACATAGTGGAGTACCTATCCTTGTATGGTAGAGCACCTGTCCTTGTATGGTAAAGCATCCTTTGGTTATATTCTTAGGGTCGGTATTGGCACAGGAGAAAATTTCCTGAACAGAACAACAATAGCTCAAGCTCTAAGATCAATGATTAATAAATGGGACTTCCTGAAACTGAAAAGCTTCTGTAAGGCAAAGAAAACTGTCAATAGGATAAAATGTCAGCCTACAGATTAGAAAAAGATTTTCACTCACCCTATATCCAACAGAGGGATAATATCCAAAACACATAAAGAACTCAAGAAGTTAGACTCCAACAAACTAAATAACCCAATTAAAAAATTGGGTACAGAGCAAAACAGAGAATTCTCAACAGAGAAATCTCAAATGGCTGGGAAGCACTTATAGTCGGCCATCACTGCAAAGAGAGGCCCATTGGACTTGCAAACTTTATATGCCCCAGTACAGGGGAACGCCAGGGCCAAAAAGGGGGAGTGGGTGGGTAGGGGATTGGGGGGTAGGTATGGGGGACCTTTGGGATAGCATTGAAAATGTAAATGAGGAAAATGCCTAATTAAAAAAAAAATGTTCTGCAGCCTTAGTCATCAAGGAAATGCAAATCAAAATGACCCTGAGATTCCAGCTTACATCAACCAGAATGGCTAAGAATAAGAAATAAAAAATAAAAAAATAAAATTTTTTAAAAAATCTCTAGCAATAGCACATGATGGCTAGGATGTGGAGAAAGAGAAACACTCCTCCATTGATGTAAACTTGTACAACCACTCTGGAAATCAATCTGTCAGTTTCTCAGAAAATTGGAACTAGTTCTACATGAGGACTCAGCTATGTGGCCCCTGGGAATACACCCAAAAGACAATGGGCCTTTAAAATGTGGGTCTTCATGGACAGTAACTAGGCAATCAGGTGAATTGCCCTTGATCTATAGGACTGAGTGGTGATAAGAGCTAACCAGCCTCTGAATCTCTCTCAAACTTCCTTTCGCTGCTTGATTTCATCTGCCATGTGGCTTTTGCCAGCGGCCAAACAAATAGGATGGCTGTATTTGTTTTACTGTATGGATTGCTATGACAAAATATCTGGTGGAAACAAGGGAGGAAGGTTTATTCTGTCTTATTGTATCCAAGAAAGTTTGATCCATTACTGCAGAGAACACTCAGCAGGATTGAGGCTCTGTCCATGGTGATGGATGCCTATGGCCAACTCCTCACAAAGGAAACAAAGAACATAGATCAGAACTAGAGGAGGAATAACCATTGCCCTCATGACCTAGCTGCCATCAAGCACCTATATCCCAAATGCCCTGGGACCTCCCAAAACAGCTCCATCAACCAAGGACATTTAAGATTCAAACCTTGCCTGGACTTCTAACATCCAAATCTGTGAGCAAATCAAACCTCTCTTCTTGAGTCAATGGTTTTGTTAAAGCAATAGAAAGAGAAACATAGTCATACCCAAAGAGCTGTGCCCCCATCTTCCTTTGCGTGATTATAGTTTTCTCTACCTTGACCAATCACTTATTCTTTCGTTCTGAACATCTACTCTTATCCCATCTTCTCATACCCTCTGAGAACTTATGGAGGCATCAACATAAATCCATATCTCTACTCTTCACCTATATACCCCACAGATACCAATGCTCGGTGTAGGTATTCACTATCACTTTGGAGACAACATATCTCAAAGGATTGAAAATAAATACTGGATGCCACCTTTAGCCTGGAGAAACACTTCCATATGCATGAATCAAGCAGGCCAAAAAAACACTCCTTGAAGTATTAATTTCAAAGGCAAAACTAAGGAAAGTGAATGAAAGATAACATGCAAATGAATTTTGTTAGATCTTTACTGTAGACTCCTATTCAGCCATGAAGAAGAACTGTTAAAACCTAACTTGTCTTGTTGGGGGTCTGGTCAAAGCTCTCAGGTATTAGTTACTTTTCCCATCGCTTTGACCACATACCTAAAAGGTTCAAATGAAGGGGAAAAGGTTTTATTTTGTCTTAGGGTTCAAGACAGGTCAGTAGTACATCATGACAAGGAACGCATGAAGATGAAAGTGGCTATCCAACTGTAGCTGCAGGAGCTTGTCCATATGTGGAAAATTAAAAACCAGGGAGCAGGCTAGAACTATGGCCAAGCTATAAATTCTCAAGACTCACCCTTAAGTGACCTACTTCTTCCACCTATGCCATCCTATGGCACAAGTGATGGTATCACAAAACTGTCAGTCATGAAAGAGGACCAAGCTGGAAAGCTGGCCTTCCCACAGCAGCAGCAGCAGCAGTAGCAGCAGCAGCAGCAGGAGCAGCACAGCTCCCACAAGGTGATACAAACACTGAGATCCAATGGTATACACAGAAGCCTAGACTCGCTAGCACTTCCAGATAAATTCAGGGAGAGAGCACCGAATAAACCTAGTTCAATACCTGCCCAGGAGAGAGCTGGTGCTTAAATTACAGCCCAAGATACAAAAGCTCCACAGCTTCCTCACACACCACTGCCCACTAAGGACCAAACACTGAAACTCATGAACCCAAGGGAGACATTTCACGCTCAAATTGTAACAACTGTACAGAGAAAGGTCAGATAAATCACATATCAAATAACAAGTGTGTCTCAAAGAAAGGAATCGGGTTTATTGAGAAGTAATCAATAATAATGAATGTTTCATTTGGGGCAAGTGTTTGAATAATAAATATTTCTTTGAAATAATATGATTCTCCTGATCAATTCCTTGTCTACCAATACTGTCATCCTATTTGAATAGCTCAGACTCGCATCCATAATATTAGTCCCTGACACTGCCCTCCCACCTCTTTTTGTCTAATCAATGAGTCTTCAAACACTATCAAATCCTTCTTGAGATTAGATGTTCAGATCAATGTTCTGGAAATCGCTGTTAATAGGCAAATGTTACCTGAAAGGAGTAGCAGATTAGATGTGCAAGCATTAAAGTCAGAAACAGATACTTGGGCTTGATTGGTGTGTCCCATCTGACTCTGCAGTGGCATGAAAGGAAATCTGTAGGTGGGCCACAGAAAGAACAGTGCTCTCCAGGAATCTGGTGGGGCTGGGGTGATGCTTCAGGAGGAGCAGGAATAAGGGATGAAGACTAACCACAACTTTTGTTAGGTACATCAACAGGGGAGACTAAAGTAGAAGAGATTCTATTGGAAACTCTTGGGAAGAGTTTTAAACTGAGAACAAAGCGTCATCACCTATGAAGTCCTCTGAGACTGTATCCTCTAATCCACCCGAGCATGCTGTGTGCTTTAAAGGAAAGAGAACTGCCACGAAGTGGGGCTCCACAAACATGGCTTGAATAGGTGAGCTACACAGATAGGGAAACTGAGTCAGAAGAGATGTGATTATCCACCTCCACTCAGGAACAAAGGATGGCCATGCTGAGTTTTTCCCTACCTATGTTGCTCACACACCATCCCCAATATTCAGGAGCTTTCACCCTAGCTTCTTCTTACAAACCAGGGCAGTTTTTGTTCCACTCCACTGTCTCGGGATCCATTTGCAAAGCAAGAGTGTTCTCTGCTCCTCTCAGTAGATAAAAACCAGAGCCCAGCTGCTTCACACTATTTCTAGCAGAGAGGAAAGGCTGATAGGGGCTGCTCTACTTTATCATGGAGCTTGTAACACTTCCAAAATCCATAGAACTCCCCCTGGCTGTTCCCAATGTTCTTCAGGAGTCTCAAGGCGACGGGAAATTTGAAAGAGTATCCATTCAATGATATAACACCATCTCTCTCCTACCTTCCCTGTGTTCAAATCTCCAAGCAGAAAATAGAATAGAAGCTGTTGTTGGACAGCAGAGGCTCTGGCTGTAGTTCAAAAGTTACACAGATACCCAACAAAATAGTGTGTTTGATTGGTCTCTGTTGTGGAACCCAAGATGTCTCTATTTGGTGAGACCCAGGGCTCTTGTGCCATTCTCACTTAGTCTTCAACACTCCTCTCCTGCAAAAGTAATGTTCCTTGTTGCTCCTCAGTGCCCATGTAACGGAAGTGTCTGAACCAGGCTGAAGGAAACCTAGCTCTCAGGGTGGGAGATGCAACAATTCCATTAGTATCTTCATGAGGTGCAAGTAGACATGTATTTAATGCTGCCATGAAAACAGAGTAGAAAACACTTTATACTTACTGGTGGACACATGAATCATAGTGTAGTGTGATTGGATAGTTCCTGCTTAGACCTGAGAATCTGGGCCCAAATACTCCTCATTTTGTCCCTAAGGAGGCAACACCTACTCCTAAAGGCAAAGTGAGAGATTTGAGCCCCATCTTTTTTGGAAATGAGCCTTTAGGTTCTAACCTGACTCATTTTTTGAAAACATACAAGTTCTACTTCTTGTGGTGCTTGGGGTCAAACTCAGAGTTCAGAATATGCTAGGTAGACACTCGCCAACCAGGCTGAATCCCCAGCTCCCAATGTGAGTTTTAAAATTAAATGCAGAATCCATAACTCTTTTCAAAGTTAGTTTTAGCCTTATAATGCCTTATTCTTCTCTATAATCCCTTCTTTTCTCCAGCCAGCTCCAATTTCCAGAGGCAATGCAGATCCATCAAAGGCCAGTGGCTTTTGTGAATGGCCCAACTCCAGTAGGGGAAATACTACCTTGATATCTCATGAGCCAATCCTGAACTGGCATGTCACCCAAGCCCTCTGTCTATGTCCTCAGTGCTGGCTAGCTCTCTCCATCAGACATCCTCTCTTGTCTGGTGGTAATGGGATGACAGAAACATTGAGGAAATGTAGTTGAAGATGAGTTAGAAATACAGCTTGGAGTTAATGAGACACATTTATATCATTCACGATTACTTCCATGTATAATAAAGATACTGCTGACTCTCTTGACATAGGAATGGCTTCCAGGAAGTCTTATCCACTCTGCCAATCACAACTCTTTGACTTGTACAACATGGTGCTGAGCCAGAGTTATATCACCATAAATATGCCCTACAACACTCAGCAGAGGAATAGAAAAGGCCTATGGAGTTAAAGCAAGATTTGAGAAGATCAAAGCAATATGCTAATATGAAAACAGTCTTTCTATCCCACAGATACAGTAGCTTTGTGTGTGTGAGGTTTATCATGTGTAATTTCTCCAAAATAAATGCCATCTATTCATACACTGTCAGAGTAAAGGAAAGACATTGCCTGGAAGAAACAGGTATTCTTTCTCTTAAAGTCATGCCCACTTCTGGACCTTGGGTCTGTGCCTGTTTCCTACTGTGTTTTCTTTCTCTTATTTCTTCCATCTCTTTTATCCAAAATTTCTTTTTCTCTCTTTCTCTCTTCTTTACTTTACCCATCACCTCTCTTCTTGCCCATCACCTCTCTTCCTGCACAATATCTGAGCCTTGATCTGTTGACATTTAGGACCAGATCTTCATTTGAGAGGTGACCATCCTATGCATGAAGAATGGCTGTCAAGATCACTGGTTTCTGTCTACCACATGTTCATATCACCCATTCTCTAGCATTCACAACCAAAAAAAAAATGTTTAGCTATTTCCAAATATTCTCTACAGGGAGAAACAAAATTGTCACCTGGTGACAGCCACTGACCTAGACTATCAGGAGGAAAAAGCAGATGATCTAAACTCATGTCCATTTTCAAATCTCTGGCCTGGTAATACACTCCCCAGTTCTTGATTATCAATGGTGTTGTAACCTAGGTTACAATGGCTCTAAAATACTACGTTGGGTACTCCAATGTGCCATGTTCTGAAAATGAAGGAATAAACACAAGGACACAGGGTTTGGTACCTCAACAGAGTTAGAGGAAAATAGTTAAACTCTTATGTCAACCACTCCAAAGTGCTGGGACTCTTATGAAAGAAGGGGTGGAAAGGATGTAGGAGCTAGAGGAAGGAGTGGAGTCCTGTGTAGAAGTTTCTTCCAAGATGAAACATCTCATCCTTCAGGGAAATTTGGTAGTTCTCTAGATGTTAAATGGAGACTCCTTTAGGCTCAGGAAATAAACAACTCAAAAGTTTCAGGAAGTCCCTAAAACTGATCAGATGTACTATGCTATAAAGCTCTTCCCAAGCTTCATTATAAGCAGCAAATAGTGCTGAGAGATATTCTCAAACAACTAAATTGTCTAGAACACACCCAGGCTAGTCAAATTGCCTGAAACTCAGAGAACCCAGATGAGCTACCTAGAAGAGACACTCTATGATCTATTAAGTTGCCTTCAAGTCATACAGAGGACTCCAGGATTTCAGCTTTTATGAATTATCACCCATGATGAATTATTTTAATGACATAGCTATCTTTGAGTTGTTTCTGCTTCTTAAGTAACCCCTCACACATACTCTTGTACCAAGTCCCAATACTATTTATTGGTTTACCTAGTTGGACTTTGGTAGTATCCTTACTTTGGTCTGTCATTAATTCCTTCTATGGGCTGACTAGGTACTTGTTCACATCTCCCCAGGAATAGTGTCACATAACAACTTATGTATGCATCAATACATATGTATGCACTCAATTATTTGGAAATACATAAATAGCTGTATACCACAAACACAAATATATTCTCATAGTCATGCATACATATGTGTATACACAGACAAGCACGTGTGTATACACATTCATAAGAATATGTATATGCACATGTACATGCATACATTGTGACCCAGTTTCCTCTGAGCTGAAACAATTCATCCTGTGGGGGAGGCACATCAAGACTCTGAAAGTTCTAAAAGAAGGCTCTCTGATACTTAAAATGTAAGCAATGCACAAGTCTCAGAAAATCACCAAGACAGACAAGATGCACAAGATTCCTCCTCCCAAAGCCTGTAGCAGCAGAAAGAACTTCTGAGGAAGGAGACTTTCTAATATATCAATCTGTCAACAGAGAGCCCAGAGTTTCAACTTTTATGAGTTGTTACCAATGCTGAGGGCAGAGGTCTTGATCCATCAATAAAGATGCTAGCAGCCAATGAGCTGGGAGAAATAGGCAGGATTTATGGGTCCCCCAGGCAAACTGGCAAATTCAAGGAGAAGAGAGAGGGAGTTCACAATGCCTGGGAGGGAGAAAAGCCAATCAGCCACAGAGATCTCCAATAGAGCAACCACAGGCTGCTTCTACAGGCTGGAGGTTGGGGATGTAGACTGGGACTGAAGGTGGCAGAGCAACTGAACGTGAGTGCAAAGTTGGGAATTCTGGAAAGGGCATGCTAGCCGAGGTAGAATGGGGATGCCCAGCAATTGTGCTAATAATGCAAGATAAAATTGAACAACTGTGTGCGTCTGAGTTTTTCATCCACGGGCCCAATATTCTCTGGGTGGGGGTTGGTAGTGTGGTCAGTTCATGGAGCTTAGGCAGAGTATCAAAAGCTACATGCACTACAGGGGAACTTTTGGTGATGCAGCTGGCTTTGAGTCATCCCTGCTTCTGTGCGTAAGCTCAATAAACTCACTGGATCACCAAGGTGGACTTTGTCTGTTGGTTCCCTGTCTAAATGCTTGCATCATGTCTCTGCAGGAAAAATCTCATACAAACATAAATAAAGACATACAAACATGCAGAGATGTATATACATATTTAAACACACAAACTCATGCTTTGAATAAGGAAGCATGTACACATACACATAGGGGCATCCACACAAAGAAAAGGATAAGTATGCTTTCATGTATGTACATGTAAACAAACATATATTCACATGTACAAATATACACTAATTACTATGTGTACTAATACATGTACACAGAACACATAAATGCACACCTACAAACACTCACATACTGATACAGATGCACAAACATATACACAATCACACCAATGTTCATGTATATACAAATAAACACATGTGTACAAGTGTTGTGTCCGGCCAGCAGACCACAACCTGGGTTCTAGCCTGGAAAGGCATTTTGGAAACCTGGAAGAGAAGAGGGGCTAGGTGGCGAGAGAAAGAAATGTAGCCAAGACAGTTATTCTGATCAAAGCTCAAATTTTATTGTTGCGACACTAGTTATGAAGGAAGGGGGAGGGGACCCGATTCCCGCCGAATAATCTCTGGTCCAGTAGAAAGGTGCACGTGTGTGGCTCCGCAGGTTCCAGCAGTGGGCATGGCAGAACGAATGAGCAGGAAGCTCCACCCCTAAGCAAGCAGGTTTCAGGCTGGGGGAGGGGAGACTACATACAAGAACTGGTACAAATGCATGCTTGTATCTACAAGCACATATGTACACAAAAGCATACACAAATATGCGTGCACACTCTCAAACATGCACACATACATATGATCACACATAAATACATACATACACAGAAATACACACTCAGAAACATATGACTACACACATGACAACACATACACACATACAAACATGCACACTTACACAAACTTATGCACCCCCACATGCACACAAATATACATACATACACATGTACAAATATACCAATGTGTATGCACACATATATGTAACACTTGTACATGTATAGAGAGACATTTACTTGCTTGCATTGGCACACATCAGTGAAACCCAGTTTCACACATGCCAATCACTTATTGTATAGTTTTCAAGTGTTTATCTATGAAATATAGATAATACATATGCTAATAGGCTGAAACACTAAACTGTGGGAGACAACCACCCGAGCACATTCTGGGGATGAGGTTGAGATTCCAGAAACAGGAGAAAGGGACAGAAATTGTCCATACATTTCCTCTTATCGAGAAAAATATTAACTAAAGCAGGAAGCTCAGTTTCCATTGTTAGGAGCAGCAGGGACTATTAGGGGATATGTGTGCTGAAAATAGTTTTTGTGTATGATTTTGTAAAGAGTGGCACATTTGGCTTCATAGCAGTGAGATCAAGCATAGCAAATTTCCTTAAATTCTTGGAGTGCATTACTGCTGCACACAGTTTTTCTGTGTAGTTCACCCGTAGAAAAGGGTTTAATGACCTCCCTGTTGCATTCTTTGTCTGGGTAAAAAGCAAAGGGGAAGGAGCTGATTGGATGTGATGAATTACAACCTGGGCTTGAAAGCAGGACAAAGCTCATTTGGTTGTTGAAAAGGCAGAAAATTGATGGGTGATAAAAGCTGGTGTATCCAGGAAAACAGAGCATTTATCATCTTACCTGTGAAGCCTTAAGGACACTGCCCCAGGGGTCCAGTGCCTTAAGGGGACAAGTGCTCACAGGACTGCAGAGTCTTGTGTGAGCATGAGTAAGGATTCCTGTCTGTAGAGTCCAGGTGGGGTACAGCCCATTTACAGAGAACATCTCTGTGGCTCGTAAGAGTTTCAAACTAGTTAAGCTGTACTTATAATGATGAACCTCAAAATTACCTCCTAGTATAGCACACAGATTCTCAGCTCCAAGCATACCACCATTCACATCTGACCAGATGAAGGCATGTCCAAGAACATGGTATCTGGAACCAGGCTACCTAGAATAGTGGCACCAGTGGGCTGTCCAGAATGGTGTGAAATGATTCTAGTCTCCTGGGACTTAAGCTCCCAAAGCATGCTGAAATCTCCACCCTGTGCTCTTTGGATATATGCACTGTCCTTATTAGGAGGAGCACCTGCCATGTAGCCAGAGGTTAATGGGAGCCCAGAAAACAAGCATGGGCATTGTCCCAGCCCTCCTTGAGTTTATCCAAGCCATAGAGAAGCCATTGGTTTATCTCACAGCTGGAAAATTCCATGAGAAAAAAAAATCACTCTCTCTCTCTCTCTCTCTCTATATATATATATATATATATATAAAACACTATTGACAACCCTTCCAAATTAAGAAGATTTTCCCTTTGCAGAAGGTCTGTTGTTTAACTTGGTAAAGGTTAATGACTCCTGGGGTTTGAGTCTGCCTGGATCAGTAGTTTACAATTCTGACCATCCATTAGAAACTCCTAGGGGAGCTTTTTAAAAATGTCAATGTTCCATCACCAAGATCCTAGTATAGAGGCGGCGGGGCGCGGGGAGCGGGGGGGGGCGCGCACAGAGCTACCATAGTATCTAAAATCTCCCTGCCTGCCTCTGATGAGTATTGGCTAGAGAGAGTACAAAATGGACTGCCTGGATGGGCGGGAGAAGGGGTCATTGCATACCATATGTATACACACAGAGACATGGTTAGCCAAGTATTTCTTAGAGGTTGTCATGGTTAGCATTTCTGTTGTTGTGATAAACACCATCACCAAAAAGAAACTTGGGGAGGAAAGGGTTCCTTTGGCTTACAGTTTCACAGCATAGGCCAACACTGAGTGAAGTAAGGGCAGGAACTCAAGGCAAGAACCTGGAGGCAGGAACTGATGCAGAAGCCATGGAGGAGTGCTATTTACTGACTTGTTCCTCATGGCTTGCTCAACTTGTTTGTTTGTTTGTTTGTTTGTTTGTTTGTTTTATGATCCAGTATCACTTTCTCAGGGGCCACACCATCATAGTGGGCTGTGCCCTCCCATATCAATCATTAGTTAAGGTAATGTCCCTTCAGGCTTGGCTGATGACCAACCTAATGGAGCTAATCCCTCAATTAAAGTTCCCTCTTCCCAAATGGCTCAAGCTTCTGTCAAGTTGACAGAAAGATAACCAGCCCAGAGGCTCTGAAGGTCCCCACCTACCCAGCACCAATGAGTCCTACTATAAGAATATAGCTAACAGGAAGGCTGATCAGGGAAGAGGGGATGTCATAAAGGGGTGGTGGTGACTGTGAGTTGAGATGACTCAATAACTAGACTTATATCCAACCTCCTGACTGCCTCAAAATGCACGTAGTTCCTCAATATACCTCAGTAACCTTCCCATACACCCTGATGCTCCTTGTAGACTGAACTATCTCTCCCGGCTTTCTTTCTGCTCTCTTGAACACACTTTCTGTGTTTCACATTGGATTTACACTTTCACCATTCAATGCATTTTTTATGTATCTACCCACCACCAAAATGAAAAATCCATTACAGAATTAGAATTGGAAAAACAGTTAACCTTATATCCTCTTTCATAATTCACGTCCACTCCCTGTTTGGTCCTTGTGGATCACCTTACATGTATTCTTTCTTCTCTTTTCTTCATGATATACTGTTATCCGTGTGTATGTTTATTTCCATATATACATATGTACCTATATTACTTGCTAGATTCATATGAAGAAAAACATGCTGAGGTTTTTTTTTCCTCTCTGAATTGTGTGATCTCACATCATATATTCTAAATCCTGGTTAGCTAATGACAGCCACGAATTAAACGCCACCTCTTGTTATTGGTAATTGCTACCTGTTTATAATCCCAGACTATGAGCACCCTGAAGATTGACTCTAGGCTTTCAATGCACTGATGATTTGTAGGGAGAATTTTGGTTTCTTTGAAAATCCAGTTATTTTATGTGAATATGTTTTTGCTTTAATCCCAGGTATGGGATATGGGGCTACTTCAGATTGTCCACAGCAGCTGACTATGATTTGTCTCATGGTCTGATGGGAGCATGATTTTGCCAGCTGAAGATAGTTTACGTTTGGAATTCTGGGGAGTCTTGAGAGGGTATGAACGTGAGAGTCTGGGGAAGGGGCTATGGCAGTAGCTGCTTTCCCTGCTGCTGCCCCACTGCTGCTGGTTCCTGCTGTTGCATTTGCTGCTTTTGCTATTGCTGGATTGAAGGATTGATATTTGCTGGTTGGAGATATTCTGATGATGGAAATTGGACTTTTGAGTTGGGGTAGAGAAGGGTAGTGAGTAAAAGAACCCAATAAGGTTGCCCCAAAAAATTTGCCTACCTCCTTCTCTTTCAAGACTGTAATCAACTGAAACAAAAACTCAAGTTGGAATCCATAACACTCAGTTTGTCAGCAATGCATCCTGTGAGGAAATGCAGCCTAGTGCTTGCCTTCAAACGATCACCCCCACATTGACTGGAAATGGCCTCCCAGCTCAACTTGGAGATCTGTCACTGCTCACCTGATCACACACACTATGAGTGGAGAGATGACAGACGTTGCATACACAGAAGAAATAAGAGTGCACACAAGAGAAATCCAAAAGAAAGGGGAGCAGGGACCGAAGCAACACAGGCCAAGTTCCCATCTGAGCAGATGGATAGGCCAGACTCACTTCCTCTGGACATGAAGCAGCTGTGCTGTGGAAACAGAGGGTGAACACTTTCTGCCTGGGAGACGAAGAGACCAGTCTCCTTGTACACCAAGCCTTATGTTCACTGTGGCGAGCTTAGAGGAAGGCTACTCTGGGGGTGTTACATGGCATTTACTGAAGCTTTCCATCCAAATTGGAAAGTTTCCTCCAGAAAATAAGAAGAGGTTAGAGACCCTAAGGAGGTTTTTAAAAAAAGTCACACTTCAAGGAGGCAGAAACTTAAAAGATTCTTGGGAACCCCCTGACCAGAAGGAAGAGAGATTTGGGTTGTCAAGCTGCCTGCAAGCCGAGAAAGCCCTCCCAGGTTGCAGGTTTTCAGGAGTCCTTAACCATGCTGGGTTGGGCTTTCTGGGGATATATCTATATTGAGTCATCACTATTCTCTTGTAAACAATTCCTCACAGTAGTTAAGAGCACTGACCCTCTTCCAGGGGTCCCTAGTTCAATTCCCAGCAACCACATGGCGGCTTACAACCATCTGTAATAGGATCCAATGTACTCTTCTGTTGTGTCTAAAGACAGCTACAATGTACCCATATTAGACAGACAGACAGACAGACAGACAGACAGACAGACAGATAGATAGATAGATAGATAGATAGATAGATAGATAGATAGATAAAGTCACTCATTGGTTTACTAGATTGGACACTGATACAATCAATACATTGATCTTTGGCCCCCTTTCTGATGTGAGTAGCTATGTGTGATGAATCGTGTCTCCCCAGGAAACACCTGTCACATAATATAGGGAGCATGAAGGATGTCCCCAAAGACACATTGGATACACAATACATACAGCCTGTTACAGGTTCACACAGATAAAAGGAAAAACAGAAACAAAAGCTAAATGCACACCTTTCTAGAGCATGGTGGGAGTCTCTCCAGACAGAGGGGAATGAAACTGACCTGTTCATACATCACACAGCGAATGCTTCTAGCTTGTGTCCATGGTGATATGAAAAAGGAATGCCTACCCTATACTATGGTCCAAGTAGAGAGACAGGGGAAATGTATACCCTCTATTCATTTAGCCCAGTCACATCAAATTCAGGGAGCAGAGGCAACTCTTAGAGCCAATGTCCAATGCAATAAAAGGGAAATCAACTCCGAAGCACATACTACTATTCAGTGTGGCCACATATCAGCCATTCTACCCATTTCTCTCTTCTAAAGCAGGCACAATATTAAATAAAACCTTAATGTAGTCATTTCAGACTTAAAATTATATGGTCATTCTCAAAGAAATATTTCATGTTTCTCTTAAATGACTTCTTTGGCTCACAACTAAAATGGTCACAAAAGGGAAACTGTTTCTCTCCAGATAGGGGGGAAAGCTTTAGATGTTTAAGAAGAAAAAAAAAAAGAACCTGCCTAATTGTCTGCCAGTAAGTAATAATAATAATAATAATAATAATAATAATAATCAAGTTCCCCTTTGTAAATATTGCAAAGAGACTGACCTAGTTTCTACCACCACCACCCTGCCCCGTACCAAAAAGCAATAGACTTTGTCATACACCTTTCAAGGCTCCACATGCGGGATCAGCCCCCATAAATAACCCCTCTATCTATGCAGCTCCTTCCCACCTTCATACTTTCTCCTTTCCTTCCTTACACCCTTTCTTCTATCCACACAATGTCTTTTGAATCTCTGTGATATACCCACCACTGAGCAGAGCCAGGTGAAGTCCCAAAGGCTATCCTCCGGCTATATAGAGGTTCCATTTAGAGAGTGACCTTCTTCTCCACAAGGTCATCAACACCATATAATCTCCCCTTCTCTTCATCCCTGCTCCTAGACACCCCAAAGCTCATAGGAGCCAGGGTGAGTCTCTTGGGAGCTCGTCTCTGTTCTCTGGAAAAAATCACTATAAATCTGCTTTCTTTTTCTTAGGTAAGGGACCTCAGGCTATTACTAATGAAAAGTAAAAAGTGTTCTGTTCTCTGTGTACAAACACATGTATGTACAGGGCTATGTGTACACGTGTGTACCTGGTCATACAGACCAAAGGTCAAATGTAGGTACAGTTTGCCAGGAACTTGGATTTGTTGAAGAGTCTTTGTGTTTTGTTTAGTGACACAGAGTCTCGCTATGCAGCTCTGGCTGCCCTGGAAATGTCTTTGCAGACTAAGGGAACTCAAAGAGAGTTGCCTCTTGAGCACTAGGATTTATGGTGTGTGCCAGCATGACATAATACTGGTCTGGGATTCTGGGAAATCCTAGGTAGCCATGCAGAGCTGAGGAGACTGGAGGGTCTCATCCTGGGAATTCTCTGGCTCAAAGATGACAGCAGACTTGGGAAGACATTTGCCTATGGATCAAACTCAACTGGCAGTTGCATCTTGTGGTATGCAACGTTTTTGAAGAGTTTTGCTTATTAGTATCTTTAAAATCGGTTTCTCTAGACAACTCACTAAGTAGAGCATGTGTGGACCATGGCCAGAAGCCATGGCTTGGAGGAGAGTGATCTTCTGCGCCTTGCAGACAGATATGTGTTCTCAAACCACCGCAGTCCTAAGGTTACCTTCACGTCTAGTAAGAGGACCTGAGAGAGCAAAGCTGTGCGTATCTGTGACTTGGATTTAGTAGCTGCTTGGCCAGGGCAGAAGAAGGTAAGTCAAAGCCCCTGTCTGCTTGTCAGTGACTAAGCCCTCAGACTGCTCGTTCCACTCAATTCACCTCTTTTTCTTCCATTTTGCCAGAACTCTTGGTAGAAACAACGTCTCTGTCTCGCTGTATCTATCCTCTGGGACAGATGCACTACACACCGAGCATGCAAAGATTCTAATGAGCATCAGCTAAATGGTAACCTGCTTTCTCCAGGTTCTTTCCCTGTGACTGTAACTCACTAAATTCAAACCTACTAACCTGTCGGCAGGGTCTGCTGAGCTCTCTGAAGCAAACACCCTGAAAGAGGGGCTACACTCGATGAAGGTGGCTTCTCTCTTTAACCATCTTTAGTTCAGCATTTGCTCCAATCTGAAAAAGCGAGCTTGCCAAGGCCCTTGCTGAATCCAAAGGGAGAAAGGAGAGAGTAGACAGTGAGGAAACAGAACCCACTGAAGGCGTTGCGCTTCCAGTGGAGCAAGCAACACCATGTTATGAGAGGGGAAACGCTACTGTAAAACACAGCAGGCAAAGCGGCCAGCATGGCATGCCAGGCAAGGTGTGCTTATTTTCATTTGAGGCGTGGGGAGCACTACCGGTGCAGCCAGAGAAACAGAACAGAAGGCAGAGCATATGATGTAGGTCCATTGATGAAGTTGGTGGTGGGGTTTAAGGAAACCCTCTCTTCAAACAGCTCCGTTTCCCCAGTGGTGTAAGAAGCAAGGTCCTGAGAAAGCTGGATGCCCCTGTGTAGGGAAATGCCAGGACAGGAAAGCGGGAGTGGGCTGGTTGGTGAGCAGGGGGGATGGGCTAGGGGGTTTTTGGAGGGGAAACCAGGAAAAGGGATAACATTTGAAATGTAAATAAAGATCACTTCTCTGCCTTTTGGCTAAGATCAAGTGAAACGTAAATAAATAAAATATCTAATGAAAAAGAAAGAAAACAAACAAACAAAAGGAAGCAGAAGGAAGGCTGTCAGCTCTGGTCCAAACTGGGTGAGGAGTTTCAGCAGGTGCAGGGATAGGAAGGGGAAGCTGTTAAACCTGGCAGGAAAGAGGGTAAACAAATGAGAGAGTCAAGAGTTTGCTGAAGATGGCTTTGCATTGGAAGCCTGAAGTTGAAACACAGGAATCGGCCGTTTTGCTTACTTTCTTCTATCTAGCATCCACGAGAAGCTATTTCAAGGTGCTATAGGCAGGGGCAGGATTAGCCTGGCATACGGGATGATGTTCCTGTCAGCCTGAGGGATCGCTAGAGTTACATGTAAGATGGAGAGTTAGAAGGTAGAAGGTGGTGGTCAGAGCTATGTGAAATAGAGTTGCTGGAAATGTCATTAGTGACCATGAATAACCAAATAAATCGAAATGGAAGGTCGGAGCTGACTAATTCCAGTAGAGGAAATAGTCCCCTGAGGCAAGGTCCTCTTTAGTGCAAGAAGAAATTAGGTGTCCAGAGAGGAGGCTGAGAACAGACATTTTGCAAGAAAAGAATCCAAAATTCCAGAGGTCACAGCAGATGACGGTCTTGAGTTGGGGGTGAGTGGTAAGAGAGTGGGGTTATGATGTGCCAGACTCACCCTAACCTGTGAATACAGGGTTTTGATATCAGTGGACATAATGAGGCTAGAGGAAGAGATCAGAGTAGCTGTGAAAGGCTCTGGGCAAGTATTCGTGGTAGGTCTGAAAGTGTGAAGGTGCTAGCGGTGGGTATCTGTGGCTGACTGGGACTCCTGGAGTCACACAGCTCCTTCCTGACCCCTGTCACTGTGGATAGTTTCCTGGGTAGGTGAGATCACAGACCACAGCACAGGGATCACTTGACCCCAACTGAGAGAAATGTCATCCTTCCTTTACCTCAGTTTCCTCCTGAAAACTGAGGCCTAATCATAACTACTTAGAAAATTAAAATGATAATGAACCTGTGAGATAATAAATGCAAAAGGAATGAGTACCATAAGCTTAGCCCATCTGACAGTTCTCCTCTTAAGCGCGGGTCCATGGGGAGAATGCACTATTAATTTAATTGACAGAAGAGTAATGTTGGAGGAGAAAAATGGAGACATGATTGGTTCCTATGCTAAGTGCCTGTGTGGCCTAGGCATACAGTGGAAGGTCTACCAGCTGGGCTTCTGTCAATAGGCTACTGCTCTCCAAATGGAAGCTAATCAAAGTGCCCAGGAGGAATTATTCAGTCTCTGTAGGACTGGTCCAGGAATCCACACTTTTTAAGTGACATAGATTCCAACTGGTGGCTTACTAAATCTTGTTGATTGATTGGGGAGGCATCAAGGGGCTGGAGCCTGGCTGATGGTTCTGTATTGATTGTGGCACTTAGCCAAGTTATTAAGTGGTTGGAGATAGGGGGTTATATGGCATGAGTCTACATTCCCTCCCAGCCCTCTCCTTCCTCCACATTTCAGCTTAAATGACAGCATTTCCCAAAAGGATATTAGCTCCCATGGACAAAAGAGCTGAATGCATTAAGCAAGGCAGGCTTTGCTGCATGCATTGAATTCCTGCTGTGTGAGGTGCCTGGGCTAAACTCAGCCCCTCTTAGAAACTTGAGAGGCATGCAGCTTGGGCTTTGTGGGAAGAAGCCAAGAAGTCACCTTCAGGAAGGACTTTTTTTTTTTGCTTTGAGTATATCTAGGATCTGTCTTCTTAGTATTGATAAAAATCAATAAACCTACTAAGAAATAAACCTACTAAGGAAGAAAAAAGAAAGGAGGAAAGAAAGAAAGAAACAAAGAAAGAAACAAAGAAAGAACGAAAAGGAAGAAAGAGGAAGGAAGAAAGAAAGAAAGAAAGAAAGAAAGAAAGGAAGGAAGGAAGGAAGGAAGGAAGGAAGGGAGGAAGAGAAAGAAAGAGAAAAGGAAAGAAGGAAGGCTAGAAAGAAAAGACCAAAATTGTTATACATAAATTAAAGGCTAAGGCTGGAATGAGAACTTATGGGAACTTTTGTATAATATCTTAACCTCATTATCATATCTTATCCAATCTGTCTTGTTGATCTTGTCTACAGAGAAAATGCCCCAGATCAGCTCCCACAATTACTATGGGTCTAACAACTATATTGTAAGATGTATATACAGATCTTCTCCTTAGCTTTCTTCTGGGAAATACAAACTATGCTTCAGAAAGGTCCCTCTTCTTTAGAGTGTCAGTATACGGATATACAGGGGAAAATCCCCATTCAAGACAAGGAACAAAGAGGTCAAGCAAAAAAGAAAAAGAACCCTTCTATATGTCCCTGTTACTTGCTTCTAGTTAAAATTCCTTGACTACCAAAAGGCTCCAAGACTTCCTATCTTTCTTTCTTGTAAGGTTTATTTTTATCGATGCTAAACAGACAGAATCTAGATATACTACAAATATAAAATGGTCGTTCACAGATAATTCCAACTTTACCCTAATCTCTTGCTCTTCCTACTGTGATGGTTTGCATATGCTTGGCCCAGGAAGTGGCACTGTTTGGAGGTGAGGCCTTGTTGGAGTAGGTGTATCACTGTGGGTGTGGGCTTCAACTTCCTTGTCCTAGCTGCCTGGAAGCCAGTCTTCTTCTAGCAGCTTTCAGATTAAGAAGTAGAGATCTCAGCTCTTCCTCCATCAAGCTGCCATGCTCCCACCTTGATGATAATAGACTGAATCTCTGAAGCTGTAAGCCAGCCCCAATTAAATGTTGTTCTTTTAAGAGTTGACTTGGTCATAGTGTCTGTTCACAATAGGAAAGCCTAACTAAGGCACCAACCCTTGGGAAGACTCTTTTACAGGCTGAAGTTCAAGAGAGAAGGGTATGATGCAGATCATGTAAAATTCACAGACTCACATAGAGAAATGTAGGGGTTGGAACTGAGGAGGGAAGTAAAGAGAAACCCATGGTTAGCTCAACTGAGCTACCATTTTTGGATTCACCCCAGCTACTTAGCATCGAACAAAGCTCTAGAAGTTAAGAGTATCAGAAACAAAAATTCAGAAAATCAAGGAGTGGATAGAAAAGGCTTGAGGAAGAAGTAGTGACCGTAGCAGATGTTTAAGTTGGTCTCAATGTGGGTCCTCTAACAGGGTGGAGCCTATCTCTCACTCTGTTGACTGCCTTCAGATCTCTATCTCCTAACTAGGCTACCTTGACTGGCCTTAGTGGGAGAGGATGTATTTAGTCCTGTTGAGGCTTGATGTGCCAGAGCAGGTTGGTACCTATGGGTGTCTCTCCCTCTCTGAAAAGAAAAGGAAGGAGTAATGGTGGGAAGGGGCTGTGAATAAATCAACAAGTCTTTAAAAAAGAAAGAAAAAAACATAGTGATTGATAAATGGTTGGCAAGAGAAGTTATGGTTGGATTTTTCTGCCCTCATCAGAGAATCGGGAGCACATGATGACAGGACAGACTGCCAAACTGAACACAATATTCTGATAAAGAGGTCTTTGCTGTCTCAGAAGGGATGCTAACTTGGAAAGCAGGAAGACTAGACCAAGATCCTGAACAATCTGAGTTTCTGAGCACAAAGGGAGTTAGCCAGCTGCAACCTGTCATCCAGGAAATAGAGATGACAGTGTGCCCTTGAGTTGTGCTCTGGACATCTGCTGGCCCAGCCCAAGCAGAGAGAAAACCCAGCAGGACATGGGAAGGTGGCTTGATGTGGGGAAAATGACCAAGGACCCTGTTCTTCTTTATAGGGTCCTCACCATTCAAAATCTTCGCTAAGCTTACTGCCTTGTCAGAGCACCTGAGTAGTCCCCAGCTCTGACTGTGTGACAGTGACCAGGTTTTCGCATACCTGAAACACACTTGTCATGAAACTCACCATGCTATTCATTTTAAAGTATATATTCAATAGCATTAGGCAGATTCGCAGCATTATACATTGCCACACTGCTATCTAGCTCTGGGTAGTTGAGGAAATCTGATCTTCACTATGTAGCCACTCTCCATCCCCTCCGTGATTGGTTTGTACTGAATGTTTGACACTACATGGCATAGAGTTTTCATAGTTATCAATATTTTGATTTTATAATCATCCACGATGAGATGTCACTTCATATAATCACATAGTGCGGCAGGACAAAAGTACTTTTAAAACCGTTTCAGAAACTCTCAGAAATTCTGTCCTAATCCCAAGCCACAATTCATGTAACTTTTTATATATAAGACTCAAGGCAGCAACTGAATCAGCAACTTCAATTTCAAACATTTTGACACAAAACAGTCCAAACATACATGCTGAGTGAGGAATTATAGAAAAATCTTAAAAATATTGTCGCTATTTTGTTTCTATAAGAGCAGAAAACTTTCTATGCCCAATTAGAAACACTGCAGCCTTTAACATACTGTCAGACCTGAGCAGATGTGTTTCAGGCAGCAATCCTTGGCAGTATCATCACATTTGGTTTGGGGTTCATTGGTGCATTTCACCCATTCAGAAATTTTTTATTATTGCCACTTTCCCCACATGTACATGTTGCTACACCTCTAGGCCCTAGTTACCAACCTTTATAAACCCAAATGAAGACAGCTCTGATCTAATTGAGTTTCCATCTCAGCCCATCCTACTTTAGATCAGCTCTCAGTTGTCCTTTGCTTTTGCTGGCTTCTCTGTCATCTTCAGGCCTCCTCTTTGCTTCTAACTGGAAAGGCTCCCTACCCCCACCTCTCCATCACCAGCTCTGTCTCATTCACCGCACAGAGATAAGTCTGATCAGCTCCTGCTGAGTCTCTGAAAGGCTGGCTAAGGTTGGTTGCCTTTTGATGTATTTTGCTAAGTTGCAAAGTCTTAGAAGACAGTGCATAATCCCTTTTGACAACTGCATTTTACAAATGGTTTATTTTGTTAGATATACAAGAATTTGTATTTGTCAAAATTAGACATTTTAGAAGTGTTTGTAAGTTGGTTTTGTACTGTTTGTTGTCTTGAGATGAAGTCTGTCAGTGTAGCTCTGGCTGTCCTGAAATTCACTGGCCTCGAACTCACAGTCATCCTCCTGCTTTGGTCTCACGAGTGTTGAAATTATAGGTGTGTGTGACCATACCTGGCCTATAACATCATTTTATTTACACAGCTTTTGAATCTGCTTTTTAGTGGCTTCAGAATAAACTTTTTACAGCTATGACCCATGGTTTACAGACTTGGGCTGCAATTACTCATGTCGCTATCAGCTCCTATTTTTTTGAGGAACACATTGACCTTGAGAAAAAGGAAAAGATTAAATAAGTAATTTATTCTAAACAATGCTGTGGGGTGCAGAGTATGGCCATAGTGCAAACTTATAGCCAGGTGAATTTCATCTTAAGCGCTCTGTGTCTGTAAGATAATGTAATAAGTCCCAATTGTTTTGTCTTTAATTAGTAAAATTGGATAATTGTACAAGTAAGCGCTTGCCGGAGAATACACCTGTGAAAGACATTGCCACTCAACACAATAAAAGCCCAGTTGAGATTTATTGTTAAAAACAATTTCAGGTCAGGAATGATGGTACACACCTGTAATTCTAGACACTGATGAAGGAGGACCATGAGCTCAAGGCCAGCTTGGGCTACACAGCAAGTGTCAGCTTCAAAAAAGGAAGGAGGAAAGGAGGGAAGCAGGCTGATATACAACAGCCTCCAATGTAACTTCTTTAAGATTGCCATTCAACAGTCTTGCCTGGTGGTGAATGCCTGTAATCCCAATACTTGGGAAGTAGAGTCAGGCAGGTCAAGAGCTCAAGGATATCATCAGCTACAAAGTAAGACTGATCCCAGCCTGGGCCACATGAGAAGCCATTTTGGAAGGAAGGAAGGGAGGGAGGGAGGGAGGGAGGGAGGGAGGGAGGGAGGGAGGGAGAAAGAAAGTCCCTTTCGGAGGATCCGGATTCAGTTGCCAGCAGCCATGCAGTGACTCACAACCATCCATGTCTCAAGTTCCAGAAGAACTTTCTGACCTCCACAGGCACTAGGCATAGGGCACACATACATTCATGCAGAGAAGACACACACATACACATGTATGCACACACAAATATTATAATTTAAAACAAACAAAACTATCGATTATCACTCAATTAATATCCAGTGTTCTCACTTACGTGTAGAAGGTAAAATGGAGAACAGCGATTTCCAGGGGCTGGGAAGATAGGGCAGGTAAGACAATGGCTCATGAGTACCAGGGAGCGATCAGGCTAACGGAAAATTTTCTAATGTACTGTGTGGTCACTATGGCAACAATTAGTTGTGTAGTTCTAAACAGCTGCTGTAAAAGATTTTGAATGTACCCCATACAAACAAATTGCAAATCTTTGAGTGATAGATGTACCCGTCCCTCTGATCTGGTCACACTGTGTACATGAATTGGAACATCACACTGTTCTCTGCACATATGTACAGTTTTTATGTGCCAATTGAAAGTTTAAAGATTTTTCTAAAGATTGTCATTTAGGTCCCCATGAAGGCCGAGAAGTTTCAACATTTAGGCCACTCAGGAAACAATTGCCAGAGAATAGCGTTCAGCACACAGCAGACAGAACTGGATAGAGGAAAACCTGCCTATGTTCATGGTCCTCCCTGTTTTCCTGTCAGAGTAATAACACGAAGAAGTTAGGATGCTAAGTCATTATATCCTGTTCCATTAATGGTCCTACCTGACATTCAGGCATCTGTGGCCAGCTCTGTCTTATTCTCTAATGTCAAACTTTCACAAAGGACTTCCCTCAACAATCAAAAGTAGCCATTCTCCAGCATAAGAACTATCTATTTTCTACTAAAGATTTTATTTTAAAAAGTAGAATCTTGGACTGGGATGGAGCTCTGTGGTAGGACACTTGCCTAGCAATTGCAAAA
Source organism: Mus musculus (assembly GCF_000001635.26). Taxonomy (NCBI): domain Eukaryota; kingdom Metazoa; phylum Chordata; class Mammalia; order Rodentia; family Muridae; genus Mus; species Mus musculus. The sequence goes on from NC_000077.6 coordinate 66,842,485, forward strand.
CCTTGGCTTCACTAAGCACCATGCACCCACACACAAATCAGAATGTTCTTTAAATCATAGTTTACAGACTGTGTCTGCCCATTGGAACATAAGACACCTGAGAACAAGACCCCTGTCTCCGTTGTTGCTGTTGTCCCCATAGCATCATTTCAAGAATATGAGAGATAGTCAAGAATGATGTTCCTCTTTCATAAATTAGGACTCCAAAGGGGAAAAATAAAGTTGAACCTCTGTTCTTATGGCTTTGACAAAAAGAAATACCAAATACATTATGGATTAAACCTAACAAGAACAAAAATGTTTATACCTAGAAGTTAGGATTCTGAAAAACCTTCTTTGGAAGAGACAAAAATATCTTCAGCATAACAAAATAATAATAATAATATTTTAAAAACAAATTCTCTCAACCAGATAGTGGCAGAATCCTTTAGTCCCAGAGCTAAGGATGTTTATGTAGGAATACCAGATTAGCTGGTACTACATAACAATAACCTATCAATCAATCAATCAATCAATCAATCAATAAAATTCTTGATAAAAGAAAATCCCAAGCAACAGACAGAAATGTATTTGAAATGTTCTATGGTGACACTCACTGGAGTCATAATAATATGTCTAAACAATCTTAAATATATATATCGTTAAAAGAAATTCTTCCCTTAGAGCCAGATATGGTGGCAAATAGCAATAGCCCCAAAATTTCTAAGGCTGAAGTAGGAAGACTGTCAAGAGTTCAAGGCCAGCCTGGGCTGCATAGCAAGATGCTGCTTCATGAGAGAGAGAGAGAGAGAGAGAGAGAGAGAGAGAGATTGTCCTTTTATGAGTTCTTCTCACTAAAGAAATACTTACATATGTGCAAAAAGGTTTACACTTAATAATACTTGGTATAGCTTGTAAATTTGAGAATAATTTAAATAAAATTTAACTTACAGATAAAATGAAGCATACACACCAATTCAGTAATACTGTGAATCCTGTACCACCAATATTGATCTATGGACCCGATGCAGTCTCCACCAATATTAGTGGCATTCAGCTCTGAGTTAGAAAAAAATATTCAAAAATTCTTTTAAGCCAAAAGGCCACATCAAGCCAAAACAATCCTATGTAAAGAACACACCTAGAGGCATTACAATGCCTGAACTCAAATTATACTACAGAGTCCATCCCCAGGACCCATTTTAAAAAAAGAAAAATCCTGGTATACTAGCAAGCACTGATAATCCCAGTGTCAGGGAAGCAAGGACAGGCAGATGCCTGGGGCTTGCTGGCCATATAGCATAGCCTGCTGACGAGTCTCCAGCCAATGAGAGACTTGTTTTACAAAAAACAAGAAAGAAAGAAAGAAAGAAAGAAAGAAAGAAAGAAAGAAAGAAAGAAAGAAGGAAGGAAGGAAAGAAAGAAAGAAAGAAAGAAAGAAAGAAAGAAAGAAAGAAAGAAAGAAAGAAAGGAAAGAAAGAGAAGAGAAGAGAAGAGAAGAGAAGAAAAGAAAAGAAAAGAAAAGAAAAGAGAAGAAGTAAATGGCTCATGAGGTTGTCCACCAGCCCCACACATATGTGCACTCACACACATGTTCATCAGCACAGGTACACACACAAAGACAGAAAGAGACAGAGAGAGAAAGAGAGAAGTAATTTGCTTGAAAATACCCAAATGAAACCTAACACTTCTATGTTAACTAAAATAAATAAATACATTTTTAATAAACTAAGTGTATATGTATTACCATACAAGGTTATTCAAGGTTTATTGATAACTAAAAATGTTATCTCTTGACACTAGATAACAATCATTGTAAAATTTCACTTACTTGTTGACAGACGTGAGTGTTTTAACAAAAGACATCTGTGTGTGTATCTCATAAATATTAACTGTAAGACCTTGGAGTAAATTACAGGACAGCTCTCCTTTCTGGAGACATTTGGCTTCTAGCTGTCATAAAATGGTGACATCCTTATTTTGTTAGAACAAGATATTTTCTGTCTTCTTCTAAAACACTGTCATAAGCACCCAGCCCTACATACCTCCAGGTGGCTGCCTGAGATATGTATTCATACCTCATGGAGCTCATATCTCATTCATAAAAGCATCGAAGACTCCTTTTCAAATGCAAGCTCTGCCTGCAAAGCCACAACTGAAGTGCTGAGACAGAGCTGAAAGCAGCTCACCAGGCATCTAGATTCAGCATTGCCAAGGGTGTGTCTGTGTGTGTGTCTGTCTGTCTCTCTGTCTGTCTCTCTGTCCGTGTATGTCTGCATGCATCTCTGTGTGTCTGTGTGTCTCTGTGTGAGTCTATGTATGTGTGTGTATGTCATGTCTCTATGTATATGTATGTCTCCGGTTTGTGTACCTGTGTGTGAGTCTGTATGTGTCTGTGTATATATGTATGTGTGTCTGACTATGAGTCTCAATGTATCTGTGTCTCTGTGTGTATGTGTGTATCTGTGTGTGTGTCTGTGTATATGTGTATCTGTGTGTGTCTTGTGTGTATGAGTCTGTGTGTGTCTGTGTGTCTGTGTCTCTGTGTGTGAGTCTGTGTGTGTCTGTGTCTCTGTGTGTATGTGTATGGGTATATATGTCTGTGTCTCTGTGTATATGTGGGTATTTGTGTGTGTGTGTGTGTGTGTGTTTGTATCTCTGTGTGTATGTGTATGGGTATATATGCCTGTGTCTCTGTGTATATGTGGGTATTTGTGTGTGTGTGTCTGTGTGTCTGTACCTCTATGTATGTCTATGTGTGTCTGTGTGTCTATATCTGTGTCTGTGTATGTCTATGTGTGATTGTGTCTGTGTGTATCTGTGTCTGTGTATCTGCATCTGTGTGTGTGTGGGGGGGGGGCAAGGTGATCACATGAGTTATTTTATCTTTTTAATGTCTGAATTCTTTATGATATGCTAATGTCTTAGATAAAACTGCTTGTAATTCCTGATCTGGGGGGTATGACACCCTCTTCTGGCCTCTGTGGGTAACTACAATCAGATATTTATACATGTACATAGACACAAGCATACAGACATAAATAAATAATAAAATATTTTTAAAGTAAAGACACTAATTATCACATGAATATTTATGTCATAACTGTCTATTTTAAACTGGAACTAAATGTTCAGAAAGTATTGCAGGGAGAAAGAGATCCTGTTTGTAGTGATATGAATGGTACAGCTACTAGAAAGCAACATAGCAGGCATTGTGAAGGCACACCTACCTTCTGGTTATCATTCGGTTCTCAGGTATTTACTCAAGAGACATGAAAACTTGCACTGATTTAATAAAAATCTGAATAAATACATGGATGGCAGCTGCATTCAGGACAGCCCCCAACAAGAAGCAATGTAAGGTCCATCAATAAGAGGAGAAATAAAAAGTATTATAGAATATTGCGGTGATGCTAGGGTGACAGAACATTCTAGATCTTGACAGCTATTGATAGATAGCAGGAGTGAATACATTTTGCTGGAACTCATCACACAGCAAGATTAAGATCTGAGCATTCATCGTTAGTAAAATTTCAACTTAGGAAAAATAAAATAAAATGAAGATTAAAAAGGTTAGGTTTCCTGGGGTTAACAAAGGATGAAGGGGAAGGAACCAAGGTCGTTTCCCCCCCCCCCTTGGGGTCTGCCTTGCTGCTTTCAATAAGGGTATTAGACTTGGGCGGGTCTAAAAAAATCCCTGTCTGACACAGGAGCAGCTCCGCAGGCTCACACTCATTAGCAGAGCTTGCAAAGTCTTATGCAAATCTGGTGAGCAGGACATCAACCACAGCCACAGCCACCTCTCTAATGATGGCAGATGGTGTTCTGCTGGTAAAACAGGAGGCTGGGAGAGAGGGGGAAAATCAAAAACTGCCCAATCTTGCATAATCCATCTAGGAACTTGTAAAGTAAATAAATGAATACCAATAACATCAATGGGAGCGGAACTTAAGTAGACATGCATAGATTTTTACATAAATCCCCTGCAGCAGAAAAAAGGAGATTAGAAGGAAGAACATGATTTAGAAGGCAGCACTAGCTTCCTCCATATCCGCACATCCCAGAGGAGCTGGCACCGTGCTGGGAATGGCAATGGCTCTTTCCTATTCTCCAAGAGGCTGAGGCCTCAGCAGCTGCAGGGGCTCCCCTCCCCTCCAGTTCTCCTCCGTTCTCCTCCCTTCCCCTCCTTTCCTCTTCCCTTCCTTTCACCAGGCTCAGGCCTGCACTTGGCTCAAAAGCCTGCGGAAACCACGCTAGGATGCATGGACCCTGTCTGTGAGGAAGCACAAGTAGAAAGTAGTCTTCCCATTCACAAAGCAAAACGTGCGTGAAATTTCTAAAGATATAGATACAGAAGGGAAGTTTTGCCTTAGGAAACCTGCAAAGCCGGGGAAGGGACTATCACACAGTAAAAGGCCAGAGTGGAGCATCTGTAAATGGAAGACCCCAAGCAAGACTCAGCCTGCTCTGTGGCATAAGAATGCTCTCAGCTCACTTTGTACTCCTTCCTGTAGCATGCTTAGAAGTTATTGCTTTTGGTAAAGGCATGGTTTTGTTATTTCTGCAATGCATACTTGGGTTTGTTGTTGTTGCTGCTGTTGCTGCAGCTGTTGATGTTGTGTTTTTTTTAAGTGTCTGTTTCAGGCCTAAAGAGAGGAGAAGTATCATAGGCAAATCCAAATCCAACCTTCAGTGTGTCTTAAGCACAAATGTGACTGTTTCCATTAAAATTACCAGTGAAATATCCAAGTATGGAGAAATTGCATCTGCAAGTAGAGAAAGGATGCTGTCCACTTGCCATGCTTTTAGGAAGTTCCAGACACCATCCTCTTTGCTGGGTCATATATAGTAAATGTTATACTAGTTGCTAAATACAGAACAGAAAGCTGGAGCCGACTGCATGTGTCTTTCCGCTGTGCGCTCCTGGCAAGCAACAGGTAGATATACACACCACCTCTAGCATATTTTTTTATGTCTCACTTCAAACAGTAAATCAGAAGTTGAAGTCAAAGACTTGGGCAGACATTTGTATACCTGTGTTTATAGCTACATCATAGGCAATAACCAAAAGATGGAAGCAAATTAAATGTCAGCCAATGAAGAAAGTTTTTTTTTTAAATATGGGGCTATGTATATGTAAGCAGATATTACTCACCCTAACTATGGTGTCATATACTTGTAATAGCAGCACCAGGGGAGGCTGAGGCAGGAAAATTATGAGTTCAAGGCAAATATAGGCTATATAGTGAGGTCCTATTTTGTAAAATGAAAATCTAATGATGTTACAACAGATTGAGGGCATTTTGTAACCTGAAACCATCCAGGCACAAAGAGTTTATATCCCCCCACTTAGAGGAGACGCTGAGAATAGTTGAACTTGTGAAGCAAGTAGATTGAAATTATCAAAGGACTAGGAGAAAGAATGTGAGAGTTTGGTACTTAATAGGTACAGAGCTTTGGTTTGGAATGATGAAGGAGTGTTGGAGATGGGTGGTTTGGCTCTTGTCCAAAAATGTGAACAAATTTAGTGCCCCTGAAACATAGCCTAGATGGGGCTACAGTTTTGGCATTATGTGCACCTTACTACACAAAAGGAATAAGCAGAGAAAAACAGCAGATACAGTAAAAAGACTTCTAGCAGAGAGAGAGAAAAACACAAATAGAAGTAACCTACCTAGAAAACATGGAGATGACTCAAGAAAAACCCTGTCTTCATGTCTTTATCTGTTTCTTTAGTGAAGTGAATGCAGAGACAGTCCAGATTACAGAAGGCACAGCAAGCCACAAAAGAAATTTCCAAGGAGAAAGTGTTTTTAGAATTGAAAGTGTTTGATTAGAAGAATCCAATGACTGAGTAAAAGGTTGAGGAAATACCTCAGAGATGGTCTAAAAAAAAGAAAATCAAGATGGAGGAAATGATATCAGCATAATAAACACTATCCAAAATTCTAGGGAGATGGAGGCAGAAGGGTCAGGAGTTCAAAGTAATAGCTACATAGCAACTTTGAAGCCAGCCTGGATTGTATAAATCCTGTCTCAAAAGAGGAAAGAAAAATAGAAAGCTGTAAAGAGAAGAATATATTTTTCAGACTTAGATTTGCCAGAAATTGAACTCTCTAAATGCCTGGACTGCAAACAGCAAAGAAAACAAAGAAAATTTTAGTAAAACATTCTTCATAGCTGATAGGCTTCTAGATTAAAGTGACCCATGAAGTATAAAATAGAAAGAACAACAAAAGTCACTTTGAAATTTTAGAACCTCTGAGAACAAAGAAGAGGATATATGTGTGTCCTCAAAAAGAAAACAGAACAGGTCACATAGTAAGGATAAGAAGTGAGAAACAGAGAAGTTGTCTTGCCAGCAACATCAGAGGCCAGGATGTAATGAAGCATAGCTTTTAAAATTCAGAGGGAAAATGAACTGCTAATCTGGGCTTTTATACCCTGCTAAATTATAAATTGAGTCTGAGAAACAATGCAGATGTTTGGAGATATAGATAAGTCCTGAAGCCTTTCCCTGCTTTGTAACCTTTTTTAGGAAACAAGAAAAATAGAGAGCTACAGGCCTAAGTCATCATAAGACCATGAAGACATCCCAGCATAACAGCAGCACTGCGGTCTAAAGTAGATAGAGGTTTTGTAATCAGACTTGAGTCCTTATTTTCCTTGGCTTCTATCAAGCAACTGAATCATCTTGCCTAACCATCCCAATGAACCTAAGAATGTAAGTATGATTTTGAGGTACAAATGGGTTAAAAATTAGGCAGGAAGTCAGTGAGAGGAACTAGTTCTTAAGGAAGGTAAGAGACACTTTTTGATTCTTGGACTTTAGCAACAGTTGAATATTTGAATCCAGAGTTTAAGGCAGGAATCTAGGCTTGAACAAAAATGTAGGTGTGATAAAGGATGTAATCACCAAACAAAGCATTGTGTGGCTGTTTCCTCAGGATTACATGTGATTATTATATCCTGAATGAAAGCAACTGTGACCACCAGCACTTGGCTTTAGGGATTGAGCCTATTTCTGTATAGGAAGACGAGGAGCTCACAAGGCTGCCTCTTCCCCAAAGATTCATAAGTAGTTAACAATTGCTTGGAAAAGGAGAGTCTTTGGAGACATATCTGCTCATATATTATCTGTGATTCTAAATAATCCCTCACCTGTCTTTCTGTAACTAACCCCAATAAACTCAAGCGGACTTGGATAGAATCACTTCTTCCATCTATGTGATGATTCAGTTTCTTGTCAACTTGACGTGAGATAGTTGTTTGAAAAGAGGGAGCCTCAATTGAGAAAATGTCTCCACCAGATTATCCGATATGCAAGACAATGGGAACATTTTCTTAATTAGTAATTGGTGTAGGTGGTGCCACTTCTGGGCTGGTGGTCTTGAACTGGATAGGAAAGCAGTCTGAGCAAGCCATGGAGAGCAAGCCAGTTAATGGCATGGCTCCAGGGCCTTTGCATAAGTTCCTACCTCCAGGTTCCTGCCTTGAGTTCCTGGCCTGACTTCCCTTCATAATGTACTTGTAAGCTGTAAGGTGAAACAAACCTTTTTCTTCCCAAATTGCTTTTGGTCATGATGTTTATCCTAGCAATAAAAACCTAACTAAGGCAGTCTGCCATTGCTCTATCTTGGGTAAAGAGAAATGGACTTCTTCCAAAACAACTCACACAACAGGAAGAAAGCATTCTTTGAAACAATTAGTTGATAAACCTAAGAGAACTATTAAAATTATAAACGTCTAAATTAAATTATTTAGAAAAACTAAAGAGAAATTGTAACAATTAAGGTAATAGATTAATATTTCATCATGGATGGTGGCTGGGCATTTGAGGCCCTATCCCTACCTAAGGAGTCATTGGCAATAATGGAAATGGAAAGACATATTTCTTCAGTGGTTTAGCTTTAGGTAAGCTGTTCATGTTCCAATAAATGAAACCCTCATCCCTATAGAACCAACTCTAATTAAACAAAGGGATGCACACATACACACCTGTGAGTGCACACACACACACACACACCATGTTGGAAAGAAAATGTTTATCAGAATCAGGGTGGAGAAACTTGGATTAGAGAGGGCAATGAGGAGTCAGTTTGGTCAAAATACACTATACACAAGCACAAAATAGTTGCTTGCTAATAAGAGAAACACCCTCCCACTAGCCTTTTCTTCTGTGGGGGAGATTTCCATGAGATTATCATTCCTGACCTCTCTCTTTCTACAGTAATTTATTTGTGTGGTTAGAAGGGTACCTTGTCTGTTACTTTGAATGGAGGGAAGTATATGAATACAGGAATCAGTACCTCCCTCTTCTCTCAGATCAAAACCATCAACGTATGAAATAGTCGCTGACTTCCGTGTTCAGTGTCTCTGAGCCAGCCTCTGGGTGAGATATATGCCATTCTCAAGTCTGTGTCACTAATTTTATCAAATTCAAAAGGCAGAAATTAGTAAATCCTTTTGGCCACAGATCTAAAGCCATTTCCCCAACCAGGACTAAGGTCATTGACATCCTGATCTTCCCTTTTCCAAGTTGATAGTTGAAGTTAGTTCTTAACTTGGGAAGAAAAAGGAAATAACTTAAAACCCTAATGGTTATCTACAGAACAGAATCTGAAATAGGAAGGCTCACATGCAAAATTTAACCAAGATAGGTTTTGTTTAGTGGATTTATATTTGGGATGCATAGTTGTTTAAACAACCAGATACTTGAGCATAATACAGTAGTTCTTACTACATCTTCTTGTTTGTTTGATTGTGATTTTCTTTTCATAGCTTCAATGACCCAGTTTACTAAAATCTGAAAAATATTAATAGAAGATTCCAGAAATAAATAATTCATGAATTTTAACTTCCTTTTCTGGGCAGTGTAAGGAAATCTCACACTGTCCCATCTAGGATATGAATCACTCCCTTCTCAATGTATCTATCTTATATATACAACTTTCACCAAAGCAGTTGAAAGAAAAAAAATTACATTTGTGTAATTTTTATTACAATATGTTGTCGGCATTGTTCTACTTTACTGTTAGTCCCTGGTGTTGCTATCATGCTGTGCCTTCTTTCTAAAGTAGCTTTATCATAACTGTGTATGTATAGGGAAAGAAACAATACCTATAGGATTTGCTACTTATGGGCATTCACTAGGAGTCTTGGGACATGTCCCCTGTGAATAAGAAGAGGAAGGATTTGTGTATTTTATTTGTAGCAGACCTCCCCTGGGTCATCTCACATTTAGAATTCTTGCCTGACAAAGTTGGCAATCCTAAGGTAAAGTGGAAATTTCTGGTTTCTTTGTAGACCCAGTTAGGGTATAATGATGTTTTGCTGGGGCAGACAGGTGAAAGAATGGTTTTGCTGAAGCAAACACAGGTGAAAGGATGTTTTGCTATAGCAAACACATGAAAGGACATGTGATGTTCAGAAGGAATATAAATTTGACACCCCCACAGACAGTGGAAGCTCGAGCTTTGGTTCACCTTGCTCCAGCTTGCTAGTCTTCTCTGACAACATGTGTGTACTGGATCACCTAACATTGAATTGCTGAGCTTCACTTGTGGTGACTTCATAGAGAGAAATTCACCAAAGAACTTCTCATGAGATTATTATAGCTTCTTGCTGCTTCCATGGACTCGGGCTGATTGGTGAGCCTCTAGGTTTCTTCTGGATTGAGCAGCCCTTGCTGATTGATTCTTGTGTGGTGTCTGCCAAGTGGACTAGACTGCAGCTGCTGATTCGTGTTTAGTGTTTGCTAGTGGACTGCACTGAGAACAACTAAGATTGGAATTGCCCCAAAGAACTATTTCTAAACAGTCTACTTCCCCCATATTCTAATAATCTTTTTTTCCCACTACCTCTGGTGGGTGGTGGGCTAGAGGAGAGGTTAAACTCTTATTAAAGTAAGCCCTGAAAAATATAAGCCTACACTAAGATGATACCAGGACATGCTAAAGGGACAATTTTAGAGAATTATTTTGTCATCCTGCTTTGCTTTGTTGAAGTTAATTAGCAAATACAATGCTTATTAATAAATAAATGATTTACTTCCAACTTCACCTTTTTCCTCAGCTAAATAATTATTGAATACATTTGTAAAAGATATTGATTTGGAAAATGGCCAATTAGGTTGGGGTACCCATGCCATCTGTCCCTGCTGCCAGACATATGAGAAAGGGCATAGAGGGCATTCATGTTTATCCCCAATCTCACCCAAATTCTACATTCTTTTGAGGATGAAACTGGAACCCAGCTCAGCTAAGCCATCTATCCATCAGCATACATATTGTTAAGGGTGAATCTAGGGTTAGATTAGGGTTTCTCTGCTCAATAGCTTAATACTGCCAGCACAAGCTCATTGTCCCACAAGTAGACACGTTCAGAAGATGCAAGCTCAAAAGAGAACCATCTCAGATAGTGTTGAGCTGCCCCAGCCTGGCTCAAAGCCAGTCATGCCAGGCAACAGCAGAAGACCCTAGACCTTCTGAGCCATTCATTGCAATATTTCAAGCCTCTTCACCACTGTCTCAGACCCCTTTACTCCTTCTGACAACACAGGCAACTTCCTTTCTGAACTCTTTTATTGATGAAGAAACATATTCTAAAGATTTCATGAGAATTAAAACCACAAAATGGCACAAACCCTGCTCTTGACATCCACTTTTGCTGTGGTAGGATTTATATTAGTTCCTCAAGAAGTTCATTCAAGCCGGGCAACGGTGGTACATGCCTTTAATCCCAGCACTTGGGAGGCAGAGGCAGGTGCAGGTGGATTTCTGAGTTGGAGGCCAACCTGGTCTACAGAGCCAGGAATACAAAAAGAAATCCTGTCTTGAAAAAAAAAAAAACAAAAACAAAAGAAAGAGTTCATACAATATCATATTAATTCCCAACTCCCTCAAACACACCCCCCATTCCCAACCCATCCAACTTGGTGTTGTTTCTTTTTTTTTTTTTTTTTTTTTTTTTTTCTCATCAAACCAATTTGTGCTGCTCATATAATCTTGGATGAAAGGCCTTCCACTGAGCATGGTTGACTTAACAGAGACCATAGCCTTAAAGAAAACTGACTCTCCCTCTCCCAGAAGTTCTTAATTGCCAAAAGTTCCTAATCATAGGTACCATTAGTCCTCTCCATGTTGGCTAGATTACCTCTTTTGGAGTTGTTGGCTAATGCAGTTAGGGGGTCCCTTGAGAAACTAAACCAGTGGCATGAAAAACTACACACACATACATACACACATACATACATACATACATACACACACATACACACACACACACACACACACACACACACACACACTGTGTACCAATGTATTAAGGCCAGGTGCCTCAGCAGTCTCAATACCTCCCAAGAGACCATGGAAATGGGGCACTGTATTTCAAGCTCTAGAGTGGACCTTAGCACATAGTAGGTGCATCATTTATAAATGATTGAATAAAGTGGTAATAAAATGTGAAGGCTGCCAGATGTCCTCTAACTAGCTAACCTCTGCCCTCCCACCACTGAGTAATCCATTCACATTCACCTTAACAAGATGACAATTCATCGTCTTTCAGAAGCCTTTAGAATGTGATACATAAAATAAAGCTCGATGCGTTAAGTCCTGGGCTAAGGATCTGCTGCTCCACTATGAGGGTGAAAGTCACCATAGTGATGATATGGACAAAGGATTCAGATACAAAAATGAGTAAAGGAAGCTGATAGACAAACAAAGGAAGCTTTGCTGTGTCCTCAAGAGAACGCTGCTAATACTCCTCTTAAACAAGAATCTCATTTGGCATCATCAGTTCAGCATGTGGAAGAATGAGACACCCTGAGAGCTCCACACCACCATCTGTCCCGAAAACTCCCACCCCCTAATTTAACAAGGGTTTCCTTGTCCTCCAGGATGCAACCTGTACAACTCTCTACGAAACTCTTTAGGTGACTTCCACCCTAGGGCCCTGTGAAAATTTCAGTCAGTGCTTATTGACCCCATTACTGTTTCTGTTTCCCAGGGCAAGAAGATAATCTGATCTGTTCCATCCCAGCACAGAGCCATAGTAGAGGCCATACTGTCAGATGCTGCTTTATCCTGACAGCAGGAGCAAGAGCTAGCTTGTGAACAGCTCCAGGGCTTTTTCCACTTGACGTGGATGCCATGTCATCCTCTCGGCATAAAGCTCATTTCATCCTCAAATCCTGCTGCCCTTTCCTATCTGGACTATATATGTGGCATCTCTACCAGCTCTACTCTATATATACCCACCAGCCTCCTGCTAGTATCCCAGGACTGTCATTGAAAACTACAAAGAAAATGATGTGTGTGCCATGGCCCCGTCTTAATGACTTTTCTATTGCTATGGTATGACACTGTGTCCAAGACAATTTTTAGAAGAGTTTATTGGGGACTCATGGTTCCAGGGGGTTAGAGTCAATGGTCATCATGAAGGGAAGCATGACAGCAGCCAGGCAGGCATGACACTGAAGCAGTAACTGAGAGCTTACATCTTGATCTACAAACACAAGGCAGAGGAAGAAAGAGCTAACTTGGAATAGCATGGGCTTTTTAAACCTCTTAGTGCCACATCTCCTCCAACAAGAACATTTCTCTTAATCCTCCCCAAACAGTTCCACCAACTGGAGTCCAAGTATGCAAATTCATGAGCCTGTATATTGGTATTCTTACTTGTCTTAGGGTTTTACTGCAGTGAACAGACACCATGACCAAGGCAAGTCTTATAAAAGACAACACATATTTGGGGCTGGCTTACAGGTTTAGAGATTCAGTCTATTATCATCAAGGGGGAAGGAAACATGGCAGCATCCAAGCAAGCATGGTACAGGAGGAGCTTAGAGTTCTACAACTTCATCTGAAGGCTGATAGCAGAATACTGACTTCCAGGCAGTTAGGATAAGGGACTTCTAGCCCACACCCACAATGACACACCTACTAAAAAGGGCCACACCTTCTAAAAGTGCCACTCCTTGGGCTGAGCATATACAAACCATCACATCATGACCTCTAAGCTCAAGGACTTGACCATGAAGCAGGAAATGTAGAAAGCAAATCAATGACCATAAGTTACTTTGGTAATTAGAGTGTATCATTAAGCTCTACAATAATGTAATTAAATAATAAGTGTCAGAAAGACCTGACTTTGAAGGTGTATAGAAGGTCACAGTTAAAGAGAAAATACAAAGGTATTTCAAGAAAGAAAATATATAGTCCTAGCAGCTGGGAGCCTGAGGCAAGATAACCAAGCGTTTGAGGCCAGCATGGGAATACATAGAAAGACTCTGTCTCAGAACAATGAACAAATAATGCAAAAGACAGTAAAAGGAACAAATATAGGTGTGTTTATGGTTAAAACTTGTTTGTGACCAGTGTGCTTCAGTGTTGAGGAACTAAGGAACAGGGGGTGATGAAAATGACCCAAAGCTCTTCAGGAAATAACCTTAGTACTTCAGGGATACAAAAAGGAGAGTTAGATGTTTAAGGTTGTCCTCCGTGTTTCTTAGTTTTATGTCAACTTTATACAAACTAGAGGCATTTTGAACGAGGAAACCTCAGCTGAAAAAAATGTGCTGACCAAAACAGCCTGTAGGCAAGTATATAGGGCATTTTCTTAATTAGTTACTAACACTGGAGGGCCCAGCTCACTGTGGATAGTGCTACCCCTGGGCACGTGGGCCTGGAGTATATAAGAAAGCAACGTGAATGCAAAGGATTTGCACAAGTTCAAGCCAGATGGGGTCCCAGAGATGAGAGGGGGAAGTGGATACAGACTCCCAGTACTAACGAAGAAGCTATCTACAATTGACAAAGGAAACAATTAGGGTTTTTACCCCAATAGAGTCTCACTGGCTATATTAATCACACTTCAGGACATGCCCCATCCCCAGCAGTAGATGGTCAACACAAAACAAACTCAATGGTATTTTTGTAGAATTTTTTTATTCAAAATCTTTTATTTGGGCAAAATTTTTTGTCTTATTCATCCTTTGCTTGTGTATTATGATTTCTAATTTTGTGGGATTTGTGTTTTAGAGGAATTTTAATCCAGCAACATGGCCTTAATCCCTCTGGCTGGAATACAGACATGCCCTCTGTACACCCCATTATGATAAAACTAAAAGATGAAATAAACCCTTTCCTCCCCATGTTGCTATTCATCTTGGTGTTTTAGCACATCAACAGAAACCGTAATTAAGATATTCAGCTACATGTGAGTTTGAGGCCAACCTGTGCTATATAAGATACTGTCTCAAAATGAAAAGTAGGCTGTGATGGTGAAGGGTCTTCTCACACAAAAGAGGCTTAGCCTTTGTCTTGTTGTAAACAGACCTAGCCAGGGCTTTCTAACAAATGTGAGTAAGTATGATTGGCAAGCATGATTAGCCAGTTAGATGAAAGAGCGGTGGAGGGAGATATGTCAATGATGTCAACTTGGTGGGAATAAGCACATGGTGCACATTGATTAAAGGGAACAGAAAATGCGAGAGAAGAAAGAGAGGGCAATAGATTGTACTGCAGAAGAGCAGGGTGCAGAGACATGAAAATACCAGTGGAGGAGCAGAAAGTGAACAGGGAAATGGAAGGGAAAACTAAGTGTAGTGGGTGGGGCACAGTTCCATGGGAGCCCAAAGAGAAAATAGAATCATTCTCCATAAATGTCTAATATCATAGGCCTGAAGGTAATGGCAGAGCCTCGGAGTGAAGAAATACTCATGACAGCAATTTCGGTGACAGTGGAGAAGTAGCAAGGGGATGTTGGGATGTCACAAGCTGAGATGGGCAGTGAAGGTGAAGGGATAAAGCAGGGCTCCCAGATATGACTGCACCTTGGGAAGCTTGGGAGATACCAGTGCGTGAATCTCAACCCCACAGATTCTTGTTCAGTTGTTCTGGAGACTTTTAAAGTCTCTATCAGTGATTTCACTGGACAGTGGAAGTCAAAGACCACTGGATAAGAGTGGGTATGAACTAACAGGGTAGGGATAAAGAGAAGGAGTTCTTGAAAGGGAGTCAAAGCAGAAAGAAAAGGAAAGTGATATACAGATGTGTGGGAGATGTTACAGGTTTGGACCCTAATAATGGTAAATGAATACCTCCATAAAATGAACCCACGATGTTTCCTTTCCAGTTCAAATAAAAGTTGAGTTTATACTAGATTGTAGTCTCTTAAGTGTGCCATGGCATTGTGTGTGTAAAATATGTGTGTGTGTTGTTGTTGTTTTCTTGCTAAAAAGTGCTAACAATCACTTTAGCTATTGGAGGGAAGGGGGAATGCCCACCTAGAGTAGCTCTGGGTGAGACAATCACAACCCCTCCCCCTCTGTAAACAATGCAATGCATGAGGACGACAAGGAGGTGACACACAGCAGCCAGATGCTGCAGGGAACTGAAGCAGCTCTGAGTGAGGAAGTCCTGCGTGAATGTGTTGCCTACATAGGCAAGGCTATGTCAAGGACCCCATAGCCTCTGGCTCAAAGGGGTGTCCACACCTTCCTTGGGGGATTGATTACAAATGTTGACAGTATATGTAAAAGTCTCCACAGCAGATTTCTCTCTGGATATTTACAGCCTGAAGAGTGCTTGCCTACCAAGGCTGCTCCTACCAAGATTAGCTAAACCTGACTCATTGATCCAATTACATGCTATAAATGCTGCCTCCTTGTTTATCTGCACTTTACGACCTCCTCCCCTTTGTTCAGCCACAAGCTATAGCCCTGCCTCTCTGTTCAATTCTGTATACTAAACACTGAGCTTCTGGAATGTGCTGTGGTTTCTTCAGGAGAAGGGCCAAACCACCTGACCCCAATATATCTTTCCATGTCTCTGTCTGCTGGCCCGTCTGTCTGTCTGTCTGTCTGTCTGTCTGTCTGATTATCAGTCTTCATTCTCTTCTCACTCCCCAGCCAGGTTTGTCCCCAGAGCCATGCTGGACTCAGTGACATGCAATGATGAGTGCAGGAGGAAGTGAGGACATTGGCACCTATGAGAGAAAAGCCTGAAAAGGCAAGAGAGGAGGAATTAAATTTTTCTCGGAGACCAAACCAGGAAGCAGAGTTGGCACGTGATGGACAGGCTCCCGTTGGTGGATGAGTAAGAATCCTTGAGCTGTAATCATGAAGGAAGTGCAGATAGGTAAAGACGTAGCCCAATTTAGAAGTGCACAATTAGCAGACCACACAGGGAAAAATCCACCTCTGATTTCTTTTACCTGGGTGTGCACTCGGAGTGAGAAGGGTGAGGGTGGGCTGGATGCACTGAGGTGGATCAAGGGCAGTCACCGAAGGGAAGGCAACGAGAGATGAGACAGAGGTGGCTGAGCAATGCCGACAGTCCAGCTGAGGCTGGAAGCTCATAAATTGATCATGAAACCAATTCAGTGTGGTTGTGTGATTTCTCTCCAGCATCGTCCGACAGTCTCAGGGCAAGGAAGGAGAAATTAGGCATTAGATTGACATGCCACTGTGGCCAGCGGTGGGGCACAGCTGTGACAAGAGGGTGAAGAAATGAGGAGGCTGAGGGCAGGGACGAGAGTGCCCTTTGAGGGATGGCTGATTAAATCCAGTCCAGGGAAGAGGAAAGAAAAAGCCAGCAGCCTGCAAAATCTGGGGCCAATTATGTCAGAGAGTGCATCTTAGGTACAAGGTGGTAGTGGTTCTCCAGTGAAACAGAGGCAAGCTAGAGGTATTTGATTTATTCCTAAGAATTAATTCTCGCTGTCATGGAAGCTAAGCAATCACAGCCTCCTGACTTTAAGCTAGAAACACACCAAAACCAATGGTATAAATTCCAGTGCAAGTGTCAGACACACTGACACTGACAGCGTAAGTCAGGAACAGGGGAAGACCAGTGCCTCAGCTCAAAGAGAGAGGAATGGAGTCTGGAGGGGACAGAAGGTTGATAGAGGAGAGGAGGGAATGGGAAGAAGAGACCTAATTCTAATTCTAGTCTTGAGAGAAAGAGTTCAGAAGACATGACAATGTAGTGATGGCAAGGAGACTTTTTTTTCTCCACCCTATGGGCTAAGAACAAGTTCTTATAGCTAGAAAACCTGACCTATAAGCACTAAGTCAAGGAAGCAATCAGGAAGTTGATAGAGGACTTCTAGGATAGTGGACTTCTAGGATAGAATTGATACCACCATCCTTTAGTAACAGAAGCACTCACTGAGCAACATTTTCCTAGTTATATGGGCTTAAAATGGCATAAACTCAAGATAGACAGCGAGTCACAAAGACTAGAATGGCTTTTTAACTGAGCTGATCCGACACTCACTTGCATCCTGACGTGCAGCTCAGCTGTTAAGTGGGGAAGAAAATAAATGGTCCCTTTGTGCCCAGTCTTCAAGATTATGGACAGGGCTCAGTTTAGCCTGAAGTCTACAAAGGTTTCTATCACTGCCTCCTGTTTTATGCTGCACAGTGGACAACTCTGTCTATGTGGAAAACTGAGGCATTGGAGGAACTGCCTATGGCAGAGGAAATCTAGGAGACTGTTGCCGGGTTAGTCTAGTCCTCTAGCCTTCAATGAGATATTATGCCAGCTGCCCATGGAGAAAGTTGTTACAGATTAAAGAAAGAGATCTGTGTTCAGTGTTCCTGCTTGTTTTGAAAAGAACCCTTGCATCCATACAGAGACAAGACCTAGAGTGGAAGGGTGAGTGGAATCCCACGGCACAGTTCATAAAATTTGTTGCAAACAAAAACAAGTTAACAGAAAGAATCCATGATAAATTAGATCCATTTTTACTAAATCTCAAAGGCAGAAAATGAAGGAAACTATGTATAGTCCCCAGAGGGGGCTGAATCCTGTGGGAAGTATATCATTGTCTTGAGAGAATGTGTATTGCTGGCATTAGTACAGCCATATCAAAGACTCCAATGCCTCAGACCCATGGAAATGGCAAATGATGAGTTCAGGAAATTGGCAAAGCCTTCCTTTGGTCTGTTATGTGGATGTTGACAGTGTGTGCAAAGACCGGCAGCTGCAGCTTCTTTCTCCCTGATGACTGCAACCTGAGACTACACCCCAACAAACACTTCCCACCCAGACTAGCTAACCCAGCTTCTTGTGCTGTGCATAGTAGACAGGTGAGTTTCCATGCTTCATAGTAGGTGCCCTCCCTCTGCCTGAGTACAACCCAACCGATCCCAGCTTTTCAGTATGTCTATCTGTTGATTCTTCATTCCCACCTTGCCCTAGTCAGGTTTCCAGGGCCAAGCCACAAGGACACAGTAGTGTCCTACTTTTCTGAGGTCAAGCCCATGGTGCTGGAACAGCTCTGGGTCCAAGAGTAGGAAGAAACACAGGTTAAGAGCTAATCAGATCTTAGGAAGTTGAAGATCTTAGACATCTTCCCTTTAACCCACCATGGAGTTCGAGGGATCCACAGAAATGGTCCTGCCCCTTCATCTCCCATTGGTAAAGTAAAAGGCCAATTGTTTCCCATTTATTCTTCAGGTGGTCTCCTGGCCACCATGTAGAGGTATCCAGTGGCCTTTATGGATATGAAGTATCAGATATCACACAGGACTATGGATAATGGCACATGGGACCAGAGGGAGAGAAGGGCATGACGGAAGACACAGGAATGTGCTGACCAACAACCATGCACCACTCCCAGTGGCTCACAGGTGTCCACGTCTCCTGGAAATAAGCTGCAATCAGGAAGAAACAAGGAAAATGGAGGGCTTAATTGGCTGAGAGATCTTTGCATTGAGTTTACCCTGAAATAGCTAAGCTGGAGTTTCCACTATCAGTAGCATAAATCAGGATGCACAGGTCACTGTTACGGAACATGTTGAGAGTTGCCTTTTATTTTGCAAGCTGGAGTCTGAGGCCTATGACACAATGCTGCCATCTTTTTAATTCCTGAACACACAGGGATGAGGAAGGGTCTGTGGTGGCAGCAGACCTTTCATGTTACTTCATGTTTCACGTATCCACACCAGTTTTTCCAGATCAAAATTAGGAGAGCATTATTCTGACTATTGAACAGGAGCAAAAGAGAATCCCCCCTCTAATAATGTAGCCATTGTTGTATAGCTATTTCCTCCAAATTGAAACACTCCCTCCTGGAGAGAGGAAGGGGGAGCATAAGACTCAGGAAGTTAATGGGACGTACAAGCTTCAGAAACCACAGGATTCACACAGCCCTGCCCTGTGCTTATATAAGCACAAAGCAACATCTTGAATAGGAAGAGACTCTGTTTTGTGGAGCTGCCTGCAACTTTGGCAGGGAGTTCTGAGGATGCAGCTTGCTTGAGTCGCCATCCATGCTCCATTGGGAATTGTGGTGATATAGCTGACTTTGAATCATCTGTGCTCCTGGAAGGAACCCCAACAATCCATTGGTTTGCCAAGCAACACACACTTGAATGGAACTATTTCTTGGGTCATTCCTCAGTGCATACAAGCATATATTTAGGACACCTTTATCAAGAACACAATCAGTCCTGGCTAGAGAGAAGATACGGAGACCAAATACTTAGGAAAGGGACGATAAATGTACAGCTTCTCAGTGCATGGAGCTGTCTTAGACAAACAGTGGGATACCAAATGCTGGGATGTTAGAGCAACTCAGGTTCTAGGAAGAGTGACGAAGCTCTTGAGGATGAGGTTATCTTCCCTGGCCAGCCCTTGGGGCTATACAATGTCACCATTGTCCTGGTGGGTATTCATAAGACTCTTCAGTGCTGTGTTCTCTTGCCCTAGGCTGTGTGTGTGTGTGTGTGTGTGTGTGTGTGTGTGTGTGTGTGTGTGTGTTTGTGTGTGTTAATAGTCTTGGAAATGTGCTATACCTGTTAAGGCCTGTCTCCCTAGCATAGCTGTAGCCATTTTGTTCTATGCCTGCCACCTATTTCATATTGTTGCTGTAATATGCCTGCCAGTCATTGACACAGAATAATAACTTGACTCACACAACACCGTCTTACTGACCGACCACCTGTTATGCTCTGTATGCTATGAATGGCTGTGTGTAGGACTCTTAAGAAGTTGTACAGCCATAAGCTTTACTTAGGACCCATCAAATTAAAGGTCAATGTGAACTGTTGTCTAAAGTAGCTTGAGTCAGGGCTGACCACCAGAAAGCACTTCCTACACCTGTATGTGAGTTTTGTGGGTTTTGCTCATCGTGGGTTTTGTGGGTTTTGCCTTTATAAGATGGTCCTGAGAAATATGTGGGGTCATAGCTTTCAGTTCCTGAGTCTGATCTACAACCCTAATTGATCAGTCTTAAGGTGTGCATTCAATAAACGATCCCTGTCTGACTGAGATTGGTTTTTGTGTGGTTTGTGGGGTAACTCCTGGACCCTAACGATACCTGAGTCACGCCTCAGCCCTGAATTGTCTTCCCCATCTTCATTGGCCTGATTAAATAATACCTTCTATTTTGTCATATTTAGTTCAGTGTTCTAGATACTGGAACATCTAAGGTCAAGGTGCCAACAGAGATAGAGTCTGGCAAGGGTCCTCTTCTTACAGACATGATGCCTCATGGTCTTCACATAGAAGCAGTCCCTTCTTTACTCTACTATGTCTAGACATCTTTTATGAGGGCACTACTCTCTTGACCTAATCTTTCCTAAAGGCTATACCTCTTAGAGCACTGAAGATTAAGTTTTCAACCTATGGATGAGAGAAATATTCCCACATCTTCCCCCAAATGGATTCATCATCTTTGCCTTGATCTCCCAAGGGATCCTGAGTTTCCCTGCTTGTCTGAGCATTTAGCATACTACAATTCTGTCATCTGACATTGCTCTATCTCCTCTGCTGCACTGTCAGCTACCTGAGGGTCGGGACATGTCTTGACCACCCTTGTAACACAGAATTCCTTGCAGTGCCCAGCAAGTGGAGAATGTCTGATGAGGACTTGTTAGAGAGAAAGAAAGCTTTGTTGTGAACTATTTTAGAAAATTCGGACTGATTCTCTCTCCTCCCTAAGGAAAAGGGACCAAATAGACTGAGAATTGTGGCCAAAGAATTTTCCTGTGTTTGTTCCACATGGGAAATTATTACTTTGAGCCACAATTTTAAAAGCCTGACCCTGGGAGGAAGAGGAATCTCCCAGAGCAGTGAACTCACATCAGCATATAAGCAGCCGTCCTCTCCAGAGGATCTGATGGTGCTGGTCCCAGATGGCTTCCCAGGAACTGAAAGTCCATTCTGGAGCCTAAGCTCTTGGGGCTTCCTGTGTGGGCATCCCCTGAGGTGTCCTTCTGTTAAAGGTCTTCTGCTGTGAACATCTTAAACAGAAAGACTCATCTTCCCAATCAGAGAGGTCTGTGCCAGGCCCTTTCCCACTCAGGGTCTGATTGAATCCTCACAGAATCTGAAAGAAAACTGTTACTCTCAGATTTATAGAGATAAACACCAAGGCACAGATTGGTTAAATAACTCACCCAAGGTCACAGATGGCCAGAGGCTGAGTTGATTTGGGGAAGAAATATATTCTCCGTTATGTGAATGCTCAGCTTTTTACACTCCAGCGGCAAAAAAGCCACATTTCACTGCTTGTGTGTACACACACACACCACACACACACACACACACACACACACACACACACACACACACACCATTAAGAGTCCAGCAGGTGATAATTGGTGTTTCTACAGCATGAAAGATTAAAGGAGCTGTGAAACTCTCGCCGACCCTGGCGAAAAACGGTGTGCTTTCTACTCTAATAATCACAGTATTCTCAAACATAGGGTAACTGATGGCAGCAAGGGGCTCTCCCTCCCTTGCTTTAAGTTTTTCCAAGGAGAACAGAATGTGTCAATTAGGTCCTTGTTTTTTCTTCTTTTCTCATCTTTTCTGTTTTGTTTTCCTCCGTCTTTGAGATTACGTAAGTTGTTGATTCTCACAAACAGCCTGAAAAGGTTTAGATGTGCTCAGGGGCCTGCACAGCAAGCTCCCATGTAGTCATTAATCATTCAGGATGCTTTCTACCCGGCTTGTGCCTTCAACTATTCCCTCACTTCAGCTGAGTGGGCCAAGTACAGATTTCAATGGCCACAAGAAGCCAGTCCATAATATAAAAGATATGGTCCCAAAGAGCATACTGGAGGGTCCATGATGTGTTCTCAAGAAGCACCATGACTCAAGCCTAGCCAATGGGGCCACATAGCAACTCAGCATCAATATGGCTGATTCCTCTCACCGTTTTAGGGTGTTTGTTTGTTTGTTTGTTTTGGGCTTTTTGGTTATTTTTTTTGAGTAAGGAGTGAGCATTTATTAGCCTAGAAATTTTCATTTGCTTTCCTCAACTTGGAAAATACCATGTAAAATGAGCATTATATGCCTCTGGAGTAGTATTTTACTGTCTGTGACTCACACAGGACATGAGCTTACCAGACAGCTGAACAACACAGCCTGACACCTAAGAGCAGGCAGCCCTGAACAGGTGAGGATCAGCAGCCACAGTGCTAACGGGGACAGCAGGATGACATTTTGAGAATTGAGCCAAAAAAGGGAGGAACTGGCTGTCCTCTAAGAAAGTTGCACACATGCTGCTGGGCTGGATTTTAGCCTCTCTGGCTATGGCTGCAGCTGAGGCATCTGCTCAAGCAATAGAAGACACCACTCTGGGAGCACAGTGTGACAACTTTCGACTCAGCCCTGGGTGAGGTGATCAACAAGCAAGAATGCCCTTTTCCCAGCCATTCCCTCCCACCAACAAGACTTTTTTTTTTTCCATTTTTTATTAGGTATTTAACTCATTTACATTTCCAATGCTATACCAAAAGTCCCCCATATCCACCCACCCCCACTCCCCTGCCCACCCACTCCCCCTTTTTGGCCCTGGTATTCCCCTGTACTGGGGCATATAAAGTTTGCAAGTCCAATG
The DNA here is from genome assembly GCF_000001635.26 of Mus musculus. NCBI lineage: Eukaryota > Metazoa > Chordata > Mammalia > Rodentia > Muridae > Mus > Mus musculus. The sequence goes on from NC_000077.6 coordinate 66,865,321, forward strand.
GGCCTCTCTTTCCAGTGATGGCCGACTAGGCCATCTTTTGATATATATGCAGCTAGAGTCAAGAGCTCCGGGGTACTGGTTAGCTCATAATGTTGTTCCACCTATAGGGTTGCAGATCCCTTTAGCTCCTTGGCTACTTTCTCTAGCTCCTCCATTGGGAGCCCTATGATCCATCCATTAGCTGACTGTGAGCATCCACTTCTGTGTTTGCTGGGCCCCGGCATAGTCTCACAAGAGACAGCTACATCTGCGTCCTTTCAATAAAATCTTGCTAGTGTATGCAATGGTGTCAGCGTTTGGATGCTGATTATGGGGTGGATCCCTGGCTATGGCAGTCTCTACATGGTCCATCCTTTCATCTCAGCTCCAAACTCCGTCTCTGTAACTCCTTCCATGGGTGTTTTGTTCCCAAATCTAAGGAGGGGCATAGTGTCCTTCCGCAGACTCCTATGCACACTAATCTGACTTGCTTTAACTTCCCAAACTTTCCCACTAAATCCTCTAGAAGGCCAGGGTCACTACCAGCATCTTTAGCTGCATTTTGAGCTATCTTCTTCTGTCTTAACACAGTAGGAACCACATCAAGAACAACATGATAATTTTAAGCTAAGCAAACACATTTAAGCATGTTGGTATTCTAGGCTCATGCCAAGCACAGCACACTCATTAATGCCTCTTATTTCCCACTGTATAGCTGAGCATATTATCATCCCATATTTGAATATTTGTTTGTTTATTTACTTAGATGCTGGGGATTGAACCCTAGGTTTCAGGCTTGCTAGACCACTGAGCTACACCACCAGCCCTGTATACTGATTAGGAAACCAAAGCACAGAGAATTACTCAATTACCTCCAGATCGAGCCAATAAGAAGTAGATTAGAGACATGGGACTTGAGTCAAGACAGCTGGGATCCAAGGCCCCTGTGTGCAACCACTGTGGTATACTGTAATCAAGAGAGTCTGAGGTCAGAGAGGAGATACCTCCACAGAGCATCAGCAATGAAGAAACAGGAGGAGGACACTGAGTCTCCTTGTGTTCAGAACCAGCCCCTAAAAACCATCACAAAGCTCCCCAGAAGAACACAAGTCCCTGCAATCCTCCATTTTCTCTTAAACTCTACTCTTTTGTTCATCCTTGCTTATTTCTACTAAAACAGCTCTTCTGTGGGCTTTATATGCTATGCATCTTATAAATTCATGTGGCAGCTGAGATTATACCTTGGCTCTCTGATTCCCAGGCCTGAGTTAATTCTCAACAATGGGGCCAAAGCTACTTAGGGGCCAGCCAGGAATAACAGCAAACGAGCAATAATAAGGACAGTGGTGATGAAAACAGTGAGAGCTGGCATCCCATCCATAAAAGCACATGCCAAGCATATGCCTTGTGTTCGGTACAAAGCAGTACCCTTTCAAGACCCCATAAAGACTTTCTAACAACTTGATATGGATGGATGGGTGGATGAATGGATGGATGGATGGACAGATGGATGGGCAGAAAGCTGAGCAGATGTTGGGATAATAGAAGGGTGTTAAGTTAAAGGGCTATCAGATGCCACTCTGGCTCTTCAAGGTCCTGGTCATGCCTTGTGAAACAAGAATGAAAATTCATGAACAATCTGTAAGTTTGGTTACTGGATTTTGAATCCTGGTACCTCAAAGTTGAAGCACTAGGTTTATTAGTTACTTTCCCTATTTGGGACAAAACACCTGGTAAAAGCAACTTAAGGAGTAGAGGGTTCACATGGCTCACAGTCTGAGAGTGCACAGTCTATCATGCCAGAGGTGCATGGGCAGCAGAGGAGTGGAGGGGTCATGTGGCTTACAGTCTGAGGGTGTATAGTCCATTATGCCAGAGATGCATAGGCAGCCAAGGAGTGAGGTAGCTGGCCATGTTATGCCCACAGTCAGGAAACAAATATATGAAAGTTTTTCTTGTTTTCCCTGTTGTATTCACCCCAGAACCTGAACTTAGTGGTCTGATACCTCTCACATGAGTGATCTTCTCACCTCAGCTAAATCTCACTGGAAACGACCTCACAGACACACCTAGAGGCATTGTTTCCTGGGTGATTTTAGATCCAGTCAAATCAACACTGAAGATTCACCAGCACACTAGGAATCTTGGACCACAGTCATTAGGATGCCATTTTCAATTGAGCTTTACTTTCTAGAACTCAGAAGCAGCTCATTAAGGTCTAGATCATTATCACCACCCTGAGGCATAGGCACTCAAAGAACTCTCACTCTTTGCCAGAAAGGTTGATGTGTGTGTTGGAGAGATTTAATCTCACCATCTTAACACTTTACAAGGTAGACATTCATTATCTCTATTTACAGATCAGAAATCAGAGACACTGAAGATAAATGACTTACCTGATGTCACAGCTAAAAATCTGATGGGCCCAAGATGAAAACCTAATTGGAACCTCAGCTCTTGATCCTTTCAGAACTTCATACCAATTGCTCCCCCCCCCCCCAAAATGCAATCTCTGTCTGACATTATATGTTGGGCATTGGGCATATTGTCTCAAATGGCTTGCTTTTCACAGCAATTCTGAACCATTCTTCTAGATGATCAAAACTAGGTCTCAGAGAAGTTGTAGCACCTGTCCAGGGTCACAGTGCAAGCTCATGACATAGGTGTGTTTGGCAGAAGTCTGACTACACTGTCAAGCTCCTTTTATAGAAGCAGGGAGGGCAATGGAGGTCAGAAAAAGGTCAAAAAATGACTAAGGTCAGTATCATCAAACAGTGAGAAAGGTGGGACCTGATTCAAAGTTGCCATTCTATCAGGAGTAGCACAGACCCTAAGATCTGTGTCCTGTATCCAGGACATGCTCATAGTTGGAGTGGAACACTATCAAAGGAATTATGGGGGAGGGGAAGCGGAGGGAATGAAGTTTGGCCCTGGTGGGAGATGAGTTGCTTCCCAGAAAGCAACCAAACCTCGCCCTGTCCTTCCTTCCCCAGGCTGCAGACCAAGTCAAGCAGAGATGTAATTGTGACAGATAGACAGTGAGAACGTTGCTCTGCCTGGGGATTATGCTTCTGATTTTGGAAAGAAAGTAGCCTAAAGCCAGCCTCATCTGGAAGAGGTCACAACTCTGCCTGGGCACTGGAGTGTAAACTCCCTGCTGGCTTTGGATCCTATTATTTATCTTCCTCCCTGAACTCTTTCGTGTACTGTTGACTTTCTCACTGGAGGTGCAATTATTTAACATGGAGCCGAAGCCGGGAGAAGACTGCGCATTTTAATCAAAGCACCGAATGAGGGAGTCTAGATGACTTTACAAAATGTATTGGAGGGGAATTTTGCAGAGCAATGTCTGGGTATCAGGTAATTAAGTAAAAAGGGAAAAATAACTTCCCAAGGGGCGTAAACAAACACATGGAGTTAGGCTCACTTCAACATTTATGCTGAGTGAGGAAAATGGATTTCCGAGTGAACTGTTGATCATAAACTAGGGCTGCTTCCTGTAATATCAAAATAAACAGACTTCATGAGACTGGGAGTCTGCTGCAAGTAGAGGTAGGGGGAAACAGCCATTTCCTTACAGTGGTAAGGAAAGTGAAGCCTGAGGCCTTGAAGGGCAAAGTGACTTTCTCAAGGCCCCGTGGCAGCTGAGACTATATCCTGGCTCTCTGATTCCCAGGCCTGAGTTAATTCTCAACAAAGAAGCCAAGGCTGCTTAGGGGCCATCCACGAATAACAGCAAAAGAGCAATAATAAGGACAGTGATGACAAAAATAGTGAGAGCTGGCATCCCATCCATGAAAGCACATGCCAGGCATATATACCTTGTGCTCCGTGCCCATTATCCAATGTGGGACCCTCCCGAGACTCCATGAAGAAAATGCTACTGCTATCCTCATACAGAGGTCAGTGGACAGAGGCAGGACGTAAGAAACCAGCTGAGTATTCCCCAACTAGAGAATGTCATAGAGTAGGTGTCACATGCAGACCCCTACCATACTCCACTCTACAGTCTTTGAACATCCAAAGCCTTTGCCTGTTTGCTAAGACCTCTAGTCCTCAATCCTAAAAGTCTTGGTCCCTGGGCTCCTGCTTCTATGTAACTCTCCTATACCCATTTATACCACGTTTATCCTGAGGAGAAAAGAGATCCATCCATCATTTCCCCTGAAGGATAGCAAGAGCAGGTGAAAGCAGAGAAAGTACAGATGCTCTTGTGAGCTTTGGCATCACATGGGAGCATCCCACACAGCATCTGCAACAGTCTACTGGAAACCGCACACTAGACTACTTCTTCTGAGGCCTGGAACACATTGCACATTTTCTCACAAAGTTGTCTCGCTTTTCCCTCTTCCAAAGGTCTCATGTCAGCTCCTCGGGTCTTATTTCTCCCTTATTCTCCTCCCCTCTGTCTCTTTTCCTCTTCCTTCTTTTCGAGAAGAGAAGAGAACCAACAATTTATTTCCGTGGACACCCATGCCTTCAGGGTCTCACCTTCAACCCTGAGCATCTTATCAAGGTTTTCTCCAGGACAGAGGCAATTTTCCTTTTCAGAGAGAGATTCTGGAGCGAACTGCTAAAATAAAATTCATTATTCAGTTGGTGACACCAATAACTAAGAGGTCTCTCCTTGCATTTTTTAAAAGCTGGTATGTTTGTTTATCTGTGCGTCATAGGGTTTCTACAGGATAACCTATACTGGGAACTACAGAAGTTGAGTTCCTGCATTTATTATGCCTCCTCTAGTGTTTGTCTCTCCTTGACTTTCAGCCTCCAAGACATCCTAATGATACAAACTTTATTTGGGCTGAGACTGCAGAATATCTTGCCACCTCCTGATCCCAACCTCTGAGCAATGACTTTCAGGAAACACACATACTGAAATGTGCTTTGAAATAAAGGCTTTATTTTGTCCCATTATCCTCCCTAGAACCTAGCAGAGAACCTGAGATGGGAGTGATGTGCTCACTCAACATGAGCACCCAGTCATGTCCAAAGTTTCTATGTTCTAGGTAGTCTTTGAAAGTACATGAATAACAAAAAAATTAAGCCCTTAAATTCAAAAACGTGTCTATACCGAATGACACTGACATTCGTGGATATAGGTCCTGGAGACAGCCTTAATGCATCTTCTTGGGAGGTTCTTATCATCTTTGCAAACACTACATGTCAGGTGGCAGTGGAACCTATACTTGGCTCTTGCTTGTATCATGCCCTTGGCCAGTGACTGGGCTATACGTGTCTACTGTTGTAGGTCCTGCTTGGCTTTGAGCTGACTCATGGAGCTGACTTGGGTCAGTAAGATGGTGGTGAGAACAAGGGAAGATGAAGTTTGTGGGGTGGAATTGCATGTAGGGTTAGGCATTTGCACATCTCCCACCACCATCAGGCAAGTCTGGACTACCCTGCTCAGGCAGAAGGGAGGGCCCTAGCTAGGCACCTCAGCAAAAGGCTAATTCAGATTGACCAGGTAGCCAGAGAGGTTTGCAGAACCCAGGACTAAGTGCCATCTGACTCCAGATACATAAGAAAAATGTACTCATTAGGAAGCTATTCCGGTTTTATGGTTATTTTTATGCAATATTACTGTAGTAGTAGTAGATAAATGATATAAAATTTTTAAGATATCATGGAACACCTAAAGTGGCCCGAGTAAGCACAGAATAGAATGAGAGGAGGTGTTGTGTGTTAATTCCCTTGGTAAGACTGCAAACATTTGGAGTGTTCAATACAAGACCACTTTTCAACACCTGAGTGAGAAATCTTAAATGTTTCCAATATTTGAAATTTTTGATAAATTAAAGCTGAAGATACAAGGGCCGGAGAGATGGCTCCGTGGTTAATAGCACTTCCTGCTCCTGCAGAAGACCCAGATTTGATTCCCAGCACCCACATGGTAGGTCACAAACATCTGTAACTTCTGTTCCAGGGAACCTAATCCCTTCTTCTGACCTTCATGAGCACCAAGAACACACATGGTGTGTACATACATACATACATGTAGACAAAATATTCATAAAATAAATACATCTAATTTTTAGAAAGGTAACGTTGTCAAATGCAGATTCATTAAAGGTGAGGACAAAATGTGGGATAAGTTAAATATTTCTCATGTAATAAGTATTCCTCATGCAACAGATTGAGCCTTTTAACATTGGGTGGGGGGCAGAATAACCCTGCATGCAGCCTTATTTGGATATAACATTAAATGCCTAAGCATGCCCTTCATAAATGTGAGATTTGAAACTAATGGCCTCTGTGCTGCCCTGTTCCAGTCCAGTCTAAAATTGAGGGTGTGAAGACAGAGGAGATGTTGGTGAGAACTGAGATTTAATAATGACTCTTGGAGCTGAATTAAGTAATGAAGTAACTGAGTTGATAGCAAGGAGAAAGTGCACCCTGATTTATCCAGGGTCCTCCCAAAAGAACCCCCACAGACCCCTGGAAAATCCCTCAACCACAGCTACAAGGCTTGATGCATGAACCCCCATCTTGGCCATCTTGGCTACCAAAAAAGCTTTGGACCATCCCACCAGCACCTCAGAACAGTTTTCAAGTCTCTTAAGACCTAACAGCAAGAAGCAGGGTTAATACCAGTATCACATCGCCACCTAATGGTCACTCTTGTAAAATCATAATCTCCATTTCTGATATTTATGAGCCTCCTTGGAGGCAAAGGCTGCTTGCTAGTCGGACCTAGAAATTCACACACACACACACACACACACACACACACACACACACACACACACGAACACGCAAGCATGGGCACACGTATGAGCATGCACATGATGCACAAACAGGTCTATACAAGATTCTTTATACACATCCTGGCATGAACCATTACATAGTGACTGCAGTTATTAACACCATTATTTTATTATTGCCACACTACTGTAGAAATACCTGGCTGAGGCTTTGAAGTTAATTGGGTTTAGGGGAAATTAGATTTTTAAGAGATATTAAGAATCCATGTCTTCCTAGATTTCATTCAATAAACAGGCACTAAATGTTTAGTGCACACCAGCACTGCACTATGTAACTGAATCCAAGTGGAAAAGATATTAAAACAGCTACATTGTAGCACCCTGCAGTACAGCATCTCCAAAGCTGAAGAGGAGGTGGGCATTCAGGCAGCCCACTCTCAAGTGCTGTAAAGAGACACTTCCCCACAGTGTCAGAGTGGTGGTGATTGCTGGGCACATGCTGCAGCTTCCTGCCATCCAAATCTCGACCATGGATGCTACCGTGGTCCTGCAGGCTGGAGTCTGATGTCGGCCTATCTTCAGCACTTTGAAGAGTTCTTGGTTTTAAAGCGGCAGGTGGGAAACTTCCTTGCAATGAAGAGACCGTAGGTTTATAAAGAGTGATCATGCGGTAGGGCTTGGGATGATGGAGCAGGAGGATGTCTGTGAGTGTTTGGGTGGCTCCTTGGTGTCCCTGCATTGGTGTCATTGGTGGGTGGGCCTCACGTTAGCCTTGAAGGCTGAATGGGTTTGTGAAAGGTACACTCTTCCTTTCTGTCATCTGCTACACCCACTGGATTTTTATTACCAACCATGTTCTTCAGACCCCTCCTTTGGACTCCTTGCCAGACCTGGATTCATTTCTGTAGGCTTACACACTTTTTCCACTACTGAAAGTTGCTCTGTTCCACCTCATTCTCATACGTGGTTGGCACTCTGCATGTACCTGCAGGTCCCCAGCGCCCCCCTCCCCCAATCAGCCATTGCATGCTGGCAGCTGTACAACCCAGGAGACTGTGTTGGAGGACAGCTTGTTTATTGAAATGACAAGGCTAGCTTATATAGCTCGAGTCAGGGAGAGAAGGGGAGAAAAAAGTACAAGGGAGAAAATGCACCTAATTTGCATATGAGGACCTAATTGAAAACAGGCAAACCTTAGTGACACACCATTCAAATAACAAATCATTCAGGAGGAAACAGGGACTTTCCAAGCATATCAGTTAGATCATGTGCCTGCCACATGATCTCTGAGAAGCTAGGTTTCTGGTGGGGAAACAGAAGACTACCTGCTCTATCATGATGTAGCCTTTGTCTCTATGGGGTTGAATAGGTCCAAACCTGACTTGGGTAGGGAGTGACCTCACTCCTGCCATGTTCCAGGTAAGGGCAGCATTCTACTGTCCCTCATCTGGCTTGAGAATCCACATCTCCTCCTTTGTTTTTTTTATATTAGTGCTGCATCATTGTCGTATGACACATGTGTCAGCGTGAGAATAGCTTAATATTGTGCCAGAACTTGGTTAACAATGACTTTGACTATGTTAGTAACTTGTTTATTGAAAAACTGTTTAAGGCATAGGGTATGAAGAGGGGGGCTCTGATGGCTGGGATGGAGACTAAAACCAGGCAATGAGGGGGTTGGAGTACCAAAAGGTCAGGGTCAACGAATGTATATTGGGACCTCAAATCCCTGTGGAGGTTGCAAAGGGTCTTAATATTTTGTTCAACCAATCCAAATATATTTCCATAGAAACAACATTCCTCCCCCAGGATGGCACAAGTTCCCTGCTGTTCTGCTGTTATAAGGTCCAGAGGCCTTCTGTTTTGTAGTACCACTCCAGCAAAGGTGGTGGTTTGTCATTGGAGGGCATCCAGGCTATCTGTGGTGGCAGTCATGGCTTGATCCAGCCTGTCTTTGGAGTCCCCAGCTAGGTGGTGTATCTGCACCAATGCCCTTCCTGCTCCCAGTGAGAGGGTGAGTCCCAGTTTCACCAGAAGTGTGAACTTTTCCCTTTTTTGTCTTGTGGAATAAAAGAGCCACCTCATCTTCTTCATATAGATACATCTGAGGAATAATTATAACATGAATGCAAAAATCTTTAATGGTTCAGTTGGTGCAGGGGCTTATAGTCCCTCTGGCTTATAGCACCAAAGGAATGGAGGAAGGTTGACACATCTGAAGCTGATAACAGTGCTATTAATCACACAGGGGGCATGGGATGTCCCCATGGTCCCCAAAAGGCATAGAGGTAGGGGGCCTTCAAATAAGGAGACTTTCTTTACGAGTTGATTAAAGGGAGAGCTTAGGTTTGAGGAGGGGGTCAATTACAGTAGTGTTAGCAGGTACCGTGGCTAAAAGGGGATGCAAAATGAAGGCACAAAAGAAACATAGGGAGGCATTGGGGTTGGATGTGACGGGCAGCGACATACTCAACATATTGTAGCCAGGATAGGGTAGATTGAGCATTTTTTTCTCTGTTGTGTTTCCTGGTCAAGAATATTTTTATCAGTTAGCATAGGGGGATGCCTGCATCAGCTGTTGAGAAATATGAATAACAGGGGATATAGTTTTCCCATGATTCCCATTCTACATCCATCATGCCAGAGGTCATCTATAACAATGGTGGGACAGCTATTTAGGTTTTGAAATAGGCTATTTCAGGGAGAGCTGACTTCAACTTTTCAGAATCAGTAATGGCAGCCACTGTAATGATCATGCTGTGTGAGGCAGCCGGCTTCTCGTTTCAGACACTTTTGTTGATAGGGAAGCAGAGAAAGAGGTTGGGGGGGTCACAGAGTTGGAGTTAGAATTTACAGAAATTGAAATAGAGCTTTAGCACATTTGGCTGGGGCCTGATCTCATGGTTCTTGCCATCATACGTTTTCCAAAGAGAAAAAATACTGCCAGTTGTGGGTGTTGGGGAAAGAAGTAGGGTGGTGATCAGTGGTGGGACGGACCTGCAATATAACAAAGACTGACATTAAAATAGCAGATAGAGGGGCTTGAGCAGGGTGCATGCACGGTGCAGTTGTCACCAGATCATGACTGTTCTACTGGGTGATCTTGTTCTTGGTCACAGATGTCTCCTTCCAGGTCTCCTTCATCCCTTTCCCATTAGCGTTATGCAGGCCATCTTCTTGGTGGGCAGAGAGATGTTGGATATTTTGTGCTGATATCCAGATAGGCTGAGGCTGATCCTGTGGGAATACACAAACAAAAACCCCTTCCAGTCTCAAAAAGGGAGTCAGGTCCCTTCCAGATGCCATCTAGGAGATTTCATCATCTCACCAACAAGAGGGGTCAATTGTGGCATATGCCAATGAACAACAACAAGGGAATATTTGTGTGTGTGTGTGTGTGTGTGTGTGTGTGTGTGTGTGTGTGTGTGTGTGTGTATTAAAAATGTTTAGTGTTGTTAGGGGCTATTGCCAACTGAACACTAAACACTAGGGATGTAAGAGGTTCTATCTTCCCTCTTTAGCTGGGTTTTGAGTGTTTGATTTGTCCTTCCAATTATACCTTGTCCTTAGAGATTATAAAGAATCCACATACAGCGAGTAACCTCCCATGTAGAACAGAAGATTTTAAGTGAATGTCGGTGAAGGAGGGGCTGTTATCAGTCTTGACTTGTGTGGCAGACCCATAAAGAGCTTTCTCCCATTTAGGCAGTGGCCCATATGAAGTGAGAGTAAGTGTCTATTGTAACAAAAACATATTTTTGTTGCACAAGTTGGCGTATGTGGGTGACATTCATCTGTCACAGGACATTGACCTCGAGGCCTCAAAGTTAACTCCCGTTTCTTATATTACAGGGGTGGAAATTAGCAAGGCACATGAATTGCAAGTTTTTATGACACAGTCTAGTTGATTGGATGGAATATGGTAGAATCAGGATTGTAATCCTTTAAGGATGATATGGGTCCACAAGTGAAAATTCTTTGTTGCTCAAGAGTGACTATAAAGATTCCTATTGATGCAACTTGGTCATCCAAACAGTTTCCCTTTGGTGTAGGGCTAGATACGGGGGTATAGGCTCGAACATGTTGGACAAAAAGCAGAGCAGTCAGTCCTCCCTTGAATCAAATTGGAAACTCTTGTGAGCAAAGTGGAAAGGGGATTTTCCTCTAACTGAACAAAGGATCTGGGAAGTCAGGGGAGTAGGTTAACAAGATACATGCTGTCAGAAAATAAGATGAAAGGACCATCTTCCTCCTTAAGGGCCATGTAGACAGCATAGAGTCCCCTGACTTAGAAAGAAGTCAGGGAGCTCCTAGAAATGAATAGTTGAGGTTTGATCTCCAGAGTAGAAAAGTATGACTGCAGCCACCTTGTTTTCCCCCAACAGAGAAGATGGGAGGGGCCTCAAGAACTGGTTTTCATGAAAAGAGGTAGGGACCACAGACATGTCAAGAGTGGCAAACCAGAGGCCCATTTCTCATTGGGATAATGGTTATTGATTTGCCCCAGAGAACCCCATTAGACTTATGGCAAATCAGGAGTGATTTTTAAAAAACCACTGGACATCTAAGAGAGAGAAGGGGTCATGAGGATGTCTGGTTCTTGGCCCAGTGTTTGTA